>NC_134211.1:70881602-72081602 GCF_965140235.1 Caretta caretta
TGCCTTCCTCTGCAGCATGGTGTACGGGTCAATTGCAGGTTTAAACTAGTGTAAATGGAGGATTCTCTGTAACTTGAAGTCTTCAAATCATGATTTGAGGACTTCAGTAACTCAGCCAGAGGTTATAGGTCTATTACAGGAATGGGTGGGTGAGGTTTTGTGGCCTGCAATGTGTAGGAGGTCCGACTAGATTATCATGATTGTCCCTTCTGACCTTAAAGTCTATGATGTGGACCACTTCACACACCACTGGATGCAACTGTTGTCCAAGGACTTGTCTAAACACACAAATTGTACCACATTATCTATACCAGTATAGTTAGTAGAATAACCCCACCCGACTCCCAGTGTGGATGCAGTTATACAAATTTACTTCCATACAGGAAAGGGAGTAAGCTATTTTGCTATATGTGTGCCATAGGCCTGGCCTGTACTTAAAAGTTAGGCTGCCATAGCTACAGCACACAGGAGTGTGAAAAATGCTGACCTACTCCCCAGAATAGTTGTGTCTAGGTTGCTGGAAGAATTCTCTGTTGACCAAGCTTCTCCTGCTCGGAGAGGTGGATTATCTGCAGCAATAGAACAATTATTTCCATTGCTGTAGGAAGTGTCTAAGCATAGCTATAGCTCCATAGCTGCTGTTCTTCTTTTAGCACCCATAGTATAGATATGGCTTCATACTGATATAACTGTGTTCACTCTAGGGGTTGTGATGTGACTGTGGAGTGGCGGGGGCAAATCTAACTGAAATAGCTATAGCAGTATGGAGAGTGAATAGACTAGGTTTTGGCTCTGTCTAGATGGGGTGTGTGTGAGGTGGTGGTTTGTTTTGTAAAACATGTTGGTTAATACATTTTAATATGATTTCCTTAATTACCACAAGGGTCAGAACTTTTCATGCAAAAGCCAGCACCTTTGACACCCGTCATGCTAATTACAGTATTTAATCAGAGGGACTAGTACCACCCACTGAATTGTCACAACCATTTTTTAGAAAACATCTGGGTGTTCAGTTCTTGTCCAAGAACTGACCTGTTTGCCTCATTTGTGTGAACTGAAGGGACTACTGCCCAAGGTGGTATGGCTGCAAGTCCTGTTATGGTAGCATAATTGTGCTTGATGAAATGAGATGGCACGGGAGAGCAGATCCATACTTGTTTACAGTAATGCTTCCTTCAGTGCCTTGTGGTGGTGGTCATAGGGTGAAACAGACCTAGAGAATTGCCCAGGGTGGCAGGGTGTATGTTAAAATATGAAGTCTGTATAAAATTGTTTTAATTGAAATAATGCCTAAGTACGAAACTTGCTTTCTTCCTTGTTTTACCTGGCCAGTGCAGTAACTTGTGAGAGAAAGAAAGCGAGCGTTCTCTTTAACTGGAGCCAGACCTGCAAACTCACCACTAATTACTAGCTGTTCAAATACTTCTTGTAACCAGCAGTAATGGGAACTCCCAATGCAGTCTCCCAAGTGTGGTAGGATTTACAAGCAGTCATGCTGAGTAATAGAACACCTCTCTAGGGTTTCTTTCTTTGTTAATGCCAGGCCTCAGGGCAAATATGGACAGACTGAAAGCATTTTTATTTAAAGATCCATTTGAGTTCAAATGGGGTTTATATGGCTGGTTGTTAATGTTGTAAAACTGCATTTTAAATCGCAATTTTCAACCCCATTGTAATTATCCTAATTATGTCAGCTTCTCCTAACATTGATGTAGGCTTTGTCCATCCCTATTGAACTCCTGAACTTTCTGTTCCCTTGCCCTTTTACAGTCTTCACTCTCAAATATTTGTGTTGCTGCCATTACTCTTCCATCCTAGGGAGAATGATTGTAGCTCCCCTTAAAATCTGAGGGATTCAAAGCAGCCCATCTCAATTTCCTTCCCCAAAGCCAAAAGCCCTCCCTGCCTCCAGAGTACTCCTGAATCCCATCAGCCTGGGAAATAATATTTTATAATAATAAAAAATGTGCACTTCTAAATTACTGTACTGTACCCTGTGAGTTAGATAAGGAATATAATCCTGCTCATTCTTCCATAGCTGTATTGACTAGTGCAATGCTAATAGGAATAAAAGTATTTGTTGATGACTCTTGAAAGTACACAGAGCAGTTCTTTTAGTTCAAATAAATAAAAGGAAAGCTCTTTCCCATTGTTGTAATGGTCACCTGTCTGAGTTTCAGACTTCAAGCCTCACTTGGCAAAATAAAATGACCTGCTCAGTTCCACTATATCATTTTGGTTAGAAACAGTTTTCCCACCCCACATCTCCCCTCCCCCATTTCGTTTTTTACATTTACTGTCTGTACTGTGTCAAAAGGAACCACCAACACAGTGTGGCTATTTCGAAGGCCTATCAGTTGAGGAAGATAAGGGGGTTGTTTGGTTGGCATGACCCCCTAAATGCTACTTTGCAGGTGCTGGGCTGTGGAGAACTGTATATTTTACATTTTGTCAGCCCACGAGGGCAAAAGTCCTGCTTAAATTGGAGTCAGCCGAAGTGCAGTGTTGGAAATGAGGTCTTAAGGCAGCCATGTGACCTGAACTCTGGAACTTGAGTAGGGAGGGCAGATGTACGTGTGTGTCCTGCCTATGATATCAGCCATTCCTGATCCGTGGAGTTCATTTCTCAGCAAATGGAGAACCCATTATCGTGCTGAGACCCCTGTGGGAGCTTGTGGTTTGACCCAGGTCAACAGCTTAATGAACAGTTCTGGTTAATAATTAGTGCTGCAAGTGGCATACTCCAAAGTTTCAGGAACTGCTTAGACAGCTGTCTGAAATGGGACTTTCTAATTCATGCTGTATTTCAGATATTACCTAATGTTTATAGGAGATGAAAATCCCCTCTTCTAACTCCTTTTTTTTTTTTAAAGTCTTATCACACTTAGTCAATCCTCTTATAATTCTATCGGGCCTCTCAAAGTGAACAGCTCATATATTGAAGAATAAGCCAAATTAAACAAATGAAAGAAGAAACCATATTGGCATTGCAAACTGACTGAGGAGGGGAATTCCAGATCTAAAAGGCACAATGAGATAGTTCTGAAATAGTCTTACAGATAGGTAAGAATCACCAACAGGCTGACACCCCTGGAACTCAAGGCACAACTTGGACCAGGAGATTGCAGTATAGAGCTAAGATGTGCAAGCTAGGTTTGGCCTGTTGTCTGTAATACTGGGATCATAATCAAGAGCCAGTTTAGTGAATTCTTAATATATAGTTATTCTCTGTTAATTTTATTGACAAGCACTATTATAGCAACACAGTTTACAGGTTTCTTAGGTCAGGTGAATCATAGAATTGTAGGACTGGAAGGGACCTCGAGAGGTCATCTAGTCCACTCCCCTGAAGTGTATTGAAAACACTTGGTATAGGTAATAACACTAGCAGCTGGATACAGCACCAGTTGAAATCTGTGTAGCTGTCTAGCAGAGTTCACGTAGGGCTCTAATTGGACTGGGTTAGTGACCAGGTCTGGGGTAGGTGGGTGTTTGAGGCTGTCATCTTGTTCAAAATGTCAACTTTCATTTTTTAAAAAAATGCAGTAATTCTTAGCTGCTTTGGTTGCTAATAAAACCTTTAAAATCTGACCTGGGTGTAGTCAGTGCAGCAATGTCTGCCCAAGTTTGCAGAGAACCTGATACAATCTCTGAGAAGGATGAGTTCCCCCACTCATCTCAGCAGAATGATCACTCAGATGCCCAATGATGATTTAAATGTCAAACATTAACTATTTCACTGTGTTCCTCAAAACATGTGAGAAGGAGAGGGACTGTCATACTATGAAGAGCTGCACAGTCTGTTTTGGTGCCATGAGTGGGTGGCACTTGGGGGAGTTCCACAATTTTTTTTTGTTCCTCATTATGACCCATTAAGTCGAAAAGCCAGAGGGGATCAATCAAACCCAGTGCGTCAAGATCCCAGCAAGGGTAGTCAGGACCAAGGGTCAGTGCAGAGGAAAAACAGAGGTTGGGAGCAGCAGAGGAGTTTGTAGTCCAGTCCAGGCCAGGGTCAGTACCAAGAGTCAGAATCAGGAGGCAAAGTCCAAATCAAGCTGAGATCAAGCCAGAAGTTCAAGAGCAAGGAGCAGGAACAGTCATGGCAGCTACAGAACATCCACACTGTTGCCTGAACACTTCCTGGAATGCCCGTGGGTTTATATAGGGCAGGGAGCCAATCAGGAGCTACAAGCCTGCTGTATGTCAAACCCTTGAGGTGGAGCTTTCTGTGGTCTGTGTTCACAGCGGGTCATGGGAAGTGGAGCGCAAGTTGATTACAGCTGCCACTCGGTAGCAGCCTGGAGATATCAGCTGCCTGGTAGCTCTACAGGCCTAGGCTTGGGCTCTAGGGGCATCCAGTTCCCTGACCTCCAAAACCTTTGCGGAGTATGGTCTGTCCTGGTGGTGGTTGTAGGGCCAAATAGCTTCCACTGGCTCTAGTAGCTGGTGTTCCTCCCTCTGCTGGAAGCTATCTGCAGGCTCAGGCAGACATTTAATCTGTTTCAGAGCTTTTCTTCACAACCACTAGAGCTAGAATTTTTATTTTGTTTGTTTTTTAAGGAAAAAATAGCTCAGATTCTGGTGCCCTAGGCATGTGCCTCTTGTTCCTAAATTGTAATCCAGCCCTGTTCATGGGTGTATCCATATGTCACTGAATGGGAGCCAAACCCAAGGAGCCCAGCAGAATATACACAGTCATATTTTGAACATCTGTGAGTGGCATCTCCATTGGGTGGAGCGTGGTGGAGTGCTGCTACTGCTTTTCCAGTTTGGACCAGGACTCCATCCAATAAGGCATCACTCTACTAATGTCTGAAATTAGCAATGGAAATTGGAACTTCATTATTGGACCAGAGTATGGAAACGTCTTAATTCTAACTTATACATTTATCATTATGATGTTCAAAGTACAAAAGTGGGTCATGCATTACACTTCAGGTTCTGTAAAACTGATAGAGTATCATCTTAGGCACAATCCTGTGTTCTGAATATGCAGTCCTTCTCTTGACTAATCCCCGTACTGATACTGAAGGAGTCTGGCATGCTCACCGAGTTGGGAAGTGCTGTTTCTAGCAGTAGATGTAGAAGTGCTATCAGTCAGATGTGAGTGGCTGGAGGGAATTTGAAAAAGGAAGAAGCAGAAGAGAAGACAGAACTTTACATCATAGTTTGCACCTTGAAAAGTTAGTTCAAGCATTTGGAAGTGGTAGGAGCAATAGGGGAAGCAAAGCTTTGTGACCTAAAGTCGTCATGACTTTAAACAGAGATTCAAAAGATTTTTGTGACACAGTATTACAAACTACCAGGGTTAAGAGCACCAAGGCTAGTTCAAGGAACTCAGACAGTAAGGTGAGAGGGCAAACTATCTATCAGCATAGCTGACCGAATAGAACTTTAGCTATTGAAAAATGGCTACCATTGAAGTTGTAATCTTGTTTCCATCTTTTTTGTTAGTAATTTTTAACTCCTCTTAAAAATAAACTAACGTCTTTACGGCACAGTTTTGGGGCATAAACTAAATGGCTTCATGTCAGCTATTAACTACACTAGTCTGAGCTTGGATCATTGAAAATGCTTGCTATCTTTGTTTTCCTGGTGTGGAGGTGCTCTTGGGCTAAGGGAGGTGGGCAGATTTTAAGAATATCTTTTTACTCAAAGTAGGATTCCATACCTCCTCCAGGAAGCTCCATGTCTTCGCTTGTGCATGGATAGTCATCCATCTAATAATGTGTTAGTGTTGCTATTTACTCTTCAGTTACCCTAGTGTTAGTATTTTGACACTGACAAGGGAAGAGGGAGCATGTTGTAAAATAAGTATGCTATTCTTTCTTACATAGAGGAAATGTTGTTGTCTGGTGATTGAGACGGGGACTCAAGTCAGGACTCCTGAGATCTAGTCACTGTTCTGCTGTTGAGTTGTTTGCACACCTTGGACAAGTCACTGCTTCTCTCGTGCTTTTATTTCTCAATCTGGAAAACATGTATGATGTTTCTCTTTTTTCACAGAAAAGTTGTGAGGCTTAATTGATGTTCGTAAAGCACTTTAAGATCTTTGGAAGGAAGTGTAAACCATTATTGGGAATTGTGACAATATGTGACTTTTTATTGTGGGCTTGTTTTCTATGTAGGTATGCTATTCTTTGTGGCCAGTTCTCGGAACATGAAAGTATTCAGAAGCGTATTCAAGCTGGGTTTGTTTTTAAGGTGAGTAAAGAGCAGCTGCTTCATATATGCGAGTTACTGAGAGCTTGCTTGTAAGGTAGAAAGCAAGGAAGATTGGTTTGGAATTTTATGTGCTAAATTATAAGAATCTAATGGAGGGATTCAAAAGTAGGTGGCCTGAATTGTGGAAGAAAACTACAACAGTCCAGTCTCAGAGTTGACCTGTGTGAAATGAGTGAGTTGTTTCAGTCCAGTTTTTACTCTGCAAAATCTCCACACCACCACTACTTTGTGAAGAAGTTAAGGATTGAATGGGCATGGAAAAAGAAATATTTCACCCTTAGTAGCGGCCCCTCTGCTTCCAGGCTAAGGGATGTTGACAGAATAATCATAGAATCAGAATATCAGAGTTGGGAGGGACCTCAGGAGGTCATCTAGTCCAACCCCCTGCTCAAAGAAGGACCAATCCCCAACTAAATCATCCCAGCCAGGGCTTTAATGAGAGGGAGGCCTGCACTGTTGATGCCCAGGCTGGTAGATGAATACATAACTTCAGTTTTGAAGGCTGCAAAAACAGCATTTTTTGATTTTACTACATTTGCTTAAAATAGAACTTTTCCAACCATGACTTTTATTTGGCAGTGGCACTTATGTCACTGATTTCCCCCCCTCCATCTGTTTATGGACTACAATAATTTTATTATAAGTTAATTCTGTGTCTTGGCTCTGGTTTTCTTTAGGAACATGTTGATAAAGCAATTGCCCTGAAACCAGATGACCCCAAGTCTTACTATCTTCTGGGCAGGTGGTGTTACCAGGTAAATAGGTTTCTTCAGCCTGTATTCCTGATTTCCATGGTACAGTATCCTGGATGTTCTAAATCTTATTACTTTTTTCTTCTCTGGAAGATGATCTTTCATCTGTATGAAAATGATGGGGAATTCAATCCAACAGCCATAAGTCTTAGGGGAATTCTATTCAGTTGTTGAATTTGCATATTGCATAAGAAAACCCTAATACACCCTCATAGAAATGGCCTAGTTTCTGAAGCTCCCTGTTTGTATATATAGATTGAAAATTATCCTTATGGGAGGTCCAGGGCTTCCTATATTCAGTCCTGGAACAGTGCTAAAAAACTGTGACTCAGATGTGGTATACTTGAAGTTCAGAAATCTCTCATGCCATTAGGACTATAAATGAATGTTCTCATATGATTGGCATCCCAGCTTGCAAATGAGATAATGCATAATGTTTAAGGCCTGCCGGGGTACAACATACCTAACCTTAGAATCTGTTATTCAGATTCCCGTGTAAGTTATTCTTCCACTTGAATACTTGTGATTTATGCAATCTTTCTCTCTAATTGCTAGAGCTATAAATCAATGCCTTCTACTATCTTACCACTTGGAATCCAAGCTTTTAAACATTTTTTTAGAGCATGGGCTTTCAAGCAGTTTCAAGTTTCAAGCAGCTCATGAGGGAGGGAATGTTGAGTGCAAATGCTTTCAAGACCAGTAGATATTCCTGAGGGAATTCTATGCACCCCCACCTCCCCAAAAAAAAATAATTCTGTGCACAATAATTTAAAAATTTGCAAATTTTATTTGTCAATTAATAAACATGGATGCTCCAGCATGGCAATAGGGAACACAGGCCACTGGCTGCATGGAGGTGGGAGATCACACTGCATCCCCCCAGACACAGATTGCAGTGAGGCTGCATCCAACCCTGATGCAGCGCAAGGGCCGGGCCAGCCCTGCCCCAAAGGTCCATGTCCCAGAGTGGAGGAGGAGGGCTGCAGGATGATCTCCCACCTCCTGTGCTCCCCACTGCCATGCTGAAGCCTCCACATTTATTTATTGACAAAATTTGCAGAATTTTATAATATTGTGCACAGAATTTTTATTTTTTTGGTGCAGAATTCCCCTCAGGAGTAGCAGGTGAAGCAATTCACCAGGATTAGCAACCCTGCGCCAGGCACACCAGGTGTGGAATGGCTTAGTGTGGGGTGAGAGGGTTCTATATGGGGCAATCAGGTGGCTCAGTGAGGGAGTACGGGGGGATCTGGATGTACGCGGGCTGGTTGGGGGTGGTTCCAGGTGCAGCGACAATGGGACTCTGCAGGGGGGTCCAGGCGAAGGTGGTTGGGGCTCAGCGGGGGTGGTGGTGCTGGGGGAGTGGGGTTTGGTGAGATGGGGGTCCAAGTGCAGCTGGTTGGGGCTCAGTGGGGTGGGGATCCAGGTGTGGGGGGCTGTGGGGTGGTCCAGGTTCATGGGGGTTGGGCTTGTGGGGGTTTGAGCGCAGAGGGGCTCAGCGGGGGGTGGTCTGGGTGCAGGGGGTTGGGGCTTGGCGGAGGGGTGGGTCTGGATGCAGGGGGATAGGGCTTGGCAGGGGGTAGTCTGTAGGGGTGGGAGTCCGCATGCAGGGAGGGTTGGGAGATGGGAGAGCAGCTCCCTACATAGTGACCTTTCCCCCTGCTTCTGAGGAGCAATGTGGGTAGGAAGTGGGGTCTGAGGGATGCAGATTCGGGGAGGTTTCTGGGAGTGGGCCTGACCCAGCCCCAGCCGGACATATGCAGGGAAAGTGTGCTGCTCATCCTCCCCCAGCTAAGCCAGGACTAGCAGCTGAGCCCGGTGCAGGGTAGGAGCCACCAGCTGGAGTAAGGCTAGGGAGGTCTGGGTTTGGGGGGGTGCAGCTCAGTGGGGTCTCGGTGCGTGGGGGCTCCAGATGCAGGGGTGAGATTTGGTGAGGTGGGGGTTCGGGTGCAGTGGGTTTCTTGTTGCTGAAGCTCAATGGGCGGGGGGGGGGGTCTGACCTGGCACTAGCCAGGGTGTACGTCTCCTCCCTCCTCCCCCCCTCCCCACCCGCCACCACTGCTGTAGTGATTTACCTCTCCACCAGCTGCTCCGGGCTTCCAAAATGACAAGCCCTTGCTGCTGGGGAGCGGCGCATGATCGTTCTTCCAGCTTTCCTTTGCTTCCCCATCAAAGTCATTTTTCTGCAGGGAATCAAAGAAATCTGCATGAATATGAATTCTGCACACAAACAGTGGTGCAGAATTCCTCCAGGAGCAGTAGACCTTTTCCATGCACTGGTCCAGGACTAGTGATCAAAAGTGGGGGAGTAGGATCCATGATATTAGAATACAATTGGCTAGATTTCTTTTTAAAATAGAGCTTAGGGAATGGTGGCTCAGTTTGGCAAGTCCATTGTTCCTACTGTTAGAGTACTTGCCCTTTGCATCAGTTAAGAGCTTTTGAAGTACTTGCTGTACCTCTTCTTTCTTACCATGAATGTTGAGTGAAAACTATTGACTTTCTTGCCTCTAAGCTTTGGTAATAATGGTTACATAATTCTGCTCCCCTCTTTTTCCTCTGTATCTCTGGCAGATAAATGCAATCACTTGCTAAAAGTAGTGCTTTCACCTTGAAAAAAATCCAAATTCTGGATAGTTTCCTGCCCCAAATCAGCCCTTTGATCATTGCAGGGGGCCTGGGAAGTGGAAGAGAAAATAGTTCAAGAAAAGCACTGGGTGCAGACTAGCTCATGCTCTTTCTTTTTCCCATGCTTTACTCCAGTAAAAACAAACCACCTCCAATCTCTTAAGCACACATAGACGTGATCAAGGATATTTCAGGGGTGGCCAAGTCTCCTGCCTACAGTACATCTCTGCATGTGTTGCCTCTGCTAGATAGCGTTGCAGGTATTAGAAGCGTGTTGGTTGCTTTATAATTCTCAAGAGGGCAAAGCTTGGAGTCAAACACTGTCATTCAGTTTTAGTATCTATAAAAAGAAATAAGAGTTTGCTGTGACCATCCATTCCTTCATTTATGAGTTGGAAGTAATTTGCTATTGTTGAAAGTGAAATCACATTGACAATTCTAGCTGAGATAATTGGCGTACTTACTGCAGATGGGCTGCTGAAGTGTGACTAACCTAGTTCGATTTTTGATATCCAGAAGGAAACTCGGCTCAAAGTCCCTTACTCTGCCTGTACTGGCATTCACACTCAGCCATATTACTACTCCTTGTTCTGTCCCCCCATCTGAAGGCTTGATCCCAATATCTTCTGTCTGCTGTCTGTGCTGTCAGTATTTCAAAGGAGGCCCCTTTCTGTCTACTTATCTGAGCATCCTGTCTCATTGTCCTCCTTCCTGTCAAACCCAGGTCCTGTGTCATTTAGCTCTAGTCTGTCTCACTGCCTGTGATGTTTAGGACAGAAGCTCTGGTTACAAAGATTTTGATCCTTTGACTGGCACCAAGATAATTACCTCTTTTGCTGGAGTTGCAAAAACATTTCTCCTCTCCACAGCATTCCCTTAATAGTCTTGATTTCTGCATATTGTGAGAGTCCTACAGTGAGGAAGATGTTCTGAGATGTTCTCTGAAATAGCAATTCCTTGTTCTATGGAATTATAGTAGAGCATTTTATGGCTGCTGGAGGCTTATTTCAGGTGGATAAGAGAGTTGGGAGCAGGACAGTGAGATTTCAGGGGGTAAGTACTATAACTATACTGCTGCCTGCTTTTCAACTATCCCCATGGGTACATATCACCTCAGGAAGGGATGCTGCGATAAAGTTCCTTGACACCTTAAATGACTGTTTCTTGGAGCAGCTGGTCCTGGAACCCACAAGAGGAGAGGGCAATTCTTGATTTAGTCCTAAGTGGAGCACAGGATCAGGTCCAAGAGGTGAATATAGCTGGTCCGCTTAGTAATAGTTACCATAATATAATTAAATTTAACATCCCTGTGGTGGGGAAAACTCCACAGCAGCCCAACACTGTAGCATTTAATTTCAGAAAGAAGAACTACACAAAAATGAGGAGGTTAGTGGGAAATTAAAAGGTACAGGACCAAAAGTAAAATTCCTGCAAACTGCTTGGAAACTTTTTAAAGACACCATAATAGAGGCTCGACTTAAATGTATACCCCAAATTAAAAAAACAGAATAAGAGAACCAAAAAAGAGCCACCGTGGTTAAACAACAAAGTAAAAGAAGCAGTGAGAGGCAAAAAGGCATCCTTTTAAAAAGTGGAAGATAAATCCTAATGAGGAAAATAGAAAAGAGCATAAACTCTGGCAAATGAAGTATAAAAATATATGAAGAACTGCTAGCCAAAGACTCCAAAAGTAATAGCAAAATTTTTTTAAAATACATCAGAAGCAGAAAGCCTGCTAAACAACCAGTGGGGCCACTGGACGATCGAGATGCTAAAGGAGCACTCAGACTATAAGGCTATTGCGGAGAAACTAACTGAATTCTTTGCATTGGTCTTCACTGTTGAGGATCTTAGGGAGGTTCCCCACCTGAGCCATTCTTTTTGTGTGACAGATCTGAGGCACTGTCCCAAATTGAGGTGTCATTAGAGGAGGTTTTGGAACAAATTCATAAAGTAAACAGTAATAAGTCTCCAGGACCTGATGGTATTCACCCAAGAGTTCTGAAGGAACTCAAATGTGAAATTGCAGGACTACTAACTGTCATCTGTAACCTATCATTTAAATCAGCTTCTGTACCAAATGACTGGAGGATAGCTATGTAATGCCAATTTTTAAAAAGGGCTCCAGAGGTGACCCTGGCAACTACAGGCCAGTAAGCCTCATTTTAGTACCGGGCAAATTGGTTGAAACTATCATAAAGAACAAAATTGTCTGACACATAAATGAACATAATTTGTTGGGAAATAGTCAACATGGTTTTTGTTAAGGGGAAATCATGCCTCACCAGTCTTTGGAATTCTTTGAGGGGGGTCAACAAGCATGCGGACAAAGGAGATTCAGTGAATATAGTGTATTGAGATTTTCAGAAAGCCTCACTGAAGGCTCTTAAGCAAAGTAAGCTTAAGATAAGAGGGATAAGAGGGAAGGTGGTCTTATGGACTGGTAACTGGTTAAAAGATAGGAAATGAAGGGTAGGAATAAATGGTCGGTTTTCAGAATGGAGAGAGGTAAATAGTGGTGTTCCCCAGGGATCTGTTCTGGGCCCAGTCCTATTTAACATATTCATACACCATCTGGAAAAAAGGGGTAAACAGTGACGTGGTAAAATTTGCAGATGATACAAAACTACTCAAGATAGTTAAGTCCCAGGCAGACTGCGAAGAGCTACAAAAGGATCTCACAAAACTGGGTGACTGGGTAACAAAATGGCAGATGAAATTTAATGTTGATAAATGCAAAGTAATGCACGTTGGAAAACATAATCCTAACTATATATATACAATGATGGGGTCTAAATTAGCTGTTACCACTCAAGAAAGAGATCTTGGAGTCCTTGTGGATAGTTCTCTGAAATCATCCACTCAGTGTGCAGTGGCAGTCAAAAAAGCGAACAGAATGTTGGGAATCATCAAGAAAGGGATAGATAACAAGACAGAAAATATCATATTGCCTCTGTATAAATCCATGGTATGCCCACGCCTTGAATACTGTGTTCGGATGTGATCGGCCCATCTCAAAAAAGATATATTGGAATTGGAAAAGGTTCAGAAAAGGGCAACAAAAATTATTAGGGGTATAAAACGGCTTCCGTATGAGGAGAGATTAATAAGACTGGGACTTCGCAGCTCGGAAAAGAGGCAACTAAGGAGGAATATGATAGAGGTCTATAAAATCATGAGTGGTATAGAGAAAGTAAATAAGGAAGTGTTATTTACTCCTTCTCATAATACAAGAACAAGGGGCCACCAAATGAAATTAATAGGTAGCAGGTTTAAAACAAACACAAAGTATTTTTTTCACGCAACGCACTGTCAACCTCTAGAACTCCTTGACAGAGGGTGTTGTGAAGACCAATACTATAACGGGGTTCAAAAGGGAGCTAGATAGCTTCCTGGAAGATAGGGCCATCAATGGCTATTAGCCAGGATGGGCAGGAATGGTGTCCCTAGCCTCTGTTTGCCAGAAGAGGGGATTGGGTGACAGGGCATGGATCAATTGATAACCTGTCTGTTCATTGCCTTTGGGGCACCTGCCATTGGCCACTGTCAGAGGACAGGATACTGGGCTTGATGGACGTTTGTCTGACCCAGTGTGGCCGTTCTTATGTTCTTATGGTGTTGGTGGAAAGCTTGTCTCTCGAGGTCTGTGTATATATGGTAAAGGCATACTCTGGTACAAGACTTAATCCCCCAATTTTTTTCTTTTTGGAGGGGGAGAACATGGGTCTGCTCTGGTGTGCAGGTGAGTCACCAGAAACAGATATGGTTATAATAAGGTGATGGTCAGATTTTAAACAGTCCAGAGAGCTTCCTAGACAGAGCCATCCAGTTGCGGAGACCAATTTTATTCTGAGCCATATTTGTGTCACTGTTAATCATCCAAATGGTGGTTGAGGCAGGGGGGAGAAGGAATGCAAGTTCTGCAGATGGATTGATTTGTGTATCTGGGCAGAGTCACCTGATGTTAACAAAATGTTTTTTTTACGTGACTTCGAGGTTGCTGCAGATACTGTGGATATGAAGGTGTCCCTGTATGCTTTGCATATACTGTGGGAATTCCTAGGGATGCATGCAGGCTACTGACTTCCTTGCTGGTAGTTTAATGTTACTGTTTCTGTGCAGATCGCTCATCTGGGATGGCTTGAAAGAAAGACTGCTTCTGCCTTGTATGAAGCACCCCCTACAGCCACTGTCCATGATGCATTGCAGAACCTTTTAAAGGTACTAAAATCTGGGGGGCAAGGAAACTGTTAAATTTATAGCTCTAATACTTAAATATTTCTGGAGACTGTATGATATGGATCAGTTAAACATACTATCCTGCTTTGGGCTGTACTGGTATATAGTGCTTTTGAATACTGTATGAAACTATTTCTCTACAATTTATAGGTGGGGCTGGCAGCACTGCCTATTAAGATTGCCCAACACTTCCTATTGTAAGATCCTGTTTTTCAGTTGCTTTTAACTCTGCTGGACTGTAACTTTTCAGGCTGAAATTTTTCATGCTGGGTATCTGCCTTGGGATGAATTTTTTTTGAAAATGTCATCCAAATATGGTCCATTAATTTCTGAGAACAAGGCTAGGGAAAAGTGTATTTTCCATTTAAAAAAAACCTGATGATTTTTGTGTTTGACAAGCTCTCACCCCCATGTTTTGGAGCATATTTTGAAATTTGGCAAGTGGTAGCCTTGATGTCAGCGATGCCTTTTGCCATCCCTTTAAAAATCTGTCCCAATGTATGTTCTAAACCTTAAAAAAAAATCACAGTTTGCACAGGCTCAGACTTACTGGAGTTTCATAGCTAAAAAATTAAGATTCCATCCACCACTCTGAGGTTGTTCCAGCTTGGGGTTGAGCAGGACTTTTCCTCAATTGCAGATCTGGGCTGCTGCAGGCTGGGTCAGTTCTGGGTCCAGCCACCAGAACAGAGCAAGGCAGACTGCCTTTTTTGTGTGTTCATTGTCCCCTCCTCACTCCCCAGCTTAAGCGGCATGGAGGAGGAAGCTGCCTCATTTGAATGAAGAAGGGACAGGGGCTTGAGCTGGTGGAGTGGGTGGTAAATAGTTTGGGCCCATGAGCCTGGGGGATGGAGACTGGAACTGGAGGCTGGTGGGGCAGTGGGAAGAAGTAAGTTTAGAAGTTGGGGTGGGGGAGATTGGGACCCATGAGGGAGGAGGAGACACATCTGATGAGTCAAAAAATTGTGTATTATCTTGTAATGCTTAAGCACAAGGGGGACGAAATAGGCCTCCACAGGCAATCTTAATTCTGCTGTTTCCTAACTTTTGAGCTCATGACTTTGCAACCTTATTGGTTTTTTTAATGTAGTTTTTTTTAGTGTGTAATATTAGAGTAGGACATAAACATTGCTCATTAAATCTCAGGCACTTTGTGGAAATCCGAGGGGTGATCTATTCCTAATTAATCTAAATTGATATAAAGTACTCTTGGGCGGATTGCACCAATTTAACTCCATCTGTTTCTAAACAGATAAAAGTTAAATTGGTGCACAAACTGTATGTAAGTCAGCCCCATGTGTTAAAGACAACATTTGTTTGAGTTGCAATAAAAAACTGTTCAAACTGGGTCCTTCTGAAATCCTACTGAATCCTTCTCTCCCCTCCTCTGTAGGCTGAAAAGCTGAGCTCAGGATTTTCCAAAGCAGGAAGGGTGTACATTGCTAAGGTAACCAGTCATTTCTTACACTGGAACAAAGTTAATCTTGTTCTCTTCAGTCCATATGCTTGTACAGTATGGCGTGTATGTAAAGCATTTGGAGGTCCGTGGATTATAGATGCTGTAGAAATGCAAAGTGTTGTATATAAATATAGTCACTTATAAGTTAATATTGTGTGTTTTTTTACAAATGGGCAGGGAAATAACAATTCATCTGGGACAGGAGGATATGGAACTCTAAGCTGCTCTTTCTTTGTTGGTTATTTTGTCTTTATAGCTCTTCCAAGGGGCATCCAGGTTACTTTACGCAGATTTTTTTTTTTTTTTTTTTTTTTGGTTAAAAATTAACATTGTTAACTTCTGAGCCAAATCATCTGTTTACTGATCCTCACATTTAAGCTGTGTGCAAGAAGAGAGTCCGGAAAGAGTGAAATACCCAGTTTGACCTTCTTTTTCCAGCATGGATGGCAATGATTAAACAGACCATGAATGTGTTGGCCTGAAGCAGAAGATCTGCTGATTTTATTGTTGTTTGTGTTGAGGGAAATAATTGTTTTTGAATCTTTTAAATGCTAAAACTGATGCTTAGTTCCTTTGGCCTCCTGTTGGAGTCTAGGAAATATTTAAAGCCCAAACAGCTTTAGTAACAGCAGCCAGAGTGGGCGTAGCAAAGTGTAGCTGTAGTCATTTTCTGTGAAATCACTGTATTCCCAGTTCCCAAAGATTGTAATTTTTATCTGGGTAGCGTGCTAGTTTAAGGTTGGTTTCCCAGCTTGGAATTTATTAGCATTTGAAACTAGGTGAAGAGTCTATTTGACAAAAAAAGTCTATTTTATGAAACCTTGAAAGTTGATCTCAAACCAGGAAGGGAGCTAATAGGTGCTTAGAGGCCCTTGCACCTACCACAGTTCTGCCTTTGACATACCATGTCTAGCTGTATGTGCCTGTGTAGGAATGGAAATTATGTATCCCATTAGATTAAATTTTCCACCCACAAATGAGCTCACCTTCTCGTTTCCAAATCCTTTTAGTATTTACGACAGTGAAAGTTCGTGTAGGTATTTTTTTCCCATTTGCTGCCACGCCCAACCTGTATCTGTGCATATTCAAAATCCACATCTTTCCTGTATGCCCCTTTTAAGAATAAAAACCACCACCACACTACTACTTCCATGTTTAATAGAAGGGGGCAGCAACTTTTGCAGTCCCATAATTGGAAAATCTTATGGTTTACCTTAATTATTCAGCTAACATTTTAAGAGTTACAGGAAAATTTCTCATGTAGGGCTTTAATGTGGTTAAATTGTAACCTCCTGTCACAGATCCACAGGATCTGCACTATGCCCCAGCTTTTAAATAGTCTCTTGGAGGAAACCCTCCAGTGTGCCCGACCTCAAGGAGTCCCACTTTTCCTTCAGGATAGGCCCTGCAGCCTCACTACTTCCTAGATTGAGCCTCTGGCTTCCAGAACTTCTGCTTCACACTGTGAGCTCTGTTCAGTGAATCCAACTGCGAGAACATGTCTACACTACAAAATAGGTCAACTTACAGCCACCGTAGTAATTTCTGCGTTTTTTTGTGTTGACACTACCCCCCTTCTGTCGGTGGTGCACATCCTCACCAGAAGCACTTCCAGCGACTCAAGAGGGGAAGTGTAGGGGCTGAGATCTCAGGTTCTTGGGTCCCCGTGGAGCTGCCTAGCTGCCACCCAGGCTTCGGGCAGGGAGCGGGGAGCCTGGCAGCTGCCTGGGGGGAGGGAGAGAAGTGCTGGGAGCCCAACCTGGGCACCAGCTAGTTAGCTCTGCAGGGAGCTGAGAGCCCCCCACCTACCCCGGGGTGACAGCACAGCTGAGAGGCGGGGGGAGGGGAGTGTTACAGCAGGGAACCTACCAGCATTTCTTGTCAATTTCATGGCTGTGGAGGCACTGTATGGCCCTAACTACACCGACATAAGCCGTATGCCTTTCGTGGAGGTTATATGGATGTAGTAGGGCACTTATATCTGCTGGAGCAAGGCTGTAGTGTAGATGCTGACATAGGTTGATGTAAACTGCCTTACCTCAGCCTAACTCTGTAGTGTAGACCAGGCCCAAGATAGACGCCTGGTAGAGGCTTGTACAGTCTTCAGGGATGAATGAACCTCAGCAAGTATTTGCAGTGACACCCAAGCAGCATTTTCCAAACAGATTAGGATTTATTAGTCAGCTGGAACACAGCATTGGATGTCCTTAGGCTAGCACAGAGAGAGATTTAAAGCATAGTCCATTCTAGTCGAGCCAGAGCAATTCACCAGCCAAGTTCCATTGAACTCCATTTTCAGGCTCTGTCTCTGACTTCCTTAGTCACTCAGCCTCTCCCAGAAACCAGCTCTCTTTTCCCCCACCTGACACATCTCTGACCTTTACTCCCAAGCTGGGGTCCTGCTCAGCTTCCATGCTGAGGGGCAGAGAAAACCTCCTCCCTCTGGATTGTTGGTTGTTAGGTGTCAGTGTTCTGGTAATTGGGGTTTTCCATGGTTCTTTTGGATTGCCCACTTATATGGGTAGGCCTGGGCCAGTCCTTTTAATGACCCATGCAGTCTGCTCAAACCACACACAGGATGACCCCCCCATGTCTCATAATCTGCCCTGAGAACAAATTTAGTCCTTTCCTCCTCCTCACTCCCCCTCCCATAGCAGTGCAAAGTATAGGAAGAAATTGTGGCACACATAGGATTCATAAAAATAGTACAGAAAATTCCTACTTTGTCATACCTCCCCATAATGACTAGATTCACTGTTATCCTAATAAAACACACACAGTGTTTCTGATAGAAGTGCTTGAGCTTCAGAAGAGGAAATATTCTGAAGACACAACCTGCCAGAGAATGTGGTGGGGTCCCAATGTGCTTTGTCTCTTTCCCCATATCCCACTTTGTCTTCTTGAGTTGAATATCTGATCACAGGATTTCTAAATTCACTTGATATTTAATTACTTTGAACGAAGTAGAATTTAACTAAGGGATCAAAATGCAGAAGAGGAAAAGAAACCTGCTGTGCAGTTGCTTTCTGAGACTCTGGGCCTAATGCCGAGAATTGGAGCCTTTTGGACAAGTATCAAACATGATACTTCCTGAGTTCATAAATATGTAGCAGAATCTATCCATTGACAGTTTGTGTTCCCGAGTCCAAGCTTAAAAACCAAAAAACGTATGGCCCTTAACTATTTTAAAATGTCAACTATATTTAAAGATGCCATTAAGTGTAAGAGCCTGAAACAATAGCTCTGAGAGGTGTGAACTGACCCATCAATCCCAATGGAGTTTCAGCTCTTGAAACTAGTAACAAACCTCAGCATTGCTAACTTTCACTGCTGATCACTTGTAGCAACAGTCTCTCTAGATAACATGCATCTCCCACAATCCCAAACTGCCTCCCATGACTCTCTGGGAACTAAAAGTTCAAATATCACTATCCAGCTACCAAAGCCTCCAGCTTTCCTCCATGACAATTTCTACAAGGCAGTTAGGAGTTATGGGCATAAATATGTAGCACAAAAACGAAAATTATGGGGCAGTGTAAAAATAGCTGAATTTAATTGAGAACTAAAATCAGAAGGAATTGTATACTAATTGCATTAGTCACCTATTAAAAATTTGAATTTTTTATGAAAATTACCTGAAGCTTCTCCAGAATGTATTGCAGACTAATCTAGAGCACTACAGAACCTCGAGGGCTCTGCTGCTGAATTTAATTCCAGCTTGCTACATAATACAGAGGGTCCAGAACATGGCTTCTCTTGCAGTCAGCATTGGAAAGATGGGGTTAGAATTCATTTTAAGAAAACTTGGGCCTGCTTATGCCAATGGGATAACTGTTTTTGGTGCTGTTGAAGGTGGGGGAAGTGGGTTTAGAAAGTCTGTCAAGTTTGACAGTAGGTGTCAGAGCTTGGAATTAGATTTTGGACTCTTGTTTCTGGGCTGTTGAAGACAAAGGTACTTGATAAAATGCCATGCTTACTCTGGAGGTATGGGAGTCCATACTGCACACTGGCTATTTAGGTGACTCAAGGAATAGTGAGAACAGTGAGAAATAGATGCTATACTTCCAGATAAGAACAAGCTCAGGGAAATGGTGCCCATATTAGGGGAGGAATAAGGAACTGTAAAACCTCCTATCAAAAATAAATTATTTATTTTGTGACATGGTATCATTTATAGTGCTTTGCATGAAGGGGTCTATAGGAAAGATGGCAGAGTCCTGAGATTGCTGAATGTAGGTGTTTAAAAGGTGAAAAGAGCCCTTTTCATCAATTACAAGCTGGCTTTTCCAATCCCTCAGAGTGGCTGACTGACATCTATTTTCCTGTTTCTTGAGACTTTTCATTATTGCCATTTTTCTTTACAGTGCTACAGAGACCTGGGGAATAACTCTGCAGCTGTTCAGTGGATGAATCTGGCTTCAGAGCTGCCAGTTATCACAAATGAGGTAGCAATTTCTGCTCTTTATCTCACTGACACTCCCATATGATCATGTAACAAAAAACCCTTTAAAACTTAATTTTAGATCCACTTATAGACTTATATATGTATTTGACCTCTGGGATCAGATGAGAAAACATTTATTCAATATCAATCTACCTGTGAAATTGGTAATTTGGTAAAATTTGTCACTGGGCAATTTTATGAGAGATCCAAAAGCAAATCTTGTTTTGAATATTTATTGCCTAAGCCCTTCAAAATGTTTTGATGGACTCCCATTAAAATCAACTTTTAAACTAACAGTAATTTGGGTGGTAGTAACTTATTAAAAATTTGCAGATAATTCTTATTTTATAGTATACAAACTACGTTTAAGCAGGCTTAGACATAAACTTCCTCAAACCCTATCTTTCAGCACTTCTTATTTAAGTGTATGGCAAACTTCACACGCTGTAGTCTACTAGTGAACTTTCTCTTTAAATTGTATGTTTTTGTGAATTTACTGCTGGTAAGAGTTGGTGGGTTGAGAGCCCTGGAAACTGAAGTTCACAGAAAGATTCAGCAAAGGTTCCTTATGCTGCCCTGCCTGTATATACTTCAACCCTGATTTGGAGAGTTGGGAGAGAGGTCTCTAAGCTCGCTCATTTTGTCTTCACCTTCAAAGGTGTTCTATCTTATCACTTTATAGTTGTCTGTTCCTTAGCACAGACACTTGCCTTTTCATTGCATGTAGTTTCAGAATGCCGCAAGCAATCAAGCAACATAATGAAAACCATTGAGTGGTTGATACTGTATCCAAGTATGGCTGTCCTAGTAGCTGTAGCAAACTCAAAAATACCAGAAAGAACAGTTGGTAAAAAAAAGATGGAAATACAGCTTAGTAATTTAGGTAAGCTTCCATGACTATTAATATTATGTGACATATAGAATATGTTAAATACCTCAGGCATGGGAAGACATCTGTATCTTTTAAATTTTAGCATATGGCATGGTAGAAGATATATCATGCTATATTTATTATAGAATATAAATATATATATGTAAAAAAAAATTCAGGTCCTTATAACTTTGTTTCTCACCCTTCTCTGTATGTGGCTAGCCTCTGAAAAAAGGACTATATGAGAATGGCATGGTGGGGCTCCCTGTTTAATGTTTTCCATATGAATCTTTCCAGGTTACAAGTTTAAAAAAAAAAAAAAGCCCAAAACCTGTTGGCCAAACTGCTGCAAATTCAACTTGGAATTCAAAAGTTAAACAGATTTTTTTTCTCTTCATTATGGGTCATGATACATTCCATTTGCAGGATCTTGCTGTAATTGTTTTGATGATACACAAATAGAATAGAATCCATCTCACTTTCCTATAGCAGTCTCTTTTGGCTTTGCACTGCTAGCAGCTGTAAAAATATATTTTTGTCATTAAAGTAGATATGACTGAATACAACAACAAAAAAGCAGATCTGAATAACATGGTGCCTTTTTATATAGCTTTCTCATTATAACCACACTTCAAGTATCACTTGATTGCCATGCATTTGAGACAACAGATGAAACTGAACTGGTAGGCTAATAGCCTCCCTTACACTGGCCTGACAATAAGTTCACCCTGTCTACTGTGTGGGGAAATACAGTTATGGCCTGGGTATTGCCAGTTTATTACTGTTAGTCAAGGACTGATTAGAAACCCACCAAATTACTTGTAATCAGTTATTGTTTACATCGTAATTATCAAAAATGCAAGTAAAGTAATCTAGACAAGTCAGCCAGATCTTACTCCTTCATTCTCTGTATTATTGAATAAAAACTGACATGTAAGGCAACATCATAGAAGTATGCAACTTTGTTATGACAAACACAGTATTTTAAAATCTGTCATTAGACTGTGTTGCTGTAGCTGAATTATTCAGCTGGGGTTCAGGCCGCAGGTCGGCAGGGAGTCTCAGCCAGCCATCTGCAACATGCTGAGTTGGTAGTGCTGCCACCTCCAGAGCATTATCCATTACTGCATGAAGGTACTCAGCTGCTAAACGTTGCCAAACCAAAGGAAACCAGGGTATCAAACTGATGAATTCCAGAATGTGAACAGGAAATGGCCATATTCAGCCAAATGGGTAGCTTCCTCAGCTCAAGCTTCCTCAGCTCAAGTTCCTCTTGATGGAACTAGGATGAAACATTTAACTGGAAACAGGAGATATTCCAAAAGAATAAGTAGTATATTGGAGGAATAAAACTTAATAAGAAAAGCAGGGGGGTTTCAGGAAAGAGACAAAATCAAGGACGCATGAGCATTTATTTCCCTTTTCTGAGATGGCATAAAGAAAAGAGCAGCATGCCACAAACAGGAAAATGAGGGTCTAGGAAGGCGGTCCAGATAATATTTATATTGTGGCTTTCATTTTTAATGTAATTGCACACATTCATCCTCTTTACCCCATAAGGTAGATAGGTAACTTGATCATACTCATGGAAGAACAGAGGCAAAGAGGTGAAGTGGCTTACCCAGTTCAACAAAGAGTCTGCATGAAAGCGAAGGTTAGAACTCCAGAGTTCCTGGTTCACAATTCTGTGCTTTCAGAAGTGAAAAAGAAATAAGAAAGAAGGCTTCCTCTTACTGCTTGGAAACCCTGAATAGAATTTTTAAAACAACTATAAAGACATGTATCCAGTAGGAGGAGGGATATGAGAAGTTGATTTAAAAAAAAAACAACATAGGGTTGAATAAGAAAATGAAACCAAGTGAGTAACCTTTAATTTTGTAAATGGGACTGGATTAAATCCACTGGCCATTGTGATGTTTATCCTTTCTTTGCTTTCTCAGGATGAAAAACTCAAGAGGGAGATTGAGGAGATGCAAGGAATCTCAGAAGAATAAGTATTTTTTTAAAAGCCCAGTCCTCTGATAACTGTGAACAGTACAAATTCCAGTCTAAAGGATTTCACAATCCAGATGATCTTGGATTGGGCTTCATGGGCAAACCGCAGATCTGACAAAGAACAAACCAAACTGCAGTTTCAACAGCACTTCCCTGAGGAGTTAAATCTTGGCAGAGACTCACAGGACTAAACTCTAATTCTGTTCATCTGCCTGCCTGTTACACAGATATAGTCTAATGAATCCAGTGCTTGACCTGTTCAGTGCAGCAGCCATCAACTTGATTTGGATTTTAGTTTTCCTCTATGCCTTTGATTTTAACATTCACCCACCTACACTTCCCAAGAAGTATTTTTTGCTCAACTTCCACCAGGAGAGGAAATAAACATGTGAAGTTCAAGTTGTGATGGGATCCTGTGCTCTATTTAATAAAATGTCAGAGGCATGGTTCTAGTGTGTCATGAAGGCAGGGAATCAACAGCCCCTTAGCTATGCCTATATTTCTTAGTAGATAGTGACAACCATTGCTAATAGGCAGAGCTGAGAATGTCAGTCTTTCCTTACTGCTGAGCTCTTTGATTGCTCATGGCTTTTTCAGCATAATACCAAAGGCAAGAGTTCTGCTCAGCCCCTCCTCACCTCCCTCTGAAAACAATCAGTGATCTTGTTGTCTCTTTGCAAATCTGACTAGTTAGTGGTTTTAGTCATCAAGGTAAAATCAGCAATACTCATCAACATATGTCTAGGAGGTTAACATCATGGGACCAGTGTATCTGCTTTCAGAGACGTTCTTCAGAAATAAGAATTTATGTTAAAGAAATGTATCACTGCCATAAGAGACAAAGTGATAAAATCTTAAACTTGGAACGCAAACTGGATTTTCTTCACTCATCAAAAATGCTAATATTTTAATCCAGGTGGACACTTTCAGATTCCTTAATTGTGAAAGGTTGATGTCGTCTGCACTCATCTAAACCTTACCTACCTGATGTAAATGAAGAAGTTTAGGAGTTGCAGAGGCTGTTCATTATCTTTATGAAGCACTTGCTGCAGAAAGGGAGGAACCACGTGGCAAAATTGACAGTTCAGCACAATGTCTTTCCACCTCATTCTGCTAGCTAACAAATTCAAAGTATAATCAAAATGACACTTGGGGTGGGGTGGAGAATCAAGGTAACCACTCATATTTGTTCCAGCCAGTTCCAAATAGCAGAAAGTCTGTTTTTTTTCCTCCTCTAACACTTTTTTTTCCAGAGGACAACACAACTCACCTTGTTCTATGCACAGTGATTTCTCCCAGGAATCTAACTGGGCTTCCGCTTTCCTTTTAATTTTTAATTTTAGGTGGTAGCTATCTGTGTGTGGGCATTAAACACTTTATTACATGTTGTATAATATCATGTCTGATTTGCTGTAGAGTGGGATTACAAAACCAAACATTTAAGCTAATTACACACATCTAATAGAAAATGAGATCTCATTGCCTTTCTTAACCACATATACATATGTATTAGGGGGACACTTTGGGGGCCGGGGGTGGTGGGGGGGACAACCTTGGCTGAGTTTTCCCAGGTCCTGATAGAAATCAGAGACTGACAATTCACCATCCTCTGTGGAGGAGGAATCGGAGGACTTCTAGATCTTTTAAGCTTTTGCTTCCCCTTTTTAGTTTTTGCTTTTTTGTTCGCTTAGAGAGCGTACTAGCTCCATCACAGCTTTGGTGAGGCCTTTTGCATCTAGCTTTCCCAAGGGCCTGAAGTCCTCTCTCAAGATTTTTGAGTCCTCGCCTGCTGGGTCGCATTCCCCCAGGGAGGGGGAATGCTTCTAGAGTCCTGGCCAAATTGGGACGCAGGGGGCTGTTTGTGAGCTCTGCTTCTTTTCCCAGGCTACTCAGGACCCATTTTAAGATGTGGGGGAGGGGATTTGTGACCCTGTAAGTCTCACTTCCCTGTTTTCCAGGCATCCCGTGGGCCTTACCCCCTGAGTCAGCTGACTGCGGTCCTCTTCATTCTTCCCAGAGACACCTAGTCCATTATTGCAGAGTTAATTACAGCTGCTCTGGTGGGTAGGATCCCCATGCCTGTTCGACTCAGGGTAAGTCCTGAGGGGAACTGTCCCAGGTCACAGCTGGGGGACTGTTTGGATTTCATACGCTGCTTTTTAAGGCTTCGTTGTCATTCCTAAAAGGTGCTGAGAAGCTAACAGGGAGGCGCTGCAGTGGAGGCTCTGGGTGGGTTCCAATACCTGAGTAAAAACTGGCCTGGGGGGAGGAGGGGGCTTGGGAGGGAGAACACTGCTCACTGGTGCCCCCAAAAATTAGTCAAAAAAACCCTGTTAGGCAGATAAAAGGCAGGAGCACTGAAGCTGCTGTCCACACACTGCCATGGAGGCAGAATCTGGCCAGAAGTGTAAGTCTTCAGCAAATCTCCAAATAGTTAAATGTTCTGACAAATTCTAGAAGAGAAGACTTTAGAAATATTCAGGTTTTGAAGGCATGGGACCCACCAAGAGAATTCTAGTTCAGATGATGTCTGCTTGTTTCTAAATAGACATGAGAATACAATTAAAATTGGAAACTGCCAATTGAGCTAGGTGAAGTGAGATTAATGAGCACCTAATTAACTGCCCCTTTCTCCATTCTACTCCCTGGGAATCCATTCTGGATGGATGGTATTTGAATGTATGTGCAGTTGGGCCCCAGTCATGCTTCCACTCAAAACTGATGGCAGAACTCCTATTAAATAGGAGTAGGATTGGGGTGCTTGCAGAGCATTCTTCTCTGTTCTGTAGAATAGATCCTCAAGTAACCAAGGAATAGATCAGCTCCTTGTATGGCCATGTGATATGCTGTAGTTCATGAGGAGACTTGCACAAACGTAGCTCTCTCATGAGGAGACTTGCACAAATGTAGCTGTGAGTTAAAGGTTAGGCAAGCAGGGATTGATGTTAATACCAAAATCTGAGAGGGGTTTTTTCCCTCCATTGGTTGAAAGTTGAAATGAGTCTTGTGGGGTATTGGATAGAATGCCTTGAAAAAAGACATTTAAGGAAGATTGGGCTGTGTGACTAAACCTCTTTTAGCTTTGAGAGAGCTTAAATTTCTTCATTGAATGGGGAGAGGGCAGTAATGAGGTTAAGGAAAGGGATGTCCTTTCCTCTTTTTAACATTTTAGTGGGAGCTCTAGTTTTTAGATTACTTCAAATGAGGAATCGTGTCTTCTCTTTACCCCTTATTTCATCCCTCCAGTTTTGTTTGTGAACATTTACTCTAGGCTTTCTATGTATTGGGTTTCCTGCTTCAATTGCATTTTTTTTTTTTAAAAGCAGACTTCCACTTGTTGCTTAAAAAAAGAAAATCTTGGTCTGGAATTCCATTTCAATTTAATATTTACCCATTGTGCTTTTTCATTGGGAACTTGAAGTTCAGGGCTGCGATATTCAGAGCTGTGCATGTACAGGGAAGACTTCCATTGGAAGCTACACTTCTGGCTTAACAACTGGATGGAGACTTGAATTCAACACACTATTTTCTAATCAGATATGTTTGCTGGAAACTAATGTGGCTCTAAGAACATGAAGAAAGGAGATGGTAAAGTCTGCAGTTCTTTTCAAGCTCAAAGGCTCTATTTTTGCTGTTTCCATCCTGACCATCTATCACAGGGGTGGCCGACCTGAACCTGAGAAGGAGCCAGAATTTACCAATGTACATTGCCAAAGATCCACAGTAATACGTCAGCAGCCCCTCATCAGCTCCCCCCCACACACCCCTGCTCACAGTGCCTCCCACCCACGAGGATCAGCGACTCCCCCTCTCTTCCCACACCACCTGATCAGCTGTTTTGTGGCATGCAGGAGCCTGGGGGTGAGGGGGGAGGAGAGGGAGGAGCGAGGGCATGGCAGGCTCAGGGGAGGGAAGGGGTGGAGTGGGGGCAGGGCCTGTGGCAGAGCCAGGGGTTGAGCAGTGAACATCCCCTGGCCCACTGAAAAGCTGGCGCCTGTAGCTCCAGCCCCGGAGTCGGTGCCTGTACAAGGAGCTACATATTAACTTCTGAAGAACCGCATGTGGCTCCGGAGCCACAGGCTGGCCACCCCGATCTATTGCAGTGATCCTTGGTATGCTGTGCTGGGGATCAAATGAATTTTTTTAAAGGTTCTAGCTTTCTGTGTTTCTTGCTGGTTATGAATAAGAAATCTGATTGAGGAATGCAGTTTCAATTCTAATGAACAGCATATCTTTCAGATTGATGTGGCGAATCATGGAAGTTTAATTAAAAACACACTCCTAACCATGCTGTTTTGGGATTTTTGGTTTAAACAACTAAATTTTAAGACTCCTCTTGAGAGGATAAACCTAAGATACTCTGACAGAGAGTGGCTTTTATATTCAGGCAGGGAAAGGTGGCAGGGGTTATTCCTCCTGTTAGAAAGGGGGATGCACTTTAACAGCTTCAGGTAAACACAGAGCTTGTTTTGTTTTTTATGTTTGCACCTGTTTTACTGACCATGAAATTAACAGTAACATCCAGGACTGAAATTGACTGCACTGTAAACATTCCAGGGCCATAAGAGACAGGAGATTTGGATGAGTGAGGGTATGTCTACACTACGAAATTAGGTCGAATTTATAGAAGTCAGGTTTTTAGAAATCGGTTTTATATATTCGAGTGTGTGTGTCCCCACAGAAAATGCTCTAAGTGCATTAAGTCCATTAACTCGGCAGAGTGCTTCCACAGTACCGTGGCTAGAGTCGACTTCCGGAGTGTTGCACTGTGGGTAGCTATCCCACAGTTCCTGCAGTCTCCGCTGCCCATTGGAATTCTGGGTTGAGATCCCAATGCCTGATGGGGCTAAAACATTGTCGCGGATGGTTCTGGGTACATATCGTCAGGCCCCCGTTCCCTCCCTCCCTCCATGAAAGGAAGGGCAGACAATTGTTTCGCGCCTTTTTTCCTGAGTTACCTGTGCAGATGCCATACCACAGCAAGCATGGAGCCCGCTCAGCTCACTGTCACCGTATGTCTCCTGAGTGCTGGCAAACATGGTACTGCATTGCTACACAGCAGCAGCAACCCATTGCCTTGTGGCAGCAGACGGTGCAATAGGACTGGTAGCCGTCATCGTCATGTCCAAGGTGCTCCTGGTCGCCTCTGTGAGGTCGATCAGGAGCGCCTGGGCAGACATGGGCGCAGGGACTAAATTTGGAGTGATTTGATCAGGTCATTCTCTTTAATCCTGCAGTCAGTCCTATTGAACCATCTTATGGTGAGCAGGCAGGTGATACGGATTGCTAGCAGTCCTATTGCATCATCTTCTGCTGGCCAGTCAAGAGATGAGGATAGCTAGCAGTCCTATTGTACCATCTTCTGCCGAGCAGCCCTGAAATGTGGATGGCATGCAGTCCTTCTGCACCGTCTGCTGCCAGCCAAAGATGTAAAAGATAGATGGAGTGTATCAAAACAAGAAATAGACCAGATTTGTTTTGTACTCATTTGCAAAAACCCCCTGCCCCCCGTCTAGGGGACTCATTCCTCTAGGTCACACTGCAGTCACTCACAGAGAAGGTGCAGCGAGGTAAATCTAGCCATGTATCAATCAGAGGCCAGACTAACCTCCTTGTTCCAATAAGAACAATAACTTAGGTGCACCGTTTCTTATTGGAACCCTCCGTGAAGTCCTGCCTGAAATACTCCTTGATGTAAAGACACCCCCTTTGTTGATTTTAACTCCCTGTAAGCCACCCCTGTAAGCCGTGTCGTCAGTCGCCCCTCCCTGCGTCAGAGCAACGGCAAACAATCGTGCATCTGAGTTGACAGTGCTGTCCAGAGCAGTCACAATGGAGCACTCTGGGATAGCCCCCGGAGGCCAATACCGTCAAATTGTGTCCACAGTACCCCAAATTCGACCCGGCAAGGCCGATTTAAGCACTAATCCACTTCTCAGGGGTGGAGTAAGGAAATTGATTTTAAGAGCCCTTTAAGTCGAAATAAAGGGCTTCATCGTGTGGACGGGTGCTGGTTTACATCGATTTAACGCTGCTAAATTCGACCTAAAGTCCTAGTGTAGACTAGGGCTAAATCTTAATTGAAAGACCCTTCGGAAGCCTTTTTCCAAGATTTATTGCAGGGATCAGAGATGAGAATTATTTTTCCTGCAACTCGTCTTGTGTTGTTTTTATGGCATATCTGTCTGTGGTTATTTAGTATTGTGTTAAAGAATAACTGTGAAATGACCAAACTGCTTTTAACTTCACTGCGTTGTCTTGTTTGAAATAAAACACTTGAAGTGTCTAAGGAGAAAATTTCCCCTTATTAAATTGTAGTGTTGGCACCTTATTCTTTACTGTAATGATTTAGGTAATTGAGCAAGTCCACTGACAGAAATACATCTTTCTGTTAAAAAGTCATTGAATGCATATGTATGCATAATACTGAAAATACCATAATGAACATATGGGAGCATAACATGTCACGGTTTTGTGGCTGGGGGGTGGTGGGGAGGGGAGAATGTGTTACGCTTGTGGATGATATAGTGTGTATATATACATAGCTGCTGATACTTTCACTGTAATACATATGTACACTTCCTGTTTTTTAAAAAAAGGAATGTTACTTATACACACAAGTTGATTTAAGGTGAATTTGTCTTGTTAATCATTTGTACTGATAAGGATTTGAGTAATCTAAGTCTCTAGCCTCTCTTACCCAAATGACCAGCTCTTTCCCCTTCAGAAAGTGTGACAAGTGTTAAATCAAGTTAGTTTTAGCATTTAAACTCTTTAGAATCTTACATTTTATAGCTCCTTTTATTCTAAAGTATTACACAATGCCAGCAATTGAATATACCAACTATACAGAGCAGTCACTTCTGCCTTTGCTGAAATTCAACTGCCCTCTGGAGTGCAATGCACTAACTGTTTAACAGTACAGAGTAATAACATTTGTGGAAAGCAAAGAATCCTGTATCTAAATGAAACTACAGGAGGAATTTAGGTATAATGTAATTATCCAAGCCTGAATTTAATCATATTCCTGGTCTAATACCCCACTCCTAGAAGAGTGCCATCAAACCATCAGTTACCAAAGTACTGTGGAAATTGGTTTTATATCTCATATCAAAGACAGAATCTTAAGCATCACTGAATTCTTCCTGATGTTCTGGGTAAGTTCTGACTTTCTAAGCTAGAAAATAAAGTTAGAAAAAGCACACCCCTGAGTGATAGCTAAGCCAACCTAAGTCCCCCAGGATAGACAGTGTTAGGTCACCTACCACCTCTTGGGGAGGTGGAGTACCTATGCCGATGGGAGAACCCATTGGCATATGTAGTGTCTACACAGAAGTGCTACAGCAACACAACAGCATTGTAATTGTAGATGAGCCTTCAGTGACAAGTAACAGGGTCAACATCATTTCCAACTAGAAATGGGCCCTACAACACCTGTTTTACTTCCTACAACACAAGACTGTTCCTTGGAACATCTCTGGCAAATACTGACCTGCTCTGACCCTGTTGAATTTGAGAGAGTGGTTGCATGCAACTTCCTATGTGTGCATTCTCTCATTTTCCACAGCAATCCCTGCTGCTGACATCACTAAAGTTTTCCTTTGTGATATTTGTTAAGTGGTGAGAGCAGTCACTGGTTCATTTTGAGGGGTTTTTTAATCATAATCCCATTGCAAGGTCTCCTGAATATCAGTATGGGTAATCAAAGTTTTTTCCAACTGCAAATGGTACAGCTAAAGTGTGTATGTTGTTTCTGCTTGTATAATTGATGTCTCACCCGCAAAACTTCTCCAGCTGAACAAAATGACTAGTGGAAGTCATATTTTCACTGTAAAAGGAAAACGGTCACAGTGTGGAGGAGAAAAAGTTAGTGGTACCTTTCTAAGCTCCAGGCACATGAGACGCTGGCACAAATCTACTGTGAACAATGTTTAAAATAGTTGCACGTACTCTCTGGGCACCTTGGGCTGAGTTCCCTGTCAGTGGCATCTGAATGCACCATTGGGCTTAGCTTGGCTCTTTCTCTGGTGAGTCTCATGTACCCTGCTGTGCTGCTTGAGCTTGTCTCCCCCTTGTGGGATCTCGGGTAATCCACTGGGCTCTGCTAGGTTCCTTGGCTGGGCATGGGTGGAAAAGTGGCAGCACCCTCAAGCCCACTCACTGGTGTTGCCAAAATGAGCTGTCAGTCCCAGCAGATTGGGCAGATCTGCGTAGTGTGAACATGTTTTCTTATGTGCTTTTGAGGAGCTAACAATGTTGACATCAAAGTGATAGCTGTGGCATCTGAGTGCCCATTGAAATGAATGGAGCAGATCACATCTCTGAGCTATTGCTTCAGCTTCTACAATCGCAGGCAGACATCATGTTGTTAAGACTACTCAGCAACCAAAGTAGCTAGAGACTTTTTAAAAAAATAAAAATTAAAAGCTTTAGATTCTACAAAAATGAGGGCAGAAACATGAAAGAGGTATCAGTGTGCTGTTCTGCTGCCTATCCACTGCATCTGAGCCTTGGGGGAAAGGGTTTCTCCCACTTGAACTAAAGTCTTCAGTCTTGGTTTAATTCCACCATTAATTTCATGTGGACAACATGCCTCTACACTACAGCTTGATTCATCTTCCACCAAGGCATCTCTGTAGAGGTAGGTGCAGGCTTGATCTGAGTGGATAGTTTTAATCCACAATCAAATTCTACTCACTGGATTGTTTGTTTAAAAGCAGAACATACTCTCCAAAAGCCTGTGTGCGTTCCGTATTGCAGACCTGCTTAATCATAAAACAAGGTATATTTGTCAGATCTGCTTTCTCCAGTGGGATTGTTGTGCCATCACAGTTCATACTTCTCTTCCCCCCATTTCTCAATTTCTTAGGTCTTTAGAGTGGAACTAATTTGTTCTGCATCCTCTGCAAGGTTAGTGTCAAGTCTGCAGAGCTTCAAGTCTTGAAACCTTTATGAGCCATTTGCAAATAATGCTGTAATCTTGGATGATTTTTCTGCCTCTTTCCTGCTTCCCAAAAAAATCTCAGTTCTTGGGAATCTCTCTTCCTGCCTGCTTTCCCCCGGCCCTGCACTTGAGAAATGATCTGGTCAACAAAGCATTGCAAAATTGTTCAAATAACTGCCTTTAGCAGTTTTTCCCTGTAGAAAAGAGCTGTAGCCAACCTGCTCTGCAACAGCGTGCTGCCAACTGGCACAGCAAAGGAAAGATTTACTGTTGCATACAAACATCTAGGCCTAAATCTTCAGAAGTTGTTGTTGGGGGTGCCCCCAACTTGATATACTTCAAAAAATGTGGCGAGGCCACATGGACACATAGGAAGGTTTCTTCACAAGCTAGAAATTTAATCAAAACAAAGCACAGTTCTGCAAGCCAATACTGAGTAATCCTAAAGCCACTGAACTGTGGAGCACACATGAATCTGTATGTGTGGATTCCTAATGCGTATCCAGCACTGTAGTATTGAAGGGCCAAATATGAATAGTAGTAGCATCATGGTTTTGGTTCAGCTGAGACCACTTTCCTCTCTCTCAGGTGTTGGTCTGCAAATGGCTCTGGACTGCTTAACCATTATTGTGTGGAAGCCTGTGCACAGAGTTGAATCTTGCATTGTGATCTGAACTCTGGTTCTTGCAGGGAGTTCCACAGCCAAGAGCTGATGCCTCTCGCCTCCATCGTTTTCATTCTAGGTTTTGTTGGCCAGGGTGGTCCTGTTGATCGTAGTAATGTTGGAGGGGTGCAGAGAGAGATGGTCCTGGAGATAGCTGAGTCCTCATCCACTGCGCTCATTTGAAAATGAGGAGTATGATCTTGCAGCAGTTCCCATGTTTTTCCCCTCCATGCTGTTTTCATAGAATCATAAAAATGTAGGGCTGGAAGAGAGCTCGAGACGTCACCAAGTCCAGTCCCCTGTGCTGAGGCAGGAGCAAGTAAACCTAGACCATCCCTGACAAGTTTGGCAACCCTGCTTGATTACCAATTTTTACCTTTCAGTCAAAAAGGCTGTTACTCAATAAAAGGTGGTCCTTCAGTCTACAATGCCAGCATCGCCCAGAGGATAGATTTAGATATCAAGTAAGTCACCAGCTGGATTGCAAAACCAGAGATTGTCCACAGAGCTGGGGTAAATGGACTGTAAAACTCTGAGCTGTGCAATAATGGTGCTGGAATGCTGCTGTCTGGCATCTCCAGTGACATTTTGCGTGCCAGTAGTTCAGACACGTTCAAAAGCCTGGGGTGAAGAGCAGGAGGAAAATGAGATTTAGGGCTTTTAAAATTCTGCATTTTGAAACAGTTGCTGAATGCTGGCTTGTTTATGTACGTAGTTTTTATTTGAGTTTAATTAGGAAATTGCTTTGTCCCATTCATTGGACAAAGTAAATCATTTCCCTCTTAAATATGCTGTAAGGCCTTGTATTATTTGGTCCAATAATCACACAATATAATATTTTGTGATAAATATAAATTGTCCCTCTAAATGAGCAGGAACGCGGGGAGAAAAAACCTTTTGTAGTGAAATGGCCCACCTCGATTATCACTACAAAAATTTTCCCCCCCATCCCCCGCTCTCCTGCTGGTAATAGCTCACCTTACCTGATCACTCTCGTTACAGTGTGTATGGTAATACCCATTGTTTCAGGTTCTCTGTGGATATAAATCTCCCCACTGTATTTTCCACTGAATGCATCCGATGAAGTGAGCTGTAGCTCAGGAAAGCTTATGCTCAAATAAATTGGTTAGTCTCTAAGGTGCCACAAGTACTCCTTTTCTTTTTTAAAGGTTAAACAGGCACTCACTCTCACCAGAAATAGTGAGCAAACTTAAATCAATTAGTCCTGATGGTTGGGGTTTACCTAAGTACTCGTCTGCTATTGGTCCAAAAGGCTGTCCGTAAACTGCACCATTCCACCTTCCCTTTTTGTTTTGACACCCTGCTTCTTCTCCTAGGCTAGACTCTAGACTAGGCCCCAATTCTGCCAGCTACTCCATGCTGGTAGACTCCTATTGACTTCCAAGGGCATTCAGGGATCTGCCTGCCTCCCCCACATGGCATTCTTTGCAAGATCAGGATCTAGGTGGGCACATTTCTTACTTTTAAGTACTTCATACACATTTTGAAAATTGCCCCTGCCTGAAGAAATACAAAAGATGCTCTGCTTTAAAAACAGAAGTAAAACACTTGCAAACTGGAGAAGCAGCAGAAACATGCCCTTCATTTTCAGTGTGTCAGCTACCACAAGCAACCTGGGAGACTGCAATACCATGTGTTTGTCCCTGCTGGTTTTTGCTTGCATTTGTGGGTTACTGTTGTGAAAGAAGCAGAGCAGTTCTTGTGCTACAGTCAATTTGCATTTGCTCCTAGCCTTATTACAGATGTAAGTCAGATGTTTTCTGCACTAACATTATTAATTCAAAAATCACCCCACTATAAATAAATATGTAACAGTATGCTGTAAAATATTGGTTTTATCTTCACAGGAGGGGTGTGTGTGTGTAAGGGAGACTTTCATGAATTATGACCTTTATGTCCAAGCAGGGATGTGAAACCTACTGTTCTATTTCTGCCCATATTCAATAATATCTTAGAATAAGCTTTTGTGTATGATGATTTTGGGGACATTGTAGCAGTCACCTCTCTTTTGGATGTGGCAGGCTAGCAGGAAAAGTTTTTACATGGACATTTTTTTAATCTGAATTCATAATTTACAGCAGTCTTAGGCCCGAAGCAACTATGCACAGAGGATATCTATAAGCCTGTGTAATCCTGGTGTTTCCTAAGTGGTAGTTGACTGTAACTCCCACATCCTAAATTACTTGGAAAGCATTGAAATACCAAAGTGCACTCTTCTCCAATGGTTTTTAAGACTTTTTGTACTCTTGGCTGTTTTTTTTTGCAGGGGGGAAAATAGTTTACTTGAATGAACAGCTGTGTAGTATCTTTCCAGCTACTCAAACAACTTGAACTATTTTCTTAAGTCATTTGTATTCTTTTCCATTTAAATAATCTCATCAATATTGCAAACAAGAAAAAATTGAAGTCTTTGTAACAGCTTGTCACCAAGCCGAGCACTCTTCTTGTGCACTCCACAATGATGATCGGTACACTCAAAGCACCTGTTTGGGGGGGGGTGGGAACTTGTACCATCCAGCAGGTTATCAATTTCCTGGCCTCTTCCCCAAGTGCTAGATGATGGGGTCGTTCTTCCTGGGGCTTCCCGATAGTGGCTGTCTCTATCCCAGTCCTCACTTTCACTTGCCTTTTACTATTTATTAAAAGGAATAATTCAACATACAAATCTAGTCTAAGTCAAACACATAGTTTATGGACCTTTCTGTGGTAGGTAAAATGGCAATTAACAGGGCAGAGAGAGACTTGGAGGAGCAAATAGTCAAAAGAACAAATACGGAAAAAGTTGGCTGGCAGTGTGGACTCTTCAAATCTTCTGGAGGGAAGAGATGGTGATGAAAAGCTTAGACACATGGAAAGGTTTTCATATGAAGAGAGAGTGATAAGGTTAGGCCTGCTTAGTTTAGAGAGGAGACAAATGAAAAAGGACATACATGCTGGTGATATACAAAGTACCACCTGGTTTAGAAAAGCTGGGCACTCCTGTTTGCCCTTCCCTATGGTACAAGAACAAAAGGACAGCCAATGAATTTAAAAAACAACAAATCTTGAAGTAAGCTCATTAGCAGACTATCTCATTGGGAGAGGGGGAGATAAAGCTTGGTAGGATTTAAAAAGGAATGAGAAGGGGTGAGATCCTCATCCCAGTTCTAGCCTCTTTATGCTGGATAAAAGGACCAGAATGGTGTAAATTAGTCCTAAAAAACCTATCTCCTGCCAAAGGAGGATTCCTCCTGAGCAAGCACTACAGAAGCCAGCTTTAAGGCTGCCCTCAGAGGACCCCCTCACAAGGTGTAGGAGGCATGGTGCTCGGGGGCAGGGATGCAGCCCTACAGAGATTCTGGGTAGTGCTGAAGCTGAAGGAAGCTGATGTAATTTAGACAGACCCCCCCCACCCAGGATTGTCTGTATTATTTTTCGGACCTCTCCAGACCTGCAAAACAGCCCAGGATAAGGAGGTGCAAAGATGACATAAAACCACTTAACGACACAACCTGTGCTGTGAGTTCTGTGCTGCACTTCTTAGAGGTGCAGCCCCAAGTCTCACCCCTGGTATTTATGTTGCTTTTAAGATCATCCACAATTAGGTTACATATTATAAAATATGTGTAAGGGATATAACTCGGGGTTGGGGGCATAAGCCGCCAACTCAAGCTGATCAGGAAACTGGATTTCCACTGTATGAGAAATTCTAACCTTTGAAAATTTGTTTTCATTCTGACTTGGAAGGAAAAATCAAAATTTGAATTTTTTCATGTAAACAAAATTCTGAAAAATTTAGTTGGAAACACTGAAACATTTCATTTTGGTAATGTTGAAACAAATATACATATGTGTGACTATAATACAGTTAATAGAACCTAGAGATGTAACTAAATGAATTGAAAATATAAAGTTGAAATGAAATGTTTCTGCCTTATCAAAATGAGTCTCAAATAGTGTCAAAATCAACACATTCACATTAAGTGCTTTGATTTTAATGAAACTGCATTTTCCATTGGAAAACTGTTCTACCAAAAATCTTGACCAGATGTACCAAACACAAACTGCCTTGAGCTAGGTAGAAACTTCCTCTGCTGGCAGATTAATCCATCATTCTCCTTTTGGGATATTCTGCACCATGCTCTGAAGCATCTGGTATCTAGACAAACCACAGGTCTAGTTTAGTATGATAATTTCTATGTTATTCTTTTGGGACAGGAAGCTATGGAGGGTCTTGGATACTGTGATGAAGAGTACAGTATCCAATCTTAGATTAGATATATTATCCACCAATGTAATTAGTGATGCATTTTAAAGTAGTATGGAAAAGTCTGGCATGAAGGAGTTAATAGCAGCAGCAGAAGAAGAAAACAGTAATTTCTGAGTTATGCATTTATTAATTGCTCACTGCTTGTGGGATTTTAATTCTTTGCACTAATGGGAAAGAACATTTCAAAAAAAATGCAAGTCATTTTGCCAAATTGAATTAAGAAGCTAAATGTTGGGGAAAGAACATAATAAGAGTTGTATTCCATGTAATTTCCCTAATGGCAATTCTACAAAAGTTTTAAGAGTGCAGTTCAGGCCTTCCAAAATTTTTTCCAGTTATGCTGGAGGTTTATAGGCAAGGAGACTAGTTCTGTGTTGGTTTCCACCTGAGATGTTTTCTTAGTGCAGATTTAAAAAAGCAAAAAAGAGAGAGACCAAACAAACAAACAAAAACCTTCTGCTGCTAGAAAGCCCCATACAAAAATATATTCTGTCTGATGAACTGGTACCAGGACAGCACAATGAGAGGTACAGAGAGGATGCAAGTTTGAGAATGATTGTGTTCTAATTTTAAAGGATATAATAGGTTTAGACAGCCTGGCAAATATTTCTCTTGCATTTCTATACAGTGCTTTCCATGTGAGGATCTCAAAACACTTTTACAAATATTTATTGTATCTTTATAACTCCCCTGTGAGGTAGTATATATTATACCCAGACTTCAGGTGAGGAATCAAGCACAAAGAGCTGGAGTGACTAAGTGCAGGTGAGATCATACAACAAGTCAGTGCCAGAGCTAGGAATAAAATTCCTTCTCAATATAACAGTGCTTTACCTATTCTACAGTGTTTGCAAATACAGATGTGTTTAGTAAAATGAACACAAGGTCTGGATATGGAATAATGTACAATACTTAATGGAGTTTAAATAGTGAAACTGTTTTGAGATATTCCTTGGATTACATATAGCGTGTGAGGGGTACTGTACATATGCCCCCCACATAGATCAGTAGTTTTTAAGCGCTCCAACAAGCAAGCTGTAATTGGACTAGTTCCAGCCTTGTACTTTCAGGGCAGATGGTCTCAGTCAAATTCTGAGCTGCTTCCCTGTCCAGTGGAATAAACCACTTCAGCTGCATTAAACCCTTGCACGCGTTTTCAAGCTGACTCTGAGGAACTTTTTCTCAAAAGTCTTTGCAATAACTAGCATTTCAGATAAACAAAGCACATCTCTCAAGTGGCGAAAGGGCCAACAGATGTTCTCTCATGTGTATCTGTGTGGGATTGGCTGAGGAAATCGTTCATGGCTGAAGCACCGCTGAAGCAGTGGGAGAACTTGCACCAGTGTGAGGTATCTGTCCCCCTAGAGACTGCTTGCTGAAAAGGTGCATTGGCTGGGTTGTTTCCTGATCTACAGACTTTACTAATAGAACATAAAAAATGGCCATACGGGGTTGGGCCAAAGGTCCATCTAGCCCAATATCCTGCTTTTTAGAATGGCCAATACCAGGTGCTTCAGGGGGAATGAACAGAGCAGGTAATCATCAAGTGATCCACCCACTGTTGCCCATTCCCAGCTTCTGTTATTAGCATCCATGGCAGAGTAGGTTGTACTACACTTCGCAAGTTTTGCTTTTCCAGCCTACCTTCTGTTTTTCCTGTTTAAGAAAAAGTTGATCAATGATAACCTATTGTTACCCCCATTATGACTAGGGGAAGTTATGAAATTCACCCCATAAGAAATTATATCTGCATTCAGCAGATGCTGGCAGGAAGGAACACTGGGGAAGCTTGCAAGTCTCAATTGGATGCAGTACTTTAATCAACAGAATCCAGTTCAGTAGGGTTTTTATATGGTTCCTTCTGAACTTTATACTTAAAATGTAAGTTCCTGGGGCCATGGGTGCCAGGTTTGTATAATTTTTGGTTGTGCCCAGAACGGGTCCAAGCAGAGCCGTCCCATCCATAGGACGGACTGGGGCAACCACCCCAGGCCCAGCGCTTCAGGTGGACACTGGATCCAGGGCGGCCTGGAGGGTTAGCAGGGGGCCTGGCGCCGGCAGCAGCAAGCAACCTGGTGCCAGCCTCCCCCACCCTGCTCCGCCGGCTCCCAGCGTCTGTCAGGGGAGGGGTTGGAATCCGGAAAGACGCAGTGCAGGGGTGGAGCAGGGGCAGAGCAGGGTGGGGGTTTGGGGGAAGGGGTGAAGTGGGGGCAGGGCAGAAAGAGGTGGGGCAGGGCAGAGCAGAGTTGCTGGCTGCTGCTAGCGTCAGCCCCCCCCCATGAGCTCCTGAAGCATGGGGCTCCCCAAAGCATGGGACCATTGCCCCAGTCTGTCCTATGGACGGGATGGCTCTGAAAATATAAGCCCAAACAGTGGTGGAGCCAGGCCCACCTTTCTGAATATTGGTGGAGCATAGGCACCATGGGCCCATATAACTCGCTGCCTGGGGCAAGGACTGTCTTTTATTCTGTGTTTATACAGCGTCTAACAGAATAGGCGGAGTGATTTTTAAAAAAGTAAATGGTTACAAATATATTTTTTCTGAAGTCTGTGGCTTACACAGAACACGTGGGAAGACTGAGCTAAAGTTTTTACAGATGCTGGTGTGGGTTGAACAAGGTGAGTCACTTGTGTACCTCCTTACTTCTCAGTAATGTAGCCACCTCAGACTCAGAAAGGGGTTGCCTACTCAAAGCCCGTTCTCTTCCATTCAGCCTACAAAATTGAGTGGAGTGTTGGCTGAAAGAAGATCTCTGCAAGTGGGAGCTCCTGCAGGAAATCAGATTGTAGGTCTGAATCATACCACTACCATCTCAAATGAACTAGAGTAACAGCTATGATACTTGTTCGGGGTTAAAATAGACATCTGCATATTCAACAAATAGCCACTTTAAACAGGGTAAGTTATATAAACTAGAGTTTTAAAATAAGTACGAGGTGTTTTTCAGAAATGTGTTCGCAAACACAAATGAACCTATTCTGGACATATTCCTAGTGGAGACCAGTAGAAGTAGGTAGAATCAAGGAGAGCCACTACCAGGGGCCCCGCCGACTCCCTGCAGCATTCACAAGTGCTCACAGGGCTGGAGTTGCTGGGATACAGAGCTGTTGCTAGGCATAATTAAACTAAGCAATTGCTTAGGGCCCAAGCAGCTCAAGGGGCCCCCTACTTGCTTTTTATTATAAAAACTTGCCTGTTTTAGTATGGAGCAGGAATATTCCTGCTTGGGGGCCCCAATGGCCTAACACTGGCACTGCTGGGATATATAATAATGAGCTGTATGTGTATAGATTTGTTTCTCCTGCTGAGGTTTTCTCTCAGTCTTGGAGGTATATAGGTTCTAATGGGCAGCCCCTTGATGACTAGCACAACAGAGCTCAGCCCGCAACAGTGCTATTATAACTTTCTCAAATACCAAATTACTCTAAGTATCCATAAGTAAGACACAGTCATTCTAATCACATAAACGTTCTGGTTAACAAGGTAACCTCCTAGTCTTTTAAAGGGAACCCTGATTTCCCCCCTTCAAGAGCAGTAAGTTCAGCCCTCGCTGTGAAGAATCCAGGCCATATGCTAGGGCAGTGATACGCTGACCTCAGTGGTTCAAGAGCCAAATTAGCGATTACCCAAAAGAGCCACCGTAGTGTGAATTCATTGTTTCATTTATGATTGTTAATAGATTTATTTATATATAATATATATACACACACACACAGTTCTCACAGCAAATGTTAACATAGTACAAGTTGATAATTTAATTGGTTAATTACATAGTAAAAGCATCCTGACTGGTTAATAGCTGCTTTTGACTACCTGAAAGATGGATCCAAAGAGGATGGATCTAGACTGTTCTCAGTGATAGCAGATGACAGGACAAGGGGTAATGGTCTCAAGTTGCAGTGGGGGAGATTTAGGTTGGATATTAGGAAAAACTTTTCACTAGGAGGGTGGTGAAACGCTGGAATGCATTACCTAGGGAGGTGGTGGAATCTCCTTCCTTAGAAGTTTTTAAGGTCTGGCTTGACAAAGCTCTGGCTGGGATGATTTAGTTGGGGATTGGTCCTGCTTTGGGCAGGGGGTTGTACTAGATGACCTCCAGAGGTCCCTTCCATCTATGACTCTAATAATAACTTAGATTGGTTAATAATTAAATCATACAGTATTTTAATATCATGTGCTACAAAAAGCCAGGAGACACATTACAGAAGCGCTTGTGAGCCTTTGTCTGGGTATCACTGTGCTAGGGGGTCATTTCCCCCTTTACCTGCCACTTTCTAGTCTCCCGCTTTACACTTCTTCAGTGCTGCCCCATGAACTCAGAAAAGCCACTCTTCTTCTGCACCTAACAGCCCCTTGTCACCTTCATATCCTTAAAATGGATCGATTGTGTGAATCTTGACAAGTGTATTCACTACACAATTTCCCCTCCTTCACAAACCTGGGCCCTCACGTAGTTCTGTCCATGTGTGAACGAGATCATAGAATATCAGGGTTGGAAGGGACCTCAGGAGGTCATCTAGCCCAACCCCCTGCTCAAATCCCTGAAGCCCAAAGATCACAACCTCTGGAGCAGAGATCCTGTCTTCTTAGCTTTGTGCAGTGCCTCTGCTCCATAAATAGGGCCCTACCACACTCACAGCTGTGAAAAACGCATCATGGATGGTGAAATCTGGTTTCCATTGTGAAATCTGCTGGGAAGGGGCAGGCATGGGCAGCGGGTATAAGAAGCCAGGGGAGGCTAAGCCTACCCAAACAAGATGTGGCACATCTCCCGCTGGAGGCGCACCAGCCTGCCACCTTTGGAGCACTGTCACTGCTGAAAGGATGCCTGGGCAGTAGTTCTGCCTGCACTCTGCCCCGAGGCCGCACTCCCGCTTGTCCTCTTCCTCCGTGGTCCTGCCCATACTGCTCCTCTTCCTGCCCCTTCTCTGCCTCTTCCCCTGAGGTCCTGCCCTCACTCCGCCTCTTCCCCCCACCCTTGCACGTTGCTCATTGGCAGGTGGGGGGGGAGGGCTCGGGGGAGGGGGCAGAGTGGCACGAGTGGTGGGTGACGGGGTACTTGGGGCAGGGACTGAAAAGGTACGAGCAGCGGGTGTCCCTGGGGGAGGAGGTGAAGAGGAACAAATGGCAAGGGCTTCAGCGGTTGAGCGGGAGTGGGCCTCAGGATGCAGCCATGGTCCAGGTGCCAGTGGCCCTTCCAACTTCTAGGGAGCTTCCGAATGTGGGAGTCATGTGCTGCCCATGAGGGCAGGGCTGGGGGCGCCCTAGCCAGGGATCCTACCATAGGCACCAACTCCATGGGTGCTACGGGGCTGGCGCACCCATGGTGAAAAATTAGCAGGTGCTCCGCACCCACCGGCAGCCAAGCTCTCCCTGCCCCCACCCCTTCCTTGCCGCCTCCTCCTCCCCCAAGCGCACCACGTCCCCACTCCTTCCCCTCCCAGGACTTCCCGCCTGCCGCCTAACAGCTGTTTGGCAGCACTTAGGACTTTCTGGGAGATTGGGGGAGGAGTGGGAAGGAGGCAGTAAAGAGGCGGGGCAGGGACTTGGGGGAAGGGGTGGAATTGGGGCAGGGCGAGAGCGGGGCTAGGGGGGCTTCCAGCATGCACGGGGCAGAAGGGAAGTCGGCACCTATGGCTCCTACCTTGTGCCGGGTTATAGCTGCTAGTCCTGGCAGGGGTGGGGAGGGATGGGTCTTCCTCTTCTCCAACAGGGGCTGCTTCTGGGGCTGGATCAGACCCACCTCCGGGAACCTCCCCCATCTTCAGGAAGGTCAGCACCCCTGCCCCTCTTCTTGCCCCCATCGCTCCCCAGTCACGGGGGGGAAGGAGTCACGGCACAGGGAGTAGCAACAGAGCTTCTTACTGCTGGGAGGGGTTCCTAAATGTGGGTCTGACCCGGTCCTGGAGTGGCCCATCTAGGGGAAATGGAAGTCCCGTCCCTTCCAGTCCCTCCCTAATCTGGCTGGGACTAGCAGCTGGAGCCTGGTAGGAGCCCTGGGCTCGGGTATCCCCAGCCAATGGTGCTGGAACTGCGGGGGGAGGGAGGGGTCATGGGCCATACCCACCACTTTTTAACATGGCATAGTTCAGGGGGGTAGGTAGGAGTTGCTCTTCATGGCAGGGGAGCTGATAATGGTGATCAGCTCCCCCACTGTGAAGTGCAGTCCCTGCCAGTGCCACTCTGAACCTGCCCAAGGCTTACAGTTTTGGGGGTCAACACTAGCACGAAGCACAGACCCTGCCAGTGCTGCTCCATGCCTGCCTGAGGCTTGCAGTTTGGAGGGGTGCGTAATGCCACCTCTGCCCCCCAAACTACACCCCTGTTAGAAAGTGGGGGGAACCTGACCCCCAGCCATCCCAGTTCCAGCACCAATTTTACCTCCCCCGCTTTTCCTCCCCTACTTTTCCAAAGGTTCTGGCGTCCTTGCCCTCAGTCATGCCTTTCCGGGCTCCAGGCCCAGTGCTCGAGGGCTAAAGGGACCTTGGGCTGGGGGGGGGGGGGCGGAGGGGCGGTGGCGGAGACCACAGCACCCCGCTGACCATGGGGTCCTAGGCAGTCAACCACCAGTAAGGCTGGCCTTGTCCCCCCCTGAAAAGTTATGACCCCCTATACCATGGGACCCTCAAGTCTGTGCTGCCCGCTGCTCAGCTCTGAAGGAAGCACCTGTCAGCAGCAGTGCAAAAGTAAGGGTAACAATACTGCAACCCTCCTACAATAGTCTTGCAAAAAAACCCCTCTTTTGGATCTGGACCCCCTGGTTACCAACACCCTGAAATTTCAGATATAAATATTTGAAACCATGAAACTGAGGATTTAAAAAAAGCCTATGACTGTGAAACTGACCAAAATAGACTGTGAATTTAGTAGGGCCCTATCCATAAATAATAAATGGAGGGCACAATCTTACCCTTACTCTGCCTCTAGGCTATGACTGCCATTGATTACACACAATCCATGGGATCCCTGCTGTTTCAGTGGGCATGAGGGTTCGGAAAATATTGTCCCCCGCTAATATCCTTGTCCCTTGGGATAGTGATTTCAAGCCAGGCGAACGAACGCACGCACACACACAGAGAGAGAGCCTCATATGTTACTTGCTGGAAGATTTTTCTGCTGGCTATCTTTGTGGCCAAATTCAGGGTAGCTCTTCAGAGCAGGGAAACTCAGTCTAGGTAGAAATTACACCCCCTTGCTTCCCTCCCCCAACCACCCAAAACCAGCAATGCAATACATTTGTGCCAAAGATATTTTATTGAGAAGGGACAAAGTCACATTTTGTTATTCCATGAATTAAAATGGAAATCATTCATATCACAAAAGAATAACTCAGAGAAGCACCATAGACAAATATATGTGTCCAAAGCTTAATAGTAGGGGGAGAGAGAATGCTGCGTGTAAAATCTCAGAGAGTATGCAGCGCTATCTAGATAAGCTAAAAGTTCTCCAAGCTCTGGGTTTGCCAGGCAGAGGGGGAAGCTGCCGGGAACAAAGTGCTGCTCAGCTTGAATTCTCCTCCTGCTCAGAGAATCACTCAGGACAAGCTAGACACACACTTGTTCCCCAAGGACTGACTCAGCGAAAGGCAAAACTTGGCAGTCTGCTGTGGCGTCCAACAAGGATGACTTTCACCTCCTTGCATTCGTTAGGAAGGCGTTTAAAACCCAGACAGGTTCTGCCAAACTTACTTTGTCCACCCCGCAGGAAACAACCAAGAGACTCTTTGTACGGAGAGGGTGCCAAGCTATGGTGGGGCTGTTTATACACATAATGGAGATGCTGATCTCATGCCAAAGTTAATGTCACAATGTCAACTTCTGAACACAACTTGCAAGGCTACCGGTAAATCGCATTAACCATTTAATACCCGGCCGAATTTCAATTTAGACTCCAGGGACGGGAAAATGATAGCTCATTGTCCGAATCGGAATGCAAATAATTAGCACAGGTGAGTATCCGACTGCCTGCTGGTAGGTTTGTTTATGCAGTTCTAGGGGCTAGTGTACATTTCGCAGGTGGTTTACACGCCCATGGTCTGCTTTACGTGGAAGAAATCATTATTAATCTAGATCCCTTCACTTCTTGCTATGAGCTGTTGTAAGGCTCTGAAGTTTTAATAAGGGGCAGTGCGAATACGCCGACCCTTTTATGTCAACAGTAATTCAAGGAAGTTAGCAAAGACAGCGTTTCTTTTCTCCATCCTTTTGCCTTCAGGCTGAGCTTGCTGCTCAAACCTCTGCCACATACAGAAGCCAGGTTGAAGGACTTCCCCTGTGTAGCCAGAGATCGGAAACGTCTGATCTCTAGAAAGCGAAAATCGCTGAGACTCCGGACCTGCAAAAAGACATCCTCAAGGTAACTACAGCTCACTTGGCAGTAGGCGCTGTGTTAAGGTCGCCTCTGGCTCCACGTGCTGTCACTACCCATCGGAAATGGAATTAAACTGCATCGGAGTCAGAGCTGATCTAACACGGAGCAGACAGAAGACTACTGAGCAACAAGGCTGGTGGGGAGCAGCGGGCAGAAAGGATCGCTCGCTGCCGGAGGCTTTCTGTTCCCTCCTTACCGGCCGGAGGCTTTCTAAGGGGAGGTAACAGAAATTCACCGTAAAGGGCTTCTGACTTTCCTGGGAAAGGGAGTAACTGCCCTGCGCGGGAGAGAAAACCCTGCATACAAGCAGTGATCTTACCTAAAGCTATACAAAGAGCGTTCCCACTGGCAGATATCTGCTCTTGAATGTAGGCATGGCGAGCTGGCATGCCCAGCGCAGCAAACAGAGTGCAGCCAGAGAGCTCGGAGTAGGGTGATTCTTCACTGGGCATCCCCAGCCCAGCCGCTCGGAGGGGTGTCTCTCATTTTCACCGAGACGGTGAAGGGCAGAGGTTTGAGGGCCAGCCCGTGGATGCAGTCCATGGTGAGCCGCTCGGCCGGGTTGGCCTCGAAGGTGCACTGGTGCAGGAGGATGGCGGTGAAGAGGCAGATCTGCAGCTTGGAGAGCTGGTCGCCGATGCACCTCCTCTTGCCGATGGAGAAGATCATGACGCTGCAGGTCAGGTCCCTGTCCAGCTTTTGCTCTCCGTCCAAAAACCTGGCCGGGTCGAAGAGGTGAGGGTCCTTCCACTTGTGCCGGTCGTGATTGACCGACCACTGGTTGACGAAGACCACCGTGTCCTTGGGGATGCGGAAGCCCTGGAGCACCACGTCGGCGGTGGTGGCGTGCGGGATGGTGACCGGCACGAAGCTGCTGAAGCGCAGCGTCTCGTAGATGAAGGCTTCCAGGTAGGGCAGGCAGCCGCAGTCCTCGGCCGTGGGCAGCCGGGCCCGGCCCACCACGCGGTCCAGCTCGGCCTGCAGCCGGCGCTGGAGGTGCGGGTGCTTGAGCAGCAGCAGCAGGACCCAGCAGAGGGCGGTGGAGGTGGTGTCCTGGCCGGCCCCGAAGATGTCGGTCATGGTGCCCTCCACGTAGTCCCGGCTGAGCCCCTCCTGCGCCCCGCCGCCGCCCTGCTCGATCTTGCCGATGACGACGTCGCTGATGTCCCGGGTGAGCCGCGGGTCGTAGGTGCGCCGGTGCTGGGCGACCTTGGCCCGGACGAAGTCGTGCAGCTCGCGGTTGAGCGCCTGGAAGTCGCGGAAGACGCGGCGCACGGGGTTGGGGAAGGCCTGGAGCCAGGGCAGCACGTCCACCAGGCTGCCCGCGCCCACCGTCTGCCCGAACTTGTCGTTGCGGCCCAGCAGCGCCCGGAACTCGCCGTCGTCGTGGCTGTAGCGCTGGCCGAAGCACAGGGCGCAGATCACGTTGGCGTTGGCCACCGTGAACAGCGGGCAGGGGTCGAAGTAGGCGCCGCCGGCGGCCCGCCGCAGGAAGCCGCGGATCAGTTCCCGCGCTTCCGCCGCCACGTGCTGCTCGAAGAGCTGCCGGCTGCGGCCGCTGGCGGTGGAGAAAGCCCGCAGGCTGGCGTGGGCCAGGCGGCGGTGGGCTCGCCACAGCTCGCTGTAGCGGCCGAACGCCATGCTCCGGCCGCCGGACACCAGGCGGAAGGAGGGGAAGTCGGGCCGGCCGGCGAACTGGCCGCCCTGCCGGACCAGGGCTTGGCGGATGGCGGCCTCGCCGTTGAGCACCACCACGACCCGCCGGCCCAGCCGCAGCTGGAAGACGTCGCCGTACCGCTGGGCCATCTTGCAGAAGGTGAGGTGGGGCAGGCGGCCCAGCTGCAGCACGTTGCCCAGCAGGGGCCAGGCGAAGGGACCCGGCGGGCTCCCCCTGGGCGGCCTCAGGCGCCTCCTCGCCCACAGGCAGAGGAAGAAGACGCTGGCGAGGAGCAGGGCGGGCGGGACTGTGTCCTTGAGCCAGGGGGCTGGCTCCCCCGGGCGGCCGCCGCTGCTCTCCCCTCCCGTGGCCATAGCGCTTACCCCGCCCAGACTCCGGGTCCCGGCCTGGGGAAAAGTCTAGGGAGCCTCTTGTGACCCCAAACTGTCTGGGGGGAAATCTCTTCAGTCCAGCCAGTCACTAGTGCAGCACCTGAACCGTCTAGGAATCCCCTTGTGCGCTCGCCAAGAGATGGCTCCTTATTGAGCTTGGAGACCCAGTAAATCTCCTCTCAGCCTATAGATCCCTCTGCAGTTTCCAGAGTCTCAGAATCTCATCCTATAGTTTTTGCGTGAGCGAATGGGTTTCTTCAACTTGCCTTGTCAGGTTGATCCTCGAGACTCAGTGCCAGAGAGCCCCCTCCCCTTTTTTTTTTTTTGCCTGTGTCTTTGCCTAGTAATTTCAGTCCCGTCCTGTGTTAACCTTCTCTAAGATCCTTCGCTCTGCTCTGGTGATTGGGAAGGGTGCATGCCCTGGCTTTATAGCTGCCTTGAAAGGGGCTGAGCCTTTCTCCTCCCATTGTGGTGGTCCCAGAGTCCCCCGAAAAGTCCGTGCGAAGCGATTGCGTGATTTCGTCCCGGAGAGAATTGAAACAGCAGATTCATCCATCAAAAGAGGAAAGTGCAACTTTCCAAACTCTTCCCTGTGCCAAAGGCAACACGGTTCCCGGAGCAGGAGGAGGAGAAGAGCTTTTACCACGGGTCTCTGTGAGGCGCCTTAACAGGCTTTCCCCACTGGGAGACTTCCACACAAGGAAGGGATATTCTTTTGTGCTTTGAAAGATTCTCTTTCTAACTTCCAAGTTTGTTGATTGCAGCAGAAGCTGCAGTATAGAGCCGCCCCTCCCTCTTTGCCCAGAGGATGCTGCTGTGTGGCTGCTGAATGGCTGACAGTCTATGAAGAAGGACCTGCATCTCACCTGCAGAGCCACGTATCTCTCCAGCACTCTGTACCCTTACCAAGCATCGCATATAATTAACATCCAAGCAGTGAGATTAGTCTACCATGAGATTAGGAGCCAGGACACCTGAGTTCTAACAGAAACTGGCTGTCACCTTAAGCAAGTCACTCTCCTCTCTGTGCTTGACTTTCTCCCCCTATAAAATGGGGCTGGAATGTTTGTGAAGGGCTTTGAGATCCCTAGATGGAAGGAGTTATAGAAAGTATTTTGCAAAGTATTTTGATAGCACATCTGCAGAAGTTGCCTGTAGGATACATTGTAAGTTCACGGTTTTCTTAAGACCAGATGTAGAACAAGGAGGAGTCAGCCTGGGCAGGGTGATGGGGGAAAGTAGAGGTACAGTATTCTGTTATGTTCTGAGCTCTACCAAGGGCTTGCTGTGTGATTTGGAGTAAATCATAAAGCTGCTCCATCCCTCAGTTTCCCTGTCTGTAAATAAAGTGTTTTAGTGTCTACAGATGAAATGAAAAGCCAGATATATGAGCTAAGTATTGCTAACTCTTACCATTCAGTGCTGAGTTATGAATACAGTTGTGCCCATACAAAATATTCAGACCAGGAGGCATAAAGAGGCAAATCAAATCAAAACAAAGTACAAGATAAAAACAGGAGGCTGTCAGAATTCATTCCCTTACCAGGTATGTTTCCTGAGTGGTGTGTGAGTTATAACCGTATGATATCTGTGTTATTAATGGCTCAATTTGGTCTGTGTCTGAGAATGTCCTTAACAGAAGAATCAAAGATTATTAGCACAGTGTGTTGGAGAGAGAGCAGCTGGGAGATGAGTACTAGTGAAGAGGGTCAGAACTGATCCTGTGGATTCTAGTCACCTCCACAGCATTCTGTGGTGTATGGTACAAAAAAATCAAGTAGATTGTTTTGTCACATGCTGTAGTGATGATACCATCACATCTTCAAAGGGTTTTACAGCCATTGCCTACTGAATCCTCATAATACTCGGAGAGGGCGAGAAGTAGGTAGAATCACCTAATGAATTTCAGCCCCAGCTGTTAGAATCTTGTTTATAATTGGACAGGCAAACTGAGTAGTTCTGTTCCCCAACCTCTTTTATAGGTGTGCTTTCAGTACATGCTTTAATCAATTAGTTAGAAAAAGAAATTGACTTGATCAGATCTGGGCTCAGTTGCAGACCTGATCAAAAAGTTTAAAGTTAACCCTTTCGAGCCTAGCCTCCAGGTGTTTGTCAACTGGGAGTTTGCTATGTTATGGCAAGGAAGCGGGAAGGTTTCTGGATGTCTGGGAGTCTCTCCTCACCACCTGCTCGTCACAGTGACTCACTTTGCCCTGCTGCCACTTCTAGACACTACTCTTGGTCTGAGTAAGAAATAGGCCACATTAGGAATTGAGGCCAGGAACAGGGGAGAATTGGCAAGGAACGGCAACTGATCCAGACAGGGAGTTGGAGCCAATAGCTAAGAACGCTAGGCCACTGGCCAACTAGGAAGGGGCAGGCAGCCTTTCCAGTGCGCAGTGGGGGCAGGGACCTAGGAAACTATGCCAGGTGTGTGTGAGTGTGTGTCTCATTTTGCTGAATGTTAGCCCAATCACATGGGCTCAGATCCACAAAGGCATTCAGGCTCCTCAGATCCATGAAAGTGAGGAACCTAAATACCTTTGTGGATCTGGGCCATGGGGAATATGAGCTTACTGCTAGGTTATAGGGCAAGCGAAGAAGAGAAGCATTTTCAAGATAAAAAAATCATTGTTCTGATTTTGATCATTTAAAAGAAACTCTTATTGGACTAGAAAGTGTTGTTGTTTTGACTAGAGAACATTGATAAAAGGAGAAGCCCTATGTGAATATATTTAGGGAATTTGTTTCCTAGCTTCTTTCAAAAGTTAAAATAAACTTCAGTGAAGCTTGTGATTTCCCCTTGTTTTCAGGTTTCCCACTCCTTCCTTTTGTGCAGGAAGATGGCTCATCAGCTGACTGCTTTAGACCGCTCACCCTCCTTCTGGAAGGACAGGGTTGTACCTCCTCAGCTAAGGGCAGGGTTGGGGTAAGTATAAAAGGAGAAGAACAATGTGATATGAGCTCAGAGCTAGACATTCCTGAGTTTTAATCATAGAATCGTAGGACTGGAAGGGACCTCAAGAAGTCATCTAGTCCAGTTCCCCGCACACATGGCAGGACTAAGTGGTATCTAGACCAGGGCTTCTCAGCTTTTTTTTTTTCTGAGGTCCCTTCAACATGCTTAAAAACTCCATGGCCCACCTGTGCCACAATAACTGGTTTTCTGCATCTAAAAGCCAGGGCCGGCGTTAGGGGGTAGCAAGTAGGGCAGTTGCCCAGGGCCCCTGTGAAGCTATATTGCTCAGGCTTTGGCTTCAGCCCCAGGTGGCAGGACTTGGGGCCCTGGGCTTCAGTCCCATGCAGTGAGGCTTTGGCTTTCTATGTTGGACCCCAGCAAGTCTAATACTGGGCCTAGTTGGTGGCCCCCCTGAAACTTGCTCGTGCCCCCCCCCCACCAGGGACCCCGAACCCCTGGTTGAGAACCACTGTTCTAGACCATTCCTGAAAGGTGTTTGTCTAACCTGCTCTTTAAAATCTCCAATGATGGAGATTCCACAACCTCCCTGGGCAATTTATTCCCGTGCTTAACTACCCTGATAGGAATTTTTTGCTAATGTCCAACCTAACCTGCCCTTGCTGCAATTTAAGCCCATTGCTTCTTGTCCTATCCTCAGAGGTTAAGAAGAACAATTTTTCTCCCTCCTCCTTGTAACAACCTTTTATGTACTTGAAAACTGTTTTGTCTCTGCTCAGTCTTCTCTTCTCCAGATTAAACAAACCTAATTCTTTCAATCTTCCCTCATAGTCATGTTTTCTAGATCTTTAACCTTGTTGCTCGTCTCTGGACTTTCTCCAATTTGTCACATCTTTCTTGAAATGTGGTGCCCAGAACTGGACTCAGTACTCCAGTTGTGGCCTAACCAGTATTAATTCTGGCTATGACACTAACTAGCAGGATGATGGATCCTAGGATCCTTCACTGTTCCTTCCCAAAGTCAGAATGCTTTTTCGTTTATGTTATCTTTTTAGAAAGTGTTTCAGTAGATGGGAATGTATTAATTTTACAGCAGTGTTTCAAAGGTGCTGATCACCTGTAGCTCCCATTGATTTCAGCTAGAGTTGTGGGGGCTCAGCCCCTCTGAAAAGTCAGGCCTTGAAAGTTTAAAGTTAGGAACCCCAAAGGAGAGGCCATTGGGGCTTACTCTGTCTCTGCCTCACTTGTTCCATCTGTAAAATGGAAATACCTACCCACCTTTTGTAAAGCACTTTGATATCTGTAATTGAAAAGTGGTATTATGATTATTTTATAAAAAGGAAAAAAAACTTCACTTAGAATTCTTCATAGATCCAAGATGCAGTCATTAGTACTTGTTCATATGTTCTATGAATTACGAAGGACATCTTTAGTCACATACTAAGTAAGTAATTGCCTAATGTGCAATATATAATGGGGCATAATCAGAATAATAAGGGGACCTCCATGGCTAATCACCAACAGGACAGACCCAAATCATTCTCTGTAAGCAAACCTTCTGTCCACCAGATCCTCTCAAACGTTTTCCTTGTTTCTGCTCAATGACATACAGATTAAATATGTCCCTGAAACCACTGCACTCTTTTCAGCTCCACCTTCTTTGAACTACCAGGTAATGCAGGAATCTGGGGCACACTGGAGGACTAAAGAGGCCCACAGAGCAGAAACAGGGATGCCTTTTCAAAGGATGCAATTACAGAGACAAAGGACTGCTGAGCGAGATGAGTTGGTGAAAAAAAGAGAGGAGGATATGATGGCGAGAAGGTATTAAATCCTTTAACCCCCTAGCCTGCATCTAGAGCTTCATGGCTGGCTGTGGGTAAACGAACTCATTTTCCTTTTAAAATGTTATAAACAAGCTGGATTGTTTTTATCAAAGAAGAGAAACAGAGAAGTTAAATCTGATGTTTAAAACAACCCTAACATTTTATTAAAGCACCCACATACTCCTAAGCCATGCATTAGACTGGCATTTCTGAGTGCTCAAAGCACTTAGGCCCAGATCCTCAAGGGCATTTATGTACCTAAATCCCACTGAAATTTATGGGAGTTAGTTGCCTAAATACCAGTGAGGATCTGGGCTTTGGCTTTCAGCAAACTCTTAGTCATGTCACTATATCATCTACCTGTCATATTTTATTGTTTCCATGTGCTGTGTTGCTTTCCCAGACACATTCTACTGCATGTAATTAGCTGTATCAGACTAGATCGGGGTGGGCAGACTTTTTGGCCTGAGGGCCACATCTGGGTGAGGAAATTGTATTCAGGGCCATGAATGTAGGGCTGGGGCAAGGGGTTAGGGTGCGGGAGAGAGTGTGGGAGGGGGTATGGTGTGTAAGAAGGGGCTCAGGGCAAGGGGTTGGGGTGCAGGAAGGGTGTGGGGTGCAGGAGAGGGCTCAGGGCAGGGGATTGGGGTGCAGGAGGGGTGTGGCAGGGGTCTCAGCAAGGGATTGGGGTGCACTGGGGTCTCAAGGGTTAGGGGGCTCAGGGTCGGGGGCTTGGGGTGCAGGAGGGGTACGCTAGGGGGCTTAGGGCAGGGGGCTAGGGGGCTTGGGTGCAGGAGGGGATGTGTAGTGTTGGGGGGCTCAGGGCAGGGGATTGAGGTGCAGGAGGGGTGCAGCAGAGGCTCAAGGCAGAGGGTTAGGGGGCTCAGAGCTGGGGGTTGGGGTGCAGAAGGGGTGCGGCAGGGGGCTCAGGGTTTGGGGTGAAGGAGTGGTTCAGGGTGTGGCTGTAGGGTGGCAGTGCCGCACAGCGGGGCTAAGGCAGGCTCCCTGCCTTTTCGTGTCCTGCGCCGCACTTGGAAATGTCTGGCAGTGGCTCCTGGGGATAGGGTGGCACAGGTGGCTCCGCTGCATGCTGCCCTTGCCTGCGGGTACCGCCCCCAAAGCTCCCAGTGGCTGTGGTTCCCCGTTCCTGGCCAATGGGAGCTGCGGGGGGTGGTGCAGCTCACGGAGCCCTCTGTCTCTCTCTCCCTTCCCTCCCCCCGCCAGAGGCCGCAGGGACCTGGTTCCAGCCGCTTCCGAGAGAGACATGGGGCCAGGGCAGACAGGGAGCCTGCCTTAGCCCTGCTGCACCACGGGGCTGGTAATCCTGCGGGCTGGATTGAAAGCCCTGATGGGCCGGATCTGGCCCACAGGCCATAGTTTTCCCTCTCGTGGACTAGATAGAGGCCTGGTGTCAAGTTCAGTGTTACTGGTTTCCATGCTAAAATGACCACTGAAGAGATTAAGTACAAGCGATGCTTGCCACCATACCATTCCTGCATGATATAAAAGATCATACTGCAAAAGTACTTAAGCACCACAGATTATTGTGCTTTATTTGTTATCTCAACTAGCAGTGCTCGATTTAGAGTTCAGGAGCACAGCCATATAAGCTGTAGCCTTCTAGCAGCTGCTTGAGGAGGTCAACCCAAATATATATTTGCAAGGAAGGTTACAGTCGGACATGAAGCTGAAAAGATGGTTTATCTTGTCAGATAAAGTAATTGTCATCATTCTTCAAGTTGGAGAGGCCTTGCATGCAATGCTTCAGTACCTAACAATAGCCAGTCAGAGCTTGTGCTATAGAAGCCGCACACAGTTTATAGAAGTGTAGTTTCTTTTTCAAATATGATTCATGTTACAACTGAATAGCTCCAAAAGAAACCGATTCCAGTGTTAATGCCCTCTGAACACAAATTGCATGTCTCTGTATAATCTTGCGGAGAAGGATTTCAAAAACCATAAGTTAAAAAAAACCAAACAACTCTCCAAGTCAATTAGTCAGAGTTATTTCACTGTAGACAAGGATACTGAAATGTTCACAAGCCCATTGCACTCATTTCTGAGGTTGGTGTTAGCAGAACTAGTTGCCAGATTTTTGGGGTCCCATTCAATGTTAGTGTTGGGTTTAGCGCTCTAAATACAATCGATTCCAAGTTGTGATGTTTGGGTCTTATCACAGGGTTGCCTCAGTCTGTGACAGTTGTGATGCAATCAAATCACTTATTAATACAACATCAGGACAATGTGATGCTACATTGCAAAGTATCCAGTTTGGATTTTGTAATAATTCTGCAGATAAGACTATCCTGTGAAAACTGATTATTCTGCACATTTTGTGTGGCGTGACAAAGCTTCCATGACTGCAGGGGGCCATGGGTGCGATGTGGTTTCTAAAACAGCTTGAGTGTTAGAAGAGAAGGATAACATAGGTTTGGGTTTCCTGATAGATTCTAACTATGCTTCCAAAATGTGACACAGCAAAGTCAAATCATGAACACTTGCAAGAAATGGATGTGTTCAGTACAGACTATCTCATATGAACATACCAAAATGGCTACACACAGAAGTCCTTCCATATTTATGGGATGCCGTGCTAACAGAAAAGTGTTACTCATGCTTTCTGACTTGGTTACTGTCATAGCTATGCTGACATTAAAAGAACTGATACAGTAACATCTGAAAGCCAGTTTTTACTCACTGAGGGAAAAGGGAAGTAACACCATACCTGGTGTATTTGTCCCAGTTATGCAAGCAAAGATGAAATAAATTTAGAATGGAAAATAAATGGCCCATCAGCAGTTTCAGTGAGGGATTCAAGATTAATATTCGACCCTTACTCTTTTTGGACATGGCTTCACCAAATAATTAGCAAAATAAAAGAATTTTGAGGTGATAAGTCTGTACATCATCTTTAAGTTTAGCAGTCATTTTTGGTGAGCTATAATGCAGATCTGTGTAGGTCAGGTAAACAAAGCATCCATGAGAGCCACGATTGTGCCTCTCTTTGAGGACAACACATTATCTGAGGCATGCCTATGCTCGAAGACCAAAGACAAAATGTACCAGTGGGTTTTAAACATCTGTTGTAAGCAACTGACCAAAACTGATGCCCAGTGGGTTATTTCCCTTTGTCTCTAGTCTTGGAGTGTTTCACTTCACTCTTCACAAAAGGGAAACTGCATAGGTTTGGTGGATGCCTTTGGCCAAAGACATATTGTCATTGCATTTGATGGATCAAATAATTTGAATGCCCAAGAGAGAATGGTGGTGACTAGCAGAATTCAAGGACAATGTACATTACTTAGTTTTGGCAGCTTTTGCACAGCCTTCATCTTTGCATCTATGTTTTGGATGTCACAGGCCGTGTTTCGCATGTTCTAATGGTGTAATAATAAAGTTATAACTGTCACCACTTCCATTATAAATCCAGATTTTCAGGGACTTTTAAATTAGTTGAACACAACGTTTGAACTCTGCTCACAATGTCGAAAGTGTCAGCCTATAAGCAAGTTATTAAAAAAAACTTTTCAAGGAAAAGTAGAATTAATCTGATGGTATAATGAGTGCCAAACAATAGCAGTTTATTAAATTAAGATGCATTTTTCTGCTCCTATAATTCAAAACCAGTTTTGCTTCCTAGCATACAATGTTGTATGCATTTAGGCTGTAATGACTTTTGGTGTTTATTTTAATTAAAAACACTGCAGTTACTAACTTTGAAAACTTCCTGTTGCACATGTGTGACTGTTTTGAGAAGCTTTTCAGTAGCCCTATCTAGATGCCTTAAGGTGAGATCATTCAGGACAAAAAATAGTCTGATGCTGGCTGCTAAATATCTTAAAGGATCCACTTTTTAATTAATTTTAACTCATAAACGAATTTACTGATTTATTTGTAAACTCTCAGAAAGTTCATTCAGTACTCAAATTTAATTATTATTTACTTACTTAGTTTGGGGATAGGGGGAGAATACAGGGTCCCTGCTTTCAGTGAAAAACTCAACTCAGCCTTAGCTATAGAGCTTTAAACAGTGCTTGTATGATTAACATTCAATGACTTGTTTGATACTCAATAAAGAGTTAGGATCAATGAGTCAGATGGAGACTATAAATAAAATAATCTGGCCCTGTAGACCAGAATGGCCTCTTGTTTCTTACCCTTCAGGGAAATATTCCTCTTAAAATATATATCGATATATTGTCTAATAGGGTATGTTAACATTTAACTATATCAGCTGCTATCTGAGGAGTTAAGACCATATTGCTTTAATTTGTTAAGCCTTAACCCCACTCATGTGAAGTAGATATTGTTAGAGCAATCACTTTATCATTGGAGTTTGCTTCTTTGACTTTCCCTTGACTTCTCTTTATTTTTGTTCTTAAGGAGTCACTGAAGATCAGTTTTTGCTCCATCCCATTCTGCAGAAGCTAAATAAATGCTACAACTTTCCACATCCTTAGCTGGAGAGGGAGATGGAAAATGCCCAGAAGTCAGGGTGGATGGGGAGCATCACTCTCTACCATTCTTCTGCTCTCCTCTTTTTCTGCCTTGTGGTGGTAGTAGCATCGACCAGTGAGTTTCTCCTTTCAGTCTTCTGCTGCTGTGCCTGTGTTGCTGCGAAACGTACGAAGTAAGTGGGGATAACACACACCTCCTGTGCACATCACCTTTGAACTACTGTACTGGTATTCCAATGGAATAGCGTCTCTTTGACACTAGAGCGTGTGGTGGTCACTGTGGAAGCTTGAATGTTCTAATGGACTGCTGTGGTCTATTGCCATGGACTAAGCTATAACAATTTTGGGGGCTAGGAGAGAGAGTTCTTTAGAAATATATCACAAGCATTAGGGGAAAATCGTGTTTATATGTGTGTGTATAAACATGTTCTTAGAAAGAAGGGCTCATGTTTCTATAATTAGACATAGTTTTCTTTTGGGGGAGGGGAGGGCGGAGTATTGCTCCTATGTGGTGATTCCAAGGCTGATCTGATAGTACCACCTGTCTTTTGTGAACAACTCAGTATAGCAGAATCTGCATATATTGAACTTGGATTTAGGTAAACTCTATTTATAGTGAGGTAGAAAGTCCTGAATTGTTTGTTTGCCTCAAAGTATGAAAATTCAATTCTGGTAATAGTGAACTCAGGGTAAAGTTGCTCGGGGCGTGGCCGGGGGGGAGTACTTAGCTATTTATTGGTTTCACTGTGTATGGACCGTTTAGAGAGACAAGGTGGGTGAGGTAATATCTTTTTTTATTGGACCAACTTCTATGGGTGAAAGGGATAAGCTTTCCAGCTTATACAGAGCTCTTCCTCAGGTCTGGGAAACTATCTCAAAGTGTCACTGTTAAATACAAGGTTTGGACAGATTGTTTAGCATGAATAGTTAACATGTATTTCAGGGGACCATTCATCTTGTCTCTCTAATATCCTGGGATCAACGTGGCTACAACAATACTGCATATGGACTATTTGTCAAGGATCTTCTTTGTATAGTTGTTCTAAGCAGTAGGCAGTATTGAGTTGGGGGTGAGGGGTAGGGAAACTTAGCCAGGCACTAAAATCAAAGGCATGAAAAGTTCTTAGGTCTTTGGCGAGGTGCTCACTGTTACTACTTGCATACATGGGGACATGCTATAGTCATTGTGCTGCAGAGACTCCTTGGAAAGGTCCCCTGTAGACCCAGGTTTGCACCTTATGATTTTGTTTTTATGGTAACTAGTGGTTCACATATTTCCTTCATTTCTAGTTAAATCTTTACCTTTTCTTAAATAAACCTACTTTTGTTTTATTATAAGTACTGACAAGTGCTGTGTGATTTACAGGAGTGGTGGCTTATAGTAAAACTGTAATTGGGGTACACTGCATGTTTGGGGGAGATGATCTGGGATTTCTGTGAATAGCCAGTGTCAGAGGTTGGATATCACAGGGGAATGATTCAAAGGGATTTGGATGTGCCTATTGATAAACTGCAAGGTGAAGACAGAGCTGGCATAGCCCAGAGGAGAGTGCTTGAACAGCTGAAAGGCTGGTGGTGACTTCCTCTTGCTGGAGATGACAGTCCTGGGTACGTGGAGAACTATCGCGATCATCTGTAGTGTAACTCCACTGTAGTTAATAGAGATAAGACTCTGATGATTATGGGCCATGAGGAGCACATCCACAGACAGACTTTTCCCCCCGGAACATTTTCTGGGTGTGTTGCCCTTAGTTAAAACTGATTTTCCAACATCTACTTGGAGAACAGTCTCTGTGGCCCAAATCCTGCAGTGGTCCTTAGTCAGAATTCTTATGGATTTTGCTGAATGTTCGAATGCATTTAGAAATACAGAATTTGGCCTTGCATTTACTATTATGGATCTCAAGTAGATTTTAAGAATTTGAAAGGCTGAGGTATTTGTGGAACTTGTCAAAAACCTGTCTTGCTACATCACAGCTTTAGGAAGGAGTCAGACATGTTCCAGGATTGATGTAATCCTTTTTTGATGTTGAAGAGGAATCCAGAAAGACCTGTGAATATTTCAAGCAGTGGAGTTTGGGATGTTTGTGTTTGATGGTTCAGATTTATGTTCCATGTCAATCGGTTACCAAACCTTGGGCAAAGCACATCAACGCACCTTGCTTCATATCTCTGACAGCAGCATTGCACAACGATAGAACTAAGTTAATATGCCTGTTCTCTTTTAGCAGCCAGTGATAATTTTTGGAGGGGGGTGACTGAAGCCCACCTTATCCAACATATGCACCCCCCCCACCACCACAATTGTCTGTACTCTTGATTTCTTTTGTAGCTTGCTTGCCTCCCATAGTGGCATAATAATTCCCGTAATAGGGGAATGATAGATAAGAAGCTTATTGTTTGTTTACCAGACGGCCCCTTTTAAATGTGTTGTTGGGTCGAAGGAACTCTTGCTGCCATTCTAACAGGAAATTCCATGGCAAGATTAGCAACAGTGGGGCCCTTCCAAAATAAAGATCTGATGCCCAGGCAGCAAGAAGTTCTGAGATTCCAACTTCACAGCTTGGTTAAAAGCTATGTTTACCTTGTTATCCTTTGCTTTTGTCATCAAGAATTGCTCCTGCTAGAGAGACTGCAGCATCAGCCATTCGGCAAGAGCATCCCTGATACCTCCTTGCATCAGGTCCAAGCTGCAGCAGCAACATCCTTTAGCTGCAGGCAGAAACCAGACTCCCTTCAGAGCAGTGCTTCGCACTTCAAAGTTCTCAGGTAAGAGAGCCACTGTGGCATTATAAAGCCCTTCCTCATCCCTGAAGTTGAAGGAATCACTCCCTGGATGTTCCCCCTTCCTGCCAGTCTGGAGATGGCAAAATTGAGATTCTAACTCTGATCCCCCTGCTCAGCATGTTGTCTTAGCACTGGCCACACTAGACCTGCTCAGGTGTTGGCTGTGCTGGTGTGTGTTTGACCTGAACAGTCTCTAGAAGTGCTAAAGCTCTATTGGCAAGGCCCCCTAGTGTCTTTTTATAGACAACCAGAAGAATGAATCTTTCAGATGCCATTTATTTTCACATTTAGAATTTAGTGAAATCATCATGTGATGTGGAGGAAACCCTTTTTGCTGTTACATTGAGGAAGCTCTACTCAGCAGGCCTCCTTGAGTTGGAGAAGGCTGCAATGGGACTAAAGCCTCTTTGAAAGAGGAAGGCTGCTGGTCCTCAGATAATACTGAAACTGATTTAGGTTATGTGTCCAGCCTCTCAGATTGTGAAGCTGCATTGTTCCATCATGCTGTGAACAGACATTTGTGTCTGCATGGGAGATGCTCAAAGGTCCGCTCAATTTCGCTGACAGATAAAGCATTGTTCTCAAATAACTGATAATTAGGAGGAGCCTGGACAGTACAATATTATCTGAGGTATCTTTCCTCCCTGCTTTTGTTGAGGTTTCTTAGAGCTTGTCTTCGCTAAAAAAGGTGTGTTCTTTACCTCATCCTAACCAGCCTCTGTGACCTACTGTGTGGTAAAACCAAAGTGAAGACCATGCACTTCAGTTTTACCGGGAGGTAATCTCACCAAAGTCAACTCCAGGAGGTTGTACAGGACTGTTTATCTAATGATACAACAAAGGTGTCTGGCCTTCAGTGTTTTTTTTACCTCAGCATAGTTCACGCATGGTAGTTACCCTGAGGTTAAAAAAAAGCACCTTTTTAGCAGTGACGACAAGCCCTAAAGTAGCTGGCTGTAGAAGCAGCTCACAAGTGTGGTGGCTGTAGGCTCAGGCAGGACCCACCAACCCAAGCCTCTTATTATGTTGCTTCCTGGGGAATGGGGAGAGGAGCTGAAGCTACCAGAGAGGACGAGGAGAAGTCACCAAAAACATGGGGGGAAGAGAGGGGAGGAAAAAGAGACAGACAAAGACACGTGAGGGAGCGGAAAGAGAGACAGCCAGGACTTGATACAAGGCGCCATGAGGAGGGATCATTCACACTCCAAACTATCCTAAGACTGCAGTGGTGCCAATTCACATATTTTTTGAGGGGGTAGGGGCCTGCTAATTCATGTCCAGACTCCCTCCAGTACACCTCCCCCTGCTCCTGTGCAGGGACCTTGTTCCAGTCCCTGTTCATCCACCATCTTCCTCCCGCAGGGCCCCTGGGTCTCCCTCGGCCGGAGAGCGTCCCCTGTCTTATACCCACACAGTGCACAAGCCAGTGCGGCCAGGAGTCAAGTTCTCAGCAACTCGCCTGTGCTCTGCCATACAGGAACAGGCTCCCCAACACCATTTGGCCTGGCCGCCCCTCCATCTGGGGAGCACGGCAGCTGGGCCAAATTTGAATGGTACTGTGACCCCATGACCCAGGTCACACTGACACTTTCTGAACCTTGGCCCGGGTGCCCCTCCATCTGTATAGGGGGCTGTCTGAGTCAGATTTCACTGGTGGTGTGACCATGCAGCTGGAGTGAGGCTCAGGACTGATTTAGTATGGGGCCATTGCTTAAAAGTGGTTGGGCCCTGCCCCCTTCCCCTCTCCCCCCATCTCCATTCAGTGGCCTATGGAATTTTGAGCAAGTGCGAAAACTTTGGGGGAGGGGAGGAGTGTTTGCTCCCCCATACTACCCCAGCCTCCCCTAATTGGTGCCACTGCCTAAGAGGGCTCCAGCAAATCAAGGTTGGGAGCAACTGCACTAGGTAGCTATTTGCCAACTGTTTTGCAACTTCATTAAGGCCCAAATTTTCAAAAATGGCCACTGATTTGGGGTGCCCTGAGGATCAAGCCAGAGGTGGCTCAGGTTAGAAGTGCTGAGCCATCCACAAGTTCAATTGAAGTCGGTGGCAGTGGTGAGTGCTCAGCAACTCTGAAAAGCAGAACCCACGCTTCTTCGGTTGAGCAGTCAAAACTCAATGGACGCTTCTGAAAAATGTTAGCCTCAGCCAACAACTCCAAAAAGGGAGTTAACACCACATCATGTGGTTTCATTGTTTCCTCAGTGTTCTGGGGCTTTGGCATGTGGACTTCAAGCCAACAACCAGGCTAACTGCTTATTTAATATAAATGTTCTGTTACAATGTAATGTAAATACAAGTGTTTGTTTTGTTTTTTGCCATTTGTAGTTCTGCTGTCATCACACAGCAGTGCAAATGACAAGAGATCTTAAAGGTCCTAGAACAGTTAGTTTATGTGTTTTCCTCTCCTATTTTTCCTTACGTAAAGGCAGTGAGATGAAAGAACGCATATTGGAGCAGTCAGGTTTAAATTAAACAGCTGTCTTGAAGAAAGCTCCCTGTGGGCCTTTTATAGTGTCTGTTCCAAGTTAATAGCTATCAGTTTATTCAAAGAAAGTAGCTACTGTATAGAAACGACTATCCCTGAAAACAAAATCTACTAGCAAACTTTAACAGGAAAGAACTCAGACCTGTAGCGCTTACTCAGGCCAAACTGCTATTGAAGCCAGTGGGAGCTTTGTCTACAATTAGGGCCCAGAGTCTGATGAACACTGATTAGTCCTGAGAGCCAGAGCTTTCCAGTGATCAATGAAAAATAGAAGTTCTACAACGTTTTTCAATTTTGACATGCTTTGAGTATTAACTAAGAACCAGAGCTAAGAGAGTTCCTGAGCGAGCTGCATTGGTGAAGGAGAAAATAATCTCTCTTTTTCTTTTTTCTTTTCACACTCTCTCTCTCTCTCTTACATTGTAGTGACTTTAGGATTTGATCCTGGATCACTGGAGACAACAGGGTTTGTTGTTGGCATCAGAAGATGCTGGGCCCATCCCTAAGTGATCAGTGTAACTCCATGGATGTATGTTGAACTACACTGATTTACACCAGCTGAAGAGCTGACCCAGAGAGTATTCAAAATCCTAATGACAAGATCTGTGTTTAAGTATATTTTTCCATCTGTCCACACTCAGTATATGTCTTGACCTGTGGGTTTTTGTTGTATTTGTGGCAGTGTTCCTGACTTTTTTTTTAATCTACATTTGCTGGGTGTTTGTTTGAGGCTGGATGCCAGGATGATCTGAGGAGTGTTGCTGTTCATGCTCCACTGGAAATGTAATTCTTTTACACAGTGTTTGTTTATTGAAAGAATATTTATCATCACAACATTGGGACAAGTCTGAGCAGTTCTTTCATTCTACACCTGCTAGCTCTCATTTTTAAAGCATCACTGCCAAGTGCTCGTAGGTTCAAACTTTGCATTTTAAAAAATTAAACACAGAAAGGGAATGGGGGGTAGGAAGGGAAGTCAGAATCTAATAGGATATAAATATTTCTCTGAAATATAACAAAAATCCATGAAGCTCTTTGTTTTCCTTTAAACATTCTCTTGCAGTACTGGAAACACAACAGCAGTGTGCTAAGCAAGCACACAGGAACAGAGTGAAACTGACTAGCCTCCATTTCTGAGTGAAAAGCAAAAATAAAACCAGAGAGCTTGAATGGTAGAAAGCAAATCTGTTTTGCAGGAATTATTTTAAGTGGAATAATTGAAGGTGCTATTAACAGTAGAGGGAAGGAATTTCTTTAACTATATGATTTTTTTCTTTACTCTGTCCCTTTAAATATATTTAAGACATGCAGCTCAGACCCAGATGGGTCTGGCAGGCTTGGCGTCAGGTGGCTAGCCTGAGCTCACAGCCCTTGCAGCAACATCCAAATTGCTGTTTTTAGCATACTAGCTTGAGCTGCACTGATGTGAGTCCAACTACCTGTGCTGGAAACCTCCCCTAGCTGCAGTGTAGACATACCCTAAGTGCCTTACATCACTTGTGAAATTGGGACTAAGATTCCAAAGTCATGTAGGTGCTTTTGAGAAACCTAAATAAGTGACCTGATTTTCAAAAATGCTGAGGGCCTACCATCTGCAATTGACCTCAAAGGGTGCTGTTGGGTGCTCAGCATTTCAGAAAAACAGGCTTATTTAAATGCCTAAATTTGAGTTTAAGATCTTAACTTTGGGCTCCTATCTTTAAAATCTTGGTTTCAGTAACTTAACCGCTTAACACTGTAGCAGCATGAGAAGAAAAACATGAAAGACTTTTAAAAGTATCAGTGCACCAAAATTTCTCCTCCATATCCTTATTAGGTGGAAATGGAGAATGAGTGACATCCTCCATAAAATGAGGGCAGTGCCTTAATAGTCTTCGAGTGCTTGCTCATGTCAGTTCCATTCTCGGTGTGTGAGTGCCCACGTGCACAGTCGCTGGAGATTTTTGCCTTAGCAGTATCCATAGGGTCAGCTGTGGCGCCCTCTGGAGGGCTGCATTCATGCGTCGATATATTAGGTGCTGCCGGCCCTGCACCCTCTCAGTTCCTTCTTACCGCCTGTGGCGGTTGGTCGGAGCATCTCTTTCCCTTGCCTAGCAAGTGGTTAGCGGTTTCTCCTTCACTTTGTGTTTTAGTGCTTTGTAAATAGTTCTGTTGACAGTTGTTAGCTAGTGAAGTAGTTAAGCACTGTAGTTAGTAAGTTAGGGTCCTGGCAGGGACTTTGCCCCAGGTGGGGCATGCCCTGGTCACTGGTTTTAAGCCCTGTGCTGAGTATGATCTAGGCCTGTTAGTGACCCCCATAGCAGCTGCCTAAAGTGCTTGCGGGAATCGCATGTAAAAGAAAAGTGTAGCATCTGTAAGAACTATCATCCCAGAACACAGAAGGAGCACGACATCTGTTTGAGGGCCCTCCTCATGGAGTCTGCTCTCCTCCCAGCCTCAGAGCCGTCCTGGCTGGACTCGGCTCCCAGTATTTCGGCCTCGGTGCGCAGTGCACTCCCGGCACTAGGGTCTACCCGGCACGGCTCCCCTTCACCGATGCCCAAGAAGAAATCGAAGAGGTATGACCCAGCACTGAGCAAGAAAGACCAAGGGGCATCTAGTAAAAGACCTTGTTTGGGCCGCAGCTCGCCCACACCTGAATCACATGGGGGTGTCTCCCTTATGGGGCCTTCTAGCTGCCAGAGGGATCCGCCACCGACTCCAGGGAGCGGTAGGGGTCCCAGACTCCTGGTGGAGCCACCGCCCTCCCGGCACCCAGAAAGCAAAGGACTCTTCTGGCGCAGCCGGCACTGTATGTGGCCATGGTCCTGGCAAAGGCTCCATATGAGGGTAAGCCAGCTGTAGCATCCTCCCAGAGGGCGAGCAAATGCTGCCAGGCCCCGGAGCCGAAACAGCACTCTCCATCTCCGCGCCCTAGATCTCTGTGGCAATCCAGGTGGCTGGTTCACCACTTCGGATCACCAGCACTGTGCTCCCAGTCTCCGCCTTCTTGACAAGGTTCTCCCAGAGAGAGACGCCGGTCACCGTGTGGCCGACACTGGTCGTCCTCCCGCCAACCATCTTCATGACGTAGGTCACCGACACTTAGACCATGGGAACATTCCCCAACATGGTACCGATCCCCTCGCTCCTGGCACCAATCCGCTTATTCAGGGCACCGTTCACTCACGGTGAAGGTTAGCTGCCAGACTCAGCTGTCGACAGCCCCACCGCGGTCACCAGAAGGGGATTCCTTCAGCACAGAAAGGGGGTTCAGCCTCTCACCAAGGCAGCACCAGCGCAACTGGGCACCTGAGGCTGCATCCACCTCCACGATGCCATCATGGCAGCAGGGCTAGTGGCTGGTGCAATGGCCCTACTGGAGTGCCTGGGGCGTGCCGGTTATGCCGATGCCTCCTTGCACCAGTCATCAGTAGCCACTTCAGAAAAGCAACAGATAGCACCGGGCTCGGTGTGCGAAGCGCAATTGGACGCTGGGGTGGAGGAGCAAGTACCCACCCCAAAACCTCCTTCTCCCATGGGGAATGAAGCCCCGAGGCCTATCCCAGGTGGTCCGGGCATCCTCATCCTCTTCAGATGAGGCTGTTGCAGGGCCCTTTCATGCTAGTCCACTGGACGATTTTAAGGAGCCTGCTCCGACAGGTGGCCATGAACTTAGGCCTAGAGGTGGTGGAGAAATCAGACAACTTCGTTTAATGTGCTCTCCCCATCAACCCCCGCATGTGTCTCATTTCTGGTGCCTGATGGGGTCCTCAAAATTGCAAAGCCTCTGGCAAACCCCATCCTCCTCCAGTTGGGTTGAAAAGAAGTATTTTGTCCCAGCCAAGGGGTTTGAATACTTGTACACCCACCATCCCCTGGGGTAGTTGCTCATTTCCACAGCCAATGAGAAAGACAAGACAGGCAGTCCAGTTCTACTCGGCCCACAAATTTGGGACCCTTGTTGAGGAGGCTACTACAGCGGCATGGTGCTCCCTCCAAATGGTGTGGGACGCAGCTGATTCGGTGGCCAGTGTGGTCGCTTCAGCTATGGTCATGAGGCACAGTTCTTGGCTTCTGGGCCTCTCCCAGGAGATGCAGTCCTCAGTCCAGGACCTCCTGTTTGATGGGGTTAGACTCTTTGCTGAGCAGACCGGTGTGAAGCTGCATGGGCTGTAGGACACTCAGGTCACCCTCCGCTCGCTGAGTCTGCATACACCGCAATTGACAAGGAAGCAGTTCCGGCTACCCCCAGTGCCCAGGCGTTGGCAACCTCACCGGGTCTGCAAGGAGAAGGGATAGGTACACGAGTTTTAGTCATCACCGCCCTTCCTCCTCTCGCTCACCCGCGTAACACGGAGGCCAGAAGCTCTCCTTTTGAGGGTGCAATCAAGAGCAATGCCTCAGTCAACTCCCCGGATCCACCTCATTCTTTCCTCAGCCATCTTTGTCCCTACTGTTCAGCCTGGTCTCGGGTCACCTCGTACTGTTGGGTGCTGGAAATTGTATCTCTAGGGTACACCCTGCAATTCTCGGCCACTCCCATGCCACCCCTCTTCACTGTCCCTCTTCAGGGACCCTTCCCATGAGCAACTCCTCGTTCAAGAGGTAGATAACCTCCTGCAGTTGGGGGCAGTGGAGGAGGTCCCTCAGGAAATGAGGGGGAAAGGGTTCTACTCCTGCTATTTTCTAGTCCTGAAAGAATAAGGGGGTCTAAGACCCATTCTGTACCTGCGGTGACTCAACAAATATCTCAAAAAGTTGAAGTTCCGCATGGTCTTCCTGGCCTCCATCATTCCCTCCCTGGATCCAGGAGACTGATATGCCGCTCTTGACTTGAAAGACGCTTATTTTCATATTTCCATCTTCCAAGGACACAGACGGTTTTTCCATTTTATGGTGGGCCAGCATCATTTCCAATTCATGGCATTTGTTGGCCCTGCGGGTATTCACAAAAGTAATGGCCCTGGTCGCTGCTTACCTGAGATGTCAAGGGGTCTAGGTCTACACTTATCTTGACAAGTGGCTCATCAAGGGCAGATTGTGGGATCAAGTGCAGAGGTGTCTCGATCTGGTGCGTTCTACCTGTCAATACCTGGGCCTATTAGTAAACAAAAAGAAATCAACCCTCATACCAGTGCAATAGATAGAGTTCATAGGGCGGTCCTCAACTCCACACGGGCTAGAGGCTTCCTTCCGGAGGCTCATTTCCAAGCCGTGTCAGACTTGATCTCCCATTTAAGGGGCTACCCACTCACTACAGCCTGCACCTGCCTAAGGTTGTTAGGTCACGTGGCATCTTGTACTTCTGTGGTCCATCATGCCTGGCTCCATCTCCGGCCGTTGCAAGCATAGCTGACATCAGTCTACACCCCTAACAGGCACTTTCTAGACCTGGTAATCAGGGTGCCGGACCACATCCGGTTGTCACTGGAATGGTGGTTGGACCCCGAATCGGTGTTGGAGGGGGTTCCCTTCGTGTCCCCGTCGTTGACCCTGGTTTCCGTTGCGTCGGACCTGGGCTGAGGAGCCCACTTGGGCAAGCTCAGTACGCAAGGCCGTTGATCGTGGGACGGTCGCTTCCTCCACATAAATGTCAGGGAGCTAAAAGCCATTCATTTGGCCTGCCAGGCTTTCCAGTCCCACTTGAAGGGCAAGGTGATACAAGTCCTGTCGGACAAGCAAGGTGGAGCTAGGTCAACAGCCCTTTGCCAGGAAGCTGTCTGGCTCTGGGACTTCCGTGTGCAGCATGCCATTCTTCTCATGGCCGTGCACCTGCTGGGCATCAGGAACGTATTAGCAGATCGCCTCAGCAGAACCTTCTCATCTCACCCCAAGTGGACTCTCCATCCCGAGATGGTCAGCGTGATCTTCCAAAGGTGGGGAACTCCCCAGGTGGACTTGTTTGAAACTTGTCAGAACAGGAAATGCCACGTGTTCTCAATTCGGGGGATTGGCAGAGGCTTCCTGTCAGACGCTGCCTTATTCCTGCGGTTGGGGGCTTTGATGTACGCCTTCCCACCAGTGCTGATAATCCACAGTCCTCATGAAGATAAAATAGGACAGGTGAAGCTAATAGCCCCGGCTTGGCCTTGCCAGCACTGGTTCGGCATGCCGCTGGATCTCTCATTGGCAGCCCCACTACAGCTGCTCCTTTGGCTGGATCTGCTGTTCCAGAACCACCAGAACCTTCTGCACCCAAACCTGGCAGCGCTGCACCTGACGGCTTGCCTGCTGCATGGTTAAATGCCAAAGAGCAGGAGTGCTTGGCCCGTGTCCAGCAGGTACCGTTGGGCAGCAGGAAGCCCTCTACCAGGGCAACCTATCTGGCCAAATGGAAACGGTTCACGTGCTGGGCCTTGGACCAGGGTATTGGGCCTGAGCAGGCCTTGCTGCGGTCAATCCTGGACCAGCTTCTACATCTTGCTGATCTTAAACACACTTGCTGATCTTAAACACAAAAAAGAAGCTTACAAGAAGTGGAAGATTGGACAAATGACCAGGGAAGAGTATAAAAATATTGCTCGGGCATGCAGAAGTGAAATCAGGAAGGCCAAATCACACCTGGAGTTGCAGCTAGCAAGAGATGTTAAGAGTAGTAAGAAGGGTTTCTTCAGGTATGTTAGCAACAAGAAGAAAGTCAAGGAAAGTGTGGGCCCCTTACTGAATGAGGGAGGCAACCTAGTGACAGAGGATGTGGAAAAAGCTAATGTACTCAATGCTTTTTTTGCCTCTGTCTTCATGAACAAGGTCAGCTCCCAGACTACTGCACTGGGCAGCACAGCATGGGGAGGAGGTGACCAGCCCTCTGTGGAGAAAGAAGTGGTTCGGGACTATTTAGAAAAGCTGGACAAGCACAAGTCCATGGGGCTGAATGCGCTGCATCCGAGGGTGCTAAAGGAGTTGGCGGATGTGATTGCAGAGCCATTAGCCATTATCTTTGAAAACTCATGGCGATCGGGGGAAGTCCTGGACAACTGGAAAAAGGCTAATGTAGTGTCCATCTTTAAAAAAGGGAAGAAGAAGGATCCTGGGAACTACAGGCCAGTCAGCCTCACCTCAGTCACTGGAAAAATCATGGAGCAGGTCCTCAAGGAATCAATTCTGAAGCACTTAGAGGAGAGGAAAGTGATCAGGAACAGTCAGCATGGATTCACCAAGGGCAAGTCATGCCTGACTAATCTAATTGCCTTCTATGACGAGATAACTGGCTCTGTGGATGAGGGGAAAGCAGTTGACGTGTTGTTCCTTGACTTTAGCAAAGCTTTTGACACTGTCTCCCACAGTATTCTTGTCAGCAAGTTAAAGAAGTATGGGCTGGATGAATGGATGATAAGGTGGATAGAAAGTTGGCTAGATTGTCGGGCTCAGCGGGTAGTGATCAATGGCTCCATGTCTAGTTGGCAGTCAGTATCAAGTGGAGTGCCCCAAGGGTCGGTCCTGGGGCCGGTTTTGTTTAATATCTTCATAAATGATCTGGAGGATGGTGTGGATTGCACCCTCAGCAAGTTTGCAGATGACACTAAACTGGGAGGAGAGGTAGATACGCTGGAGGGTAGGGATAGGATACAGAGGGCCCTACACAAATTAGAGGATTGAAAGAAATCTGATGAGGTTCAACAAGGACAAGTGCAGAGTCCTGCACGTAGGACGGAAGAATCCCATGCACTGTTACAGACTAGGGACCGAATGGCTAGGCAGCAGTTCTGCAGAAAAAGACCTAGGGGTTACAGTGGACGAGAAGCTGGATATGAGTCAACAGTGTGCCGTTGTTGCCAAGAAGGCCAATGGCATTTTGGGATGTATAAGTAGGGGCATTGCCAGCAGATCGAGGGACGTGATTGTTGCCCTCTGTTCAATATTGGTGAGGCCTCATCTGGAGTACTGTGTCCAGTTTTGGGCCCCACACTACAAGAAGGATGTGGCTAAATTGGAGAGAGTCCAGTGGAGGGCAACAAAAATGATTAGGGGACTGGAACACATGACTTATGAGGAGAGGCTGAGGGAACTGGGATTGTTTAGTCTGCAGAAGAGAAGAATGAGGGGGGATTTGATAGCTGCTTTCAACTACCTGAAAGGGGGTTCCAAAGAGGATGGATCTAGACTGTTCTCAGTGGTAGGAGATGACAGAACAAGGAGTAATGGTCTCAAGTTGCAGTGGGGGAGGTTTAGGTTGGATATTAGGAAAAACTTTTTCACTCGGAGGGTGGTGAAGCACTGGAATGCGTTACCTAGGGAGGTGGTGGAATCTCCTTCCTTAGAAGTTTTTAAGGTCAGGCTTGACAAAGCGCTGGCTGGGATGATTTAGTTGGGGATTGGTCCTGCTTTGAGCAGGGGGTTGGACTAGATGACCTCCTGAGGTCCCTTCCAACCCTGATATTCTATGATTCTAAGCCCTGGTCTACACTAGGACTTTAGGTCGAATTTAGCAGCGTTAAATCGATTTAAACCTGCACCCGTCCACACAATGAAGCCCTTTATTTCGACTTAAAGGGCTCTTAAAATCGATTTCCTTACTCCACCCCTGACAAGTGGATTAGCGCTTAAATCGACGTTGCCGGCTCGAATTTGGGGTACTGTGGACACAATTCGATGGTATTGGCCTCCGGGAGCTATCCCAGAGTGCTCCATTCTGACCGCTCTGGACAGCGCTCTCAACTCAGATGCACTGGCCAGGTAGACAGGAAAAGAACCGCGAACTTTTGAATCTCATTTCCTGTTTGGCCAGCGTGGCAAGCTGCAGGTGACCATGCAGAGCTCATCAGCACAGGTGACCATGATGGAGTCCCAGAATCGCAAAAGAGCTCCAGCATGGACCGAACGGGAGGTACGGGATCTGATCGCTGTTTGGGGAGAGGAATCCGTGCTATCAGAACTCCGTTCCAGTTTTCGAAATGCCAAAACCTTTGTGAAAATCTCCCAGGGCATGAAGGACAGAGGCCATAACAGGGACCCGAAGCAGTGCCGCGTGAAACTGAAGGAGCTGAGGCAAGCCTACCAGAAAACCAGAGAGGCGAACGGCCGCTCCGGGTCAGAGCCCCAAACATGCCGCTTCTATGATGAGCTGCATGCCATTTTAGGGGGTTCAGCCACCACTACCCCAGCCGTGTTGTTTGACTCCTTCAATGGAGATGGAGGCAATACGGAAGTAGGTTTTGGGGACGAAGAAGATGATGATGAGGAGGTTGTAGATAGCTCACAGCAAGCAAGCGGAGAAACCGGTTTTCCCGACAGCCAGGAACTGTTTCTCACCCTAGACCTGGAGCCAGTACCCCCCGAACCCACCCAAGGCTGCCTCCTGGACTCAGCAGGCGGAGAAGGGACCTCTGGTGAGTGTACCTTTTAAAATGCTATACATGGTTTAAAAGCAAGCATGTGAAAGGATTACTTTGCCCTGGCATTTGCGGTTCTGCCTTTGCAAAAGGTTTCTGGGGAGGGCAGCCTTATTTCGTCCTTCATGGTAGGACACTTTACCACTCCAGGCCAGTAACACGTACTCAGGAATCACTGTAGAATAAAGCATTGCAGTGTATGTTTGCTGGCATTCAACCAAAATCCGTTCACGCGGTGGGAGGAGGCAAAATGCGACCTTGTAAAGAAAGCACATGTGCTATGTATGTAATGTTAACAGCAAGGTTTACCCTGAAAGAGTGTAGCCACTGTTTTATAAAATGTGTCTTTTTAAATACCGCTGTCCCTTTTTTTTTCTCCACCAGCTGCATGTGTTTCAATGATCACAGGATCTTCTCCTTCCCAGAGGCTAGTGAAGCTTAGAAAGAAAAAAAAACGCACTCGAGATGAAATGTTCTCCGAGCTCATGCTGTCCTCCCACACTGACAGAGCACAGACGAATGCGTGGAGGCAAATAATGTCAGAGTGCAGGAAAGCACAAAATGACCGGGAGGAGAGGTGGAGGGCTGAAGAGAGTAAGTGGCGGGCTGAAGACAGGGCTGAAGCTCAAATGTGGCGGCAGCGTGATGAGAGGAGGCAGGATTCAATGCTGAGGCTGCTGCAGGACCAAACCAGTATGCTCCAGTGTATGGTTGAGCTGCAGCAAAGGCAGCTGGAGCACAGACTGCCACTGCAGCCCCTCTGTAACCAACCGCCCTCCTCCCCAAGTTCCATAGCCTCCACACCCAGACGCCCAAGAACGCGGTGGGGGGGCCTCCGGCCAACCAGCCACTCCACCACAGAGGATTGCCCAAAAAAAAGAAGGCTGTCATTCAATAAATTTTAAAGTTGTAAACTTTTAAAGTGCTGTGCTTAAAGTGCTGTGTGGCATTTTCCTTCCCTCCTCCACCACCCCTCCTGGGATACCTTGGTAGTCATCCCCCTATTTGTGTGATGAATGAATAACGAATGCATGAATGTGAAGCAACAATGACTTTATTGGCTCCGCAAGCGGTGATCGAAGGGAGGATGGGAGGGTGGTTAGCTTACAGGGAAGTAGAGTGAACCAAGGGGCGGGGGGGTTCATCAAGGAGAAACAAACAGAACTTTCACACTGTAGCCTGGCCAGTCATGAAACTGTTTTTCAAAGCTTCTCTGATGCGTACCGCGCCCTCCTGTGCTCTTCTAACCGCCCTGGTGTCTGGCTGCGCGTAACCAGCAGCCAGGCGATTTGCCTCAACCTCCCACCCCGCCATAAACGTCTCCCCCTTACTCTCACAGATATTGTGGAGCACACAGCAAGCAGTAATAACAGTGGGAATATTGGTTTCGCTGAGGTCTAAGCGAGTCAGTAAACTGCGCCAGCGCGCCTTTAAACGTCCAAATGCACATTCTACCACCATTCTGCACTTGCTCAGCCTGTAGTTGAACAGCTCCTGACCACTGTCCAGGCTGCCTGTGTATGGCTTCATGAGCCATGGCATTAAGGGGTAGGCTGGGTCCCCAAGGATACATATAGGCATTTCAACATCCCCAACAGTTATTTTCTGGTCTGGGAATAAAGTCCCTTCCTGCAGCTTTTAAAACAGACCAGAGTTCCTGAAGATGCGAGCATCATGCACCTTTCCCGGCCATCCCACGTTGATGTTGGTGAAACGTCCCTTGTGATCCACCAGAGCTTGCAGCACTATCGAAAAGTACCCCTTGCGGTTTATGTACTCGGCGGCTTGGTGCTCCGGTGACAAGATAGGGATATGGGTTCCGTCTATAGCCCCACCACAGTTAGGGAATCCCATTGCAGCAAACCCATCCACTATGACCTGCACATTTCCCAGGGTCACTACCCTTGATATCAGCAGATCTTTGATTGCGTGGGCTACTTGCATCACAGCAGCCCCCACAGTAGATTTGCCCACTCCAAATTGATTCCCAACTGACCGGTAGCTGTCTGGCGTTGCAAGCTTCCACAGGGCTATCGCCACTCGCTTCTCAACTGTGAGGGCTGCTCTCATCTTGGTATTCATGCGCTTCAGGGCAGGGGAAAGCAAGTCACAAAGTTCCATGAAAGTGCCCTTACGCATGCGAAAGTTTCGTAGCCACTGGGAATCGTCCCAGACCTGCAACACTATACGGTCCCACCAGTCTGTGCTTGTTTCCCGAGCCCAGAATCGGCGTTCCACAGCATGAACCTGCCCCATTAGCACCATGATGCATGCATTGGCAGGGCCCATGCTTTCAGAGAAATCTGTGTCCATGTCCTGATCACTCACGGGACCGCGCTGACGTCGCCTCCTCGCCCGGTATCGCGTTGCCATGTTCTGGTGCTGCATATACTGCTGAATAATGCGTGTGGTGGTTAATGTGCTCCTAATTGCCAAAGTGAGCTGAGCGGGCTCCATGCTTGCCGTGGTATGGCGTCTGCACAGAAAAAAGGCGCGGAACGATTGTCTGCCGTTGCTCTGACGGAGGGAGGGGCGACTGACGACACGGCTTACAGGGTTGGCTTCAGGGAGCTAAAATCAACAAAGGGGGTGCCTGTACATCAAGGAGTATTTCAGGCAGGACTGCACGGAGGGTTCCAATAAGAAATGGTGCACCTAAGTTATCGTTGTTATTGGAACAAGGAGGTTAGCCTGGCCTCTGATTGATACATGGCTAGATTTACCTCGCTGCACCTTCTCTGTGAGTGACTGCAGTGTGACCTAGAGGAATGAGTCCCCTAGACAGGGGAGGAGGCAAATGAGTACAAAACAAATCTGGTCTATTTCTTGTTTTGACCCACTCCATCTATCTTTTACATCTTTGGCTGGCAGCAGACGGTGCAGAAGGACTGCATGCCATCCACATCTCATGGCTGCTCGGCAGAAGATGGTACAGTACGATTGCTAGCCATCCCCATCTCTTGCCTGCCTGGCAGAAGATGGTGCAATACGACTGCTAGCAATCCTCATCTCTTGCCTGCCTGGCAGAAGATGGTACAGTACGACTGCTAGCAGTCCGTATCGCCTGCCCGCTCACCATAAGACGGTTCAATAGGACTGACTGCAGGACTAAAGAGAATGACCTGGTCACGTCACTCCAAATTTAGTCCCTGCGCCCATGTCTGCCCAGGCGCTCCCAGTCGACGCGGCCAGGAGCACCTCGGACACGATGAGGACGACTACCAATCGTATTGCACCGTCTGCTGCCAGAAGGCAATGGGTTGCTGCTACTGTGCAGCAAAGCCGTACCGCGTCTGCCAGCACCCAGGAGACATAGGGTGACGGTTACCTGAGCGGGCTCCATGCTTGCTGTGGTATGGCGTCTGCACAGGTAACTCAGGAAAAAAGGCGCGAAATGATTGTCTGCCCTTGCTTTCACGGAGGGAGGGAGGGAACGGGGGCCTGACGACACGTACCCAGAACCACCCGCGACAATGTTTTAGCCCCATCAGAGTGCTCCATTGTGACTGCTCTGGACAGCACTCTCAGATGCCCGATTGTTTGCCATTGCTCTGACGCTGGGAGGGGCGCTTACAGGGTTGGCTTCAGGGAGCTAAAATCAACAAAGGGGGTGGCTTTACATCAAGGAGTATTTCAGGCAGGACTTCACGGAGGGTTCCAATAAGAAATGGTGCACCTAAGTTATTGTCCTTATTGGAGCAAGAAGGTTAGCCTGGCCTCTGATTGATACATGGCTAGATTTACCTCGCTGCACCTTCTCTGTAAGTGACTGCAGTGTGATCTAGAAGAATGAGTCCCCTAGACAGGGGAGGGGGGGAAGCAAATGAGTACAAAACAAATCTGGTCTATTTCTTGTTTTGATCCACTCCATCTATCTTTTACATCTTTGGCTGGCAGCAGACGGTGCAGAAGGACTGCATGCCATCCACATCTCATGGCTGCTCGGCAGAAGATGGTACAGTACGACTGCAAGCAGTCCGTATCGCCTGCCCGCTCACCATAAGACGGTTCAATAGGACTGATTGCAGGACTAAAGAGAATGACCTGGTCAAGTCACTCCAAATTTAGTCCCTGTGCCCATGTCTGCCCAGGCGCTCCTGATCGACCTCACAGAGGCGACCAGGAGCACCTCAGACATGACGATGACGGCTACCAGTCGTACTGTACCGTCTGCTGCCACAAGGCAAGGGGTTGCTGCTACTGTGTAGCAATGCCGTACCGCGTCTGCCAGCACCCAGGAGACATAGGGTGACGGTTACCTGAGCGGGCTCCATGCTTGCCATGGTATGGCGTCTGCACAGGTAACTCAGGAAAAAAGGCGCGAAATGATTGTCTGCCCTTGCTTTCACGGGGGGAGGGAGGGAACGGGGGGCTGACGATATGTACCCAGAACCACCCGTGACAATGTTTTAGCCCCATCAGGCATTGGGATCTCAACCCAGAATTCCAATGGGCAGCGGAGACTGCGGGAACTGTGGGATAGCTACCCACAGTGCAATGCTCCGGAAGTCGACGCTTGCCTCGGTACTGTGGAAGCGCTCCGCCGAGTTAATGCACTTAATGCACTTAGAGCATTTTCTGTGGGGACACACACACTCGAATTTATAAAACCGATTTCTAAAAAACCGACTTCTATAAATTCGACCTTATTCCGTAGTGTAGACCTACCCTATGATCGTAAGCTCCAGGGCTTGTCCCTTTCATTAATTAAGGCCCTGTTGGCCATTATATCAGCCTTTCACCCTCCAGTCCAGGGCAAGTTGGTCTTTGCTCACGACATGACAGTCTGGTTCTTGAAGGGTCTGGAGTGACTCATTTCCATGTCTAGGACCCTCCTTGGGACCTGAATCTAGTGCTGGCACGGCTCATGGGGGCCCCCTTTGAGCCATTGGCTTCCTGTTTCCTCCTTCTACTCTCCTGGAAGGTGTCATTGCTGGTGGCAATAACATCTGCCCATAGGGTCTCTGAGATTAGGGCGCTTACCTCGGAGCTGCCCTATATAGTGTTTTTCAAGAACAAAGTCTAGCTGCACTGCACCCAGCTTTCCTGCCCAAGGTTGTTTCACAGTTTCACCTGAGCCAGGACATATTCTTGCCAGTCTTCTTTCCAAAGCCTCATAAGTCTGATTGCACTCTCTAGATGTCAGCAGAGCGCTAGCCTTTTATATCGAAAGGACCAAGCTGTTCCGTAAATCAACACAGCTGTTCATCGCCGTGGCGGACAGGATGAAAGGTCATTCTGTATCCACTGAGAGAATTTGATCGTGGATCACCGCCTGCATCCGTTTTTGCTATGAACAGGCGAAAGTTCCTCCTCCGGTGATTGTAACCACCCACTCGACTAGAGCGTAAGCCTCTTCAGTGGCCTTCCTGGCCCAAGTACCTATTCAAGATACCTGCATGGCCGCTACCTGGTCGTCCGTTCACAAGTTCACGTCTCACTACACACTTACACTGGAAGCCTGAGATGGCGCTGGCTTCAGTAGAGCAATGTTGCAAGCTGCACGACTGTGAACTCCGAGCCCACCTCCAGGGTTACTGTTTGTGAGTCACCTAGACTGAAATCAACATGAGCAAGCACTCGAAGAAGAAAAAACGGTTACCTACCTTTTGTAACTGTTGTTCTTCGAGATGTGTTGCTCATGTCCATTCCATTATTTGCCCCTCTGTAGGAGTTGCTAGGAAAAAGGAACTGAGAGGATGTAGGGCTGGTGACGCCTAATATACTGACGCATGAGCGCGGCACTCCAGAGGGTGCCACAGCCGACCCTATGGATACTGCTAAGGCAAAAATCTCAGATGACTGTTTAAGTGGGCACTCACACACCTAGAATGGAATGTACATGAGCAACAGTTTCTTTCTCCCATGCTGATCCTCATACGTAGGAGGAGCTCCACAGGAACATCTGCAAAACTAACTCCTTAGCCTCTTGCAAGCAAATCCCTCCTGAAAACTGTCCTACCTGCTGTGATACCTTTAAAAGAACTTTGATAACAGGCTGCTGGTGTGCTAAGAGCACCCACTGCCCAAGCGCTGACCAGTATTCTCACATTGAGCTCCTCCCGTCAGTCTGTCTGTATCCATTTGTTGTCTTTTGCCTTACACTTAGACTGTAAGGTCTTTAGAAAAGGACAGTCACTGTTCTGTGTTTGTACAGCACCTAGCAGAGTGGGGTCCTGGTCCATGACTTGGGGCTCCTAGGAGCTGCAGCAATGCAAATGATCAGATAATCCTTACCTGCCTCATAAGAGTGTTTTGGAAAGCTTAGTTCTTTACTGTTTGTGAAGAGCTTTGAGAAGGGCAGAGAATTATCAGACTGCAATGGGACATTAGGATTTCAGCTGATGGGGAAGTGACTGACCACACAGGTTACAATTTGTCCTCTGCCTATTTTGCAGGGTACATAAATGGTGTATTAATTTTTCCATTCCCATATTTTTTTGAACCATTCTTCTATGGTTGGGCTATTCTTTTCCCCAATAGGCTACCAGTGGCCAAGCGGTGACTAGAAGATAAGAGATGAATTATTCGTTTACTTTTGTATGACCATTTCTGCTAGGAAGCCCTAGGAGGATTACCAAAATGTCATTGGGTAATAAATATCCCACAATTGTGATATTTTGTTACAGATCGCATCCCAATACTCTCTAATGACTGGACATATCCACCATATATGCATAAAATCGCCTCTTTCACCACAATTTTTCCAACATTTATCCCCAGTCAGTCTCTCTATTCTTTAACCTAACTGGTATGAGGTACCTTGAAACAGTATCGTAAAGAAATTTTCTTTTATTGTGCTACAGACTGAGGTTTCTGGTCCTCTTTTCCAGATCAAACCCCATTCCTCTGGGGCAACTTGTCTATCCACATCCTTTTCCCAGCCTGTCAGATATGGACACTTATTTTTTTCTTTTGGGTTAGGGAAACTGTCTGCAAATATTGATATACATTAGTTATACTTTTTGTTTCCTAATTGACTGGATGCCATCACTTCTATTAAAGTTAGCTTTCTGTATAAAACAGGTTTCTAGAAAGTTGAGAAACAATGCCTGACTTGAAAGTACTGGTACCAGGAGAGCGTGGGCCAATTATAAGTTAGTTTTGATCTCTAAATTAGTTAGAAAAGCTTCTTTACTGAATAGCTGCCCAATGTGTTTATTCTACGACTCTCCCTACCTTTGAAGCTCAATGGTTTGCAATTTGGGTTAAGATCTGGATTATTTGCAGTGGTGTCACTGGTGGGGGAAAAGAGCTTATCTCATCCCTAGTTCTAGCTTAGACTCATAGAGAACGGTTGCTAAAGGATGTGTGTAAATTTCTGGCGGGCATGACTTTTTATTAATCCATGGTAGCCTAGCTGCAATTTTCTTGTTCAATAAAGACCCAGTGTTTGGCTGGGTTAGACCTCCCCTAAATCCACTATCACTGGCTTGGTAATACAGAGAATGTTTGGAACAGCTAGTCCACTCTGTTTCATGGGTTGGTACAAAGTGTCTGATCTCACATGTGGTCTTTTCTTGTTTCATATAAATTCTAACATCATCCTCTATATTATTGCTAGTGTGTTTTTTCTGGGATAATCACAGAAAGATTTTGAAATGAGAAAGATATCCTTGGCAGAATATAGTCTGTAGCACTTTCAACCGTGGCTGTTCTTCCCAACCAAGAAATTGCACACTTCTCCAGCGCACCAGCAAATGAAAAAAGATCGGAAGTAGTGGTTTGGCATTTAAATCACAGAGCTCCTCTAGATTGTGAGAGATTTAAATTCCCAGATATCTGATAGAATTTTTTGTCCATTTGTACCCAAATGTTTTCTGGAGGAGTGACTTTTCAGAATCTGGCAAATGTATAGTTAGCATTTCAGGTTTAGTATAATTTACTTTAAATCCAGATGCTTTCCCAAAGTCCTGGATTTCTTTAGAAACTAATTTTAGGGAAGTATTTGGTTTAGATAAAAATGTTACATCATCTGCATATATAATGCTATTTTCTGATATGTACCTGCAAGTTTTATTCCTGTGATGGATCCATTGTTCCTTACCCTCTGGTGGCACTTGTGGTTTCCTAGAATAGAACATTCTGAGACTTGCAACAAAATGTATTCAGTACAAGGCCCATTCCTAGAGTTTATGTCTGATAGTTCACTGGGGCTTAGCTGCTTTCAGGGCATAGTATAAGGTTTATGTGTTTTAGCCAGACATTTGGCTGAGTATTTGTATGGCAATGAGAGAGGGTTATTTGAGACCTGACCGGCAGTGAGCTGTTATGGTAGCAGTTCTCCTGAGCATTACAGAAGGGGATTATGAAATTATGTAATTGTTTGTTTTTAATAAAACAAAGTCCCATGATACACCAGCCGTCGAACATTTGAGAGAGAGACTTGAGTTGCAAAATTCAGATGTGGGGCTGGAGCCAGGTGCAGAATTAGGATCTGATCCAGGTTCATATTCCAAACACCACCTTAGTATTCACTATCGACAAGAATGACTGAGTGTAAGTTATGCTGTGAGGTACCGTTTGTGGCAGTTGATCATATTTTAAGTTGTAGTGCAGTCCCTGTAGTTCAGTTTTAAAGAATAAACTGGAATAATGTTCATGCAACTGAGATCATCTCTCAAAAGCCATTTACCTCTGAATTTCCTTTGAAAAGCTCCTCCAAATATATCAGTCCCACAGTGCATTCTATTTACAACGACCGTTCATCACACTTGTTTCTATTGTATTGTACTCCTTCCTACCTTTTGGTGTATAAGGACGTGATCCAAAGCCCATTGAACTAAATGGAAAAACTTCACTGGGCTTTGGATTGAGCCGTGTGTTTCGGTGGGGCAAGAAATCAAGACACACCAAATCTATAGTCAGTATGATATATTCAAGATATTGTAAAGTGCCTGCCAGACCTGACAATGCTATAGTGGTATGTAAATAATAATATATGTGTAACATCGCTTACAAATGAGATAATCTCATTATATAAGGGCAGGTCTACACTACCGCTTATGTTGATCTAACTTATGTCACTCAGGGGTGTGAAAAAACCCTCCTCCCACCCCCGTGAGCAACGCAAGTTACATCGACCTAAGTGTTGTCCACACTGGCACTACGTGGGCGGGAGATGCTTTCCCACTGACATAGCTTCCGCCTCTCGGGGAGGTGGAGTAATTATGTGGACGGGAGAAGGCTCTCCTGTTGGCTTACAGCGTCTTCACCAGACACACTACAGCAGTGCAGCTGCATCAGTGTAGCACTTCCACTGCAGACCTGCCCAAAGAGACTTGTTGAACATAAAGTCAGCTGAATAGTTTTCCCCTTCCACTCTGCTGGAGGCTTTTGGGTCTTAGCTATAAGTTTTGCTGTGTGTGCATCCAGCAATATTAAGAAAAATGAAGACTCCTGACCAACAAAAACAGATGGAACTTGGCTGGCTGAGGACACACATGCTCACCAGTTGCACTGTGGCCTCCAACTCCCTGCCAAATGGAGGTCTTGTGTCCTTTACTGGAATTCAGTGTCAAAGGGTCTGAGGCTGCAGCCCTTGACACAGGGAAAACTCCCATTCAATTGAATGGGCATTAGCCTGCATCAGGGTTATAGGACTAGGCCCACTGACAGTAAAATAGAGAACGTGTTCCTCAGTAGTTTTATTAAATTGTACAGAAGGGGAGGATAATACTTGAATAATAATCATAATTTCTTTCTCTCTTAGATACATAATATGCACTAGCGCCTTTCACCCAATGATCTCAAAGCCATTTGCAAACAATTGTTTCATTTTTACAACATCCCTATAAAGAAAGTATTATACCAGTTTACAGATGGGCAAAATCAGATCCAGAGAGGTGACCTGGCCGAGGTCTCTGGGAGAGTCCATGGCAGGGCTGGGGACCAAAGCCAGGAGTTCTGATTCCCAGTCCCCTACTCCAGCCACGTAAAGTGGGCATTGATAGACACCATTTTGGAGGATGTATGTCAAATGTTCCTCAAAGCACCATGAAAGGGTTCGCATACCAAAAAAGCCGTTTGATACTAGTTAAAGGAATGATCCTGTTAAAAGAAATGATATATGTTGTAATGCACTGAGAACATTAGCTGGGCATAACTGTTGACATAAATTATAAGTATGTAATAAGATTTATTTAAATAGTTAAACTACATTTACCATGCATTTTAACAGCTACATCAAGCACCTGATCCAAAGCCCATTGCTCATTTGGGAGTTGTTCTGTTGACTTCCGTGGGCTTTGAGTTAGGCCTGTATTCCCTACAGGACTATCTACCTACCTGCCTTAGGTAATTATAGAGTCACCACAGTATCTGGGTTGTACTTCTAACATTCCAGCTCTCTGAGCAGCTTCAGACAGCTATTAACACAAACAAACACTGCCAAAGAAGTGTCTCATTTTCTCCATTACGTGTGAAATGCCATGCCTCACCCACCCTTTCTACATCCCTCCCCGCCGCAATTACATTGGCTATGGCCGTGTTCAGGACAGAGGCCTATATGCTTTTTGGGATAGAGATGGTCTCTTATTGTATGTATGTACAATGCCTAGCACAATGAGGCCCTGGTCTCCTTTGGGATGCTATTGTAATAAATAGCAGTATATATCATGATGTTTTGGGTAATTTTATAGCCGTTTGTAATAAATATTATTAATTGTAATTTTCCTCTCCCTCTGAGGCTCGGACAGGTGGGCTCATTGCACTAAGGAACTGTCTTAACTTAACAGTGAAAAGATAAGAAAAATATTAATAGTTTTTAAAATACTCTAATTTTTTCTCTCTACATTATGGTATGGGATGGTGTAAAGGGTTTATCAGCACTCACTGGCTAACTTATTCGCAAGTAATACTTGCATCCCAAACTCCTATCAATAGAATCTCTGTTCCAAACTACACAAACATATATTTCATATTATAAATGAAGGAGCCAATGTTGGAGCAGAAGCGCGTAGCACAGAACCCATCTTTAACAGGCAAGTTTACTTGACACAGTCATACTAGTGTTTTTCTTGCTGTGCTGTAATCTCTTCCGTTGTTCTAACAAGTGTGATTTACAGATGTGGTTTTATGGTTCTCATTAAATTCCAAGGACAGAAGGCATCATTGCATTCCACGGGTGGTCTGACAACATGCTTCCCTTGGGACCTGTGCAGCTCATTTCTAGTGACAGATGGATTGTACAGTTCTCAAATCTTCTGAGCTTCTGCTACTGTGCCAGGACTCCAATATCAAACCCAGGCCCTCAGGGTCCCTAGACAACATCCTTAGCTTCCATGCAACAGCAGTGATGCTGAACCACTGCCCCTGACCTGCAGCCGTAGTGCTAAGGATCTATAGCCACACCCCAACTCCTGATTGGCTGCACAGACAGCATTCCCATTGGATATCTGGACTCTATAACAGCAAGAGGAACCTCCCTGAGCAATAGGCCTGCTGCCTCGCCCGACCTTGCTTACCTATCCTGCCAACCTGATCTGTTGGATTGGATCTTTGGCTACTGCCTCCCTGCAGGAACACTGACCATTGCCCCAGACTGCCTCTATATCAATAGACCTCCCAGCTACAGGCTACCCATGTACCACTTGACCATGGCTTTAGGCTGCTCCTAGCTAGCTTGAGCTACTGGGCACTACGTAGTGCCAATCAGCTCATGCAGCTTCTTTAAGAGCCATCCCACGCTGCATTATGACAAACTTTAAATCAAAGGTATTCTCGAATCCCCATCGTGAAGTTATACTTTTCTAGGGTTTCCTTTCCAAACACTGCTAATTTGTAAGGTATTTTGTGTACCTAGAAGCTTTCTCCTTAGGGATCATCAGCTAACTCCTGCTGTTATACCCATTCAGTCATTCCCGTCACAGTCCAGTGTTCGTGACATGACAGTTCCTTTCAATAATATATCAAATTGTGATGTCTCAAACTGATTCCTGTCTTTCCTACCAAACAGTTTAGTAACAAATGAAAATATGATCTCCGAGCCGTTAGTGAGCTTCAGAAGTCGTGACTGTCAGAATGGGATCAAGAAGAGACACAGATGTTGCTAAGCTGTGTTCAAGCAACATGTTTCAATGCAGACAAATATAAGGTCATAAGCCTAGGAACAAAGAATGTAGGCTGTACTTATAGGATCGGGGACTCAGGAAACGATTTGGAGGTCATGGTGAATAATCAGTTGAACATAAACGCCCAGTACAACATGGCAGCTAAAAGGGCTAATGCAATCCTGGAATGTATAAACAAGGAACATCAAGGAGGAGTGAGGAGGCTTTTTTCATTCTGGCACTCGTTCAATCACTATTAGAATACTGACAGGTTTCAGAGGAGCAGCCGTGTTAGTCTGTATTCACAAAAAGAAAAGGAGTACTTGTGGCACCTTAGAGACTAACCAATGTATTTGAGCATAAGCTTTCATGAGCTACAGCTCACTTCATCGGATGCATTCAGTGGAAAATACAGAGAGGAGATTTATATACACATAGAACATGAAAAAATGGGTGTTATCATACACACTGTAAGGAGAGTGATCACTTAAGGTGAGCTATTACCAGCAGGAGAGCGGGAGTGGGGGGGTGAAACCTTTTGTAGTTATAATCAAGGTGGGCCATTTCCAGCAGTTAACAGGAACGTCGGAGGAGCAGTGGGGGTTGGGGGAAATAAACATGGGGAAATAGTTTTACTTTGTGTAATGACCTATCCACTCCCAGTCTCTATTCAAGCCTAAGTTAAGTGTATCCAGTTTGCAAATTAATTCCAATTCAGCAGTCTCTCGTTGGAGTCTGTTTATTGGAGTTTTTTTGTTGAAGAATAGCAACTTTTAGGTCTGTAATCGAGTGACCAAAGAGATTGAAGTGTTCTCCGACTGGTTTTTGAATGTTATAATTCTTGATATCTGATTTGTGTCCATTTATTCTTTTACGTAGAGACTGTCCAGTTTGGCCATTGTACATGGCAGAGGGGCATTGCTGGCACATGATGGCATATATCACATTGGTAGATGTGCATGTGAACGAGCCTCTGATAGTGTGGCTGATGTGAGGGCCTAATCACATGGCTGCTACTCTGAAACCTGGAGTAACTCTGTTATGTTCCATGGAGTTATTCCAGGTTTACACTGGTGTAAACGAGAGAATGATTTAGTTTTCTGTCTCTCGCTTTAGTATCTGTAAAATGGGCCACAACTCTGACTTATCTCATGGGGGAATTGTGAGGATTAATTATACTGAATGTTTGTAAAATGATACCGCATATCTAAGCTTTGGATGAAAGGAGCTATATAAGTACAAATACTATGAATGATCTTGGAAACTTGGTTACTACATCAGAAAAAGAATGGGTGACTTTAGAGCTACCCCTTAACTCTAGGAATACATACCACTTCTATGCTACTTAATTACAGTACAACTCCAGCCTGAGGTACCCTTACTAATGTTGTGTAGTTGTAGAACTTGTGTCTTGTCTTTGTTAAATGCAGCATGTGTTCTCTCTCACACCGTATTTAATACTCAAAATACTTAGCCTCTAAAGGAAGACAATTTATCAGGTAAGATTGTTAAGGTTTACAGTGGTGGTGCATTGTGTGCATCCACTGTGCATTACAGCGGTGTGTAGAGTACACAAACTGCACACCTGTCTCGCCTGGGTAGACATGTCAGTGTAGGCCATGAGGCACAGTTTAGGTGAGTAGAGCGCCCTATACACCCGAATCCCCAGGTGTATACCCTACCTGGACTGTCTCTGCCCCCAAGCTGTGCCTCATGCTTCTAGACAGCTGTTTTTAGCTGTGTGGCATCCTGCTGCCTCACTGCTGCCAGAGTCCCCACTGCCGCAGCCTTTCACTGCAATGTGTAGCTATCCACGTAGTGCCTGTACTTTACATGCCACTGTAAACATAGCCATGTTATTAACTAGATGTATGTTTGAGCAGCCCATGGCTAGTGCTAGCCTTTTCCAGCGGGTGGCTCTCTGCAGAGCAATCTGGCAACATTTGATTTCTTTGGAGCAAGGGCAGTAATGACACTTTGCAATAGTTAGCATGAGCCCTTCCTTTCATTCATTAAAAACCAAAAAAACCCTTTTCTATTTGGCAGAGGCCTTTTCTACAGCACGGTATCTATGAATGAATGTTTAATGGGAAATGTATTGTGGAAGGGTATAAAGGTAACTTATAGTGATAAATATATTTAGATGATATGGTTTTATAAAGAGATCAGCACAATTTCATTTAAGACAAACAAAGTTCCTTTCAACTGTTTAGAATTGTGAATCTATGGGAGTAATATGAAGACATAGGGTTTTTTTTAAAAGGTTTCAAATTTAAAAAGTAGAAAAGTTTTAAATTTAAAGGAGTTAAATAATAACATAAAATAGGAAATGGTTGATAAATGCAAGAACAAGGGCTTGATTAAAGCAGATTGAATTCAGTGGAAAAGCTCATGATGAGTTCTGTGGGCTTTGACTCTGAGCCTGTATGAATAAAAACTGGACATAGGAGAGGATAGCAAAAAACTAAACAAATCTTTGGGTCAGGGCCAGAATAGACAAGGGCTGGAAGGGAATGAAAACAGAAATAAAAAAAACAAATATTTTGTAACGTCCCATTTCCTCTCCTCTTTTGGTCTGTATGTTGGTCTATTCAGATTATAAGTGGCTAAGGTGAGGACCTGTCTTCCTACATATTTGTAAAGCACCTAGTATATTTTTGGGTGCAACATAAATAATAAAAATATGCATGAGAAATGCAGCATTATAAATGTGACATGCTGAGCCTAATGCTTCATTGCAGTACACCAGTTTTATGTTGATGTAAATCCTCGAAATCAGTGGTGTTGCACTGGAGTAAAACTTGCTTAACTGAGTGAAGAATTCAACCCAATACAATAGCTATACTAGTAAGCGCAGATGTAAGAATCTGGTACAGTATAGTAACTTGCACTGCTCGTCCCACTGGTCAGTAATAGGTCTAACATGTTAACACTTTGTCAAGCATAACATAAAGTAGTCTTAATCACTGTTAGATGGCTGCTGCTGAACAGAGTGTTGGATAAATGAACTGTAATCGAGTCAGATTGTCAGTGAACCTCCTGAAAAATGTGAGCTCACCTGTCTGCTTGTGCAAAACCCCACAATTGTGTATACCCATTGTCTTCAGGTATGTAGTAACTCAGCCAGCAGGCACATTTTTGAAGCACTGTTGAAAATTTGACTCCAGATTTTTATCTACATACAATAATGCTTTTTCAGGACTGAAGTAACTATAAATTAAAACATAAATCAAACCATCCGTATGAGTGTGTGACAGAATGCACCCTGTGTTGGGATACCCGCCGAGATCTCTTTCTACTCAGCTTCCAAGAGCTCAGTTCGACTCCAGCCTTCATCACTCAGGTATCTTTATTTGGCAGACAGCAATGCTATGCATGTCTTTTTAAAAATATTCTATGGTAGAAGTGCTTACTGCAGGCTGGGGCGGGGTGTTGCATGTTAGTTATTATTCGCCACCAAAACAGCTTTATGTACCCATCCACCAATCATTCTGGGCCCACTAAAGTACAGTTGTTTTGCCTTAGAAACAACTATGCCATAACATTCAGCACCTTTTTAAAGGTGTCTTTCTGGAATGTATTATAGACCCATAAAATCTCAAACTATACAATCCCTGCCCCAGTTGTCCATTTTGGCCCACAGATACCATCCAAACGCACCCGTTGTAGTTCTCCAACAGCCGCCAATATTACCCCAGTGTACAAACAAGACACATTTTTCAGAAAGGTACATTAGTTTTGTTTAGTTCTAGATGATGGTTTGTAGATCATTTTTCCATCCATTCTAATGGTGCAATTGGAGTCTTTTGTACTTCTGCGGCAGTCTTGGGACCGGAGAATCACAGATTGGAGAGTTTCTAAACTTTGGGACCAACTCCACAGCCTTCACATCAGGACACACAATGTTGTAAGCCTCCACCAGCTCATGACTGCAAATCTGTAAGACAAAAAGGGAAGAAACCATTTATCGCTTCTTTCTTTATTTTTTTCAGAGTGGTAGTTGTGTTAATCTGTATCAGCAAAAAGAACGAGGAGTACTTGTGGCACCTTAGAGACTAACAAATTTATTTGGGCATAAGCTTTCGTGGGCTAAAACCCACTTCATCGGATGCATGCAGTGGAACATACTGTACGAAGATATATATATATATATATACACACACACACAGAGAACATGAAAAAATGGGTGTTACCATACCAACTGTAACGAGACTAATCAATTAAGATAGGCTATTATCAGCAGGAGAAAAAAAACTTTTGTAGTGAAATCAGGATGGCCTATTTCAAGCAGTTGATAAGAACGTGTGAGTAACAGTAGGGGGAAAATTAGCTTGGGGAAATAGTTTTTACTTTGTGTAGTGACCCATCCATTCCCAGTCTTTATTCAATCCTAATTTAATGGTGTCCAGTTTGCAAATTAATTCCAATTCCGCAGTTTCTCGTTAGGGTCTGTTTTTGAAGTTTTTTTTGTTGGAGAATTGCGACTTTTAGGTCTAAAATTGAGTGACCAGGGAGGTTGAAGTGTTCTCCAACTAGTCTTTGAATGTTATAATTCTTGACGTCTGATTTGTGTCTGTTTATTGTTTTGTTTAGAGATTGTCCAGTTTGGCTAATGTACATGGTAGAGGGGCATTGCTAGCACATGATGGCGTATATCACATTGGTAGATGTGCAGGTGAACGAGCCTCTGATGGTGTGGCTGATGTGATTAGGTCCTATGATGGTGTCCCTTGAATAGATATGTGGACAGAGCTGGCAACAGGCTTTGTTGCAAGGATAGGTTCCTGGGTTAGTGTTTTTGTTGTGTGGTGTGTGGTTGCTGGTGAGTATTTGCTTCAGGTTGGGGGGCTGTCTGTAAGCGAGGACTGGCCTGTCTCCCAAGATCTGTGAGAGTGAGGGATCGTCCTTCAGGATAGGTTGTAGATCCTTGATAATGCGTTGGAGGGTTTTAGTTGGGGGCTGAAGGTGACGGCTAGTGGCGTTCTGGTACTTGCTTTGTTGGGCCTGTCCTGCAGTAGGTGACTTCTGGGTATTTTTCTGGCTCTGTCAGTCTGTTTCTTCACTTCAGCAGGTGGGTATTGTAGTTTTAAGAACACTTGATAGAGATCTTGTAGGTGTTTGTCTCTGAGGGATTGGAGCAGATGCGGTTGTATCTTAGAGCTTGGCTGTAGACAATGGATCATGGGATGTGGTCAGGGTGAAAGCTGAAAGCATGTAGGTAAGTATAGCGGTCAGTAGATTTCCAGTATAGGGTGGTGTTTATGTGACCATCGCTTATTAGCACTGTAGTATTCAAGAAGTGGATCTCTTCTGTGGACTGGTCCAGGCTGAGGTTGATGGTGGGATGGAAATTGTTGAAATCATGGTGGAATTCCTCAAGGGCTTCTTTTCCATGGGTCCAGATGATGAAGATATCATCAATGTAGCGTAAGTAGAGTAGGGGTATTAGGGGAAGAGAGCTGAGGAAGTGTTGTTCTAAGTGGATTTTAGCCCACAAAAGCTTATTCCCAAATAAATTTGTTAGTCTCTAAGGTGCCACAAGTACTCCTTGTTTTTTTATTTCCCCATGCTAATTTTTCCCCTATTGTTACTCACACCTTCTTGTCAACTGTTGGAAATGGGTCATCCTGATTATCACTACAAAAGTTTTTTTTCTCCTGCTGATAATAGCTCCACCTTAATTGATTGGTCTCATTATAGTTGGTATGGCAACACCTATTTTTTCATGTTCTCTGTGCATATATATCTTCCTACTGTATTTTCCGCTGCATACATCCGATGAAGTGGATTTTAGCCCATGAAAGCTTATGCCCAAATACATTTGTTAGTCTCTAAGGTGCCACAAGTACTCCTTGTTCTTTTTTCTTTATTTTTTGTGAGCTTTGAGTGCCTTTTTTTGAACCCAACGCTGCCCTTTACTTCCCAGGTCTACCAAGCATACAGAGGGGCCAAGTCAATCCAACACTAAGCAGAGCCCATACCACTTTGCCTTTGGAAAAGGGTGGTAGGGAGCTTGGTCTTGGATCATGACTTTAGATCCCACTTGATGCTCAGTTAGGTCTCCTTTGGCATCGAACCACACCTTGGTCTTCTGTACTTCTGCTTCGTTGGTTGACACATTCTCCTTTCCATGGTCTTATTACCAGTGTTTGGTTCCTCCCCCCTTCACAATATTAATCAGGTGAGTTACTCCAAAAACTCCCTGAATTCTCCCTTGTTTTGTCTTTTCTAACAAGTTCCCTGTCATAGTTATTACTGCCCTGCTGTTGAGTAACATTTCCTTTACCACCTCCCCACCCCCACTATAGTGGTTTTTACCATGGGGCATCTTCAGCTATCCTGTGAAAGGGGTGCTACAAAAGACAGCTGTGGTGCGGGGGTCTTGAAGTTTTATTGGTAGTTTACCAACTGAGGCTGCTCACTGGGCTGGCCCCCTTGGAGTGCTTTTAATCTCTTCACTTCTTCCTTCATTTCTTTTTCTTAAGATGCCTACATTGCACCCCCGGTCTTCTGTGTTCCTGATCTGCCTGAGCCTTCCCCAAGAATCTCTTGCCCCTGGGGCCAGATTCCACCAAAGGAGGTGATTGTATTGCATGTACCTTAATGATCATCTTTTTGCTCCTCCAGCCCTTTCTTTTCCTTTTCTAATTTGTGGACCTTGATGTTTAAGTCATTTATTTGCTGATTCAAGGCTCCAATTCCCAATGTTAAGCCTTGTAACAATATAGTCTTTTGCTTGTCCTTTTTGCATTTCTTATCCAGCGTGATCTGTTGGAGTTCTTTTTCCAGTTGGTCCCAGTCCCCTCCTAATACATCTCTGGGGAGTCCATAGGGGCATTCTTTGGATTTAACCCACTCCTCCAGTGTCCTGGAAACCTGTTCAAACTAGAACCTTTCCAATGCCATTGCTGAGCTGCTGGGTTGCAAAACTTAACAGCCAAGCTACACGTATAATAAACTATATGTTACCTGCTCCAGATTAATGGATCCAGGTTGAGTCATGGCACTGCTTATGTTGGGATTCCCTCCGAGACCTCTTTCTACTTGTCTTCCCAAGAACTCAGTTCAACTCCAGACTTCGTCACTCAGGTATCTTTATGCAGCATACAGCAGTGCTACGCTGAGTTGATCAGACTCAAATGCAGGGGGTAGGGGGTAGATGTAGGGTACATCATAGCTCCAAAGTTACACAGAAACCCTGTCCCTTTATATACATTACACATCTCATTGCATTTACTATACATTGCATCACACGTTTTTTGACTGGCTTGGTTACTTTGCAGAAACCAATCCCTGTGCAGCATATGCTGTCCTTGCATTGTCTACGTTTTGACTTCCTCTTTACTTCATCTCTACAATCCTAACTTATTTTGTCCCTTGTTAGATAGTTCATAGTAAATATGGGTGTTCTCCCTCTTATCTAAGTTGGCTCAGAAATTCTGTCAGATGACTAATGGGTATATGATAGAGGTCTATAAAATCATGACTGGTGTGGAGAAAGTAAATAAGGAAGTGTTATTTGCACCTTCTCTGAACACAAGAACGAGGGGTCACCAAATGAAATTAACAGGCAGCAAGTTGAAAACAAACAAAAGGAAGTATTTTTTTTTTCACACAACGCACAGTCAACCTGTGGAACTCCTGGCCAGAGGATGTTGTGAAGGCCAAGACAATAACAGGATTGAAAAAAAAGAACTAGATAAGTTCATGGAGGATAGGTCCATCAATGGCTAATAGCCAGGATGGACAGGGATGGTGTCCCTAGCCTCTGTTTGCCAGAAGCTGGGAATGGATCACTTCGTGATTACTTGTTCTGTTCATTCCCCCTGGGGCACCTGGCATTCAGAAGACAGGATACAGGGCTAGATGGACCTTTGGTCTGATCCAGTATGGCCGTTCTTATGTCGTCTTAACCTACTGACATATTTACTTATCTTATTTAACACAAATACTCTGTCATCAACCTTCAGTTATGTCCCTAATTCTATCTTCCAAAAGTTGAGGCCTACCTGCATATGTAAATTACTCATGGCTGGCCAGGCCTCCGTTACACCCTGTGTCCACACCCTACACACTACTGTAATAATCTTTATACAAAGTATGCCTTGTGAGGGTCTGTGTAGTGTGGTATGGACACGTCCGCATGGTTGGGAGGCCATGGCTGGGTTTATATGCAGTGTGGACACTCAACCGTGGGCTTGGAAACACAAGTCAGCAGGCAAGGTCCCACAGACCCAAGTTTACTAAGCAGTGTAGACATAGCATACACCAAACCATAGCTGGAATGCAGTGCATTGCAGCCCACTGCTTCTCCCTGCCTGACATGCCTGTCCACTCTAACATGCTATTGGGCTGAGTTGTTGGGGAGTGCCATAGGGGCTGAATATGCTGTCTCTGCCCCAGCTAAGAGCTCCCCAAGCCCCAGGAAATGCTCAGCGAGTCAGATCTGGCAGCTTATTGGGTCCTTTGTGGCACCTAAACAACAAACCTCCTAAAAATTGTAAGGCTCAAGGAGCTCCAACAGACCTCATAAAGCTCCCCCATAGGGCTGATGCAGTTATACACACAGAGAGCGCCATACTACTGTGCAACTCCTAAGGTCTGCAAGGGACTAGGTCCTTTCCAAAGGATCTTAATTAGTGACATTCCCCATCTGCAGACCTCAGGGAAGAAGGGGGGATTCCCCTGCCAAGTTTCCTTTTCTCCCCAGTCCTGTGTTATGGCTATTGTAAAACCAAAGGCAATTCCCAAACAAAAAACTTTTAAGGTTGCAGCATATATCAGTGGTTTCAGTGCATATCGCTCTTCGAACCAGACACCCAAGCTATCTTACCTCTTCCCTGTGTAGTAATGCCTTGTCTCAACCCTAATCTTGAGGGACTTACTCTCGGGTTAATTGGGTAGATTAGCCAAAGGATCATTTATTCCATCGCCTCTCACAGCGACCTCCATCAAGAGTGCCAGTCAGTACCAACTCTTGTGATTTTTTTGGGTTGGTCTGGTACCTCCATATTTCTCTGTGTTGGGGCTGGAACATCATTGAGGCTTTACATATGTGAGTCAGCTTCCCAGTTCTATAGCAGAATTTTGGCTTGCGCACCATCTGTCTGCCTGTGTCTAATTTAATCCATTCCAGTCTGCAGAGCATTGTCATTCATAATTATTCCCAGCTTGGCCGGTGTGAGTGAGGGAGAGAGACAGAGAGTGAGAGTGTGTTTTGGAGCGTGGCGTCCTGCATCTGTGTTTGGAGACTGCGTAGTCATTTTGGGAGCTCTCCTCCCCCTCTCCAAACATTACATGCAGAGTTGGCTGCGAAAAGGGAACCTGACCCAGGGGCAACTCCAGCTGAATTTTGCGTGTGAAAAAATTGGCCGAGGAGCTGTCACGAAGGCCAGGGCAGTAAATTCTGGATCTGATCGCTGTTTACTGCTTTCATTTCCCTTTCCTCCCAGCTTCTGTCACGCACTCCCAGGATGGCAGAGCCAGGGAAGGGAGTGAGGGAGTTGGACATGGGAGGGAAGAGCTTTAGACAGCAAATGGAATATAGCTCTATTTCTTATTACTAGAAGAAGGAGAGTTCGGTATTAACAGCAGAGCGTTGCTTATGCACCAAGTCTGCAAGCCTGGGCCTTTAGAACAGTGTGGCACGTAAAGGCACATGCTTATACCTGTAGGATTATGCCTACAGTACAGATACACACTTACGTAACCACACTTAGGATTAAGAATCTGTCAGATTGCCTAGGGAGGGGACTGATAGGGAGGGTGAAGGACAAGATAACCAGCAAGGCCATGTTGGGAGGGGCAAGAAAGGTACAGAGAACTAGGGAAGGAAGTGAAAAGGGAAACAGAATGAAGAGTGGTGAAGAATAGCAGTGAGGAGAAGGCTAGGAATGCAACAGAGGAAGGTGAAGAATGAAGGAAAGAGCAGAACAGGAGAATGTACTAGAATCGCTTCCATGAAAATGTGAGGTAAAACTGTGAGTTCGAACCAGCTAGGAGGCATCTCCCAAGCCATGCCCTAGAAAAGGGCTGAGGAGGAAACAGGACGCTCCAGCAGCTTCCATACTGCTTACCCTTTAGGTCAGACCCATTTATCTATTTGTTTACTGTTAGCCACATTTCTTAAAAGCCAGCTTTGTGGTTGGGGTGATTTACACACTCTATAAACATGTGGAAGTCAATGGCTCTCACAGCTGCCTGCATTTCCTCCCCCGCCCGCTGTTCCAGAAAAAATGGGCATAAACTATGCCATTCTCCCTACCCTCCTCTTTCCAGCATTGTTGCATGACCACACCTTGACAAGCCCCGCTCTGCCCGTTACCAAACCACGTAGACTCCTGAGCGGCTCCGTGCAGGATACCTGGCAACACATGGTTCTTTTTCCTTGTAAAGATTTTATTCAGTTGTAGTTAATGTTTGCATTAGTCAGTGATATGAAAAGTTATGTGTTTAGTATTTTTTCTCTTGAGGCATAATGAAGACATAACAGCTGGGTTTGATTATCTAGCTCAGTGGTCTCCAAAGGGGGTGCGCAAGACCGTCCCTGGGGGTGCGCGGCAGGAGGAGCGCTGCCGACACGGCGGCAGCAGCACTGCTGGACCTATGATTCTTCGGTGGCACGCCGGCGGGAGCTCTTCTTCTTCTTCTTCTTCTTCTTCTTTTGCTTCCCCATAGCTGGCCCTGGGGGTGCGCGATTCAAAAAGTTTGGAGACCCCATTCTAGCTGACTATCTCTAGATAGGTATATCTCAGTATTATTTGTATTATTGTAGCATCTAGGAGCCCTAGTCATGGGCGAGGACTCCATTAAGCTAGGTGATGTACAAAAACAGAACGAAAAGATGATCCCTGCCCCCAAAAATGTATTGCCTAATGCTTACATTTAAAAATCATAAGTTGTTCCCCACAGCCATCATGAGATTTTGATAAATAATAACCTGGGGGGTTCTTTTTATTTGGAGTCTGCATTTTGAGTCTGTAGGGTTCCTGTTTTCAAGCTTTCTTCTGCAGCTAGAAGGGCTAAATATTTGTTTTTTTTAAATGAAAGCTACGATTCTCATGTGCACATGTGACTCCAGGAGCTTTAAGAACAACAACAAATGTCACAAGGCTTGCAATAAAATTGTGAGTTGACAATAGTCTGTGTCTCTGTTTCTGTGGCCTCTGTCACCAGTAATCTGAGTGCCAGGTGCTGAGAAGAGTAGGAACAAAACATTCTTGGTCTCTCTTTCCTCCTCCACCTCTTGGAGTAAACTTGAATAATCAGTCGAACTAGTCTGTTGGTATGAAGGGCTTACCGAGGGAAAGCTGAATCAGAGATGAAGTCAGCATTTGTGCTGAACATGGGGAGGTTAATGACTGCAGCACACTGGGAGATATAGCCTGTGGGCAGCAGGACTTCTGAAAGTGAGAGTTAAATTTAGGTTTCCTTCATAGTTTCAAGGCTGCCTTCTGTAAGGGTCTGGAACAGTTTGTCTCTAGGAAGTTTTTGTTTTATATTTTAAAACTTCAAACTAATCTAAAATGCTCAGGAGCTGAGTTTGGAGCTTTGTGCCTTTTGCCTCTCAGATCAGATCCTGTGAGCAGCTCCTGTGACATTGCAAGCGCCCTGGACTTCTATTGGACTTGGTGAGAATTGAAAGGTCTCAGAACTTTGGAAGATCTGACCCTTAGACAGTAGTTTAAAGAATCTTATGGGAAGCAGTGTGGTCCAGTAGATAGAGCTCTGAACTGGAGCTCAGGAGACCTGGCTTCTATTCATGGCTCGGTTGGTGGGTGACCTTGGGCAAGTCCCTTCCCTTCCCTGAGTCTCGGTTTCCTCATCTGCAAAATGAGGATAATGCTAGTGACCTCCTGTGTAATGTGCCTTGATATCTTCTAATGAAAAGTTCTATATAAGAACTCATTATTGTTATTACATATTGAAACCTAGCACTGTGACAGTCTCCAACGGTTGAAATGTTCAGAGTAGTAGGTGAGCTTAGGGAGGTTTGTAATTCCCTTCATTTTGGGGGTGATGGGCCCACTTTTGCAGTTGGTCTCCTACAGTTTGTGTGAACGCTATACAGTCGGTTGGGTATCTTAATAGTCCTTAGTGGTCGTGTGCAGTTTCCAGAGAGTGATGGAATGGCTGTGCCATAGCCGACATTAGCATTCTGGTGTTTTTTCAACACCATGTAAACAACGTGTTCAGAAAAGGAGATACATTTCTTCTGGTGCTTGAAGTTCCCCAGGTACATGCACATGGTGCAGAACTGGCAAGGGCAATCCTGCAATATGATGTCTGGTACATATATTCCAAACATTTTGGAATGGCTCTTGTGAAGCAATGCTACCAGCCTTAAAGCAGTGATCACCAAGCACAGGTAGCCTCTATTTCCAAGACTCTAAATGAATTGTGGGATATCTCATTGATGATAGGCTAAGGAGCCTTCTAACTCAAAGTTACTAATTTAAATCCAGCCCAAGCTGCAAATGACCAAAGTTGTTCCCTTCTGATGGTGGTTTGGTGAAATTAGTTGGCTGTCTCTCTTCAGTTCCTGATGGACAGGCATACACAGCACAAAACCCACCATAACAGCCTAAACTGATGGGCATCTTTGCTGCTGAGTGTCTCGGCAGCAGGACTAAGGACTGAGTGGGATGGAGATGGAAGTGTGCACTCTCACTTCTAGATGGAACTCTGTCAAATTGGTTTTGAGACATATGGGCCTGGTGGTGAGACTTGCACTAGTGTTGCCTATTTTGTAACTGTTCTTTAGATACATGGAGGCCTCCAGGCCTGTCATTCTGGCACATTTAACCAATGCTGAATTTTAACACCTAATAATAATTCTGGACTTAAAACCTGAATTTCTGAGTGATGGGACAGTCCTGGGTCATTTCCAGGAGTGAGTCCTTCAGAATCCAGTCTTGCTAGCACAGTCCAGATGGCCTTAATTTGGCCGTGAACTATTTCGAAGGGAGAGGGGGTCTAGTATACTTTGCGTAAAATCTACCCCTGTGCCAGTCTCTAATTGCTGAAATGCTCATTACAAAGCAAAATTTTGGCCCCAATTTAGCTCCCCAAAGGAACTCTTAAATTTCCTCTCCCAAATGAACTGTGTTGCTTGGTTTACTCAATTCTTGTGAAATGAAAAAGTCAAATTTAGGTTATGTGTTAAAAATAATTGCTTAACAATAGGGGCAATTAGGTATTAAGATGATCTCAGGCTTCTTTTGGCACCATCTCTAGAGGTGTTTAGAGGGATAATGTCAAATAATTTAGGTCCAAAATGTAGGACTGGGGTCTGATTCACCCTCTGTTTATACCAGTTTAACTTGCATTCATAGACTTTAAGGCCAGAAAGGACCACCATGATCATCTAGTCTGACCTGCACATTGCAGGCCACAGAACCTCATCCACCCACTCTGGCAGTAGGCCCATAACATCTGGCTGAGTTACTGAAGTCCTCAAATCATGATTTAAAAACTTCAAGTTAGAGAATCCACCATTTACTCTAATTCAGACCAGCAAGTGACCCATGCCTCATTCTGCAGAGGAAGGTGAAAACCCTGCAGAGTATTCTGCCAATCTGACCTGGGGGGAAATTCCTTCATGACCCCAAATACAGTGATCAGTTAGACCCTGAGCATGTGGGCAAGACCTACCAGACAGACACCTGGGACAGAATTCTCTGTACAGTAACTCTGTAGTGTAGAGCTCTCCCTTTCTTGAGTCCCATCTCTGGCTGTTGGAGATATTTGCTAATTGCAGTCGCAGGTGGGCCACATGCCATTGTAGGCAATCTCATCATACAATCCCTTCCATAAACTTATGAAGCTGAGTCTTAAAACAAGTTTGATTTTTTTTTTATCCCCCCACTGCTCCCCATGGAAAGCTGTTTTAGAATTGCACTCCTCTGATGGTAAGAAAGCTTCATCTAATTTGAAGCCTAAAACTTGTTGATGGCCATCTTATATCCATTTGTTCTTGTGCCACCACTGGCTCCTAACTTAAATAACTCTTCTCTTTCCCTGATGTATATCCCTCTGATGTATTTATAGAAAACAATCATATCTCCCCTCGGCCTTGGTTTGGTTAGGCTAAACAAGCCAAGCTACTTAAACCTCTTGTAAGGAAGGTTCTCCGTTCCTGTGATCATTCTAATAGCTCTTCTCTGCACCTGTTCTACTTTGAATTCATCTTTCTTAAACATGGGAAACCAGAGTTGCTCACAGTAGTCTCGAAGAAGTCTTACCAGTGCCTTCTATAATGGTGTTAACTATCTCTACTGATGCATCCTAGGATTGCCAGCAAAGGCCCTAATAGTTTTACTAAACCAGGGTGAATAGAATTTTTTTCATTATTTTTTGCAGCTCTTATTGAATACAACTTCTTTTAAAAAATGTCTTATTTTTCCAATCCCCTGCAGTCCTGGAAACCTAAACAAAACAGCATTATCCCAGGGCACGAGAACCTGGGGGTCAAATGAGTGAGCTATCGGGAGAAACTGGAACTGACTCAAAAGAGACCCATCTGTGTTAGTGTCACAGTACAAGCTAAAGGAATTGCAAGAAGTAAGCAAGCTGCATACATGGTGAAAAATAAATGAGGATTTTGAAGGTTCTTTCTGTGTTAATAATAAAAATCATTAGTGTTAGTAATGCAGTAGGAACATTTTTTTAAAAAAAATCTGATTTTTATTTTGACAGGGTAAATTAGATAAAACACCTGGGGGATTAGAGTGTAGAGAACAGTCTTGCTCCGTGCTGGATTTGGAAGTAGATAACCCAGGAGTCCTTTTCCATGTCCTATTACTTAAAATTCTAGGTAGGTAGCACTCCCATTGCAAATCAATGCAGGTATGAGTTGACAGGCCAGGAGCCATTACTGTGAATGCCTCCAACGGGAACCTGTGGAGGATGGGAACTTGTTAACAACAGGAGATTTGAAAATAGCTGTCCTGTCCTGGCCAGGTATGTCACAGTTAGCATCCAGTGGCCAGACGAGGGCACGCAATGTTAATGGGAGGGCTGGTGTTGGAGCTGATGGGGGAAGAAGGTGCTAGGCTCTCTTCTGGCTCTGTATGACTTTGGGCAAATTGGTTGTCCCTTCTGTAAAAAGGGAGAACAGTTACCGATTGGTGTAAAGTACTTTTTTCTACGTAGCATTTTTCGTTGGTAGATCTCGCTCAGTAGCATTATTTATGTTAGTTTTGATGGAAGACTTCACTCTCTAGGGCCGCCAGACTGGTAGGTTTCACTAGCACTAACAGCACACAAATTTTAACAAGAAAGTTTAAACAACCACCACCCAGTAATAGCTAAAGCTACCAGACTGTCTTATAACTGATGTGGCTTCTGGGGAGTGGAGTGGAGGGGGGGGGGGGGAAGAAGCACTTTATTATCATCAATTAAACTGGGAACCGGTCTCAGCTGACCCAGAATCCAGCGTCACGAAGGTGGTGTAGGCGCCTTCACCTCCCCTTCTGAGCTGTGCAGAGTGCGGGTCAGCCGCAAATAAGTCAGGCATGAAACTATGATGGAGGAACCGAAAATCAGGTGAAAGAAACCTCCCAATTCTGGGTTCTGGTCTCTCACCACGTTGGAAGGAGGGTCACTCATTCAAATCTCAGGCTGAGACTCTTGTCATTAGTGAGCAGACTGTGATACCTTTACCTGTGTGGATTCGTACTTTGCACTGGGAATAGTTCCTCTGACGTCAGTGGAGCTACGTGTGGAGTAAGATGCTACTCAATTGGTATATCTACACTAAACTTTCCTCACCACTTGATTGCCAGTTAACTTGAGTCGCCTAACACACTTGTACGTACCAGTCTGGGCATTCCTGGAACAAACATTTGTGCACACTAATGTTCATGGTTTTCCTAGAGCATTCTGGGTTAGGATGTTTTACACACACTTTGCACTAATGTACATGGTGCAGGGCAGCAAGAGAATCAGGCCTGTTGTCTTCAGGGGACTATGCAAGTGAGTAAAGTTATGGCCTGTGTGTTTTCAGGATCTGGCCCATGTTGGGGGTCTCTGAGGAAGCAAATATTGTCAATTTTGACCTGAGATGTTTCGGTTTTTGTTCTAGTTATAAAGTCTGGTCATAAAGAACAGATCTGCAGTGTTCCCGTTAAAGAATCTGAATGTAATTGTTTTTTGGCTTGTTGCTGCTGCCCATAAATCAGTCTCAAAACAAATTATATTTCCAGGGAGGGCTTGAATAATTTATTAGCTGCCTAAAGTTCCCAGCGATGTCTCTGTGCATGGTCAGCTTAATTGGACAGAATTTTCATTAAAAATAGCAGTGGGGGGGGACATCAATATTTCTATCAACTGTCTTCCCCAGATGTGTTCTCTCCCTCTTGCTGCCCGTCCTTTACATGCTCTCAGATTGATGGTTTCTTTGTTTCAGAGGGCATGGAAGTGTACTCGTAGCCTCCTTCATTTACTTCGTACAAATGCGCTGTTACACTCATGGCAACAAACTGGGTGGGGAAGGGACGTGCTAGAAGATGGGAGCAAAAAAGGACAGGCTTGCGGGGGACAGGGCTTAGCAAGGTCTGTGACTACTACAACACACTCCCTTCCAGAGCCTGGAATGGTACCCAAGATTCCTGAGTCTCAAAATTCCTCTGCTGGCCGCAAATATCTGTGAAACCCACTGGCAACATGTGAGTCTCATCCTCCTATAGTGGGACCTGCTCTAGAGATGAATCGGGGCTGTGTAGAGATGGAGACTGTTGACTGTTGGACAAGAATCCTGCCTCATTTGTTGCAGAAGTTGGAAGATCTGTAAATAAATGATTGAGGCAGGGAATTGCAGGAATAGAAAGGGTGATTTCATGGTTAAGGCAGTTGAATGCTGCCTTGGAGAACTGGATTCTATCCCTACATCTGTCACAGAGTTCTTACGCGATGCTGGGCAAGTCACTTAAACCAAACTTTTTACAGATGGCCACTAATTGTGCTGCATGTTCCTCATTTTCTGGGTACCCAGTCTGACACCCTGGGGTCTGATTTACAGGAGTGCTGAGCACTCACAGCTGCAGATGGAGTCAGTGAGAGCTGTGTTCTGAACATATAAAGAGCTACATAACGCTAGGTTCTCTGAAAAATCAGGATCTGGGAGTCTCATACTGGAGCCCAGAATTAGTGGACGCTTCTGACATTAATAACTTTAGGCCTCAGTTCCCCCTCTGTAAGCTGAGGATAATACCACCATGAGCACCATTGAAAAGCCCATGGGGGAGTTAATTCTGTATTCAGTGCAGGGTGTGGACAGCGTGCGGTACATGTGGCTTGGGTGTAAACACTGAATGCTGAGGATAAAAAGAAATATGAAATAGCTTCCTATTAAGTGAACACGATGCACCCTCTGCACTGAATGAGGCAGGAATCCTGTAGAAAAAATAGAATGTGATCACAAAATTAAAGGCCGTATCATAATGTAATATGCACAAGGGGTGTTGAATTAAGGTTGCACAGGCAATCTTAATTCTAGCATTTCCTAACTTTTGAGAGCTTGTTTTTTAAACTTTTCAGGTTTTTTATATATGTAGTGTTTTGTATGTAATCTTTACCTATATATTAGACAGACCAATAAACGGCAAACTAATATAGTCCACAAATAAATAGAGAACCCTAAAAACCACAGTTTGTACTAAACCTAATTCAGCCCAAATACAGGTGTCTATCTTTATAAGTATAAAATAAACATGGAATTGGCATGAGCGAGAGGCTATGTAAACACACTCTTGTCTTCCGTAGGAAACACAAAACTTCTTACTCTGCTCCCATGTGTACAAATAAAATAATAAAACATTGTGGTTCTAAGTAAATCTAAACATGTCTTTCCCCACCCCCCATCACACAGCACCAGTGTATGGAAACAAAGCCAAGCAGGGGTCTCTAACAGCTCTGGATTTAAGATTTCATCCTACCCTCGTTGTTAGGTACCTTTCAACAAAGTCAGTGGAGCTACACTGGTGTAAATTAGAGGAGAGTTAAGGCCTGGGACCAGATCCTCAGGTGGGGTAGTTTCAGTTACTCCGGTGAAGTTATGCCTGTTTATATCAGCTGAGGATCTGGCCCTATATTTTTACTAAAACCCTACTGATGACCTAATCGTGCATTGCTTGGACACCAACAATTTCTGCTGCAGCCAGTTGTCCTTTGGGTTGCACAAGGTATGTAAGAACAGGTTCAGTTGTTCTATTATTTTATTATCTTTCCAGTCGCAGACCCCTATAATGAGAGGTGCACCCCCAATTTCCAGTTCCTTCATTAGGAACTGAGGGGCGTGCATCACCTCTTGGGTTCAGACATGCTATGACTACCAGGCTATCTGAGTATAAATGACAAGTTTCAGAGTAGCAGCCGTGTTAGTCTGTATTCGCAAAAAGAAAAGGAGTACTTGTGGCACCTTAGAGACTAACCAATTTATTAGTCTCTAAGGTGCCACAAGTACTCGTTTTCTTTTTGAGTATAAATGCAAGCTTTCTCCTTTGTATTAAGCCTGCCCTCCCTGTCTGATTCCATTAGTAATGTCACAATCCAGTGTTTGTGACATCACAGTCCATCGGAAGGCATGTGATGGGGATTGATGCGATGGGGATTTGACAAATGCTGGGTTATTCAGAAATCTGTGAATGAATCAGGCAGGAGGAGCAGACTGATTAGAACAGGAAATGCTTCTCTTTATTCACAGATTTCCTGGTACTTGGCAAGCATGGAAAGTAGGAAAAGTCCATTGGTATGGACTTTTAACTGGGGGGCTTGATCAAATTGCATTGGTATGTGGTGCTTTTAACACAAGCAAATGAAGGTTGTGTTTTAACAGTTAGTTCAGTATTTTGTAGGACTTGCCCTATTGTAAACAATAAGCCAATAAATTTGGTGAAATTAGTTTCAGATGGGGAGCATGGTATAAATGCAATAAGTGAAATGTTTGATCATGATCCAAGTTTGCAATTCACACTATAAATGAAACTGTTACGAGTGTTGTTTTAAATGGTAAATTCTGTAACACTTGTAAAAACTGCCGTGATAAGTCAATACGCTTATCCTGTGGGCACACTGAACAGACTAGCCCGACTGTATTTTTATGGCAACTGGAAGAAACCCCAGACGCTCTCATTAACTGCTGGGGCTGATCAGCACAAAACTAAAATTGGAGCTAGACAGCCTAATATTAACGTGATGAATTTATTCCACGTTCTGTTGGTCATACTTTGCATTTCATGTTGCACAGATCCATAGATCAGAACCATAATTAGCCTCTCCACAGGGATCTCCCCATGCCCAAAGGAACAGGGGTCAGCCATGTCCATGGTACCTCCCCTCTGCCCCCACTGATGTGGTCTCTGTGGTCTCCCCGCCCCTTTCCCCCTTCGCATTACTGCATCCAGAATGCTCTATGCTCTCTGTGCTTCAAAGGAGTAGGAATACCTAGGAGAACGTGTGCTTTCCTGCCCTCTGCAAACCAGAATGCTGGATTCCACTCACATCCATCTCTCTGCTCCAGGCTGCTGGGCAGATCTCTCTGAACTTAGGCAGACTTACACTCAGGTCTATCTTCCTGCAACTCAGATGCCAGTTGTGCACATTTTCCCCCACATCAATTGAGTGAGCAAGATGGCTTTATGATTACTTTAAATGGGCTGCATACGAAGACATTTGAAATGTGAGTGGCCTGTGGTTCTCTAACACAGTAATGTCCAAACACCTTGCAGATAAGGAAGAATCTCCCAAGGGAAATAGGGGAAGCCCTCTTAATTGATGGATTTAACACCAGGCTGGTTAAAATGCTAACAAATATACAACAGGGAACGCTCCTGGACTGAAGGGGCGAACTAGAAGACCTAATAGGGCTTTGCCATTGCTAGGCTCTGTGACTCTCAGTAGAAGTCACTATAGGCGAATGCTGGAGCTCCAGGCCCTTGCTGTAGAAGTAAAACTGTGAGTGCAGTTGTGTGTTTCGTTCTCACTCTCTTTTTTTTTTATTCTCTTCCTGCAGGTCTCTCTTTCCCCCTTCCTGTTACAGACATACAGTTCTCTGTCATACAGCCAGGATCATAACTGAACTGTGTCACTGGATGGTTAGTATTCCGTGATTCTTTCGACTCTCTTCTGGAAAGATTTTCTGCTCCACCGGTGACCCAAACGGCAGCTGACATTTAACAAGCTAGGAACACAGAAGGCTCAGGTAGAGATTGGGGGATTTTCTTGACCTTTTTGCCAACAACTTACGCAGAGGTGGCGACTGAGGTGGGCATCCCCATCTACTATATGCCAGGGGGTGATGGTTTCAGTGAGGACTCTTTCCTCGCCAGGTACTTTCTAACAGGATGTCTCGTCCCTGCAATTGCTTCTTGAGTTCCAGGTCCTCTGGAGTCTCATATTTTTTTAGCCATATTCTCCTCCCTTTTTCCTAAACCCTTTTTGTCTCTCTCATTTATTTAAACTCCTGGGGCCAAATCCATTCCTAATGTAACCCCCCGGAGGTCCATGGAGTTCCAGCAGAATGCAATCTGCCTGATCTCTTGTGTTCATACACATGGCTGCTGGTGTAAACCTGCATGTTTATAATAATGCCATCTCTTTTGGGCCAGACCGTGAAATCTCAGTGCCCGTGGGTGAGCCGTTAGTCCCATGAAAGTGTCAGTAACAGCTTTTCACAATATGGCCCTAGGCATTGTTGATCATTATTTTTAGTATTTATTATTGTGTGGTGTTTGAGCTGTTGGGATTTTGTGTCTTTGGTGGGCTTCCTGGGTATTCTGTTAACTATTGCAGTGCTCTTGATGTGCTTTGGAGAGAGGGCACTGAATAATGGATTTATGATAAGTATTTTTATTGTTGGTATCACATTCATATGCCAGCAGACATACATTTAAACACACATCCATGGTCATGCACCCAGGCTTGTTTATATACCACCAGAGAAATACAGTGCGCTCATGTTGGAAACACGTGTGTCAAATTCTCTACTGGCTTGACTCCCTCGACTCTAGTGGGAACAAAGAATGGTGAAACCTGCAGTAGGGAATATCTGAACTATTGGTGTACCTTTTAGGCTTGTCATTTTCTTACTGACTGTAAAGTCAAATCTGTACTAAAAGGGCTGTTGAAGAGAATGGTGACATCTTTGTGAGTGCCACAGATGACTCTCAAAGTGGTTCAGAGAACAAGTCCTTATCTGCCTATATCTCACATGCAGTTACATAAGAGCATAAGAGTGGCTATACTGGGTCAGACCAAAGGCGACCAATGCCAGGTGATTTAGAGGGAATGTACAGAACAGAGCAATTATTGAGTGATCCATCCCGTCGCCCATTCCCACCTTCTGGCAGTCAGAGGTTTAGGGACACCCAGAGCATGGGTTTGCATCCCTGACCATCCAGGAACTTACCTTACTGTTTCTGAACCCAGTTATACTTTTGGCCTTCATAACAGTCTCTGGCAATGCGTTCCTCTGGCTGATTGTGCATTGTGTGAAGTAGTACTTCCTTTTGTTTGTTTTAAACTTGTTGCCTATTAATTTAATTTGGTGACCCCCCAGCTCTTGTGTTATGAGAAGGGGTAAATAACACTTCCTATTCACTTTCTCCACACCAGTCATGGTTCTATAGACCTCTGTTATATCCCTGGTTAGTCATGTATTTTTTCAGCTGAACGGTCCATTTTTAAAAAAATCTCTCCTCATACGGAAGCTGTTCCATACCTCTCATCATTTTGTTGCCCTTCTCTGCACCTGTTCCAATTCTAGTATCTCTTTCTGAGATAGGATGACCAGAACTGCAGGCAGCATTGACACTGTGGGCATGCCAGGGATTTATACAGTGGTATTATGATATTTTCGGTCTTATTATCTATCCATGTCCTAATGGTTCCTAACATTCTGTTAGCTTTTTTGTCTGCTGCTGCATGTTGAGCAGATGTTTGCAGAAAACTACTGCTTTTAGAGTTTTTCTGCTACTTGGTTCTGTTTAAAATAGGTATGTGAACCAGTTCTGGTCCAACAGTCAACCTAAACCTTCACCCAAAACTTGATCCCAGATCTTGAAGCTCTTAAAAGTTGTATTTGTATAAAAAGCCCCAAAAGCAAAGGCACCAGGAAAGCACAAAAGGCTGCTGTTCTGTTTCTGATCCAGACAAACACAGAAAGCACTGAAAATCAGGTGAAAGTCTGATCTGTTCAGATTGATAGCCACGAGCAGTCCAAATAAGTTTACTTAAGGTCTGGATAACAGGACGGGAAGGAGTGGGGTAGGCTGGGATGGGAACATGGAGGATTTACTTCTGTTATATGATACACCGTTTGAAAAATGGAAGGAAAGGGTGAATTGGAAGCTGCTCCTGAGTGCAGTAATCTACAGAGATGGATTTATAGGGATTTTCTGGGCTTCAGAAACTCAGCCAGCCTATAAAGAGAGGCCAGCATGCATGAGGATGATTAGAAAGCATAAAATAACAGAGGGGGAAAAAGGGAAAGTACTAACTGTTCGTAGCTGGGCCTTCGGCGAGTGTGGTGTTAAGGTATTTCTCTGAGCAGGACAGTGAAAATAAAAGGAGAAAACAGCTGAGTATAAGAGATGGTAAAGAGCTGATGCATCCTAGTCTTTCCCTCACCAGAGCAGGTTTGTTCTTACAGTGCATTTTCTGGTGTTCTTGCTAGTCCCATTTTAAATGTCCAAAGCAATCAGGCTGCCCCAACTTCCTGCCCTAGATGAATCATCTCACTGTCAGGAAACTTTCCGGCTATTCAGCCTAAATTTACCTTTTCTTAATTGCAGCCTATTACTTCTACTTATAGCCCCTTGGAGATCCCTAAATATTTTTTCCTGCTCCTGTGGGACAAGCCAATCAAGGATAAAATACTTGTTATATTGTGTGCTACAGTTTGAAGGAAGATCACTCCAGCCCCTCCATCCCACTAGGAGACTAAATATGGCTTAGATTATTCAGGCTGAATACTTAAACTTCAGGAAGCCGTTCATGCATTTCTAGCCAGCTTGGCTTCATGCAAAGTTGCTGTCACTAATTAATCAAAGAGAGATTCCAGTCATGTTCTCTGCTCTGGAATCAGGCTGCTTTGGCCTGACATATCCATGAAAAAAACAAGGCGCTGTTCTCCCCCCCTCACATTCCCTCCTCCCCAGAAAAGCAAGAAAAGGTCCTTCTGCCTAATTTAGCGATACCAGACATCCCAATTTTATTGGGCCCATCCCGATATTAGGGACTTTGTCTTATATAAACAACTATGCCCTCTTACCCCCGAAAAAAAAAGTGTCCCGATTTTTCGCATTTGCTATCTGGTCACCCTAGCCTAAATTGAATTCAGGTATAATGCAAGGAAACGCAAATATAGTAGGTGAGCAATAAAATGTGGTAGCGGCTACTCTACTTTCATTACAGCAAGCTGGTACTTAAACTTGATTGCCAAATCTTCGCTCTATCCCTTTTGTAACCCAAACTGACAATGTTTTACATCTCAGGTGACTCCTTTTCCCTCTTGTTTCCTGGTATTACTCCTGTGGCTGAGGGGAGATGCTGGTTGCTATTGCTTTAGGTACAGTGCTCAGCTAGTTATGAATTGTGCCAGCCCAAATCAGTCATAAAATCCATGTCAGTGCTGGGGAGTCCTTAGGTTTAGTTAGAGGACTTACCCTTCTCAAGTTTTCTTTTGTGCTCATTCCCTCTGGGGTTCGCTTGATTGATAAGCAGCACTGTAAGCCAAGCTCTCAGAGATGTGTCAAGAGTGAGGTGGGGAGACTGAATTCTTTGACCCTCTGATTAAAAAAGGGTAGGAAATGAAAGCCTGGGTCTCCTGTCACATTCTTTTTTGCACAGATGTAACTTCTTTGACTTGATGGGCATGACACCTGATTTACACAAGGCTGTGTGACGGGAGACTCATGCCCTGTGCTTGGAAACCATGTTTAAACTCAGTTTAAAGCCCTGTAGCTTATTAGTCTGCAGGAATGGTTTCTAGCCCTGTTAAAAGTTGGCACTATGGACAGACTGTAACTGTGCCCCCATAATCATCTATAGATTTTGGCAGTCCAGGGTTTCAAAGGAGTTAGGGCATCATGATTAGGGCCCTACCAAATTCATGGTCCATTTTGGTCAATTTCATGGCCATAGGCTTTTAAAAATAGTCAATTTCATGGTTTCAGATATTTACATCTTAAATTTCACAGTGTTATAACTATAGGGGACCCCACCCAAAAGAGGGCTGTAGGGGGGGTGGGATGCAGTATTGCCACCCCTACGTCTGCACTGCTGCTGATGGAGGCGCTGCCTTCAGAGCTGAGCAGCCAGGGAGCAGCAGGCAGTGCAGATGAGAGGGGTCCATGGTATGGGGGAGGATCACTTTTTGGGCAGGGGCAGGGCCAGCCTTACAGGTGAGCGATTGCCCAGGGTCCTGTGGTTCTCCTCCCCGCCCCCACAGCCAGCCCAAGGCCTCTTTAACCCCCGAGTGCTGGGCCTGGAGCTGAGGAGGGCAGAAGTGTAGAAGTGTGATGGGGGTGGCACTACAGGGAATAGTCACAGAGTTTCTTGCAGCCAAGGGAGGTTCCCAGAGAGCAGCCCCTGCAGGAGAAGAGGAAATCCCATCCCTCCCGAACCCTGCCAGGACTAGCAGCTGGAGCCCAGCACATGGTAGGAGCCCTAGCTGGGGGGCCCCTAGTCCTGCCCCTTCCCTGCAGATTTCACAGTGGAGACCAGATTTCACGGTCTATGATGCATTTTTCACAGCATGAATTTGGTAGGTCCCTACTCGTGATTAAGTCCCCTCTATGGAGCTGAATTGGAATTAATTTGCAAACTGGATACAAGTAACTTAGGCTTGAATAAAGACTGGGAGTGGATGGGCCATTACACAAAGTAAAACTATTTCCCCATGTTTATTCCCCTCCCCCACCCCCCACTGTTCCTCAGATGTTCTTGTCAATTGCTGGAAATGGCCCACCTTGATTATCACTACAAAAGGTCACATCACACCCCCCCCCCCCCCCCCCCCCGCTCTCCTGTTGGTAATAGCTCACCTTAAGTGATCACTCTGGTTACAGTGTGTATGGTAACACCCATTGTTTCATGTTCTCTGTGTATATAAATCTCCCCACTGTATTTTCCACTGAATACATCCGATGAAGTGAGCTGTAGCTCACAAAAGCTTACGCTCAAATACATTTGTTAGTCTCTAAGGTGCCACAAGTACTCCTTTTCAGCAAGCCATTCTGTAACCCAGTGTAGCTGGAACTATGTTTAAACACAACCTCCAGACGCAGCTCACGGCCCAGTCTTGAAAGGACCTGTGTTTCATCCGCAGAGCTCAGAATGCTCCAGCCTCGCACTCTGACCTGTGAACTTCAGCCAGCATTGGGAGGCAGTGGCGTTTCACAGGAAGAAATTCATCCTCCTGACTCTAGACAGTGTCTCCTATACCTGCTAGAGTAAGACGACCTCACTGGTGCATCCAGGGATGTTACCCACAGCCCGATGAGCTTTTCTTCCCCTAATTAAATCTGAGGAGAAGTGGGGGGTCGGGGGGAGGGTGTTTGGCAGAGAGAGGGAGTTGTCAGCATGTCCTGCCAGTGAAAAGAAGGGACTGAAATGAAAAAGTTCCTTCTGGCATGCATAATCAAAAACTAATCACTGCTGTGTATAACTCGCTGTTGTTTCTGTGCAAGTGTGAGCCAGGGGAGTGCAGGCTGCTTGGCTAAAGGACAGAGCCCCCGCCCCCAACTGTCTCACACTGGGGGTGTGGGGGGAGGAAAGTGTGTGGAGGGGAGGATTAATCCACTGTCGCTGTGGATTAATGCTGACAGGAGGGCTGGACTGCAACAAGATAGATGACAGGGTTACACGGCAATGCGTGAGAACCCTGCCCCTTTTAAGCGAGCTCTGTTTTCCTTGCGTGACTGCTTTCCTTCTCTCTTCCAGCCAGCTTCCACCTTGTGACCGGCTCTCTTAACTCATTCTTTTCTGTCCATGGGAGGGAGAGTGCAGAGACTGGAGGAGTCAGGGGGCAGGAGGGGAAATCTGGCCCAGGGTTTAGAAGTGAAACAAGATGCGAGAAGCCTGCTTTGTTCAGAGGGCAGCTTCTTTTACAAGAGTGGTTTGGTACGTTAGCACTGGAAGGGAGCACAAACTCCCCGCTCCTACCTTCCAGCTGCACAGCGCTCTCAGAGAGCAGGAGCTCCCATGATCTCAGCAATCAATCAATAGCCTGATAGATCAGTTCATTAGGGTGACCATTTTACCCAATGAGAAAACGGGACATCCGGAGGGGCCCTTCTCCCCCGATGCTGTTGCCAGTCGCTGGAACCTGCAGGGCCCCCCTCATGAGGCTTATGCCCATGGCTGGAATCATGTGCAGGGCCCCCACATGCTGGAATGTTGCCTCCCCCTAGCCCTGCCTCCCCACCTGCGGGGGGCTGGCATCTCCGCTCAACCCTTCCCGCACCGCACCTGACTTCTGACAAAAGTGGGCATTTGTCCAGTTTGCTCTTGCTAACTGATCAAGTCAGCAGGAGCAAACTGGACAAATGCCTCCTTTTGGGGGTGGGGGGGGTGGGGGAGAGTGGGGTCAGCTGGGACAGGGCTTAAAAAAAGGGACTGTCCCAGCCACAACCAGACATACATTCACCCTAGTTCATGTACCCACACTGCTAATGGTAGCAATTCAGCACTCAGGCTTTTATCCTGTCACTGTAAATACAAACCAGCTGTACAGAACGTGGTCTGCTGCTACTCCCTGCTCTGCTAAGGTCTTCCCCTTCAAAGGTCCAGTGTACGTCTAGCTTTCACCTTAAAAATCTCCAGTGTGCTCCTTCTAAGTAAGTCCCCAAGCCCAGCTCTGCTCCTGTTGGGGCAGTCTCTCACAGGCACCCCCAAACTCCCCTCCCCCATCACTTCCCCTGTGGCCACTCTTCAGACTGGCTCTCCCCTGAGCCCTCTACAGGGCCCCTGGCTCACTCTTCCCTCCACAGTAACCCCACCCTCACTCCCCCGTCCACCAGCATGAAGCAAGCTGTGGGGGCAGTACAGTACGTGAGGAATCAAATGACTGTTGTTCCACTTCCTGCTTGAAACCTTCAGGATTTGACAAATATTAGAAAAGAGCTGCTGTGGTGGGAGTTTTTGTTTAAGATGGATATTTGTTTTAAAAGAGGTGGACTAATGCAGTCACAATGGATAAATAGCTCTGCTGGGAACACAGCAAAGTTTCTCAGAGTACAGGACGAATAAAGCAGATACATACCAACAGTTGCGGCCATGGGGCTTTCAGAGCGGTAGTAGCTAAATGTTGCTACTGGCTGAAGGCTGGCGTGGGCTTGTACTCTGATGTGATTTGGTTGTCTCAATCCCGTTCCTCGTGGACAAGTGAGCATATCAGATTGGTAAAACCAATACCAGTCTCCACAAAGAGGTAATAGAGCACATAGGTAGAACAACCTTACCTCCTCCAAGTTCATCCCCCACATCCATGCTAGGTCTGTTCCTTGGACAACTAAAGGACTTTGTCTCCAGGGCCAGCAGTCTGCTGACTTTCAAGAGTACTAAATTCACTCAGTTTTTTTAAGGATTACATTAAATGTAGAAAAAAGAGAGCCCTAAACATTAGTAACTACTTATGGGAGAATCTTGGACATGTTGCGATGGACTCCTGTTAACACAGGAATTTTGGTCACTGCCAAACTGGGATGGATTGGAACCTGTGATAGACAGGCTGTTTCTCACCACTAACTAACTGTCTAAGGCTATGTCTACACTGGCACTTTTGTCACTGAACGACAAAAAGTTTAGCAATGAAAAGTGCTGGTGAGGATAGCGCTTTGTCGGCAGGAGCCGCGCTCCTGGCGATGAAGCTACCAACCCTCATTGGGGGTTGTCATAAATATAAAGGGAGGGGTAAACCCCTTTGAAATCCCTCCTGGCCAGGGGAAAGCTCCTCTCACCTGTAAAGGGTTAGAATCATAGAATATCAGGGTTGGAAGGGACCCCAGAAGGTCATCTAGTCCAACCCCCTGCTGGAAGCAGGACCAATTCCCAGTTAAATCATCCCAGCCAGGGCTTTGTCAAGCCTGACCTTAAAAACCTCTAAGGAAGGAGATTCTACCACCTCCCTAGGTAACGCATTCCAGTGTTTCACCACCCTCTTAGTGAAAAAGTTTTTCCTAATATCCAATCTAAACCACCCCCACTGCAAATTGAGACCATTACTCCTCGTTCTGTCATCTGCTACAATTGAGAACAGTCTAGAGCCATCCTCTTTGGAACCCCCTTTCAGGTAGTTGAAAGCAGCTATCAAATCCCCCCTCATTCTTCTCTTCTGCAGGCTAAACAATCCCAGCTCCCTCAGCCTCTCCTCATAACTCATGTGTTCCAGTCCCCTAATCATTTTTGTTGCCCTTCGCTGGACTCTCTCCAATTTATCCACATCCTTCTTGAAGTGTGGGGCCCAAAACTGGACACAGTACTCCAGATGAGGCCTCACCAATGTCGAATAGAGGGGAACGATCACGTCCCTCGATCTGCTCGCTATGCCCCTACTTATACATCCCAAAATGCCATTGGCCTTCTTGGCAACAAGGGCACACTGCTGACTCATATCCAGCTTCTCGTCCACTGTTACCCCTAGGTCCTTTTCCGCAGAACTGCTGCCTAGCCATTCGGTCCCTAGTCTGTAGCTGTGCATTGGGTTCTTCCGTCCTAAGTGCAGGACCCTGCACTTATCCTTATTGAACCTCATCAGATTTCTTTTGGCCCAATCCTCCAATTTGTCTAGGTCTTTCTGTATCCTATCCCTCCCCTCCAGCGTATCTACCACTCCTCCCAGTTTAGTATCATCCGCAAATTTGCTGAGAGTGCAATCCACACCATCCTCCAGATCATTTATGTAGATATTGAACAAAACCGGCCCCAGGACCGACCCTTGGGGTACTCCACTTGATACCGGCTGCCAACTAGATATGGAGCCATTGATCACTACCCGTTGAGCCCGACAATCTAGCCAGCTTTCTACCCACCTTGTAGTGCATTCATCCAGCCCATACTTCCTTAACTTGCTGACAAGAATACTGTGGGAGACCGTGTCAAAAGCTTTGCTAAAGTCAAGAAACAATACATCCACTGCTTTCCCTTCATCCACAGAACAAGTAATCTCATCATAAAAGGCGATTAGATTAGTCAGGCATGACCTTCCCTTGGTGAATCCATGCTGGCTGTTCCTGATCACTTTCCTCTCATGCAAGTGCTTCAGGATTGATTCTTTGAGGACCTGCTCCATGATTTTTCCAGGGACTGAAGTGAGGCTGACTGGCCTGTAGTTCCCAGGATCCTCCTTCTTCCCTTTTTTAAAGATTGGCACTACATTAGCCTTTTTCCAGTCATCTGGGACTTCCCCGGTTAAGAAGCTAAAGGTAACCTCGCTGGCACCTGACCAAAATGACCAATGAGGAGACAAGATACTTTCAAAAGCTGGGAGGAGGGAGAGAAACAAAGGGTCTGTGTCTGTCTGTAGTCGTCTTGGCCGGGGATAGACCAGGAATGGAGTCTTAGAACTTTTAGTAAGTAATCTAGCTAGGTATGTGTTAGATTATGATTTCTTTAAATGGCTGAGAAAAGCATTGTGCTGAATAGAATAACTATTTCTGTCTGTGTATCTTTTTTGTAACTTAAGGTTTTGCCTAGAGGGGTTCTCTATGTTTTTGAATCTAATTACCCTGTAAGATATCTACCATCCTGATTTTACAGGGGGGATTTCTTTATTTCTATTTACTTCTATTTTTTATTAAAAGTCTTCTTGTAAAAAACTGAATGCTTTTTCACTGTTCTCAGATCCAAGGGTTTGGGTCTGTGGTCACCTATGCAAATTGGTGAGGTTTTTTATCCAACATTTCCCAGGAAAGGGGGGGTGCAAGTGTTGGGAGGATTGTTCATTGTTCTTAAGATCCAAGGGTCTGGGTCTGTAGTCACCTAGGCAAATTGGTGAGGCTTTTTACCAAACCTTGTCCAGGAAGTGGGGTGCAGGGTTTTGGGAAGTATTTTGGGGGGAAAGACGCGTCCAAACAGCTCTTCCCCAGTAACCAGTATTAGTTTGGTGGTGGTAGCGGCCAGTCCAAGGACAACGGGGGGAATATTTTGTACCTTGGGGAAGTTTTGACCTAAGCTGGTAAAGATAAGCTTAGGAGGTTTTTTCATGCAGGTCCCCACATCTGTACCCTAGAGTTCAGAGTGGGGGAGGAACCTTGACATGGTGGCATAGTGGTGGGATTAACCTGAAATCATTTTGAGATCCAGTTGAGATTTTTTGAACTAGAAATACAGATTTTAAAAAGGAAATTTTTTTTTCCTTTGGAAAGGAAGTCCAGAAAGCTTTGAAACTGAAAGCAGCTTGGTTTTTCTCTGCTTTGTGGCCAAGCAGAGACAAAAGGGGATTATCTTTGTGAATTGCAGGTTTTCTTTGCCTGGAGGCAGGGTACTTAACTCCTGCAGGGAAATTCAGTCTTCCAACCCAGAGTTTTTTTTCTTTTCTTCCTAAAAGTAAATAGGGGGCGTGTGCTCTACCCATTTGCCTGGAGACAAAAGTGGCAGGGTTTTTTTTTTTAGGATTTTGATTTTTTTGTTTTACAAGGAGCACAGGTTTGAAAAGGAATTTTTTTTTCTTTGGGCTGGGTAAACAGGTTTCCAAGTAGTTGGAGGTTTTTTGCTTTAATTTGGGCCCAGAGCAGAGACAAGGGAATTGTCTTTTTCTGTAGGCTGACAATCACTATCAGAGAATAGGTATTCTATTCCAGCACAGCAAAATTTTACAGCCAAGTTTTGTTTGTTTATTTCTAAACCTCGGGTGTAAAGTTAGTTAAAAACAGAGAGGTTAGAATGGCAAAATCCGCGGCTCGACTACAGCTCGAATTAGCCAAATTTCAGGCTGAGGAAAGACAAAGGGAACATGAAAGACAGATAGAACTCATGCGGCTGAAGAAGGAACAAGAAAGGGAGGCAGAACAACACCAAGCGGCTGCTCACAGGAGAGCTATGGAAGCGAGGGACAAAGAACTGGAGGAGAAGGAAAAAGAGAGGAAGTATGTGGAGGAGATGGAGAAGATAAAGGCTCAGCAGAATATCCCAACAAACCCTAGTAATCCTTCTCCAAGTACCACTTCCCATCCCAGAAAGTTCCCCACCTACAAGGCAGGCGATGATACTGAGGCCTTCCTAGAAAACTTCGAAAGGGCCTGCCTTGGGTACAACATCTCTACTGACCAATACATGGTAGAGCTGAGGCCGCAGCTCAGTGGACCCTTAGCTGAGGTGGCAGCTGAAATGCCTAAAGAACACATGAACAAGTATGAACTGTTTAAATCCAAGGCGAGAGTCAGAATGGGGATAACACCCGAGCAGTCTCGTCGGAGGTTCAGAGCCCTAAGGTGGAAACCAGACATGTCATTTACCCGACATGCCTACCACATTGTGAAACATTGGGATGCCTGGATATCAGGAGCAAGTGTTGAATCTCCAGTAAATTTGCCCTTCCTAATGCAAATGGAACAATTCTTAGAGGGTGTTCCTGAGGAAATAGAAAGATACATCCTAGATGGGAAACCCAAAACTGTAATTGAGGCAGGAGAGATTGGAGCCAGATGGGTGGAGGTGGCAGAGAAGAAGAAAACTGGTCGCAGTTGGAGCGGAGACCAGAAGGGACCACCCCAGACCACACCCTATTACCGGGGGCCGCCCAAAGCCCCACCTACCTCCCAAAGAACCCTCCAGACCCCTTATCGTCCCACCACCCCGTTCTCCAGCAACCCTCCTCGCCCCAGTGACCCGTCAGCTGGATGATGTTTTAAGTGTAACGAGCTGGGGCATGTAAAGGCCAACTGCCCCAAGAACCCCAACAGATTACAGTTCATTGCACCGGAATCACACCAGAGGTCCACAGGCCCAGATACCTCCCAGATACCCTTGGAGCGGAGGGAAACTGTGAGTGTGGGCGGGAAGAAGGTCATCGCGTGGAGGGACACCGGAGCACAAGTGTCAGCTATCCATGCTTCCTTAGTGGACCCCAATTTAATCAACCCAGAGATCCAAGTGACGATTCAACCCTTCAAGTCCAACTCTTTCAATTTGCCTACAGCCAAGTTGCCTGTCCAGTACAAGGGCTGGTCAGGAATGTGGACTTTTGCAGTCTATGATGATTATCCCATCCCCATGCTGTTGGGGGAAGACTTGGCCAATCATGTGAAGCAGGCCAAGAGGGTGGGAATGGTCACCCGCAGCCAGGCTAAACAAGCCGTGAGGCCTAGCTCTGTTCCGGAAACTTCTATCAGGATCCAGTCAGAGGTGATGGACCCGGACCCCAGGCCAATGTCTGCAACAGCAGTAGTGGATCCAGTCCCAGAGACCCAGACGGAACCAGTCCCAGAACCGGAACCAGCCAAACAACCAACACCAGACCCCGTGCCAGCACTGAATCCAGTACTTGCAACCTCAACACCAGAGGGCCCCACTGAACCTGAACTGGCAGCAGCCGATAACCCTACACAAGAGGCTCAGCCGGAGCCTGAATCCCAACATAGTGCACCAGCGGAGAGCGGTTCACAGTCAACAGAAACAGCTCCATCCCCTATATCGCTTCCAGAAGGACCAAGCCTAGGTCCACAATCCAATGAGGAACTGATGTCCCCAGCATCAAGGGAACAGTTCCAGACCAAACAGGAAGCAGATGAAAGCCTCCAGAGAGCTTGGACGGCGGCACGGAGCAACCCACCGCCTCTCAGCTCTTCTAATCGATCCAGGTTTGTTGTAGAAAGAGGACTTTTATACAAGGAAACTCTTTCTGGTGGACACCAGGAAGACTGGCATCCTCAGAGACAGTTGGTAGTTCCAACTAAATACCGGGCCAAGCTCTTGAGCTTAGCCCATGATCACCCTAGTGGCCATGCTGGGGTGAACAGGACCAAAGACCGTTTGGGGGGATCATTCCACTGGGAGGGAATGGGCAAGGATGTTTCTACCTATGTCCAGTCTTGTGAGGTGTGCCAAAGAGTGGGAAAACCCCAAGACCAGGTCAAAGCCCCTCTACAGCCACTCCCCATCATTGAAGTTCCATTTCAGCGAGTAGCTGTGGATATTCTGGGTCCTTTTCCGAAAAAGACACCCAGAGGAAAGCAGTACATACTGACTTTCATGGATTTTGCCACCCGATGGCCGGAAGCAGTAGCTCTAAGCAACACCAGGGCTAAAAGTGTGTGCCAGGCACTAGCAGACATTTTTGCCAGGGTAGGTTGGCCCTCCGACATCCTCACAGATGCAGGGACTAATTTCCTGGCAGGAACTATGAAAAACCTTTGGGAAGCTCATGGGGTAAATCACTTGGTTGCCACTCCTTACCACCATCAACCAAATGGCATGGTGGAGAAGTTTAATGGAACTTTGGGGGCCATGATACGTAAATTCGTAAATGAGCACTCCAGTGATTGGGACCTAGTGTTGCAGCAGTTGCTCTTTGCCTACAGAGCTGTACCACATCCCAGTTTAGGGTTTTCCCCATTTGAACTTGTATATGGCCGTGAGGTTAAGGGGCCATTGCAGTTGGTGAAGCAGCAATGGGAGGGATTTACACCTTCTCCAGGAACTAACATTCTGGACTTTGTAGCCAACCTACAAAACACCCTCCGAACCTCTTTAGCCCTTGCTAGAGAAAACTTACCGGATGCTCAAAAAGAGCAAAAAGCCTGGTATGATAAACATGCCAGAGAGCGTTCCTTCAAAGTAGGAGACCAGGTCATGGTCTTAAAGGCGCTCCAGGCCCATAAAATGGAAGCATCGTGGGAAGGGCCATTCACGGTCCAGGAGCGCCTGGGAGCTGTTAATTAGCATTCCCCACCTCCAACCGAAAGCCTAAGGTGTACCATATTAATTCTCTAAAGCCCTTTTATTCCAGAGAATTAAAGGTTTGTCAGTTTACAGCCCAGGGAGGAGACGACGCTGAGTGGCCTGAAGGTGTCTACTACGAAGGGAAAAGTGCTGGTGGTGTGGAAGAGGTGAACCTCTCCATGACCCTTGGGCATATGCAGCGACAGCAGATCCAGGAGCTGTGCACTAGCTACTCGCCAACGTTCTCAGCCACCCCAGGACTGACTGAACGGGCATACCACTCCATTGACACAGGTAATGCTCACCCAATTAGGGTCCAACCTTACCGGGTGTCTCCTCAAGCTAAAACTGCTATAGAACGGGAGATCCAGGATATGTTACAGATGGGTGTAATCCGCCCCTCTGAAAGTGCATGGGCATCTCCAGTGGTTCTAGTTCCCAAACCAGATGGGGAAATACATTTTTGCGTGGACTACCGTAAGCTAAATGCTGTAACTCGCCCAGACAACTATCCAATGCCACGCACAGATGAACTATTAGAGAAACTGGGATGGGCCCAGTTCATCTCTACCTTGGACTTAACCAAGGGGTACTGGCAGGTACCGCTAGATGAATCTGCCAAGGAAAGGTCAGCCTTCATCACACATCTCGGGCTGTATGAATTTAATGTACTCCCTTTCGGGCTGCGAAATGCACCCGCCACTTTCCAAAGACTTCTAGATGGTCTCCTAGCGGGATTAGGAGAATATGCAGTCGCCTACCTTGACGACGTGGCCATATTTTCGGATTCCTGGGCAGACCACCTGGAACATCTACAAAAAGTCCTTGAGCGCATAAGGGAGGCAGGACTAACTGTTAAGGCTAAGAAGTGTCAAATAGGCCTAAACAGAGTGACTTACCTTGGACACCAGGTGGGTCAAGGAACTATCAGCCCCCTACAGGCCAAAGTGGATGCTATCCAAAAGTGGCCTGTCCCAAAGTCAAAGAAACAGGTTCAATCCTTCTTAGGCTTGGCCGGTTATTACAGACGATTTGTACCGCACTACAGCCAAATCGCTGCCCCACTGACAGACCTAACCAAAAAGAAACAGCCAAATGCTGTTCAGTGGACCGAAAAGTGTCAGAAGGCCTTTAACAAGCTTAAAGCGACACTCATGTCTGACCCTGTACTAAGGGCCCCAGACTTTGACAAACCGTTCCTAGTAACCACAGATGCATCCGAGCGTGGTGTGGGAGCAGTTTTAATGCAGAAAGGACCTGATCAAGAATTCCACCCTGTAGTGTTTCTCAGCAAAAAACTGTCTGAGAGGGAAAGCAACTGGTCAGTCACTGAAAAAGAATGTTACGCCATTGTCTACGCTCTGGAAAAGCTACGCCCATATGTTTGGGGACGGCGTTTCAACCTGCAAACCGACCATGCTGCACTGAAGTGGCTTCACACCGTCAAGGAAACTAACAAAAAACTTCTTCGGTGGAGTTTAGCTCTCCAAGATTTTGATTTCGACATCCAACACATCTCAGGAGCTTCTAACAAAGTGGCTGATGCACTCTCCCGTGAAAGTTTCCCAGAGTCAACTGGTTAAAATCGTCCTTGAGATGTGGAAAATATTGTTAGTCTTTATGTACTTGGTAGTATATTTAGAGATGCATATGTCTTATTAACTCTGTTTTTCCTAGAGCTCCAGGAAGAAATCCCAGCCAGTGTTTCACCCTAGCTGAGATTTGGGGGGCGTGTCATAAATATAAAGGGAAGGGTAAACCCCTTTGAAATCCCTCCTGGCCAGGGGAAAGCTCCTCTCACCTGTAAAGGGTTAAGAAGCTAAAGGTAACCTCACTGGCACCGGACCAAAATGACCAATGAGGAGACAAGATACTTTCAAAAGCTGGGAGGAGGGAGAGAAACAAAGGGTCTGTGTCTGTCTGTAGTCGTCTTGGCCGGGGATAGACCAGGAATGGAGTCTTAGAACTTTTAGTAAGTAATCTAGCTAGGTATGTGTTAGATTATGATTTCTTTAAATGGCTGAGAAAAGCATTGTGCTGAATAGAATAACTATTTCTGTCTGTGTATCTTTTTTGTAACTTAAGGTTTTGCCTAGAGGGGTTCTCTATGTTTTTGAATCTAATTACCCTGTAAGATATCTACCATCCTGATTTTACAGGGGGGATTTCTTTATTTCTATTTACTTCTATTTTTTATTAAAAGTCTTCTTGTAAAAAACTGAATGCTTTTTCACTGTTCTCAGATCCAAGGGTTTGGGTCTGTGGTCACCTATGCAAATTGGTGAGGTTTTTTATCCAACATTTCCCAGGAAAGGGGGGGTGCAAGTGTTGGGAGGATTGTTCATTGTTCTTAAGATCCAAGGGTCTGGGTCTGTAGTCACCTAGGCAAATTGGTGAGGCTTTTTACCAAACCTTGTCCAGGAAGTGGGGTGCAGGGTTTTGGGAAGTATTTTGGGGGGAAAGACGCGTCCAAACAGCTCTTCCCCAGTAACCAGTATTAGTTTGGTGGTGGTAGCGGCCAGTCCAAGGACAACGGGGGGAATATTTTGTACCTTGGGGAAGTTTTGACCTAAGCTGGTAAAGATAAGCTTAGGAGGTTTTTTCATGCAGGTCCCCACATCTGTACCCTAGAGTTCAGAGTGGGGGAGGAACCTTGACAGGGGTGGTTTTATTTTGTCACCAGGAGAGCTCTCTCCTGGTGATAGAGAACGGCCATGCAGCGCACATTACAACGGTGTGGCCACAGCGGCACGGCCGTGGCATTGTACAGTGCACTGTGTCAACATAGCCTAATTCATCAAATCTTCCAGGACTGATGGAGCTTTGTAACACTAATGCATTCTTTCCTTCCCCAGCAAACTGCTGCTCAGTTCAGAGAGTGGCACTCCAAAACTCAGAATGGGGGGGGGGGGGGGGGGGCAGAGAAAGAACACTATGAAATATTAAACACGCTCATCCACCTCTCATTGTATAAAATATAAACATATAAATGTCTTCACATAGCACCCTAGATGTACACAGCCTTGTAAAACAGCTAAATAGCACCCAACAAAAACTAGAACAGCTGCTCCAAAACACTTACAGGGGGAAAGTATGAGGACAGGCTTAACTATTCAAAAGGGGCCTGGAATTTTAGGTACCTTAAAAAAAAATTTTGATATCTGGGGCCTAAGTTCCTGAGCAGCAGCAACTTCTTCTGAAGTAAATGGGAACTGAGGATGACACCACTAACAAACAGCTGCTTGCCTACCAAGCAGTGAGTTGTATTCACATGCAACGTGCTAATGCTGAAAATGTTTCCTTTGTTTTCAGACAGGCAGTGTGTCATGCCATTCCAGGCCAGGCTGCAGTTCTGGTGGGATGAGATCTGTTGCTACACCAGAAACCTTAGACACTACCTCACTAGCCAAATAAGAACTTCTCTGGGCACTGGAAAACACTGGGAAAGAGGTAAACCCTTAGAACGTCAGCACTAGCCGGTCTGTGAGCTAAATGAATGCTCAGGATGATGTGTGTAGAGGTACAGTCTCCAGAAGGATCATCTTTTCAATAGTAGCATAGAAAGAGTAGTGTAATTCAAGGCATAGATGATTATTGAGAATAGCTGTCATAAATCTAGAGAAAATAACTTTCTGCAATGTACTATACATGATATTTTAACCAGGGTGCCCCCAGCTCTGCATCCCTTTTAGCTGAAGATATTTTTGTGTTTACTTTTGCTCTACAGTGGGGCCATCAATTTAACTTCAGCCTCAGTGTTATGTCAGTTACATTTGTTTTCTTTCCTCTCAAAAATTGCAGATGCTACAAAAAACTATAAGGAAGAATTACTTAGCTCTAGAGCTATCAGGTAATAATTACTTTGTATTTCAGTTAGTATCTTTCATTCAAGGATCTCGGTGGTCTCCACAGATTAATCAACTAAGCTTCAAATGATATGTGAGAGATAGATGAAGGGGGTCTCTATATAGCCCTTACCTACCGGTGCATGCAGTCTCAAGGAAGAAACATGGAATCAGTTGAATGGTGGAGAACAAACTTATAGAACAGTTTAGGGCAGGGAATGAAGAATAATGTAGCCAGTTATCACTGTGGGGGGAATTTAGATAATCAACATCCTGCTTATCTCAATAGGACACACTTTCTCTTAGAAAAAAGAAAAGGAGGACTTGTGGCACCTTAGAGTCTAACCAATTTATTTGAGCATGAGCTTTCGTGAGCTACAGCTCACTTCATCGGATGCGTTCAGAGCGGATGCATTCAGTGGATTCCACTGAATGCATCCGATGAAGTGAGCTGTAGCTCACGAAAGCTTATGCTCAGATAAATTGGTTAGTCTCTAAGGTGCCACAAGTCCTCCTTTTCTTTTTGCGGATACAGACTAACACGGCTGCTACTCTGAAAACTTTCTCTTAGGTGATTGAATGCCAATAGTTGTTACTGAAAACAAGGAAAAGATTGGTGGCAATCCATGGGGCTTCAAAGCCCAAAGTTCACTGTAATAATTAAACTATCTTCCCCTATTCAACTAAATAAAAGAGATTCTAGTGACTAAAGCTAATGGAAATACTGAAGCCGATTGCGAGGGGGGAACAGAAAACGCATGGTCCTGTTGGCAGCTACAATTGTATCCCCTTCCTGTAACTATCAGCCATACAATCTCTCCACTAGCACCAACAGCCAGTGTTTTACCACTGGTAGCAATGACCAGACCCTGTAGTACTCAAAGGAGACAGCTTTTTTTTTTTTTTTTAAAAGGTTAATAGTGGATATTACCACTGGTAGCAATGACTAGACCCTGTAGTACTCAAAGGAGACAGCTTTTTTTTTTTTTTTTTAAAGGTTAATAGTGGATATTAAACTCGACGACACAAACTGCACTTGAATGAGAAGACAAGCAAGCATCCAGAGTTATCCCTTGTGGATGAGACTGATGCTTCAACCGCAGATTCTGGTGAGGAAACCTAGGCATGAGCAACGTTGAAATGAGATAACACAGGGGTTCTCAAACTTCATTGCACTGCAACCCCCTTCTGACAACAAACATTACTACATGACCTCAGGAGGGGGGACCTGAGCCTGCCCGAGCCCCACCACCCGGGGTAAGGGGGCCCAAAGCCAAAGGGCTTCAGCCCCAGGCAGGAGGCCAGTAACCTGCACCCCGATGCCCCAAGCTGAAACCCTTTGGCTTTGGCCCTGGGGCCCAGTGAGTCTAAGCCAGTCTTGACAACCCCATTAAAATGGGGTTGTGACCTACTTTGGGGTCCTGACCCAGTTTGAGAATTGCTGAGATAACACAAACCATGTGCAGAAATGCTTCTGTTTTCCTTCTGAATTCTGACCTTTTAACAAAGATCCCCTCCAGAGGCAAGTTCTGTTGTCCCACAGTGGGTTTGTATATTTGCAAAGCTAACAAAGAGGGATAACTGGAGCCATTGAGTAGTGCTTTCTTTACGCTTGCACCAGCATGTCTACATCTGGAAAAATTTAGCATATGCTTCTGAAGCTGGCTAGTTAGGAAAACTTTACTGACCACACACAATGGAATAAACTCAGCCAGCTATCTGCCCACACAGTAAGATGCAGCAAGTTATGAGCTGTAACTGTTTTCTTATGAGAGAACACTGAAATATTTCTCAACAGCATGACACTATGTGCTATTCTTCCAACTGTGAGCCTAGTTCAATTCCTCAGGCCCCATGGTTTCTGCATTTCACATTTGAATCATGCCACTTTTCAATTTGTGTACAAAATGCAAATTATGTAGCCAATAGTGTTGCCAGTTTTCCTGGAGATGCAGAGCAGACGTGTCATTCCTCAGAGGACTGGCAGCTGGACTTTCGTGACTGGTAACTAACCAGTGCTGAAACCACTATGGTTGGTCCAGGCAGCAGGATATATTACAGTCTACCATACCGCAGTCAATGGCCCTCAGGGGGGAAAAGAAAAAGCAAAATATCACACTCTGGGCATGTATAGCTTTTAATTAATCCAAATACTTCAGCCCCCTGGTTTCCCCTACCAATACTTCTAAGAACACAGATTGTCATGCACTGTGAAACTTTCAGTTCAACAATAATCCTTTCAAATTAGTCATGTCTAGACTCCAATTTAGGTACTTAGCAAAATTGTCTTGAACAGTGTGGTCTGTGTAAAAAGAGCAGCTCTCTGAATTTATAACCACCCTGTTGACTAATCACATCCCAGTGCTCTCAAGGACACTTTTTTTTTTTGTGGAAGTGTCAAGGAAAGTGCTATAAGGGGACGCTAGGAAGAGTGTTTACAGGAAAAGCAGTATTAGCTGTGCTCCCCTGAGATCAAGGGATATGTTGATGACAGGCTTATTTTTAAGTATTTAACATGTTTCAAAGAGGATTATTACTTCAACATACAAATCACTGCTGTGTGATGAGCACTATCAGCCTTCATGGGGAAATGCCTAGCTGGCCAGCTCTATGGATAAAACAAAAGTTACATTAGGCAAAATTTCCTAAGTACTTTAGGAGCCTAAATCCCACAGACTTTCAATAGGTTTAGGCTTTAAGTAACTTAGGTGCTTTTGAAAATTTTACCTCTGTTCCCCCCTAATTGCTTAGCTCAAAGTCTTGCAACTACATCTAGACAGCTCTTAGACAGTGTGGAAACCAGAGTTTTTATGGAGGGTGGCAATTTGATACCAATACAGGTAAGAACTTCAGGAGTAATTGCAGTTGTGCAAAAGACCAAATATTAGAGATAGAAATAGAGGGAAAAAATGGATTAGTAGCATCAGTTTAATTTTATGGAGCTAACATACAGGGAGATCCAAATAGAGACTATAACTAAATTATCAGATGCTGTCAAAGCACAGCAGAAGCAACACAATACATAATAGGATGAGAGTGGAAATGGAACTTTCACATTTCAGTGCTGCTGAAGGCTGAATAAAGCTAACCTTGTTCTCTGCAAATTCAGGAGTAGTTATCTGCTAGAAAAAGATGAGCTGGCATTACTATGCACCAAAAAAGTCTTCATAGACAAGAGAGGCCTTTAAACTCAAACTGCTCTCAGATTAAATCTCAGAAACTAAGCTGTCAAATCTAGCTACTACTTCGTAGGACACCTGCAATGAAAATCTGTTGTAAAAATGTGCATCTATGCAGGAGACAGAACTTTCCTGGGGGCTGGTCTGAGACTGTGGAATGAATGCCACCAGGAACTAAGGATCATCACAAACCTGACCATCTTCTGTTCCAACTGCAAGGCTCATTGCCTTCTCTGACAAATTTATAGCATACACACAGCATAACCCTACTAAAACAAGACAGTCCATTGCACCTGCTTCTCCCCCTGGGAAGGATTAAACACATGACAGATGTTAGTCATGTTGCTTAATGCCTTACTAGAAGCCACTGATACCAGAGTGATGTGTGATATAAGAACCTAACTAGTGTGTTGGCGATTCAGTAGGTGACATTTCTCTGAGTTAGAATTGAGCTGCTTATCCAGCATGATATGAAGGGGCAGTCTGCTATTGGAGGGTTGAGTTCATATCAAACTTAAAACAGAACTCATGTAGAAATACTAATCCGAGTTTACTGGGTAAATTTCTCTTCAGCTAATTACATTCTGTGTGCAATTACAAACTGAATAATGTTTGTGATTTTCTAAATTATGGTGTAGTATTATGTGTGCTATTTAACAATAGGTGTGTTTTATACTAGATGTGACTGCAACTTTATATATTGTATACAAAAAACTATGTTAACAGAACATTAAAGTTGCAAAGTCAAACACTCAAAAGCTAAGAAATGGCTGAATTAAGGTAGTCTGTGCTGTCTCAGTTCCAGTCTCCTTAACCACCAAAAAGCACATCCTTGACCCAAAGGCTAGCTCCCTGCCACCTTTCAAGGCCCTGCTTAAAGGATCTGGGTGCTAGACTCTCTCAAAGAAAAGGGCAGAGCACAGTATTTTCCTCTAGCCTCATTTTTGAAAATATCCAAACTGTGTTGGCTGAAATTTTACAAAAACAATTCAGCTGAAAGATGACACACAGTCTGGAAAAATCTGGCAAAATGATAAAATGAAAATGGAGTCTTATAATGGGAAATGTCAGCCTAATAAGAGGAGCTACCATCCCCACCTATAGTGTGTGTTTGCTGAAGTGCTGAGCCTCTTTGTCACTGAAAGGCACCAAACGTAGAGTAGTTTCAGTATTACTGCTAAAAGAAAAGGAGTACTTATGGCACCTTAGAGACTAACCCACTTATTTGAGCGTGAGCTACAGCTCACTTCATCGGATGTATTCAGTGGAAAATACAGTGAGGAGATTTATATACACAGAGAACATGAAACAATGGGTATTACCATACACACTGTAACTAGAGTGATCACTTAAGGGGAGCTATTACGAGGGGTTGGGGGGGGGGGGTGGAAGAACAGGACTTTTGTAGTGATAATCAAAGTGGGCCATTTCCAGCAGTTAACAGGAACATCTGAGGAACATTGCGGGGGAGGGGAGGATAAACATGGGGAAATAGTTTTACCTTTGTGTAATGACCCACGCCCAATCTCTATTCAAGCTTAAGTTAATTGTATCCAGTTTGCAAATTAATTCCAATTCAGCAATCTCTCTTTGGAGTCTGTTTTTGAAGTTTTTTTCTTGAAGTATTGCCACTTTTAGGTCTGTAATTGAGTGACCAGAGAGATTGAAGTGTTCTCCGACTGGTTTTTGAATGTGTTAATTCTTGACATCTGATTTGTGTCCATTTATTCTTTTACGTAGAGACTGTCCAGTTTGACCAATGTACATGGCGGAGGGGCATTGCTGGCACATGATGGCATATATCACATTGGTGGATGTGCAGGTGAACGAGCTTCTGATAGTGTGGCTGATGTGATTAGGCCCTATGATGGTGTCCCCTGAATAGATATGTGGGCACAGTTGGCAACGTGCTTTGTTGTAAGGATAGGTTCCTGGGTTAGTGGTTCTGGTGTGTGGTTGCTGGTCACTCTCACAGATCTTGGGAGACAGGCCAGTCCTTGCTTACAGACAGCCCCCCAACCTGAAGCAAATACTCACCAGCAACCACACAACAGAACGAGAGACTGCTGAATTGGAATTAATTTGTGAACTGGATACAATTAACTTAGGCTTGAATAGAGACTGGGAATGGATGTCATTACACAAAGTAAAACTATTTCCCCTTGTTTATTCCCCCCTCCTCCACCCCCCCACTGTTCCTCAGACGTTCTTGTCAACTGCTGGAAATGGCCCACCTTGGTCATCACTACAAAAAGATTTCCCCCCCGCTCTCCTGCTGGTAATAACTCACCTTAAGTGATCACTCTCCTTACAGTGTGTATGATAACACCCATTTTTTCATGTTCTCTATGTATATAAGTCTCCCCACTGTATTTTCCACTGAATGCATCCGATGAAGTGAGTTGTAGCTCACCAAAGCTTATGCTCAAATACATTTGTTAGTCTCTAAAGGTGCCACAAGTACTCCTTTTCTTTTTTCAGTATAGGTGCTGGTTCTTACATTAATTCCATTGAAGCCAGTCCTAGTGAATAATTGTGCGCTTGTTTTGAATGTAATCAGTACATCAGTTGATATGGCCCCCTCTATATGAAGGAAAAGGAAGGGGGACAGTTTTCTGCCATCAATACAAAGAGAGAGAATAAAAACATCTTAATGTTAGTGAAGGGAAGTATTTGATAAAGACAGTACACAGTTTAGTTTAATAGTCACAGTGAGACTCAATTATATGTTTTCCTCCCTTCTATTCCCCAGAAACAATTATGAAGCCAGGTATGGACAAAGAATGAAACAAGGAGAAACCATTTTCACTGCCAACCATTACTGTTATGACTAACTTTAATCAATCAATCAATCCTAAATCACAATTACCCCTTGTGTAAAAGGATTATTTACATGGCTAAGATCTAATCTCAAAAGCACTCCCAAAAGGGCTCTACAAGCTACTTATCTAGCACAGAGTCACAGTTTGCTTAGCTGTTTCAAGCAGACATGGAGACCCTACCCTTTTTTATCGCTGTGGCTGTGCAAAGGAACTGACAAAGAAAAGTTGTAGTTAGTAATACAGTTTCTGGGAATCAGCGGCACCAGGGCAGACTAATGTACTTTCTACTCATTGGGTCAGTACAAAACGCAGTAGTCTGAACTGGTGGCTGTCTAAATCCCAGAAACCACTAATATAACCAATATTTCATGACTCCTTTATTAAAAACAGATGCTCATTCAGTGCTATTGAGATACAAAAGAAATCCACACAAAAGCAAATTCAAAAACAGAGGATGTTTTCAACAGCCAAAAGAATGGAATTAGTATGTTGTGGTCTTCATTGGAGCTACATGATGCAGCAGTTATTCTTGTACCTGTATCTTGTAATACTAGTCTGTTTTATTTCTCAATTAATCATTCAAATAACTGGGAAAATGTTTAAGTTATCACTCCTCCCATTTGACAAACCCAATAACCTTGCACAGAATTCACAAAAAAAATTACAAATTGTTGCCAAGTGCAGTAACAACACTACTGTGCTACCTCCATTGGCAGCATCCAACTGTAGCAACAGTTGTCAGAACACCTGACAGGGCCATAATTCCCCTAAAGAAACCATGTTAGATTAACATGCAGCTATATCCCCAAGAGAAAAACTCCTCCAACCAGGACTAGCTGCTCCTGATGTGTCCCAAACATATCTGTGTAGTCACACAAATGAGATAGATTCTTCAAGCAGCCTTTCCAGTGGCTGCAGTAGGAGAGTATCAGTAAAAGTTGGCCCTATAGAGAAAGCAGCCTCCTTTGGTCAACAGCCTCATGCTGTTACAAGTGAAATGGAATGGACTCCTCAGTCTTTAGCATCTCCCACTCCATCAACATTAATAGCAAACATAGCTTCAGCCTCAGGAAGGCAAGGAGAGTCATAAATTTTGCATATTCTGGTTTCACCTCGGCCTTTTCTCAGATAGAGCCTGACAAAGAGAAAAACAAAGCAATTTATTCAAATACTGTTGGCTTTCAGTAAGTCAACATTACATTTCTGGTAGCATAAAGCTACAATGCACTGAGGACCACCAAGGTTTTTATGATTGCTGTACCACACTGTTTTAATTTCACCACATTAATTGGAAATAAAAGTCACCTTTCAGTGATCAAAGATGCCCTTAGGTTTTTGAAAAAGATCAGAAAAGCTATTGACTGACAGAAACAGAAAAAAAATCAGAAACATTTATGTGTCTAGTTAATTATGGCTTCATGAAGACTTTGAAGAACAACATGAATAGAATTTAGGAATGTGGTCTTACCTTGTGGTTGAGGCATGTGCTATGATGTTCCCTCCAATAGGCTTTTTGGGATCTGCAGCAAACATGGCAGCTCCATCTACCTGTGCTACCACCTGGTTAGTGATCACAACTGCCACACCAAACTATTAGGAAAGAGGCACAAAATCAAGTTCCATTTCTTTTCACAGATAGAGCTAGTAAAAGCCAAACTCCCTGGTAACCAGATCTCCTCTGTAGGCACTACTTTCCCATTCTAGAGCTAGTGAGGTCCAATCAACTCTCCTCCCCCAGACTGATATTGGGAGATGTAGGAATATATGGAAAATCCTGTGTATGAAGTAAACTCCAGTAAGAGGAAACGTTGCAGAAAGTGGTTACTCAGAGAATGAAATAATACGGGGAATGAAGGAGACAGTCCAGTGACAGTTTACCTCATCTGCAAGTCGAAGTAGCATACGCAAAAATCTGGCCAAATGCATCTGCCTGGCTGACAGCTCACCCCTGCCAGAGTAATCAGTCCTATATAGGGCTGTGGCGCTGTCCACTATCAGCAATGCATACCTAGAGAACATGGCATATGTATTACTTTCAGTGCCTGTCTAGCTCTCATAAGCATTTCAGGGCAGGAGCCATGCCTTCATTTGTCTTTGTACAATGTCCAGCACATTATGGGCATTACTGAAACAAAATCATAAATCAACATAATTGTCCTTCCAACTATCAGGAGCTATATTTTTAAAAAGATACCTCCCTAATACAATAGTTATACAATGTGTAGTGATCTAAAGGCCATACCCATTTCCCCATAATTAAGATGGTGCTAAACTCTTCTCTCCTACCCCTCTCCTCAGCTGTTTCAAGAGTATGAGAGAGGACTGGCACTGGCCATTGCTCCTCAGGGTTGATGTGGCTTAGTGCACACTCTAAGGTGGGGTTTCCTCAAGAACGGTCAGGTTTTCTAGGGAGGAGAACACAGCTGGTACCAACCCAAATACATTTTCAAATGGGGCTGAACTCACCAACCCACTGCTTACTGAACATCAATACCTGTAGCACTGTGCACCTAGCATGTCCCCCGCAGTCCTTTGCTGTGGTGCATGAGGAGGCTGCAGTAGTTTATGAACTATGACAACTAGCACTACAGTCAAAGCTCGAAGATTCTGGAGCAGGATGGAGTCTCCACAACAGTAGGGCTCAATCCTACAGGGTGCTCAGCACTCTGATCTGTTTCAGCTAACCATTCAAGGATGTAAGTAGCCCATCAACTTCAGTGGAGCTACTCACATGTATCAAAGCTTTTAAGCATGTGCTTTAATGCTTTGATTCATCAGCTCAGAGTGATCAGCACCTTGGAAGGTCAAGCCTTTAATGAACAGTTTTAAATACCTACATCATCAGTTTATTCTTCTCTCCAGTTCAACTACTAATTTTAATTCTAAACTAAAATCCATCACAGCCCTCTGATTATATCACAGTTCTTTAACACTCAACATTTGAATTCAATTTCCCCTCTCCTAAAAATTAACGTGAACTGATAGTTAGAACTGCATCTATTGCTAGCACCTATTCTTTGTAAAATACTACTCTCCAACCTACCACAGCATGAGTCAGAATCACCCAGAATTTCACCAGCAGTTATGGAACATCTCTTATTTACAAATATTTGCAGTTTCACATGAGGCTCATTGGCTGGATCCCTCTTTTAGTGGGATGACCCACTGTCTCTTCTGAAAAGAATCAAGACTGGTCTCATGACAGGTATTGTAGAGTGTAGATATGTTTAAAAGTATTTGATTAAAAATTAATTATTTTTAGTATCTGTTTAGCAATTATGCAAGCTACACACTTGTCCTTCATTTTGGGTAACTTTGCAGTATCATCATTTAAGAGTGCACAAGTTATTTCAGTTAGTCAGTTTTGTTACCTTGATTCAGCCATCATAGCAGATGCCTGATACAGGAGCTGGGTCTGATGGTCTGTGTTATATGCTCGAGCATATGCCACATTATCAAGGACATCACTGCCAGATAAGCCATACCTAGAGAAACAAATCAGACGGGAACAACTTGGGAGATTCTGCAACTTTGCCTACAGCAGTTAACTAGCAGGTGTACCTCAAGGCTAGCTTAAACTGACCCAAAAGTAGGTAAGGGGGAGGAGAGAGAGAGAGAGAGAGAGAGAGATTGAGATTTTTATAGGTAAATAAAAACTGGTGATAAAAAGAGCAATTAACTTGAAAATAAAAGTGATCTCCCCATTGAACTCACAGGATCTTACTGCCTAGAAACAGCAGCCACCCACCACCAACCAGGACACCTCTGCAAAACAAACTTGAGAACAAGAGAATGAAAACACACAAATTACCATCCTGCCATGGAATACGCTAAAGGCAGTGGGGTACTCCAATAAAACATTATGAGACTGAAAAACGATTCATGAACTAATTTGAATTTTATTTGATTATAAATTAAAGAGATATCTATGTAAAGAGTAATAAACTATCCTCTATATGCAATTCTTCTGTCACTGCTCCATTACTAAAGGTTGGAGCCACCTTTATGACTGATTTCTTGCCATTGGGCACATTGATAATGACCCAGAGGTCCCTTAAAATTTAGAGGAGAACAGCTGGTTAAGATACTTCCTTCCACAAAGACAAGAGTGTTGGCCAACAAGCTGGTAGTTGTACCAGTTTGTTGCCCGTCAGCATATTTGGTTTACCAAATATAGTCATGAAAGGCCTACAGACACTGAGTGTATGTTGCATATAGAATGGTAGCTGTGCTGTGTGATTTTACTACAGACATACTATGAAGTCATCCAAAGCAAGTGAAGCAGCTGTGGCTTTCCCCATAACACAGCTCATATGGGGTCTTGGCACAGACCACCCCCACCAGGGTCATAGAATATCAGGATTGGAAGGGACCTCAGGAGGCCATCTAGTCCAACCCCCTGCTCAAAGCAGGACCAATCCCCAACTAAATCATCCCAGCCAGGGCTTTGTCAAGCCTGACCTTAAAAACCTCAAAGGAAGGAGATTCCACCATCTCCCCAGGTAATGCATTCCAGTGCTTCACCACCCTCCTAGTGAAAGTTTTCCCCCAATATCCAACCTAAACCTCCCCCACTGCAACTTGAGACCATTACTCCTTGTTCTGTCATCTCCTACCACTGAGGACAGTCTAGGTCCATCCTCTTTGGAACCCCCTTTCAGGTAGTTGAAAGCAGCTATCAAATCCCCCCTCATTCTTCTCTTCTGCAGACTAAACAATCCCAGTTCCCGCAGTTTCTCCTCATAAGTCACGTGTTCCAGACACCTAATCATTTTTGTTGCCCTCCGCTGGATGCTTTCCAATTTTTCCACATCCTTCTTGTAGTGTGGGGCCCAAAACTGGACACAGTACTCCCGATGAGGCCTCACCAATGTCGAATAAAGGGGAACGATCACGTCCCTCAATCTGCTGGCAGTGCTCCTACTTATACAGCCCAAAATGCCATTAGCCTTCTTGGCAACAAGGGCACACTGTTGACTCATATCCAGCTTCTCGTCCATTGTAACCCCAGGTCCTTTTCTGCAAAACTGCTGCCTAGCCATTCGGTCCCTAGTCTGTAGCGGTGCATGGGATTCTTCCATCTTAAGCACAGGACTCTGCACTTGTCCTTGTTGAACCTCATCAGATTTCTTTTGGCCCAATCCTCTAATTTGTCTAAGTCCCTCTGTATCCTATCCCTACCCTCCAGCGTACTTACCACTACTCCCAGTTTAGTGTCATCTGCAAAGTTGCTAAGAGTGCAATCCATGCCATCCTTCAGATCATTAATGAAGATATTGAACAAAACCGGCCCGAGGACCGACCCTTGGGGCACTCCGCTTGATACCGGCTGCCAACTAGATATGGAGCCATTGATCACTACCTGTTGAGCCCAACGATCTAGCCAGCTTCCTATTCACCTTTAGTCCATTCATCTAGCCCATACTACTTTAACTTGCTGGCAAGAATACTGTGGGAGACCGTATCAAAAGCTTTGCTAAAGTCAAGGAACAACACATCCACTGCTTTTCCCTCATCCACAGAGCCAGTTATCTCGTCATAGAAGGCAATTAGATCAGTCAGGCATGACAGAAGGAATATGCTGAGGAATGAGAAGGGCATAGTGCTGAGGAAGTCTCTGTAATGACAGCCAAGGCCTCTAGAAGGAAACACCCTTGGGCAGTTTGAGAGGGAACAATCACTTACAGATTGATAAACCTTGCCTGTGTGTGTACTAGTTACTCCAGAAGGAAACAAGTAAAGGGCTTTTTTTTAAGACAGGAAATTGGTGCATGGCAGGTTTTTTCCAAAAGCAGACAGCATTCTGACAAACCACAAACCCGAAGCAGGTTAGCCAGAGGAAAGCAGGAAGCCAGCTGAATACTTTTACTGTTAGATCTCTGCAGAACATCTTAACCTGTGTATCCAAATCAAACCAGCCTTTCTGCATGATGCAACAGGCTGCAGGCCAGAAACACAATGTTCATTTTATTGGGAAGTCCAGCTGGCAGGGTGTTTTGGTTAATTAATGCTGCTGATCCCTCTGGTCTAGTGCTGTGATTCTAGTCACTCACAAAGTGGATGAGTTAACTAGATCTGCTAATTATTACAGTACTAGAAGTGTTAGCCTCAGATTTACGGCCAAATTCCAAACCGGGGAGTTACATTCTGCTTCCCTAAAATTCTTCTGCCATTTCAGTTGCATATGATATCTTCACTTACTGTTCTAACCTCTGACATGTCTCTACTCTGTTAAAGTTGCAGCAGTCCAGTGGGAATGATATCAAACAATATACTTGAACCCAGACTAAGTGAAGTTCAGATGTACCCCTTAATGTTTCATTTAAACAGTCACATGTAGTTAGGTGCCACAGACACAGTGCTTTAGTCCTGCAGAGCTCTAAAGCTCCACAGAAGTAGAACTACTTGGCTGTTTCTAATCAGTGGAACCAGCAACTCAGGCTTTATACACTGATAAGGATCCTTGCAGGGACAAGATTTTTGGTGCCTCCCCAAATAGATAATCAGAGCTGTGGCATATATCCAAGTTTGTAAAGCATTTTAGAATCTTCAAATGGAGGTCAACAGTGACCCGGCTGCAGTTTTGAAGAAGGGACAATAGATTTCACAGCTTTTCAGAGATGGTGAACGTTGGCCTACCTTTTCTGACAAGAACCTAGTTCTAATAGGTATCGTGAAGAGGTTTACACATGGGATCCTCTATTGTTTCTACAGTAATATTTGTAGGCTAAGCTTAAAATGAAATCTTTTGCATGTACAGTACTTTAGGCAGAAATGGGTTTACAAGGAACAGCTACTAAAAAGTAAATTAGTGTCATCAGCTGTAATAAAGGCTAATTATTCTTGCTGCTCAATAAAGTCGGAGAACTTGTGTCACAAAATGTGTTTGCCAAAAGCCAACGTATCCGTACTGTTTCAAACTGCTTCTATATAGGTGGACAGTTGTAATGTGGGAAGATCTTGTAGGAACAGTCCTCACATGCAGCTTCCACTGAAGTATATATAAGGAGTCAAGTTGATGTACAATGGTACTGGACAACTTACTGATGAGGCAATGCATGCATTTGTTTTAACTAGAGTCAGTGAATGTCTAACCATAAGTACACACCTTTCAGCCACAGCAAGCAGACGTTCTGGGCGGAAGGTACCCTCTGTGTCAATGTACATGGCCTTTCCTTCACCACCACCTCGGTCAATGGGAAGCTAATTAGACCAACAAATAAATGTTACTAAACACAGTTTCTAGGTCTCGGAAATTAAAGCCAATTACTGCCTCATACCCTACTGATACTAGTATATTTAGTGATACACCTGGGGACCGTTATGATCATCTAGTCCGACCCCCCGCACAACGCAGGCCACAGAATCTCCCTAGATGGGAATAAGATCAGACCACTAACTCCATCTGATCTGGTATCTGACCACCAGCAATGGCCAAAACTGGTTTCTTCAAGACAAGGCCCCTTAAATGCACCCCAATCAATTGTGCTATGCTTTGCATTAGGGGCAGGGAGGAAATGCCTTCTATACCCCTACAAGCAATGAATCTTCAGATCACAAACTATTTCAGTACCTCACTTATTTTAACTTGCATAACTATAGATGCTATTGCGTTGTGGAGCTGAGAATTAGTGGACTGTGGGAATTTTCCTAAAAGAGAAAGCCTTAAGGCAAGGGTGCATGTGTGACAAACTACTCCATATTTAAGTGATAAAAACGTTTTTTACATCTCTTTACAGAACTTAAAATAACTAAAAAAACCACTTTAATATTAATCAAAAGTTTGTTAGTTTTAAAGGGTGCACCTGGAGAACACATGGCAACACTGGAATGGGATAACTGAAAGCAACAGCAGGGATTCAAGATGTTATGTAACATGCTAATTTGTCAGAAGATTCCCCCTGAGAATATTGCTGATTATTACTTACAGCGTTCTCCACCTAACTACAGGTTGCTAAATTACACAATCAGTTTACGCATATAAGAATCAGAGCATGATCGGTTGCAAATTATTACAGTAGAACCGTGGAGTTACGAATACCAGCGTTAGGAACTGACTAGTCAAGGACACACTGCATTTGGAACCGGAAGTATGCAACCAGGCAGCAGCAGAGATTAAAAAAAGAAGAAAAAAAAGCAAATACAGTACAGTACTGTGTTAAACGTAAACTACTAAAAATAGAAGAAAAATGCTGCTTTCCCTTTATGTAATAAAGTTTCAGAGCTGTATTGAGTCAATAGTCAGCTGTAAACTTTTGGAAGAACCGCCATAACGGTTTGTTCAGAGTTAGGAACATTTCCGAGTTATGAACAACCTCCACTCCCGAGGCGTTTGTAAGTCTGAGGTTCTAGTGTAAAAGTTAGCTACACCAGGACCTTTTAAAAATTCACTATTCAAAGTAAGCTGTAAACGCTGCTCGCTGATGTGTTAAAACTCCTGCCCCTTCACTTATCCGAAGAGGTTTGGTCCACCCGCGACCTTTCCCACTAGCGATTAGCAGCTGCAGCACAGTGCAAGGCAACACGTCACTCGGGTATAAAAACATCCCGTTGGGAAACAACACGTGTCTCAGTGGCCAAGGGAACGTGCAAGGTCCTGAGAGGGCTGGACAGTTTCCAGCTCTCTCCATGCTTCCCTCCCTTCGCGCTTGCACCCAGGAGCGGGCGCGCAGCGTGGGGCAGGTCCCGGGCTGTGCGCTCAGCAGACAGCGACTAACCAGGGTTTGTAAAATCAAGCCTCTGACTCCGGTGCCAGCGAGTTAAAATTGGAGGCAAACAAAACAAACCCTCCCACCGCTCGAGCCTGCGGGAACCGGCCGGCGCTGGCAGCCCTCGCCCCGGACTGGCTGGAGGCCCCAGCGCTGGGTGAAGGAAGCTGAGGGGCGCCCCCCCCCCGGGCTGGGATCGAGGCGGGCAGGTGGCACCGCGGGAGGCCACGGAAGGGAGCTCTCCGGCGGGAGGCAGGGCGCGGCGCAGCTCAGCCCCGCCCAGCGGAGCAGGGACTCTGGTGCCCACAGAGCCCGCAGGAAACGGCCACTTCGGACGGTGGGGCGGACAACACTACGTCCTAGCCTTCCTCCGTCTGAGAGCTAAGCTGGAAAGTGAAAAACCCCACTATAGGAGCCTAATTTTCAAAGTGGTCACATAAGTTAGGGTATAAGTATATATATAGGTATAAGTCAACTCTATACCAAGTGCACAAATCAGCACTAAGGTTCCTAAAACCTGAGCACCCAATAACCAATTTGAACACAAAAATGCTGACATATGCACCATAACTTAAGTGGTCAAGTTGAATACTATGCCCTTGTCATAGTATGCATACGAATCTAATTTAAAGACAACCCTCTTATTCAGTCTTACGTAACCATTTCCACCTTACACTGATGTACTGTCTGATAACAAGAGCCAATTGAAGCTTGTTGAAAGGACATGAGATGAAGCTTGAGACATGTAAAACATAAGCAGCTGGACAGGGGATGAGTTGGGCCCATGTAAACAGCTTCACCTCCCTTTTCTCAGTTGTTGGCAAGGAGAGAGGTTTTTTGCAGTGTGATGACCAGGTTAGAGAGAAACCAGAAAGTTTGTTTTCTGTTCCCAAACTTCCTCAAAGAACCAAAGCAAGGCAACAACTAGCTTCCTGAGTACCATTTATTATTTCTGTAGTTGGACTGAACATAATTTGGTTTTCATTTCCATGATTGATTTCTATCATAGGTTTCTTTTTAAAAACATTGAATCTCTACTAAAAAGTTACCCCTACAAGCAGAGTAAGCATGGTACACTAGATCCTAGCAAGTTGCCAATTCAGTCCATGGCGTTGCAAACTCTGGATGGTTTCTGCTGTACAGTATACATGACTACAGATTTTTTGCACTACCTTTTTAGCTGCATGTTTATTTGCATGAGTGAGAAAGGCACTTTGACTGGCAAGGATTCAGAAACATTTTTTTTCTAAATACATATTTGATTTTAATAAAATGACCAACCACTCACTTGACAGGTTACTGCCAGAGTGTGACACAACTGTGTCTTCCCAGTGCGGAATTCCCCAAACATCTCAGTTATGGACCCTGTTTCTATTCCCCCTGGAAAACAAAAAACAATCACACTTATATTATCATCATAGGCTATAAATGCACAACGCAAGTAAATAATTTCAGATTTATGGGGATTTGTCTGTCATATGTTTTCTGTATCTGCATAGCTTATTTTAGAAGCGATCACTTACATTTCAAAACTCAATTAATTAATTAGTTAACTAACTAGTTATAACAACAGTTCTGGGTACCTGGATTTGTGCATTTTGTGGATAAGAAGCCCAGATAAAGTTCTTGTGAGAACAGGTTAGTTAAGGGGAATACCGTTCTACTTTACATTTCTCATGTAGGCAAGGGGAGGGGGAGGGAGGGAAGGGGAATTAAGGAGAAGCAAATACCTGCTTCTGTTTCTCAATAAAAAATTTACTAATAGTCAATAACAGGAAATGTGTTTAAAATGTAAAACTGTGTCTTGTGTCCTCCCACATCCAGTGAAGTTCCTTTCCTATTGGAACTACTCCTGCAACTTTCTCTGGAGGTGCTAGCTGAAGGGAATTGATCATTACAAGGCAGAGCAGTGCTAAGGAGATTCCAGTGCAGATAGCAGAAAACCCCTTATACCATGCACTTCTCATGTGTGGTTTATGATTTCCAGAAGTGACAGGAGAACTAAAATAATGCACAAAGATAAGTAGAATTAACACCTTGAAGCAGTTTATCAAGTTCTTTGGATCCAGTGGTGATCTGGATGATCTCAGACCTCCGCTGATGGAACTCTGTTGCTGTGGTGAAACCCATTGGAATCAGTTTAGCTGCTTCTGCCTGAAGACAAGAATAACAAAACCAAACTATATATAGGGTGAAGGGGAGACATATTGTGGGTTTACAAGCTTTATTATCTTTCGTATAGCTAATACAGGAATTTTCCTCTTCCACAATCTGGAGAAGTATTTACATAAATTGGTATGTATTTCAGCACATTTCTTCTGTTAGATTATACCTTCAGTTACTTGTACCTCATTGGTGGAAGCGAATCTCATTCAAAGAAATAGCTCCAGAATCTATTTTGCCTATTTTACAGCAGCAATCATTTTCACAAAAACCAGCTTGCCTGATTCCTCCATGTGTGAAGGTAGAAATATTTAGCATGTGCACATATTTTATTTTCAAAGCTAGTTAGCTCCTTATAGTACATAAGCAAATATACACAGTGAGGAAAGCTCTGAGTTTTATCAGCTCAGATTTTGATAAATGAGAAGTGGTTCAGTGTCTTATGTAGCATCTTCTAATTCAGAATGTTCTTGATACAGTAACTCAGGGTTCACTCAATCAAAAGAGAACAACTGCAGCAGATGTGTATTCTTGTCTATAGTACACAGTTGACAAATCTGAAAAGAGGCCAGTGCCACAGAATGGAGTAATTTAAAGAATACCTGTTGGCCTATCACTTCCAGTAGCACAGATGCACACAGTGTCAACATCTGTATTACCCACAATTTCCAACTCAATTGTCAACCCAGAGTTCATGGCTGTTTTGATATCGTTGGACAGAAGTCCCAAAACATACAACAAACAGTTCTCAAATGGTCTCACTATGAATGTACCAACACTGTTGTAGCATGGTTTTATAGGTATTGCTATAATGTGGATATACTGAACAATGTTCAGGCAGAACTGGGTTAAAAAACTGTTTTTAAAACACACTGTTCTGGTCAATATGGTTACAAGCCAAATGTAGACAGGGCCCCCTAGTACACAGCATAGTTTTATAAAACTATCTCCACTGATTTATAACAAATGTTAGCAAGAACACACACCACAGCATTCTGACTAGTAAATAGGGCCTTCCGGCCAATTTGTAAGGTTTCTATTAGTCATTGTCATGACTTTCATGACAAAAAAAATTTACTTTTAGGGTTTTTATTCATAGTAAGTTGTCTTTTTTGTGTCCCCAACTTGCCACCACCAAGCAAGAACTCTTCCATCAGTTTTTACAGATTTGGCTTTATAAGAAAATACGGGAATGTAACCAAGTAATAATAAACAGAGTTTTTAAACTGTTTTAAAAGTAAATATGTTAAAATACTTGTATTACAAAATGAAGGTTATTTTCACAAAACAATGTGACCCTGTGGCTTTTTGCATATTTTCTCTGTAAACTGTAGGCTTCACATTGTTTGTCATGAACAACAAACTTAGGCCAGGTCTATACTACATACTTCTTGCAATATAACTATATTGTTCAGGGTTGTGAAAAATCCACACCTGTGAGTAACACAGTTTATGCTGACCTTAACCCCCTGTGAAGACAGTGCTATGTCCACAGGAGAGCTTCTCCCGCCAACACAGCTACAGTCTCTCACTGAGTTGCAGTCATTAAGCCGACAGGAGAGGCCCCCTCCCATTGGCTTAGAGTGTTCACCAGAAGCACCAAGATTTTTAACAGGTAATTAGTGGTTTTAGGTGCCCCACTTGAGACATTTTAATGGGACTTTGTTTTCAAAAAGTGCCAGGCACCAACAAATTGAGGTCCCCAAGATCACTTAAGTCCTTTTTAAAATCATGGCCAGCGTCTGTAAAGCATTTTGAAATTCTTGGATTAAATTGTTTATGTAACTGCAAAGTATAATTACCAAGATTTTGTCAGCTTTGGCTTCACTGATGCCTTTAATATTTAGCAGCTCCTTCTTTGGTGCATAAGCAACAGCCTCAACTGTGTGAAATCCAGCTTCTTCCAACTTCTTCACATCATTTGCATTTATACCACATTGCTGAAAGAAAAAAAATACATAGGACATTCAGGAGCAGACACACTGATCCAGCCTGATCCAACTTCCACCAATGTCAATGGAAACTCTCTAATTGATGTCACTGGGAGCTGTATCAGACACTAAGTCTAATACTACAAGGCAACATTAATGAGTGTCACTTCCCCATTGCAAATAAAACCATAGATGAAATGACTGCTTCTCCCCATAAATTCTCCTTTATACTGTATACTATTTGCATGTGTCAGTATCAATGTTAAAGATAGCACATATGAAACAGGCACTATTCACCATTTGGCTTATTAGCTATTGAAGAAGGAACAGTACAAGGAGTCCATCCTGCCCCAACAGGATATTTGGCATGTAATTTTATGTTGTAGTTCAGAATCTAACCTCTTTATGAAAAAAGTTAGTTTTATTTGGTTTCAGTGCATTTATTACAAACCCTGGAGTACCAGTATATTATTAGAGTGTTAACTGAACATTATGTTTCGTATTAATGCATTCCTGAAGTTAATCTTTCATATTTTTAAAATACATTTCTGGATAAGATTTTTCTTCTTTGACAAAAGTCAAGTAGGCAAAGACAGTGGCAACTTTTAAATGCAATTCTAGTTAAAGATAAAGACTGTTGGTTTGTCTGGCAAACAGTTCCTGAGCTAGCCACTCTTTACATACCTCTAGCCTAGATATGGGCTGTGGACCCAAGCTCTCTTCCTCAGTTGATGTCTCTGCATTTGCTTCATATTGCATTTGCATGGCCATTGCGCCAAATATTAGATACAACTTCCCTAAGAGAAAATACAATATTTGTAGCATCACAAACATCCACTGCTCAAACATGCTTCTCTTCCACAAGACAATCAAATGTTTCTAAACATACTGCATTTGTTCAACAGCTTTTTCATCATAGAACACAGGAACTTTTCTCTCCCACATGGTATTAAACTGTGCGTATATTGCAGTGAATGATTAATTCCTTATGTGTATTTTTCTCTTTGTGCAACTCACTAAAAAATGTTAAGGTCACCTAATAAAAACTATCGGGGATTTAACAGGGAATTTTCCAAAACGTAATTTTAAATCTAAATGATGAAGAGTGTGATATCAAAGATCTCTTTATAGGATTTCTTGTTGATTATCCACCACTCTTGGAGACTCATGTTAGCACCAAATTTCCTTGACATACTAAAGGATCACAAAAATTATTCTGAAGATGTGAATCAAGTCTGCACTTCATGACATATGTTGAGTTGACTAAATCCCTGATATTTATCTGGCCCCAACACGTGCTAAACAAATTTGTCTCCTGGCAGGGAAGTTTATGATTTTTTCTCTATATATCTGTAGGAGTTTAAGAGATCTAGCCTGATGTTTTGGATGTTGGGAAAAGGGATCTGAGAAAGACCTGTAACAGTTAAAGAAACAATGGACTAAGGATACATTTTAGTCATGGATATTTTGAGTAAAGGTCATGGATAGGTCACGGGCTGTAAACAAAAATTCACAGCTCAGGACCTGTCCATGACTTGTCCGATATACCCCTGACTAAACCTTGGGGAGGGGTGCAGCTCAGGGGTGCTGTTGGTGCTTGGGGTTGAGTGGGTGTGGTACACACTGGGTGCTCAGGGAGGGGGGGCAGCCCAGGGGAGCGCTGCAGGTGGGGAGGAGGGACTGAAGGGGCGCTGCAGGTGCCAGCCCAGGGGAGCGCTGCCGGTGGGGAGGAGGGACAGCCCGGGAGTTGGCGGAGCTAGCAGGCTCCCTACCTGGCTCCCCACCTCCCTGGAAGCAGCAACATCCTTCAGCTCCGGTGGAAGCGTGGCCAGGCAGCTCTGCCAATGGGAGCTACGGGGCATGGTGCCTGCAGGTGGAGACAGTGCACAGAGCCCCCTGGCCACGTCTCTCTCTAGGAGCCAAGGGATGTTGCTGCTTCCAGGGAGCCCCCCCGAGGTAAGCGCCACCTGGAGCCCTCACCCCCTCCCAACCTCCAGCCCTGAGCCCCCCACCCAAACTCCTGCTGCTGGGGGCGGGGGAGCAGTGGCAGCTGCAGAAGTCATGGAGGTCACAGAAAGTCACAGCATCCGTGACTTCCATAACAAACTCACAGCCTTAACAATAACCTCTCATGGAAAACTCTGAAAATTGTTTATTTAGAAACAACACTGCCTAGGTCATTATCTGTTTGCCTTATATTTATAGGGACAGAATGCACAAAATAGCTTTTTGGATTTTAAATTGCTATTATTTGCTATTAGCTCCTTTGAGACCAAAGAGACCTCTGTGAAGGAACATAAGAATTGACATACTGGATCAGAGACAAAAACCATCTAATCCAGTACCCTGTATCCAAGAGTCACTAATACCAGGTGCTTCAGAGAAAGTGAAAGAATGTCACTGCAAGCAAATGGGGCAATCTGTTCCCATTAGGCCTCATCTTAGACTTTAATACTTGGAGATGATTTTAAATCCCTGGAGCATGAGCTTTAATATCCCTTCCAAATTTTTTATCGTAAATTATGATAACTCTGGATATTCTTGTTATCCACATAAATGTCCAATCCTTTTTTGAATCTTCCTAAGTTCTTGCCCTCAATGACATCCAGTAGCAATGACATCCACAGCCTAATTACATACACATTGTGTGAAAAAGTGTTTCCTTTTATTGTTCTGAATTTCCCACTTTAGTTTTATTGACTGTCCCCATGTTCTTGTGCTATGAGGCAGGAAAAACAGAAGTTCCTAAACTACCTTTTCTATACCATTCATTATTGTATGCACTTTTATCATGTCCCCTCTTATTCAACTCCTTTCTAAGGTCAGGAACCCCAATCTTTCCATTCTCTCCCCCTATGAGTTTTTTTCCCCCAAACCCCATATCACTTTCTGAACCCCTGCTAAGTCTGTATTATCCTTTTTGAGAAGGATAGTCCAGAGGAGGCTGTATCACTGATTTTATAGCCCTGCTCCGCAGCGTGCGGGCCCCAACTTGGATTCATCTGCACAGCGCCGCAGAAACAGCGGCCGCGCAGCGAGCAGGAGGAGCCCGGCCCCCGCTTCGCACAGCCGCGGCCCCGAGGGCGACGCCGGGCTGCGCCTTGGAGGCCGCGCATCTGCCCCGGCCCCGGCCTTGGCCCGGGGAGGGGGGGAGGCTGCTGGCCAGGCCCCTGGGGCGTCGCTGTCCCGGAGGGGAGGGGAGGGGAGGGGAGGGGAGGCGCTGAGGCCGCCACACACTCACCCCGCCGCAGCGGCTCCTGTCCCGCGGAGCTGGCCCGTCTCCCGGCCCGTTAGCTCTCCCCGTCGGCTCGACTCCACCAGCAGATTCGGAAGAGCCCGCCAGACCGTCACGTGACGTGACACCCGCGCGCCGATAGGACCCCTTCCCTGAGACGCAACGCCCCGCCTCTTCCTAACGCTGCCTTGTCACCGGGATCCACAGGCGGCGTCGGTGTTACTGCGCATGCGCTTGAGAGCTGCGCCTGCTCCGTAACATCTGTTGAAACCGCTGCCCTCACTTTGCCCTCGAGTCACTGGATTCCATCGCGCCGCGTTCCCCGCCGTTCCCGAGGGCGGGGGGAGAAGCGGGGTAGTGGGGTATCTGCGCAGGGGCAGGCCTGCTGCACAGGCGGGTCAGACAGCTGGAAGCAGGGGAAGGAGCGGGGCCAAGCCAAGCCAGGGGGCGATGCACTGCCAGGCCGGGGCAGAGGGGATGACAGAGCCCAGCTGGGGTGAGCCCTCTGCATTGGTTGCAGCAGAGCGGCTCCAGCCCCCGGCAGGACTGTGCATCTCAGCCCCCGCTTCCCAGGGAGGCACGGTGCACCCCTGAGCACAGCCAAGCCAGCTCTTCCATGTCTAACCGGATGCAGTGAACTGCTAAAGGAGTCTGATTGATTCCCTGGGTAGGTGTAAAAACTGCTGCAGTTCCCCTAAACTGCCCTTGGAGGGTGCTTTTGTCAACTGTTATTGTGCCTCTCTGTCATCCAAATGAGGAAAGCAGGGACCCCCCCCCCCAAGAAACTATGACTCCTAAATTCCCCCTTGAACAGACTAGATGGCATTTTTTGTTCTTAGCTCTGGCAAAGAGGTCCACTTCTAGAAGCCCCCAAGCCTGAAATATGCTGACAAGAACCTAGGAATCCAACTCCCATTAGTAGTCTTGGGAAAAACACCTGCTGAAAGTATCAGCAGTGACATTTTGCCTGTCCAGGAGATGCATAACAATTTCAGCAATGTGATATATTATGCACCACTTCCATAACTTTATTGTCTTGGTAAAGAGAGAAAGGGATCCTGCTCCTCTCTGCCAATTGATATAAAACATGCAGGGCATGTTTCTGTCATGACTTTGATAGACCTGTGTCTGGTGAGAGGCAGAAAATGAAGGCAGGCATTTCTGACCACTCAGTCCAACAGGCTGATATAGAGGATGGTTTCTTGGGGTGACATCTGCCTTGTACCAGGAGAGCACTAAGGTACACCTCCATCCAAACAGAGATGCATCCATGGTTACAGTTAGCACTAGTGTCTGGTGGAGGAAGAGAACTCCCACCCCTGCACTGTGATAAGCTTTCCCTCAGTCTAGGGAGCTTTCACCTGTTGCACTGACCCATTGGTCCAGGCTGTGTCTGTAAAGTAAACTGATCTGAGCCGGCCCTGGAAAAAGCAAAGGCATAATCTTATATGTTCTGTCACACTAGTGCAAGCTGCCATGTGATCTAGAAGTTGAAGACCGTTTCTGACTGAAGTCTAGGGATTCCTATGAATAGTTCAGAGAAGGTTTAATAGTGTCATAAATCTGTCCCTGGGAAGGACGTTTCTGGCTGCCAAAGAATCCAGGGATGCCCCTATAAATTGATCTGAAAATGAGTTTAGGGGGGGATTTTCCTACATTCAACTGAAGACTTAAGTCCAAGAACAGAGAAAGCACTTCCCATGCAGTGGTCAACACCTCTTGATGGGACAGACTCTTGAGCAACCAATTGTCAAGATACAGGAATACAATTGTTTGACAATGCAAATAGGCAGCTACCACTGACAGACCATTGTAAACATTCTTGAGAACAAATGGGACCACCCGATACTGAAAGTGATCCTGACCTATGACAAAACACAGGAACCTTCTGTGGGACGAGTGTATTGCTATACAGAAGTATTAGTCTTGAAGGCTGAAAATCAATCCCCCTGAAATCTAGAGAAGGAATTATAGTGGTCAGTTACCATCCTGAATTTTTGAGACCTCATGAATTTGTTTAGGAGTCTTAGATCTAAGATTGGTCTCTACCCTCCATTTTTCTTTGGCATAAGAAAGTACCTTGGGTGGAAGCTCCTTCCCCTGGGCTGAGCAGGGACTGGCTCTATCACTCTTAACTGAAGAAGGGAGTTTATTTCATGTCCTACTAAGAACTCATGACAAGGGTTTTTGAAGGGAGATAGGGTAAGGGGATGAGGAGGGATGGAGGTAAAATGTATAGTGTAATCCAATACAATCTCTAAGAGTATGCAACAATTTGGCAGTATTCTCCATGAACATAGTCCATCAAGCAGGAAATCCTCTACTGTATTCTGGACTTCTCTGGGGAAATCAGACAACTGTGCATCACCACTGCTGTGGAGAGGGAATAGGCTGAGGTATCAAGAGCTGCCTGAAGAGATTTTCTAGCCAGTAAATGCCCTGCAATAATGGTATCCTGAAATTGTTCCTGGTGATCTGGAGGAAAATGTTGAAAAAAGGAACCAAATTTTGCATAATTTACAACTAAAGTTATATTTGGACATCAGCGCCTGGGAATTCAGTGCAGAATTGTAGGATTTTCTCCCCAAAAGGTGCAGGTGCTTCTGGTCTCTATCATATGGGATGGACTTACATCAGTGTTGTTTGCACTGTTCATTCACCACATTTACCAACAGAGAACTGGGCAGAGATTGAGGAAAAATAAGTACTCAGAGTCCTTGGTGGGAAAATAATACTTTTTTCAGCTCTCTCAAACATAGGTGTTACTGTAGCTGTGGTTTGCCAAGTGGCTTTTCCACGTTCCAGCAGAGCCTCGTTGATAGGAAGGGCAACTCTGGTTGGTGTCAGAGTGAAGAATATCTAACAGCTTGTGTTGCGATTCTTTGACCTTCTCAAGAGCTATCCAGAGGGAATCTGCCATCTGTTTAATGAGATCTTGAAAGTGCTGAAAATTGCCCACAGATGGAGGAGGAAACATTACTGCCTCATCAGATGAGGAGATGAATGGTAGTCTTAAGGGTAGCCTCTTTGTCCTCCCTAGTCTCTTGGTTCTCAAATGATTCCTTCTGGTTTTGGGGAAGGGGAAGCTTGAGTCTCTTTATCATCCCAATGGGAAAGGGTTGAGGCTCTCGAAAACTGTTGACGATAAAGCTGCCCAGGGATCCTAATATGACCATAAAGGCCATAATGGAGAAGGGGTGGCATCTAGGGTTGCTCCCACTAAGAGTGATGAGGTTCCCGGACATCTTCACTGTTTCTCCAAGAAAAGGGGTCCTATATGGGTATGTAGGAGAACCCTAGAGAGATATCAATGATATTGAAGGCAGGTCTCCATCATTGTCGTCTTCTTTCTCTAAACAGGGGAGTTCCAATTGAAAAGGGAAACAACAGTACTGGGGATGTATAAGGGTCTGAGACCAAGTCATTCTTGGTACTGAGACACTCTCAGTACCTGCAAACAATGGAGACTCTGGTTCAGCAGTCACAGATGAGCCCTTCATGTACCTAAAAGTCTTGCAGTAGAGCGAAGCATTACGGTATCAACAGTGTGGTGTGCTTGTCCCTGAAGGATGGTACAGAGCGTTCTGAGTGCTTCACAAACAGCATTGACATAGATGGAGGCTTAGTCTTACTCAGTACTGAAGAGTTTGATAGGGTACCAAGAAAGGGGGTAAGTCTGATGGTACCAGTCTTCTATGTTTACTCTGGCCATTTCCAGTAGACCGTATTGGAGCCATGCTTACTCTTAAAAGAGCTACCGGATTTTCTTGATTCACTGGTGCTGGAGGAGCCCTTCACCTCTATGGTACTGAGCCTCGAGGACAAAGTCTCTGAGGCTGTTGCCCTGCTTGGAGAGTGAGGTCTTTTTGGGGTGGTTTCCTTAAGAAGGGAGTTTCGTTTAGGATCTTTAGATGAAGTCTGAGGCTTTCCCCTTCTAAGAGTGTTGCACTGAGATTGAAGGGGTGCTAGAAACCTCCAGAGACTGATATACAGGGGGTTCTCCTGATCTGGCTCCGAAGCAGGATAAAGGGAGCACTCCATCATTTACAGTTGCAGCTTGATTTCCCAGTTCTTCCATGCCATAGATGTGAGGGCTAAACAGAAGTTACACTTCTGTGAGACAAGCAACTCTCCTTGGCAGCAGTCACACTCAGTGTCCATCACTGACTGAGATAGCCTCTCTATACGAGGCGACCTTTAACCCCTGTTGAACTGGGCATGCACCTCACTGGGAGGATTTCTCCAGAGGAAATAAAACCTCTCAAATAACCGGTAACTACTACTAACCAACCAGCTCAACTAAAACAGTTCTAACTTAAAGTCAGCAAGCAGCTAAGGTGCACACCATGCAGACATGCTAAGCTCCGTCTCAGGCCTTGAGAAGGAACTGAGGGTGGTGCCTGCACAGCCTGATATAGCCCTGGTGCTGGGTACAAGGATATCAGCAGTGCATGTGCAGGCCAAATGGACACTGCTAATGAAAATCTCCAATTGAAGGTATGTGGGGTGCACATGAACCTGAAGTGAAGCATCCATAGAGACACTACTCAAAGAATTAACAGTTTATTGCCCTACTTTCTATTGTTTGTGTTGGTGAGATATGGAGTCATTGCATTAACTGTTTGTGGGAACATATAATGGTCATAGGTGCCAGAGATGGGGGAGTGAGGACAAAAGGCCATTGGACCTCCCCGACTTTTGAGAACCTAAACTTAGGAGGGATGCAATGGGAGCGGGGGTAGCCCCACCCCTTGTCCACGGACTAGAGCTGGGTGGAATAAAGGCAGAGCCCTGCTGGCATGGAGGGGTGACCAGGCCAAATTTGAATGAGTGGCATTGTGTCCTGGCGCACAGGATCACAAGTAATACCATTCCAATTTGTCCCAGTTTGGTTGCTTTCCCCTCCACCCCATCCCCCCGCTGTCCTTTCAGCATACGTGACAAGGTCTAGAACCTAAGTCAGGAAAAGGAGCCTCCAGTTAGCCAACAAGTTCCAATTAACAGATAATCTGATAAGATGCCACTGCCACTTTATTCATAATTTATATAAAATAATTTTAACGAAAGTAACAAGACATGTCAAGGCAGGGGTGTGCTTAAACAGGAGTATCTACATTTCATTGGTGCATGCCTTAGAATGACCAAGATTTGTATGGCATCCTAGCATTCATCTGCTACTGATCAACAAGAAAAAGGAAGATATTAGGACAAAATGTAATGGCATGGTATCATTATAGACACTGACAGGAAATTGTCTTAACAACATAGACAAAGCATTGCCTAAGCAGGATAGCATTGTTTGTAGATACTTCTAAGTCTTCATGATTTCCATTAAGATATTTAATCTTTTAGTACTGGCAAACTACCAGGCATGTGGACATGTGCAACAGTAACAGCCATCCATAGAGAGAATAGAGAAGATTTTAAAGGTGGACAGCCTGTCTCATATTCAGTAGTAAGAGAGAGCATTTTAGGATTAAGTATATTAAGTAGTACAATATATACACAGCACTCACATTCAGGGTTTAAAAGTCATAACATTTCATGAGCCACCCCCTCATAAGTCAACAGTGGTATCAAGTTGGGGCGGGGGGGGGGGGGGGAAGAACATGGTGAATCTTAGGTAGAGAACAATGTTCTATCCCTCCGCCCCCCCCCCTCACTACTTGATACCACTTTCTTACCTTTTATTTGCATTATGTCCTTCCAATGTAGCTCATAAGTATCTCAAGGCAGAGACCTTTAACTCATTTGTAAAATGCCACATGTAGGTATGTGGCACTATGAAAGTACTACTTGATCTGCTAATTATTTTTCAGTGGTCTTATTCTTTTGCTTAACAAATTGTCTACTTTATATTTGGCAGCAGCTACCATATAATGGTAAATGCCTAACTTCATAAAAAGCAAGTCCTGAAAAGAGCAGTACTTGCCAAATGATCAGCCTTAAACAACACACACACAGATTATAGTATATAGAATCAAAAAGCCATTTCCACTGTAAATTTTTGATCATGCCACCATGGCTTTCTTATCACTGTCAGTACCTATTCTGCCTCCCCACCTCCCAACTAAATTTAAATAAAGCCTGTAAAATGATCTCTTTATATAAAGTCCTCTGCCAAACTAGGTTACAAATTCTGAGGTGAGCTTTAGTTTTTGAGAACTGTGGGCTTTGCAGGAGGGAGACTGGAAAAAGGGAACTAGTTATCTCATAAAGCCTGATTTTCTCTCATTGCGGAGAAATCCCCAGCACAAGAGGAAGCCAAAGGGTTACCAGAGGTGTTGCAGCCTTGGATTCATTACTGAACTTTGCTGACCTCATAGCACTAAGATGAAAGAGCAGGAAATTATTGGCAGTTGTAATCCGACTCCTGGAACCACTCATGCCAACTTTCACTGGGCTGGAAAGGTTAGGAGCAGTTTACTGCTCACATGCGCTGGAGCCCCAGTCAGGCAGACAGGAGCTTCATACGGCTTAGAGCCACACCAGTCTGAAAAGGAGGACAGCAGCAGCCCCAGTTTTTCACATTAACATATAGAGTAGTTCTGATGATAGAGGGGCCTTTATAGGTTTGATTAGAAAAATAAGGTACAAGTATAATGAGAAGTAACTACAAATATCTACCCAGACCAACAACTGCATTTCATTGGCTGGACTGGAGGAATCATAAAAAATATCCACAGCTTTGGGAGCCTGGCTGAGAAAGTTCTACACAGGATTATCAGTTTATCTGAATAAAATTAAATGAGCTGTGTACTGTAAGTGCAAAAGTCTAAGCCATTAGATGTAATGAAGTCCTTGATACCAAACAGGTCATTCTGAGTTAAACGGAAGTAATTTTGAAAGCATAACCCTGAGAAGCATATTTAGAGACCCCATTTCTAATCCAGGAGCATGAGAAGAGGTTTTTTCCTCAGAGTTCCTAAAAAAAGAATGGAATTTACATTGAAGCTAAATATTAGTAGCTTCCATATCTGCAGGTGATGTAAAAAAAGTTTGTGAAATACACACTAAGTTAAAATTTAAATTTTAGTTATTTTACAAGTATAATGGCACATGGGGCTCTTTAAAAAGAACCTGGTTTCTCAAGTGCTAGAGGCACTGGGCCCAACAAGACAGAGGCACAGGCAAGATCAGGCTTTACTCTAAGTCTGATTTTTACTAGATCTTCTGCTGTGGGGATAGATGTAAATCTAATCCCAACTCAAGAGTTTCCTTTTCACTCTCTTATTATCTTCGATGAGTAGGCTAATCACTTGGCATACTACGTTGGGGCACTACCTCGTGTACATGCCTGAAGGCAGAGACTTGAATGGGAGCAGCAGCATGCACCTTCTTTCAACCAGTGCATCTGTCCTAGGGACAGAGTTTTAGATGTTTCCTATGAAAATTAAAGTTGAGGGCACGAGAAATACAATATTTATAATACAGGGCAAAGTGACCTTCATCCTCGTCCTTCATCCTCACCTTAATCCTTCTGCAGCTATTTGGAGAATTTAATCCAGCATCAAATTTGATTTACTCAAGCAAGATGTGAAGACTGAACATGAAGAATGGACACCATGAGCGTTGAGTGGCTTCTGCACTTACCACTACACAGAAATCAGTCCCAAATCAGTAACTGGAGAGAAACTGATACCCTGTGTTTCCTCAGAAAGATTTCCTTCTCATGACACTGTGAATTTAATTTCCGAGTGTAGACAAGCCTTAATTCAGATTAAGGGAAGGTGTGAATTTAAAGTGAATTTAAAGTGAAATAGCTATTTTGGATTTATTCTGAAATAAAAACTTCTACACAACGAGTTAATCAGAAATAGCTATTCTGGAATAGTTCCCTGTGTAAACAAACCATTAGTCAAATTGGAACCCCTCCTGAAACATACACTGTTTATTTTACACGAATGATTTTTTTGTAATTGGTTATTTTAGATGCCTGTACATCACTTAATATTTACAGTCAAAAACAGGTGTTTCAAATTAAATCAGATAAGTGAAAGTACAATAAGTACAATTACCATGTTTTATCACCAATATCTATAAAAACTATCAAGACAGAACACCACAGTCAAGTTAGGATTTAAGTTGAGTGTTTATATTAGGGCTGTCGATTAATCGCAGTTAACTCACGCGATTAACTCAAAAAATTAATTGCAATTAAAAAAATTGCAATTAATCACAGTTTTAATCACACTGTTACACAATAGAATACCAAATGAAATTTATTAAATATTTTGGATGTTTTTCTACATTTTCAAATATACTGATTTCAATTACAACACAGAATACGAAGTATACAGTGCTCATTTTATATTTTTTATTACAAATATTTGCACTGTAAATATGATAAATAAAAGGAATAGTATTTTTCAATGCACCTCATACAAGTATTGTAGTGCAATCTCGATCATGAAAGTGCAACTTACAAATGTACTTTTTTTGGGTTACATAACTGGACTCAAAAACAAAACAATGCAAAACTTTAGCGCCTACAAGTCCACTCAGTCCTACTTCTTGTTCAGCCAATAGCTAAGATAAACAAGTTTGTTTACATTTATGGGAGATAATACTGCCCTCTTCTTATTTACGTCATCAGAACGTGAGAACAGGCATTCGCATGGGACTTTTGTAGCCAGCATTGCAAGATATTTACATGCCAGGTATGCTAAACATTCGTATGCCCCTTCATGCTTCAGCCACCATTCCAGAGGACATGCTTCCATGCGGATGACTCTCATTAAAAAAAAAAAAATGTGTTAATTAAATTTGTGGCTCCTTGGGGGAAAATTGTATGTCTCCAGCTCTGTTTTACCTCCATTCTGCCATATATTTCATGTTATGGCAGTCTCGGATGATGACTCAGCACATGTTCATTTTAAGAACACTTTCGCTGCCGATTTGACAAAATGCAAAGAAGGTACCAATGTGAGATTTCTCAAGACAGCACTCTACCCAAAGTTTAAGAATCCGAAGTACCTTCCAAAATCTGAGAGTGATGAGGTGTGGAGCATGCTTTCTGAAGTCTTAAAAGAGCAACACTTTGATGCGGAACTACAGAACCTGAACCACCAAAAAAAGAAAATCAGTCTTCTGCTGGTGGCATCTGACTCAGATGATGAAAATGAACATGTACCAGTCCACACTGCTTTGGATTGTTATTGAGCAGAACCAGTCATCAGCATGGACGCATGTCCTCTGGAATGGTGGTTGAAGCATGAAGCATATGAATCTTTAGCATATCTGGCATGTAAATATCTTGCGATGCCAGCTACAACAGTGCCATGAGAACGTCTGTCCTCACTTTCAGATGACATTGTGAACAAGAAGTGGGCAGCATTATCTCCTGCAAATGTAAACAAACTTGTTTGAGTGACTGGCTGAACAAGAAATAGGACAGAGTGGACTTGTAGGCTCTAAAGTTTTACATTGTTTTATTTTTTAATGCAGGGGTTTTTTTCATAATTTTACATTTGTAAGTTCAACTTTCATGATAAAGAGATTGCACTACAGTATTTGTATTAGGTGAATTGAAAAATACTATTTCTTTTGTTTTTTACAGTGCAAATATCTAATAAAAAATTTGATTCTCTTAAAGTGTTGAGCTGGGTTTAGAACCCAACACCTCTGAATCCCAGGCCTGTGCCTCTTTTTCGAAAGCTTGGGTAGTTGTTAGATAAAGTGAGCAGTATACACATCGTATTCTGTGTTGTAATTGAAATCAATATATTTGAAAATGTAGAAAACACCCAAAATATTTAAATAAATAGTATTCTATTATTGTTTAACAGTGCAATTAATTGTGATGTTTTAATCGCTTGACAGCCCTAGTTTATATTAAAATAGGGTAGTTCTGACTCATGTTCCTTCTTTTGCATCACCAGCCTCTTCTACAGATGGCATTGTATTCTTATGATAAAAGAGAATTTAAAAAGGAGCAAATACTGTCATTTGTAGATTACTCATACTGAAGTCATCTCTCTCTTTTTATGCAAAATCTAACAACTACCCAGGCTTTCGAAAAAGAGGCATAGGCCCGGGATTCAGAGGTGTTGGGTTCTAACCCAGCTCAACACTTTCAGAGAATCAAATTGAAGACGCAAATGATCAGATACTTTAGAGTTATTCATGGAGTTGCCTGACTGAACAATGGGCATATGCAGAATAATTGTGAAAACTTTAGAAATGAGGTTCTAATTGAATTTATCTTTGCAAATTAATTCTAGTAGATATATTACTTCTACGTTTAGAGTCATAAGTCAAGTCTGAAACCGTAGAGGAAAACTGGGGGAAATTACTCTTTGAATGACAATATGCCGTTAACGTCAACTTCTAAAATCCTTGGAGGAGTTCATGTGTACACACACTATGACTAAAAATTATATGCAAGACTAGAGCTGCTTCATTTCTGCTGTGCTTACATTCTCTCTGCTATTTCCCCTACCCTCTAGGTCTCCAACTAGAGCAGCTACAAAGATCGCTCTGATCAGACAATTCACCATATTCCACCCCAGTCCTTCCAGTCCCCTGATTTTCTTGGCTTAGTTTTTCTTTGATGTCTCTCAGACAATTCATTTACCGCCATGCAGCACAGCACTTTATGAAGTATTGCAGGAGCACCCTCTGCTGGTTAAAAATGTCAAGACTTCATCAATTTAAATATATATTTTAAAATGCATTAAAAGTAGTTTCTGGTACTGCCTCTCAAGAGTCTTCTGCCAGCTTGTGGTCATTTTCCTAGGGTATTTTTATATATATTTTTTCTCCTGTTTTGTGAAAGTCATTCACAGACAATGGGAGGAAATTAAGACTATATACAGGAGAATCAGTGGAACACACACACAGTCAAATTTACAAACAAAAGACAGAAGAAAAATATTGCTGTAATAATTTACAGGTAATGACAAAAGCTAGTCCCATGCTATTAGATAAATTTTCAGATGGAAATCTGATATGAGTTGACAATATCCATTTAACTTCTAAATTATTTCACAGTAAAGAAGAGAAGAAAAGTATTAATGATACAAATGTTTAATGAGCTTTTCTCTACCTTATGTGGAAGGAAAAATTGGAAAAACCAGAGAAATTCATAAAAATATATCAATGCTTAAACATCTGAAAACACATTTTAAAATACTTATACTTTACAGGCATATAGAAACAGTCAGGCACCTACAGAATGGAGAGTTGAGAAGTGCTAGATGCTTCAACACCATAGGAACAGTGTCTGTACACCCAGGACATGACCATGTCAGTCCCGACAATCTGAAGAATATACTTTATTAAGACTAATAAAACAGTCCAGAGTATGCCAAAGGTATTATCCAGATCTCCTAGTTTTGAAACCAAAGAATTCAGTCTCTATGAACAAAATTTGCTACAAAGACTAACATTGAAATATAGTGCACTGATTGCTCCTTAAGGCTCCTAGAACATTACAGCTCATGCAATTTATAGGAAACTTGGGGACAGACAGGATGTCAGTTAGTGATTTCTGTGGCAAATTATATACCAACTTCTCCAGGGCATTCAGCAAATGTTTAGAATTTGTTACTAGTTTATCTATTACCAGTATCAGTACAAAGAGTTAAAGAAAAGCAATGATCTGGATGGTTTGCTAAACAAGGATCCTATTCCAGTGAGGATACAAAAGGAGGACAGGTAAAGGAGATTGTATTTGGAAGAAAAATGCATTTATGATGAAATTTAAAAAAAGGTTTTGCCATAAAGTATCCATAAAGGTAAAGCAAAAAATTCTAGTAGTGGCAGTTTCATTAAAGTTACTAAAATTTTCTTTAGAAACTTAATTATAAAATAATTAAGCAAAACATGATCAATTTGACTGAAATACAACTAAAAGAGCTGCTTGTTTCTGAGACCATAGTACACATCACAAGACATTTTCAGATAGCTGGAATTTGTTTAGCTGGATTTGTTGTATCTATTATAACCATTTGTACCAATACTGCAGATAAAAACAGAGCAAACACTATTTGGGTCTCTGTTTAGGCAGAGAAAAGTCCATCTATTTAATGAAAATCACCACAGAGTTTTTTTTTCTAAGGAAACAGCTCCCTCAAGCAAGATAGTATCAAAATGGTCGGTGCTAGAAGTGTGCTTGATAGATCCAGCCCTTCTGAACATCTCCTACCATGTCACCTCCTGAATACACTAAGCAAAAGCAGATTTACATATCTAGCCTTCTTACCCCTTTGAGAAATAGGGAGCCTAGCCTAAGTAAGTGCATCAAATAGCTTAACACCTTAGCAATAGAAAAGGATCTATGTGCAGAATGATTAGAACCAAATACCACAATGAAAAGTTCACAACTTGATCCATGTGACTTTGGGGTCTGTTGCGCTGCAAAATCAATGGTTAGAAACAGGGATCTGTAACCTTAAAAAGAAACTTCTAACTGTGTGCATGACATTTGTGAATTTCGTAAGTTATAATTTTGTCAAGCAGCAGAAACCAGAATTATAGTTTCTGTGATCTGAGCGACATTCCAGTCAGCTGATATAATCAAACTTGAAATCTGGGCTAGTTAGTGATAATAACTTCCAGTCATGCAAGCCTTGGAAGATAGACAATAGCCCTTGGTAATAACAGACCAGAGAAATTACCAGGCTAATTCTGGTGGTTATAGGAGCTAGAATTTCTTTTATGTGGCAGAGTGTAACAAAAGGGAAACCAAAACCAGCAGTAGCTGGAAGGGTTGGGGAAGAGGAAAAAAATATGAGAAAAGTGGGACAAATTAATGGAAGCCATCTGAAATTCCTCCTTGGCTCTACAGAGATTTCTGCATTCCCTCAGCATGCTTTAGTATAGGAGAGGTATTTGGTAGTAGGCTTACTGAGATTTCATTTCAGTGGTTTAAATATTGGACAATTTCACAGTCAGTTGCTAAATCAGATTCTCATAGCACTGAAAGAAGCTGGCAACTCTTGTAAGTTTGAAGAGGACAGACATCCAGCTTGAGAACTGTATTGACCTGAGTGGATTTAGTGAATGATCAGGGAACCCTGGAGCAAGTTATGATGAATCATTTTGACCATTCTCGTCAGGTAGTTGGTGCCCAGTGGCACATTGGACAGAACAGCAGAAATTTCATCATGGCTGGGAAAGACAAAAAGAAATCATCATCTCAGGTGAGCTTCTGACAGTATACTTCTTAGCATTTAAGCTTCCTGTTCCCTGCTTTGAAGTGAAAAGTATGCCCAAAGTCCTTTATTCTTCTGCTTGTGCTACTCACCCAAGGCTCCCAATCCATTTTTGGACAGTGAAAGGGAGTGGAGCTGATGGGTAGTTGGCAGATAGAAAGAGTGTCACCTCAAACTTTGCAAAAGCTGTGGAAGTGGAGAACAAGAGCTTCACTCTGCATGGAAAACAAAATGTACATGCAGAGGGTTAAGTCGTGGCTTTCTATAATACAGCTTCCTTTGAAATTGTGTCTCCAGATGTGAAAGACTAGTGTCTTAACACAGACGTTACACACAGCCTCACTGTATATTCTTCACTGTATATTCTTGAAGAGCATCAATAGAATTTGTTTATAGTGTAGCAGTGGGTAAGGTTGAAGGAATCTTCCCATTTTAAGTAATAAGGCCCAAGTTCCCCTCAGAAGAAACCAATCTCCCTAAAGGTTAATATGCCACATTTTGTCTTAAGGCAGAATTGTTTTGGAAGGACTAGGGCAGGAAGGGAGAGGAAAGATTCCTTTTCTGGATTTCCACCCTTCAAAAAAAAATAAATAAACAAACCTCATTTCTCCAAATATGTAACTGCACATTTGTTTTGTTGACCTCGCTAAAGAGTACTGCCTTTTCTTTTGTTATGTTGTGATGAGGGACACAGGGCATTAATGAGGGATATTACCAAAAAAATCCAGCCTGTGTATATACCCCACATTAAGGAACATAGAGAAAGGGTTAACTAGAACAGGGATACAAAGAGGCAATGGAAATCTGGAAGAGGGATCCTGCAATGAAGAGTAAGTACTTTTCCAGCTCAGCCCAGCCATGCCACAGGACAAGGAAGCACCATGGGAAAGTGGGAACTGGGAAAATGAAGGATTACTGTGCTTTAAATGAACTAGAAGTTAAGCAATGTGTTTTTCTACCTGTCTGAAGCAAACTTAAGATGTCTTCGCTTTGCTGTTTTGATTTTTTTCCCTGAAGACCAACTGTAAGAAAAAGACAGTTACTTACTGTAACTGAGATTCTTTGAGATGTGATGCAGCTGTGTATTCCACTTAGATGTGTGCGCACCCAGCACACCGAAGCCAGAGAATTTTGCCTAGCAGTACCGTAAATGGGGAGTGCTTGTGCCTTGTAGCCACAGCCCCTCCTTTGGCCATATGAGGTGGGGGCGCCCCAACCCCCCTCAGTTCCTTCACACCAACGTGCAGAGACTAGACTCCGATGCAGAGGGGACAGAAGTGGGTCACAGAATACATGTCTGCATCACATCTCAAAGAACCACAGTTACAGTAAGTAACCATTTCTTCTTCAAACAGATGCAGCAGTGTATTCCACTTAGGTGACTCATAAGCAGTACCCTCCACCCAGAAGGCAGGGCTTAACGCGGGGTGGGCAAACTACAGGCCACGGGCTGGATCCAGGCCCTCAGGGCTTTGGATCCAGCCAGCAGGATTACCCCCTGTGGTGCCGCAGGCCCCATGCTGTTCTCAGAAGCGGCCGGAACCACTTCTCTGGGGCCCCGTGCATTGCCCTTGCCTCCAGGCACCGCCCCCGCAGCTTCCATTGGCTGGGAACGGGGAACCACGGCTAATGGGAGCTTCGGGGGAGGTACCTGGAGGCGTGGCAAGGACAGCACACAGAGCCCTGTGTCCCCCTCCCCTCCCCCCCAGGGACCGTGCAGGGACATGGTTCTGGCTGTTTCCCGGAGTGGCGCGGCGTGGGGCCAGGGCAGGCAGACAGGGAGCCTGCCCTTGCCCCAGTGTGCGCTGCTGCCACCCCAGAGCCACTTTAGGTAAGCGGTGCTGGGCCTGAGCCCGAACCCCTCCTGCACCCTGTCCCCCAACTCCCTTCCCTAAGCCCCCTGCCTGCACCCTGCACCCCTGTGCACCCCAATCCCCTGCCCTGAGCTCCCTCCCGCAGTCCACACCCCTCCTGCAACCCAACCTCCCTTCCCTGAGCCCCCCCATACACCCTGCACCCCAACTCTGCCCCAATCCCTTGCCCTGAGCCAGTTTTTGCACACCGCACCCCCCCACCTCCTGCACTCCCTCCTGCACCCCAACCCCCTGCCCTGCATACAATTTCCCCACCCAGATGTGGCCCTCGGCCCAAAAAGTGTGCCCACCGCTGGCTTACAGCCTACCCAAACAAAGATTACAGGACAGCCCTACCAAAGCTTGCTTCTTCCCTGGCAGATGCGATAACGGCATAATGGTTCGTAAATGTATGGATGGATGCCCACTTAAGCAGCCCTGCAAATGTCCGAACTGTTGTGGAAGACTGCCTCAGTCTGTAGTCTCAAAGGTGGCAAATCGCCTGAAGGCTCTTGGTAGGCAAAAATGCTCTCAAACTCTTAGAGTTTATTAGGATCCCAATGAACTCTATTTTCTGCGCGAGAACCAAAGTTAACTTACTGAGACCCAGACGGGTCAAGCAAAGAGACCCAGACGGGTCAAGCAACCGTAATGTAGCATCGACATGGGAAAGGACTTCCTCTCTGGGACCTGCCTCTCAGTAACCAGTCATCCAGGTACAGGAAGATGTTGATTTTTTCTTCCTGAGGTACACCATCACCACAACCATGCAGTTGGTAAAAACCCTAGGGGCGAAAGAGAGATCAACGGGAAGCACCATATACTGAAAACGGCACTCCACTATGATGAATCAAAGGAATAGTCTAAGGCTTGGCAAAATCACCATGTGAATCGTGTCCTGAAGGTTCGGAGCAGCAAACCAGACATTCTGAGACAACGCAGGGAGGATAGTTGATAGAGTGACCATTCAGAACCTCATGTATTTGATATATTTGTTGAGGCCGTGAAGGTCAAGAATAGGTCTCATTTCTTCCTTGGATCTGGACACCAGAAAGTACTGAGATTAGAAGCCTTGACCCCAGCGTTCTGGCAGAACATCCTCCACTGCTCTCAAAGCCAGTAGCAAGCAAACCTGCTTGAGGAGCACTATCTCATGAGAGGGGTCCCTGAAGAGGAATGGGGAGGGAGGGTCGGTAGAGAGGTGGAAAGGAACTGGATGGCTTAGCCCAATCTGATGGTTCTTAGAACCCAGCTGTCTGGGGAGATCAGACCCCAAGCATTGTGAAAACGAGTCAGCCAGTCCCCAAACAAAGGGTACCGGAAGAAGGGAGTGACCCCTGGAACTCTGCTCTGGACCAAGGAGTCAAAACAGGTGCTCGGGGGGTGCCAGGTGAAGGTGTGTGGGATTGGCCAAACCCCAGACCCAAATGCCTCTTCCTCTGGGACCTATGCCCCTTTCTGGGGTAGTCCTGCTGTCGTGGGGGAGGGAAAGGCTGCCCAAATGCATGCTGTGGATGATACTGCTGCTGATATTGATCACAGCAGTGGTCCCTCTCCACTGCCGGTGTGTACACCCCTGAGAACCGTAGGGTAGCCCTAGAGTGTAGAGTCTCATCCATCTTGTCAAACAAAACACTTATCCATCGAAGGGCAAATCCTCTATGGCCTGTTGCATGTTGGGAGCAATGCCCAAATTTCAGCGGCTAAGATGCTTTCCTCATGGTCACTGCCAAGGTCATCACTCTGGCTGAACTATTCGCCACATCCAGTGCAGACTGCAACAAAGTCTTAGCCACCAACCAGCCCTCAGTGATAAATGCCTGAAAGTCCTTCCTCGAGGCTTCAGGCAGCTAGTTTGCAAACTTAGACATAGCCATCCAGTTCACAAAATCGTATTTGGACAGCAGTGCCTGCTGGTCAGCAATACACATCTGCAAGGAAGAGAAGGTGTAAATCTTCCTACCCACCAGGACCATCTATCTAGAGTTCTTGTCGTTGGGAGTGGAAATAAACCTGCCCTGTTGGGCTCTATTGTTCACCGCAGTTACAACCATGGAGTTTGATGCATTATGGGACTAAAACCCCTCAAATCCCTGCACTGGAATGAAGTAGAATTTCTCCATGGGTTTCACATTAGGCAGTATTGAATCCAGAGTGCTCCAGAGAACCTTAGCAGGTTCTAGGAGCGCATTGTTAGTAGGAAGGGTGACTCTCCCAGGGACAGATGGCTGCAAGAGATCCAAAACATATGGGTATTCTTCTAGAGAAACTCCTCCTGAATACCCAGGGAGGTCCTGGTATGCCTTGACATCCTCTGGTACTGAAGGAGAGGAAGAGCTTGGCAGTGCAGAATTGTTCGAGGATAAAGAGGAAGTGGTTAACTGTGCCATAGCCAGATCCTGCTTCAGGACCAATGGACCTGGATGGACGAGGCTGGAGGTGATGGGAAGGTTTACTGGTGCCTGGACCTATGGTGGCTTGACGGTCACTGCCACAGACCTGCCTGGTGACCTCACCTTAGGGCAAGATGAGGAAAATCCATGGATTCCACAGGTATAGGTAAGGGCATTGGTGGCCAATAGGCTTCCTGACCACAAGACAAGCACTAATTCTGATTGCCAGTGTTCCATAAATGGCCCCCGATGGGAGTCAGACAATGGAGAGTGGGAGAGGAGGAGGAAGATCCCAATCTGGATGCTGATGAGTCCTGGGCTTAAGAGGATAAAGGTGGAGCCAGCTCTGAGGGTGACAGCAACCAGTCTGGCTCATCCGTAGCCCACAACAAAGATAAAACTGACACAGATGGTGGAAATGGTATCGCTGGCACTGAGTACACCTCCATTGTTTCCAGTGGTGGAAGTAGAGTCGACCCCAAAGTCAGCCCTGGTACCAAGGTGATTGACGGTGCTGAAGTGGAAGGTGATGAGTGCCACCACAGTAACACCTCAGCTCCAACTGCAACAGTGCCAAGGAGTTTCCCAGTGCTAAGGTCCCTTCCATTGAGCCTGGTACTTCCCCAGTTCCAGACTGTGGAAGGGGAACACTGGGGTGTAGTGTCAACAGACCTAAGGGTTCAGTGGCCTGTCCAGCCAATGGGGCTAAAAATGACTCAGCCGTGGCAAAGTCTAGGACCAAAGGAGAGGTCGGGGCAGAAGGGCAAAGGAGGTCTGCAGCCACCTGGTATGGTACCGACATGGAAACAATCTAACAGGGTCTCTAACATCCCTACTGAGTCCTGGGGAGCGGTAGGGAGGTTAGCACTAACTCTGTGCTGCTCCATGCTCTTCCTGGAAGAGGCAAGAGTCCCCACAAGATCTAGAGTAGTCTTGATTGGCCTTACATGACCTTTTCGTTGGTACATGCCACAGGGAACGGCTCCTCCGTTTCTTCGGAGAGACACCTGCTCCAGGGCACAAAGTGGCAGCACTCTCAGAACCTGAGAGTGACCTCTGATCCAACAAGGGCCTTGGTATTGAAGCAAGCCACATGGCCTCTTCAAGCAGGTGCTGTTTTAGGCAAAGGCCCTTAGCCACTTGAGTTCATTTTGTGACTGATTTACAGATCGAACACTGCTCCTTGACGTGGGCCTCACCCAAACACCACAAACTCCACGTCTGAAGAATTGTTAGGGATCACTCCCCGACACAATAGACCATGTTTAAACCCTGGTAAGGGCATCAGAAGGGAATACTTAACTAAATACAGCTAACCCTAATTTAACTACCACTAAGTGTACTAATTAATTATATACAACTAGAAAAAACACTAAAATAGTGAGAGGTTAAGACCACACAGAGCAAACAACTCCAGCCACAAGGGGAAAGAAGGATCTGGGAGGAGCCGGGTGGAGGTTTTGGGGTGATGCTGCCCCATAGAGCCAGGGAGGGGCTCATCCCTCGTGGCCACAGCACTGCTCCTCTACTGGTACTGCTAGGCAAAATTCTCCAGCTCCAGTGTGTTGGGTGCGCATACACCTAAGTGGAATACACAGCTACATCTACTTGAAGAACTCTTGGTCCTGACTCCCTGATCTAATGCTTTGGATAGAGGTATGTATCAAAGTGGCAGGTAGCAAGTGATGAAAGATGTGTCAGTAATGAAGCTGACAGAATCCCTGAACTGTTCATTTTCTGCTATTCTGAAGTTAGGGTTTTGTTTTTTAAAAAAGTGCTGAATTTTTAAAAAAAAACAACAAAAACAATGACGTTTTTGGATGTCAGCTGACTTCCATTATTAAAGTTAGACGGAAAGTGTGTTTCAAAGTCTTCTGTTTGTGAGTAGTCACTAACAGCACTTTTTTGGCGTTGAATTGCAGTAGGTGTGATCTTTAATCACTCACTTTGTATTGTCCACTTCTGTCTTCAGAAGATTAAACTTTCCACCCCATCTGTTCAGAAACACAATCTCTTCTCCTAAGAGTCGACAGCGATTCACCACTAATGAGACCTCATGCAGCATCTAAGTGGACAATCAGATAAAGTAATCATATTAGAGTTTACTCTTGTAAGCTACATAACATTTTAAATTGCAGTTCTACTCTAGAAAGTACATAAAAAACCCCATAATCTTAACTGCTAGCTCTACACTCAGTCTGGGATCTAAAAATGAAACTGCTCAAGTATCACCATAGATAAAAATTCCGCTGCCCGAGTTCTGCTCTCAAATATACCTCTGCATCGTTGTGGGAAGGCCAAATTTGGTTCTGCAATTAAAACCACTATTCTATTAATTATGTAGGAACCAGAATAGAATTTCTGTCCTGGATGGTTGTGCTGTCTCTGTAGTACTAACAGAAGCAGTAAAACATTTCAATTGTAAAGCAAGCAGACATCAATCAGGGAACAGATCTATTGATTGAGGAATCTACAGTTATACAGAGTAACCATTCAGAGCAGAACCAGATACTTTACTGTATGATTTATGACTGATTGAAACTACAGCTTTAGAATCACTTTCCTTATGGCAAACACTTAAGCAGCAGAATATGAATTAATTCAAGGCTGAACTTTATTTTAAGAAATCATTGTTAAAGAATATCATCTTTATTCTGTTGATCAGAATAGATTCCATGATCATCTTCTCAGGGCTCCGTAGTTTAGCTTCTTGGAACATTACCTGGGGCAGGTGGTCCATTGTTGTGCATTTTGTATGCCAGGAACCCTGACTTTCAATAAACTGGAAGATGAGCCTTTGGACTAGACATGATGAGAGTGGAGCTTTTTCTTCTGTAAGACAAAAGAAAGAATTATTCTTCAGAACTGTTTATATTTGTAATCAATAATCTCTGTTTGGCACTGCCAGGCAATGCACTTGCAGATAAAGTGCAAGTGTGCAGATGCCTTCCCACAAAACGGCAAACCCAAGGACCAGAGCAGCAAGCCACTTCAGAGCCTTACCATCCAACAGAGATTCAAAGCTCATATCAACAATCTTTCTGCAGGGATTGTGATTGAAAATAGCACCATCTGTGAGAGACCAAAAACAAACCAGATTATAAGGGTGTATTTCCAGACTGTGTGCACTTCCTAACACCTCAGAAATCTCTCTAGAGCAGACATCCAGGTTGTATAATTTAATCCTTTTGTTAAAAAAAAAATCAGGCCCAGACTCCAATCCATAACTACCGTAACTCACAGTTTGAGTGCTTCCATTCTAGTATGTTTGCCCTCTCCTACTAGTATAAGGTCAGCCTGATCTGATGGATTTATATTATGTAAACCTTTTGGTTTGTAAGCCAGAGAAAGCTCCTGCCAGATTTTGCCACTCACCCACTGGTGGTCCAAATGTAATAGTCAGTTCTATAGAATCATAAAGGAAGAAGAACACTGCCTGTTGGTCGCTCCATTCACTGATCTCCCATTCAGTGAAGCTAAAGAAGAAAAACGTGAGTTACAAACAAAGACACAAAGTGGAAAAAGATAAAAGTACTAGATGTACATACAACATCTAGCACCACATAAATGTGCTAATAGAAGCCGGCATTTTGCTGTCCCTGTGGACAGATGGAAACAGTAGCATGAGCATGACCTTCCAGGAAATATTTAAAATTTTGTCTTCTATTGAGAGGTAACACTAAACTTTAAAACAAAAATACTCATTTTGGAAGGGGAGGAGACTGCTATAGGAAGAGATTTTGCAATGTCTCTTTTGTATATAAAATCAGTGCATCCTACTATGCACTAAACTCACAGAAACTTTACTGCTAATTCTACATTACCAGGAGATAGGCTCCCAAATGTAGCAACAATTAAAAATGCATTAGCACTACCAATGTGGGGAGAAGAAACTGGTTGATCTCTGGGATAAGAATCAAAGGTGAAGACCCTTCCCTTCTCTTACTTGTATTTGTCAAGGAGCTCCTCACAGTCACTTGCTTTATTCTTCAGACGGTTTATCTCAGAAAACCCCTGCTTCTTCTGAACCTCCAGATTTGACAGATCCCTACAGAAATATAGCAACAAAATCAGATGCTCCTGGGAAGACAAAGCACCCTGATTCAATCTCTAGAACCTTAGTGCACATGCAGGCTTTAAATAGATGTAAAAGAATCATTGTGCGAAATTCTACCTTTGAAGCTCCTCTTCTTGGACTTTGAGGTTTTCAAGTTCTAAGAAATTTTAAAAAAAGCTATGAAAGATCTGCAAGCAGTATGAGAAGCATGAAAAAAAAAACCCGACTGGCTGTGCAGCCCTGGTTCTCAACATCAGGAGAGACCCCAGAGTGACGGTAATTACCCTTTCTAGGATGTCAGTAGAAATGGGCAATTATTCAGCACTTGTAGAACAATGCACTATAGCCAGCCCATGTTCTTTTCAGCTCATTGTATTCCAAGTTCTGATTTTCCAGAAAAAAGACAAAATGCAGAAAGGATGGTTTTTGTGGATAGCCATCTCCCAACCCAGTGAAGACAACTGTGGTGGTAAGATGCCCACCGTCCGTGTTTGCTTTCACACTAGCCTGGAGGTAGATATCCCCTACTCTGGATCACAAACCTTTCCATCCCCAGAGTTCATTAATGGAAATACACCTCAGCTGGCCCCATTACCTTTCTCAGAGTTTCTCACTTTGGACTCCCACTCTGACACTGGATCACTGATATCTGCTTCACATTCTTCCAACTTAGTAACTAAAGGAAAGAAGCGTTAGAAGCCATTCTCTACCTACCACACTATTCTGAAGCACAGCAGTAACTTCTGCAGGAATTCAGCCTCTCTTTGTATCAGTCAGGCTCAATGTTTAGGTTTCAGTTGTCTTCAGCTATTATAACAATGAGCTGCAGTTTTACTTTGTCAAAAATGACAATATAGACACATGTGACAAGAAGCCTGTAGTTCTAGAGTTTACACAGAAAATTTCAGGTAGCAGTGGATGGTGGGTAAAAATCTTATTTGTGCTATATCCCAGTATAGCAATTTTGAAACTCATGGTGCACATTTCACTTAGTCTCCACGTCCTACTTACAAGGTTCCCTTAAGCCAAATCTACAATCACAGGCCTATCCAACCAGCCTCGTACAGACAAGTTACTCACAGTACAGGACTTGTAATGCTCCAACACCCCTTTGCTAGTTTCTGCTTGTAAGTGATCATTTGAATAGTACAGGGGTGGGCAAACTTTTTGACCCAAGGGCCACATCAGGGTTGGGAAACTGTATGGAGGGCCGGGTAGGAAAGGCTTTGCCTCCCCAAACAGCCTAGCCCCCGCCCCCTATCCGCCCACTCCCACTTCTCACCCCCTGACTGCCCCCTCAGATCCCCCGACCCATCCAACCCCCCCAGGAAGCTGCCCCAACTGCCCTCCCAGCCCCTATCCAACCCCCCCTGCTCCCTGTCCCCTGACTGCCCCAACCCCTATCCACACCCCCGCTCCCTGACAGGCCCCCCCGAGACTCCCACGCCTATCCAACCTCCCATATTCCCTGTCCTCTGACCACCCCCTCCCAGAATCTCTACCCCATCCAACCACCTCCTGCTCCCTGACTGCCCCGACCCCTATCTACCCCTCACCCCCTGAGAGGCCCCCCTGGGACTCCGTCTATCCAATCGCCCCCTGCTCCCCGTCCTCTGACCGCCCCACCCCAGAACCTCCGCCCCATCCAACCACCCCATTCCCTGTCCCTGGAAACCCCCTGCCCCTTATCCAACCCCCAACCACCTCCTTACCATGCCACTCGGAGAGGCAGGACTGGCTTATTGGAAAGCCTGGGAGGTGGGCAGGCACAAGCCACGCTGCCCACGTGGCTGCTGGAAAGGGGGGACAGCAGGGGCAGGGCCAGGAGCTAGCCTCCCCGTCTGGGAGCTCAAGGGCTGGGCAGGACGGTCCCGTGGGCCAGATGTGGCCCGCGGGCCGTAGTTTGACCACCTCTGGAATAGTAACTCTTCCAGAGAAGTTAAGAGGTGTTTATACTCCAGTAAATGAAAATTCTTGAACTAGGATCTGAAACACTTACTTGTTTCCAGAGCAAAAAGACAACTATCCATCTCCCTGAGGAATTCATCCATTTTTGCTATTCTTGACTGTAGTTTCTCCCATTGGATCTAAGAGTAAAATTGAACAATTATGTTTCATTTTTGTTTGGTAATATATTTTCACATAAATCTATGGCTGTATTTAAATAATAGTTCTGGTTTTCTAGGACTCTCACACTGATCTCTGCTTGCTAGGAAATGGACCAGTGAAGCCAATGCAGTCTATCATACTTTGACCTAAAACCAGATAGACAGCAGTTAAGGCAATCACAGGATTTCAGATGACACCAGAGCTGCTTTGCCATAATCTTTCAATCACTTTTCTCAGGAAGAGGAGAGATGATGCAGGGTGCTAACTGAGAAGATAGTTTTTGAGCAAATGCTAACCTGTTTGACCCTTTAAGAAATAAGCAAATTCTGAGATGTCCTTCACAATGGGACAAATGCTCCATTTATTTCTCTCACTGGTGGCCTATGCTGATATCCCCACTCTCATTACTTTGTAGTGCAATATGATCACACCATAAGAAGATAGCAGTGCCCATGTCATTGCTACTCTCCCCCTCCCCTTTCGTACTTTGCAGTGTGTAGCATCCACAGGTCTGAATCAGGAGCAAGGTCCCCACTGTGTAAGTGCATAGAAAGATATTGCCCCTGCCCTAACGTGTTCACAATCAAATTTAAAATAAGATTCCACAATATGAGGGAATAAGTAGGAGATTAACAGTAGTAGAATGCATATTTACATAGGATAGTTATGTGCATGATTTGATAGTCCCAACTCACCTTACACATTTTAAATATAAATGAAATAAATAAATCAGGAATCCCTAATGGCTCTCTACCACCCTCTTCCCTTCTCCAACCTTAATACCTGTGTGTTCTGCACCAAATGATCATACAATTTCACTTTCCCCTTGTGAGCCAGGACTTTACTCTTCTTGGTGAAACAGGATTTCATTTTATTCAACTCTGTTCCAAAGTTCTTCAGCTGCAATGGATGGGAAGAACAATAGGCAAGGTGAATTAGAAAGTTACATAAAGTTAATCTTTGGGACTGATTCAACTGTCTAGTAGCAGCATATGAAAGTCACAAGTAGAGCCCAGCAAATCTGCGGATATCCATGGACCATGTTTGCGGATCACAGATGAATGCGGATCCAAGTTTTATATCTAGAGTCCTGCAAATCTGCAGATATCCTTGTGAAACTGCATTCCATATTCACCATAGTGATATGATTATGATGCATCTTGTTCAAAATATGTCATGAGGTGTGAATGGAAAAGTTATGGTTTGCTGCATATGATTATCCTATATGTATGCATGTATCATTTTTGTATCTGGAGTTATGAATATTTGACTATGCATCTGTATTTCAAATTTGCTTTCTCTTGGGTAACTCCCATAAGGTAATTTACATCCAGTCTAGGTGGCATATTGTGATGGGTCTATTCAAGGTAAGGGCCCATCAACGAAAACAATGGGCCATGGGAAAAGCTTAGCCTCACCTGATGAGTTTTCCTGTGGACACTTGAGCCAATATATAGGTAATGGCTGCTATGACTCATCGAAGCACGCAAGGGCACATGACTAGGTCATGTGATATTAAACTCCATCCTGTGTCAGTATTTTTCCACTAACTGTGGTGGGGCTTTGCTTGGAGCAATGAAGTCCCCTCCACATGGAGGAAGCTATAAAAGGGGGGAAAATGACACCACCACTGGCCTCACTCCCCCTACAACACATCACCTGGAAACACCTTAGGAACAAAGACTGATCTGAGGAAGAGGGTCCCAGGCGAGAAAGAACAAAACACTGCCTGTGTATGGAAGATTGGTGGACTACTGGTACCATCAGGGTAAAACACTGCTTATTTCAAATCCTGTCTAGTTTATAAAATTTAGATTGTAATTTTATTTATTTCTTAGGTAACCAACTTTGATCTGTACACTATTACTTATAATCACTTAAAATATTTCTGTAGATAATAAATTTGTTTTATATTTTTACTAAAACAGTGTGGTGTTTGAAGTGCAAAGGTAAATCTGCTCAGGAACAGGGGCTGGTGCATTGTCCTCTCCACATTGAGTGAGGGGTGGACAGGGAAATAAACTTACACTGGTCAGGCTTTTGACCAGCGCAAGCTGGTACAGCTCTGGGGTCCTAGGCTGTGGAGTTGGGAGGGAGGGGGGCGAAGCTGGCTGGAGCCTCCCTATTCTTGGTTCATGACTGGCTAGGAGAAGCATTCATGTAACTGCAGCTTGGGGTGTCCCAGCTTGTGTATGGCTGTGTAAGAATAAGGCCTGGAGAGGATTGCAGCTTGTCACTGCCTCACAACGTGAGAGGGGCCCAGGCTGGTATGCCAGAGGTCTCAGCGGTACCCCAGTTCCAGGCTGCACCCCAAGGAAGTCCATCACAATCCTCTTTGGGACAGGGGCCAGGTTTGTGGATCAGATGCAGATAAAAATTTTGTATCCATACAGGGTGCTACACACTAGGAATCAAACATTTGGGTCAGGAAGTTCCATAATGATAATCAGGCTCAATACAATTTAGTACTTTATCCTTTGCACAGACTTAGCAAATTGGAAATCCCTTATTCAAAAGGTAGAGTAGCACACAAAGTATCTAAACACCAATAGCATTGGACACTTATGTCCAATAACCAGAGAAGAGGAGCTTTCAGAACATAAAAGGAGTGATATGTATTTTTTTTGCCTTACTGTATATCCTCGTTCATTAGCCCGTTCGTTTCTAAGCCGACACCCCCCCTCCCCAAGATGGATAGGTAAAAATAGTAAAAACTGTATGACCCTTTCATAAGCCGACCTTATATTTCAGGGGTTGGCAAACTTTGGCTCCTGGCCCGTCAGGGTAAGCCGCTGGCGGGTTGGGACGTTTTGTTTATCTGGAGCATTCACAGGCACAAAGCCCCTCAGCTCCTTGTGGCTGCGGTTCGCCGTTCAAGCTCCCATTGGCTGGGAACGGCGAACCGCGGCCACAGGGAGCTGAGGGGCTCCATGCCTGTGAATGCTTCAGGTAAACAAAACGACCATGTATTAGATATTCAATTCAATGATTTCATAGAGTTTAAAATCATCAAATTTTGGTGTAGACCCATTTATAACCTGACCCCCACTCTTTGATGCAATACTTTTGGTAAAAAAGTATTCGGCTTATGAATGAGTATATACGGTAAGTACTCTGAAATTTGTTGCCCTGGTTATTTGAGACACTTAGCAAAACTCTACAATATATATATGGTATTGCCATACTGAATTACATTTGTGGTTCATCTAGTCCAATATCTTGGCTCCAACAGTGGCCAGCTCTAGAAGCTTCAGGGGAGGGTGAAAGACACACACCAGCCACACTCTAGACATGCAGATACATTACAATCTACCTCCACATGAAGGTTTCATTCTAATCCCTAATAGAGATTGGTTTAGTATCTCTTGCAACATTTGTTAGCATTAGCTATAACAAATATCCAAAAGTTGTTATCCATAATGTCCAACCCATCTCTGAATCCTGCTAAGGTCTTGGCCTCAATGACATAATCCTATGACAATGAGTTCCACAGTTTAATTATGAATCGTGTGATAAAGTATTTCTTTATCACTTTTGATTTTACCATGTTCCAGTTTCATTGAATGTCCCCTTGTTCTTGTATTGAGACATTGAAGCTCCTGATCTACTTTCTCAATACTATTAATTATTTTGTATACTTTTATTTGTCCCCTTTTTTTTCAGATCCAAATGTTTTCAATTTCTTCATATAAGAATTTTTCCATGTCCCTAATCATTCTCATTGTCTTTCTCCAAACCCTTGCCAACTCTAATACCCCTTTCTGAGATGGAGTGACCAATGCTGCATACAGCATTCCAGATGGGAGGCAGCCCACTGATTTATATAATGGCATAATATTTTCTGTATTATCCATAACTAAGGCTACGTTTTAGTCATGGGTATTTTCAGTAAAAGTCATGGACAGGTCACAGGCAGTAAACTTGGGCCAGGGGGCCATGGGTGCTGAGGGAGCGGGTGGCCCAGGACCCCTGCTGGTGGTTGGGGGCGGGGGAAGGAGACTCAAGTGGCAGCACATGGCCTGGGACCCCTGCTGGTGCTGGAGTGGGAGAGGGGGGGCTGGAAGGGCTTCCTACCCCTTACTAGGCTCCCTACTCAGTCCTAGGAGCTACAGGAACATGCCAGGGGGAGCCCCTCCCCCAGGTAAGCGCCGCCCTGCACCTCAATTCCCTCCCACAGCCCTGAGCCCCCTCCCACACACCCAAACTGCTGCTGCTGGCGCAGGGGCTGCCTGGCTCAAGCAGCCTCTGAGCCAGCACAGACTGCTGCAGAAGTCACGGAGGTCATGGAAACTCACGGAATCCGTGACTTCCATGACCTCTGTGACAGACAGACAGCCTTATCCATAACATTCGTTACGCATCCTAACATCCTGTTTGCTCTTCTGACTGTAGGAGTGCACTGAGCAGAATTCTTCATTGCATGGTCTACAGTGACATGCCGATCCTTTTCCTGAGTTGATGAATTAATTTAGAATCCAGAAAGGTGTATGAGTAGTTCAAATTTTTCCATCCAACATTCATTACTTTGCATTTGTCAACACTGGTCATCATCTGCCATTGTGTAGTCAATTCTCCTAGCTTGGTTAGGTCCCTCTGAAATTCCTAAGTCTTCTCTGAACTCAACTAAGCCAAATAACTTTGTATCACCCTCAAACTGAAGATTGAAACTAGACAAATTCAGACTAGAAATATGGGGTAAATTTTTAACAGTTGTTAAAACAATTTACCAAGGATCCTGTGGATTCTCCATCGCTGACAATTTTAAAATTAAGATTGGATATTTTTCTAAAACTATACTCTCGGGATTATTTTGGGGAAGTTCTACAGCCTGTGTTATACAAGAAGTGAGACATGATAATCCAAATGGTCCCTTCTGGCCTGAGAACCTATGAAATTTTGCTACCTTACAACTCACTCCCCTTTTCCAGATTGTTAATATACTAAAGCACAAGACTTAATATACAATTCTTAGCTATTCTGCTGTTAACTTTTTGCCATGATGAAAATCATTGTTGATTCCAGCTCTTTATTTCCTGTCTCCTAGCAGGTTTTGAATCTAGAATAACAATTTGCCTTTTGTCCCACAATTAGTGAGTCATGTCCAGTCACCATTCAAGTTTTTATAACTGCATGCAATAAGACTGTAACAGTTGGTATTACCTCTTTGTCAGAGAAGGTCCTCATCACCTCCCAGAGGCTCTTATTCACATCCACCAAAAGTTTATCCTGGACTCCTGCACATAACTTTAAACTGAAATATGAAAAAAGGTCAGAGAACGGTCTTGTTATAGCCATGTAAGCCAGCACACAAGAGGTTATGCATTTTATGCAAATCTACTACACTGAGTTTTAACTAAGCATGGAGATGTAAGTATTTTTTTTAAGTAGGACTCAGTGCCTTTGACTAACTTGTCAGACCTGACTCCCTCACTACCCTTTCACTATCTTTTGGATATTACCCCTCTTTTGATTAAAAATTCCTAACAGACAACATTGTGAAGGAGGTAGTCTTCACAGAATATTTAATCTCCTCAATTTCTTTACACTTAATTATGTTATTCTTTAATCCCAGTTACAAAATTACAGGTCAACAAACTCCAGAAGCGTGAATTTATGTAGAATAAAGGGGCATAATCTCTTTTTGTTGTCCAGGGAATTAAATGCATGAAGACTGCTATATCAGAATGAAAGTAGAACTGTTGGTTTCTAACTGCTGTATAGCTGCTTTATTCTTAAAGAAGCATTTCCGACCCAATTCAGCTCCATTTGTACTATTGTGGCTATGTGAATAGTATGGGTACTGTGGGTACAGCTTAAGTGTGGTTCCTATATTTATAGGAAAAACTCCTCAGAAGTAAAACTAACTGGACTGACTGATCTCCGAGGTTTATATTCGTACTCCTCTTGCTCAAGGTTAATGTACGGCTGCTGGGAGAGTTAGTGAGTAGCTGCAGGTAACATCCTCAGTATGCTGTCATCATTCAATTTATTTCCATATCTGAGCTGGCTGGTTCAGTGCAGTGACTTATTTGGTGTCTAAGATTGGGGCATGGATGAGATCAAGGTGACTAAGGATGAAATCCTGACCCCACTCAAGTCAATGGAGTTTTGCCTTTGACTTCAGTGGAGCCAAGATTTCATCCATAATGTTTACAGGATAAGTAAGGCACCCAGAAGTAATTCCCAATATATCAGAACCTACGCCAATTAACAGGATAAACCTACAGTTTTATTCACAACTTGGAGATTTTGTTGGATATCCATGTAAAAATTTACCAAAAGTGTTTTTTATTTTTATCCTCGGCCTGGGGCATAAAGGCTGTACCATTTTTTTTTTTAATATGGACCATGCTATGGTTATCAAGTCTTTTGTCACCTTGAAGCTGGATTATTGCAATGAAATCTAGAAATTCAAGTAATCTGAAAATTGCAGCTTGCTTTCAGCATGAAAGCACATTAAACATCTGCTGCTCTGATATCTCCATTGGTTACTAGCTGTGTTCCAGGTGAAGTTTAAGGTGGTGTTTTTGAGCTATAAATTCCCAAGTGGCTTTTTCCTTGATTACTTGAGAGACTGCCTCTTCCTGTGAGATACTGTGTTAGATTATCCATGACAGTAAAGCTAACAGTCCATTGGTTTAAACAAGAGGCAACCTGGAATTTATTTCCATCTCAAATCTGCACAAGCCCAGATTTGATGACCTACAGAATATGATGCAAAGCTCATGTTTTCCCCAACTGTCTTTTTTTTTTTTTTTTTTAGGGAAGGCTGAGCATGCAGGGAAGAGTTGTTCAGGGAACAAAGGAGGAGGAAATGGAATTGGTGTTACGGTTGTTAAGGTTTTAGGACGGCTTTTACATTCTATTTCCTATATTTTGTTTTAGCACTTTAACTGCAGTGTGACTAAAGAATCAGATACTAGAATCAATCATGAACAGGAAAACTTAAGTCTCTGGGATATCGTACGGTCTGTATTTTAATTTGATAAATTCTGGAGAATTAGAACAGATAATGGCAGATTATAATCCACCATGATCTTTCTTCTGTTTGCTATCTTTTATCGGCTTTGATAAAAATGTTTACTTCTGCTAACATTAAGTTACATTTACAGGTCAGAGGAGATAAAGAACAAATTAAATCACTGTTGGCAGATTTGTCTCTACCCACCCCCACACCCACAAGTCCTACCAAGACTTTCCCACATTCAGCTTTAACCCATAGGTTTAAATGATACTTGTTTAAAATTAAACAGGCTTACTACAGTCTTGAACTTTTTTCCACCTGTCCATTGGAAAATAATGGAATTACTCCCTTCAGGCCATCCTGCATGCAGCCAAATCTAAGATGATGGGTTAAACAAAAAAACTAACATTCCCTGTGAATGACAAAAAAAACAACCCCTCTCTTACTCTTCTATCATCTGAGAGAGAACCTGGCAATCTTCTTCATAAATCTGCAGCTTGGGGCGATAAATGTACTGGCTGAAAATCAGGTCTTCTGGAGTAGGAGCTGTGTTTACTGCATACTAGAGAGGGAAATAGGAATGAAACTGAAAAATCCAAGAGAGTGCATTTCAGAAACACCAACTTCAAGTCAAATCCACATCCAGAAATTAGTTCCAGGATCAAGATAGTTATTTAGCGGAAATTTTATTGGAGAGAAAGTTCCTATGGCTGGCAGCATGGCCTAGTGGAAAGGGCACAGCACTAGGAGTTAGAAGTGCTGAGTTATATTCCATCCTGTACCAAATTTACTATGCATCTTAAGGTAAGTCACATCACTTCTATACCTCAAATTTACTCACCTTTGTGAAGCACTTTGAGATCTAGGGATGAAGCATGCTACATGAGTGCCAAGTATTTTTATTCTTAAAGGCCAGTCCTAGAGTATCTGTAGACAGGTTACAGTTCAGGAAAACTGGTAGAGTAAAACATGAAGGCTACAATTTTCAAAAGCACCCATGTGACTTAGAAGACCAAGTCCAACTGACTTTCAATCAGACTCCTAAGTGCTTAAGTCACTGGATGCTTTTGAAAATTTTATTCATAGACAAGAATTTACGTAGGCTGTTCTAACTTGACGCAAGGATGGATGAAGGAAGCTTTTGGTTTTGTTGACTGTTCATTCACTAGTAAAATGGCTAGAGTCTGCAAATCCATGTATAACCGCTTTATATCAGCGGATATACGCATCTGTGGATGCAGATGCAGATATCCACGGTCCATTTTTGTGGATTGGATGCGGATACAAATTCTGTATCCATGCAGAGCTCTAAATATAGGATCTCAAAGGCAGGGAAGCAGCTGTCTTCAGCTCTATAGCCTATGAGGCTACTTCCACATCTTCCAGACCCTATATTCCCTCTCCCAACACGTACAGAGAAAAGGGAGGTGATAGATCAAGACAGGTAGCAAAATCGCCCATGCTCCTATTGCCACAGTTTAAGAAGCCAAACAATTTAGGAAACCTCTCCCAACATCATTGTCATATCAGATCAATTGGGGAGGGAGGCAGCTACTTCTGCAAATTAAGTCAGGAAGCCATATTGACTTACTTTGCAGAAGCAGCTGCTTCCCTCTCCAACTGACCTGATACAGCACAAATTAAGCACTGGCTAGGCAGCTGAAGAACAACTTCACCCCCATCTGTGCCCGTAACCCCTGCACCAACCTCCAACACTCCTAACCCTTGCACCAACCTCCTGCACCCCTAACCCCTGCACTGTGCCCCCTTTACCCCTAACCCTTGCACCCCCTCCTGCGCCCATCTGGGGAAACTGATCTGGAGTCATGGAGCGCCTGCTATCATTGCTCCTCCCCCCCCTCACCCCCCACAGTCCTCTAGGGCAGTGGTCTCCAAACTGGGGTGCGCGAGATTATCCCAGAGGGTGCGCGGCAGCAATAGCGCCGCCGGACGGCGCTCCACAGTTTTTTTCTTCGGCAGCAGCTCTGCACGTCCACCGCTGGTGTTCCCCTCCGGCAGCCCACCTGCAGCTGGTCTTCTGGTCTTCTTCCGTCAGTGGCCCGCCTGCAGCGGGTCACTCTGGGGGCGTGCGAGCCAAGAAGTTTGGAGACCACTGCTCTAGAGGGCTGCGGAGGATGACCTGCCAAAGCACTGGCTGGGCAGCCAGAGAGCACCTTTATCTCCCTCCTATGCCCATCACCCCTGCACCACCCTAACCCTAAGCTACTCCTAAGCTAGACAGAGATTGCTGTTATAAGAAGCTAAATGTTCCCACTTTCCAGGAGTGCTGTGTGCATCATCTCTGGCACAACGAGCAGTTCCTATTGGCACAAGGAAGAAATCAGAAACAGAAATTGGACTATTAGACGAGCCCCAATGTAACCATTGCCATTTTACCAATTAGAAGCTGCACTACAGAATATATTTACAAAGCCAGTTTCAAAGCAGAGTACAGGATATGGGAGTAGATCAATGCATACAAAAGAACTACTAGTGCACGTTAGAAGGGCCCACACAGATACTTAGTGCGCAGCAGGCTAGCAGGGGTAGATTCACACCCTGGCATGCCACAAACTAAGCGTTCATGTAGATAAGCCCTTTGTGTGTAATAATTCTGAAGCGCTCTGATCTACAGGGCTGGAAAATAAACTGTCCAGATTTATTCAGAAGTAAACTGGGGGAAAGGGAAGGAGGCTGGTTAGTCTGTGGGCCTGGTAACAAAGATCTTTACAACTCAACTTCTTTAGCTGTCTTTAGTCAGATTCTATAAAATAATTGAAATAAATACATTTTAAGTGGCAGTGATGAGTATGCGTTTGAGAGGTTAGATACTCACATTGGCTGGAAGATGACTCTGCCGGGGCTTCTGAATTAGAATATGGACCTGGAGAAGCGTAAAAAACTCCCCTACTGTGATAACACCATCCTGAAATTTCTACAGAGTGAATAAAGTGTACACATCAATAATTAGAGTATGCTCATTAGCAAGAGTGCATGCAAAAGAGTATCTAAAGAGAAGACAGGCAACATATCTCTTATTAGGAAAAAAATTAATGGCCTTTTAGATACCTACATACCTCAAATAAATTCTGTTCACAAATACTGTCCATGAGAAGCTGACTCTCCATCTGACTGCTTCGCTGCACTAGAGAGAAAGGAGATTGCTGCGGTTCAAAAATAAAACTTTATGAAGTCATGACTGTAGGTCCATACCAGTTCAGATTATAAGAACAATTTTCATACAGTTCAGAGTTTGACCTTCATACCATATGAAAATGCTTTTTCTGCCTAAAAATATGCTTACTCAGAACTTGTCTACACATACGGTACTACAGCGATGCAGATGCACCACTTTAGGGCTTAGTGAAGACACTACCTATGCCAAAGGCAGAGCTTCTCCCATCGGCATAGGTACTCCACTTCCCTGAGAGGCAGTAGTTATGTTGACAGGAGAAGCCCTCCCGTTGACATAGCGCTGTCTACACTGGGAGTTAGGCTGGTATAACTGTGTTGCTCAGGGCTGTGGATTTTCCACACCCCTCAGTAATGTAGTTATACTGATGTAAGTTTACAGTGTAGACAAGGGCTTAGCAGCCAAAGAAATACTGTTGGGAAAATTTGAGGTAATAGGAAAGTTCATTAGTAGTTAATGATATGAAGTTTCTAATGTTTAGAAATATATCCTAATATCATTCGAATATTATTCACATGACTTATTAGGCTGGTGGTGAAAAGGGTTATGGGATCAGAGTTAAGTTGCTTATGAACCTTAAGTCCACCTTTCTCAAATTTCAAGGCTGTTTTTGTTTTTAAATTACATTTTAATTTGATTTTCTGTTCAAAGTATATTTCCAACTTTCAAATCTTATTTGTCTGAATAATCAAATGAAATAAACTTAGCTATATTTTCTTCAGTTCTCTCTGTTATACATTCCATTACTCTCACTTGTATCATCTCAATTGATCTGTGACACCTGAGCCTCTCTATTATGAATACAACCACCATTTCTGGTGAGGACAGAGAAATATTATTGCAGGCCTTCCTTCAACTGGTAACAAGAGTCTGCTTTTTCTAAATCACTTCTTAAGAAAAATGCCATTACAATTTGTACTCATCCACAGAATCGAAGAGCTATCTTAACTGAAAAAGATTAATACATATTACCATACAGCGCTTACATGACATGCAACATCCCCAGAGAAAATAAATGCTGGTAAGAGACCCTTATCTACTGAGCTGATTAAAACCGAAATAAGTTAACAGTTTTAGGTGAATACTGCCAAGAGAGTCTTACTGCTAAGATCTGTGTCAGCTTTAAGAGAATCCAGACTGCTGCTGTTGCTAGAGTTGCTCCTCTCCAGGCTTTTAGCTGATAGACTTGGAGGATTTTCACCCTCATGAGTTTCTACTTGGGTATGAGATAAAATGATACTGGAGGTAGCCTGAAATCAAACAAACATTTATTAGGACACTTGCTATACAACAGCTACATTGTTACTTTCAATAGCAAATCATGTTTAGCTTCTGCATATTTATATGTAGGGCCCTACCAAATTCACGGTCCATTTGGTTCAATTTCACAATCATATGATTTTAAAAATAATAAATTTCATGCTTTCAGCTATTTAAATCTGAAATTTCATGGTGTTGGAATTATACGAGTCTTGACCCAAAAAGGAAGTGTGTGTGGGGGGTCGCAGTACTGCTACCCTTACTTCTGTGCCTTCAGAGCTGGGCAGCTGAAGAGCAGCACCTGCTGGCCGGGAGCCCAAATCTGAAGGCAGATCCACTGCCAGCAGCAGCGCAAAAGTAAAGATGGCATGGTATGGTATTGCCACCTTTACTTCTGCGCTGCTGCCTGCAGAGCTGGGCACTCAGTCAGCAGCCACCACTCTCCAGCTGCCCAGCTCTGAAGGCAACACAGAAGTAAGGTTAGCAATACTGTGACCCCCCTGCAACTCCCTTTTGGATCAGGACCACCATTTTGAGAAACGCTGGTCTCCCCCATGAAATCTGTATAATATAGGGTAAAAGCACACAAAAGACCAGATTTCATGGTCCATGATGCATTCTTCATGGCCGAGAATTTGGTAGGGCCCTATTTATATATACTAAATAGTAGGGCATCCCACTATAAGGCCATACCAGCCACCTGTCTAACTCCCAGCTCTTCTGGCAGGTGGGACTGCAGTCACCTTTCCAGCTTTTGGACATTCTCACCACTCTTTGTGAAGTAAAAGCCCAGTTCAGTTCCACTCCAGAACATCACTCCTCCAAGGACAACCAGTCAGTTGCCTCTTGTTTTGTATGCAGTTGCTAATGCAAACTATTTTGCTGTTTGTCTGCTGTTTCATACCTCCCACCTGCTCTCATTATAGAAATAGTTTAAGGAATTAAAAAATATAATTTTAGAAAAGAGCCAGGCAAAGTTATAAAAATAGAAGTAGGGCAAAGGAATTACAAATAAAGAAATAGAAAAAGCTAAGGGATTAAAAAGAGCCAATCAAAGGCATGACTCATGACTAGTCTATATAACCACATGACCTCACTATTGTTATCCTTGTTCTCCCTATCCCTTCTTCCTGCTGTTTATCCCTCACTTGTTGAGCCTTATCTCAGCTAAAGCTATTCAGGACAAGGACAATATCTTATTCCTTGTTTTCATTCAAAGTTGCACGGTGGTTTAACTCAAGGTATGATTTTAAACAGATTTAATTAAATCTGTGCAAAACCCTGTGTGGACACCTCCAATTCAATTTAAGACAGGATAAGGAATCAGTTTAAGCTAAATCTCTGTTACACACAAAGAACATTATTAAGGGTGCAAATTCAGGCACTGAAAAATGCTAGAATTAAGGTTGCCTGTGCATTTGGCAGGGATGAAATTAAATATTCTGCTAGAGAACAGGTCATAATTCTAAGTATTAACAACATCCTGCTCCATCTTTCTTACTAGCAATACAAGGGTTGCTAAGTTTGGGTCTGTAGGGGAAAGCAAATGAAGCAATGTGACCTTGTCAAATGGTCTGATGACTATGAACACATGTCAAGGAAAGAATTAGCATGAAACTATTAAGGGTGGGTGCTTTAAAACTGGCATGAAAATCAGTACTCTGTTGTCCCAAATTCCTCTCTCTTCAGAAGTGAGTTCCACACATCAATTTATTTTGTAGCTCTGGCAAGAGACAGGAAAGATAGTGGGGAAAGGCAGAGAACCATGATCATTAATGAACTGGTGACTGAGAGAATCCCAAGGAGTAAAGACTACACTAAAACTTTTTAATTCACACGCCTATAATTGAGGCAGAATGAAATCAAAGCCCTGGGGACAGCTGACCACATTCTGATTACTGAGTAATTAGGCTCACCCGCTGTTCTGTTGTGGTATCTTCATCCCAGCTCTCAGCCCTCTTGATCTTCTTTCCTTTCTGGAGTTCCTCTTCCTCTTGTTCCCAAGCTCTCTTCTGGTTGCTGCAAGTTTCTTGCTCCTCTAATGGACAGCTTTTATTGTGAAAGATCTCTTTTTTATTCATCTCTTTACAGGTTCCATCAAGGGGCTCATTTATAATCTCAACTGAATCCATTTCCTCTGGGCATGTAGGAAGCAATTCCTCATCTATATACTGAGAAGGGCTCAAGATCTGCCTTCCAATGGGATAAATGTTGTCAGAGGTTTTGCTGGTGACTAAATTTATTTCTGGAACCTGAGCTTCTACTCCACCCACTGATTTGGCATTGAGGTCTTCTACACTTGGAACAGTGGAATTTCTTTTGTTTGGCAATTTAGGCAAGAAGATACCTAGGGGTAGCTTTCTCACTTGACATTTATCTGTATGTGTTGTGTCTAGGGGTGCATCTCCAGTTTCAAAATATATATTTTCCTCTTCTTTGATATAAAATGCATTAATGGACTCCTTTTCAACATCTTTTCCTAAGTTCAAAGGATCTTCTGGCTGTGTCACCAATTTGGGAAAATTGTCAGCAAGGTTAGAGACAGCAGCAGTTTGAGAGAATGGGACAACTTCTGACTTCCTTCTACAATTTTTCAGCCTTGAACAAATGTTAACAATACCTGATAATTCAGACACAAGGCTGGGATCTACTTGTTCTGCAGGAATGTCATTGACTTGGGAGAATTGCTTAATCTGTTCAGAGTCTTTTTGGGAGTCTTTTTGGGAATCTTTTGTAAGTTTTTCCCATTCAGCAGACACTCCCTCATTTTCCTTAGTCTCTTTGTAAGAAAGTATAACAGTGTCTGCTCCATCAATGTCTAACTCTGTGGATCTGCGTCCATGTCTAGATGAAGTCAACTTCCCTGGATCATCTTTCAAGTCTATACTACCAGTATCCAACATATTAACTGCACCCCTGTTCAAACTATCAGTGATCTCCTTAAATAAGTGAGACTGCTGGACTGGAATTTGAACCCGAGACACACCATTATCATTTTCTCCATCACAATCCAAGAGGCTATTCTCAGCAACTTCTTTTCTTTGACTTTCAATCTTGTAAGTCGAGGATTCTATCTGGTTCTCTGGAAGCTTGAAAGACACTCTCTTTGATTTAAGTTTTACTTGTTTTTTCAGATCCTTGCAGTATACAGAACTTGAGTTGCCCTTGGAAAGGTTAATAACATTCTGTGGTTCCTGAACAATATCCAAAGTGACTTCAGGAAGTGGCAGAGTGACAGGACCAATGGACTTTTCCGTGGCAACATTGTGGATTTTGAGTGTATCTGTTTCTTCCTTTTTATAGGGAAATACTAAAACTGACAAAGCAGGGAAATCCAGGCCATGTTTGTCCCTAAAATCTGAGTGGCATCCCTTATCTAGATCTTCTACGTGCATAAAATACATTTTCTCTCCACATGTAGGGGCCGATGTTCTACATAAATTCTGCTGCTGGTGGTTTTTACTTGACACTTCTTGGTTCTCAGATCCTTTAAGATTATTACTATTAATATCAACAGTGAGAGATGCAGTGATATCCATCTTATCCTGGTTACATGTAAACACAATGGTTTCATTAACAGGAAGTACAGGACCAACGTGGGTGGTTTGTCCACCTTGTAGGGCAATATCATCTGAGGACACTGTATGGATTTTAGTGGTCTCCATGTCATCACCCATCGCAAACACAACTGTTTTGCTATTTGAAAAAGCTTCCTGTCCAACCCCTTTATCCAGTTTTAATCTATCCCCATGCATGACCCTTTCCATAGTTTTATCAATAGTGTGAGATTCAGTTATTTCCAAATCATCCTGATTAAACATAAACACCATTTTATCTCCATGAACTACAGACTGGGTTTGAGGTGCTCTCTCACCTTGTGAGGCAATTTCACTGTTTATTGCTGCTATATGGCTCTTTGTGATCTCCATGTCATTCTCACCACACAGTGAAAACACAACAGTCTTTTCACTAGTTGATCCAATCAGACTTTTCCTTCCAGTCCCTTTACCTAGTTCTGGCACAGTCTGGGATGCAGCCTTTTCCATAGGTTTATCAATTACAACAGTGTTGGGTCTAGTTATTTCCATGTCATCATTGTATGTAAATACAACAGTTTTATCTGCAGGAATTAAGGGTATTACATTACTTGAACTCTCGCCTTGTAGGTAAATTTTATTGTCTGATGCCATGGTGTGACTTTTAGTCATCTCCATATCATCATCCACTGAAAATATGACAGTCTTCTCATTTGAAAGAAACAATGGCTTTAAGCCATTGTTGCTTAACATCTTCTTGCCATATATCAAGGGGCACTGGTCACATCCTTGTTGCTGCACACTATCTGCAGCTATAATGGTAGGGCATGAGGTCAAGTCCTTTTTCTTTGGAAATAAAGTATCTTTTCTTTCCGTTAAAACTGTATCAGGAACATTTACTACACAGCTACCAGTCAAATCCATATTTTCTTCAGAGAAAAACACAACTGACTTTTCCAAAAGAGAAGCCATCTGTGAATTTTTTGTATCTGGCATTGATGTTCTGGCTGTTTTAATGAAGTCATGTTTTGAAGAAAGTGAAGCTGCTTTACTAGTTGAAGAAAGTCTCTCAGAATTTGCAGTGTTTGACAGTACCTTGTTTAATGCTGCCATAGTATGGCTTTGCTGTTGCAATTCAGAATTTGAGTCAATGTGTATTCCTGCTGTCTTCCCAAAATGCACATTTCCTTTAATATCAGAGGGAAGGGTCTCATCACCAGAAGTGAAAGCAAATCTTGGAGCAGCAAGGGCTGGAATTTGGTTATTTCCAGGAGTGTCATTCTTTTGATTTGAGTTCATTCCGAGACTCCCACATTCTATTGCCGCAGTCTGACTTCTAGTAATATCTATATCAGAACCATCAGAAAATAAGAGGGTCTTATTTTGTAGTTGTTGTGGTTTAGATATTACATTGTTCTGAGTATGTGTACTCTCATATTCTTGTGCTACTAGAATAGGAGCAAAGTCAAGAACAGCAGTATGATTTCTGGTTATATCCATACTTTGATTATCTGGAAAAACAACAGTTTTGTCGTTCGTATAGGCAAGTGAAGGGTTGACTAGGCTTCTCCTCAATTGTTGAGATATTTCACAGTTTTGTCTTTGCAAAGGTTTCAGCACACAGTTGTTGCTGGCAATGGTGTGGCTTTTAGTGACTTCCATCTCTTGCTCTTGTGATGAAAAAATAATGGTTTTGGGATTGGGATGGCTTCTTTTAATATCTATGTGATCACCCATTCCTGAAAGAGGATATTCCTTGTCAAGGTTTAGAAGACTTACAGCTTCATTCACTTCGTTGTTCCAGTTCTCTCCTGGAATAGTTTTAGACTGCATTTGTTGTTGGCTTGTAGTTATTCCAGTGTTTTGATGGTCAATGACTACAGCATGACATTTAGTTATTTCCATTTCTTCCTGCTCATTTAAATTAGAAGAGCTAGATTTGTTACCAAAAATTTGAGGTTTGAATTTCACAGAGGTGGACATACCAGCAGAGACAGGGGGAAGTTGACTTGCAATGCCCTTTTCGACATCCTTGGCAATATAACTTCTAGTCAAGCCCATATCTTCCCCTGAGAAGACTATTGTTTTGTCACATGGCCGTGAAACGAGCAGAGGGGTCACTGTGCTGTGTTGAAATGTGCCCTTAGAAGTCCAAGAACCAGGATTTGCACTTGAATTTAGACCCAGAGTCTCAGAAGCAGCTCTGTGATTTTGGATCCCTTTTTCACTTCCGTTATCTGGCACAGAAGATATTGTGTGTGCATTGTTTTTACATTGCCTGAGAACTTGATTATCTGAAGTTATTTGACATTTTGTAACGTTCATGTCATCATCTCTTGAAACTGTATTTTCCATTAGCAAAGAGATGGCATTTTCTGGTTTTTGAAAAGCTTCATAATAAGACTTGCCAATTGCCTTGGAAGTTTCATTATAGTTTACAAATGTACAATTCCCAGTAACTTCCATATCATTACAACTGGAAAAGACAATGGTTTTATCACCATGGAAGATGGGCTCAAAAGAAACACATCCAGGAACCACAGTCTTTGTTCTGCAACCTTGATTAGAGGTTTGTGATGCTTTGTGATTGTCTATCAAGATAGTATGGCTTCGAGTAATACCTTCCTCATCTTCTACACTTACAGTTTTCTTTTCAACACACCTTTGGGGGTCCTGTGGAACAATCAATTGATGGTTAGATGTTCTCTTTAATCTAGATTGGTCAGCAACAAAACTGGATGATAAATCCATTCTGATGGTCTGACTTTGTTTCTCAGTGTTGAATGTGTTATTTTTAGAGAGGGACATTTTTACAGTTTGGCTGGCCGTCATATCCATATCTCCACAAGCCACAGTAACATCACCACATTCTAATTGCTTTGATATGGCCTCACAAGTATTGGGGAACATGGTATTAATGTTAGATACATGACACTTTGTAATATCCATCCCATCATCTTGTCCACTGAAGATTCTAGTCACATTGCTGGTGTTCTCTTGTGCAAGGGAATATACACACTCCACTGGAGAAAATGTACTAGTTTCTGGAAGTTGTGAAGGGACAAAAAACAGGTTCTCCTTGTCAGGTCCTTCAAGAGTGGGGTTGACAAACATTTCACTTGACTTCAGACTTGTCAAGAATTCACTGAAATCTATTTTCTTTACTGGCTCAAAGTCTGGCTTCTGTTGAAGAGACGGACATGCATAATTTGCCTCTGTAGGATCACAGAAAAAACGAAATTCCTTGTTCATTTCTGGCCCTTCATTTTTAGATGTTAACCCAGCTAAAAATGATTTGATGTCTATTTTCCTAGGTTTGTCAATTTCTTCATTGCTTTTAAGGTTACGTGTGATCACTGCAGTGTGACTAGCTGTCATATCCATTTCATTTTCATCCAAAAAGATAAGTGTTCTGTCGTTTCTATTCGTTTGATTGTTGTCTGTATCATGCCACTAATAAAGAACAGGAAATGACAGTTACTGACATATACAAGAAGCGCTAAACCAATTATTCTGGTTAATACACGGCTCAATTAAAATGGCCTAAAGGCCAGTTTTATTTATTTATTTATTTAAAAATACAGACTATCACTTGTATCTGACCTTCTAGGTGAGCAGTAAATAGACACAGCTTTAGCTAAAAATGAAAGCTTACACACCTTCAAGGAAAGAGACAGGGCTCCATAATTACAGCATAATGCTATGTAACATTTTAGAGTTAGAGTTTACTTCAGAACTTTACAGCGATATATAAACTTCTGATATGTTGGATCTATCTTGCTTAGATTATGGCTGGATCACTGATCCTTATTCATAAAGTTGGGTCACTTATGGATCAAAAATGTTCCATTTTTCTTTCCAGTTATATGTTGTGGCCTAATCCTTTCTTCTTGGCTGCAATCAAAAGCCCTCCCTTGTTGCTGGTATATGTATGCTCATATAAGCAATGGGATCTGGAAGTTATACAATTCTTTTTCCCACAACCAAGACGAGAATGAAGAAAAGATTTAGACAGGCTCAACCAATCTAACATAGTGAAAGAAAATTGACCAATAATGATCCACAATTGACCAGGGTCCTCATATTTTATAAAGTGTAGATCAAGGGAAAATATTCTATACACTTTATTTAAAGTACAATTATTTTATGCAATAAGCAGTATGCTTGAAGAAGCATGACCTGTTTGGACTTTTCTAAAACGATCAGGAGCCTAGGCTTTAACTTGACCAGTTTAGCATGTGTTAAGGCAGGGGTCTCAAACACATTGCCCGTGGAGTTATTTCCTGCGGGCTGCCATAGGCAGCCAAGCTCCCCTCACCCCCCCGCCCCACTCCTCCACCTACCTCCCAGTGCTTCCCGCCGCCAAACAGCTGTGATTTGAGTTTGAGATCCCTGTGTTAAGGTATACACTGCCTTGTCTACACTAGACTTTAGAACATTTTAGTTAGCTTGTATTAGATAACCTCTTTAAATCCTAGTCTAGAAAAAGCCAAAGGGCATTGCAACAGCAGCAAGTATCTTGGCAAATGCCTGCCTGGAAAAAAAAGAAGTACGAGCATGTTCCACAACACTGGATTACATGCTCCCAGGATCCATGAGTGAAGTGTAAGAACACACAAGCTCAATGATTTACATGACCAGGATTACAAAAATATTAGCTGCAAGGTTGGATTTTTCACTGCCTGAGTCAGTAGGGAAAACTACAGAGACATACTCAAACACCAACTGTTTACTATCTTTCTGGAACGTTGCAGTGGCCATAGGGATAATGGGATAATGTATCTATTCTTACCTCCATCTTTAAAGGAATATCACTAGATGAGAAAAGCATGGGTGAGCTCTCCCAGCTATGAAAAGGCGGTTGGCACAAAAGTCTCTTCTGCATACCCCGAGATCACAACTAGAAATAATGGAGAAGCTCCCTCTAATGCTGAAATTAGCAAGCTACTTTAAAGTAGAAGTCTGCAGTATCACAATATGATATTCATCAGATTGGAGGGAAATACTTGGAAGAAAGTCTGAACATTTTTCTCTTCCCAAGAGAATTATGAACAAAGATCCTTTTTGTTCAGTAACTCATTTACATTTTAAGTTGTATTTTCATCTTTGTTGGTTAGGCCTCTTGCATTCATTTGTGTAGGAAGTAATAGATTTTTGGACCCAAATATTCTCAGCATGAAAGAGTGAACGTATTCACATACCTCAGTCTGCTGCACCGGTGTTTGGATTGGGGCATGAAGCAAAGTGTCCATCCCTTTTAAGAGAAAAAAGTATTGCATCCATTGAGTTCAGGATCGTAGGAAATGGGGATCTGTGAACTTACTCTACATGTATCAGTAACTGAGTGTGGATAGAACACAAATACAGCCGACTATGATGAAAACTTATTTTAGGGTATATTTGTCTGTCTCTTGTGAGGAAGTAGCTGAGGTCCAACAGCAGGATGCTTGCCAAGCAGTTATGGGGTAAAAACCCCAGTTACACAACAGTTCTCTTCATTAACAGACAGATTGTTCCAGGACTGCTCACATCCTTTATCACAATAAGTAGTTTTGGACAAAAGTAACTTGTTAATAAAGAAATCTATTTTCAAACTTACCAGTAATCTCGCACTGAACAGTTTCAGACCCTTCATTTCTAAAAAAAAGTAGTTTTACATAAACAGTTTACTAAAAGATTTCAAAACACAGAGCTCTCATTTCGGTAATATAGCAAGAAGTGAGCATTAGGCTTGGAACAGTGTTCAGGTATTGAACAGCAGGTAACAGATGCTGTGAGTAGATCTGTAAGATACAAAGTTGCAGTCCAATAACGCTGAAGAGAGTCCTTAACCCAAGAAATTACTGCAACATTACATGTCAAGAAGATACTGCCCGTCCCAAATATCTTGCATACTGGTGAATTATTACTTGCCACTGAGGAAGAGAGAAGGGCTAAAATTAATTCCTTATTCTAAACCCAGACCTTTTGCTTTAGGTTATCCCCTTCTGCTCCCAATGGGCTATAAGGCAGTTTGAGTTCAATCTTCTGTAAACTAAAAGGCTCCAGTAATTCCATCTAAGGAAAAGGGGAGTATCAGGTAAACACCTTGTTCTGCTCTCAGTGAGACTTCTGATGTCCTTTACTGCTCTTTCAGGACAGACAGACTTTAGCATGATGAAGGAAAAATGTGGGGGGTGGGAGAGAAGTGGGAAGAGGGTTGGTTTAAAGCATGTTAGTACCTAGACAGGGCTTGACTCCTTTAAAAATGTTAGCTGTTCGTGGCCAACCCTAAGCTCCTCCCTCACCAACTAAAATGTTTTAAAGGCATCAAACTCTACATTCATGAGGTGCATCAATATGTTTTAAACACTTTAATCAAAATCACACTAATTCTTTTTTTAAACACCACCATTCCCCCTCATTTAGACAAGGCCTTAGAGCACAGATTCCATGGGCTTGTCTTCACTATGACAAGAGGTGTATTTTTAGCATGAATTAGTAAACTCAGTAGGGTTCACTTCAAAGAGCTAACATGTTCAAAATATTTTTATCTAGTATAGAATGATACAAACTATCTTCCCTGTCCCATTAATTTGTTTTTGAAGTGCAAATACCACCACTGTGGTACCTCAATGCTGCATAGGGAGTGGAAGTCTTTGAAACATGCAGGTCTTATTTCTGTTCATCCTTTAAAAATCTTTCTGAAAAAATCTAGGCTTTGTTATTTTCCAAAGACTTCTACTCCCTTCATAGAACTAAGCATCACTAGCAGCAGAAAGCTTGAACAAGAACCTGTTCTAGATTCTTTGGGAGCTATGACTAGTGGCAAATACCATGACCCATACAGCCTTATTATTCTGAGTGGCTGAACTGAACATGCGCTTTCTTCAAGATTATTGTTTCCATAACCAAGCTAAACCCCTTAAACTAATTTTTAAAATAAGAGTATGCCATGCTTAATCTTGTTTGAGAGAAACATTAACTTTGATAGTTGTGTCATGTAAGGAATTTCCCCCCCTCAGAGCATAGCTCTTAAGGTGTGCAAAAAAGCAATTTTCCAAACTTACTGGTTAAATAGGATTTGATTCCTTATATTTGCTGCTCTCTCTAAAAATAAAATGAGAATATAAATATTAAATCAACAAAAGGAGAAGCGACATCAAGACATTCAGAGATAGGAATTAACTGCAGGAAAAAGGTTCTACTCTTTCTGACTTTTGATGTGCCCTCTCAGTCAGAAAACCAGAAGAACAGAACAGCTTGACGTTCTGTTAACTCTTTTCAGGTACTTGCTACACAAACTTTTGGAAGCTGGAAATAGATAGAAGGATATTCTGCTGGGTCTGTAGAAACTGAATGCTAAATACACCTCTACCCCGATATAACGCAGTCCTCAGGAGCCAAAAAATCTTACCACGTTATAGGTGAAACTGCGTTATATCAAACTTGCTTTGGCCTCGAGCATTTCCATTATTAATAGTCACTTCCTGCCCCCTGACTGACCCATCCAACCCCTGCCCCCCTACTGCGCCGACCCTTATCCACACCCGCCCCCTGACAGGCCCCCCGGGACTCCACGCCCTATCCAACACCCCCGTTCCCCGTCACCCAACCGCCCCACCCCCAGAACCATCCAACCCTCCGCTCCTTATCCCCTGACCACCCCCCAAGACCCTCTGCCCCGGCCCAGCACCCTTAACACGCTGCTCAGAGCAGCATGTCGGAGCCAGACACACTCACACGCTGATCCACCGGAGCGCGCAGCCCCACCCCCCAGAGCACTGCTTTATAGTGTTATCTGAATTCGTGTTATATTGGGTCGCGTTATATCGGGGTAGAGGTGTATATAGAATAGGAACGTTTATTTTGATCAAAAGTTCCCTCTTAGTTACATGATCTACAGAACTGTTAACTAATGGGCTCTCTCAGCCTGCATGCAGCTACATAGACTGAATCAGACCTTTCAGTCACTGACAGTTGGCCCCGCCCTACCCTATCAGTGACTGACAGGTCTAGTTCTGCTTATGTAGCTGCATGCAAGCTGAAAACCCACTGGCCAACAGATCTGTAGACCCTGTAATTGAAAGAGAAAGAAATTTTTACCTGTATTTTCTGGCTCTACCACATTAGTTTGAAGATCTGTCTGGAAAACCCTGAAACAAAGAACAGAACAGACATTTTATAAGCTACACAAAATTCTCTCTACTGGAACAAAGGGTGTTCTGTTTAAAACCAAGTTAAAAAAAAATCAGTTTTGATTTCAGCCCTTCTCTATATTGTATGTTCTACAAAATACCTGAACACAAGTGCTCAGAAAGACAAGAACTTCCTGAACTTACCTCCAACTTCCCATGGGAAATTATCTTTATTAGACTTAAAATGAAAGCCACAAAGTGAATTAATGACACAACCAAAACATTCTAGTTATAAAATCTTCCCTTTTGCCCTCTTTTCGAGGCAGGCAGAAGAATGGGTTAAGGATCTCTTCAAATTCCTGAGGTCTCTGACTTTCCATTTTCTCCTGACACCAATAATATTCAGTTCCTTCACTTGAATTCTCATGCATTTATGCAAACCTATCAGTTTCACTGGCCACCAGCTCACTGCCTGGGATGTACATTTATACATAAACAAGCTGTAGATCAGCAACCTTCAGATTAAACTTACTTTATGGTATCTGCAAAGCTGACACGGCGAGAATTCTTCCGACGCTTCTCAGTTTCATAATCCTAAAGATATAGAGAGGACACAACAATATGATTTACAGACGACTGTAGACATAGACTTTAGACATAGTCTGAAGACCCCCAGGAATCCTCAGACCACAAGTTGAAAACCCTACTCTCATGATACAGGACAGACTGTGCGGGCAGACAGGAGTATTTTGAATAGAGGAGTTGAAGAAAAATGGCCAAGATAGTGATTAAGTAAATAGACCATAAAAGAAAGACACAGAAATTAACTAACCACATTCAAAAGCTCAAAGGTCAAATATCGGCATCCTGTATATCTTTCTTGTACTCCTCAGTGAAAAATGGGACAAGCAAACAATTGAAAATTTAAATTCTGTGATCAGTGAAAACCACATGTACACAGCAAACTCCTTCTGGTGAGTAAGTTAAATTTTCCACATCCATATTTATCATAGTGTAATGAACAGCAAAGTCCATGTATAGCCTAGAGCACAGATTTAAAGGAATGTATTACAAACTTGCAGAGCGGCTGGGACTACGTCCACATGTACTATGGGGTGGCAGACATTTACTTGAACTAAATCATGTACTAAAAGTTACTCTGTATAAAATGAAAATATTAATGTTTGTTAACCTTTACCTTAAATAGAGAGTTTGCTGCCTAGTTTTTAACAAGTTAATTTTAGCTTTTCATATGTAAAATCATTTTAACTGCTATAATAGTCTATAAACATTAATCAGCCTTAAAACTCTAAGTCTTATGGACTGTAACAAAAGCAAGTAATATCTACTAATTTGTTAATCATTGCTCTCTTCCCTCTCCTTTTACTTTAAGTAAGTTTGCTTTTGTTAAAGCAAACAAAAAAATAAAACACTGACTGGAATAAACACTTTAGTTAGCCTACAAAATATCAGATAAATGTTACAGGAAGTCCACAGAATTTTAGCAACTGAACCATTCATATTCTTGAGCAGTTATAAGAAGAGTTTCTACATGTGCAGCTATGCCAGTGAGGTGACTCAATCGATGACATTTGTTCAGAACAGATTGCAGTCGTTAAAAAAATATTGACGAGTAAAGGGTTAATCCCTACCTGAGTGAATTCATTCCCACTCCCAAGGTCCTTGAGAGGACTCCGCGGAGCTTTTAAAATCTAAAAGGAAATATTTATAACAGTTGAGAAAATGATTTCTGCAGCTTCAACAATTGGCCTCCTATAAAAGATCAGGCACTCAGGAAAGCTAGCAAATGAGTAACATGTTCCAATACAGACTCTCTCTCCTCTACTATGATCAGAATGCTAATCAAGCACACACTTTGCTGCTGCTTCCTGATTTCTAGAACTTCACCTACCACAAATGACAATTTTATATGAAGATTTCCAAAAAGCAAGACTGTACAAAACTCCATCTGAGAAAAGTAGTGCGCAGGATTGGGACATTAGAAAATGGATGAGACAGTAAGGTTAATTTGGTATTGCACATTGGTGCAGAAGATAAGATTTTTTTTTAAAAAGAGATGTTAATGACCAAAGGAAGATGAGAGTGCAGCAGCTCTTAAAACCTCTTAGGAATTTTTAAAGCAATCATGCAAGATATACATCTTAGGCAAAGAGCTCACTCTGAATTTCTGAGCATATGTCTCATTTCACTGTTTTAAGCACTTCTAATTCTTCTATTAGACAATAAGGTACATAAGGTTGTCCCTTTCAGTAATGAGTTCTTACACTTTTGTCAGAAAGATACTAAATGAGCCCACGTATGTTTTTTCTTAAATTATAAACCTTTCCACGGAAAGGGTGTCAAACTGTGTTAGGTCATTTTGTTATCAGCAATGCTTCCATCCGCTTCCATCCTCTTCCATGATGCAACATACGAACCACTAAATAGTTGTCTGATCTACCAGTATATCCATCGAGCAGCTATTTCAATATGCTGTGGAGAACGGTGAGGACATATCTTCACTACAAAATTAAGTCAACATAAATTAACTCGACATACAGCCACCAGAATAATTACACCTCTACCCCGATATAATGCGGTCCTCGGGAGACAAAAAAAAAATCTCACCGCATCATAGGTGAGACTGCGTTATATCGAACTTGCTTTGGCCACCCTGTTCCTTGTTCCCTGACCGCCCCCTCCAGAGACCCCCATCCCTAATCATCCCCACCAAACCTCCCCGCTCCCTGACTGCTCCGACCCCTATCCACACACCCCTGCGGCAGGAAGCAGAGCGCCGTGGCTGGGAGCTGGCGGAGTGGAGCAGGCTGGGGCTGGGCTGCTCCGCTCCAGGCTGCTCCACTTCTGCCACTGCCGGTGAGTGCGGGGGGGGGATCCTTTCCCCCCAAACCCCCTTCCCCCAGAGACATGGCTGGGTCGAGGGAAGCGAAGTGGGCTGCTCCCGGCCTCCTGCTAATCCCCCGGGCCACTCTGGGACTACAGGGCCCCCAAAAGTGCCCCCCACAGCTCCTGCCCTGTGGTTCCTGTGGGGGGGAGGAAGGGAAGCCACCGAGACCCTGTGGGGGGGGAGGGAGGGGGAAGCCACCGAGACCCTCTGCCCCTTATCCAACCCCTCTGCCCCGGCCCAGCCCAGCCCCCTTAACACACTGCTCAGGGCAGCATGTCAGAGCTTTATCGCATTGTATGTGAACCCACGTTATATTAAGTCGCATTATATCGGGATAGAGGTGTAATCTGATTTTTAATGTCTACACTATGCTCTTTCTGTCGGTGGCTCGCATCCTCATCAGGAGCACTTGCATGGATTTAACTGACAATGTGGGGCACTGACAGCCTGAGCCCCGCCACCTGGGCTCAGACTCTCCCCCCATCCTCCCCAAATCCCTCACCGTGAGGCAGACGAAGCTCAGGCTGTCCTTCCACACACACACCCCCAAATCCCTCACCAGGAGCTGGTGGAAGCTGTCCTTCCCCTCTTACCCCTCCTCCATCCCTCACTGGGACGCAACCGCAGTTCGGGCTCTCCTCCCCACCTACCCTCAAATCGTCATTGGGCAGTGGAGGTGAGGTTCCAGCTCTCCTCCCCACCACCCGCAATTCCTCACTGGGAGGGCAGCAGTGGGCTCTGGCTGTCAGCCCCTGATGGCAAAGGGCGATGTAAGCAACACAGGCTCTACATGGACACTGCATTGACTTAACTACATCAACTTAAGCACTACGTTTTCGCAGAAGTGGAGTTATTAAATTACTGTAGTGAGCGACTTACATCGGCAGGAGTGCCATTTTAATTTAGACGCTTACTGAGTAAGTGGCCAGACTGCACTATAGAAAGCAAGTAGAACAATCAGAAAGAGATGGATAGGCAAACCCACTTGACTTATTCTTTTTTGACTCTGAGGATTTTCCATATGCTAGGGAGAAAAGCAGGCTCATCTATACCAACTTCCACTACTGATAAATGATCTTATTCAAAGTCACACTCACCGAGGAAAGCCTTTGCCTTCTGATGCATTCTGTATGATCACTGAGAAAAGAAAAGAGAAACTGTTAGGGTGTAAACTCACACAAAGGATGTCCTTCTTCAATGACACTATCTTTAGCAACAAGTTTCTAAAATGGGCAGGATTTCATTATTTTTATGTTTAGAAAATAATTCAATCCAAGCCCTCTTGGCACAGCTGATCCCAATGCTAGAGAGCAGAAAAGAAATTCTGGAAAATATAGTGCTGTCCCCCCGTCCCCCCGATGAGACCTCAAACAACCTACTGCTATGAAATATTTGTAGAACTTTCCCTTATTGTAACAACGAAGCTCCCTCTGTCCTTTGGGTTTAATGGAGATGTTAGCATCTCTGGGGACAGCTGCTGTGTGTAGGGCCAAGGACAGGAAATAATCTTTATCCACTAAAACAAAACAATGTTTGGCACCTTAAAATTCTCAGTTGGAAGCTTCAACTTACTTTTCCTCATTTGATTCTGAATAAATCCTGTCCATTTCTGAAGGGCAAGTTTTTCCTGTAACAAACACACAACATTTAAATCCAAAAAACAGCTAAGAGTCAAAGCAATAGGGAAATCACATTAAGCCATGATACTCAACCACTGCCACACCCGGGTCATTGAAGTGGTGCAGGATAACAATCACTATTGTTAAGGTTGCATCATGACATCTGTTTAAAGGTGGACCTAAGTCCTCTAAAATCAACATGCTTAGTTGGATTTCTTTGAAGTTTGGTGTGCCTCAGGAAGGTGCAGGGCAGGGTTAAGGCTCCAAAATTGGAATAATTTAAGCCTGGAGTCACAGAAAAGTTTCTAGGTTTTTTTTTTGGTTTTTTTTTTGCCCAGAGCTACAAGTCAAACTATTGACGCAATGTGGATCAAAATGGTCTCAATCTGTCAAGTTTTATCCAAGGTATTGTATGGCACTCACTAAATCTTTGGGGGACCCAAATTGAGAGTGGTATTTAAGAAAAATGTCCATTTACACTGTGCACGTGCCAATACTAGGAAAACAGCTAGAGTTCAATTCCTGACATTACAAATGCTTTAAACTTGACTTTTGTAAGTGCTCTAGAATCCAAAATGTAACTCTGATTGCTTTGAAATTTGGTGTGCCTCAAGGGAGGACAGGGTAACATTAGTGATCCAAATTTGAGGTCATTTGACCCAGGGGTTCCTGAATTAAAGCTCCCATTTCCAAATGGTTTTCTTTTGCAGCTTCGTTAAAACTGAGAGGTACTAATAAAAACGTAAGAGCTGCCATACCAGGTCAGAGCAATGGTCCATCTAGCCCAGTATCCAGTCTCCAACAGTGGCTAATACCAGAGTTTCAAGGGGGATGTACAGAACAGGGAAATTTTGGAGAGATCCACCCCGGCTTTTTCTCTCTTCATTCCAGGCATGGGGCTACATCCTTGGCTAATAGCCATTTATACACCTATCCTCCATGAACCTATCTAGTTGTTTTTTTCCACCCAGTTATGTTTTTGGACATCACAACATTCCATATCAATGAGTTCCACAGGTTAATTGTGCATTGTGTGAAAAAGTATTTCCTCTTGCTTGTAGTAAACCTACTGCCTATTAATTTCATCAAGGGACCCCTGTTTTTTGTATTTTGGGAAAGGGTATATAACATTTCTCTATTCACTTTTTATATACCATTCATGATTTTATAGACCTTTATCATATCTCCCCTCAATTATCCCGTTTTTAAGCTGAACAGCCCTAGTTTTTTTTCAGTCTCTCCTCGTATGAAAGCCATTCTATACCCCAATCACCTTTGTTACCCTTCTCTGAACATTTTCCAGTCCCACCACATCTTTTTTGAGACGAAGTGACCAGAACTCGACACAGTATTCAAGGTGTGGGCATACCGTGGATTTATATAGTGGCACTGTACTTTGTCTTATTTTCTATTCCTTTCCTAATAGTTCTTAACATTCTATTCAACATTTGACCACTGATGCACATTGAGCTGAAGTTTTCAGAGAACTATCCACCATGACTCCAAGATCTCCTTCTTGAGTGGAAACAACTAATTTAGACCCCCATCATTATATTTGTGTAATTGGAATTATTTTTTCCAATGACTGGATGAATGACAGACCTCTTAATGGCCGTGAGCCCACCCTTCAATTAACAGAACTAAGGAAAAGTAAATCATAAGTCCCCACCTAAGAGAAAAGGAGTTTGAGACTGAGCAGCTGGAAGTTGCTGCAATTTGTGAATCACGGGTGGCAGTTTCATTTTGGAGGGACTATAATCACAGTATTTGGGGGGGAGGGGCAGAAATAAGACAAATTACTTCTTGGGAGGGAAAGGGAAAGATATTAGGGGACAAAGGAGTGGGGGAATAAGAGGTTGGGGTTTGGAGCTTCAGCAAGGAGAGGGGTCTTACGGGGAGGTGGATAAATAGGGTTGAATACTAGGGAAGGCAGGAGAGTTTGTAGGCTCAGATGAGGAAGGTATAGCACTCCCAGCTCTTCCAGTGCACCCCAATACTCTGCACCCCACAACTCTGCCAGTATACTCCAACTGCACTGCTCTCCCAGCTGCCCATGCACCCCAACCAGCCTAAACCTCAACTCTCCTGCATCCCAGCTCTGCCAGTCCCCGCCAACCTCCTGCATTGCCAATTCCCCCAGTCCCCTGCACCTCAGAGCTCTGCCAGTGTGCTAGCTCAAGCGGAGGTAGCACAGGTACATCTACATGAACTAGGAATCACATCTTCAAGGTCAAATGCAGAAGTACTGTTACTCACAGAATACAATTTCAACCTATACTTTAACTTAACCATCATTAAAGCATTAGAATTCTCTCCTATTCCACCTCACTGCTGACGATATCCTTTATTATAAAGGCCCTATGCCTTGCTACTGACATTCTACTACATTCTGCTCCTACACAATTCTGCATAGAAATAATGCATACTGCATCCTGAAGACATACATGCACCTCTTCTCTTTCTTTACACTGGAGGGTGAAAAACAGATTACCTCATCTCACAATCATAGCCGTCTCACACCTCAAAGTAATCCACAGATCTTGACCAAGCAGAATTAACTAAATACCTCCACTGTCAGTTAATCCTGGGGGAATTCTGCGCCAAAGATATAAAAATTCTGCACTAAAAAATTAAAAATTCTGTACACAATATTTTAAAATTTTGCAAAATTCAGCAAATTTTATTTGTCAAAATAACACTAGATAATCACACCAGTTTCAATTTTAGTAATTTATTTCAAAATACCTGTCAGCAAGTATGTCTGCAATATTACAGACACAAAAAAATCCCCCCCAGGAGTAGAGAGTTAAAGAAACCCCTATGACAACCCAGTTCATGTTTCTCTGCCCGCTTTCTCCCCCTCCCAGAGCCCAGCCAGGGTGCCAGACACCCACAACCCCTTCCCACGCCACCCCCCTTAGCATTTCCTGGGTTTCTGACATTAGAGTTTTGCTCAGCTCAATGTTCTGCAAGGGGATAACATATATCACCAACCAACCTTATCTCTGCATTTTGCAATAGCTTTTTGTCATTGAATTATAATATTTATCTCCTCCTGTCTAGTCACAGAAAAGCATGGAGCACTCAACGTCCATATTTTCTAATCTAAGTTACCAGTTTATTCAACATTTGTGCTAGACCAGTGCTTCTCAAACTTTTGTACTGGTGACCCTCTTCAGATAGCAAGCCTCTGAATGCGACCCCCCCCCTTTATAAATTAAGAAAACACTTTTTAAAATATATTTTACACCATTATAAATGCTGGAGGCAAAGCAGGGTTTGGGGTCTAGGCTGACAGCTCGTGACCCCCCATGTAATAACCTCATGACCCCCCGAGGGGTCCCGACCCCCAGTTTGAGAATCCCTGTGCTAGACAATCTTCAACAATCACAACCCATCCATTAAAGTCTCTTTAGAACACTCCCACACTAGCATCAACTTCCTAGACACCACAATCAGCTTCATCATTGGAACCCACAGACAACTGTACGGAAGAAACCTACAGATTGCCACACCTACTTTCACAGACCCAGTAACCCCTTTCCTCCCCACAATTACACCAAAAAATCTGTTATCTAAAGCCAGGTGCTCAGATAACACAGAATATACTCCAAAGATAAGGTCCGGAATATACACCTTAACATTCTTAAAACCATCTTCACCAAACAAGGACAGTCCCCCAAAGAACTAGATCATGTAATGGAACGGACCACCCAAATTCTCCGAGATAACTTCCTCTAATCCCATACCCCTAGTTGCCACCTACCACACTGGAACCCATGTGTGGTATCATTAAACAATTACAACCCATACTCAATGGGGGCCACATCCTGAAAGAGATCTTTCCTGAACCCCCTTTTCTGGCCTTCAGACAACCCTCCAAGTTAATCATCAGAAGCAACATAAGAACGGCTATACTGCATCAGACCAAAGGTCCATCTAGCCCAGGGGTTCTCAAACTGGGGATCGGGACCCCTCAGGGGGTCATGAGGTCATTACATGGGGGTCACGAGCTGTCAGCCTCCACCCCAAACCCTGCTTTGCCTCCAGCATTTATAAGGGTGTTAAATATATACACAAGTGTTTTTCATTTAAAAGGGGGGAGTCTACTCAGAGGCTTGCTATGTGAAAGGGGTCACCAGTACAATAGTTTGAGAACCACTGATCTAGCCCAGGTTTCAGAGTAGCAGTCATGTCAGTCTGTATCCGCAAAAGTATCCTGTCTTCCAACATTTATACATTATACATGTAGACATAGCCTTACAGATTTCCCCTCACCAAAAGACGTCGATCCAATGAAAGATTTACCTTACCCACCTTGCCTCTCTAATATTTTGAGACCTACACAACAACAGCCCTGCGTATGTGAGAAATAAACCATACCAGCAAAAGCGCTGTTCTACTGGTACGATCTGCACTAGGGCTTTTGTCAGTAGAGAAAGGTCACCAAAAAAAATCACATACCCCTAACCAATATTAGTATACCAACAAAAGTTTCTCATGTCGATGTGGCCTAAGAAGGGGGAGGAACAAAATATTGGCACAAACTAGCTATAAAAAACAACTGTCTGGGCTTAATAACGTTAGCATGCAAATGGTCCCAAAACTTATTAATGGGACAGGCTGCATGGAGGTCTCCCCAGAACGGCTGCTGTCTGGCTGAGAACAGGTTTCCATCAGCGGCGGTGGCCGTGTTCGCAACGGAAACAGAAGGGTTTTAAAAACGGAGCGCTCAGCATCCGCAGGCAGCGGCACAGAACCGGCGCAGAGACCTGCACGCGCGGGACCGAGATCTCGGCTTCCCCCTAAGGCCGCGGCGAACACCTCTCGCAAGACTGAGCTGGTCCCATGGGACAGTTACCGTCACCTCACGGCACGCAGGGGAGCGGGAGGCGACCCGCCCTCAGCCCCAGCCCGGGAGAGGGGCCCATGGGGATCCAGGGAGCCCCCCGCCCAGTCAGACACCCTCCCGCCCGACACAGAGCGGCGGCGGCGGCGGCTCTCATGGGACCCGCCCTCCCTGCAGTACCCGGGCCGGGCCCGCTCCCTCCCACCTCTGCTCCGAGCCGGCCCCCCGCAGAGCCCGCTCCCAGCCCCTCACGAGCCGCCGCCATTACGGACTCCTCACCCTCCACAGCTCCGCTCCAAATCCAGCCCTCAAGACACCAACGCCTCCTCGCCGCCGCCGCTTACTCCCACGGCGCCCATCAGGCTCGGCTAGGGCCGCCGCTTCACTATTCAAACCTAACCGCCTATTCTTGCGCATGCGCCCTGACAAATCGCACTCCACAAGTACAATATGGCGGCCCCTACATCCTCCGCCGTACAACATGGCGGCCACCGAATTTCCGTACAACATGACGGCCTCGGTTTAGTCAGCTCTACGTATTGCATTACAATGTCTCCTCCTAAACTGTCTCAGGGCTCGCCCCGAGGCAGAAGTGGAGCTAGGAGCATTGTTCGTTCATGGTGGGAATTTCTTTAGGTGTACTCTGTACAGGGAGCCCAGAAACAAGCTGAGCCTGGCTAGACTCGTTTCTTATAGACTACTGGAGGTTGTAGGTTTCTGTGACGAGGTGGCCGAGTGGTTAAGGCGATGGACTGCTAATCCATTGTGCTCTGCACGCGTGGGTTCGAATCCCATCCTCGTCGCGAGATGTTTTTTCTTCTCTCTATTTCATATATGAAGCGGCTGGATTTACATTATTGCTGGCTGGGAGGGCGGTTGATTATTTAGCAGCGTGCCGAACATGCCCCCCAGCTTCATTGATCTCGATCACAATCGCCTATCAGGGCGCTGGGTGACTATAAAGTGATGGGGGAGCTCGCCAGTGACAGTGAATGCCTCCCCAGCTGAAAGGCAGTTTTCTGCCCCCCCAGCAGCTCCGTAGGGGGCGGGGGGGGGACGGACGCGTGCTGCCTTCCGTCGCACCGAGGCGGCCCAAGCGGCTGTGGTCCAGGCGGAGGAGGCTGCCCGAGGCGGGACGCGCGGGCTGATCCGCACTGTCCCAGGGCAGCGCGCTGGCAGAACCCGAACCGCTCTCTCGTGTAGGGGAAAGATCTGCCCTGTTTTCTTCTAGGGGACATTTCAGGTCTCCGTCATGGGGCAGGCGGGGGGAAGGGGCGCACATCGGGACTACTGAATTATGGGAGACAGCCCCCCTGCTCTTGGTTAGGGGGTCGACTCGCACCTGTCCTTTTTGTTACAGTTTCTGGGCTGCCCCTCTGCTGCAGGCAGGCAACACTTCCTTAGTTACCGAAGAACGCCTGGGCACCTCTTTGTCGCAGAATAGCTGCTTTCCTGTGGCAGGGAAGACACTTGTGCGTCTCACTGTGGTAGGGGGATCATCTGTGTGCTTCTCTCCAGGACCGGCTCTCCGCACCAGCAGAGCAAGCAGGTGCTTGGGGCACAATGCCAGGGGCGGCGTTCCCGCCACCCTTCTTGTTTCCTTTGTTTTGTTTGGGCAGTTGCGCTCTTGGAACTTGGGGCAGCAAATTTTTTGCTTGGGGCGGCAAAAAACCTAGAGCCGGCCCTGTTTCCCTCTGCTGTGGGCTGGTCTGGCCCAGACCTGAAGAAGAGATCTGTGGAGCTCCAAAGCTTGTCTCTTTCACCAGCAGAAGTTGGTTCAGTAAAAGATAGGACCTCACCCATCTTGTCATTCTAATATCCTGGGACCCACAGGGCTGCAACACTGCAGACAACAGTGGACTAGGGAGGCATCTGGGCTTCCATAGTGGGGAGACATATGGAGCCAACAAATGGGCTTTCCTCTGTTATTAGGATAACCTGAAAATCCCTGCTATGATGGTTGCAATATTTGCTTCGCTCACCCTGTGATAAAGAACAAAAACTGGGTTTGTTCCTGTAGTAGGAGTAACCTCACTGAACTATCCACTTTTCCAGGGAGCAAGGAATTAACATCTGGGCTTCTTGCAAGGGGGACTTTTGACCTCTGTCACTGAGGTGAGAAAGTGCAGCTTGGCTGTCCCCTGATGGTGGTAGCGATTTATCTGGATTTCCCTATTTTAACAAGCTGAAGTGTGCTGCTTTCTGTTCTAAATAAGCTTGGAAGGGTTAGATTTTTCATTGGTAAATGTCAGTAAATGTTGATTTCACCATAGACACACAAACTGATGAAAATTATTTCCATCAATAATAATCAAAGTTTACAGATAAGCAAAGTAAGAAAAATTATACCTCAGAACTTATTAGCCTTTGATTGAAGGATGTTTACTTTGTATATTTTTGACATGTCACATTGACAATTTTTATTTTAATGGGTGTACAGCTTTAACTTTTGATTCTCAACATCAGCTGTCCCCTCCCAGCACTATATTACACCTCTCATAATTTCCTGCAGCTGTGAAAATTTAAACTGATAAAAATTGAAAAAATGCTTAAAAATGAACATAGATATTATCCATCAAAATTATATTTAAAAAATTGAATTCTGCCAAGCCTAGTTATAGTGGATGGACATCTGTGCTTCCTTATAGTAGAGAGTAACAGCTGAACTTTCATGAACATTTCCTGTGTCTATATGTTTCCCACTAACACGTATGCCTATCCTCCCAGCTACATGCTTTAAAGGTGATTAACAAAGGAAGTGGGGAAAAGACTTATCCCCTGTTCTAGTTCTTATTTTTAAAGGTCAACAAAGTTCCTTGGGAAAAATGGAAAGAAAGAAAAAGAAAAAAAAGTCCTCCCCCCTGGTTTTTTGAATGAAGAGGTTCCGCTCCTGTCTAGAGTAGAAGACTACAAGCCGGTGAAATTGCACAAATCAAGAGAATAAAAGCTGAGCAACTGACAGTGGAAGGAATTTTTAGTCAGACTCTTTAAAACTCCAATTTTATCTATTTACAACTGTTTAATATTCGTACCTAATATTTTAGAGAAAGGTTATCTTTGCGTGATCTGGTCAGGTGAGAAGCAGCGGACATTGCCCTGGTTATTAATACAGACAAAACTAAGTCCCTGGCCATCGCCATCAAGCACCCTCCAACTCTAGATTACAACTAGCTCACTGTTAACCTGTCCAGATGGGACACTTGGCAGGTAGCAACTGTACAATACTTGGGAAGCATCACAGACAGTGCTGAAGGATGCCAGCGAGAGGTGGACACCCCGCTGCTGCTGCTTTGTTTCGAGCCCTTCAGCAGCCTCTGTGGCAATGTTAAGGAGTACTTGTGGCACCTTAGAGACTAACCAATTTATTTGAGCATGAGCTTTCCTGAGCTACAGCTCACTTCATCAGATGTTTACCGTGGAAACTGCAGCAGACTTTATATACACACAGAGAATATGAAACAATACCTCCTCCCACCCCACTGTCCTGCTGGTAATAGCTTATCTAAAGTGATCAACAGGTGGGCCATTTCCAGCACAAATCCAGGTTTTCTCACCCTCCACCCCCCCACACAAATTCACTCTCCTGCTGGTGCTAGCCCATCCAAAGTGACAACTCTTTACATAATCAAGTCGGGCTATTTCCTGCATAGATCAAGGTTTTCTCACATCCCCCCCCACCCCCATACACACACAAACTCACTCTCCTGCTGGTAATAGCTCATCTAAACTGACCACTCTTCAGGTTTAAATCCAAGTTAAACCAGAACATCTGGGGGGGGGGGGGTAGGAAAAAACAAGAGGAAACAGGCTACCTTGCATAATGACTTAGCCACTCCCAGTCTCTATTTAAGCCTAAATTAATAGTATCCAATTTGCAAATGAATTCCAATTCAGCAGTTTCTCGCTGGAGTCTGGATTTGAAGTTTTTTTGTTTTAAGATAGCGACCTTCATGTCTGTGATTGCGTGACCAGAGAGATTGAAGTGTTCTCCGACTGGTTTATGAATGTTATAATTCTTGACATCTGATTTGTGTCCATTTATTCTTTTACGTAGAGACTGTCCAGTTTGACCAATGTACATGGCAGAGGGGCATTGCTGGCACATGATGGCATATATCACATTGGTGGATGTGCAGGTGAACGAGCCTCTGATAGTGTGGCTGATGTTATTAGGCCCTGTGATGGTGTCCCCTGAATAGATATGTGGGCACAATTGGCAACGGGCTTTGTTGCAAGGATAAGTTCCTGGGTTAGTGGTTCTGTTGTGTGGTATGTGGTTGTTGGTGAGTATTTGCTTCAGGTTGCGGGGCTGTCTGTAGGCAAGGACTGGCCTGTCTCCCAAGACTTGTGAGAGTGTTGGGTCATCCTTTAGGATAGGTTGTAGATCCTTAATAATGCGTTGGAGGGGTTTTAGTTGGGGGCTGAAGGTGACGGCTAGTGGCGTTCTGTTATTTTCTTTGTTAGGCCTGTCCTGTAGTAGGTAACTTCTGGGAACTCTTCTGGCTCTATCAATCTGTTTCTTTACTTCTGCAGGTGGGTATTGTAGTTGTAAGAAAGCTTGACAGAGATCTTGTAGGTGTTTGTCTCTGTCTGAGGGGTTGGAGCAAATGCGGTTGTATCGCAGAGCTTGGCTGTAGACGATGGATCGTGTGGTGTGGTCAGGGTGAAAGCTGGAGGCATGCAGGCATGCAGTTTCCACGGTAAACATCTGATGAAGTGAGCTGTAGCTCACGAAAGCTCATGCTCAAATAAATTGGTTAGTCTCTAAGGTGCCACAAGTACTCCTTTTCTTTTTGCGAATACAGACTAACACGGCTGTTCCTCTGAAATGTGGCAATGTTGTGACACCAAGCTTGCTAGGAATCTGCAGCTCTATGTAGTCGTAGTTGTATGGCAGTGAAATGTGTGCACTAAGGTAGGCTGAAGAGCAGTTGATTGGCATTTATCTCTATAAACTGTTCCATATTAAGTGGCAGGACAAGATCAAAAATGAGAATATTTGTAGCCAAACCCACCAACCACCTCCATCAGCGCTGGTTCCATTTCAGCAGCTTTCTTGGTACAGACATAGTATTATGATGGCAGATCCACAAATTATAAAGCATATTTACTAAGGAATCTTGCCACATGGAAAGTGATCATATGGTTACCAAAAGCTCGGGTGATGCGATAAGATTACCAATGATGGACAAAGACTGAATATCCAGCCAGACTGTCTTAGGAACCTAGCTAAAGATTGATTGGAGTTGTGCTTGATCTGCAAGGAGGCTACATCCCTTTGGGATTTGCTTTGGTGGTGATGATAATGATGAATGAAGATGTCTTTGCTAAAAGATTCAACCTCCCGCACCCCTTCAATGAATGTTTGAGAGGTCACAATAACTATCACAGAGATCTTGATATTTCCACAGCAAAATAGAAGCAGGAAAACAAACTGATTCAGTCTTCTTTAGACATCATAAAGCAGTAAAACAAAACACAAAAATAAAACTATGGAAATTCAATTAAAAAAACTCCTTACAGGTTATCTTTAAAGGGCAAAATGCCTTGGAAATCAGAGAAACTGATGGATTTGCTTTAGCTGTTTTTTAAAAAATATGAAACTGGGAGAGATCAAATTTGTGTTAATAATTTACATGTAAATAATACTTTTCATCTGAAGGGTTCCAAAGTACTTTGTAAACTAAGCACAGCGAACACATTAGGGCAAAGCAAAAATCAGCTGCACATAAGACTGGCCATACTGAGTCAGACCAGCGGTCCATCTAGCCCAATAGCCTGTCTTCTGACAGTGGCCAATGCCAGATGCTTCAAAGGGAATGAATAGAACAGGGCAATCATGGGGTGATCCGTCCCCTGCTGTCCAGTCCAAGCATCTGGCAATCAGATGCTTGAGGACATCCAGAGCATGGAGTTGCATCCCTGTCCATCTTCTCTAATAGCTGTTGATGGACCTATCCTCTATGAACTTATCTAATTCTCTTTTGAACCCAGATATAGTTTTTGCCTTCACAACATCCCCTGGTAATGAGTTCCAGAGGTTGATTGTGTGCTGTGTGAAGAAGTACTTCCTTTTGTTTGTTTTAAACCTGCTGTTTATTAATTTCATTGGATGACCCCTGGTTCTTGTGTTACGTGAAGGGGTAAATAACACTTCTTCTCACCAGTCATGATTTTATAGACCTCTGTCATATTCTCTCTTGGCCTATTCACAATATCTTTATCTATGCAAAGAGGCACATTGGCAGGCTGATGAGTTAGTAAGGTAAGCAAGATATGACTACATAGATCTTGGACACATTTTAGAGGTTCATTCTCTGTTAAATTCCTGCTTCCCAGGCCTTGATGCATTCTCTGGGTCAGGTGTAGTAAAGCAAAGCTCCCAGAAGAGTTTAACAGAGCTGCCAGCAGGGGCTATCGCTGTGTTACTTCTGGGAGAATTCTGTGCCAAAAAATTAAAAATCATGTGCACAATATTTTAAAATTCTGCAGATTGTGTGTGTCAAAACAAACAATATAATCACACCAGTTTCAATTATTTTGGTAATTTATTTCAAAACACCTGTCAGCAAGTATGTCTAACAATAGAGAAGACAAAGATTCAGGAATTTTTTTTTGACAAATAGATTCTAGGCATACTTATACTAGGCATATTTATACAGAACTCTGAGTAATAACTCATTCAAACTACAATACAGAACCATATTTCCCACACCCCCAGAAGCAGTGCAAAGACTTGGGGGAGTCAGGGATAATGGAGAAGCTCAGGGAGAGGGAAATAATTGCTTGAAAGAAGTCTGGGTGTGAACTTGGAGGGTTGTTGGGTATGGGTGGGAAAAGTATGGAACAGGGTTTTTTTTGGGGGGGGGCAGCAGGGTGGGATTATTAGGGAGCTTCCCCCATGCAGACCCTTGCTGACCCCAGCCTCTCCCATTCAGGCATATCTTCCCGTCTCCATGTGTCCATGCACCCCATTCCTATGTATTTCTGTGCTCCCGCATTCCCCCTAACACCCCATCCCCATGTCCCACACCCCTCAGCCAGCCCCCTCCCCATCCCGATATAGCTCTGCACCCATCCTGTGTCCTTGCACCCCCTCAGACAGCCCCCACCCCTCATCCCCATGTGTCCCTGCACTCCCTCCCCCATCCTTGTGTCTCTGTGCCCCAACTCAGCCACCCCCCCTCCCCCATGTGGCCCTGTGCCTCCACTCCATTCAGCCCATGCCCCAGTCTGTCCTCCCCCACTAGCCCTTATGAGCCCCTGTCTGACCCCCAAGCAGCCCCATGCTGTCTGTCTCCCCATATCCCCTTTCTCCTGACCTGGCCCGACAGGCCCTGTGAAGAAGAGACTGCAAGTTCTCTCTCTTCCCTAGCTGACTGCTCTGTTCTAGTGCCACAGCTCCCTTGGGTGGGCAAAAGGCAGAACTGCAGCAATTTTCTGGCAGAAACTATTTTTTGCGGAAAAAAAATAAAAGTACGTGCAGCACATTAATTATGCACACATGCAGAATTCCCCCAAGAGTAGCGTGTTCACGCATATTGCTCTGGAGTGTGGCCATCACTCTACAGGTCCCGGTTCATTACTGGGATTCCTGTGCACTACAGCAACACAAATAAGTGGTGACTTGCATGTAAAGGTAACCAGCCTCCTCTGCCACATATTCTAGTCCCTGTTGACCCAGGGAGCAAGGGATGTATTTGCCCTCAGCAGCCCCAAGCTAAAAGCTGCTGCCTGACAGTGCATGATGCCAAGATAGCACGCTGGCCAAGTCCAATCTTTGGAACCCACCCAAAGAGCCTCATCCACATTAAGACCAGAGCCTGTAGCATTCACATCACACACACAAATATCACAATTAGCCCCCCTTGTTGTCAGTTTAGCACAGAGGGCCAGGAATGAATGAGTCACAAGAGACTGACCAGCCAGCAGCCTCTTTAGATTATGGTTAAGGCACATTAGCAAATGGGCAAGAAGCCTGTACTGTTGTTGTCACTGAAGTTCTCTCTACAAAGAACAGGTACAGCAATCTCAACAATCTTCACTTTCCCCGAGCATCATATCCACCCACATGAAACATGCACAGAATCACTCCACGACGAAGGCCCGCTACCCCATGGTTTTAGCTTAGAATTTTTTTTTTTTTTTTTGCTTAAATCAGTCATAGAGCAGGGTTTATGGTAAACATGTTGACATCTTTAATTATACTACCTTGTAATTGCCTTTGGTATGTTCAATTATCTTTATAAAAAGGAAACAGATTGGACTGCACAAATCTGGCTATCTGCATACAAATTACAACTCATACACACACAATATAACGTAGACAGCAGCTTTTAACTCAAATAAAACAATTAATTGCAATGTTCACAGGGAGGATGCTTGAATAAAAAAACCGTAACCTCCCACAGTTCAAGTTGTTTTGGGGCCAGTAATCACAGGCAGTTTCTCTATCAGCAATGGGACACAATAAATAATGTGGTGGTGTATGAAGGCCTTAATAGTAACTGTTAAGCATGGCCAGAAAAAATGAAGTGGAGATATAGCACTCAAAATATTATCTGTACTTACTCCTTCCCCCAAATTTTCCACAATAGGTCTTTCAGTCTTCCGTTCTCCACATAGGAACATAAATTACTTCCACACTTTAGCATTATAAAGTATTTGCTTCATGTGGTAGTCTTCTTACAGAAGAGATAGAAAAGGCAGCAGAATTAAATTTGGGATTACAGTTGGCTGAAATTTGGAATTTCCAGGTCATGGGAAATTTCAACATTAAAAATTTCTCATGAACTGGAGATTCTGAAAAATTGTGTTTCAGAAACTCTAAAACAGTATTTTCAAAATGAAATATGAAGGGGGTGCTGAGAGTCATTAAACCAAACTGTAAGCCCTGTATATAATGGAAACCATTTCAAGGCTGGGGGTGCAATATCACCCCTAGATCCAGCACCTATGGAAATATGCTCCCAGGTAATTGCTTAGTGAAACTGAAATGATTCGTGTCAGTTTCACTACTTCCCCTCACTGAATAGCAGCTATCAAACTGTCATTTTCAAGGCTACCATTCAGTCCTGAGCAGCCATGAAATGGACATGAACCAGGTCAGCAGCTGCCAGGGATTCCATGGTCCACTAGCCCCATGACAGCCTGACCACATGGATGGCCCAAGGCTGGCAACCCTAGGGCTACCAAATTCCCATGCCAGCTGGCTCCCTGAGCTAATAGAGTATAGGCATCTGGGGCGCAAGTTGACCAGGGAGCCTGGCTCAGTGGCAGACAGCCTGGAAGCCCCAGCTGGAGATGTGGCTCTCCGAGCTTCCAGGCTCCCTATGGTACTGGGAGTCCAGATCCTGAGAGCAACAGCTTGAGGTAGGCCTGCCATGCCCTCATCAGGAAGCATGGAAACCCTGAGAGCTCCAGCTGAAGCTTTCACGGCTTCCAGGCTCTCTGCTGTAGAGCTGGGACCTCAAAATTCATTTCTTCAAAGGATGGACAGAAGAGTTTGCCTATATTGATAAAACAGCACTTTGTTCTTTACCATCAACTTTATGCAGTGATCCACCAAGGGTTTTTTTTTAAAGTGTGTGTGTATATTATATGTGTAGGGTGGGCTGGTTTTTTGTTTTTTTTGTTTTTAATGTGTGCATGCACTCTCAGCAACTCTGGTCTTTCCTGGTGTTGCTAGAGGACCTCTCTGTTGGATGTGTTTATTCAAGTGGCAGAATGATAAATTCAACACATTCTTCAACGTGTCAGTCAGCAAAGATAAACCAGAGTTAAAAAACCCCTTCCCCTGGTGGTGTTACCCTAATGATCTTTCATTTTGCAGAATGGGGCACTGTGACATACTAGCTGGTAAATCATGGAGCCTCTGTACTCTCCCCCCACCACACACACTATAGCCACAGAATAATAAAGAAAGCACTTAGCATTAACACACAAATTACTAGGGAAAGTGGCAGTTGTGCAGTTTCTTACTTTAAGTCACCTTTGTATTTCACAGGGCCAAGATCATGAATCCTGAAGAAACCCTCTTTGAAGATATCACTCCTGTTTGGGCATATAGAAGACTAGATGCGAATGTTCACAGTTAGTCTGTAAGCCTGAACAGGGCAGGGGCTACCTTCTTATTAGGTGTGGGCAATGCATACCATGGTAAGGCTCTCGTCAAGGCCTCTAAGTGCTGCTATAATAATAAAGGGACTATGTATGTTGATCAAACATAGCACTGGGTAGTGAGCGAAGATTTTTGTTTGGCCAAAATCCACACACACTTTTTTCTATTCTAGATGCACTCTTGGCATCGTTAGAATAAGCCGATAACATTCTAGACTTCCTAATATCAACTTACCAGCAATGCACTGGCTTGTACAGGTTTGGGTTTACTGTCTAATGCAGGGCAAGTACAAGCAGCTAGCACACATCTACCAACATTAGCATTATTATTTAAGGTTGGGATGGAAAAATCCACTTTGCCATAGCAAACAGGAAATGTCCCAGTGAGTACATCACTGTCCTGCCCTTCAAAAAAAATAAAAAAATGAACACACAAAAAACAAAACAAAAACCCCACACAAGGTTAACATTTTTTTACATCCTAAAGTCTCTCACACACAAACAGATGGAGTGTTCTAATTCTTGAAATGCCTCAGGTGTGGGTTAGAACTTTCAGAACACGCTGAAACCAAATAACCAAAGTATTTTCAGTTTTACTTCTACTATTCAGAACCCTATCACTGCTGCAATCAGGTGTTTCATTCTGCAGCAGCTCACAAAGTTTCTGAGTAATAGCAGAGGCTGATACTGAAGCTCCTTCTACGGAGGCTGGGAGCTGCAAAATGAAGGCTAGGGTAGTAGAAACACCCCTACTTAGAACAACCAAAAAGTCAAGAGGGTGGAGTAGAGCCATCCCTGAAACAGCAAGCCCCTGCCACCTTCCTTATCAGACTTAGCTTTCTGGCTATTATATGTTTGGTATGCTTTCTAAGCCCTGTGTGTGGGTACATGGAAGGGGGTGGTTAAGATATGTTAGAAAAGATATGCACAGTACAAGATGTACAGTAAAAGGCGTAATGGGGGTTAAGGAATAAGGAGAGGAACTATATGGGAGGAGTTAAAAAATATAGGGAAAGGAAACAGACTGATTAAAATATGTAGAGATTGTTTTGGATGGGAGTACCTACAGATATGGACTCATTAACAGCAAACATGACAATTTCTTTGGGCTACTGAATTTTTAGTTGGAGCAGTATGCTTTTCCAAGGAATTTTGCAAAGCTGATTTAAGGACAGACTATACTCCATCTAGAACAAACAAAAAACAGAATCTGGAAACACACACAAGGATGGAAACGTCTTAATGAGGAGAACTGCACAATGCAACAGAACTCCAAATAAAATGAATGAAAATTAACCTGCCAGGAAAAGAACCAGCTTGCAGTGCCTTGGTATAAACAAAACTAAGAACACAACTGAAACTGATCTGGGTGTGACACCTGAAGTATTTTAGATTGACTAACATCTCCCCAACCCTTAACCAGAAAGACAAGGGAGTTAGATGACAGACACAGGAAAAGGGCCAAGATGCTGATTGTCTTAGTTGTATGCATTTAGTAAGCAACTGCATTCAATCTGCAAACAAGGATGCACCCTGAACACCATGTGGTGAGAAGAGGAAGCAATTGTTCCAAGCTTCCCACCTTTGAGTAATATTTTTTACCCATCACTGTTACCATCTTAAAGGAAAACATAGATAAAGTGTCTTGGATTAACCATCTCTCCCTTCAGTAGCTGTCAGCAGGTTCATTGTTAGGAAAGAGTTCTCAACGCTAATCAGGAAGAACTCTTCCCACCTCCTCAAAATTCACAAGCAATCCAGGCACAACACAATAAATAATGATGGAAGATCGCAGTAGCGCCAATGAGATATTTTTACCGCACACAAGTTCAGGACTTTACCAAATACTTTCATTTTAGTTTTGTTGGAAGGAAACTAAAAAGTCTCAGTATCTATTCTTAGCTCTCATCCCAGTCCTCTAGAGCCCAGTCTGGCATCTTGGAATTGTATTCAAACTCTGCTCCCTTGTAGCGTAAGGCATGCAGGTACATCACAAGCTCCCTAGGAGATGGGTCCTGCCTCACTATTTTACACTCCTCACACAGAGGGTCCTTTTCTTCTGTATGTCCATCCTGATTCCCACTTGAACTAGCTCCTTCAGGGTTTGCTTCATGTGTTTCTGGTCTGGTGTCAGAATTCTGCAAACAAGCCTGTATTTCAGCTTCTTTCTGATCCTTAGAGTCCTCAGTTCTGCAGGAGTCTGTGCTTATAGGCATAATCTCAACTGGCTTAGTACAGTAACCTGAATGGTCACATTCTTTACTTCCCACAATGGGCCTCAGGTCCTCCTCTGAAACGTCCAAGATGCTCAAGCTCTGTTTGGAACGATGTTCTTCCACTAAAGCCCTGAGAAGCTCCTCATCTGTTTTATTAATCTCACCACCCTTACCCTTAGTAGGACCCCAGGCTTCCATATTGTAGATGGGGTCATTGACAATAGGATATCCCAGGAATTGCAAATGGACCCGGATCTGGTGAGTGCGACCTGTGTATGGAAAACACTTGACCACACTGGTCTTGCCATTATAACTAAGCCTTTGGAAGACAGTTTTACAGGATTTGCCTTTGGGGTCCACACGACACACCCCCACTTTGTAAGAAACAACCAGGATGGGTTCCTCGCAGGTCACTTCATTTTCTGGAAACTCCCCAAGCACACGGCAGACGTACTCCTTTTCCAGCTACGGGGGAAAACAGAGTGAATATCAGAAACACATCAATCCAGACAATGTAAATCTCTCTCGAGCTCCAAATACATTAAGCTAAAACTAACCATTCCTGCCCTCCCCTCCACTTACAGATATGTGGGGAAGTTCAGACATTTCAGTTATAGGATTGCAGCTAAACAGGAGAAGCAAACAAGCATCTCAAGTGTACCTCATTACAAAGTGAAGTCTTCGATTTAGACCTACAGTGGCTTCTGTTCCATTCAGGTGTACTTTATTAATGGAATTTGATAACTTCATAATTCAACATTTCAGCTAAGACCTAGGAAACTATTTTAACATTAAACCCAAATTTATTTCAAGATTTATTCTCAGATTTGTGTTACATCCCATACTTTTGTGCCCTTGCTGCAAATCTTAAAAGCCAGAGTCCCACACTGGGATTGGCAGGTTGCGGGTGTGACACCCTGTATCCCACGTTCAGCATTTTTAGATGGTTATGATGTATTTTGTACAAAGTATGCCTTGTGAGGTATCTACAGAACAACACTGTCCTGTCAAAATTTGTGTATCAACATTGTATATGGAGCTTTGAGATTTTACTTTATGATTGTTACTGAAATATGCTGTAGTTCTGGGTAATGCCCACACACTATTTTCTCAAAGACAAAGGCACACTGGCAAGCCAGCTAGGTGCCAAAAGGCCATTACCTGCTTAATCTGAGATACACCAGCAGGAAAGTTGTAAACAAGAAATTGATAATTCACCTGAAGGACAGTTGGCAGTTCACATACGCCATGGAACTGCCGACACCATGACCCAGCAAAGATTTTTCCAGTACAAAGAGTCAGAGTATAAGAAGGGAGAAAAAAATGCCTCTAGAGACCTCTTTTCGCCCATCTTTACTCACAGAAGATCACTTAAAAGACAAAACGTGCATCACTAAACTAAGGAGAGCAGGGGTGCTGGAACAATTTTTATAGTGGGGGTGCTGAGAGTCACTGAACCAAGCTGTTAACCCTGTATATAATGGAAATCACTTCAACATAAGAACGGCCATACTGGGTCAGACCAAAGGTTCATCTAGCCCAGTATCCTGTCTTTCAACAGGTGCCAATGCCAGGTGCCCCAGAGGGAATGAACAGAACAGATAATCATCAAGTGATCCAGCCCCTGTCGCCCATTCCCAGCTTCTGGCAAACAGAGGCTAGGGACACCATTCCTCCCCATCCTGGCTAACAGCCATTGATGGACCTACCCTCCACGAACTTATCTAGTTCTTTTTTGAACCCTGTTATAGTCTTGGTCTTCCCAACATCCTCTGGCAATGAGTTCCATAGATGGACTGTGCGTTGTGTGGAAAAATACTTCCTTTTGTTTCTTTAAACCTGGTGCCTATTAATTTCATTTGGTGACTCCTAGTTCTTGTGTTGAGGAGTAAAGAACACTTCCTTATTTACTTTCTCCACATCAGTCATGATTTTTATAGACTTCTATCATATCCCCCCTTAGTTGTCTTTTTCCAAGCTGAAAAGTCCCAGTCTTATTCATCTCTCCTCATGTGGAAGCCATGCCAGACCCCTAAACATTTCTGTTGCCCTTTTCTGAACCTTTTCCAATTCCAATATATCTTTTTTGAGATGAGGCACCACATCTGCACGCAGTCTTCAAGATGTGCGCTTACTATGGATTTCTGTCTTATTATCTGTCCCTTTCTTAATGATTCCCAACATTCTGTCTCTTAATGTTTTCCCAACATTCTGTCCCAACACCTTTTTGACTGCCGCTGCACATTGAGTGGATATTTTCAGAGAAACACCCCCCAGCTCCAGCACCTATGAGGGAGAGTGGTCCTAGCCTGAAGGTTTTTCCAGCCAGTAAGACTACTGAAAGTTTTTGGGTGAGACAAACTTTTTGCTTTTAAACTTATTAACCTTGGTAAAGTTTAGGAATTTGCTTGCGTGTTTATCTTTTTTCTTCTTTTGTAACCAGCTCTGACTTTTATGTCTTATCACTTGTAAATCACTTAAAATTAGGGCTATCAAACAATTAACAAAATAATCACAATCGCAAGATTAAAAATAGTTGCGTTTTAATTGCACTGTTAAACAAGAGAATACCAATTTAAGTTTATAATAAATTTGTGGATGTTTTTCTACATTTTCAAATAATTGATTTTAAATTACAACAGAACAAAGTGTACAGTGCTCTCTTATTTTTGAGTACAAATATTTGCACTGTAAAAAAAAAATAGTATTTCAATTCACCTCATACAAGTACCGTAGCACAATCTCTATCATGAAAATGCAACTTACAAAGGTAGAATTATTATTTTTTGTTTTTACATAACTGAACTCAAAACCAAAACAAATGTAAAACTTTAGAGCCTACAAGTCGAAGCATGAAGGGCATACAAATGTTTAGCATATCTGGCACGCAAATACCTTGTACTGCCGACCAGAACAGTGCCATGCAAAAGCCTGTTCTTACTTTCAAATTACACTGTAAATAAGAAGCAGGCAGCATTATCTCCCGTAAATATTAACAAACTTGTTTGTCTTGAGTGATTGGGTGAACAAGAAGAACTGAGTGGACTAGTATGAGATGAATTGAAAATTACTATTTCTTTTATCTTTTTTACAGTGCAAATATTTGTAATAAAATATAAAGAGAGCATAGTACATTTTATGTTCTGTGTTGTAACTGAAATCAATACATTTGAAAATGTAGAAAAACATCCAAAATATAATAAATTTAAATTGGTATTCTATTATTGTTTAAGTGTGTGATTAAAGCCACGATTAATTGTGACTTTTTAAAATCTAATTAATTTGTTTTGCGTTAATTGCATGCATTAACTGCAATCAATAGACAGCCCTACTTAAAATCTAAAACAAGTTTATTAATTAAGAAAGATACTGTTTTATCTAAACCAGTGTGTTTGGAAAGTCTCACTTGAGACAACAAAGGCTTTGTAGGAATGACAGACTAGTTTACGAGCTTGTACGGTCCAGTGGGCTACTGAAGGTACAAAGCTGGGACTCAGGGATATGTGGGTGTCTCCCTGTATCTAGTTATTGATGGCAGGGCATATCATTAATGTACTCAGCTGAGAGAGACTTTGCATGCTGGTGGCTGAGAGTGATCAGAGCCTGGAGGTTTGCTGTTTACTAGCAAAGCAACGTAAAAGGCATCCCAGGCTGGAGAGCTAAGGGGCCATAGCAATTCAGCATGCACCCTGGGGAATGTCAAAACAGGATATTGCATAGAACATTTACAGGAAAATTTGAGTCCTTCAAAATTGAAATAGACTTTTTATTAAAACATCAATAACCTCTCAATTGTTGTCTCACAAACTAGCACACTTATCCACTATACAACCTACTAAGGCACCCAAATTCTGCTCAGTGGAGCATCACATTAGCATTTTACCAAGAGCACAAGGGGTGCATGTAATTTGCACCTGTCTTCATCTTAAAGAAGGCTACTTGTAAACTTTGGGACTTGTGTTTGCCCAACAGTCTGTACTTGGACCAAACCTGCTTCGAAAGCTCTTTAAAGATGTACTTTAAAAAACACTTAAGTCCTCAGCCCTCACCTGTCTCTGCCGAACTTGCTCATCAATCCTCTTAGACACTTCTGCAGTCTTGGCAAACATGAGCACACCGGAAGTCATGCGATCAAGCCGGTGAATAGTGTGCAACTCCTTCAGGTTATGCTCTTTGCCCAAGATGAAGATGACAGTATTGTGTCGAAATCTGCCGCATGGGTGTACGGGTAAAGACGAGGGTTTGTCCACGACAACCACCTCGTCATTCTCCACTAAAATCTGGATAGGCTGAGCAGTGACTGGAGGCTCATGGCGATGCACTGTATTCCTCAGAAAATCGTTATTCTACAAGCAAAACAGATTATTAGAGTAGATAGGATTTCCCCAAATAGCCATCTGTGAGAAATAAGGGACAGAAAGCACAGGTCAAGAACAAAGTGGGACCCAACATTAAGAAACCAGCTAAATATATACTACGAAATAGGACTGTATTATAATCATTAAGCATACTGGTTTATCAAATCCTAGCTCAAACACTGCTCGCATGCCTAGTATTCTTTAGGCAGGGGGGAAACTCAATACAAAAAGTCACTTGCATGCAATGCTGTCTGAGGGAGATGAATGCCTTCCTGACTCATGCAGGCGAACAGCCTATGTCCTGAAAGTTTGATCAATTTTAACTAATACAGCTTCAAATACTGTCATGAAATTACATCCAGCACTTTTGGTTTAAAGTCACACCTTAAGTTATGCTGAAAAGCATCCACAGGCAGAGAAAGCCTTACTCTGCGCTCATCATTCATAGAATATCAGAGTTGGAAGGGACCTCAGGAGGTCATCTAGTCCAACCCCCTGCTCAAAGCAGGACCAGTCCCCAGTGTTTGCCCCAGATCCCTAAATGGCCCCCTCAAGGATTGAACTCACAACCCTGGGTTTAGCAGGCCAATGCTCAAACCACTGAGCTATCCCTCCCCCCCCCATGAAGGAGTAGTTCTTCCTGGATGTTTGTACTGCACGTAACTTCGGGTCCTACCACAATACAAACTACTATGTTTAAACGTGGTTGTGGCCAAAATATATTACATTATTTTCTTTTCCCATATGAAGAGAAGAAAAAAACAACATCATGACATGTTAGAGAACTAGGTTCTCTTTATGTAGGCTAGTCTCCTCCCCACTCCAGGTCACCACAAATTAGCTACACACATTTCAAAATATTGTTTTAATTATCAGTTTTTTGTAGTCTAGATAGGGGGCTTGGGGCTCTAGCTGCTCTTGATTTCTTCTAGAGTGGGAAACATGATACCCCTTCCTCCACACACGGAGCCAGGCAATGAACCCGCAACTGCAGTCACTGTTGTAGAGAGCCACCCGGCCAGAGGGCAGGGCTGCTCCCCACGGAGGCAGCCAGGAGCGGCCAGCTGGGGCCATGGGGGTAGCAGGAAGGAGAGCGTGAAGTAGACGAGGGGCCAGGTGGGGGAGAGGGGAGCTCCACGCGGGAACGGATCTCTCTCCCCAAGGGTGGGGAGCTTGTTTCTGAAACTAGCAAATCGATGCGCCTTCCGCCCACCCCCCGAGAGGTAACCTGCGGCCGCCCCCGCCGGTGCCAAGCCGCGGGAAGGTAACCCGGGGTCTGGCGCAGGCGGGCGAGTGGTGGGGTGGCGCCGGGGACCTGCCTTGAGCACGACGCTGAGGTCCCGCACGGGCTGCTCGTTGAGGCGCAGGCGGCCGGCGCTGGCCGCGGCCCGGTAGGAGTCGAGGGGCTGGGCGCGGAACTCGGTGCTGAAGACGTGCAGCAGGCTCTTGCCCACCCAGCGGCCCTTGCAGTAGGTCTGGAAGTCGAAGTGGTAGGGCCGCACCTTGCGCAGCCCGCCCTCGAAGTAGTAGCGGGTCTCGGCGAAGTGCGGCTCGCTGAAGCTCACGCCGGGGTTGCGCTTCCTCGGGGGCGGCACGTAGCGCTCGCCGGGGCCCGGCCGCTTCTCCTCCCCGGCCAGCAGCCGCCGCCTCTTGGCCGCGGGGGGCGCGTCCCCCGGGCCGCTGCTCCCCGGGCCGGGCTCTTCCATGCGGCCGCCCACGGGCGCTAGGGCGGCGAGCGACCAGCGGACTCTCGGGCCAGCGAGCAGCAGCCACGGCTCGGCAGCCGCCGCCGGCCTCGCCCACATGGCCTCGGACTGGGATACGCCGGCGCGTGACGCCCCGGCAGCCCAGCCAATCACCCCTGCCCACTCTGGGTGACGTTGAACACAAGCGGCACGAAACTCCCCGCCCCGAGAACTAGGCGCCGCCCCTCTGCCATTTCCGCGCCGCGGCTGCTGGCCGTGCTGCGAGCCGCCGCCCGCTCGCGGGGGGAGCGTGGGCAGAGCGGGGCCGCGCGTCTCCCCTGAGTCCACAGGCGCAGTTTGCGGGGGGAGCCTGGGGGCCCCTCTACGCTGAAGCCAGTTCCCGGGGGGGTGGGGGCGAGACCCTGCTGCTCCGGCGGCCTGAGCGCTCTGGCACTGGCAGCTGCGGTGATGTGGCTGGTTCCAGAGGAACAGCCGTGTTAGTCTGTATTCGCAAAAAGAAAAGGAGTACTTGTGGCACCTTAGAGACTAACCAATTTATTTGAGCATGAGCTTTCGTGAGCCACAGCTCACTTCATCAGATGTTTACCGTGGAAACTGCAGCAGACTTTATATACACACAGAAATCATGAAACAATACCTCCTCCCACCCCACTGTCCTGGTGGTAATAGCTTATCTAAAGTGATCAACAGGTGGGCCATTTCCAGCACAAATCCAGGTTTTCTCACCCTCCACCCCCCCACACAAATTCACTCTCCTGCTGGTGCTAGCCCATCCAAAGTGACAACTCTTTACATAATCAAGTCGGGCTGAAGGTCGAAACAGCAGACTGGACTTCTACATAGAGTGCTTCCGCCGACGTGCACGGGCTGAAATTGTGGAAAAGCAGCATCACTTGCCCCATAACCTCAGCCATGCGGAACGCAATGCCATCCACAGCCTCAGAAACAACTCTGACATCATAATCAAAAAGGCTGACAAAGGAGGTGCTGTTGTCATCATGAATAGGTCGGAATATGAACAAGAGGCTGCTCGGCAGCTCTCCAACACGAGTTTCTACAAGCCATTACCCTATGATCCCACTGAGAGTTACCAAAAGCAACTACAGCATTTGCTCAAGAAACTTCCTGAAAAAGCACAAGATCAAATCCGCACAGACACACCCCTGGAACCCCGACCTGGGATATTCTATCTACTACCCAAGATCCATAAACCTGGAAATCCTGGGCGCCCCATCATCTCAGGCATTGGCACCCTGACAGCAGGATTGTCTGGCTATGTAGACTCCCTCCTCAGGCCCTACGCTACCAGCACTCCCAGCTACCTTCGAGACACCACTGACTTCCTGAGGAAACTTCAATCCATCGGTGATCTTCCTGATAACACCATCCTGGCTACTATGGATGTAGAAGCCCTCTACACCAACATTCCACACAAAGATGGACTACAGGCCGTCAAGAACACTATCCCCGATAATGTCACGGCTAACCTGGTGGCTGAACTTTGTGACTTTGTCCTTACCCATAACTATTTCACATTTGGGGACAATGTATACCTTCAGATCAGCGGCACTGCTATGGGTACCCGCATGGCCCCACAGTATGCCAACATTTTTATGGCTGATTTAGAACAACGCTTCCTCAGCTCTCGTCCCCTAAAGCCCCTACTCTACTTGCGCTATATTGATGACATCTTCATCATCTGGACCCATGGAAAAGAAGCCCTTGAGGAATTCCACCATGATTTCAACAATTTCCATCCCACCACCAACCTCAGCCTGGTCCAGTCCACACAAGAGATCCACTTCCTGGACACTACAGTGCTAATAAACAATGGCCACATAAACACCACCCTATACCGGAAACCTACTGACCGCTATTCCTACCTGCATGCCTCCAGCTTTCACCCTGACCACACCACACGATCCATCGTCTACAGCCAAGCTCTGCGATACAACCGCATTTGCTCCAACCCCTCAGACAGAGACAAACACCTACAAGATCTCTGTCAAGCTTTCTTACAACTACAATACCCACCTGCAGAAGTAAAGAAACAGATTGATAGAGCCAGAAGAGTTCCCAGAAGTTACCTACTACAGGACAGGCCTAACAAAGAAAATAACAGAACGCCACTAGCGGTCACCTTCAGCCCCCAACTAAAACCCCTCCAACGCATTATTAAGGATCTACAACCTATCCTAAAGGATGACCCAACACTCTCACAAGTCTTGGGAGACAGGCCAGTCCTTGCCTACAGACAGCCCCGCAACCTGAAGCAAATACTCACCAACAACCACATACCACACAACAGAACCACTAACCCAGGAACTTATCCTTGCAACAAAGCCCGTTGCCAATTGTGCCCACATATCTATTCAGGGGACACCATCACAGGGCCTAATAACATCAGCCACACTATCAGAGGCTCGTTCACCTGCACATCCACCAATGTGATATATGCCATCATGTGCCAGCAATGCCCCTCTGCCATGTACATTGGTCAAACTGGACAGTCTCTACGTAAAAGAATAAATGGACACAAATCAGATGTCAAGAATTATAACATTCATAAACCAGTCGGAGAACACTTCAATCTCTCTGGTCACGCAATCACAGACATGAAGGTCGCCATCTTAAAACAAAAAAACTTCAAATCCAGACTCCAGCGAGAAACTGCTGAATTGGAATTCATTTGCAAATTGGATACTATTAATTTAGGCTTAAATAGAGACTGGGAGTGGCTAAGTCATTATGCAAGGTAGCCTGTTTCCTCTTGTTTTTTCCTACCCCCCCCCCCCAGATGTTCTGGTTTAACTTGGATTTAAACCTGGAGAGTGGTCAGTTTAGATGAGCTATTATCAGCAGGAGAGTGAGTTTGTGTGTGTATGGGGGTGGGGGGGATGTGAGAAAACCTTGATCTATGCAGGAAATAGCCCGACTTGATTATGTAAAGAGTTGTCACTTTGGATGGGCTAGCACCAGCAGGAGAGTGAATTTGTGTGGGGGGGGTGGAGGGTGAGAAAACCTGGATTTGTGCTGGAAATGGCCCACCTGTTGATCACTTTAGATAAGCTATTACCAGCAGGACAGTGGGGTGGGAGGAGGTATTGTTTCATGATTTCTGTGTGTATATAAAGTCTGCTGCAGTTTCCACAGTAAACATCTGATGAAGTGAGCTGTGGCTCACGAAAGCTCATGCTCAAATAAATTGGTTAGTCTCTAAGGTGCCACAAGTACTCCTTTTCTTTTTGGTGATGTGGCTGCTTCCCTATCCCATCCCCCCCCCCACTGTCCCCGACCCCCCTGCCCCCTCAACCTCATGGACACTCAGTTGTAGGGGTGCCGATTTTGGTGAGACATATTCCTAGAGGTTTCATCACAGGAGAAGCTATAATGAAAGATTAATTTTGAACTTCAGGCGACTCCAGGGCAACCCGGCAGAGTTGGCAACCCAAGCTGTTGTACAGGAAATAGGTGGAAAGAAAAGGAGGACTTGTGGCACCTTAGAGACTAACCCATTTATTTGAGCATAAGCTTTCATGAGCTACCGCTCACTTCATCGGATGTGGTGGGCTCTAGAACCCACGTAGCAGCATCCAGCTGCAGAGACAGCAACCCGGAGTAGATGCTGCAACCTGCTCCCTGCCCGGCCCCACTGCGCAGACAGGCGCCCGGGGGTGGGTGCGGGGATGGAGGCAGCACAGCATAGGATGGCTAGAGCTCCCCTCCCCTGCTGCTTGGCCCTCACAGAAAATCAGGGGTAGGGAGTGGCACATGACCCCACATGCCTCTCATCTGTTTAGGGGAGCAATGCCCTCCTGTGGATGCAGCTAGAGATGTAAATATTGTTTAAAAAGTTAACTGGTTAAACGATTACAATTATATAGGTTAACCGAAGTCCCTCTAGGTGGGCCCAAGGCCTGTTCCAGCCAGCACACCCAGGCTGGAGTTGGCCGGGCCAGGAGTGGGGGGAAGCTGGGGTCCCTGTGGGGGTTAACGGTTTAGGTCGGTTAACGGTAAGCCGAATGCTTACCATTTAACCTTTTACAGCGCTAGTGGGAGCTTCCTTATTTCAGCCCTATTAATTCGATCATCACCCTTCAGGGCCCAATTTGAGGAGAGAAAATAATTCCAGCTCCTAGAACATGCACAATTCAATTTCAGAAAAGATTCCACAACAATGGTGCTAATCAGCATCATATGAAACATGGGACCTGTCTGTTTCATCTTGAAGAATACCTATTTTTTTCCTCTATTGAAAAGAAGTGTCTCATTTAAGAGAGTCTTAGGAGCCTGTATCTCAATTCTGAGTAAGCATACTTGATTGCTAACATCAAGTCCTGGCTTCATCAGGGGAATTGTGTGTTGATACAGCTGATTAACTAGCTCACTAAAAAGGGGATGAGAAAAGAATACAGGAACTCCTCGCTTAAAGTCATCCCAGTTAACGTTTTGTTGTTACGTTGTTGATCAATTAGGGAACATGCACATTTAAAGTTGAGCAATGCTCCACTCTTACATTGTTTACCTGCCTGCTTTCTCCACAGTAGGCAGCCTCCCTACACTCCCCGCTTTTTCCACAGCGGGCAGCCTCCCTATGCTCCCCCCCGCCTCACAGCATTCCCCAGCCCTGGCAGCGCTTTTCCCCTCATCCCCCCCCCCACGGCAATCAGCTGGCTTGCTGTATTTAGGAGGCAGGAGGACTGGGCGCGCAGGCTCCCTTTACCTCCCCTGCCTCCTATGAGGCAGGGGGTAGGAGCAAGGAAGCAGCCTGCGAAGTAAAGGGGGATGAGGTAGATGGGGGAGGAGGGGAAGAAGAGGCGGGTCAAGGGTGGGGACTTGGGGGAAAGGGGCGGGTGGGCGGGCTGAGGGTTAAGCCCCCTACCTCTGGTGCTTGCAGAGTAGGGGAAGCTGCCACTGCTGCTGCGCAACGTGCTTCTCCTAGCCTACAGGACCTTCAGCCTCCTTGCCTACAGCACCTTCAGCCTCCTTGCCTGCCTCATTAAATCTTGTTAAGTCACTGGAGACAAAGATATTGTCCCCACTCTGAAGAAAGATATCCTTGGCTTGGCCAAGAAAGCAGGTTTTGATGAGGTGGAAGAAGCCGATGCTACACAACTTCTGCAATCACACGGAGAAGAGCTAACCAGTGAAGATCTGATGCAACTAGAGGTGATGAGAGCAATGGAAGAAGAGGGCCAAGAAGTAGAACCACCACCAAGCCATCGAAATTTGACTGCCAAACATCTTTCTGAAGCTTTCCAAATGATTGAAGCTGGCTTGCAAATCCTGAGTGATGACGATCCTGACCGGGAACGCAGATCCAAAGTGATTAGGGGAGTTGGTCATCTAATGACTTGCAAAACAAAATTTACCAAGAAAAAAAGAGGAAAGCAAAACAATCTCTAGATGTGTTTTTTCGAGTTCAGAAAGTTCAGCAAGAGGAGCAGCCAGACAATCTACCCTCTTCCATTCTCTGACTCCACCACCTCAACCAAGCTTCATACTCAGCAATGATTGTAGTATTAAATTGCTTGTTTAAAATGTGTATAATGCCTTTTGTCTGGCAAAAAAAAATTTCCCTGGAACCTAACCCCCCCGCCCCATTTACATTAATTCTTATGGGGAAATTGGATTCACTTAATATCGTTTCACTTAAAGTCACATTTTTCAGGAACATAACTACAACGTTAAGTGAGGAGTTCCTGTATGTTACACATACATACTGTAATTTTTCTTCAAGCATCTGATGAGCAAGTGATGAATATAATGCACTACCATTTAATCAAGTACAATACAAATGAATTCTCAAATCTGAGACAGTATTGCACATTCTCCATTCTTTATTTACATAGATATTGTATGTGGAGCAGACCAAAGAGGACAACTGGGCTTATCTGGTTTTACTCAGTCCAGGAAGAAATCAGACAAAATCTCCACAGCTTAGGAACTGGGTGCTGATTGATCTGGAGGAATATTCTTCTCTCACTCCTCCGTATTGAGTTCTTTAAAAAAAAAAAGAAAAAAAAAAGGCCTCTGTGATGTGTCCAAGTTTAAAAAAAAAAAAGATTTATAAAGCAAAGCCATACACATCTATAGTTGCTTCTTCAGGAACTGTTTCATGAGCTTTTTGTAAATGATACTCTGTCAGACTTCATCCCTATGGGTGGAAAAAAAGGCAACTGTGTTACTGCTATGGATAAATTCAGAATCTTCCTTTACAATGATAATGCACATGAATAGAATATTTATGAAAACAAAAGGCTAGATTGTGATGGAAGCTAGCAATCTCCATTATTCTTTAGTCTCTAAAATACAAGGAAATGCACACAGTTCTCTTGCTGTGCCCGAGGATGTATGCCCCTTCCGTTCGTCTTGCTGGCTGCACCTGCTAGGATTCTGGGGATGGATCTTTCAGCCAGCGGATTCTGGAGGAATGAGCGTCTGTCAACATCATGCCAGTGATAAGGGCAAGTGGAACAAAAGACAAATTACAATCAGGGAAACATATTTTTTACCGAGACCACTGCTTCTCCTTATCTGTCAGGGGAACATAGATCACGCCCATCAGTTGTGTTTCCACGATTTGCCCATCACTGTTTTTGTCATACTGCATCAGAACCTGGTTTGCACCTGCAGGCCCAACTGGCAAGATCAACCGGCCACCTGGCTTCAACTGTTTCAGCAACTGGCAAACAGAAGAGTCAATATCAGCAAGGACCAGAAACAGTTTAAACAAGGAAAGAAAGACAAAAGTAAAGCTGATTATGAGGTCTACTATGTCCACCAAAGGCATTTACAGGTTTGCTAGTTTCACACAGAACAGAAAGGAAGCTATTCCAGTTCTGTTACAGCCACGGGTGCGAGGGAATGAATGCAGACAGACGACATGTCTGTTCATTCTTACCTCCTTTGGTACAGTGTCTGCTGCTGCTCCAACATGGATGGCATCATAAGGTGCTTCTTCAGGGTATCCCTGCCTGCCATCTCCAACTGCAGAGAGGGAATGTGCAATGAAGATGCTTGTTCATGTGGCAACTCAACCTAGAGAGCCCTCTCTCTTTCCTTTCACTTGAAAGGTATGCGAGGAAGGCTTTTGTATGTCAGTTGTGTTGGCAATTTGGATTTCTACAAGAAGCCTACTAAGACAGGCTGCTCTATAAAGTTAATTTTTAAAGGAAGACAGATTTTGGAAACAGGCAACACCATTAGAGGAAGGAAGAACCAAAGCTGGGACGGACCCTACATGACAAAGGAGGTTAGTGCAGACACAGGACTCCAGAGACCTAGGTTTAAATTTGATGGGTCATAGATTCAGAGATATTTAGGTCAGAAGAGACCATTATGATCATCTAGTCTGACCTCCTGCACAACGCAGGCCACAGAATTTCACCCACCACTCCTACAAAAAAAACCTCACACCTACATCTGTGCTATTGAAGTCCTCAAATCATAGTTTAAAGACTTCAAGGAGCAGAGATTCCTCCAGCAAGTGACCCGTGCCCCATGCTACAGAGGAAGGCGAAAAACCTCCAGGACCTCTTCAAATCTGCCCTGGAGGAAAATTCCTTCCCGACCCCAAATATTGCCATCAGCTAAACCCTGAGCATATGGGCAAGATTCATCAGCCAGATACTACAGAAAATTCTTTCCTGGGTAACTCGGATCTCACCCCAACTAATAGCACATCACAGGCCATTGGTAGCCCATCACATCAGAGTTGGTAGTTTCCAACAGTCAAATACAGTTTTTGATACAGTCAAAAACCAAACCCAGTTAATTGGTATTAACTGCAATCTTTACTTAAAAGGGGCTTAGTACTGACATAAAAGAGTTGTTGCACACCTATAAGGACAAAGTTGTATTGAAAGAGCTGCTTGGAGAAGGATCAATTGAAGGGCACCTGCCTACATTATATATGGCTTCAGTCAGTGCTATTAGCCACCTAACCTTTAATTTGCACTTACATGTGGAAATTTAGTTATTCAACAGAAAAATAGTTTCTTAATTAATACTACTGTGACCAGTACCTGAGTACTAAGAAAATTATGCCAACCATAGAAAGGCAGGTCTCCAGAAACAGCAAGGGCTAAGCACTGCCAGACTACAATGCATTCAGGTACAGAAATGAAACACCAAGGTCATGGGCTACAGAGCTCACCAAGAAATTTCACACGTCCAGAAGTGAGCAGAGTTGGATCATCTTCTCTGACATTTCTAATGGATTCACGGACCAGCTCTTCAATATGTTCTATGCCTACTGCTTTCCCTGTGGGACTCACCTGAAAACAGACAGATGCTTCATTATGTGCATACAGAGACTGTGCATTTTACAGGGTGTTTTACTGTTGCAGTGGAAGGATTAGAGAGAATTTCCAGGGACTTGTCTATTATGGGGAATATCTGATTAGGAGGTGCAAATTCTGTATTAAGTTAGTTTTAATGATGGGTAATCCTGTTTATAGAATCATAGGACTCGAAGGGACCTTGAGAGGTCATCTAGTCTAGTCCCCTGCACTCATGGCAGGACTAAGTATTATCTAGACCATTCCTGACAGGTGTTTGTCTAACCTGTTCTTAAAAATCTCCATTGATGGAGATTCCACAACCTCCCTAGGCAATTCCAGTGCTTAACCACCCTGAGAGTTAGGAAGCTTTTCCTAATGTCCATCCTAAACATTCCTTGCTGCAATTTAAGCCCATTGCTTCTTGTTGATTAGGAATCCCCATAGACTGGGCTTGTCATCTTTCAGGTAACATGTATGTGTGTGTATGATGTGTGCACGTACGTACGTGCACACACACACACGCTTACCCAAAAGATGACTAGCCCAGTCTATCGGGATTCCTAATCAGCATTCATTAGGAAAGATGTAGGCATCCGCTACAGGTGGATTGGGAAGAGGAACCAAAAGCCTTCCTTGTCAGGATTTCTTTTTGAAAATGTTACCAATTCCCTGTAGGAGAGTGTCGTGGGCAATCTTCTAGTGCTCTAAGAGTCTATTTTCAGAAACTCTTTTCATTAAGTCATTTTCTGTAGAGTATGTTTCTTAAATTCAACAAAGCAAGTGAAAGTCAGAAAGTGACCGTTTCTGTATATGGCACTTAATTCACTCCCTTTTCAGTGTATACTGGGTTAATCTGTCTACTAGATCATACTTCTGTTGGCAGATACACCATCTGTTTATACTCAAACTGACTGGAAGGATCACATTTATCTCTTGTTTAAGCTGATCTGGGGAGAAAAACCACAATAGCTTGCTTTAAGAAGCAGATTACTTCTCTTCATATTTATCTCAAGCAAAGAAGCAAATCTTGTACTTTGCTCACCATTCTAGCAAAGCAAGCTGTGAGGTAACCACTTCCTGATCCCACATCCAGGGCCTTTGCTCCTTCCACTAGCTGATCCTTCAGCAACTCCAGAGCATGGGCATGCTATGGGGATAACACCAACAAGATGATATCATGATGCACACTTTCACACAGAGATATTAATTTCTCTCATGCCCCTCCCCCAGTTTTTCCAGTCAGAACTGTGCTAATTGTGCAAGCATATTATGTTTAAAACAGAACTTTTTCCTTCCCATGACTCATTTTGCAGTGGTGTCCCAATGTTGAGTTTGTAAAATCATTCTGATGACAGCACTTTCAAAAGTTGTTAGGGATATGGATTTCACTAGTGGAATGTTTAGCAGAAAATATCTGGCTTGTGAAGAAGAGGATCTCTTGAAAAAATAGAAAACTTCAATTATTAACCTTCATAAGACAGAGTTATTGTTTAAAGTAATTGTTCAAGGTTGACTGTCCTTCCTTAAAACTGTTTGTAAGCATTTCACACAGTTGTACAGGACACCAGTAATAAATGACATGTGGTACAAGACAGTGTCCAATGCTCAAGCATATAAGACCTATGTCAACTTGCTATTACATCTTTTAAATTAAAGCTACCTTTAAATTAAAGCTATGAATAGAATGGAAAGTTTATCTTACCATATGGGGTGCACTGATTGTAGCCTTATATCCTGAAAAGAAACCACTGACAGTTAAACACAAGTAGTATGAAATTATGACCATGTCTGAATAATTACTATTAACTACTTTAAAAGCAGTTTGTTTTTATTTTTCTTTCAATATTGCAAACCTTTTCTGTTCTCCCTTCTATCTGAGACCATGTACTGACTTAAACTACCTCCTCTAGGGGGTGTTAATGACAGCAAAGCAATATTTCAGCTCCTGACTGTTCCCATCACCACCTAAGTGTTCCAATCAACACAACTTTTCAGGCTCATTCACAACCAACACAGTTCTTCTGTTGCTTAGAGCCCACTTTTGCAATCACTCCAATCAATAAGAATTCTGAGCACAGAATTGACCTGTTACAAGTTTGTTCATAAGGAAGGGGAGGGGCGGGGGGAGGTAATAGCCACCAAAAATAGTTAAGTACTGTAATACCACAAATTGTCTAGCATTAAGCCACAAAGTGGATAAGCTCAAAATAGAAGACCAAAAAAAAAAAAAAAAATCAAACAGATATTTCAATATGCTTGGTGTAGAAAAATAAGTTGTCTGAGAAATCAACAGAGATGTGGTAGTGGAGGCAGCAGGGAGAAGTCTCAGAATGGATAATAATAATTCAAGGTTCACCCCTCAAAATTTCAGGAAAGGAGGAAGAAAAGCTACAAACACTATCTGCCCGTGCTACAGATGTATGTGTCTGGAGGAAATTTAGATGTCTGTGCTGTGATACCGCAGTGAGAGAGATTTCAGCTTCAGTTTATTTAAAATGTTGATTTAGACCAAGTTGCGAGGGAAGCTTTCAGGGCTGAGTGTGCATGGGTGAAATATCAATGTGAAGTATGGTTACTATGCCTTGTGACTTAGGGAAAAGACCTGTCCCGTAGAACGGAGTAATACTAAAACAAAAGTGTGGGTGTAGTGTTTAGCTGCAGTCATATCAGTTATATGTACCATTCATAATATTTTCATGGAAACTATTCAGTTAATGTGGACATTCATGAATGAGGAGTCCTTGTGGACCTTAGGGACTAACAAATTTATTTGGGCATAAGTTTTTGTGGGCTATAACCCACTTCATCAGGTGCATGGAGGGAAAAATACAGTAGGACTATTTTCCCACAAGGACTCCTTGTTGTTTTTGCTGATACAGACTAATATGGCTACCCCTCGGACACCTGTATTCATGAACGAGCAAGTCACAAAATGGCTTCATCCCTCAAATGCAGGAATTCTACAGCCTAACCCCAAATTTTTTATTTTCCCTAACATCCCCTCCCCCAATTCAAACATGCCTTGTGATTCAAGGTGATAGGTGCCATGGATTTTATTGCAGAGTCAGGATTTTTCCTATTATCTTGGAGCCATCCTTTTTTTTTAAAAAAAATCCCATTTTCTGACTTTGCATGTGGAAGGAAAAAGTTATTTCCAGGAGGCTTTCACTCTAAGTATCACAATCCAGTTCCGGAGAGCACCAAATACTTTACTCAGGGCATACAGAAATACTGTTTACTATTTTCTCCTTTGAGTTTACACTGTTTGCATTTATCTATTTGATTTTTGGATCTACAGATGTTTTAAGGATTTCTTCTTTTCTGGCTCACAAATGACTATTCTCAAAGGTACTGAGTATGCACAACACAACTCCTGCTGAAGTCAACTGGATTTGTGGGCACTTCTGAAATTCACACCAATGGCTTTTTGAGCAGTATGTAGCATACACTCACTACACATGTAGCTGCAGCCTGCTTTCACTGCAGCCTGTATCCACATTTGCCACTACAGTGTGTAGCTACATGCAGCAATGAAAGGCTGCAGTCGGGGAGGCAGCAAAGAAAGGCTTGGGTGGAGGGGAGCTGCCGGAGCCTTTCACTACAGCAGGGAAATGCTCCAACAACAGGACACTACACTGCTAAAAACAGCCGTGTAGACATGAGCTGGTAAGGTATATAGCCTAGAGTTCAGACATACTGGGCACTCTACTTGCCCACCCATGCCAGCGGGACATGCAAGTGTCAGTATACCATACACTGCCCTAAATGTAGACATACCTTGTGTCAAAAAACAATGGTCTATCAACCATCAGGGCTAATCTTCCTATGCTTCATAAAGAGTTTTGTTCTTTAAATATAATGGCCCCATGATCACATCTGAGCATTCCCAGCCTCCAAAGGGCAGATCCTTTTTCTGTTTCTCCCAAAGAAACCCTCAAGTAGACTCATGCTGATACTCTTCTTGATGAGCCAGCAGTAAGAGTGCACATGAAATGTTCCTCTTTCCCATTCTTGACACTATTCCATATAGGCAAGACTTGCTAGCGTTGTAAACCAAGACGTACAAACTCACCCTGTGTCTTCCCTCCACCGTTCAATCACTGAGATTAGTGCAGCCATTACACACACCATAAAAGTGTCAATCCGCTACAAATTTCTTACCTATTGACTGAGGAGAATCCATGTATGGGAAATACTTGGTGTAGTGGGCTCTATCTGTGGCCGTTAACACATCCAAGACCCGTTGAGATTTAATCACTCCATTTTCTTAAATAAAAGAAACCACAGAAAGAAAGATTTCAGCTATTTAGTACTGTAACATATTCAGGTTGGACAGAGGCAGTGGAGGGTTTGGGAGGGATAGGCAATAGAGCTACTTGCATGTCTCCAGGTTTGTGGTTCACATCTACCCCAGGTAACTAGTGAGTAAAAGTAGCTACCCTCCAATAGCAGTTTGATGCCCTGCATCAAATAAGTTGACAATCTCAGGTCAGTTCCTGGCAGGCAAGTGCCTGCATTACCAAGCAACACACTTGGCAGCATCAGCAAAGAGGCAAAGGACTAAATGGACAGATTTAATTACACTCTGACCCCCTTATATGGTTTCTTCAAGTCATATTAAGGCACCTTGGCAGGATGTAAAATTATGAAGTTAAGGAGAATGACTGCAGAGAAGTTCACAGTTCCTTCATTCCTAATTTCTCTGCAGTAACTCCCGCTGAGAGAACAGCTGTGTGGCTCTAGCAACAGGGGAATTCAAAGCTATTACCGTTACAACCCAAATCATTTGCCCAAAATGGAGTAGGAATACCAATAACTATTCTAGTCCCAAAACAGCTCATTGGAGTTAACCGCATAGAGCACTGACTGTAAAAGTCAGTTATATCAGCTTCAGTCTCCCTATGCTCTATGTAATTGATTACAGAATCATACAAGAGGTGTTTTGCACATACCCAAATAAGTGACACATATGAGAGACTTTGGGTCTGGATAGTTTTTCCTACTAATCCTAGCATCCTGTCCTGTTTAGGATTAGAAACAGAACAGTTTCAGGCTGTGACATCCAGATTCTGAAGTGGCTGAAGATAAAAGTGCCAAGACTACTGCAGGACATTTTAGAATGATGGATTACAATCCCACTCAGTCTAATGTGAAAATCAAACCTACAACTGTTAAAGTACTGAGAAGTTTCATTATCAGCTTTAAATGTGAGCCCTGAGGGGCTGCTGGTGGTACTCACTGTAAAGATTGTTGAGTAGCTCAGCATGTGTTTTCCCACTTGAAGTCCAGGCCATGGTTCTTGTGAGCAACAGTCCCATGAGCACAGTAAATATAGCACACTGCAGCACACGGCTCATGTCTCAGAAATGCACAGTGGCCTCCCAGGCCTTGCATGCCAGTCATTGGGGGAGGGGGGGGAAGAGGGTGCAGAAAGCAAGAGAGAGAGACAGACAGACTTTAAAACAAGCTCGGATAACACCCAGCAAAACTCAAATCCTTCCCAGTCACAAATGGCCAAGATTAAAATGATATACACATCCTATAGCCATTAAACAATTTTAGCAACCACTACATTTATGTTACATGATGTGCCTCATTACCAAGCGTGAAGAATCAAGCCCTCTGACCAAACAACAGACAGAGCACGGATTGCTGCAATGCAAGAATTCCTCATATTGCTTTGCCAACACGTCTTAATGTGGACCTAGAGAAAGCACCTCCATGAATAAAAGGGTACTTCAGTTTAGGAACAGAGATGTCAGTTAGGGCTAACTGATGATTGTTCATATGATGTGGACACTTATTCCCAGAGAATATGGAATTAAATGCCCAAACACACATGGCAACAGCTTTCTGTCACCACTAACCTGGGCTGGATTCTAACTAGCAGTATAGAAATAAAAGGTTCTGTATCCAGTTATCACTTTTTTGCACTTCTCTGTGTTATGACCAACAGTGACCTCTGTTTTTGAAGATTCACCCATTCCGAAGATATGAAGATGTCCCTGGACTCACATAAGCCCTTAAATTCATTTTCTTTAATTAAAAAATTAACCAACATTACAAACACAACTTGAATGTCTAAAGAAGGAAAAAACTAAACACTATTGCTACACAAGTCTATAAGTATACAGACTATTATAGCACATAAACACAGCTCCTGCATTTCTATATTTTGCAGCAACTAAAAATTGATTCTCAAAATTCAAGGAAGTGGGGAGGAATCTGTGTCATTTAAGGGCTTTATAACAGTCCCCTGATTACTGGGGAGCTACTTCAAGTACAGTTCTGCTTTGAAGAGTGTAATGGCATTTTCTTACTCCTTGTGTATATGTGGTCAGTTGTATTGTACTTTTTTTAACATTAGAGTCAGCACATAAGTTTTTATTAGCTCGTAATCCTTTTAGTCTCTCAAAGCCAACACAGCAATGGGAGAGTGAGCTGCAGTTCCTGTTCCATGATATGCACCAGAATTTTTTTCTAACTTCCAGCCAGTGATATCAGTGCAACCTACTGTCTTCAGATTCTGCTGTAATGATGTCTGTGAGGTAGCAATGCTTGTGCAATCCCTTCCCCTTCAATGTAGTGCACAGATGTCACTGAGCTTAATTTGGCCTGAAGAGCTATTTTTGCTAATGATGATGTGCAAGATGGTAAAAACCCAGATTGATTGTCAGAGCCTACGCTGAGTTTGCAGGACTGGGTGTTGGAAGAGACTCTGACCTGTAAATTAAGCACATTTGATGCAGAAGTATCAAGACAAACAAGAAACCTACAATGTTATTTCAGTAACCTTTCAGAGTAGAACTACACCTTAAACCTATCACCCTGTGTAACAATATACAGCAATGCCACTGTGACAGTCTGCACTTTTATGTTCATTCCTTTTTCCAAGAGTGTGCTAAATTTTGTCATAATTGGATAAAAAATTATTTGTATCCAATTATTATTTTTATGCCTCATTACTTGTAGTCACTTAAAATCTTTCTGTAGTTTAGTCATAGAATATCAGGGTTAGAAGGGACCTCAGGAGGTCATCTAATGCAACCCCCTGCTCAAAGCAGGACCAATCCCCAATTTTTGCCCCAGATCCCTAAATGGCCCCCTCAAGGATTGAACTCACAACCCTTGGTTTAGCAGGGCAATGCTCAAACCACTGACCTATCCCTCCCCCTGAAGTTAATAAAGTTGTTTTACTCAAATCAGTATGCTTGGATTGAAGTGTTTAGGAAACTTCACTGGGGATAAAAGGATTTCTGCATATCATTTTCTATTAATAAAATGATAGATTTTATATGAGCTTGTATTATCCAGGAGAGGGCCGGGCAGTACAAGATGCACATTTCTGGGGAAAAGTCTGGGACTGGGAATTTGCTGCCGTTGCTCTGCAGTGTAATTCAAGTATAGCTGGCCATGGCACTCATATAATATAGCTGGGAATATATGTGAGGCCAGACCAAGAGTGGTTGCTTTCACAGCAGAGCAGTATAAAAGCCACCTCAGGCTGGAGAACTGAGGGGACACAGCTGTTCAACAGTCCAGATTATACCATGTGTAATGTCACAGCCACACACCAATTTAGGACACGAAGTAAAGAATGAATCCAACCAAAGCTGCAGAGGGAACCTAAGCAGAAAAGACATAAGCTAGATAAATAGGAGTTTGGCCAGGGTACTGGAGCTCAAACACCTATTTTCACTAAAATACCACCACATCATCCTGATTTTGACTTTTTTCTCCCACATGCCACAACAGTTTGCAGAATATCAGTTGCCCAGCTTTTACTTTAAGTGGATTTAATGCTCTTGATGTGTGGACTGATGGAAGCCATTAAAGATTGCAGCTTTGAGAGTCCAAATTTTACTTTATAGATGGCTGCTAGGTAGATGTAGAGTCTCTGCCAGGGTGGATTTTCATATCTCTGAACCTTCTGCTATCTGTACATTTAGTAAGGGGGAATAACCTTTAAATCTTTGTACTTCTCAATCACAGTTACATACAGCCTTCTGTACTGGTCAGTCATTCCCACCCCCTGCCCTCAAAGCAAAGGGAAATTAGAATTAAACCATAGGGTCTCTATAATTACTCAACTTTCATGACCAGTGTGATCTAGATACGCAAACAATGATGAAAAGGAAGCGACATGCAGTCAAGTAAGAGATGGAAAAAGCAAAGAAGGCTAAAACATGGCTTTCTGCCTTGGTCTGACCCAGAATGCTGGGAAAGGCAAGGGGAATGCCCAACTCTGCCCCCATCCCCACCAGGGCTTACTGCAGGATCCTGTTAAAACTGAAAATTACAAATAGCGTTGAGCTAGTAACAAGTTCTCCATGTCAACTACCTGTTCCTTCACATACTTTATTGACCACCCAGAGACAAGTTTAGTTTTCAAGGACACCTTCCTCTCAAAAAAGTGAGAGTGAGGAATTCCCTTCTCACCTCAAAAGAGAGACCATTACTCTCTCCAGGTTGTACCATGATTGGCAGAAGGGTGACCCAAAACTCCAGGCTCACGGCCATAGGCAGAGGATATTTTGCACGTCTATAGCCTTTCTTCCAAGGACATCTTTAGGGTCAAATTCACTCACAGAACATCAAACCCTTTTTTCAGACCATTTTTTTCCCCTACAGGAAGAACAGTCTCACACAAATCATGAGTTGTTTTAAATGAAATCTTATAACCTAGCTCTAGGATTTATCACAGGCAAGTAAAAGAAAGAATTACTTTTGTGACTTATTATATCTGGCTAACTCCGGGTTACCTCTGCCCGAAACTCATAACAAAATAATATCGATACCCATACAGGATTTCTAGAGATTATTAATTTTTTTCAGTTATTCCTTTTGCCATAAAGATTTTACTCGTTCTGTAGAAATCACAAGTGGAGCTTAATATTGAATAGTAGTGAAATTAATGCTTTAACATATAATATTTTGTGATTAAAGTACAGATCTCCATGGTGCAGAATGCAGCGCTGAAATGGTATAAATGTGATGTCAGTTAATATTACAAGGGTGAGGTGGATTATTTATTTTCAGTTTTAAAACTTTACTTGCAATATGAAAGTTGACTAGCATTTGTTCAGCTGAGAGATTTCCTCTCCCCTGCCCCACTGGTTTTAAAAGATGTTAAAGAAAATCAGATGGGAGAAGCCTGAAGGCAGTCCCACTGTGACATGTACTGGGAATGAATCCTTAATTCTGATGTACAATTATAGATTCATAGATATTAAGATCAGAAGGGACCATTATGATCATCTAGTCTGAACCCCTGCACAACGCAGGCCACAGAATCTCACCCACCCACTCCTGCGAAAAACCTCTCACCTATGTCTGAGCTACTGAAGTCCTCAAATCGTGGTTTATTTGAAGTCAATGTGAAAAAGCAACCACTCCCTAGATAGGAATAAGATCAGTCCACTGACTCCATCTGATCTGGTATCTGACCAGCAGCAATGGCCAAAACTGGTTTCTTCAAGACAAGGCCCCTTAAATGCACCCCAATCAATTGTGCTGTGCATTAGGGGTAGGGGAGGAAATGCCTTCTATACCCCTACAAGCAATGAATCTTCAGATCACAAACTATTTCAGTACCTCACTTATTTTAACTTGCATAACTATAGATGCTATTGCGTTGTGGAGCTGAGAATTAATGGACTATGGGAATTTTCCTAAAAGAGAAAGCCTTAAGGCAAGGGTGCATGTGTGACAAACTACTCCATACTTAAGTGATAAAAACGTTTTTCCATCTCTTTACAGAACTTAAAATAACTAAAAAAACCCCACTCTTTAATATTAATCAAAAGTTTGTTAGTTTTAAAGGGTGCACCTGGAGAACACATGGCAACACTGGAATGGGATAAGTGAAAGCAACAGCAGGGATTCAAGATGTTATGTAACATACTAATTTGTCAGAAGATTCCCCCTGAGAATATTGCTGATTATTACCTACAGCGTTCTCCACCTAACTACAGGTTGCTTAATTACACAATCAGTTTACGCATATAAGAATCAGAGCATGATCAGCGGCAAGTTATTACAGTAGAACCGTGGAGTTAGGAATACCAGCGTTAGGAACTGACTAGTCAAGGACACACTGCATTTGGAACCGGAAGTATGCAACCAGGCAGCAGCAGAGATGGAAAAAAAAAGGAAAAAAAAAACCAAATACAGTACAGTACTGTGTTAAACATAAAGGGAAAGCAGCACTTTTCTTCTACGTAATAAAGTTTCAGAGCTGTATTGAGTCAATAGTCAGCTGTAAACTTTTGGAAGAACCGCCATAACGGTTTGTTCAGAGTTAGGAACATTTCCGAGTTATGAACAACCTCCACTCCCGAGGCGTTTGTAAGTCTGAGGTTCTAGTGTAAAAGTTAGCTACACCAGGACCTTTTAAAAATTCACTATTCAAAGTAAGCTGTAAACGCTGCTCGCTGATGCGTTAAAACTCCTGCCCCTTCACTTATCCGAAGAGGTTTGGTCCACCCGCGACCTTTCCCACTAGCGATTAGCAGCTGCAGCACAGTGCAAGGCAACACGTCACTGGGGTATAAAAACATCCCGTTGGGAAACAACACGTGTGTCTCAGTGGCCAAGGGAACGTGCAAGGTCCTGAGAGGGCTGGACAGTTTCCAGCTCTCTCCATGCCTCCCTCCCTTCGCGCTTGCACCCAGGAGCGGGCGCGCAGCGTGGGGCAGGTCCCGGGCGGTGCGCTCAGCAGACAGCGACTAACCAGGGTTTGTAAAATCAAACCTCTGACTCCGGTGCCAGCGAGTTAAAATCGGAGGCAAACAAAACAAACCCTCCCACCGCTCGAGCCTGCGGGAACCGGCCGGCGCTGGCAGCCCTCGCCCCGGACTGGCTGGAGGCCCCAGCGCTGGGTGAAGGAAGCTGAGGGGCGCCCCCCCCCCGGGCTGGGATCGAGGCGGGCAGGTGGCGCCGCGGGAGGCCGCGGAAGGGAGCTCTCCGGCGGGAGGCAGGGCGCGGCGCAGCTCAGCCCCGCCCAGCGGAGCAGGGACTCCGGTACCCACCGAGCCCGCGGGGAACGGCCACTTAGGGCGGGGGAGGGGGCGGACAACGCTACGTCCTTCCCTAGCATATCCGACCAGGACCCCGCGCTGCCCCTGCGGAAGTGGAGTGGGTCAGTGCATCAGCCTCACCTGCGCAGGCGCACTAGGGCCTCCTCCTAGCCCTCATACCGCAGACAGACCCACTTTCACGACCCCTGTGCTATGTGTAACAACGACTTGCCCTCCCGCGCTCCGTTTGTTATGAGAAGAGGACAAGTTCCGCCCGGTTTCAAGATGGCGTCATGCCAAGAACCGCGCAACGTTTCCCGCCCCTTCTCTCCAGGAGGAGGAGTAATAGGCACTTTCCTGTAGCCAATGGCTGGCACGGCAGGGCTGCCCTTCCATTCGCTGATTGGTCAGGCTACACGTCAGAGAAACCTCAGTACGTCCCCATTCGTCCTACCCTGGAAGGAAGAGGGGGCAGCAGTGAGGGACTCAGGTAGGTGGGGGTCTTGGGCTCTGCGGGTATTGGGGTGTCGCTGCTTCCTCTGTGCCGGGAGGGGCTGTCACCGCACCTCTGGCTTCAGCTGGGGAAAGGTCTGGGAGGCTGTTCCCCCAAGAGGTGGTAGCAGCTCCCCGAGGCTGATGGGCCTCCATGATGAGGCCATTGGCGGCTCCACCATCCTTTGGACTTGACCCTGCTGAGATTTTGAGCCTTTATTTTTATGCCTGGCCCATGCCCCCGAGGCAAAGAATGTGCCCTGCATGGAAGATGGGCAGCCTCCCCCCAGTTATTTACCCAGCCCTAGCCTCTCTGTGAATGGGGATGTGCATAAAATGTGCATGAAGTGTGCAAAATCCACACTTGGCTTTTTGGGATTTACGTAACCTGAGCAACAAGATTTTTGTAATCATGCCTTTTTGGTCCATGTGACTAGGCTCTGGCAAACCTGAGACTTTGTTCACTGTGGCAGAATTGCTGCATTATGAAGTAGTGTTTGGTTTGAAAATTTCAGGTTTAGCTGAATGGCCTGTAAATCACAGGATGGACCTATCAAAATCAGGGTGGCTCTTTACAAAATATAGTGTAAACTGGAGATTATTTTAAACTGACTGAGGTGCAAGCTTTTCTGAATCATTCTACTATGACTCATACAGCAATAGATCACATAATCCCAGTATGCAAATACAATCTATTAGTACAAATTTCCCTTTATGGAAAGTGAGAAACAAGACTTTGTGATTTTCTGAAAGGAGCTTTCTAGAAATCTAAAATCTATTTAGACTTAAGGCTGGGGAAAAAATCATGTGTAGATGGAAACGTTGTTTTACAGGTGACGCTTACAATTCATCACATGTATTTTTTCAGGATTTCTGCATAATGAAAATGATTGAGAATGTTGACTCTGTAGTAACTAGGTCAAGCCAGGACCTCTGGGCTGAAATCTGTTCCTGTCTGCCAGATCCAGATCAGAAAGAAGACTTTAGTGATGCTTTTACAGATTGCTTCACAGATTCTTACATCAGTAGAGAAAGCCAGGATGAAGAACCAGACGGTTCTTTCCAAGCAAATCTGAAGCCCTGGGCACCTCTGAAAGATTCAGAGACATATTTAGCATCGCTAGGTGAGTAGATATTAAAATTCTGATTTCTGAGTTTGCTTCAGTCAGAAAGTAAGTTTAGAGAATGGTGAGGGCTTCTGTATCTCTGTTAATGTAATTGTAACTTGGGATGACACTCATCCCTTTGAATTAAAAGACTCTGGACTCAGGCTCCCATGAGGATTTGACTTGTACCCAGTGTTGATAGTGCACTGAAGTACTGGCAATCTGAGGAGCTGCAAAATTAGCTTGGTTGAGCTTCAGCTGGACGGTTAAAACTGAGGCCCTTTCTACACATTTCTGGGTATTTCTATGGGTGAATTAAAGATCCCACACCTTCTTTCAAAAATAATTCAGAGTTAACCACTGTTCCTCCTCTAAAAATAGTTTCCACTGCATTTAACTATGAATGGGGAATGTGTTCTGAATTACCCATATCTAATTTGTTGCTTTGTGAAACATTTTGGGACACTTCTAATCATTCTGTTAAATATGTTGTGTGCTTATGGAGAGAAATGCAGTTTACTCTTGATCTGTGACCACTGTCCAGCTTGGGGGAGAAAAACTTAAAACAGATACCAGTGGTACTTTCCTAAGTCCTGCACACTAAAGAGACCAAAAAAAGAAGTCCCTCACAGTAGTTGTGCAGATCTTCATAATGTGATTATCTCTCTTCTTTCTTGCACACTTTACATGTCCTGACATCAGTTGTTCTCTTGTGCTTTGATCAGTTGTCAAATAGTTAGTTGACACTTAAGTTCTTATGACTAGGCTTCGGAGTCAGTACCCTGTTGCAGCTAATAGGAACTCTTTGTACCTCACAGTTACGGTTTCAGCCTGTGTGCAGAGTTGCAAGGTTTCACAATTTTTGCAACCACAAGGGCTAGAGACTTATGTCTTAAAACGACAACTTAGCGTCTGGAGCACAAGATGACAGCCTCCAAAAAGAAATACTGGCCTGTTATGCCACCACAAGCTGGCCCAATTTGACTCCTTCCTATGACATTGTTCTCTGTCAAAACTACAGTGAGCATAAGTTAATACATGAGCCAAATAAAGAAGAAATCCACAATAATGGAATTTTTAAAAAACAACCCTATTGATTTAAACAAAAGAATGCACTCCTCCAGATTTCAAGTAGTAGTAAAATAGTTAACTTTTAAATATCATTTAATCATGTAGAGTTAATCTAACCCTTTGGATTTAAACTCTCTCACCATAACCTCCTGTTTTTTCTCTTTCTTCAGTAAAACTTCTTTTTCTTCCGCCCAGAGAGAAGACTGATGAGAATTAAGGGTTTGTCTCAGGAAGTGACCTCCAAGGATATGCTGCATACTCTGGCCCAAGCAAAGAAGGAATGCTGGGATAGGTTCCTGCAGGAAAAGTTTGAGTCCGAATTTTATGTGGAGGGACATGAATCTGAAGAGAGGTAACAAACATGATGAGGAAACGCCAGTCAGACTGATTCAGGGATTACCATTAGCAAATAGAGCAGAGATTTCTTTTAAAAGAGTAAAATAAAATTGTTGGAGATTTCTAGTGAAGTGTGTGTGTGTGGGAATTACAGCATTACAGTAATATTGTTACTTAACGCTTTGCCTCTTCCGAGCAATTCACTGATATTATTACAGCATTTCAGTGAGGCAGGAAAGTAGTCATATCTCCACCTTATACATAGGATGACTGTGGCAAAGAGGGTAAGGCCTGAATTTTTAAAAGTCCACTAATTTTGGGTGGCTCAATTTTGGGGTGTCCAACTTGACACATGTTGCGCCTGCTTTTCATAGGTGCGGTGACTTCAGTTGCTTTATTTAGAATGGTGGGTGCTCAGGCATGCTGAAAATATGGCCGAATATGTCTCCGTTTGGAAATATCTAAAAATTTAGGTCTAATCCTAGAGTGAGAAGCTCCATGCAGGCCAGCTCCTGATTCTGTGCAGAGCCCCACTGAAGTCCACACTGCTCCAGCAAGAGAGATACCTGTGAGGAGCTTCTTGTAAGATCAGGTCCGGGCAGGACTTGGTGTCAGAGCTCAGATTAGAACTCTTGAGTTCCTGGCTTCTGTTTCTATGCTTAGTCTGTAGTGCTCCTGTGAGCTCTTTCCCTTGAAAATAAAGTTTTATATAAGTGCTAAGTATTAGCATCCTCATTAGGTAGGTCAGATAAAGGAAACAGAAATTGTTCTGGCTTGGACTGCATGTTCTCCTCCATAGCACAAAGGTCCTAGTTCCGTCTCCTGAAAGATGCCATTTTCTATATATTGAACTGCAGTCCCTTAGAGACAGTGTCCTGACTTGTGTTACAGATGCCATTAAAACATCATGTGGGGATGTCAGGAACCAAACATTCATCTTCTTGAGCACAGTGGATTCCTGTTTCTTCTCTGGCACACAGATTAGTCAGTTAATAGATCCTTCCTGTACCCATAGGAGAGCCTGTAAAATGGAAGAAAGGCCTGTGGAGGGTTAACACCACCAGATTTTATAATTCAGTACTGGCTTTTACTGCTGCCTTATATTTAACTTCTTACTTCTTTCCCTCAGCACCCTGGAACATTTAAAGCGGTGGCTGCAGCCTGATAAAGTGGCAATCAGTACTGAAGAGGTACAGTACCTGATTCCCCCAGAGTTCCATATAGAGAAGCAAGAAACTGAAGAAGAGTCTCCAGCAGCAGAACAATGAAATGCACTCCAACCATGCAAAGCAGCTGTCCAAGGACTGACAGAGCTGCATTCAGTGGCAGTAATAAAAGGGTAGGGTGAGGAAATTGCCAATTTTTGGTCAGCAAGGGAAAGAGCTATGGACATCCAGAGGATAAAATTGCATTTGTTATCGACAGGAGTGAAGTGTCCTGCAACTTTGTGCATGCTGGACTTAAATCTTGTTTTTAGCTACGTGGTTTCCCATCTTGTAGTAAACCAGTCATTCCAGTTTAAAAAAAAAAAATTTTATAATTCACTGAAATGATTACTGAACATGATGTAGCTGGTCAAAAAAGCTGGTCAAAAAAGGTGATATCCTTGAGTAGTGCAGCTAGTAACTCAAAAGACTGAGTCATTTCTTCCTCCTTTCTTGTACCCTCTCTTTGTGGCTATATCTTTCCTGTTGTTAGCTTCACAGGCGTTATTCGTTGATCTGTTACAACAATTCCGCTGTAAAGTTATCTGTAAAACTCCACAATTTGTGCTTGAGTTGGCTCTAAACGGTATCCTGGAGAGATGAGAAACATTTGCTCTGTTTGGTTTTGGTGCAAACTAAATGGGATTCTACTCTCCAATGATAATTATCAAAGCCTGTTTAAAATTCTTCTCTTTATAATGTACCAGCCTGGAATATCACATTTATTGGACCTTCAGACAGTCTTGTATGAAAAGAGGTGTTTCTCTACCTTTTTCTTCTGTTTGATTTGTTTCTCACTCCCCCCCTCCCCCGAGAGGGGCAGGTTAGATTCTAAATCTAAATGATAGATTTTAAATCAGTGGCAGTGACAACCGATCAATGGATTATTTTCATGTTAAATAATTCCTTGTGAGTCTTACATTAAGCCTGTTTCTATAGATACTTGATCTGTTTTATCTACAGCAAGTTGTCCCCGTCCCCCATCATTACTCAAAGGGTCTGTAATCCTGACCTTTGTATGAGACTGACTCTTATAATTATTGTATAGCTGCAGTTTCTTATATGGTATCAACAGCATAGGGCAATAGAGAGCAATGGCTTACATCTTCTGCTGGGGACAGTACTTAAAACTGTAGTGATTAGTTCAAATACTTTATACCGATACAGATGTTATGTAGCAAATATGGATCTGTGAAAATGCACTTGCAAAACAGCTTCTTGAAATACCTACCCGTTTCTATGTCTCCATAATTGAGTAGTGCTATTGTTTGTTTTGAAGCGAGCCATAGTTTTACTGCTACTTGTGAGCAGGAAGTCCAGTAGGATGACTTGGGACTTGTCTAAATGGGGAAATTTACCTGCAGAACTATACTGGTATAGTTATGGCAGTATAAGTCCTTGCATGAACACACTTATTCCAGAATAAGTGTCTACATGGGAAATTTTCCCAGTATAACTATACTGGTCTAGTCCTGTCAGTAAATTTTCCTGTGTAGTCATGAGAAATACAGCTCATCATTTGAACATACAGAGTTGGGTCTTTTATTGGCCCACAGCTGGGAAGAATTTACAGTATTAGTGCCAGTGAAAACCTGGACTTAAGTTTTCTTCAGTGCAAAGCTATTTATTTGAAAGAAATCCGACAAGCAGCAAAAAGGTTATACAATGCTTCTTCCTAATAAGCCTCAATTCCCCAAGCATAAACTCTCTTAGTAACTATGCTGGCCCTACGCATTATCCTGATTGGCAAATAAAGCAGGTATAGCTACCAGTTCTAGATGAAGACCTCTTTTCCTTTTCTTCTTAAGCACTTGGTCTGTCAAATGTCCCCAGGGCAGCGTGTTGGCTACCCTGAAACCCTGTGACCTAAAAATCTCTCGCAGAAGGGTGTTGGCTATAGTGGCCGTCCTACAGCATCACAAGCCTCCTTAGATATTAGTTGGGGTGGCAGTGGCACATAGGATTATTCTGCAGTACTTATACACTTATCTCCAGGGAGTCATATGTCCTCGAAATATGCCCTGTTGGCATTTCATGACTTGTTTTTTTTTCCTGCTTAATATTTTTGGAAGGGACTACAGGCACAGACTGAAGGCCGACTAACATTTACCTTTTCATCAATCATTCACCTGAGCTCTTTTTGTTGTGCTGTCCTAAGGAGTCAGTTGATGCAAGTCAGTTAGTACCAAGTCCACCATCTGTATGTTTTCTGCCTGTTTTCTAGGTGGTCTGACCATTGGCTGACCGTGACAGTTCTTCCAGATCAGCACAGATACACAGAGCCCCACGTAAACATCCAAAGTACATAGTTGTGTCAGCATACAAATGCAGTTTCAACACTCTCACTCAGTAACTTTTGATACCACCTGTCTGATGCTAAGGGAATGCTGCTCCCAAAATCCCCTAGCAAATTCATATTTACTAAGCTGTACCAGACCCAGGTCAACCACAGTAATTCATAATTCAGCACCATCTCAACATTAAGGACAGGAGATTTATAAGATGTGGGTTTTTAAAATTAAATTTCCACTATTTAACTCCCCAAATTTTAAAATGCTATTTAAAAATAGAATAAGTGTAAATTTAAAAATCTCTTGCTTTATTATACATTGATACTGAGTTTCTATTCTGTAGCTGAAACTATGTTGTCAGACTATAATGAGGGTGACTTCCTATTTGATACTGTTCACAAGAACATGTAAATGATTTCCTCTTTTTTGTAATCGGAGATTGTGGTTAGGATATTTTATGCTACACTGTAGTTTCCCTTTAAAGCTGCTAGTAAGGAGATTATACACCTGGAATCAGAAAGTCTCAAACTAAGTTGAAGTTTCAACAAAATTTAAATATTTGAACCTACAGAATGAGTAACTGAGGTAATCTCGTGCAAAAATAAACCAGTTTCTATGAGTTAAATTTTAAGTATAATATAATAAAATGAAGCTAAATATATGAATTGACTCTTCTGTTTTTCCAGAGGGGGAAGCTTAGAGCAAGCAATTTTGGTTTTTGATTTTTCCATTTTAAAAAGTATCGAGATCCCCAAGGAAAAGGAGGATGGGTGGATAAAGCTTTGTTGTCTGAATACATCATTAGCAACTGAGCTCTTCCTGTTTACACTGATGTGCCACCAGTCACATAGCATCCCCACTGGATGTCACTGCCCTGAACAGTGTACATTAGTAAGGTGTAGTAGATTACACACTGAACTATGGACATGTAGTCCTATGTCCTTTTGAGCCAATCTTGGTACCTCAGAGATGGGAAAACTGAAAGGGGAAGTGGGCCGTTGTAGTCTGTAAATAGTTCCATTCAATTCCATCAGTGAAGCCAGTTGTGTGAGGGGCAGAGTACCTTCAGGTCCCACTCAGCTGAGTCCCACATGCAATAATATCAATGGGAGTGTTTATTGGCTTCAAAGGGTGCAGGATCAGGCCCACTGACTAGTGTACTAAGCCTTTTGCAGGACAGGGTGAAATATGTCTTTGCTATAATTTAACTCTAAACAAAATGCAGAAAAACTTATAAAAACATACCTGTACGAGATTGTCAGGGGGGTAAATGGGTGTACAAGATTCAGGATAATGATGAATCAGGCCCACAAAACTCTCCACATCTTCACAACAGAGAATTAAAACTATCAAAACTTAAAGCCTCTCTATTAAATGGCTTTTAACTGGAGATCAGACTCGGATAAAACACCAGATCCAACCCTCCCAATGTTGGTAAAACCTCGATCCAAAGTTTCTGTCTCAGGCTTATCTCTACATCTGACTTGATCCGGACATATACAGTGTGGCAGAAAGGCTAATATGCCACTTCTGAGAATAAACAGAGAAACAAGGGAAATTGGTTGATATATCAACATTGAAGCTGATATGGCACAGTAATATGTTAAAGTACAGAAAAATTTAGATGCACTACAGCTGAGTAAAAATGTATGTGTGTATACAGTAACTCACAGAAATTGTACTTTGACTGGACAACATGGATAAATAGAGGAACACCAAAACTACTATACACACTTTTATACAAGTGATAAAATATGACTTTCTTGCAGCTAGGGGGAAAACACAACCACCAAGGAACGAAAGCTAGCGTGCACCATGAACAACTTCCAAAAATGTCCAAAACAAGTGCTTTCAGGAAATCAAACAAAAACAAATCCAAACTGGAGAAAATACCACCCCATAAACCTACTTGAATTTTACCCCAGTGCATCCGTGGGAAAGTGAAAATGAATGAGCTGTATAAGAATCAAGTTTGAATCTAATATGCTTCAGGATACTGAACAATAGAATAAAGCACAAGAACAAGCACAAGAACAAATCCGCATAGACACTCCCCTGGAACCCCCACCAGGGGTATGCAATCTGCTACCCAAGATCCATAAACCTGGAAATCCTGGACGCCCCATCATCTCAGGCATTGGCACCCTGACAGCAGGATTGTCTGGCTATGTAGACTCTCTCCTCAGGCCCTACGCTACCAGCACTCCCAGTTATCTTCGAGACACCACTGACTTCCTGAGGAAACTACAATCCATCGGTGATCTTCCTGAAAACACCATCCTAGCCACTATGGATCTAGAAGCCCTCTACACCAACATTCCACACAAAGATGGACTACAAGCTGTCAGGAACAGTATCCCAGATAATGTCACGGCAAACCTGGTGGCTGAACTTTGTGACTTTGTCCTCACCCATAACTGGGGACAATGTATACCTTCAAATCAGCGGCACAGCTATGGGTACCCGCATGGCCCCACAGTATGCCAACATTTTTATGGCTGACTTAGAACAATGCTTCCTCAGCTCTCGTCCCCTAATGCCCCTACTCTACTTGCGCTACACTGATGACATCTTGACCCAGGGAAAAGAAGCCCTTGAGGAATTCCACCATAATTTCAACAATTTCCATCCCACCATCGACCTCAGCCTGGACCAGTCCACACAAGAGATCTACTTCCTGAACACTAGGGTGCTAATAAGCGATGGTCACATAAACACTATCCTATACCGGAAACCTACTGACCGCTATGCCTACCTACATGCCTCCAGCTTTCATCCAGACCACACCACATGATCCATTGTCAACAGCCAAGCTCTACGATACAACTGCATTTGCTCCAACCCCTCAGACACAGACAAACACCTAAAAGATCTCTATCAAGTGTTCTTACAACTACAATACCCACCTGCTGAAGTGAAGAAACAGATTGACAGAGCCAGAAGAGTGTCCAGAAGTTACCTACTACAGGACAGGCCCAACAAAGAAAATAACAGAACGCCACTAGCCATCACCTTCAGCCCCCAACTAAAACCTCTCCAACGCATCATCAAGGATTGTTTACCTTACCTGATCACTCTCCTTACAGTGTGTATGGTAACACCCATTGTTTCATGTTCTCTATGTACATAAATCTCCCCATTGTATTTTCCACTGAATGCATCTGATGAAGTGAGCTGTAGCTCATGAAAGCTTATGCTCAAATAAATGGGTTAGTCTCTAAGGTGCCACAAGTCCTCCTGTACTTTTTGTGGATACAGACTAACACGGCTGCTCCTGAGACCTGTCAATAGAATAATAGATACTGATTACAGGATACTGACCTATAGAATAATAAAAAGGTGTTACCTGTTCTGACCATTGACTGCACTCCTTCCACATAAGAAAAAAACCCCATGACCGTATCCTTATGTGCACTAGGAGACGTGACAGAGCAAATAGCACAAGGAAAAGGATGGATGAAACAAATCAGCTGCTGGAAGAACAAACCAACAATAAAATTCTTGACCACAGCATTAACAGTAGCATCATGTGAAAGGTTAATATTCAGATGATAAAACAAATACAGGACAGTTACCATGAAATGTAGAAGCTGTTTCTGGACTACAAAAAAACAAATTAAATTTCCTATTCTCTCCTCCACCCCCCTATACATCTTCTAACTCTCCTTGGCTTCTACCTTTTACTATTAGTATTTTTCTTTAATCACAGTATGGAATGACTTTTTTTCCTTAAATTTGTCCAGAAATGTGGATAATTCTGGTATATGTGACAGCTCAGTATTACTCTGATAATAGTTCATATTTAATCTGGAGGAGAATAAAGTTAAAAAGGCATTTTAATAAAATAGGAATTCTTGCTGTTTAAAGGAAAATTAGTTTAAGGTGGACACCTCTGGCCAGGACTACACTCCAAAATCAGGTTGATATAAGCTGCCTTGCTTGTGCTTATGGCACCTTAGAGACTAACAAATTTATGCTCAAATAAATGTGTTAATCTCTAAGGTGCCACAAGTACACCTTTTCGTTTTGTGGATACAGACTAACACAGCTGCTACTCTGAAATTTGCTTGTACTTGTGTCTACGCTTAAATTTCTCTCCCACCGATGTAAATGCCATGTTATGGTAATGCAGTAACTCCACTGTGACGTTATTGACATGAACTGTGACCATATAGGTTTCAGAGTAGCAGCCATGTTAATCTGTATTCGCAAAAAGAAAAGGAGGACTTGTGGCACCTTAGAGACTAACCAATTTATTTGAGCATAAGCTTTCGTGAGCTACAGCTCACTTCATCAGATGCATTCAGATCATATAGGTCATTGTTGCAGTCAGGGTCCTATGGTTACACCAGGTCTTGTACAGAGGAGGTCAAGTGGGGTGTTTATAGAAAGGTTGTAGTTTGCTGGTTATGATTATGCACTCTGTATGTGCGTATCATTTTTGTATTTGAAGTTATGAATATTGGCTATGTACTTGTATCTCAAAGTGTTTGATTCTAAGTAGACTCAGTGAAGCATTTGGTCAGCTTCTTGAGAAAGGACTATTCTCAGTAAGTGCCCAATTAAGAAACACTTAACTGACAATGGACTTTGGGAGACGCCAATCCACATCTGAGCTTTCCTGGGAACGTTCAAGCTAACAAGTAAACGGTGTCGGCCTGCAAAAAACTGAATCATTCATGAACATTTGACTTGCCTGGTAGCTACAAGCTCCATCTCGTTGCTGTGACTTTGCACAGAAGAACAAAGAGGTTTCTGCTCACAAGAGAAAGAATATAAAAGGCCTTGGAAACCCCTCCATTTTGTCTTCAGTTGGCTTAAGAGATGGCCTCTCCATCCCCCAAAAATGCCTGAAAAAAACTGGAACAAAGGACGGTAATTGGGGGTGTGAGTGATTGCTGGACCCAGTGCGAGCGTAGACACTGTGTGGCCTATGTTTACCTTACCAGTCCTCCAGCAGCTGTTCCACAATCATAGAATATTAGGGTTGGAAGAGACCTAAGGAGGTCATTAGTCCAATCCGCTGCTCAAAGCAGGACCAACACCAACTAAATCATCCCAGCCATGGCTTTGTCAAGCTGGGCCTTAAAAACCTCTAGGGATGGAGATTCCACCACCTCATTCCAGTGCTTCACCACCCTCCTAGTGAAATAGTGTTTCCTAATATCTAACCTAGACCTCCCCCACTGCAACTTGAGACCATTGCTTCTTGTTCTGTCATCTGCCACCACTGAGAACAGCCGAGCTCCAGCCTCTTTGGAACCCCCCTTCAGGTAGTTGAAGGCTGCTATCAAATCCCCCCTTACTCTTCACTTCTGCAGACTAAATAACCCCAATTCCCTTAGTCTCTCCTCGTAAATCATGAGCCCCAGCCCCCTAATCATTTTCGTTGCCCTCCGTTGGACTCTCTCCAATTTGTCCACATCCCTTCTGTAGTGGGGGGACCAAAACTGGACGCAGTACTCTAGGTGTGGCCTCACCAATGCCAAATAGAGGGGAATAATCACTTCCCTCAGTCTGTTGGCAATGCTCCTACTAATACACCCCAATATGCCATTGGCCTTCTTGGCAACAAGGGCACACTGCGGACTCATATCCAGCTTCTCGTCTGCTGTAATCCCCAGGTCCTTTTCTGAAGAACTGATGCTTAGCCAGTCGGTCCCCAACCTGTAGCGGTGCATGGGATTCTTCCTTCCTAAGTGCAGAAGTCTGCACTTGTCCTTGTTGAACCTCAGATTTCTTTTGGCCCAATCCTCCAATTTGTCCAGGTCATTCTGGACCCTATCCCTACCCTCCAGCATATCTACTTCTCTCCCCAGCTTAGTGTCATCTGCGAACTTGCTGAGGGTGCAATTAATCCCATCATCCAGATCATTAATAAAGATGTTGAACAGAACCGGCACCAGGACTGACCCCTGGGGCACTCCGCTTGATGCTGGCTGCCAACTAGACATTGAGCCGTTGATCACTACCCGTTGAGCCCGACAATCTAGCCAGCTTTCTATCTACCTTATAGGCCATTCATCCAATCCATACTTTTTTAACTTGCTGGCAAGAATACTGTGGGAGATATCAAAAGCTTTGCTAAAGTCAAGATATATCACAACCACTGCTTTCCCCATATCCATAGAGCCAGTTGTCTCATCATAGAAGGCAATCAGGTTGGTCAGGCATGACTTGCCCTTGGTGAATCCATGTTGACTGTTCCTGATCACCTTCCTCTCCTTCAAGTGCTTCAAAATGGATTCCCTAAGGACCTGCTCCATGATTTTGCTGGGACTGAAGTGAGGCTGACCAGTCTATAGTTCGCCGGGTTCTCTTTCTTCCCTTTTTAAAATATGGGCATCATATTTGCCTTTTTCCAATCGTCTGGGACCTCCCCCAATCACCATGAATTTTCAAAGATAATGGCCAGTGGCTCTGCAATCACATCAGCCAACTCTCTCAGCACCCTTGGATGCATTAGATCTGGACCCATGGACCTGTGCATGTCCAGCTTTTCCCAATAGTCCTTAACCTGTTCTTTCACCATTGAGGGTTGCTCACCTATTCCCCATGCTGTGTTGCCCAGTGCAACAGTCTGGGAGCTGCCCTTGTCTGTGAAAACCAAGGCAAAGGAAGCATTGAGTACTTCAGCTTTTTCCACATCTGTCACTATGTTCAGTAAGGGTCCCACACGTTCTCTGACCACCTTCTTGTTGCTAACATACCAGTAGAAACTCTTCTTGTTACCCTTCACATCTCTTGCCAGCTGCAACTCCAGTTGTGCCTTGGCCTTCCTGATTACACCCCTGCATGCTCTAGCAATATTTTTATACTCCTCCCTAGTCATCTATCCAAATTTCCACTTCTTGTAAGCTTCCTTTTTGAATTTAAGCTCACCAAAGATTTCACTGTTAAGCCAAGCTGGTCACCTGCCATACTGGCTATGCTTTCTGCACTTTGGGATGGTTTGTTCCTGTGCCCTCAATAAGGCTTCTTTAAAATATAGTCAGCTCTCCTGGACTCCTTGCCCCCTCATATTAGCCTCCCAGGGGATCCTGCCCATCAGTTCCCTAAGGGAGTCTAAGTCTGCTTTTCTGAAGTCCAGGGTCCGTATTTTGCTACGCTCCTTTCTTCTTTTTGTCAGTATTCTGAACTCAACCATCTCATGGTCACTGCTGCCTAGGATGCCACCCATTTCTACTTCCCCTACCAATTCTTCCCTGTTTGTAAGCAGCAGGTCAGGAGGAGCACTCGTACCAGGAAGTTGTCCTCAACACCCTCCAAAAACTTCCTGAATTGTCTGTGCACTGCTGTATTGCTCTCCCAGAAAATGTCAGGGTGATTGAAGTCCCCCATTAGAACCAGGGCCTGTGATCTGGAGACAATGCCTGACACTGACTGGTCTGGTCAAAACTGTGACCTCCTCTGTCCAGGGATCATGGAAACTGGAAGCCACCTCCCACCCCCACCTTTGAAACCCCCACATATTTTTGAAATGCCTTTTCCTGACTTGCCCAGTTTGGCAAGCATAGCTAGCAGCTCTCATAGACTTATAGGCTTTAAGGCCAGAAGGGACCATCATGATCATCTCATCTGACTTCCTGCACATTGCAGGCCAAAGAACCTAACCCTCCCAATCACGTAAGAGACCCATAACCTCTGGCTGAGTTATTGAAGTTTTCAAATAATTATTTAAAGGCTTCAAGTTACAGAAAATCCACCATTTACTCTAGTTTAAACCTGCAAGTGATTCATATTCCATAGGATGGTGAAAAATCTTAGGGTCTCTGTCAATCTGATCCTGGGGGAAACTTCTTTCCTGAATCCAAATATGGTGGTCACTTAGACCTGAGCTTTTCTGCAGGACACAACAGTGGACATCTGGGAAAGAATTCTCTGTAGTAACACAGAGCCCTCCCCTTCTAGTGTCCCATCACTGGCCATTGGAGATATTTGCTACTAGCAGTTGCAGATTGCCTACATGCCATTGTAGGCAGTTTCATCATACCATAAACTTATCAACTCTCCATAAACTTATCAAGCTCCTTTTTGAAGCCAGTTAGGTTTTTTGCCCGCACTGCTCCCCTTGGAAGACGGTTCCAGAACTTCATTCCTCTGATGATTAGAAACCTTCATTTACTTTCAACCCTAAACTTGTTGATGGCCAGTTTTATATGCATTTGTTCTTGTGTCAACACTGGTGCTTAACTTAAATAACTTCTCTCCCTCCCTGTTATTTATCCCTATGTTGTATTTACAGAGAGCAATCATATCTCCCCAGAGCCTTCTTTTGGTTAGGCTAAACAAGCCAATCTCTTTGAGTCCTCTGTCATGAGGTAGGGTTTCCATTCCCCTGATCCTCCTAGTAGCCCTTCTCTGCCCCTGTTCCAGTTTGAATTCATCTTTCTTAAACATGAGAGACCATGACTGCACACAGTATTCCATATGAGATCTCACCAGTGCCTTGTATAATAGTACTAACATTTCCATATCTCTACTGGAAATACTTTGCCTGATGCATCCTAGGATTGCATCACATTGGTGGCTTATAGTCATTCTGTGATCAACCAATACACCCAGGTCTTTGTCCTCCTCTGTCGCTTCCAACTGATAAATCTCCAGTTTATAGCAAAAATTATTGTTAGTCCCTAAGTGAATGACCTTGCACTTTGCACTATTAAATTTCATCCCATTTCTATTTCTCCAGTTTTCTGGGTCATCCAGATCTTGTATGGTATTCTGGTCCTCCACCATGTTGGCAATACCTCCCAATTTTGTGTCATCTACAAATTTTATTAGTACACTTGCATTTTTTGTGCCAAGGTCATTAATAAAAGTGTTAAGATTGGTCCCAAGACAGATCCCTGAGGAACTCCACTAGTAACCTCCCTCCAGCCTGACAGTTCACCTTTCAGTATGACCTGCTTCCCTTTCACCAGTTCCTTATGCATCTTTCAATTCTCATATTAATCCCCCATCTTCTCCAATTTAACTAATAATTTCCCATGTGGAACTGTATCAAATGCTTTACTGAAATCCAGGTTAGATTAGATATACTGCATTTCCTTTGTCTAAAAAAATCAGTTATTGTCCCAGAGAAAGAGATCAGGTTGGTTTGGCATGATTTACCTTTTGTAATACGTTGTTGTATTTTATCCCAATTACCATTTATATCTATAACCTTAACTACTTTCTCTTTCAAAAGTTGTTGCAAGATCTTGCATACAATTGAGGTCAAACTAACAGGCTTGTAGTTTCCCGGATCACTTTTTTTCCCCCCTTCTTAAAAATAGGTACACCGGACCCTTGCTAGAACGCGCGTCTATATAACATGAATTCGCATATAACGCAGTCGTGGCCATGGATCCCAAATTTAATTACTTTAACTGGAATTCATTTTAACGAGGTCCCCGCGTTAACGCGGTACTGCGCATGGATCCCAAATCCCGCGTTCTAGCGAGGGTCCAGTGGACTATATTAGCAATCCTCCAGTCATAGGGTATGACCCCTGAGTTTATGGATTCATTAAAAATCCTTGCCCTTGGTCTTGTAATTTCAAGTGCCACTTTCTCTAATATTCTTGGATGGAGATAATCAGGGGGCCTGATTTGGTCCCATTAAGCTGTTTGAGTTTGACTTCTATCTTGGATGTGGTAATTTTTACTTCCATATCCTCATTTCCATTAGTCACCCTGCCACTACCCCTAAGGTCCTCATTACCCTTATTAAAAACTGAGGCAAAATATTTGTGATGATGTTGGGCCGTGCCTAGATTATTTTTAATCTCCCCCCAATCCTTTGTGTTTAGCAGTCCCATTTCTTTCCTTGTTTTCTTTTTATTTATATGGCTGGTGAAGCTTTTACTATTGGTTTTAATTTTCTTTGCAAGATCCAACTCTGCTTGGCTTTTGGAAGTTCTCACTTTTTCCTTGCACTTTCTGACCTACAAGAGGTAGCTTTGCTTGCTGATCAGTCACATTTTTCATTCCTTTTAGGCTTTCCACATTCTCTAAATAATCTGTTTGAGATGCTTACTCACCCAGCGTGGTCTGCAACCCTGCCCTATAATTTTTTCCCCCTTGCTTGGGATGTAGGCTTCAGATAGTTTCCACAACTTTGACTTAAAGTAATTCCCTCCTTCACATTCAGATCCTTAAGTTCCTCATTCCAGTTTACATCCCTATTTCTCTTAACTTTTAAAGTTTTCTCTTTTGAGATCAAGGACCCTAGTTGCAGATCTATTTTTGTTTATCCTTCCATTTAGTTTTAATAGAATTAGCTCATGATCACTCAAACCAAGATTGTCTGGTCTGGGGTTCCGTCTGCCGGCTTCTGCCTGCCAGGGTCCCGGCTGCTGGCCCCGCTCAGCCGGCTGCTGGTTTGGGGTCCTGGACCTGTCCATGTAGAGTAGGTACCTACCTTCTCCCTGGTTCTAGCCATTCTCTTCCTCTCTCTGCACTGAGATGAGGGTGAGAGAGCACGGAGACCAGGGCTGGGGGTGAAGGAGCAGGTTGGGGTGCAGGGTCTGGCCAGGAGCTAGCATGAGGGAGGGGGCTCAGGGTTGGGGCAAGAGGTTTGGGTGTGGAGCGCTTACCTGGGCTGTTCCCATTTGGTGTGAGGGGTGCAGGTGGGAATGTGGGGTGTGTGTGTGTGCAGGAGGTCCCGTTTGGTGCTCAGGGCAGGGGGCTGGGTATGTGTGGGGGGTGCTGGAGTCAGGACTGGGGTTATGGGGGGGTGCAGGGGTCAGGGCATGGGGCTGGGGTGTGGGGGAGGATGTGGGGGTGAGGGCTGGGGGTGTGGGTGTGCTCCCAGCCCCCTGCCCTGAGTGGCTCACGGCAGGGGGCTGGAGGGGATGTGCCCGATTCCACCCCCTTTCCCAAGGCCCCTGGAGCAGAGAGCGTGCTGCGTTTTCCCTCTCCCCCACTGTAGCAAGGGCCGTCAGCTGATCGGCAGCAGGGAGGGAGAGGAGGAGGGGCAGGAACCCAGCATGTTGGGGGAAGAGGCGGGGGAGGGGGAAGCTTGCCTGCCCTGCAAGGAGAGAGTGGTGGGCGGGGGGCAGAAAAGAGCGGGCCGGGCCGGGCAGGAATTTTTATGGCACGCTGCTGTCTGCTGGGGTCTGGCAGACAGCAGCATTCCATTAAAAACTGGCTCGCATGCTGTCTTTGGCACGTGTGCCATAGGTTGCCAACCCCTAGCATCTACAAGATTGAACTTTGTGTCTTTCTTCCCCAAAGTGATTTTGACCCAAACAGAGTCTGTTTTATCTATTCCATAAAACTTTTAATTTCTTTACAGTCTATCTCATCATTAATATACAACGCCACTCCATGACCTTTACCTTTATTTCTGTCTTTCCTGAACAGCACATACCCTTGAATACCTGTACTTCAGTCATGACTATGATCCCACCATATTTCTATTCTCCCTATAAGATCTGGTTTCACTTCCTGTACCAGGAGTTCTAGTTCTTCCATTCTGTTATCCAGGCTTCTTACATTAATGTACAAACATCTTAGTTGTTTCTGCTTGACTTTGCCCAGATTCCTCACCCAATTAGATAAAATCAGTCTACTGCCAATATTGCCTGACTGTTGATGTCATTGGTTTGGCACAATCTTTTCTCTTAACGTCTGTTCTCCTACACACTGCTGTTCCTTTCTCCATTGCTGTATTCTCTCTTTCTTGATTTTCCTCCTGGTCAATATTAGAATCGGACATGGAGATTACATGAGCATCTCCCAAACATCCCCAGATTCCTAGTTTAAAGCTCTTTTAATCACGTGTGTCAACCTCTCTCCCAGATGTTTATTTCCCTCCCTACTCAGAAGGAGTCCATCCCAGGAGAACAGTCCTCTGTCTATGAATGCCTCCCAGTGGTTGAACATCCCAAAGCCCTCCTTATAGCACCACTGCCTGAGCCATCTGTTGATCATCATAATCTTGTCTCTCCTTCATTCTCCTCCTCTAGGGATAGATAGAATCCCACTGCAGATCACCTGGGCTTCCATTTCTTTAAGAGTCTTCCCAGCCTGGCATAGTCTCCCTTGATACATTCCATTGATAATCTAGTGCTATCATTTGTTCCCATGTGAAGGACAATCAGTGGATTCTTTCCTGCTCCAATTTGGAACCTCTTCAGCCTCAGGTCCACATACCATATCTTAGTTCTCGGCAGACAGCACACTCTTCTGTTCTCCAGATGATCTCTGGTGACAGGCCTGTCTGTTCTTCTTAGTAGGGAGTCACCAATCACATTGACCTGCCTCTTCCTCGTGTTGTGTGATTCTCTGGCCTTCTTCCTGTTCTTGCTGACTGCAAGTTCTCTTGTCTTTTGTTCTCCCTTGCAATCTTCTGCAAGTCATCCTCTGTCCTCCTGGGGCTTAACACTCTGGCTATCTCCATTGACTCTTCCCCTCTTCTTGTAGGATTACCCGCTCTTCTCTTCTTCCTTGCCCTCCCATCTTCTGTTACTGCTTGCTGTGCCCCTTCTTCATTTACCAACTCAGCAAACCTGTTGCTCAGCTTTATTTCTCCTTCTCTAGCCAGACTTTTCCTCTGCCTAGTTTGCATAGTCACATGCTTCCACTGGCCACTTTCCTCATCCAGCTGTCTACTCTCACAGTTCTCTAGTCCAGCTTGTATCTGTGAGTCTTGAGTTTTCCCTTCTGTCTTCTCTCACCTTCCCTCCATTATCTGCTTGAATCCCCTCCAAAACTCAATCATTGTTTGCACCTGCATCTCCAAAACTTGGATATTCTCTTCCATCAGCTCTATCAGGTAGCACTTCATACAAATAAAGCTCTTTTTGGGTACCTGCTCCAGGATAATGTACATCTTGCAGTTTCCACATCCGGTCATCTTCATTGTCTCTTCCATTCCTTGGGTCACTACAACTATTGCCTCTATATCGGTCATAAGTCTTCCTGCCTCACCTCCTGTCAAGGAAAAAACAAAACAAAACCAGAACACTCCTCCACCAAACTCACCTTACAAACTTCCACTCAAACTCCCCTATTTTCAGCTGTTTCCTGGCTGCTTCACTACGTTTATAGGCCCCTAATCAGAGAAGCCCTGTCCCCTAATCAGGGCTCTGCTGTGATCAAAGGCTCTTCTTCTCTTGTGGCACACTGCCCCTTTCCAGCCTCTGCAAAGTGAAGAAAAGAACACCACAACAAAACAAACACAAACCAGTTAGCAAGGAAACAAACTGTTGAGAATTCAGGAACAGGAGCTAGCCTCCTCCTTTCTTCTCCAACAGAACTCCCACTCAAACTTGCCAGGTTTCAGGTCTGTTTGCTGGCTCCTCTGCCGCTCCTCCTTTGTTGTGTGTTTTCTTTCTGGCTATATGCTCCAGACATGCTTCTGCCTGGAGGTATTGGGTCTCCTGGGCCTGTGTGGAGAACACGCTGTGCAGGCACAGCTAAAAGCAGTCACAGAAACTTGGACATCCACGAGCAGATTGCATGGGGGAATGCAGGTGAAGGGGTACTACAGGGAGCAGCAGTAGTGCCGCTGGCGGTGTTTTAATTAATCCACTTTGGAAGTGAAATTATTAGTTTGGAACGATTTTTTTCAGGGTGAAGTTCTGTAGTGCAGATTAGTTATTCTGCTTCTGGCAGTCCTCTTACTGCAGTTGCGTGCCACTCTGCCTTATGTCTGGATCGGCCCGTCCATTTATATATCTTGACACAGAGTCACCACCCTGTTCAAATGCTGGAGCCCAGCCAGGTGCACGCCTTTGCAATTCCAGCTTGTAGCAAGTCCATACGCCCAGAATCACATACCCATGATCGTAGCCATACCCAGTGCTTCTGTGTGGTCCTGTCAGGAGGCCCTGACCTTCCTTGCCCTCTGGGGAGAGGAGCATGTCCAATTCCATTTGAACAGCAGTCACTGGAAAATAAAGAGCTGCAAGTTGCTGGTAGAGCAAAGACAGGAGAAGGAGCACTTCTGGGACAAGGACCAATCCAGCTTCAAAGCAAAAGAGCTCCAGCAGAACTACAAGAATCTGAGGGACAAGAACATGACCTCCGTTAACGCTCCCATAACCTGCCCAAACTATGAGGAACTGGACCGGCTTTTTGCAAGGGAGGTCACCACCAAAACCTGACATGAGGTGCAGGGTAGTTTGGAGTTGAACATGTAAGGCACCTATACAACCCCAGACCCAGACCAGGAGGAAACTGCTGTGGGGAGTGTTACTACTACTAAGTATTATGTGCTGTATTACAATACAACTGTATAGGGAGATTTAAACAACTTTCTTCTGGCTGCCTGCTGAGCACTGCCATGTTGGACGGATGTGAGCGATGAGCTCCGTCCACCTGCTCCCCTGCACTTAGTATGCTCAAAAGTCCACACCAGAGATCTTAAGCTCCACTGGATTTCTCTCTTAAAGTATCAAATCTTACAACCACTGGCCACATGTGCCACCCTCCCACCCCACTTCCCATGCCGCATAAGTCTCCCTCTCCTTGTCTGTGTCCCTCTGTCCCTCCATTCAAGATGGTGGCACCGTGGGGGTTAAAAATCAAACACACTGCACAGCAGGCATGTTTATCATAACCGCAGACACAGAAAAAGCAATTGAAAAGGTACTTTGGCTCACAGTTTGACCAGTGCCCTGAAGCATTAGCTACTTTTACATTTTATAGGTAAGTTGCCAAAATTAGGCTACAGAGACATTTTGAAATAGAGATTATCAGGCATTCATGGCTATTTTGAATCAGCCCCTCACAGGCTCGTTTACTCTTTGGGTTCAAAGTAATTATTGCAAAAGTCTCTTTATTTTGTAGTGCACTTTGAGCTGATCTGTAGGAGTTATAAAAAAAAGAGAATGTAAAGCAAAGAGAATGCTCTATTTTGGCACACACATTGCGAAGCAATGCAGCCTTCCCTGGGCTGCCCATATAGGTGGTCTGCATCTGACAAAAGTCCAAGGGAAGCAAAAGAAGACAGGGAAAAGATGTTTGCTGACTTTGTGAGTGTACCTCAGCAGTCGAGGAAGCAGATGGGCAGAGGGAAGGTTTCCCTTAGCAGTCTGAGAAGCTCTGAAGGGAGCACCTGGGACACAGAAAGGGAGCACCTGGACAAAGAAAAGGACACGCAGGACAGGATGCAGAGGCCAACAATTCTGCTGGAGAACATGTTCATGCTCTGCCCCCAATAGCCATGTCATGCACTTGTGGAGAACACAGGATACTTGGAGCCCCCTCACTCTCCCCCAAATATCAGGCCCTTCTACACCATTCAACTGCCCCCTCTACCCCAGGATAAGGAGAACAGTTTTGACCCTCCACCTACCCATTTTTGTGAGCCCATCAGTGCAAACATGTACTAACTTAACATGTTCTGCCACAGCTCCACTAATCTGAAGTTTGCACTCTTATGTTGAATCAATGAAAGTTTTTATGATGCAAAATTCATCTGAAAAAATGTCACTGCAGTACAACTCCCCTCAATCACATCAGTTCCTCATAAAGTGTTTTCATCAGCACATTTCATTTCTTACTTTGGTTACAAGACACCACTACACCCTGATCTCAAAATACATTTTCCCTCATACTATCAAAGTGTTTATGAACCCACATTTCATTCATTTCCTTGTTACAGTACATTGCTGTACCACTAGTACACCCTGGCCTACAGAAAGGAACACAAGGCATCCCTGACCCTGGTCCTCTGAGTCATTTGGAATGTTCTGTAGGAGCACCATTTTGGGCTGCTCGTAACATCCAGACTTCTTTTGGGAACTCACCTTGGAATATTCAGCCTTCTTTCCCTACTGGCTGAGAGTCCTCCATAGGCTGACACACCAACTGAGGGGAGGTAATTTGTTCCACCTCTTTTCAGGGATTGCTAGTTGGTTCAGCCCCTGGGGCAGGCTAGAGCAGCCCTCAGGGGTGCTCTAATTTGTAAACGCTCCCTCCTCATCACTGCCATGACCCCCGCGGTGGGAATCATCAGGGTGTAAGATTGGCACAGCAATGCCTCTTCTTGCCTCCTCCGGCCCACTCAGATCTACTTCTGACATCTCTCTTGCCCCCTGCTCCAGGGAGTTTTGCAGGGGGAACAGAGCTGGCAGAGCCTGTTCTGAACAGAGTGATGGTGTTCTGTTCAGGGACAAATCTCTGAGTGTGCTTATTCCTGCCTTTGGCCCCGTTGCCTCCAGCACCAAAGATGAATTCCTGCACTGGGTCTGTTTCTGCTCTCTCACACAACAGTATAAGAAGTAATTCTATTGAAATCAGTGCAGTTACACCAGTGTAAAACCAGTGTGAGGGGAAGATCAGGCCCAGTGGGGTAAACTGCAGTTGGCTATGGCACTTCATTTACTAATGTGACATGCCTAGTCCATGTTAACTGTCAAAGAGACGTATTGCCAGTGAATAAGTAGCTTGCTTACTAGCCTGCTCACATTCTCAAACATCCCTAGAACTGTAATAATAACCAAGAGAAAACAACAGTCAAGCAAAATATAATCTATGGCTGGTAAACAGGAAGGTTGTTGGCAAAGCACTAGGTTGTTGGCAAAGGGCGTGCATACAGAAAAGCTTATACAACAATACATCACGCTTAAAGACAAATGAATGGCTTCATGGCAGAGGTGTTCATATTTACAAAGCTAATGTGATTCATTATTCAACAATCCTTTCTAAATTAATTTGCTTTATTTGAAGAGAATTTTTTAAACATAAGTAGGAGGCAAAGCGGTGTTTGACTAAAAACAAATTAGCACAACACAGCGTCTGTCTCTGACTTCTACATAAAAACTAATTGGGGGATAGGTGGGGGAAAGTGATCTCTCGAGCAGTGGAGCTGCACACAATAAAATTGGGTACATTTGCTTGTATTTGATAAACTCGGATTCTAGAAGTCTATTTGCTGAGGAAAAATGCAGAATTTACAGTTTTACAGAGAATCTTTAGTTTTTACATTTTGTGAAAAAATAAAAACATGTACAGTAGAACCCTATTTATCCGAGCCTCCATTATCCATCTCTCTGTACTAACTTAACCACCAACAGCCCGGATCTGATAGTGGCATGGCTGGCGTGGTCTGCTTGAGTCCCTGCCACCCAGGACAGCCTGCTGAGTCCCCGCCACCTGGGGTGGTCTGCCTGAGCCCCCGCCGCAGTCATCCCCAGGCCGCTGGTGGTTTGGTTAATATGGAGAGCTGGATAAAAGAGGCTCAGATAAATAGGGTTCTACTGTATATCAGTAAAACACTGTGTTCAGCTGATACCTATATATATTGTAGCGAGGGAAACTAAAGTTAATTGTTTCATTTTAATCATGGAAATATGTAGATATTTGTTTTTTATAAGAGAAATTTGTTGTTTTTTTTTAAATCACGGAAAACTAGGATCCCTGTTGATAAATGAACTGTACTATTAGCATGCCATGTACGTGCTCTTAGAATACTTGCAGGTTTCCAGTGATGATTCTATTTTCTTAAACAAACAAACTAAATGCTTATCCACCAAGAAGTGAAAAGAAGATAGCTACCGTGTATTTAAACAGCCCAAATTGGTATAATTAATGCATGGACTGGCAACAGTATATAATAATGATGATCATAAAGCTTGCACTTCTATATGTTCTTTCATCTGAGACTCTTGATGGGCTTTACCAATATTAAGGAATGAAGCGTTACACTTGATTGTGAGGTAAATAATTATTATTGTCATTTGGTGGCTGGAAAAACTGAGGTATGCAGAGATTCAGGGACAATGCTTTCAGACGTGACCTCTGACTTTAGGTGCCCAACTTGAGACACTTTGGATCTGATTTTCAGAGTTGCTGAGCACTCACATCGCTCCAGAAGCAGAGGCCATGTGTGAAAATTTTGGCCCGAATTGTTCTGATCTTCCTCTGTTATCCTGTTGCAGGTCTGATGCATAGAGACATACTGTAACAAATCCACAGCAACCTGGGCCTTCTTGATTGTATCTGTGCTGCACGATGATAGAGATCCAAACACTTCACAGCAACAGTAAGGCATAGGCATAATTTGACTTCTATATTTGGGGGGGCAGGGCTACGCCTGTGGGGGGCAAATTCAGATAATATCTTAGTAATTATCTGATAGGAGCATTGTATCTAATTCCTATATCAAGAAAGAAAATTAAATAAATATTAGACCCACTCAGCTCTAATACTAACATGTTCTGACATCTTGTGGCAAGTCACTTAAGGGACACTGGTTAGGTTTAAATTGTAATGTATATTCTTACTCAGATACTCTTACTAAAGTCAGAAGGGGCCATTGTGATCATCTAGGCTATTCTCCTGCACAATGCAGGCCACACAACCTCACCCACCCACTCCTGTATTAGATCACTAACCTCTGGCTGAGTTACTGAAGTCCTCAAATCATGATGTAAAGACTTTAAGTTACAGAGAATCCATCATTTACACTAGTTTAAACCTGCAAGTGACTCATGCCCCATGCTGCAGAAGAAGGCAAACCCCCACCCCACTGGGTCTCTGCCAATCTGACACAGGGGAAAATTCCTTACTGACCCCAAATCAGTTAGATCCTGAACATGTGGGCAAGACCCAACAGGCAGATACCTGGGAAAGAATTATCTGGAGTAACTCAGAGCCCTCCCAATCTAGTGTCCCATCTCCAACCATTGGGGATTTTTGCTACTGGCAGTCGTCGATGGGCCACATGCCATTGTAGGCAGTCCTATCATACCATCTCTTCCATAAACTTATCGAGCTCAGTCTTGAAGCCAGTTAGGTTTTTTTTGCCCCCACTACTCCCCTTGGGAGGCTGCTCCAGAATTTCACTCCTCTGATGGTTAGAAACCTTCGCCTAATTGCAAGCTTAAATTTGTTGATGGCCAGTTTATATCCATTTGTTCTGGGGTCCGCATTGGTGCTTAACTTAAATAACTTCTCTCCGTCTCTGGTATTTATCCCTCTGATGTATTTATGGAGAGCAATCATATCTCCCCTCAGCCTTCTTTTGGTTAGGCTAAACAAGCCAAGCTCTTTGAGTCTCCTCTCAAAAGGTAGGTTTTCCATTCCTCAGATCATCTAGGTTGCCCTTCTCTGAACCTGTTCCAGTTTGAACAACTCTTTGAACAACTTAAAGATGGGAGACCAGAACTTCACACAGTATTCTAGATGAGGTCTCACCAATGCCTTGTATAATGGTAGTAACAGTTCCCTGTCTCTACTGGAAATACCTTGCCCGATGCACCCCAGGACCGCGTTAGCCTTTTTCACAGCTGCATCACATTGATGACTCATAGTCATCCTGTGATCAACCAGTACATCCAGATCTTCCTCCTCCTCTGTCACTTGGAACTGATAAGTCCCCAGCTTATAGCAAAAATTCTTATGGTTAGTCCTGTGACAAAGTTCCTCCTCTACCTTGGTGGGTCTTGCGCTTATTGACGGATTTTCTCACCTTGGAGCTTCACGGCAGCCCTCAGTTTGGCTGTTTTCATGAACCCACAGTCCAGGTCAACTCCTCCTGTGTCTGACCAGGAGTTGGGAGGTTTGGGGGGAACCCGGGCCCACCCTCTACTCCGGGTTCCAGCCCAGGGCCCTGTGGAATGCAGCTGTCTAGAGTGCCTCCTGGAACAGCTGTGCGACAGCTACAACTCCCTGGGCTACTGCCCCATGGCCTCCTCCCAACACCTTCTTTATCCTCACCATAGGACCTTCATCCTGGTGTCTGATAATGCTTGTACTCCTCAGTCCTCCAACAGTCCGTGTTCTCACTCTCAGCTCCTAGCGCCTCTTGCTCCCAGCTCCTTACATGCACACCACAAACTGAAGTGAGCTCCTTTTTAAACCCAAGTGCCCTGATTAGCCTGCCTTAATTGATTCTCGAAGCTTCTTGATTGGCTGCAGGTGTTCTAATCAGCCTGTCTGTCTTAATTGTCTCCAGAAGGTTCCTGATTGTTCTGGAACCTTCCCTGTTACCTTACAGGGAAAAGGGACCTACTTAACCTGGGGCTAATATATCTGCCTTCTATCACTCTCCTGTAGCCATCTGGCCTGACCCTGTCACAGTCCCTAAATGTATGACTTTGGACTTTGCAGTATTAAATTTCATTCCATTTCTATTACTTCCATTTTCAAGGTCCTTCAGTTCTTCTATGATATTCTGGTCCTCCTCCATACTGGCAATACCTCTCAACTTTGTGTCATCTGCAAATGTTATTAGCACACTCCCACTTTTTGTGCCAAGGTCAGTAATAAAAATGTTAAGTAAGATTGGTCCCAAGACTGATCCCTGAGGAACTCCACTGGTAACCTCACTCTAGCCTGACAGTCTCCCCTTTAACCAGTTCCTTATCCACCTTTCAGTTCTCATATTAATCCCCATCTTTTCCAAGTTAACTAATAATTTCTCATGTAGAACTGTATCAAATGCCTCACTAGCATCCAGGCAGATTAGATCTACTGCATTTCTTTTGTCTAAAAAATCAGTTATCTTTGCAAAGAAAGATATTAATAACTTTGTTATTACCTCTTGAATACAACAATTGAAACAATTGTAAAAAAATCTACAAATACTCTATCTTTTAAGCTACTTACTTTTTGCAGCTCACCAAGCTTGGAACAGATCATTTAACTTTAGGAAACATCCTAACAGCCCTTTCTTATCTTAACCACCTGTTAATCACCCTGTTTAGAAACAAAATTCGGACTCCCTGCCTCAGGGGTGCAAGCTGGAAGCAGCATTCTCCTGTCCTCTGCAGAACTCATTACATTGTACACTCAGGCTGCCTGCCTGAGGCTTGCAGTTGGGGGAGAGGGGGGCAATGCTCTCCCCAGCCCCAAACTCCGCCTTTGCAGTCAGTATAGAACTCCAATCTTCCTCCAAAAGCAAAGGCCCCTACTGGAGAGTCTCTGGGTCTTTTTGTAATCACAGGGAGTGACTGCAGCTAGAGTAGACACCTCTGAATTAACTTTTGTCCAGCTAGCTCAGGGCCTTGAGTAGTGAGGCTGTGGCAGTGGGTGCTTCATGGCAGCCTTGCACCATGAGTAATTACCCTGGGCTCTGGGTGGGCTCATACAGCTTGTACTGACACACATGCTGCTGGTAGCTTTACTGCTCTGGGATCTGAGCTAACTAAATTAGCACTAGTTTGATATGTCTGCTTGAGCAGCAATCACAGCCTGTGATGACAGTACCTAGGGAGACCCTCTGTTAGCAGCATAGGGCTTAGGAAACATGTCATAAATCATTCAGCTTTTATCCATCCAGCTAACCTGCTCTCTGATTAGGGCGGCACTGTGTCTTAATAGATGGGACATGGAGTTAGGAGACTATGTTCTGATCTTTGCTTTGCCACTTACCTGCTCTGCGTGAGCTTGGGCAAGTCCCTTGACCCCTCTGTATTGCTGTTTCTATGTTCATGGATGGGTGTTGTGATTTTGATAGGGCTGGGAAGGGCCACTGCCAGTTGAGCAGCTTATACACATTATTTATTGTCAGCTCACCAACTCGATACTGATCACAAAACTGTTGTCCATTGTTGGCAGTGCTTTGGCTATGTCTTTTAGTTTCAGCCTGATGTAGGCGGCCATTCCATGTTTTGGATGGTTTTGGTTGGAGAGAAGGACGTCTCCTGGTATCTTGAGGCTGATGTCATTACAAGGCTGCTGACGGACAATGATACCAATGTCAAGAAACTCCTGTTGCAGAAGATGACTCAGCACAGATCCAGTTAAATATCAACTAGTGACTTGTTCAGTAGTTAATAGAACTTGCTTCAAAGTGAATCCCAAAGAGAAACAAGGATTTGTTTTTTCTGCAAAGCAAAATCAAAATGAGAAAAACTCTTGAATTTCATGGAGAAGAACAAGTCCAGGGCAATAATCTGACATTTCTGTCTGATGGCATATCTTTGAAAGGCTGAGAGCTTTTCAAATTTATTGATTGCCATGGTGACGGTTAACAGCAAAGGTTACACCGTGTACTTATTTAACTGAAATGTGCACTTTGGTTGTTTGTTTGGATTATTTCTGAAGCCAACTGTACAGACAACATAAGACCAGATGCAAATCCACAACAGATTTCTATGTGTTGGTGCCTCTGCCAGTGGTACTGTTTGTATTTAGTTTAAATAACAGAACAAAGAACTCCTGTTGATTGAGAGTTCGTGGAATAACGTCTGAATTTAGTATTCTCGGGAACTGGTCAGAGATGGTGTTTTCTCATTCTCACGTGGCTTTGCCTGCTCTCTCAGCCTGGGACTTGGAAGTCTACCAGGAGGTAGGTTTGTGTGGTGAAAGTTTTAAATGGATTCCTTAGGGATGTGCACACTATTAATGATCCACTGATTTAAAAGAAATGATAAAACCCCCATAAAGTCCTCTGGAAATTCAACTGTACTGTCTTTCCGGAAATACATTTCTTCTGCATTTAACAGCATTTCCAGCTTTGCTTCTCTCAGCTTTCCCTCTGCCTGAAACCATGATTTCTCTTATTCAGTGGAAATACTGTATTACTGTCACTGACACCCTGTTGAGAGAGGGGTGCAGGCTGGAGAGAAAAAGTGAAGTTGCCATGTTGGCCACCTGGGCTGACTCCATGCTGCTGATTCAGATCTGGCATTGTACTAGGTGTGGTGTTTCTGTGGCATTCAGAGAACGAACAGAGTCTCCAGGGTGTGGGAGCTGACAGTGGGAGCAGGCAGTTGGTTTTAGATAAGACTGAAAGATTGACCTGAATTAAGATGCTCTGTATATATGTTAACTATGTATCTAATAAAGATTGTTAAATTACTAGCACTGAAATATTATTAAGACTAGTGGATTATTTGAATATAAAACAACAAGTAGTACCAGGAGCAAAGGAAGAAGTTAAAAAAACAAAACCAAACCCCAGAAGAAAACTTGAAGTAAAAGTTACTCAGAAGTGAAAAGCAAGTTTGAATGTAATAAGATGGATCAATAAAGAGTTCCTACATTTCCAAAAATGTTGAGAAATGCTGCAGAAAATTGGAAAAGGTTTAAACAAGAATTTGATTTATTTTTGAGGCCATCAGGATCTACTCATAAGGAAAATGAATAAAAGATTCCTATTTTTTTTTTGAATATTGCAGGTAATGAAACAATTTCAGCATATAATGCATCGGCACTTAATGTTAGAGAATGAGCTGACTATGAGTTTGTCTTAAAAAAAAAAAGAGGAATTCTGTTTATCAAAAGGAAAAGTAACATTTGAAAGATTTCATTTTCACTCAAGAAGTCAGATGGAGAATGAGACTTTTGAGATCTAAAGATAAGAAGTCCAGAATCCGAGTTAATGATAAAAGATCAAATTGTGATGGACATAAAAAAAGATATCAGTGTAATAGACTGTTTGAAAAGCCAGATCTAAATCTAGAATAAACAGTGAGAATTTGCCAAACTGCTGAACTTAATCAACAATGATTGAACATTTTAGAAAGAAAACAAACTGATGTGAATATAGACTTAAAAAGAAAAAATAAAAAAAACAAGTCTCTGGAGAAAAATAGAGTGAAACTACTAAAGTTAAAACATATGATCATGTGAAAGAATGTTCTAGAAGTGGAAGGAGGCACCAACCTAAACAACGTTAGGTTGCACCGCTACAGACTAGGGACCGAATGGCTAGGCAGCAGTTCTGCGGAAAAGGACCTAGGGGTGACAGTGGACGAGAAGCTGGATATGAGTCAGCAGTGTGCCCTTGTTGCCAAGAAGGCCAATGGCATTTTGGGATGTATAAGTAGGGGCATAGCGAGCAGATCGAGGGACGTGATCGTTCCCCTCTATTCGACATTGGTGAGGCCTCATCTGGAGTACTGTGTCCAGTTTTGGGCCCCACACTACAAGAAGGATGTGGATAAATTGGAGAGAGTCCAGCGAAGGGCAACAAAAATGATTAGGGGTCTAGAACACATGACTTATGAGGAGAGGCTGAGGGAGCTGGGATTGTTTAGCCTGCAGAAGAGAAGAATGAGGGGGGATTTGATAGCTGCTTTCAACTACCTGAAAGGGGGTTCCAAAGAGGATGGCTCTAGACTGTTCTCAATGGTAGCAGATGACAGAACGAGGAGTAATGGTCTCAAGTTGCAGTGGGGGAGGTTTAGATTGGATATTAGGAAAAACTTTTTCACTAAGAGGGTGGTGAAACACTGGAATGCGTTACCTAGGGAGGTGGTAGAATCTCCTTCCTTAGAGGTTTTTAAGGTCAGGCTTGACAAAGCCCTGGCTGGGATGATTTAACTGGGAATTGGTCCTGCTTCGAGCAGGGGGTTGGACTAGATGACCTTCAGAGGTCCCTTCCAACCCTGATATTCTATGATTCTATGAACGTCCAGGATACGGTCAAACCTGTCATAGCTGCAAGAAACAGCGGCACTGACTTTCTAATCTGTTGGTGGTGGGTGCTTAACCCGTCCTGGCTATGCGCCAGACCCCCACCCCCACTCCATCCCTTCCCCAAACCCTCGCCCCACCTCTTCCCACCCTCACTCTGCCCCACCCCACTCTATCCCTTCCCTCAAGCCCGCATCCCCACCCCGCCTCTTCCCACCGTGCCCCCACTCCACCTCTTTCTGCCCCCTCCCCTGAGCTCACCCCACCCTTAACTCCTGCCCCTCCAACGCCTCCTACATGCAGCAGAACAGCTGATCACAGCTTCGGGAGGCCCTGGGAGGGAGGGGAAGGTGCTGATTGGCAGGGCCGCTGGCAGGAAGGAGATGCTGGGCGGGTGGGGAAGCTGGCTGCCACTGGGTGCGCAGCACCCACCATTTTTTCCCCATGGGTGCTCCAGCTCTGGAGCACCCACAGAGTCAGCGCCTATGGCAAGAAACAAAATTTTTCTACCAAAATCTGTAGACAGAGAAGTCAGGAAAAACTTAGAAGTATACATTTAGTTCAAAATTCTCTGAGAAGATACTGAATAAAGAATACAGAGCTGACATAACAGATGAAGAAAACTTATTTCTGGGTACATTGAAACAGTCACTCGGAACTACCAGGAAGTTTGGACAGTTACAAAATAAATATTTCATTAGTAGATAGTATATGCAGTAGATATAGTGGCACAAGCGAATGTAATTTCAGACGAAATTATAAAATGTCTAAAAATAAAACTTGTATTAAGAGAACAAATACATAATAATTTACAATCTTATAGTAGCAAAAAAATTCCTCTTTGGGTATTTGTGAATTACTAGTCAAAGTTAAAGATAATTTAGAAAACATAAGATTTTTAGTTGTTAAGGGACAAGGTATTTCTGTTTTAGGTTTAGAAACATGCATAGCACTAAATCTAGTTGGTAGAATTCAGACTATTCAGGATTCTGAAACACTGGAAACAATATTAATTTAACAGAGTTATTCACAGGCATTGGTAAATTAGCTACAATTTATAAATAGAGTTAAATGAAACAAAGAAACAAGTTATACATGCAACTAGAAAAATACCCTTAGCTTTAAGAAGTTGAGTACAAAACTAATTGGAAAGGTTAGTTAATTTCAATTGAAAGAGCCAACTAACGGCATGTCTACACTACAAAATAAAGTCGACTAAATGTAAGTCGACATCCAGTAATTAAATTGGTCATGTGTGTCCACACCATGCTCATTGTATCAGCGGAGTGCATCCTCACTAGCAGTGCACCTTGGGAAGCTATCCCACAGTACAGCTAGCCACAGGGGTTTTTTGGAAGGGCTTGCAATGCCTCATGGGACCAAAACATTATTGCAGGGGGGAATGGGAACATGGCTTCAGACTTCCATGATACAGTTTCCTCCCTGCCTACCCTGATATCAATGGCAAACAACCCATACTTTCTTGTGCCTTTTTTCAAAAGCCTGGTTTAGCCGTGTGTACACCAAGAAGCATGGACCCCACCAGCTGTGCACTCTTGTTGTGAGCATTACAAACACCTCCCACCTTATTCTGCAGTGTTTCCAGAGTCAAGACAGAAGCCGCTGTGCAGAACATTGCGATGTCATGCAAGCAGCGCTGCTACAAGGCATAGAACGAAACAATTCCTGGTTGCTACTGGCAGTCGTGCAGCAGCTTAATATGGCGGAGCACCATTTCTCATCCCAGGAAACAAGCACTGACTGGTGAGATCTCATTGTTATTCAGAAATGGGATGATGAGCAGTGGCTGCAGAACTTTTGAATGCGGAAGCCCACCTTCCAGGAACTTTGTGCAGAGCTTTCCCCAGCCCTGAAGTGCAGCAACACTAAAATGAGAGCTGCTCTGATAGTAGCGATCACTCTATGGAAGCTTGCAATGATCAGAGTTGGTAAATCCACCATGGGAGCAGCTGTGATCCAAGTATCTAGGTCCATTAATCAACTTCTGCTAAGAAGGGTAGTAACTCTGGGCAACGTGCAGGACATAGTGGATGGTTTTGCTGTGATGGGGTTCCTAACTGCAGTGGAGCGATAGATGGCGCACATATCTCTATCTTGGCACTAGACCACCTTGCCAAAGAGTACATAAACTATAAGGGATCCTTTTCAATGGTGTTGCAAATGCTGGTGGATCTGTTACGAATTATACCTGATAGGACAAGCACACAACTGCTGCGAATTATACCTGGTAGGACACGCACACAAATACTACGGATTACACCTGGTAGGTCACGCACAGTTCGAATCTAGGCATCTAGGCTGAGCCCTGGTCTACACTAGGACTTTAGGTCGAATTTAGCAGCATTAAATCGATGTAAACCTGCACCCGTCCACACAATGAAGCCCTTTATTTCGACTTAAAGGGCTCTTAAAATCGATTTCCTTACTCTACCCCGGACAACTGGATTAGTGCTTAAATCGGCCTTGCCGGCTCGAATTTGGGGTACTGTGGACACAATTCGACGGTATTGGCCTCCGGGAGCTATCCCAGAGTGCCCCATTGTGACCGCTCTGGACAGCACTCTCAACTCAGATACACTGGCCAGGTAGATAGGAAAAGAACCGCAAACTTTTGAATCTCATTTCCTGTTTGGCCAGCATGGCAAGCTGCAGGTGACCATGCAGAGCTCATCAGCAGAGGTGACCATGATGGAGTCCCAGAATCGCAAAAGAGCTCCAGCATGGACCGAATGGGAGGTATGGGATCTGATCGCTGTTTGGGGAGAGGAATCCATGCTATCAGAACTCCGTTCCAGTTTTTGAAATGCCAAAACCTTTGTCAAAATCTCCCAGGGCATGAAGGACAGAGGCCATAACAGGGACCCGAAGCAGTGCCGCGTGAAACTGAAGGAGCTGAGGCAAGCCTACCAGAAAACCAGAGGCGAATGGCCGCTCCGGGTCAGAGCCCCAAACATGCCGCTTCTATGATGAGCTGCATGCCATTTTAGGGGGTTCAGCCACCACTACCCCAGCCGTGTTGTTTGACTCCTTCAATGGAGATGGAGGCAATATGGAAGCAGGTTTTGGGGACGAAGAAGATGATAGCTCACAGCAAGCAAGCAGAGAAACCGGTTTTCCCGACAGCCAGGAACTGTTTCTCACCCTGGACCTGGAGTCAGTACCCCCCGAACCCACCCAAGGCTGCCTCCTGGACCCAGCAGGCGGAGAAGGGACCTCTGGTGAGTGTACCTTTTAAAATACTATATATGGTTTAAAAGCAAGCATGTGAAAGGATTACTTTGCCCTGGCATTCGCGATTCTCCTGGATGTACTCCCAAAGCCTTTGCAAAAGGTTTCTGGGGAGGGCAGCCTTATTGCGTCCTTCATGGTAGGACACTTTACCACTCCAGGCCAGAAACACGTACTCGGGAATCATTGTACAACAAAGCATTGCAGTGTATGTTTGCTGGCGTTCAAACAACATCCGTTCTTTATCTCTCCGTGTTATCCTCAGGAGAGTGAGATATAATTCATGGTCACCTGATTGAAATAGAGTGCTTTTCTTCAGGGGACACTCAGAGGAGCCCATTCCTGCTGGGCTGTTTGCCTGTGGCTAAACAGAAATGTTCCCCGTTGTTAGCCACAGGGAGGGGGGAAGTTTGAGGGGGTAGCCACGCGGTGGGGGGAGGCAAAATGCGACCTTGTAACGAAAGCACATGTGCTATGTATGTAATGTTAACAGCAAGGTTTACCCTGAAAGAGTGTAGCCACTGTTTTATAAAATGTGTCTTTTTAAATACCGCTGTCCCTTTTTTTTTCTCCACCAGCTGCATGTGTTTCAATGATCACAGGATCTTCTCCTTCCCAGAGGCTAGTGAAGCTTAGAAAGAAAAAAAAACGCACTCGAGATGAAATGTTCTCCGAGCTCATGCTGTCCTCCCACACTGACAGAGCACAGACGAATGCGTGGAGGCAAATAATGTCAGAGTGCAGGAAAGCACAAAATGACCGGGAGGAGAGGTGGCGGGCTGAAGAGAGTAAGTGGCAGGCTGAAGAGAGGGCTGAAGCTCAAATGTGGCGGCAGCGTGATGAGAGGAGGCAGGATTCAATGCTGAGGCTGCTGGAGGACCAAACCAGTCTGTGCTCCAGCTGCCTTTGCTGCAGCTCAACCATACACTGGAGCATGGTTGAGCTGCAGCAAAGGCAGCTGGAGCACAGACTACCACTACAGCCCCTGTGTAACCAACCGCCCTCCTCCCCAAGTTCCATAGCCTCCACACCCAGACGCCCAAGAACGCGGTGGGGGGGCCTCCGGCCAACCAGCCACTCCACCACAGAGGATTGCCCAAAAAAAGAAGGCTGTCATTCAATAAATTTTAAAGTTGTAAACTTTTAAAGTGCTGTGTGGCATTTTCCTTCCCTCCTCCACCACCTCTCCTGGGCGACCTTGGTAGTCATCCCCCTATTTAATGAATAAAGAATGCATGAATGTGAAGCAACAATGACTTTATTGCCTCTGCAAGCGGTGATTGAAGGGAGGAGGGGCGGGTGGTTAGCTTACAGGGAAGTAGAGTGAACCAAGGGGCGGGGGGTTTCATCAAGGAGAAACAAACAGAACTTTCACACCATAGCCTGGCCAGTCATGAAACTGGTTTTCAAAGCTTCTCTGATGCGTACCGCGCCCTCCTGTGCTCTTCTAACCGCCCTGGTGTCTGGCTGTGTGCAACCAGCAGCCAGGAGATTTGCCTCAACCTCCCACCCCGCCATGAACGTCTCCCCCTTACTCTCACAGATATTGTGGAGCACACAGCAAGCAGTAATAACAGTGGGAATATTGGTTTCGCTGAGGTCTAAGCGAGTCAGTAAACTGCGCCAGCGCGCCTTTAAACATCCAAATGTACATTCTACCACCATTCTGCACTTGCTCAGCCTGTAGTTGAACAGCTCCTGACTACTGTCCAGGCTGCCTGTATACGGCTTCATGAGCCATGGCATTAAGGGGTAGGCTGGGTCCCCAAGGATACATATAGGCATTTCAACATCCCCAACAGTTATTTTCTGGTCTGGGAATAAAGTCCCTTCCTGCAGCTTTTGAAACAGACCAGAGTTCCTGAAGATGCGAGCTTCATGTACCTTTCCCGGCCATCCCACGTTGATGTTGGTGAAACGTCCCTTGTGATCCACCAGAGCTTGCAGCACTATCGAAAAGTACCCCTTGTGGTTTATGTACTCGGCGGCTTGGTGCTCCGGTGCCAAGATAGGGATATGGGTTCCGTCTCTGGCCCCACCACAGTTAGGGAATCCCATTGCAGCAAAGCCATCCACTATGACCTGCACATTTCCCAGGGTCACTACCCTTGATATCAGCAGATCTTTGATTGCGTGGGCTACTTGCATCACAGCAGCCCCCACAGTAGATTTGCCCACTCCAAATTGATTCCCAACTGACCGGTAGCTGTCTGGCGTTGCAAGCTTCCACAGGGCTATCGCCACTCGCTTCTCAACTGTGAGGGCTGCTCTCATCTTGGTATTCATGCGCCTCAGGGCAGGGGAAAGCAAGTCACAAAGTTCCATGGAAGTGCCCTTACGCATGCGAAAGTTTTGCAGCCACTGGGAATCGTCCCAGACCTGCAACACTATGTGGTCCCACCAGTCTGTGCTTGTTTCCCGAGCCCAGAATCGGCGTTCCACAGCATGAACCTGCCCCATTAGCACCATGATGCATGCATTGGCAGGGCCCATGCTTTCAGAGAAATCTGTGTCCATGTCCTGATCACTCACGTGACCGCGCTGACGTCGCCTCCTCGCCCGGTATCGCTTTGCTAGGTTCTGGTGCTGCATATACTGCTGGATAATGCGTGTGGTGTTTAATGTGCTCCTAATTGCCAAAGTGAGCTGAGTGGCCTCCATGCTTGCCTTGGTATGGCGTCTGCACAGAAAAAAGGCGCGGAATGATTGTCTGCCGTTGCTGTGATGGAGGGAGGGGTGACTGACGACACGGCTTACAGGGTTGGCTTCAGGGAGCTAAAATCAACAAAGGGGGTGTCTTTACATCAAGGAGTATTTCAGGCAGGACTTCACGGAGGGTTCCAATAAGAAATGGTGCACCTAAGTTATTGTTCTTATTGGAACAAGGAGGTTAGCCTGGCCTCTGATTGATACATGGCTAGATTTACTTCGCTGCACCTTCCTTGTGAGTGACTGCAGTGTGACCTAGAGGAATGAGTCCCCTAGTCAGGGGAGGAGGCAAATGAGTACAAAACAAATCTGGTCTATTTCTTGTTTTGATCCACTCCATCTATCTTTTACATCTTTGGCTGGCAGCAGACGGTGCAGAAGGACTGCATGCCATCCACATCTCATGGCTGCTCGGCAGAAGATGGTACAGTACGACTGCTAGCCATCCTCATCTCTTGCCTGCCTGGCAGAAGATGGTACAATACGACTGCTAGCAATCCTCATCTCTTGCCTGCCCGGCAGAAGATGGTACAGTATGACTGCTAGCAATCCGTATCGCCTGCCTGCTTGCCATAAGACTGTTCAATAGGACTGACTGCAGGACTAAAGAGAATGACCTGGTCAAGTCACTCCAAATTTAGTCATAGAATCATAGAATCATAGAATATCAGGGTTGGAAGGGACCTCAGGAGGTCATCTAGTCCAACCCCCTGCTCAAAAGCAGGACCAATCCCCAATTAAATCATCCCAGCCAGGGCTTTGTCAAGCCTGACCTTAAAAACTTCTAAGGAAGGAGATTCCACCACCTCCCTAGGCAACGCATTCCAGTGTTTCACCACCCTCTTAGTGAAAAAGTTTTTCCTAATATCCAACCTAAACCTCCCCCACTGCAACTTGAGACCATTACTCCTTGTCCTGTCCTCTTCTACCACTGAGAATAGTCTAGAACCATCCTCTCTGGAACCACCTCTCAGGTAGTTGAAAGCAGCTCTCAAATCCCCCCTCATTCTTCTCTTCTGCAGACTAAACAATCCCAGTTCCCTCAGCCTCTCCTCATAAGTCATGTGTTCCAGACCCCTAATCATTTTTGTTGCCCTTCGCTGGACTCTCTCCAATTTATCCACATCCTTCTTGTAGTGTGGGGCCCAAAACTGGACACAGTACTCCAGATGAGGCCTCACCAATGTCGAATAGAGGGGGACGATCATGTCCCTCGATCTGCTCGCTATGCCCCTACTTATACATCCCAAAATGCCATTGGCCTTCTTGGCAACAAGGGCACACTGCTGACTCATATCCAGCTTCTCGTCCACTGTCACCCCTAGGTCCTTTTCCGCAGAACTGCTGCCTAGCCATTCGGTCCCTAGTCTGTAGCTGTGCATTGGGTTCTTCCGTCCTAAGTGCAGGACCCTGCACTTATCCTTATTGAACCTCATCAGATTTCTTTTGGCCCAATCCTCCAATTTGTCTAGGTCCCTCTGTATCCTATCCCTGCCCTCCAGCGTATCTACCACTCCTCCCAGTTTAGTATCATCCGCAAATTTGCTGAGAGTGCAATCCACACCATCCTCCAGATCATTTATGAAGATATTGAACAAAACCGGCCCCAAGACCGACCCCTGGGGCACTCCACTTGACACCGGCTGCCAACTAGACATGGAGCCATTGATCACTACCCGTTGAGCCCGACAATCTAGCCAACTTTCTATCCACCTTATAGTGCATTCATCCAGCCCATACTTCCTTAACTTGCTGACAAGAATACTGTGGGAGACGGTGTTAAAAGCTTTGCTAAAGTCAAGAAACAATACATCCACTGCTTACCCTTCATCCACAGAACCAGTAATCTCATCATAGAAGGCGATTAGATTAGTCAGGCATGACCTTCCCTTGGTGAATCCATGCTGACTGTTCCTGATCACTTTCCTCTCATGTAAGTGCTTCAGGATTGATTCTTTGAGGACCTGCTCCATGATTTTTCCAGGGACTGAGGTGAGGCTGACTGGCCTGTAGTTCCCAGGATCCTCCTTCTTCCCTTTTTTAAAGATTGGCACTACATTAGCCTTTTTCCAGTCATCCGGGACTTCCCCCGTTCGCCACGAGTTTTCAAAGATAATGGCCAATGGCTCTGCAATCACAGCCGCCAGTTCCTTTAGCACTCTCGGATGCAACTCGTCCAGCCCCATGGACTTGTGCACGTCCAGCTTTTCTAAATAGTCCCTAACCACCTCTTTCTCCACAGAGGGCTGGCCATCTATTCCCCATGTTGTGATGCCCAGCGCAGCAGTCTGGGAGCTGACCTTGTTAGTGAAGACAGAGGCAAAAAAAGCATTGAGTACATTAGCTTTTTCCACATCCTCTGTCACTAGGTTGCCTCCCTCATTCAGTCAGAAGCCCACACTTTCCTTGGTTTTCTTCTTGTTGCCAACATACCTGAAGAAACCCTTCTTGTTAGTCCCTGCGCCAATGTCTGCCCAGGCGCTCCCAGCCGACGTGGCCAGGAGCACCTCGGACACGACGAGGACGGCTACCAGTTGTACTGTACCATCTGCTGCCACAAGGCAAGGGGTTGCTGCTACTGTGTAGCAATGCCGTACCGCGTCTGCCAGCACCCAGGAGACATAGGGTGACGGTTACCTGAGCGGGCTCCATGCTTGCCGTGGTATGGCGTCTGCACAGGTAACTCAGGAAAAAAGGCGCGAAATGATTGTCTGCCCTTGCTTTCACGGAGGGGAGGGAGGGAACGGGGGCCTGACGATATGTACCCAGAACCACCCGCGACAATGTTTTAGCCCCATCAGAGTGCTCCATTGTGACTGCTCTGGACAGCACTCTCAGATGCACGATTGTTTGCCATTGCTCTGATGCAGGGAGGGGTGACTGAGGACACGGCTTACAGGGTTGGCTTCAGGGAGCTAAAATCAACAAAGGGGGTGTCTTTACATCAAGGAGTATTTTAGGCAGGACTTCACGGAGGGTTCCAGTAAGAAATGGTGCACCTAAGTTATTGTTCTTATTGGAACAAGGAGGTTAGCCTGGCCTCTGATTGATACATGGCTAGATTTACTTCGCTGCACCTTCTCTGTGAGAGACTGCAGTGTGACCTAGAGGAATGAGTCCCCTAGAGGGGGAGGAGGGGAAGCAAATGAATACAGAACAAATCTGGTCTATTTCTTGTTTTGATCCACTCCATCTATCTTTTACATCTTTGGCTGGCAGCAGACGGTGCAGAAGGACTGCATGCCATCCACATCTCATGGCTGCTCGGCAGAAGATGGTACAGTACGACTGCTAGCAGTCCGTATCGCCTGCCCGCTCACCATAAGACGGTTCAATAGGACTGACTGCAGGACTAAAGAGAATGACCTGGTCAAGTCACTCCAAATTTAGTCCCTGCGCCCACATCTGCCCAGGCGCTCCCATCCGACGTGGCCAGGAGCACCTCGGACATGACGATGATGGCTACCAGTCATACTGTACCATCTGCTGCCACAAGGCAAGGGGTTGCTGCTACTGTGTAGCAATGCCGTACCGCGTCTGCCAGCACCCAGGAGACAGGGTGATGGTTACCTGAGCAGGCTCCATGCTTGCTGTGGTATGGCGTCTGCACAGGTAACTCAGGAAAAAAGGCACGAAATGATTGTCTGCCCTTGCTTTCACGGAGGGAGGGAGGGAACGGGGGCCTGACGATATGTACCCAGAACCACCCGTGACAATGTTTTAGCCCCATCAGGCATTGGGATCTCAACCCAGAATTCCAATGGGCAGCGGAGACTGCGGGAACTGTGGGATAGCTATCCACAGTGCAATGCTCCGGAAGTCAACTCTAGCCTCGGTACTGTGGAAGCACTCTGCAGAGTTAATGCACTTAGAGCATTTTCTGTGGGGACACACACACACACTTGAATATATAAAACCGATTTATAAAAAACCAACTTCTATAAATTCGACCTTATTCCGTAGTGTAGACATACCCTGAGGCACATAAACAAAGTCCACAACTGCAGAGTTCCCAAAAAATACTAAGTTTACTACGCTCGAGCGTGGTGCCCCCCCTGCTAGCCAGGAGGGGACCCCGAATACAGATTATACAAAGGTTATATACTTTTTAGCAAAGCATGTTGCCCTCGTGCATCGGAAACCTTAGCCAATAAACAAACCCTTTTCTTAGCTACCACCTATCCCTGCTTGGTGCATTCCTCGGTGCTAAACTAGTATGTTAATTACACAGCATGGTCCTAAAGCCATGCATCAGTAACTTTTATTATCAGGATGGGAGGCCTCACATCAAAGGCCAGGAGATAGGGAGTTTAGGGACTGACAAAGAACAGATACCGGGAGTCAAGGCAGGCTGGAGACAAGGAGGAGGAGGATTTTCACAGGACTGCAGTATCTAAGGAACACTCCTCCTGGTGCATGATGTGCTTGCTTTTAGACAATAGTGGGCCCCAAACCAAAATGGAGTCACATGTGCTAACTTTTCCTTAACAGATGACAGGGGGCATTTTACAGACATCAACATGGGATGGACAGGAAAGGTGCACAACAAGGTGTTCAGAAAGCCACAATCCGGGACTTGCTTTCCAGACTGCAAAATAACCATTGATGATGTTGACATGCCAATCATGATCCTGGGAGACCCAGCTTTCCCCTTGCTCCCATGACTCATGAAGCCGTACGCCGGCCACCACAGTAACGTGCGCCCCTTATCTGTGTTGTGCCTTCCCATACCATCCCCTCAGTTACATCAGTTTCCCTATACCTCCTCCCCACACCCAAATCCCCTTGATTGGAATAAAGAAAGCATTTCATTCTTGAAACATTTACTTTTATTGCACACACAAAGAAACTTAAAGAACACTAAAATAATTTAACCTGGGGCAAATGGTGTGATAAAATTGGGAGGGGAGAAACCAAGTCAGCTTGTCTGTGACAGCAGAGTAGTCTTGACCATCAATCGCCTTCAAATGGCTGCCTTTTGTTCTTGGTACCCTCCGCTGGTGTTGAGTGGAAAGGATGCTGAACTTCTCCCCCACCTCCTGGAATGTTTGGGGGAGGGGAATTTGGAACAGGATGATGCTTGTTGGCAGTTCTGCAGGAGCTGCAGAGGGAGTCTAGCCTCCAGTGTATTTTCTTGAAGCTCAACATGTCTGACTGGTCCTTCATATTCCACAGCATCTCATGTTCCTGGGATGCTCTCCTGCTTTCCATGTCCATATCCAGTTTTTCAGACAATGAAATCCTCCAGGCTCTTAGCTCCATCTCAGCTGTCCAAGAGGTGTTCATTATCTTGCTGAATATGTCACCACTTGTCCTTTTTTTCCCTATCTTCTCATCTGCGAAAACCTCTGTGCTGGTGTGAAGGATGTGCTGAAGGACAAGGTTTCCATTGTAAGGCATGCAAAGCACAAGGCAACCATTGTCAGCACATACCCTGGGTCTAGTGCAAGGTTCCTATTTAAAAAATATTCCCCTTATTACACTAAAGTGCAAGCCAGGCCATAATCAGACTCCTAAGCTATTCAACTAACAGGTTTGCTGTTCCAGCCATGGTGGACAACTTGGGGAAATCTGCATTGGGAGCATAGGTGGACAATGCCCCCTCCCCCTAGCAATACGTTGCTTTGAGACCACGGACCAGCGTTAAGACTCCCAAATTGTGGTCTTTGTCCCAGGTGACTCCAGGAGGTGGGGTTTGCGGCCACGAAAGAACACAGGAAGCCCATCCACCTCCTTCCCTTAACGCTGCTGGTAATAGTCACCCTGGACTTGCAGAATCTGAGGTCAATGCCAATCCATGCCAACCAAACCACCAGCATGTTAGGGAAAGCATGGTTGAGAGACCTAGAAGTCACCACGGGTGGGAGATCAAAGACTCTATTGTTTCTGGTATGAGCACTTGTAATGAAAACTTCCTGTTTCCCCTAGGTGATGCCATGTGATAGCCTCTGGAGACTGATAACAGAAGTGGTAAGGGAACAGGTGCTGCAAGGTTCTGGGTACAGACCTGGTCCTTATGCTACCATGCTGTGTGCTGTAATGATGCCAGAAGAGTTAATATACTGGAGTGGTGTGGGAAAGTGTCCTACGGTGGTAGAAGAAAAGGGCAGCCCTCCCCAGAAACTTTCTGCAAAGGATTGCAGAGTACCTCCATGAAAGCTTCCTACTGATCTCCAGGGAAGATTCCCAAGCCATCCCTGTGCACATAAACAGTCTTTTCCAGGGGGCAGCCTCTGAGTAGCTGGAGTGGCCACTGGGAAGCAGATACACACTGCATCTCACATTTTCTTCAGATTATACATACACTATAATAGCATGTAACCCCTACAGTTTGATTGAGATTGCATATTCACCAGAGGTGCCTTCCTTGGCATCATGCTGTCCTGCACCTGACTGGGCTCCAGAGTTAAAAACAGCTCTTGGGGAGAATGGATCCACTGTTCACCGGTCTCCCATTCTCTTCCTTGTCCAGAATGTCCTCCTCATTGTTGCCTCAGGTGGCCTAGGAATCAGACTCCTGGGAGGTGTTCACACTGCATTTGGGGGGTAGTCCCTACTGTAGTCCTTCTTCCCCATGCCCTGTGTGATCTCCTCGTAGAGGTCTGTGTTTCTTCTACTGGGTCAGAGCTGTGCCTGTGCAGACTCTTCTCCCCACACACCAATAAGGCCCACCCCCTCCTATGTACTCCCTGCACGTTTGGGGCACCGAGTTGCCATAATCAGCTGTGCTGGAGAGCTCTCCACACTGATCAAACAGGAAATGGGAAATCAAAAGTTCCCGGGGCTTTTACAGGAGAGGGGCTGTTTCCTGTGTACCTGGCTGCTCAGAAACAGAACTGAAAATGATCTCCAGAGCAGTCACAGCAGAGCATTGTGGGATACCTCCTAGAGGCCAATTCAGTCAACTTGCACAACACTGCATCTACACTGTCTCTGTTGACCCATGAAGATCAAATTAAGCACTATGCCTCTCGTGGAGGTGGAGTAATTAAGTACATGTAACAGGTGAGTTAGGTCAGCAGAAGGGACCTGGTAGTGTAGATGCTTACATTATCAGGTCAACATAAGGCAGCTTCTGTCTACCTAAGTTTGTAGTGTAGACCAGGCCTGAGTGGGGTGAATTCATTAGTAACAATAGAAAAGGAAGATAGATCCTTGCATTTCTGTTTAGATCCAAAAGACTTAAATAAGTATATTAATAGGGAACATTTAAAAATACCTACCAGGGAAGAAATACTTGGACAAATGTCAGGAGCAAAGCACTCTTCTACTTTAGATGCTTCAAATGGATTTTGGCAAATACCATTTGAGCAAGAAAGTCAATTGCTGTGTAAGTTTAGCACAACTTTTGGATGTTTGTGTTTTAAAAGATTACCTTTTGGATTATGTACAGCTCTAGAGGTGTTTCATAGAGCAATACAAAAGAATTTTGAAAATCTAGATGGCGCCCAAGTGCACACAGATGACATAATAATATGGGGAAGAACTTTAGAAAAGCATGATATAAGATTAACTGAAGCATTATCTAGAGCTAAAGAAGCAGGACTGAAACTTAACAAAAATAAATGTAAATTTAGAGTGCAAGAATTAATGTTTCTAGGAGAAAAACTGACTAGACAGGGATTGCAGAGTGATCAATAATGAATACAAACCATTGATAATATTGCTTACCCAAAAGATAAGGAGTTGTTATGAAGACAAAAAGGGTGAGGTCATATCTTTTACTGTAACAACTTCTGTTGGTGAGAAAGACAAGTTTTCAAGCTTACACAGAGCTCTTCTTCAGGTCTCCCAGAACATACATGTCTTGCAGACCTAAAGAGCTCCATGTAGCTCAAAAGCTGGTCTCTCTCACCAACAGAAGATGGTCCAATAAAAGATTATTTCATCCACCTTGTCTCTCTAATATCCTGGGACTAACACGTCTATAACAACACTGTATACAGATGTCATTACAGAAATTTTTGGCTCTGGTTAATTTTGTAGGAAAAAACACATACCTAAACTAGCAAAAAAAAAAATTAAAGGGCTTTACTTTGTAAAAATAATCAGTGGAAATGGGACTGTCAACATCAACAAGAATTTAAGCAGCTTAACTAACTAATAAAAACAGCTCCAGTATTAAAATATTTTATAGTAACAGACTTACAAAATTGTCTTCAGATGCATCCAAACAAGGCCCAGGAGCAGTTTGATTAAAAAGTATGGTGATCCAAGGAAACCTGTTGCTTATACATCTCAAGCTACGTAAAAAATGGAATTTCAGTATGTTTAAATAGAAAAAGAGGCTTTGGCATTAGTTTTTGCATGCAAAAAAATTTCACATATTTACATCTGGTAGATCTGTATTGGCAGAAACAGGTCATAAACCATTAGTTAATATTTTCAATATTTTCACCTGGATTTGTGCTGGAAATGGCCCACCTTGATTATCATATACATTGTAAGGAGAGTGATCACTTTACATAAGCTATTACCAGCAGGAGAGTGGGGTGAGGGGAGAGAAAACCTTTTGTAGTGATAAACACCCATTTTTTCCATGATTTGGGTGTATAAAAACAAACATCTTCTGTATTTTCCACAGTATGCATCCAATGAAGTGAGCTGTAGCTCACGAAAGCTTATGCTCAAATAAATTGGTTAGTCTCTAAGGTGCCACAAGTACTCCTTTTCTTTTTTCAAAAGGAATATGACAAACATTCCACCTCAGATACAAAGCTTATTTTTTCAGTTGTACTTGTATAACTTAAAATTAGAATATCAGCCAGGCAAGTCATTAATTGTTGCTGATAACTTTCTAAATCTTATGATGTAACCAATATAATGGGAGAATATGATGTGGTACATGTAGATGTACTTAAAAATTGTTTCCTATATCAGAAAGAGTATGGTGGAATTTAAATTTGTGGTTCCAGGGAGTCTAGGGGTGAAATCCTGGCATCAAAACTCCCATATACTTCAGTGGGGCCATGATTTCAGCAATAGACTTCCTGAAACCCCAATTTTAAATTCCACCAAACAACTCATCCCATCATCCTTCTGAAGTAGATAAACTGAGTTCCATGCAATTTGCAGTTCATGGGTCTTTCCAATAGGATCTTAAAAGTTAGGGGTAAGATTGTGCTTTGGGTTTCCAAGAAATTCAGCACACACAGGAACAGGCCAAGAGGAGAAAGGGCCCTTTGGATTCTGGACTGTTAGGTAACAGCATAATTTAGGCAATCCAGAGAGCTGCTCAAAGTTACACCAACCCTATCAAGGCTGTTTATGGGCAACTCTGAAACCCAGAGCTGCTCCAGAATCTCTATAGCACTTGTGCTACTGTCTCACCTCCTCTGAGACCTAGTATTCATCCTACATGGGCACCTGCAAGAGGCCTCTGGAGGCCAAGCTAGGGTAGTCCTATGAAGTGCCTGTGTGTGGGGATTCTTCCCAGGGCAGCAAAGATCTGCCACAGCATCATCCAGGGTCTGTAGGGAAGGGGAGAGTCCCTGCCTAGCTCCTATCTGCTCTTCTAGCCCAGATTTGGGGGGAGTGCAAGCGTGATCTCTCTTCTCTGGGGTAGCCAGTGATCTGGCCACGGCTACTTAGCAGTTATTCAGAAACACTAGCCATTCTTCAGGACAACCCCAATCCCAAACACATACACAAACAATTTGGCCTTGGATCAGTCACAGTCAGTGCACAACTGAGGACTCTGCAGTACCTTAGCATAAGTCCATCCTTCAGGTCAAGAGACCAGTTATGCCCTGGTTGCATTTCATCTCACATTACCAGCACATTTGTTTTAACAACGTGTAATTTAATGAAAGAGACTAATTAGCACAATCAGTGGCATTAATATTATCATTCAGCAACCATTCAATGCCCAATCAAGGTTTAAGATTAGATTTACCTTTGCAAACAACTGAAATCAATGCAGCAGAAGAGGTCTGTGCCTCTCTTTAATCATGTTGAATAACTAAATTGCTTTAATTCTCATTAGGGATAATCTGAGTTAATTCCGGCTAAACCCACACATTTCTAAAATCGCTACCCCTTCCTGCTTCTCCACGTGGGCACCAATGATATTGCCAAGAATGACCTTGAGCGGATCACTGCGGACTACGTGGCTCTGGGAAGAAGGATAAAGGAGTTGGAAGCGCAAGTGGTGTTCTCGTCCATCCTCCCCGTGGAAGGAAAAGGCCTGGGTAGGGACCGTCGAATCGTGGAAGTCAACGAATGGCTACGCAGGTGGTGTCGGAGAGAAGGCTTTGGATTCTTTGACCATGGGATGGTGTTCCATGAAGGAGGAGTGCTGGGCAGAGACGGGCTCCATCTTACGAAGAGAGGGAAGAGCATCTTTGCCAGCAGGCTGGCTAACCTAGTGAGGAGGGCTTTAAACTAGGTTCACCGGGGGAAGGAGACCAAAGCCCTGAGGTAAGTGGGAAAGCGGGATACCGGGAGGAAGCACAGGCAGGAATGTCTGTGAGGGGAGGGCTCCTGCCTCATACTGGGAATGAGGGGCGATCATCAGGTTATCTCAAGTGCTTATATACAAATGCACAAAGCCTTGGAAACAAGCAGGGAGAACTGGAGGTCCTGGTGATGTCAAGGAACTATGACGTGATTGGAATAACAGAGACTTGGTGGGATAACTCACATGACTGGAGTACTGTCATGGATGGTTATAAACTATTCAGGAAGGACAGGCAGGGCAGAAAAGGTGGGGGAGTAGCACTGTATGTAAGGGAGCAGTATGACTGCTCAGAGCTCTGGTACGAAACTGTAGAAAAACCTGAGTGTCTCTGGATTAAGTTTAGAAGTGTGTGCAACAAGAGTGATGTAGTGGTGGGAGTCTGCTATAGACCGCCGGACCAGGGGGATGAGGTAGATGAGGCTTTCTTCCGGCAGCTCACGGAAGCTACTAGATCGCATGCCCTGATTCTCATGAGTGACTTTAATTTTCCTGATATCTGCTGGGAGAGCAATACAGCGGTGCATAGACAATCCAGGAAGTTTTTGGAAAGCATAGGGGACAATTTCCTGGCGCAAGTGCTAGAGGAGCCAACTAGGCGGGGCGCTTTTCTTGACCTGCTGCTCACAAACCGGGTAGAATTAGTGGGGGAAGCAAAAGTGGATGGGAATCTGGGAGGCAGTGACCATGAGTTGGTTGAGTTCAGGATCCTGACGCAGGGAAGAAAGGTAAGCAGCAGGATACGGACCCTGGACTTCAGGAAAGCAGACTTCGACTCCCTCAGGGAACGGATGGTCAGGATCCCCTGGGGGACTAACTTGAAGGGGAAAGGAGTCCAGGAGAGCTGGCTGTATTTCAAGGAATCCCTGTTGAGGTTACAGGGACAAACCATCCCAATGAGTCGAAAGAATAGTAAATATGGCAGGCGACCAGCTTGGCTTAATGGTGAAATCCTAGCGGATCTTAAACATAAAAAAGAAGCTTACAAGAAGTGGAAGGTTGGACATATGACCAGGGAAGAGTATAAAAATATTGCTCGGGCATGTAGGAATGAAATCAGGAGGGCCAAATCGCACCTGGAGCTGCAGCTAGCGAGAGATGTCAAGAGTAACAAGAAGGGTTTCTTCAGGTATGTTGGCAACAAGAAGAAAGCCAAGGAAAGTGTGGGCCCCTTACTGAATGAGGGAGGCAACCTAGTGACAGAGGATGTGGAAAAAGCTAATGTACTCAATGCTTTTTTTGCCTCTGTCTTCACTAACAAGGTCAGCTCCCAGACTGCTGTGCTGGGCATCACAAAATGGGGAAGAGATGGCCAGCCCTCTGTGGCGATAGAGGTGGTTAGGGACTATTTAGAAAAGCTGGACGTGCACAAGTCCATGGGGCTGGACGAGTTGCATCCGAGAGTGCTGAAGGAATTGGCGGCTGTGATTGCAGAGCCATTGGCCATTATCTTTGAAAACTCGTGGCGAACGGGGGAAGTCCCGGATGACTGGAAAAAGGCTAATGTAGTGCCAATCTTTAAAAAAAGGGAAGAAGGAGGATCCTGGGAACTACAGGCCAGTCAGCCTCACCTCAGTCCCTGGAAAAATCATGGAGCAGGTCCTCAAAGAATCAATCCTGAAGCACTTGCATGAGAGGAAAGTGATCAGGAACAGCCAGCATGGATTCACCAAGGGAATGTCATGCCTGACTAATCTAATCGCCTTTTATGATGAGATTACTGGTTCTGTGGATGAAGGGTAAGCAGTGGATGTATTGTTTCTTGACTTTAGCAAAGCTTTTAACACGGTCTCCCACAGTATTCTTGTCAGCAAGTTAAGGAAGTATGGGCTGGATGAATGCACTATAAGGTGGGTAGAAAGCTGGCTAGATTGTCGGGCTCAATGGGTAGTGATCAATGGCTCCATGTCTAGTTGGCAGCCGGTATCAAGTGGAGTGCCCCAAGGGTCGGTCCTGGGGCCGGTTTTGTTCAATATCTTCATAAATGATCTGGAGGATGGTGTGGATTGCACTCTCAGCAAATTTGGGGATGATACTAAACTGGGAGGAGTGGTAGATACGCTGGAGGGCAGGGATAGGATACAGAAGGACCTAGACAAATTGGAGGATTGGGCCAAAAGAAATCTGATGAGGTTCAATAAGGATAAGTGCAGAGTCCTGCACTTAGGATGGAAGAATCCAATGCACCGCTACAGACTAGGGACCGAATGGCTAGGCAGCAGTTCTGCGGAAAAGGACCTAGGGGTGACAGTGGACGAGAAGCTGGATATGAGTCAGCAGTGTGCCCTTGTTGCCAAGAAGGCCAATGGCATTTTGGGATGTATAAGTAGGGGCATAGCGAGCAGATCGAGGGACGTGATCGTTCCCCTCTATTCGACATTGGTGAGGCCTCATCTGGAGTACTGTGTCCAGTTTTGGGCCCCATACTACAAGAAGGATGTGGCTAAATTGGAGAGAGTCCAGTGAAGGGCAACAAAAATGATTAGGGGTCTAGAACACATGACTTATGAGGAGAGGCTGAGGGAGCTGGGATTGTTTAGCCTGCAGAAGAGAAGAATGAGGGAGGATTTGATAGCTGCTTTCAACTACCTGAAAGGGGGTTCCAAAGAGGATGGCTCTAGACTGTTCTCAATGGTATCAGATGACAGAACGAGGAGTAATGGTCTCAAGCTGCAGTGGGGGAGGTTTAGATTGGATATAAGAAAAACTTTTTCACTAAGAGGGTGGTGAAACACTGGAATGCGTTACCTAGGGAGGTGGTAGAATCTCCTTCCTTAGAGGTTTTTAAGGTCAGGCTTGACAAAGCCCTGGCTGGGATGATTTAACTGGGAATTGGTCCTGCTTCGAGCAGGGGGTTGGACTAGATGACCTTCAGGGGTCCCTTCCAACCCTGATATTCTATGATTCTATGAGGGGTTTGGGGAGGGGCTCAGGGCTCAGGCAGAGTGTTGGGGTGAGGGCTGTGGGGTGGGGCTATGGGGTTCATGATACATGAGGGGGCTCAGGGCTGGGGCAGAGGATTAGGGTGCTGGGGGGGGGTGAGGGCTCTGGCTGAGGCCAGGGATGAGGGGTTTGGGAGGGGCTCAGGGTTAGGGCAGAGGGTTGAGGGTCTGGCTGGGGGTGTAGGCTCTGGGGTGGGGATGAGGAGTTTGGGGTGCTGAAAGGCTGCCCTGGAGCTGGGGCCAGAGAGGACTCCTCCCAGCCCTCTCCCCACCAGCAGCAGTGAGCTCTGGGGGAGGTGCCCCCCTCGTCCCCCTGGCAGCACACTCACCTCTCACCATTGTCACTGCACATGGTTCTAGGGCTCCTCTCAGGTCCAGGAAGTCCCCTTGCCTCCCCTGTGGTGGGTGCTGCGGGGGGGGGGGGGGGGCTGCCAGCACATGTGCACCTCCTCCCCTGCTGCTACCCCTCACTGTAGCCTCACAGGGGGTGAGGGATGGGGCTGCCCTTTGCCCAGCGTGGGGCAGGAGTGGTGACTACGGTGGGGGGGGGGCTGTGCTGGTGGAGGGTCCTGCTGGTGGAGGGTCCTGCTGGAAAATGTAAGGGTCAGAGGTGGAAGGGCAGGGTAAGGGCAGCCTGCCTTGCCACTAGTGGATGCAGGGCAATAGAACCCTGCAGCGGCAGTTGATGCCAGGAGCCAGCAGAGCGGGGTCAGCATGGAGCTGTAGGGGAGAGGCAGAGACACTCCCAGACCCAGGGGAGGTGCACGGGGACAGCAAGTTGGGGTCAGGGGACACTCAGGGGAGGTGCAGGGGGGCAGCAGACAGGGCCAGGGGAGAGACCAGCCCCAAACATGGGTGGAGCCAGGCCCCAAATATTGCTGGAGCCCAGGCACCACAGGCCCATACAACTCAGCCACCCCTGTAAAGTGGGTAGGCTGCCATGCAGGGGTCAGACTAATGTCTGGTTCCCCTGGGCTACTTCCTCCCCCACCTCTTTGTAGGGCCTCATTGTTCATGGGTCCTCAGGGTACTCAACGGCTGGCAGTTCCAGCAGCTCCTCCAGAGGCAGGGGTTGATACAGCTCAGTCCTTAGTTCAAAAACCAGCAGAAGCATCTAACTCCTTCCCTGGCTCTCCCTCAAATGAGTTGGAAGTTCCACCTCTTATACTACCTAGTCCACCCCTCTGCTTCCAGCGTAAGGGGTGGGCCCAGCCTGGCTCCTCCCACCTCACTACATACAGCGTTTGAAATAGATGTATCTCTGCATGGAAAATATGCTACTTGGTCTTTCAGGATTCGTTCACTAGACTGAATGCAGCTGACATAAATTGGCAAGACAGCATGTGTGTGTGAGGTTTGCATGGCTACTGCCTGTATTTTACCTGTTCTGTATTTAACTAAAGGAATTCAGTCTCCAGCAGCTGGATCCTGCAAAATACTAAGCATACAGCCCAATCCAGCAAAACATTTCAGCATATGCTTAATTTAAATCACATGAATAGTCCTACTGATTTCAGTGGGACTACTCATGTTCTTAACTTTAATTCCCCCCTCCCCCATTTTGTTGTTGTTGTTGCTGTATTGAACTAAAGTACTTGATCCTTGCAGGATTGAGCCCTGGGACTTGCGAGTCTGGCTCCTTTCATGAGCAATCAATTCATTTTTTAAAGGAAAATGGTAAATGACTGTGGGCTGAGTCAATCAAAAGAATAAAATTTCCATTTGGTATTTCAAATCCTAGCCAACAGTTTAAAATATTTATAAAAGATCAGATGTTACATGTGCAATGCAAGCGCAAAGCACCCCACGTTCCTCTCTTTGAGAACTGCCACTGGTACAGAAGGAAAGAAAAGTACAAGAATGGAGTGCACTTTTGAAATATTTCTAGTGGACATTTTAGAACCCATTTTTTCCTAAAGAAAACATGAAGGTGTAAAAGCAAAGGACAAAGGGCATTAGGTAAAGAGCTGAAAGTGTTTGTGGTGTGATAAAGAGTTTTACAACCCCTTAGTTACTCAGCACTAGTTTTCTCATAAACTAAAGTTATTTTATACATTGTTTATTTCCAAAACCAGACATACAGAGAACTACACTCAAGGGGGCTGATCCTGCTCCCATTGATATCAGTTAGAAATTTGCCATTTGCACCAAGGGCAGCAGCATGAGGTCCAGTAATTGTTGTGTTTACTAGACAGCAGGCTTGATTGTTCCTTGCCTTGAACCTTGAGTAGTTATTTATGTCTGAGCAAAGAGGGTATAAAACAACACTCCCAGTGTAAGTGAGTGGGAATTTCTAGTTTGGCAACAGCAGCACTGCAGTAGGGAGCAGTGAACTGAGCTGCTCCCTGCTGCTATCAAGTTTTTTTTTGCCTGGCTTAGGCAGCATGTACAAAATGCAGCCATTCCCCCTGAGAAAATGGATCAAAATGGCTTCTGTTAACCCTCCTAACCACGTGGACATATCCAATCAGGGAAGCAGAACCCAAACCATGTCACTTACATGACCAATGAAAATAATCTCAAAACTCTGAAAAAATAATAGGAAAATTCACTGTAAAATTTGCAGCCATAAAAAGTGTGTGAAATTTAATTTGACAATCCAAATTTTGTGAAAGTTTTGTGAACTTGAAAACAGCAAATTTCAGCAACAGAAGAAGTCACTGCAAATATTTTGCCCAGCTCTAATCACCATTCAGGATGCTCCAAATAAAATGCCCTTAAGTATCAATTGATCAGAAAAGTATAGCAGAGTGTCATTACAAATTACAGGCCCTGATCCTGAAATCAATGAAGTTGTCATCTACCTATCCAATTCTGATTGTAGTATCAGGGCCACAGTTTTCACTGGACAATTAAAAACACACACACACACCCCGCCCAAAACAAGCAACATTCATTCTGAGAACAGGCGGCATGCTGAGTTTTTTTCCTACACTCATTTACATTATTTGTAATGTGTATTTAAAGTCAGATACAGGAGAGAACAATCATGACAGAACAGGGTACTACACAACACTAAAACCTTGTGTGTCCTAAATATACTTTGTATTGGAAAAGCACCTGCCTCACACAAAGCACCCATGTAAAAGAAGAGCCCAGTAGCAAAGCTTTTCTCTCATCCATTTATTTAAAGTTGAATCATATTAAAGAAGTAAAAAAAAAAAAAAATCTGTACTGAAATTGGAACATAAAAGGTCCATTCATCAATAGAATCACAAGTGGAAAGAATTTCTCATACAAATTCCTGCTGCATTTCTACATGAAGCCACTTCTGAGATACTTCAGTTATCTTGTTTAATTCATTCTGAGATTAGATTTCAGAGTAGCAGCTGTGTTAGTCTGTATTCGCAAAAAGAAAAAGGAGTACTTGTGGCACCTTAGAGACTAACCAATTTATTTGAGCATAAGCTTTCGTGAGCTACGATGCATCCAATGAAGTGAGCTGTAGCTCACGAAAGCTTATGCTCAAATAAATTGGTTAGTCTCTAAGGTGCCACAAGTACTCCTTTTCTTTCTGAGATTACAGTTATCCTGGGGCATCTTTGAAAAAAAGAATTAGGACCCAAATCTCAGAGGAAATTATGATGGAAGCAGATACATCTCCAGTGAAATTCAGGGCCTGGTTCAGCTCTCATTTATGCTGGTATAAACCAGGAGTAATTCCACCAAAATCATTCGAGTTACACCTCTGTAAAACCTGTGCAAACGAAATCAGAAACAGGCCTTTAGCATCTGCTGTGCATGTGCTTGATTTTGCAGCAGGATGGGAGGATGCTTATGTTATTAGCAGGTGGAGGAACCCTGTAGGGAGATGGTGACCTATTCTTGTTGACTCATTGTGGCACATCTGGCTTGTTAAATCCACCCTGGATATAAATTGAGGTGCAAATTGGTCTGTTGGCAGAGGGAATTGGGGTGTATGGTGAAGTTGCTACATGAAAACCCTATGAACAGCCAAACTCAGGAAGAAAATGTAGGCCTGCTTTATGTTTTTATTATTGTTAGTAGAATTACCAATAAAAACCAAAACCTAGGAAGACTAAGTTTTGTTGAATACAATGGGCCATATCCTGAATACCCCCTGCCCCCCCCCCCAACTAGCTTTGCACTGTTCTCTCAATGGGAAGCAGGTGGGGAGCCAGCTCTACTATGTGACTGCAGTTTTCCCTAGTGCAGGGGAATTCCCTGGTAGCATAGAAACCAGCAAAACCAGATCTACCTTTAGGAGCTGGGTCCAGTGCAGGGGCCCTATCAGAGGCAGTGCCAAGAGTGCGTCTCTGCTCTGATGAGCCCCAAGAGGTGGAGTGGCTCTGTGAAGCTGTTGCCAGCCAGTCCTAGTTAAAGAAGTTCTGAGGGTGCTGAAATTGTGCTGGAATCTGAAGCCGACCTACCTTTCCCCCGCACCAGTTGAGCAAAGTGGAGCTCAGCTGCAGCGAAGGTTCAGCCCAGTGTGTGTAGATTCTTTTCACTGCAGGCTGGGAACTCCACCTGCGTAGTTTTCTTTACGTCCCATCTTCCTTCTGGAACTGTCAGTGTTTGGGGAGTTCTCTGTCGGATGCAAGGCCACCCACATCTAGCCGTTTCTGCCCTGCTGTGCTGCTACGGCCCAAGAAGACATTTACTGGGATTGGAGTCACTCCCATCACCCACTTCCTGAAAGAAGGTCAGGTCTTCAGTGTCCATTGGGAGAGCTGTGGCTGAATACGCAAAGCGAGTCTCTACTTCCGAGTTCCGAGAAATGCCCCTGTGATGGCAAACTGTTCACGAGCTCTGGGCCTAATCAGGGGGGAGAGGGTGAAAGCCCCGCAAAGAAGAGTTGCCTTTCTCAGGGGCAGTTTCTGGCTCTCTGAAAACAAACAAGCCCACCTTGGAGACCTGATCACCAGACGCCACCAGAGATCTGCTCTGTGGCAATTGGAACAACAGCTTCTTGGCCCTATACTCCCAATGAACAGCGTGGGGTTTCCAGACCACTCGCCGCGTCCTCAGTGATCTACAGGTCCTTGGGCTGGAAACCAGCTGTGGGTAAGTTCTGAAGTTTTCTCCAGCAACAAGGGCTAATGTGCGACCGTATCCCACTCTCCTCCTCCCCCACCCCACCGGTCCCCCGTTCTTTCCCACCAATTGCAGATCCGTTTCTGGGGAATTCGCTGAGAGCAGCAAGAGAAGCCTCCTGCTAAGAGAATACAAAGCGACATCTACGGGGACCGGCTCATTGGCTCTGCGTGGGAGTGGAGAGCTGGGTGTCCGCAAGGCACCAGCCATAGCTGGGCTGCTTTGGGCGCTCTGAACAGGCTCTGCTGCCAGGGGAGTTTCCCTCCGGCCGTCACCGACTCCTTCCTTCAGGATCAAGGGGGAAGGAAATAGTGTCTTTGCGGGGAGGGAGAGCAGAGAGCAGGTCCCCCGCGAAGGAGGCGGCGGCTGCTCCCTTGGTTAGAGACGGGTTGAGCGAGCGAGCCGTCGGCTTCAGTACCGCGGAGACGGGACAGCTCCCGGGGAGGTGCGGGCGTTTGAGTCCCAGCACCTCACCCAGACCCCAGCGAGATCTCGGCTTGAAGTGGGGAAGGACCAAGGTGTGGGGATGGGCAGCACTCCCAACGCAGGTGAGCCCGCGGGCTCTCCACCCTGCCGTGGAAGTGACAGGCTCCAGCTATTGAAACCGCTGTCTTAAACGGTCACCTTTCCCCACACAGCCCCAGCCGCCCTCCCTCGGGGGCGGGAGGGGGGTACTTTGCAGCACCCCCGTGGATCCCCAGCCCCTGGGGAATGGAGACGCTTTTCAGTCACGCGTCACCCCCTAGCTTGTGTCTGCAAGACCCTCCTCCCCGGGCGAAGTTTCTCCAAAGGCGGGGTCTGAAGCTAGTTGCCGGCTCTCCCCGACTGGCTTTCGCAGCTCTCTGCCGTGCGACAGCAGCCCCTCCGGCAGAGCTCCGCTGTGCAAACTTCTCCCCCTCCGCTCGCGGGTGGGCCGCGAACACCAACGCAACGAGAGGACCTGGGACGAGCCGCCGGCTTGATTCAGTAAGTGGCAGAGTGCGTTGAATGTTAGGGTGCAGGGTTACTCTCCTGTTCGCTTTACATTACCCCAGGCTGTAAAGGGTCCCCGCCCTCCGCCGCGGAACGGCTGTCGACCTTTTCCACAGCTCCTTACATTTAAAGGCTCCGGTGGCCCTCGGCTCTCCGAATTGCTGCTTCATTTTGCTTTCCAGATTGGCATGAGTCTCTCGTGACTCCACCAACGGCGAGCTCTCGCTCTCTGCCATCCATAGGTTCCCGGGGGCACCTGTTTGCAGAGCTCTTGGCTCGCGGCCCCTTGGAAACAACTTAAGAGCAGCACCATTCTGTAACGGGAGCCAGGGAGCTAAGCGGCGCTTGCTTTATTTCGCTCCAAGAGACAAGCGCAGGAGGGAGATGCGTGTGCCTTAGCCCTTAGGCAGCCAACACGAGCCCGCCGGGATGCCAGGCGAGGAGCGAGGAATACAGTATTTTTACGAAAGCTCTGAAATAACCAAGGCTAGGTCTTGAAGGAGAAAACTCCCCTTTTAATTAGTGCTAGCAGCAGATGGTTCGACTCATCCGTCAAGAAAGTTCTTCTTATAAAAGTGGACACCAGGCTTCAGGCTCGTCTGTCCTGCACACCAGTTTTCACACTCTGCTCTCGTAATTCCGCAGCACGCACAGAGAGATTTCCCCCTAAAACAGAGGCAAAACTGTTTTAAGCAATTTCCACGGGAGTGAGTGACTTTTAAAAATCTCCATACCGTAAACTCCCATTTACACGGTCTCTAATGCGGGGCAGTCTGCTATGTTTTTAATCCGAATTCATTAACTAAACTTAAATTAGGTTCCCTACTGCACTTTGTTGGCTGGCTAAACTCAGAATTAGTTACGCAGAAGCCTAGACTTTAGGGCTCGTGCAGAAGCGATCTGCATCAAGCGTGGCTGCTGGTTGTCTCCCGCGAGCACTCTTGGGTCCTCTTTTTTTTTAAAAAAAAACACATCTCCTCCCCAGGCCTGGTTTTTGGTCTCTACCATTTGGAGAGCCTTCAAAGCAATTGTTTAAGCAGGGGGAAAGGACACTAGTGGAAGAGAAAACTGCAGTTCCTAGCCCCGGCCGTTCTTTTACACCCTGGCATGGGTGACTGGATATTTAATTCTATTCTGCCTTGCGGTCCCATGTGGAGTTATGGCAGAGGGGAACAGTATGGTGTGAGCTGACATAATTGAGTCATTAGACCCAGGAAATACCTGAGGTTCCCAGTTGGACTCTGAGAAATCCAGACTCCTCAATGGTTGCACCAAGCTGATCTCCATCCTGGAGTAAAGGGGTTGCGTTGAATTAAATATTACAGTGTATTTAGGCTGCAAACTCTTTGGGTGCAGGGACTATTTTTCTGTTCTGTTTGTACAGCACCTAGCACAAATGGGGTCCTGGTCCATGACTGGGGCTCCTAGGTGCTTTGGGAATATAAATAATAAATAATATTAATGAACATGGCAGGAGCCCAATCAATAAGGTGACTCAACCCAGACTGGAATTATAGCACTTCCATACTGGCCTCCCTTTGCGAGATGTAGCCTAGCCACCAATGCACAGTGTTGTACCAAGAGAATAATCTAACCACAGTGAAAAGACCCATCCACACACTGGGTGTTTCATGGGACCAGGTGCAACTACCTGCCTCTACTTCCTTAAATGAAGTTATTTCATTATACCACATCCCTGGAGTTACTAGATGGGTTTACAAAACCTTTCTAATAAGGAAGCCAGGAGAGAACTAAAGACAACAGCAGCATCAGATATCAGAGCCCGATGAAACAAAGCGCTGGATGTGGCCTCTCTTGGCTTACTGAGAGTTCAGTCAGAGTGATCCCTTTGTTCTTGGACAACAGGAAAATAGGAACGTCAACAAAACCAAAACTCTGCTGCAGATAAACACTCTGCCAGGCAGAAGCCAACCTGGCAGCTCCTCCTCCCCATCCGCAGCTGTGTCTATGAGCCACTCTCTGGCCTCCTAGGGCTGATCAAAGAGGTGGAAATGCACGCATGCAAAGATGCACTCCTTCAAGCAGAAAGTGGCTGGGAAGCCCAAAGGTTGAATACTTTCTCAAAAATAAAAACCAAAAATGCCTTCATCCCTGCAGAGAAGAAGCAGAGCAGTGCATTGCAAGGAAAAGGACTTAGGTATTCAAAGAGACAAAGCACTTGATTGTTCTCAGAGAGGAAAAGAATTGAGGGAAAATGTGATGATTTGGAGACCAGGTCATGCTGGAGCAACATCTGTATATAAGGCACGCCTGTATCTACTGAATTCTGGGAAGAGGTGGAAAACAAAATATGTTCAGCTTCATTCACTCTTGCTGAAAAGATCCTAGGCCTACCATCAATTGTGGACCAAACATAGAAAGGTCCTACCTAGACTTGACTAGAAGTTTTTGTTTTTTTTTTAAAGTGTTAGGTAACACTTTTTAAAATAAGATATTTTAGATATTACTTAGCAGCTATGTAGGCAGAGTTAAACTTCTTTATAGACATGTTAGCTGGTCATGATCAAACACCTTTTAAACTTAGTGTAGACACAGCCAAAGAGTGCAATGAGCACTCATTCAATAACTCTCTCTGCCAAATCAAACTGCACGTTTAACATTTCTCAAGCAAACTGTCCTTAGCATTTCTCTCAAATATTTACACGTTGTTTAGACAGTTAAAATTTATGCTTAACAAATATTGAGTAAATGCATTTTACAGTTATTTTTATAATGCTTCAGAAAATCTCTCTTTAGCTCGAAGGGTGACAGCCCCCTCATTCTTGTCTTGCGGTTTGGGTGGCATTTGCTACACTTTCTATGTTTGGTGAGAGGATTTTTATGACCAGGATAGTTTGTTGGGGGGGTTATCATACAACCCCTCCCCTCCCTTGTATTAGCACTTCTAGACATCTCCATGTGAAGCTAGACAGCTTGGAGGAAAGGACTGGTGGCAAGAAAAACATTTATAGACCATAATTACTCCACTGAGGTTCAAAAGCTCTAGACCCCCCCTTTGGTTTCATAAGGCTGCAGCTGTATGAGAGAGACATTAAATGTGCTAACTATACCCAGCATGGCCATCCCCTTTTCCACACTCTGGGACAAAACTCTTGCCTGACTTACTATCTAGTCAGCTTTAGCCACACCAGGGAGATTGGGAGTCCCATTCTCCATCTGAGAGAGAAAACCTGATTGAAAAAGAAACACATCAGGATGGCGGCATGGAGACTTGGTGCCATTGGAGGGACAGACAGACATTATCTGCCTCAGAGGATGGCCTTAACATCATGCTCCACCTTGTCCTTATTCAGACCCCTAAGGTAACCAAAACAGGAAAGCAAACCACTAAGGCCCCATCTACCACCCAGCTATTACCAAGCCAGGGGATCCATTACAACCCAGTTATCACAGGAGATTAGATTCAGAAAGGGTTTGATATCAGCTTTGTTTCCTTCAGGGCTGCTCTGTCTTGCTCTGCTTTTCATAGCCTCTAATAGCCTGTGGGGAGCAGAGAATAGCTGGAACACAATGTTCTCTAGCCATGTCTCCTCCCGCCCCCCCAGATCCTCTTCCACATACCTTATGTCGGCTAGGGAGGCCCTCTGCTTTCTGATATTCCCATGGGACCATCTGCATTAACTTTCTGCTCCTGCAGTGCACAAGAGGCAGATTGTTACAAAAAATCAGGCCCTACATCTTTTTTCCCCTTTTGTACACAACTGTTTTTCCCAGATTAGACCACTCCCTCATCTCCAGAGCAGACCTACTAAACACTCAAGTATGTAAATTCTTCATTTCACAGATTGATAGATTCCAAGGCGTGTTGTAGAACTGCTCAGTTTTGGCTCTGCTGTCCTCCATCATGATGGAGGGTCTGTGGGGCTACAATTGAGTGGCATTGGGATCTAGTGCACAGGGGAGTTGGGGGATTGCAGCATTGCTAAATGATGGGGGAGTGAGACAGGACCAAAACTGAGTAGTGCTATGACCTCCCCCCCATGCCAGATTGCAACACCACTCTTTCAATTTTGACCCCACCGCCCCTCCGTCATGATGAAGAGGCCACAGGACCAAATGTGAGAGGTGTTGTGACCCTCATATGCGACACGGTGACTGCAACCCACCCATGTGCCAACACAGCAACTCCCCACACCCACTTTGTGCACAAGTCACAATGGCACTTGTTAATTTTGGCCCTGCCACCCTCCCATCACGATGGAGGGGCCAAAGCTGGGTGGGCTTTGAGGATCTTACTTCTGGGGAAGTTACTCCTGAAAATGAGACTTTGGCTCCTAAGTCAGTTAGACCTCATAATGCTGAGTGAAGCAACGCCTAAATACCTTTAAAACTCTGGGCCTTCAACTATCTCATTGAGAAGATAATACAATCTTTCTTGCAATCTAATATCAGGTGAGATGTAACAACATTAAGCCTGTGGGAAATGTTAAGCAATCCTCAGTGGCGGAATAATTGGCTTTACGTCGGAAAAGAAAAAAAAAACAGAGTTAAAGCCATCCAACCTGAACACTTAAATATTGTACAAAGAGAGTCACTCAGTACACAATAGAAATAACCGAGTAACACATTGCATGAAAATTGGAATGATAGCACACATATTCAAAATATAAAATTCCCAGCCTATGCCTTGTCTGTACTATAGTGTAGTTGCACCGATCCCAACCCCTAAACACAGGCAAGGACGTGCCTGAAGCAGGGGTAAACCCTAGTGCAAACCTCAGCTGGTGCAAACCTCAGTTTGCCTTTATTGACAATTAGGGGTCAGAAGTAGTGCAGCTACACTGGCTACTGACTGGTAAATCAAGGCTATTCCCGAGTGTACACACAGATCTAGTGATGCCATTGAAACCACCAGGTATAAATACACCTATATTAGTGTAGTTTATTTTCACAAATTTACTAAACCATTCCCCTCTTAGTTTTATTTATGGAGTGGAAGGGTCTTACTGAAATTAAAGCATGGGTTGTCTTCTTGCCCTAGCTGAGTGCCTGTTTTATTTAGTGAGATACCTGCCATGAAGGGAAAGAGTTGCTTATGCATCTTTTTCTTCATAGGTTCCACTTTCACAATTTCTTGTCCCTGAAGCTTTGTACAATTGATGCCCCTGAGGTGCCAGATCCATATAACAGAGAGGATGAAAGGCATCCATAACTGTCAAAGGTGAGAGCATCCCATTTATTGCTACTTGCTAAAAGGCTGGATTGCGTATGAATCATTAAGGATGAACGCATTGGAGAACCAGTAGTCCATGAGAAGAACCTGTAGAGAAGATAATCTACCAAGGGTAATGATACAGAGGTAATGTAATGATATGTAAAGGGAAGACATATTCTTATGGAAAAGTCCTCTTGAATTTAATAATTTTATAGTTTTTTGGGAACATTTGTGGACTTGAATATAGAATAATATTCCTGTTATAGAATTCTATGGGATGATTTAAAAAAACGTATTAAAAGGATTCATTTTTCTATTAGCTTTTTGGAGTAATTTTTGTAAAATCCTATCACATCTCTACAGAACCTTATCGGTTTTATCCCTATTACATTGTATGATACTTTTCTTTGAGGGTATACATGATTGAATGAGCTATACAGGAGCACAAGCTTATTCGCTGTGTGAGATATACATGACTAAATGAGATATCCACAGCAACACATAATAAAACGAGAAATACATGAATGATTGAGATGTAAGTGGAATGGACACATACATGAATGTACCCATTCCTCCACTTCTGCTGATTTTATTTTATAGAGCATCAGTACAAAATAGATACTAAAATAACCATACCACTAACTGCAACCAAAAGGGATCTTTTTTGGTGAAGAAAACTCTGTGAATTAAACATCATATTAGTTACATTCAAATCAAAATGGTTTGTAACCCTGAGCTATATTTAAACTCTGATTTGTGTTTACACAGGTCAACATGGACCATGACAAAAGACCAGTAGAATTTCCAGTTTTAGTGTGATATGTTCGAAACGTAAGTAAGTGAAAGAAAATCTCCTTCCTCCCTTATGTAAGCAATGAACTGATCACAGATCATTTTCTGAGCCAGTGCTGAGCTGGTGCCAGTGCTCCTCTCATGACAAAAAATCTCTTAAGAGTGTGACATTAGAGCCTCCATCTCCTGGACTAGCATTGACTTAGGTATATTTCTAGAGAAAGTATTTTTGAACACTGGAAGGACCGTGCTGAAAGTCACTAATACCTGCTTATACACACCCCAATCCTTCCAGAGCAACATTTATTGTATTTTCATTGGATGAATGAGGTATATTTTCATCTCAATGCACAGCAAGCTGTGTGTATAAGTCTCAGGGTAGAATATGACCCCACAGTTCTGTAGCAATTCTCTTTCTCCTACTCTAAAAGTCTCAGGATTTGATTATGATTTCACACCAGTTTAAACACTGCTGTACTTCCATTAGCTTCAATTGAATTACTCCTGATTGACTCCAGTGTGAGATCAGAATGAGCTCCTCAAGCTTTACAAAAAGGCCAGTATTATTCCCATCTCTTAAGAGGATTTCTCTAAAGAGAAAATAGGTATTTATCATCAAAACCAAAAGTATATGTACACTGTAAAATAAAAGGGTACTTAACTAATTGATATAACTGGTACATAGGAGAAGGGGACAGAGCTATTCAAAGCCTGCAAAGGGAGGATGAAAAACTTGAACTTCACAAGGAAGACAAGGGGAAGCCATTGTAGAGATTTCCAGAGGGGAGTGACATGGAGTCTGATTCTCCATTGCTCTTCACCTTGTACAAGAGTTCATGTTAGTGCACAGTGAGTGCAAAACATCACCACCAATGCAGAATGGTAACATTTCACAGGCACTTTGCACTGGTGTAGATTACTGTGCAAGGTGCAGGGCCAGGGAGAATCAGGCCCTATGTTCTAAGTAGTGGGAGAGGAAGATGATCTTAACAGAAGCAATTTGAGAAGCAAAGAGGCCAGAAAGGAGGAGGTTGCTGTAGTCAAAGGGTAAGATTCCCAAGGTTTAGACAAGGAGCTTAGTGGATGGGATGGAGAGGAAAGGACACATTTTAGAGATATTGTCAAAGAAGAAGCAGCAGGATTTAGTGAGAATCTGGCTATGGGTTGAGAAGAAGAGAGAAGAATTGATGACAAGCTTACATGACTGCAAGATGAAGAGGACAGTGGAAAGGGATTGGGAAAAAAGATGAGAAGTTCTGTTTTCCACCATGTTGAGCTTGAAATGGTGGTAGGTTATTAAAATGATGTCAGAGACAACTGAAATGAAGAGACAGGACCGAGGGAGACAGGCTGGATTCGAGAGGAAGGTTGGGTATAGGGGAGTAGAACTGGGAGAGGAGACAGTAAAATACAACTCTAGAGCAGTGGTTCTCAACCTTTCCAGACTACTGTACCCCTTTCAGGAGGCTGGTTTGTCTTGAGTAACCCCAAGTTTCACCCATAGGCAGTGGGTATCATAGGCTGTGCCTTCCCAAACAGCCTAGTGTAGCCCTGCCCATGCTCCGCCCCCAGGCTAGGCCCCCTCCTGCAGTTCCCAGTGCTCTGCCTTGGCTGGCCCAGGCCGGCTGCCCTGCCTCCCACAGGGAGTCAGGGGCTGGTGCTGGGGCCTCGCCACCTGGAGCACTGGGGTTTGCCACCCCACCTGGCTACCCGGAGCACCAGGACCGGGAGTGCCGCCATCTGGAGCACCAGGGCTGGCTGCACCGCCCAGAGCACCGGGGCTGGGGCATCGCCCCCTGGCCACCCAGTGCTGGGGCCGTGGTGGGAGTGCTCTGAGCTCCTGTGGGGGAGGGAGGGCAGCAGGGGGGGCAAAAGGGGAGAGGAGGGGCCTTGGCACAAGTGGTGGGGCTGGGAGCTAGCCTCCCCCAATGGCTGGGTCACCAGTCGCCCACGGTTTCACCTCCCTTAAAAACTACTCACTTACAAAATCAAACATACAAATACAAGTGCCACTGCGCACTGTTACTGAAAAAATGCTTACTTTCTCACTTTTACCATATAATTAAAAAAAAATCGTGACCCCCCCCTCCAGGTTGAGAAACACTTATATAGTATATAGAGCAGTATAAACAAGTGATTGCATGAAATTTTAGTTTGTACTGACTTCTCCAGTGCTTTTCATGTAGCCTGTTGTAAAACTAGGCAAATATCTAGTTGAGTTGATATACTTCTGCTTGAGAACCACTGCTCTAGAGATCTGACTCTCTGAATGACTGACAAACTGTCTGAGTGACAAAATATAACGAGCTGCTCTGAGTGAAACAGTAGTGACAAACTGGATTATGTTCAGAGATTTAGCATGAAATGACCGGTTATATCTAACTGTTTTGACAATTATTTCAAGTTCTTTGTCCTTTCCAGTGTTAATCTTTGTCTTTCCTCTTTGAACAATTTTTAAAATGACAGCTATTGTCTTCAAAACCAGCCAGTGGCACAGTTTATAGTACATTGCCTCGCCACATGGAAAACATGGGCTTGAGAGAAAAGCAAGATAGGAGTAATATTTTGGACTGCTCTTTCTCACCCTCTAGTGGGCTGTGAGGGTGGTATGTTCATTGTTTCAGTCACATGGCTAAGTGCCACTCCCTGGCAGATCAGGTGCAGTTAACATTTGAAATACCTGGAGCCTGATTTTCATTTACATCACTGAGGCAGTGCAACACTTAATTTAAGGGTCCTTTGCACCACCCAGGATAAGGAAGGATGGTCATGTGGTTAGAACACTAGCCAAGGATGTGGTAGATGTGGTTCAGTTCTCAGCTTTGCCAGACTTCCTGCATGACCTTGGGCAAGTCACTTAGCCCCTTTGTGCTTCAATTCCCCAACTGTACAATGGAGATAATAATAGCACCTCCCTACCTCACAAGGGTGTTGTGAGGATAAATACATTAGAGCTAGTGAGGGACTGAGCTATTTCTATTTGGAATGAGGGCCATGAGAGTCAGGTTCTCGGTTGTAGCTCTTCGGGGCAGGGACCATCCTGTTTGTTACATGTTTGTACAGTGCCTAGTGCAATGCACCTGGAGCCCCTGGGTGCTGTGGCAATGCAGCAAACAATAAGTAGGGTGGATATATAGATCAAATGGAAACCCCAAGTACACCGAGAGATGAAAATCTTATGAGCAGCAGCTCAGACTGGCTCACTTCCATAGGTGGAAAGAGCCTCTTAGGCATATGCCCTAGTTGGAAGTGAGTAGAAGGGAACAGGTAAGATACACACTTGGAACCTGATTCTTTATCCAGGTTCTAGCTGCTTGGCACTGCACCAGCAGCATAAAGGAACCCTAAGGATGATGTAGCCAGCATTGGAAGGATCATCCCAGTGTGCGGAAATCCTCCTGTGCTGTGGTGACTCCCATTCCATCCACGCCCCTGAAGCCAGAGGCAAAGGTGCGTGGCTGGGGCTTCCCTGCACTTTGGTGAATCCTTGGTGCCATAACAGACCCTTAGGGCCACTGGCAGCCAAAGTAATTCACAGCAGCATTTGGGCTATTCTAACATATTCCAGGGGACCATCCACGCATGCAGCTAGCCCAGAATCAGGGAAACACAAAGGTAAGCCTCCTTTGGACCACAGCCTGGTGGCTCCTGAGCTACAGCTGAGCATCTGGGCCTTGAAGTCAGCTGACCTCCTGTGGCAGAAATTGATAAACAAAACCACCATTTTTCTTTAGTACTAACAAGCTTTCCCTGTTTGAATTTGTTTAAGGCAAGGATAAGTAACAGTCATCAGACGTGAAACTCAACATGGCACAGGGCCAGCTACAAAACAACTCTTTGAAGAACAGTTCGATCCCTGTGTTCACTGGCCTGGACCTCCTCTTTGACCTGAAGCCCCTCTTCATTCCCCTCTATGCCACTCTGGTGGCTGTGGCTTGCATCGGCAACTTGCTCCTTATTCTCCTTATTGTTGTCACCAAAAAACTGCACAGCACCACTAACTTCCTTATTGGAAACTTGGCTGCAGCTGACTTGATCATGTGCATTTTCTGCGTCCCACTTACTGCATCCTATGCCTTTGAGATCCGGGGCTGGCTCTTTGGGATGTTCATGTGTTACTTTGTCACGTTGATGCAGACTGCTACTGTATTTGTGTCTGTGCTGTCCCTCACAGCTATTGCAGTGGACCGATATATTGTTGTTGCTTACCCCATTCGCAAAAGGCTAAGCCGCAAGTCCTGTGTCTACATAGTGGCCTTCATTTGGTTACTCTCCATTGTGGTTTCTGTGCCTACATCCATGCACACCCATTATCTAGATCTCAACAAGATTGGCCACGACATGTTCATCTGTGAAGAATTCTGGAAGCACCAAGAGAAAGAGAGGCTGCTGTACTCATGCTCAATGCTCCTTTTGTCCTACATGCTCCCACTTTCTGCAGTCTCTATCTCCTACTGTGCCATTTCTTATCGCCTCAGGAAGAGGAATGTCCCAGGGGCTGCTTACCACAACCAAGAGAAACGGACCAATAAAAAACGAAAGACCTTCCGGGTTCTCATTATTTCAGTCATGTGCTTTGCTGTCTGCTGGCTACCTCTGCAGGTGGTGAACCTCATCAGAGATGTAGATGAAGAGTTCATCATCTTAGACAAGAGGTACGTGAATGTCATTCAAGTGTCATGTCACTTGATCGCCATGAGCTCTGCCTGTTATAACCCTTTCATCTATGCCTCCCTCCATGACAAATTCCGATTTCATGTTAGTAACTATTTTTGCCATCACAAAAAGAGGTCCAGCATCATGTCCCGCAAGGCCTCACGACTCAATACCTGCTCCACGCTGGCAGACATTCCCATGGGCATCACCGATAAGTTAACCCTGCAAGGCAGGTTTTCTTTTAACTAAAATACAACAGGAGATCAAATCAGCAGAGGTGGCATACACCTTAATTCTGTGTTTGTTATATTGCACACCAAAGCCTGTGGTGCAAGTTATGTTACACTGGTAATTGGTCATTTCAAGACAATGTAGATATCTGAGAACTTGGCAGTAGTGCAAGGGAAACAAACAGATGGGGTTTGTGTCTGAAGGGATAGAAAGAGCTCATTTGAGCAACTGAAGTGTATTCTGCTCTTTGTCAAAACAAGCACATTCAAGAACAAAAATGGCAGTCCTGTAAGTTTAAGTTAATTCTGTACAGTTTTTATTAACATTGTCCTTATTTTGTATAGGGTGATGCTATGGGAATAGCAGGCATTTCCTTTTGACTTAATTCAATTCAAAGCTAAAAAGTCTTTACATATGAAACAGCCATTTGCTCTCTTGTTGTCTCATGTGAAATGGACTGTCTTGGCATATCAATCACTGGCCTATCAGAAGCAAGGCTGATAGATCATGGATGCCATGAGGTGGAAGATTCATTACTTCTGTATTCCAGCAGTTCCAACCACTTATATGGGGTAGCATTACTACTCTGAGGCAAGGCCAAGTCCTCCTTGATAACTTGGATGCCCATGTCATCTTGACTACTTATTGCATGTCTTAAACATCGGCACGGTCACCTCGCTGTCATAGTAGTCTATGCACTGAGAGAGGAATTAGCTGATTTAATTAAAGATCATTTCTATGATCAATTGCAATCTCTAGTATGCATCATCCCTCCACATAATAATCTCGTGTTCCTGGCTGACCCAAATGCACTTACTGGTATTGTGATCTAACTTTATAAGGGCAAGGGACTGCACTGCAAATGTAAGAGCTGCAGGACAATCACCTTGTTGTCCGTGATAGGGATGGTGTTTGCGCATGTTCTCCTGGCACATTTGGAGCCCCTGCTACATTGGAAGCGTGACTCTCAACAGTCAGGATTTACGAGGACTAGGTCCACATTAGATGCCATTTTGGCCCCTCTGCTTGTTGTTCAAGAAGCCCCTCCACGTGGCATATGTCACAAGGCTGTGTTTGACTCAGCCTTAAAGGGCATAGGTGTTCCAACCACTCCGCTGGACTTGATTAGTGAGATGTACAATGGAACCACTGCCCATGTACATCTGGGAAAGCAGATGTTGGCACCTTTTAAATCAATATCTGGTGTCAGGTAGGGCTGCGTCTTGGCCACTGCACACTTTTGTTGGGCAATGGATTTCATAATGCAGCATTCTGTCAGGTCCACAGGCATTAAGATCCATGATCTCTCACTCTCAGACCTTGACTATGCTGCTGACATTCATAGAATCATAGAAGATTAGGGTTGGAAGAGACCTCAGGAGGTCACCTAGTCCAACCCCCTGCTCAAAGCAGGACCAACCCCAACTAAATCATCCCAGCCAGGGCTTTGTCAAGTTGGGCGTTAAAAACCTCTAAGGATGGAGGTTCTACCACCTTCCTAGGTAACTCATTCCAGTGCTTCACCACCCTCCTAGTGAAATAGTTTTTCCTAATATCCAACCTAGACCTCCCCCACTGCAACTTGAGACCACTGTTCCTTGTTCTGTCATCTGGCACCACTGAGAACAGCCTAGCTCCATCCCCTTTGGAACCCTGCTTCAGGTAGTTGAAGGATGCTATCATTGTTCTTCTAGTACAGAGTCCCAACAGGTTTCATGAGGCACTGCAGTAAATGGAGGATTAGTTGGCCAAGGTCGGCCTCCATGTTTTGTGGTCAAAGACATAGCTGCAAAACCTAGGATTAGGTCCACCCACGACTCCAATCTCCTAAAATAATGAAACTCTCAAAGCAGTCTCCAGCTTTTGCTATTTGGGTTCTATACTCAGCAGTTCATCCAACTCTCATACGGAGGTTCTTCCCCTGACTGACTGCAGTGTCTGCCATGGGTCATTTACAACAAATATGGAATCAACATCATCTCAGCATGACAACAGAGTTTAGGATCTATTAGACCTGTGTCCTCACCGTAATGCTGTACGGATATGAAACATGGACACTATGCTGCTCCGACTGGGAAAAGCTGGAGGCTTTCCACACAAAATGCCAACGTCATATATTGGGCATAAAATGGAACAACTTCATTTGTTACGCAGACATTTACAGTTGCTCCTATCTACAGACTATTCAGGCCATTGGCCGCAGCTGACATCTTACGCTTTTCAGACATATTGCCAGAATGCTGCTCTCCATGTGGCTTGTAACATCCGGAATAAAAATTCCACTAACCAAGTGGTGGAAGCAGTCCAGAGGAAGACCTGCTATTACATGGGTCCATTAAGTCTGTTCCAATGTTGGACTTTTGGCCCGTCAAGCCCTTGTGGCCACACAGGAACAGACCAAATGGTAAACAGTCGCTACGGCTGATGTTTGGCTAAGGATTGAAGAAGAAGTTTGGTCTTAGGTGTGTTTCTGGTAGGAGCAAATTCTAAAAGGCAAGAAACTGCCAGTGACAATGCTCTGTTCAACACCTGCAAGCTTCACCCTAGAAAGACTGAGTCTTTTGCATGCAGCTGACAGAGTGGAGTTTAAAAGAAGTGGTACATAGTTGGGACTAGACCAGTAAGGCTTTGTAGACTGTACCCAGCATCTTTAAGTTCACCCAGAAGTGAGTAGGCAGCCACTGCAATGCACAGGGGTAACATGTTCCTGGGGGTCTGTCCTAGTTAGCAGCTGACCCAACCTATAAACAATACACACACAAGATGTGTTTTAAGAAGGCTTACAAGTTTATGGATTCATTTTGCATTACACAGAATTGTTTCTAAGCAACAAATAGTATCTATCTCTTTCTTCTACAAAATATGTTAAAATGCACCACAGAGAATAGTTACATTACTGTATAATGTGCATTTTAAAAAAAAACAACAAAATTGGTTGTTAGTAAAGGGCGTACATTAAGAAATACATTTTCCTTTGTCTGTATGACATTCAAACACCGGAGATGGTACCAGAGAGAGTCAAGACAAGGCTCATTTAGAAAGGCAAGGACTTTCATAGGCTCATGAACTGAAGTTACTTAGCTTTCCAAAAAAGCAGCAGAGTGAAAAACTAAGTGGCTCCTATATTTCCTCCCACATATAAGTGGGATAGCGCACTATATGGATGTTCAGACACTGAAGCAGGTATTGGAGATGGATCTGCTGTCACACTCCCATCTGCACACTTTACCAATACACATGTTTTGCTTGGCTTGCTGTGTGCTCGGCAGGAACGCTTGCCAGACACATTTTTCCTTTGATCCCATTCTCTTCCACATAGTGCTTCTGTCACCACAAGGTAATGCAACACCATCTTTTTTTACCATCTTTACAAATCAAAAATTAACAACATATGGAATTTCCCCCCCTGGTTTTGTTACCTTACACACTGTGGGCTTGTCTACATTACCCACTGGATCGACGGGCAGCGGTCGATCCAGCGGGGGTCGATTGATAAATCAACCACCGAGTGCTCTCCCATCGACTCTGGTACTCCACTGGAGCAAGAGGCGCAGGCGGAGTCGATGAAGGAGCACCTGCTGTCAACCCACCATAGTGAAGACACCGTGGTAAATAGAGCTAAGTATGTCAACTTCAGCTACGTTATATATGTAGCTGAAGTTGCGTAACTTAGATCGATCCCCCCACCCCCGGTGTAGACCAGGCCACAAAAAAAAAAGCAAAGGGATAAAGTTAGATCAGATATCTATGACCTAAAGAATTCAAACAAGGATCGAGAGAAGGACAGCCTTTCACACTCCAGGGAGTTGGGATATCATACAACAATGGTGTGAAGTTAAGAACGAACAGCATAGATTAGCTATCAGGAAAGGAATCTCCTTCTAGAGGGATATTTGAGTGAGGAGGTGTATTCTCTCTCCTAAAATTTATCTCTATGAGATTGAAAGCAGCGTTTGGACTGATGTAGCTGCACCACTGCAGTGCTGCTAATGCAGATGGTCTATGTTGACGGGAGATAATTATTCCACTTCCCCAAATGGCGGTAGCTATGTTGGCAGGAGAGCTTCTCCCACTGACACAGCCCTGTCCACACTGGAGCTTAGATTGGTGTAATTTACATCCTTCGGGGGTGTAGCTTTTCCACACCTCTGAGCGACTTACGTTATACTGAAGTAAGCACTAGTGTGTACACGTCCTACTCACTCTTGCCTCTTCCTCCACATCAGCATTCAGAAAAAGATACAAGGCACAGAATGCAACCAAGACAAAGCATTTCAAAGATTAAGCACTGTCATATGGAAGAGTTAAAGAGAAATATTGCCACCTACCTTAGCAGTGGCCACTCTGGTTTCACCATGGTCCTAGATCAGAGGTCCTTACTAATCATCCTAATCAAAAGTGGAGCAAAATAGGTCTCCTGGGCTTTATGCCCCGCCCTTCCCCCTTTATAACTGTATGTGTGGGGAGAGCAGAAGACGGAGAATACACAGTGGAAAGAAGGGAAAATACAAAAATTGAGAGTGAGGATGAGTTCCTCAATTACAGCCCAGGCTGCATTTTACCCCACTCAGTTTTGCAACCCTCTTTGTCTTAATCTATGTTAAAATTAGGCCCACACTGATACTACTGGTGGACGAGGCTTTCTTCCGGCAACTCGCAGAAGCTACTAGATCGCACGCCCTGGTTCTCATGGGCGACCTGATATCTGCTGGGAGAGCAATACAGCGGTGCACAGACAATCCAGGACGTTTTTGGAAAGTGTAGGGGACAATTTCCTGGTGCAAGTGCTGGAGGTACCGACTAGGGGCGGACCTCTTCTTGACCTGCTGCTCACAAACCGGGAAGAATTAGTAGGGGAAGCAAAAGTGGATGGGAACCTGGGAGGCAGTGACCATGAGATGTCGAGTTCAGGATCCTGACACAAAGAAGAAAGGAAAGCAGCAGAATACGGACCCTGGACTTCAGAAAAGCAGACTTTGACTCCCTCCGGGAACTGATGGGCAGGATCCCCTGGGAGAATAACATGAGGGGGAAAGGAGTCCAGGAGAGCTGGCTGTATTTTAAAGAATCCTTATTGTGGTTACAGGGACAAACCATCCCGATGTGTAGAAAGAATAGTAAATATGGCAGGCGACCAGCTAGGCTTAACAGTGAAATCCTTGCTGATCTTAAACCCAAAAACGAAGCTTACAAGAAGTGGAAGATTGGACAAATGACCAGGGATGAGTATATAAATATTGCTCGGGCATGTAGGAATGAAATCAGGAAGGCTAAATCACACCTGGAGTTGCAGCTAGCGAGGGATGTTAAGAGTAACAGGAAGGGTTTCTTCAGGTATGTTGGCAACAAGAAGAAAGCCAAGGAAAGTGTGGGCTTACTGAATGAGGGAGGCAACCTAGTGACAGAGGATATGGAAAAAGCTAATGTACTCAATGCTTTTTTTGCTTCTGTTTTCACGAACAAGGTCAGCTCCCAGACTACTGCACTGGGCAGCACAGCATGGGGAGGGGGTGGCCAGCCCTCTGTGAAGGAAGAAGTGGTTCGGGACTATTTAGAAAAACTGGACATGCACAAGTCCATGGGGCCGGATGCGTTGCATCCGAGAGTGCTAAAGGAATTGATGGATGTGATTGCAGAGCCATTGGCTGTTATCTTTGAAAACTCCTGGCGATCGGGGGAAGTCCCGGAAGACTGGAAAAAGGCTAATGTAGTGCCAATCTTTAAAAAAGGGAAGAAGGAGGATTCTGGGAACTACAGGCCGGTCAGCCTCACCTCAGTCCCTGGAAAAATCATGGAGCATGTCCTCAAGGAATCAATTCTGAAGCACTTAGACGAGACGAAAGTGATCAGGAACAGTCAGCATGGATTCACCAAGGGCAAGTCATGCCTGACTAATCTAATTACCTTCTATGATGAGATAACTTGTTCTGTGGATGAAGGGAAAGCAGTGGACGTGTTATTCCTCGACTTTAGCAAAGCTTTTGACACGGTCTCCCACAGTATTCTTGTCAGCAAGTTAAAGAAGTATGGGCTGGATGGATGTACTACAAGGTGGGTAGAAAGTTGGCTAGATTGTCGGGCTCAACGGGTAGTGATCAATGGCTCCATGTCTAGTTGGCAGCCAGTGTCAAGTGGAGTGCCCCAAGGGTCGGTCCTGGGGCCAGTTTTGTTCAATATCTTCATAAATGATCTGGGGGATGGTGTGGATTGCACCCTCAGCAAGTTTGCAGATGACACTAAACTGGGAGGAGTGGTAGATACGCTAGAGGGTAGGGATAGGATACAGAGGGACCTAGACAAATTGGAGGATTGGGCCAAAAGAAATCTGATGAGGTTCAACAAGGACAAATGCAGAGTCCTGCACTTAGGACGGAAGAACCCAATGCATCACTACAGACTAGGGACCGAATGGCAAGGCAGCAGTTCTGCAGAGAAGGACCTAGGGGTGACAGTGGATGAGAAGCTGGATATGAGTCAGCAGTGTGCCCTTGTTGCCAAGAAGGCCAATGGCATTTTGGGGTGTATAAGTAGGGGCATTGCCAGAAGATAGAGGGATGTGATCGTTCCCCTCTATTCGACATTGGTGAGGCCTCATCTGGAGTACTGTGTCCAGTTTTGGGCCCCACGCTACAAGAAGGATGTGGAGAAATTGAAGAGAGTCCAGCGAAGGGCAACAAAAATGATGAGGGATCTGGAACACATGACTTATGAGGAGAGGCTGAGGGAACTGGGATTGTTTAGTCTATGGAAGAGAAGAATGAGGGGGGATTTGATAGCTGCTTTTAACTACCTGAAAGGTGGATCCAAAGAGGATGGATCTAGACTATTCTCAGTGACAGCAGATGACAGAACAAGGAGTAATGGTCTCAAGTTGCAGTGGGGGAGGTTTAGGTTGGATATTAGGAAAAACTTTTTCACTAGGAGGGTGGTGAAACACTGGAATGTGTTACCTAGGGAGGTGGTGGAATCCCCTTCCTTAGAAGTTTTTAAGATCAGGCTTGACAAAGCCCTGGCTGGGATGATTTAGTTGGGATTGGTCCTGCTCTGGGCAGGGGGTTGGATTAGATGACCTCCAGAGGTCCCTTCCAACTCTGATATTCTATGATTCTACTTGATGATGTCTTCCCTTGGTATCAGTACTCTTCTTTCCAGCATGTACTGAATGTCAACCTGATGACCCACTGGGGATAGAAAATCTGTAGGCAAAAGGATCAAACACCAGAATGGCTACTAAGCTGTACAACATGTGTTTTTAGATGGAAGTACTGGAACTTGATGGAGAAAAGCGAGCAGCAAGGAGCAGCTGTGGCTCACTGATCAATGCGTGGCTTCACAAACTCACCATCCTCATGTCCCATTCTCTTTAATGCTGACCATCACAGAGAAGCTTGAAAACAGAAAGCTATTTTTATAAATCCAGTTGAGAAACAAAAGTAGGATCTGTGTTCAGCCAGCATCTCTGGCCCACTTCGCCTCTAGGCCAACTGGAGGGGCTGGTTTTGCTGTTCAGATCCAGGTTTCTGTGACAAGTCCACATGAGGAAATGCCTTTCACGAAGCTGTCCATTAAGCTTCCGATGAGTGAGAGTTTCTATCACCGTACTTCACAAGAGGAGGAAGAATTGTAGGATTTGGAAACCCCATTTTCCCACTGCCAGTGAAAGCTCTCAGTGGCTGTAGAAATCAGTCATGTCACTATGTTCTTAAAATGCAGCTTGGCATTCTTCAGTGCAAACTCAGCCTGTTGGAACATAATAGTCGCAGTGGGTTCCCTAATCCAGTCTCGTTATACATGTGAAAGAGCTGTTGCATGCTTTATACTTTTGGAGACCTTTGTGTGTCCTAATGATGCTATTCTAAATAGTGTATTATGTTTTGCAGTGTAACCAGCTGAGGTTGGGACATATTAAACGCAATATGGGCAACTTGTAATCTATCTGCTTTACTAATATAGAAGAGCAAAGACTATTTACTTTTGACAGCTGTCATGTATGATTGTGCTCTGTGGAAGAAACTGGGTCACTTGTTCTGCAGGGGAAAAAAAGTAATGCTTCTTGTCCTTTTCAATAAATATGTACAAAACCCAGCATCTTTCTGAGTTTGAATTGACACATTAAGGAAAAAAAATCTACGAAGTTTACTGTCATTCTAAAAATGAATACTGGGTTTACATGTGATTGTCCTAGCTGCTGCCTCTACTTGTGGCTTAGAGGAGGCAGCTATGGTGGGGAACGGTGAAATCACAGGGGTGTAAGTTATGTAGTTGCTGTATTAGAATATTTCTACAAGCAAATATCACCAGATAGAAAAAAAATGGTAGCAGCAGGTGGGAACCATGTGTCTTTAATACACATTTTTATAAAATAACAAAATGTAGATTTGTTTTAGCTTACTTCATATGTCTTTATCATCAGATTCTAAGGGCAAAAGGGACCCCTGGGATCATCTACTCTGCCCTCCTTTCTAACACAGGCCATAAAATGTCCCTGAAATAATTCCTACAGCAAAGCCTTTTGAAAAAACATCCAATGTTGATTTAAAAATTGTCAGTGATAGAGAATCCATCATGACCCATGGTAAATTGCTCCAAGGGTTAATTACTCTTACCAGTAAAATTTTACACCTTATTTCCAGTCTGAATTTGTCTAGCTTCAACTTCCAGCCACTGGGTCATGTTATGCCTTTCTCTGCTAGCCTGAAGAGTCAGTTATCAAATATTTAAGTACCTACATGGGGAACGTAGACTGTAATCAAGTCTCCCCTTAACCTTCTCTTTGTTAAGCTAAGTAGATTGAGGTGCTTGAGTCTATCACTATAGATTTCTCTAATCCTTTAATCAATCAATCTCATGGCACTTCTCTGAATCCTCTAATTTATCGACATCCTTCTTGAATTGCAAACACTGGAACTGAACACTGCATTACGTTAGTGGTCACAACAGTGCCAATACAGAGGTAAAATATACTTCTCTACTCCTACTGGAGATTTCCTTGTTTATTCCTATGCATTTCAGATGAAGATGGGTAAGTGATACCCACTCCCTGAGAAATGGTACGCATTCCCCTTTCCCTGTTTCTTCAGCCCAGTACTCAGTGACCAGAACATTCCTTCACATTTTATTTAGCATTACCAAAAATGTAACAAACAATATTAACATTCATTTTAACAACCAAATGCTGTCTTAAAAAGGCAAAACTCAAACTGCCCTTGAATATTATCAACCATTAATAAGAATAATTCCAAAGTTAATAAACTGTTGTGATGTAAAACCTCAGTGAGATTTCAGCACTACAGAAGGAGATACAAACTCCTAGTTCTTTTACAGAGTTTCATTCAGGTTACAAAATCTGGTAACGTGCCATTCATTATCACAAAAGAAAAAAACATCAGAAATTGACTATTAGCATACATATAAAAGCCTCTAGCAATAAAAATAGCAAGGTAATTTAGAAATATTTTTCTTTACTCTGTCATATGTAAACTGGATTTTTTGATGGTTGAAATTATGAGTTCTGCAAAAATTGACATATGATCAGAAACAGAATTTGAATGGCTCCAATACTTTGAAATATTAATTTCCAAGACTGCAGGAGTTTTGAATGTGTGAGGAATACAGGATAGGAGATTTCCTTGGTACGTTTTATAATGTCTGACACAGTGGACCTTTTTATCATTGAAATTACGATAGTAACAAAGTTGGAGTGTAAGAAATGTGACTATTGTCAATAAATGTGTTTCTTGGCTTGGCTACCTTGATGGGAATACAGAGTTTATTACTAACTATCCATTAATCTGGGACATTTTATTAAATGTGACCTACCTGCATGCTGCAGAAGGGCACTAATTACAGACTATGTCAAAGAGATTGTGTCCAATGGCACCCATCTAAAATTTATAATTGAAACAATGGCAAATTTTAAAAAAAAGTCTGCATGGTACAGCTCTCCCATGACATGGTAATTTTTACCTTTAATTAGCCTGGAAAATGTATGGAGCTATAGAAGAGCTAATTAATTGTCTACTTCATCTGAGGACCTTTTGAGCAATTAAAGTGTTTACAGGTTTCAGAGTAACAGCCATGTTAGTCTGTATTCGCAAAAAGAAAAGGAGTACTTGTGGCACCTTAGAGACTAACCAATTTATTTGAGCATAAGCTTTCGTGAGCTACAACTCACTTCATCAGATGTATACTGTGGAAAATACGAGAAGGTGTTTTTATATACACAGGCCATGAAAAAATGGGTGTTTATCACTACAAAAGGTTTTCTCTCCCCCCACCCCACTCTCCTGCTGGTAATAGCTTATCTAAAGTGATCACTCTCCTTACAATGTGTATGATAAACAAGGGGAAATAGGTTACTTTTTATAATGAATCAACCAAAACCTGGATTTGTGCTGGAAATGGTCCACCTTGATTATCATACACATTGTAAGGAGAGTGATCACTTTAGATAAGCTATTACCAGCAGGAGAGTGGGGTGGGGGGAGAGAAAACCTTTTGTAGTGATAAACACCCATTTTTTCATGGCCTGTGTGTATAAAAACACCTTTTCGTATTTTCCACAGTATACATCTGATGAAGTGAGCTGTAGCTCACGAAAGCTTATGCTCAAATAAATTGGTTAGTCTCTCAGGTGCCACAAGTCCTCCTTTTCTTTTAAAGTGTTTACATTTCCCAAACGAGCCAGATTTTATTACAGTATAAGGATTTATTGGAGGCCTCCAACCACTAGAGGGCAGGTGAGACTCAGATGAATGTTTGCTACAGATTTTTAATTTATTGTATTTTAAGGGTTTGTTGGATTTAGGGCAGCTCAGGCTACACAGATGAAATAAAACTACAGTTTTCTGGCTCATAACTTTAATTCCAGCTCTGTAGGCAGCATTTTCTACTGAGTGATCAAGAAGAGAATCAGAAGAAATACAGTAAGTGCTTCTGGGCACAGAGTGTCTGCTGATTTAGTTTTTCCCCTCTCCAGATTTTACTGTGTTCTTCAGAATTTTACACTATAGTTAAAAAACACAAAAGGAGTATCACAAATCATCGATTTTTCAGTAGAACCCTACATTGGAGAGTTCTGCCCAAAAACTAACAACACAATAAAGTCCAAAGTTATTAACACTTTTGGTGGGAAAAGCACTTTCCTAGATTAATTCAAGCATTGCTGGTTCACGTTGCATTATGCAGCCAACATGAAACAACGTATAGCACAAACAGAAATATGGAGTTTGCTTATTTATTAGAGTCTAGTAGCTATTCATTCCATTTAATTACTTGTTCTTTCAATTCAGTTTGTCCAAAACAGAAACACCTGGATTTATTAATTTATAAATGGTAAACTACATTTAATTTTACAATGCAATTTAAAAGTTCTTCTGTTACATAGTGTAACGAGACAGTTTTAGCACTGAATTTATGAATAGCTGGATGCATAATTTGCATATGTAAATTGTGTTAACTGTGCAAAATTTGAAAATTTGATGCATTTGCACACAAAGTTATCTAATATACATATGCAATTACAAAAACTTTGTGCATAAATTAGGCACACAATTGCCCGCCTATGTATCTGTTCACCTTGACTTTCCCACTCGGCCCTGGGAGAACAGGACTCACATCACACAGGAAGGACTGAGCCCTGGGGTTCCTGGATGTTTACCTCAGTCTCTCTATGGGCAACTCTGGGCAAAGATGATGGTGCCCCCCACTCCAGGAAACTCCTAACTCACTTGTGACCATTTTAACCTGTAATCACTGCAGTTCATTTAAACAGCTATACAATTTAGTTACACCAGAAACCGTTTCTTTGGGGCTTAAGATGACTTCACAGCATAAGCACAGTGAGGAAGTGGCTTGGGTGAGGGTCAGTGCAGCAGTCTCTAAAGCGCAATAAACTTTACAGTTATAAAAATTTACAGCCCTGTTTTGTCTTCTGGGACCTGGATGTGCTGCCGTGACACTGTGGGTGTGGCACTCGCCCAGGATACGTTCGGACTCTGTGTGACGAACCCATTCTCCACCTTTGGTTCTGGCCTCCTGTCAGGCCATGTCCCGCTCTGGCACTTGATGCCTTCTCAACAGACTTTGGGAACTGGGCCAGTCTCTTCCTCTCTCCCTACACCAGCGCACACAACCCCGCTGCAAGAGCAGGAGACTCACCCCACGACTATTGCTTCGCTGCTCCTCTGGCTCTAGGCTGCTGCTCCGCCTGCTTGGGCTGTTACACTCTCCCTGGTTCTGCTCTGGGCTGCTGCGCTCTCCCCCGTCTCTGTCTAACTCTGCCCTGGCAGCCCCAGCTCACATGGACGCCGAGCCCTGGCCTCTCAACTCCCTCACTGGCCTGCCCTCCCTGCCAATCCAGCTGACTTGGAGGACCTGTCAGTCCCAGGATCCTGACTCCTTTTTGGCCCTCCCCCTTTCTTCTGGTACTGCGAGAGGGGCCAGTCAAAAAAACAAAAACCCACTCAATTTCTGTAAGGGGCTGTAATGGTCCCTCGCTCTCCCGTGGGGAGGGAGGCCGCTTAGTCTGGTCCTGTCTGGCCAGCACCTGAGTCCACAGGACAGTCAAGAGCCCACAATAGGGCTGGGTGACCAATAGTCACAGTCTCAGGGTTTAGCCTGGGTTTGGGTGGCTCAAGCTGTCAGGCCTTAAACAGAGTCTATAACTGAGCTGGGGGCCTGGGCTTGAGGAGGCTCAGGTGGCCAGCAACAAGCAGTCTACCAGTGGGCTGGGGCCTGCACTTGAGGAGGCTCAGGCTGCCAGGAAGCAAAACAGTCTCAGGCTGGCTTTGGCATGGGCGGAGCTCAGGCAACCTTCAAACAAACTGCCTACAAGGGAGCTGGGAGGCTCCTTCTTCAGAGCTCGAGCTTCCCTGCACAGTGTGGGGAGTCAGCCACCCCGGGGTGGGGTGGCAGGGGGACACAGGCCCACCCTACTCCACCATGTCCCAGCCCAGGGCCCTGGCAGGGGCAGGATTGGCTGCCCCTGCATCGGCAGGGATCCAGCTGCAACACGCTAACTGAGCCACACCTCTCTCTGCAGCCAGCTGCTCCATGGCTACCCCAGGCCACTTCCTGCCTCCCCAGGGTTCGGTACCTGTGGTCTCCAGGCCTCTTCCGGCTCCTCGGGGTACACGGCAGCAGACCCTCCACTCCAGTCCTCGTCAGAGTGTGGGGATCGGGAACAGCCAAGCTTAGGCTCCCCTCTGGGATGCTGCAGAACAGGCAGAGCATCCTTCCTCTGGAGGCTCTGCCCCAACTGTGCTGCAAGGCCTGCCTGTTATACTTCCGGCCACGCCCTGGTACTTCTGGTGGGGGTGGGGGTGGGGGGGTGATCTAGGCTCCACCCTCCAAGGGGAGTGTAATGGTCCCTCCCTCTTCCGCTTGGAGGGAGGCCACTCAGTTTCACTACAGGGGCCAACATCCCGCTTATACCATCAATAGATTTTGGTGTAAAATCTCCATGAATTTTACTAAAATGCTCAACAGATTTCCATTGTCCTTGATTATGACCATCAATTTATAACGTGTCCACCTCAGTACAGCCTCACAGGTCCTGCACCCAATCTTACATAAAAGTAAAGAAAACCTGGGCTCACAGCCCAGAAAAAACATCCAAGCCCTCAGAAACTGGGCAAAAAAACCAAAACCAAAACCAGAGCTGGTGAAAATGTGAGCTAAAAATGGTCGGTGATGCATTGATGCAATTAGAAAATAAATGTGATTACTAATGTGCTATGAAACTTATGGTAAATTAAGATCCTATTAGTGCTCATATAAACAATCAGTATAAAGTTAAAATCTGCATTTGTCCTCTTTCTGCCCTTCATACATCAGGAGGGATGGAAGGAGCAGATGCCAATTTCCATCATTAGTGATTGTGTTAATTTGGTGTAACTTCTGTGTCACCCTATCACATGGATCCAGAATGCTGAAGCAGGAAGTGTCTTGCAGGTAGCTTGCTGGGATCATGAACTATTGGAAGAGAATTCAGGCAGACTAAACTGACCTTATCCTTACCAGAAGCAAAGGGATTCCTTTAAAAATCCAAATTTTATATTATTTTTTCCTTGAAATGATCAATACAATTCTATTAGCTTTATGGGACACTAGAGGCTCCATCTAATGGCTAATTTAACACCTGTTAGGGTTGTGTTTTCCATTTCAAACTCTGGCCTTGCATTTTGCACACCCTTGGGGAAGGGGCAGGTGATTTGGTCCCAGGATGTTTGCATCACTAACTTTCTAGGGGGGTCCATTGCCAGGGAGGTCAGCTCTAATTTTGCAACTTAGTCTCTTTCAGCAGAGACTGCAGAGGTGGGGAGAAGGGTGCATTGATTCAGTGCATCCCCTAGGTGCCCAGCCAATGGTAACTACCCCTAGTACTGTGCTAGCTGGTTCCAGCTGTGGTAGAGTGAGCATTGGAGGCAATGCTATGACTCCTTTCTAGGCAGCCTGACTGCCACTGGGAATGCTGTACCTTGGGTTACGCTGGCAGAAGCCCCATGAATCAGGTTCCATTACTAGCATCTCTCTCATGGTGCAAAATGGAGGCACACATTCTCATCACTTGCTACTAGTTCACAAGTCTCCTGGAGGGGAGGGTTTATACACTAACCCGTTCTGCTATCTAGTTCCTAGTGGTCACTGGTCAGGCTGGGGTTGCCAACCCTTCAGGATTGTCCTGGAGTCTCCAGGAATTAAAGATTATGTCAGATGATGAAAGCTCCAGGAATTCATCCAACCAAAGTTGGCAACTCCTAAGTCAAGCTCATAGTACTCCCAGCCTTTCCCCTCCAGCACCGAGTTTCATAGCAAGGCCTCTCAATCTTTATTAACCAACTGGATTGCTTTGAGAGTAGTGCAAGGCTAATCCAGCCTCGGGGGCTGAACAGCAATCATCTAACTGGCATTCCAGCCTCTGTTGGCCTGGAAAGAAACGGAGTGTCTGGGAAATTATATTTGTGTAGCGCCCCCTCTCCACCCAGTTACCTTCTTTAATGCCAATTTGATTACAGGTTTTGATGGACAGGTCTGGGTTCTTCTGGATCCCGCCACCCACTCAGCAGGGTGTATCTTCTTTATTTTTCCCTATGAATTTAATTGGTGGTGCCTCCACCCCCGCAGTCCTTCCTAGCAGAGTCACCAGGGCAGCTTGGGAGGAAAATTCTAACCACAGGGTAACCCCCCACTTACTTGTCAGATAGTTGGAGACTCCCAAGAAATAACCAAATACATACAATGTATTCACAGTAATTCTATTAAACAGGAAACAAATATAACAGGGTAAAACACTATTCTTAGGGTCACCAGTGCCCACGCTGATAACACCCATGACTTTCTCCAGACACAGGACCTGATGTAGCAAATGTAAGGTTAGTGTCCCATTGGTACGGCCCTTGATGAGCTATGACCATGATATTTTCTCTGCAGTGGTTTAGCAGTGTGGCAGTCCTGCCCTTGCCCTGGCTGGCTTCAGACTCACTCAAAAATGGCTTCTCCACTTTCCTAAACTCCCTGGGAAGGGCATCTCACTCCCTATGGGTTGCCAGGCAGACTCTAAATCTGCCTTGGCTCCCCCTCCCTACCAGGGACAGTGTGCCTCTCCCTAAGCTGCCAGCAGACAAAGCCCCAGGAATCTAGGTAATCTCCTTGGGGGTTACATTTGGATCTCCTGTGGCATAGAGCACAATGGGCAGGCCAGTACTGCGTGCCGGAAGAGGGAGGTTTTCTAAACCTTGGAGACACTAATCCTGATTTCCTAGACTCTGTTGTTTCTTTATGGAGGCACCCAAGCAGTTGTGCGATTTTTAGAGTATGTCCATCCTAGGCCTGGATTAGTGATGGCATAAATTCATAACCCTGAGCACAGATAACTCTTTCTCCCACTTGGATTCTGGCCCTGAACACCCACAATAAAAGCACATACAATTCTCAATCCTTTGTCACATATCTACTATGCATACTCATTTGTTAGGAGGACATTGTGCCCTGCCTGACAGGTAGAATGTTAAATGCCAACCAAAGAAGGGAAGTGATGGACAGTGCATTTCACATTGCCAATGCCTCTTCATTTAAGGTCCAAAGATTTCACAATGTTTAATTTTTCATGAGATCCTTATCTTCCCCTCTGCCATGGATACACAGGGGGAACAGAAAGGGAATCATAGCACAAATGTGATAAGACCTTGTTACCTGTACAAAATTCTTTGTTATTCACGCACTCTAGGGGCACTCACCTTTTCCCTGTTCCTAGGGCTCAAGGCATAACCCTCTTAATTTAGGAACCCACTTGTACCCGGTTCTTAGAGCTCAGGTGTAACCTTACACTCTAGGGCAGCCATCCTTGCCCCGTTTCTAAGGCTCAGGCATAACCCTGTCAATTTAGGCACTCACTCTTACCCTTCTGTGGGCTCAGGTGTAACCTTACACTCTGCAGGTTTGCGGGGTCTTTTACCAGTGAAAGAGCCTTACACAATAATATCCTATTTAACCTCTATTTATTAACAATCACCAAAACAGTATGCACACGCTTACACATACAATGATTACCACTCCCAATAAGACAGATGAACTTTTCTTGATGGCCAGTCAGGATCTGGTCCATCTGGTGGACACCAGGTTCTGCATGGTGTCATTGGCAGAGTGTTGAGGTCTGGCAGCTCTGATGCAGCTGTATTCCTGGAGTTGGTTCCCAAGAACTTCCTTTTGGACCTTAGCTATACCTTAACCAATCATTTACTAAAATTTTACTAACCAATCCTAACATATTGTAACAAAATTCTCTAACCAATCATGCCCCACCATCTTAATTGATTTACATCTAGCAAAATTAATTATGTAACAGACAAACAATCAAAGAACCAGACAGAGATCATAAAGACAACCAATATGGAAATGAGGGACCATAAAGACAAAAAAAAAAAAGAAATGAGGATTTCACAACCACAACTATTGATAGCATTCTGTCTGGCAAGAAATCACTTATCAAACTAAGTTTTCTTTAACCAGCTTAAGAGTTGTTTCTTTATCTGGTTACTGTTAGACCAGGATCACCTTCTCAACAGCCTATTACATTGTTTTAATGTAATTTAGATGGAATGTGAGGATGTGACTTTCTGCTTCTTAGCTACTGGCTGCAGCTCTCTTAATATGGCTGCAGGCAAAGGCCTTAGGCTTTAGGCCTTACAATATGGCTACAGGAAAAGGCCTTATTCTTACAACCTCGTTCTTTGTCTAGGCAGTGAACTGAAATAGACTCACAGACCATCTAATGACACAACGAAGGTCCAAGTTAACAGACTTCTGTCAGGTTCTAAGCTCCAAATTCTGGTCTCACTGACGCCTATAGGGCTTCCGCCATTTTGTTCAATGTGAATTTTGCAATTATCTTTGATGGGAGCAGGATTAGGCCTACGTTTCTCTTTAAGTGTGTTGGGTTGTCATGGAGTTGTGCACCAGTTCCTGACAAGTCTCCCCCATGAAAAAAGCCAAGTTTTGACATCATTTGTATCCTTGCAATTGCATCACAATGGTCCACCTTCCATTCATTATTAGATTGAGAAAAAAAGAAGCATGCCCTTTACTGCAGCACTCTGAAAGGGGAAGCCAAAGCCAGGAGTCCAAGCTATGGAAGGAGGTTTTCCTTTGTCAGGCCCTGAGCTTTGTGCAGAGATATATTTCATGGTCTAGACTTCTCTGAAAATGGTTCTCATGAGACAATCCTTCTTGACCATTCGTCTTTCAAAGTTTTCTAAATTAGATTTACTGGTAGATTAAGCACCCAGAGCTTCAAAGTCAATGCAGGTCTCTTTTAAAAGTACAAGATGTAATGGGACATTAATCTCATTAACTCAGTCCATGGACTCTACTACTGTAGAGTTTGGGAATCCAGAGAATGGAAAAACCAAGTAGGTGATTTCCTGACTTTATACTAACCAGCCTGTTCCTGCCCAGCTGGGCTTCACAATCATTTAAGCCTGACTCTCCCTCCAGGTGCAGTCAGGTACTATAACTGGCCTCTCAGGTCCACATTTACACCACCAAGGGATAGGTGCTGGAACTCGGAGTGTTGGAGGTGCTGATGCACCCCCTGGCTTGAAGTGATTTCCATCACATACAGGGTTTACAATTTGGTTCAATGGTACTCAGTGATCCCACTATACAAATTGTTCCAGCTCACCCACCCGTTCTTAACTTCCTTCCATTACAACATCTGTTATTTCATCCCTAATTAAAAAACTCTTGCACTGTCTTCAGACGAGCAGAGCAAAATTTTTCTACCGAAAAGTTTTTTACCAATCAATCACACTGAATCATTCTGTGAATTCATAAGAACATAAGAATGGTCATACTGGGTCAGATCAAAGGTCCATCTAGCCCAATATCCTGTCTTCCGACAGCGGCCAATGCCTGGTGCCCCTGAGGGAATGAACAGAACAGGTTATCACCAAGTAATCCATCCCTTTGCCCATTCCCAGCTTCTCGCAAACAGAGGGCAGGGACACCATCCCTGCCCATCTAGCTAATAGCCATTGATGGACCTATCCTCCATTAATATATCTAGTTATTTTTTGAACCCTGTTATAGTCTTGGCCTTCACAACATCCTCTGGCAAAGATTTCCACAGGTTGATTGTATGTTGGGTGAAAAAAATACTTCCTTTTGTTTGTTTTAAACTGGCTGCCTATTAATTTCATTTGGAAACCCCTAGTTCTTGTGTTAGAAGGAGTAAATAACACTTTCTTATTTACTTTCGCCACACCAGTCATTATTTTATAGACCTCAATCATATCCCCCCTTAGTCTTCTCTTTTCCAAGCTGAAAAGTCCCAATCTTATTAATTTCCCCTCATATGGAAGCTGTTCCATATCCCTAATAATTTTTGTTATCCTTTTCTGAACCTTTTCCAATTCCAATATATATCTTTTTTGAGAGGGGGTGACCAGATCTGCACGCAGTATTCAAGATGTGGGCATACCATGGATTTATACAGAGGCAATATGCTATTTTCTGTAGTGTTATCTACCCCTTTCTTAATCATTTCCAACATTCTGTTAGCTTTTTTGACTGCCATTGCACATTGAGTGGATGTTTTCAGAGAACGATCCACAATGATTCCAAAAATCTCTTTCTTGAGTGGTAACAGCTAATTTAGACCCCGTCATTTTATATGTATAGATGGGGGGTTATGTTTTCCAATGTGCATTACTTTGCATTTATCAACATTGAATTTCATCTGCCAATTTGTTGCCCAGTCACCCAGTTTTGTGAGATCCCTTTATAACCCTTCTCAGTCTGCTTTGGACTTCGCTACCTTGAGTAGTTTTGTATCATCTGCAAATTTTGCCACCTCACTGTTTACCCCTTTTTCCAGATCGTTTGTGAATACGTTGAATAGTATTGCCCCCAGTACAGACCCCTGGGAGACACCACTATTTACCACTTTCCATTCTGACAACTGACCATTTATTCCTACCCTTTGTTTCCTATCTTTTAACTAGTTACCGATCCATGAGAGGACCTTACCTTTTATCCCATGACAGCTTACTTTGCTTAAGAGCCTTTCGTGAGGAACCTTGTCAAAGGCTTTCTGAAAATCCAAGTACACTATATCCACAAGATTTTCCTTGTCCACATGCTTGTTGACCCCTCAAAGAATTCTAGTAGATTAGTGAGGCATGATTTCTCTTTACAAAAACCATGTTGACTCTTGCCCAACAAATCATGTGCATCTATGTGTCTGACAATTCTGCTCTTTACTATAGTTTCAACCAGTTTGTCTAGTACTGAAGTCAGGCTTACCGACCTGTAAATGCTGAGATCACCTTTGGAGCCCTTTTTAAAAATTGGCGTCACATTAGCTAACCTCCAGTCATTTGTTACAGAAGCTGATTTAAATGACAGTTTATAAACCACAGTTAGTAGTTCTGCAATTTCACATTTGAGTTCTTTCAGAACTCTTGGGTGAATACCATCTGGCCCTGGTAACTGATGTTTAATTTACTATTTAATTTACCAATTTGTCCCAAAACCTCCTATAATGACACCTCAATCTGGGACAGTTCCTCAGATTTGTCACCAAAAAAGAATGGCTCAGTTTTGGGAATCTCCCTCACATCCTCAGCTGTGAAGACCATCAATGCAAAGAATTAATTTAGTTTCTCCACAATGACCTTATGGTCCTTGAGTGCTCCTTTAGTATCTCGATCGTCCAGTGGCCCCACTGGTTTTTAGCAGGCTTCCTGCTTCTGATGTTTTTTGTGCTATTACTTTTTGAGTCTTTCGCTAGCTGTTCTTCAGATTCTTTTTTTGGCCTTCCTAATTATATTTTTACCCTTCACTTGCCAGAGTTTATGCTCTTTTCTATTTTCCTCACTAGGATTTAACTTCCACTTTTTAAAGGATGCATTTTTTACCTTTCACTGCTTCCTATACCTTGTTATTTAGCCACGGTAGCACTTTTTTGGGTTCTTTTACTCTGTTTTTTAATTTGGGGTATACATTTAAGTTGAGCCTCTGTTATGGTTTCCATGAAGCTTGCAGGGATTTCACTTTTGGCACTGTACCTTTTAATTTCTGTTTAACTAACTTCCTCCTTTTTGTGTGGTTCCCCTTTCTGAAATTAAATGATACAGTGTTGGGCTGCTGTGGTGTTTCCCCCGCCAACCAGGGATGTTAAATTTAATTATAATATGGTCACTATTACCAAGTGGTCCAGCTATATTCATCTCTTGGACCAGATCCTGTGCTCCACTCAGGACTAAATCAAGAACTGCCTCTCCTCTTGTGGGTTCCAGGACTAGCTGCTCCAAGAAGCAGTCATTTAAGATATCAAGAAACTTTATCTCTGCATCCTGTCCTGAGGTGACATGCACCCAGTCAATATGGGGATAGTTGAAATTTCCCATTATTATCGAGTTTTTTATTTTTATAGCCTCTCTAATTTGCCTGAGCATTTCACCGTCACTATCACCATCCTGGTAAGGTGGTCAGTATCACATCCCTACTGCTATATTCTTATTATTTGAGCATGGAATTACTATCCATAGATATTCTATGGTACAGTTTGGTTCATTTAAGATTTTTACTTCATTTGATTCTACACTTTCTTTCACATATAGTGTCACTCCCCTACCAGCACAACCTATTCTGTCCTTCCGATATATTCTGCACCCTGGTATGACTGTGTCCCATTGATTATCCTCATTCCACCAAGTTTCTGTAATGCCTATTATATCAATTTCCTCATTTAATACAAGGCATTCTAGTTCACCCATCTTATTATTTAGAATTCTAGCATTTGTATATAAGCCCTTAATAAATTGTCACTTTTTAGCTGTCTGCCATTAAATGATGTAATTGAATGGGACTCTTTTTCATTTGACTGTTTATCAGATCTTACCCGTATTTTATCATGTTCCATCTTCTCCTCCTTACTAGGACATAGAGAATCTCCATTAATAGATCCTCCCCTAAGGGATGTCTCTGTCCAAACCACGTGCTCCTCTGAACCTGTTGGCTTTCACCCAGCCCTCAGCTTAAAAAAATGAAAAAGGGTTGTATAGCAGTTAAATGCCAGCAATCTGGTTTCATTTTGGTTTAGGGGGAGCCCATCCTTGCTGTCTGGGCTCCTCCCTTCCCAAAAGTTTCTCCAGTTCCTAATAAATCTAACCCCCTGCTCCCTACATCATCGTCTCATCCACGCATTGAGGCAATTCTGCCTGCATGTGGAACTGGAAGCATTTCAGAGAATGCTACCATGAAGGTTCTGGACTTCAATCCCTTACCCAGCAGCCTGAATTTGGCCTCCAGGACCTCTCTCCTAGTGTCTGTTTTGTTGAATTGTGTCAATTGAAAAAACAAAATCATTAACCAGCTTCCCCCACATCAAAACATTTAATTTCAACAAAATAAAAACTATTTTGAATTTTTTGGTTCAAAACAACTTATTTCAATTTTTCTTTAATTATATTAAAAAGCAAGCAAATGTTTAAAAATGGTCAAAATCAAAATGAAACATGTGGTTTGACCCAAAATGAATATTTTGATTTTTTTCCAGAATTGCCAGTGAACTGAAAAGTCAACTATTCACCCAGCTCTAGTCCTAAATAATTCTTATCTTTCTTCTGCTGTATGTTCCAAGGCTGGCTAATGTAATGGAGCACAACAGCTTTTGAAAGCACAGTCCCACCACCCCCAATTCAGGCAAACAGCAAGCTTACTCTCCTCTCTCTCTGTTTCAATGTCTTTTATGTTCTTGTAATCTAAAACAAATGTTTTGCAAAGGAAAGTGCACTCTTATAGAAAGTCACCCACACCAACATCAGGAGAGGGAGAACTAGGCGTGACATTGTAGCTTTGCAGCCTTTAGCAAAGTGAGCTCCAAGCCAAAATAACGGTTGTATGGGGCTCAGCTTTGGTGAGGGGTCCTCATACATCACCTAAGCATTGCAGGCTGCAGGCCAGCCTTATCCTCTTCACCAGTCAGAGAATCAAAGCGAGAGTAAACAATCCCGGACCACCACCTCTCCAGCAGCAGGATCAGGGGAATAACTCATGGGCTGATCCTCAACGCCAGTGTCTCGCAAATTGTAAAGTTGGGGGCTTGAGGCGTCCACCTTCACGTTTCTACATGGAACTAATCTTCCTAGAACAAGCGTCCAGGTCTTAAATAACTGTGTAAAGTGCTGGCATGACCCCAGCCCACGAAGAACCCCCTGCCACACCCAGAGTCTCTACGGCAGGCAGACTTATTTCTCAACCACAAACAAAACCCCACAAACACTTCCTCAGACCACGCTGAGCTATTTCCTGCTTTGCCACTCTCAATGCCTCCTGCCTCAGGGCCTATGGTAGGAGTCTCTCAAACTCTGTTAATTGAGCACGGCCATCCAGAGAGCTCTCTCCTTCTGGGGATCCTTTTTTGCCCAGCAGATTCTCGCTGCCTCCCCTCCCAGGGGACTCTGGCAGTCAGTCTCAGGGAACTTGCTCCTACTCCCACTACCCAGGCCTCCTGGGCTGTCTCCCTATTCCCATGGAGGAAGCAGAAAGAGCCTTGTGTCTCCTCTCTTCAGCTCTTTGCTGACTGACTCGCTCCCCTCCAAGGTTCCTTCGCTTATAGCCCAGCTGAGGCTCAGTTGACCAGTCACAGACAGAGTGGCCTCTTCCCTCTTAAAGGCCTGTGTCACCCTGTGGCAAACTGATAGGTACCTAATACAGCCTTGGAAAACTGCCTTGAAAAAAATCTTGTAGCCCAGGCTCAAACCTACTCATCCACCCTCACTATGATGTTGATGGATAAGAGAGACAGACACTCACACCTAATCATATTCTCCTCTCCTGTCAAAGTTACTCACCCAAGACCAGCGGGATAGTAATATTTTGCAAGGGTGACCTAATAAAGCAATGTAACTGACTATGTAAGTTCAGAGCTGCCCTTTGAATTCTGTAAAGCTGGTGAAGTTGAACCTAGTTTGAAGAAACTGGAAATGGAAAGGAGAATCTTTGGTTTCATTTTAGGAAATGTAAGTTTCTAGTCCTTTTCTTTTTCCTTGCAAAGGTAGCCTTAAAAACCACAAACCAATATAAGAGCAACAAGGTGGGTGAAGTAATATCTTCTATTGTATGTGCTTCTGTTGGTGAGAAAGACAAACTTTTGAACATACACAGAACTCTTCTTCAGACTAAGAGCTCTGTGTAAGCTTGGAAGTGTCTCTCTCTCACCAACAGAAGCTGGTCCAATAAAAGATATTACCTCACCCGCCTTGTGTCAAGTTGTCCGTGAGTGCCAACTTCAGGGCAGATTGTCAAGAAGCAGGACACAAACCTCAAACTGGTTGTGAGTTCTATACTTAGATTTCACCAACAAGTGTGAACTCCTCAAGCACTATAACAGCCTTAAAATGGAGTCACAGGCAGTTCCCGTGGGTACTCTGGTCTATCTTGCCACCCAGGCAAACTTGCCTTTGTGAAAGATGGTCCCTTTCATCAAAGATCACAGCAATATTCGACCAGTCACTTACCCCAGGTCAATTGTACCTCAGATCTGAAGCCAAAAATAATGCTTGTAGCCAATCCTGTAATACTAACTAAAGATTTATGAACTAAGAAAAAGAAATGAGAGTTATTTACAAAGCTAAAGCAGGTAAACATACACACACAAATGAGATACAGTCTTAGGTTCCAAAAGGTAATAGTAGGTGCTACAATGGGCAAGCTCTATATGTGCATTAGGGCTAACCCAAGCCAAGCAGCTTGGGGGGGGGGGTCTCTTGCTTATGCTTAGAAATAGTGCCCTCCCTGAATTCCAAGCAGCACAGTGATACAGTGCCTTCTGGTCAGGGATTTTTACTCCCTTCCCCAAGAGTTCAAACTGATGGAACACGTGTGGAGCCTGTCTCCTCTTCATGGGACATGTTGGGGGGGGGGGAACGACAACAATCAACAAAGTCTTTGCCCTCTGATGTTTCACAATCCTTCATTTGGTTTCAGACCGTGGGTTACAGATGTTATAAGTGAGATCAATACATGCAGCATCCTACAAACATCTCAGCAAGACAAAACATTCTTATCAACTAACATCTATTTTAACAATGCTAACACATGGGTGAGTCAGACTGGTTTCCAGCTATGCCTTTGTCAGTATTCAATAAGGCCTAGAGGCCTTGGCATGAGCTGGTACTTGGTCTGCCAGTGTCAACCTTGTCTCTCTTATATCCTGGGACCAACATGGTTACAATAACACTGCATAAACTGATATAAACAGATTGCTACAATTGACAGGACTCTTCTGACAATCTTCTCTCACACACACACACTTTTTAATATAAAATGAGTGTTTTCACTTTCAGGTTCTCATGCACAATCACAATGCTGCAATGTTTGGTTTGCAAAAAATACTACAGGGAGCTGTGTGCATGTTTAAAACTAATTTGTACTGGAATTTTTAAAAAAAATCATGGAAACATTTCTGTTGGTTTTAGGTTTTGTAAAAACTTCTTTTCATATAAACCTAAATTTTAGGACAAATTCAACCAGAGATGATCCTTAGGGGTACTACAGTTTTGTGACTAGAACTAGCTTTGAGGAAGGCTGCAATGCTGAAATGTCACTGGGTTTGCACTCTTTCTCCTGATGTGGGTGTCTTCCAGTTAAATGTGTTTTCCTTTCCCAAACATTTCTGTGGGTTGGATTCTTTTCCTTATGGTTGTTAATAATGTCAGTGAGAGATGTACTTGTCAGTGTGTTTTCTTTCTTTTCATGATAATTGTTTATGTGGCTGCTTATCCTCTTTAAACTATAACATCATTGAAGCATCCTCAATTAGTGTAACTTTTTTCTGAGCCCTCTCATACTTATTTGTTCCTATAACACAATCAACTTAATCAGGCTCCCATCTCTCACTTAATATCTTGGCTTAATGAACCTGTTTAGCAGTGCTTCTTCTGAGTTGCTGGAACCTCACCATGCTTGATTAGTGCTTATTAGTGAAAATACCATCAGCAGTCCAATGAACTCACCAGTGTTGTTGAATTTGCTTAGCGCTACTGGCTTTGACGAGAACCCTCAGATGTTCCTTTGTCTATCCATTACCACTGACCCAACAAAGAGATAATGTTTCTGACTTCTGGGTCAGCTAATTTGAGTTAAAAACCTAGGAATGGAAAAACCAGAACAGGCTCAATCATCAGTTTAGTCAGATATTCTCTCTTTGATACAGGCCCATGCTGGCTGCTAGCTTTAATAAATAAGAAAGCACAAATGTGACTAGGGCAGCCTGAGCTTCTACCAGGCTGACACAAGTGGCATCAGAATGGCCTGAGATGCCTAGAAGTGCATAGCGCCACCTGGCTTGTGATTATAATTTTCCTCCAGCCAACCCTCACCCACACATGGTACATCCTGGATTTGGTCTGTGGCGACCATCCAGTGAGGCTGCTTGTGCCGGTCACTGGAGTGGCTGGATTGCTGCTCAGTGGCAGCAATTTACACTAGCAAGCTCCAAAGCCATACACTGCCACTGGTGCAGCTCTGCAGAGGAAGGCCTAGTGTGCACAGGGCACAGGTGTTTTTACTGCTGTGTCATCAACCCTACTCTAACCAGAGTAAAAACACCCGAGTCTTGTCTACACCAGAGCTTCTGCTGTTGCTACCAGCTGTGCAACGACACCAGTGGTGAACTGTGGCTATGCAGTTTGCAAGAGTAACAGTGAAATCTTTCTGAGTCATTCTCAGGTAGCAGGGCTACAAATTATGGGCTTGTTTCTGAAATAATACGCTTGCAAGTGCAGATGCAAATGACACAGACAGTTGCAGCTCTTCTACTGAGCCACTTGTATGAAACCTTTACTCTGCTGAGTGGTACTTATGCAAGAAGGCCCATTGAAGCCAAGTGCTACTCTACCAGCTCTTTTCATTTGCAGACCACTTCATTTAAAAAATAATTCCCTCATGAACCATCTCCTCTGCTACTCTCCCCTTCTTGCACTGCATGAGCCTCTAATTGAAGTTCACCAGGAGATTATCAACCAACAACAAAAGGAGAACCACTGTGCTGCTATCCAGTGTAAAGGCTGCTGTGTTTGGACTTTCCTATTGCTGGTGCTACTCGATAACGTTTGTTGTTGTTGCTGGTGTTTTTATTTCATTCTGCAGGGGTTTTTTTTCAAATGTAAAGTGGCACATAGGGCTATCTAATCATATGTCAAAGGAAAGGATAAATTGCAGTTTGCATATAGTAGAATTTCAGTCGTTAAAGCTGCACATCTTTAATACAGAAGCTATCCTCAATAGGCCTTGTGTTCCTTTCTCCGGCTCTGCTAAGGCCCCATGCTACTCTGTGATACATCTCCTCCTGTTCAGGCTTATTTTATGGACCATCTAGCAGCACATTTTTCACTTAGGGGACTTAAAAAAATCCTTCTTGCCCCAGTAGTGTAGCAGGGCTCAATCAAGTGTTGTAGGACATGTAAGGTAATGAATCATCTCTGAACTAGAGCCTGATTAAGCCACATGCATGACTGAGTCATTCCTATGGTAGGCGCCAGCCAATCCACAAGCCAGGAGTTGGTCGGGGGACTCCTGGGCAGGTATATAAGCCTCACAGGAGGAACAGCAGCTCAGTCTGCTCAAGGTCCCTTCAGGGCTTAGAACTCTCCCCTGCCTGATGATGGTAATACATTCCACACGCCTTAGCCTGCCCTAGCCTTGCTCTTACTCTGGCCTTGTTCCAACCTCGCTCTGGACTCAATTCTGGTTCCGACCACTGGGCATAATTGCCATGGCTCTGACCACTCAGCCTGATTATTCCCACCACAGTTTCTGACTGGAACAAATGCAGAGGTGGTTTAAGTTACACCCTTCCCCCCCTTTTACTAATTTATGGCCTAATCCAGCACTCACTGAAGTCAACAGAAAATGGCCCTTTCACCCAGACTGGCCTTGACCTACTTAAACCCATTCTACCCCCTACAAGGGAGTCCAAAGCTACATCTACACTTTGAGCTAGGGGTTAAAATTGCCAGTCCATGTATGTTGCGGTCCAAATACAAGACAGAACAAGACTTTAAGCAAGCAAAGTAGGCTGGTCTGCTGACGGGCTCGTCCTGTCAGCTTTCCACCCTCTCCTTTATTCTTTCTCTCCCCCCGCGCATTACATACTCCAACAGATAAAAGGAATACACTGGCTTTGTATAATATTCTTATTTACCAAATTCTATCTACCGCATTCCTTGCTCTCGGGCCTTGAGCCCAGTCCTGGGAGGCTTCCCATGGTTCACGTCATCTGGGCGAGATTCCAAGGTTCATGCCCTTGAGAGGAGCCATGTGTGCACTGCTCCTACACAACACTCCGGGTGTGCCCTGAATGCTGCCAAGTGCATGAACCTTGCATGAATGCTACATCCCCTCCTTTTTTGTTTATTTGTGCTCAGCCATCTCATGGTAGCCATCAATTTGCTTTTGCAAGCCAATTAACTCCCAGACAGACAAGGTCATAACTCGTGGAGCCTGCCAGGGCGGTCCTCGACAAAGCCTTAACAAAAAGGAAATACATTGCACACAGCAACAGCAAGAAATAAGCCCAAAAAGGTAAAGTGTAATTGGCCGGGCCCCAGATAGCCATGCTAGAGTACTGGGAAGAGACGTTCACGTAAGCAGCGAGCATCATCTCCTCAGGGTGACAACATACTGGAATAAGGCACGTACCTAACAATTCTTCAGCTGCTACAAAATCAGATAAACAAAAGTGGGTAACATTTGCTATTAAAGCCAATCTTTCCCATAGGTTATATGTCATTCGGGCCCGTAACGGAGGAGGCGCTCCCGAGTCAACCCCTACAGGAAATAGCAGGCACTTAAGGCACACAATCAATACAGAATTAGCAGTGATTTGGGCGAGAATGGCCACAAACAGAGTCTCAGGAGTCTCTGGCTGTTGGTTTGCTGCCAGTCTTCGTTGAGCCACGGCGACCAATGCTTTCACTGCTCTCCATGTCATGGGCTGGCTTGGGACACTACGTCTCCTCCGTCTCCGTCCCGCCATTGTCGATCCGGGAGGCACCGCGTTCTCCTCCAAGGTCAGCTGAAACTCCAGTATGGGGTTCGACAGTCCCTGGTGCCACGCCATGCTGTTTCAGTGCCGGTCACACACACCGGGCCGGAACCCACAACGGTCCTGCAGGGAGAGACACAGCAGCATATCCCCGCCCCCAAGTAATTAAAAGTACTGGGCCCAACCATTGCGGATCGGGCAGCTGACGGTAATAGACACGCGGTCTTTCCAGTACCTCGGACTTATGAAAATGCCAATCCGCGGGGGTCTGCTGATCTGTATTCAGTGTTAAATTATTTAAAGTAAACAAAAGGACATGCAATTGTTGCTGAATGTCTCCTAAGGTTCGGAGACGCAGCTCCCCTTGTTTTAATTGTTTGTCAAGCAAGGTTTTTAGCGTGCAATTTGCACATTCAACAATGGCTTGGCCTGTGGAATTATAAGGGATCCCGTGTTTGAGACGGATTTCCCATTGGGCACAAAAGGTGGAGAGGGCTGTGGAGCAATAGGCTGGGGCATTATCCGTTTTTATCTGGCTCGGGCAACCCATAACAGCAAAACAGGCCAGCAAATAGTGAATAACTTTGGGAGTGGCTTCCCCACGCTGTGGGGTTGCCCAGAGGAATCCCGAATAGGTATCAATGGAAATATGTAAAAACGAATAGGGGCGGAATTGTGGCACGTGAATGACATCCATTTGCCACAGCTGATTCGCTGCAGTACCTCTGGGGTTAATGGCATAAGAAAAGGTAGGGGCAGCAGCGGCACAGTGGGGGCAGGAACGAACAATAGAATGTGCATGATCAGCAGGAATGGGAAATTGTCGGGCCAAAACAGAGGCAGACTGATGAAAAAAAGAATGGCTTTCAATGGAGTCAGAAAAGAGGGAATTTACCTGACCATGTAATGCACGATTGGCGCGCGCATTGCCTTCAGTGAGTAGCCCAGGCAGAGGGGTATGACTGCGAATATGAGCAACAAAATAAGGGAAATTACGAGTGGTGAGGAGATACTGTAAGGACAAAAACAGGCGAAGAAGGTCCGCATCGACCTGAGGGGTAATGAGGGCAAGGGGTAAATGATCAATTACCTGATAAACATAATGGGTGTCCACAATTAAATTAAAGGGACAATCAGCAAAAAGTTGAAAGGCCAAAATAACAGCAGCCAATTCTGAGCACTGCGCGGAACGCTGAGGCAGCGTAAAACGAGAATGCCAATGAGGGGGGTCACCTAATTGATAGGTGACAACACCGCGATGTGGAGAGCCATCAGTAAAAAGAGCGATAGCTGAAACAATAGGTCTAGAGCGGCTAAGACGATGTATGATTAGTGGCACCTTTTGTGTGATCACCAACCGAGGATCTTTTGGGGGATTATAAGAAATCTCTCCCACATAATCACAAAGAGCAACCTGCCAGGCCAAGGAGGTGTGGTACAAGGAATCAAATTCACTACGTGATAAGGGGAAAACAATGGCAACTAAATCAGTGCCCGTGAGTTGCACTGCATGGTGGCGGGCTTTACGAACAAGGTCGGAGAGGGCGTCTAAATAAGGATAAATGTTCCGAGGAGGAGTGGAAGACAAATATATCCACTCTATAATAGAGACGGCTGTGTCTGTACGAGGTACAAACAGAGCCGCAGTAGGCATATGAGGGGTGGCAAGGAGAACCAACCACAGGGGACGAACCTCAGTAAGTCTATCCACAAACTGCTGACTCAACACTGCATTGATCTGTCGAATGCAGGCAATGTGCTCCTCAGTGATGGCAATAACTGCGCCTGGTGCCCGAGCTCCACGTAGGAGCTCGAACAACGGCTGCAGCATCGATGTGGGGAGACGGAAGTAGGGTCGAATCCAATTTAAATGGCCCAAAATTTGTTGTAATTTAACGACGGTTAGGGGTTGGGGTAGGACCACTTCCGGGCGAACAGGGGCAGCATAGGTTTGTAAAACCTTATGCCCGAGATATTGGTAGGGATAAGAGCCTTGGATTTTTTCTGGTGCCACTAACAGGCCATTTTGGCCAAGAATCTGAGACAAATATTCAAGCTGTTGTGCCGTAACCTGGGGACCACTAAGCAAAATATCATCCATATAATGGTAGACCTTTAGTGTGGGGTATCGGGCACGAAAAGGGGCGAGGGCCCGATCCACAAAAAGTTGACACAAGGTTGGACTATTTTGCATTCCCTGGGGCAAGACCTTCCACTGATACCTTTGAGAGGGTCGCTGATTATTATATTCTGGCACCGTAAACGCGAATTTTTCGCTATCTTGTGGGCAAAGGGGGATTGTGAAAAAACAATCTTTTAAATCTAACACACAAAGCTGATTGGTTTGAGGAATTAAATTCGGGTTTGGCAACCCAAACTGCAAGGGGCCCATGGGTTGGATGCGTTTATTTATTTCCCTTAAATCATGGAACAGCCTCCATGCACCAGATTTTTTCTTAATAACGAACACCGGGGTGTTCCAAGGACTAGTGGAGCTCTCCAAGCGCTGTGCATGCAAATGTTGGTGCACAAGCGAATGAAGCACTTTCAGCTTTTCTAGGGGGAGGGGCCACTGGTCAATCCATACGGGCTCTAAGGATTGCCATACCAATGGTAATGCGGAGGGCAAGGTGGGTGGGGGAGGGTTTTGGGCCATTATATATTAATATCGAGGGTGGTGTCCAGCTTTACAAGTAAGTCACGGCCCCAAATATTGAGGTGGACAGGGAGCACAAAAGGGCGGATTGTAGCAAGGGCACGGCCTCCTGGTTTAGAGACCGTGACCCAAGACAAACTTTGGCACCCGGGTTTGCTACCCCCGATCTCCCACAACTCTTTAGAAGGAACTGTTGGCCAACTGACCGGCCAGTCCTGATCACGAATCACCGTAACGTCAGCTCCAGTGTCCACCAGCCCTGTAAAAGGAAAATTATTTAAAAGAAGTGTTAACTGAGGTTTCAAGGGGCGGAGCGACATTGTTAGAGCAACAAATTGAGAGGACGTGTCGTGAGGCGGCGACTGAGACAGCGTCGATCCAAAGCCGCCTCCGCCCCGGGCTCGATCCTCTGCGGCTGGCACCTGACAGGGGACTAAAATCAATTGTGCAATTGACCGTCCACGTGGGAGCGACTGTGGAAGATGGGTCCACATCTGAACCTTAATAATGCCGGTGTAATCGGCGTCAATGACCCCTGGGATGACAAAAAAACCCTGTTTCCCAGCGTGTGAGCGAGGGAGAACCAAACCCACAAATCCAGCAGGGAGAGGTCCCGTCACCTGTGTAGGTATGGCGCAAACTTCCCCCGGCAACTGAAAATCAGCGTCCTCCTGCATAATCAAATCAAGCCCTGCACTTCCGGCAGTCGCCGCCCTTATGGAGTCTATGGATTTTAAGGCAGAGGAACAGTTGTCTGAGTGGGGAACACCCCCGTTTGGCCCTGGGTTCGGGGGGGACCCATCGTGCGGTTTCCCGACCCGCTACGACACTGATTAGCCCAGTGATAGCCCTTCCGACACTTGGGGCACTTCTTTGAGGGGCGGGCGGGCGCCGTCGATGAGCGGCACTCCCGCTGAAAGTGACCCTCCTTACCACAGCGATAACAACGCTTCCCCTCCTTTCCGCTTTTCCGCAGGGCGGCGGCCAGAACCCCAGCTTTATGTGCTTGTGTGCCGATGTTTTGGCACGCCCGCAGCATGTCCGACAGCTCTAGAACGCCAGTGGCTTGTGCCGCCTGGAGAGCACGGCGGCAATCCTTGTTCACATTTTCAACCTCCATTTTTAACAGAATCTCCTGAGCTGCCGCAGGGTTATCCACCTGTCGGAGGATAGCCTCCTGCAATCTGTTGGTAAAATCCATAAAGGACTCTGATGCACCCTGATGGATACTGGCAAAGCTTTTGGTAGGCTTGCCTGAATCCGGGACCTTCCAGAAGGCATGCTGGGCGCAGGCGGAAATAATGGGGAAGACGGCCTGAGGGAATTGAGACTGCATCTGAACGGTAGCAAACTGGCCCTCCCCTGCCAAGTGCTCATAAGTGACACCTTGCGCTATATATACCTGGGCTTGGTGTTCCGCCATCTGCCGATACTCACTAAGCCAAATAACATACTGACTGGGCGTCAGCATCATGCGCAACAGCGCTTTTCAGTCTTCCGGGACCAGGGTGTACCCAGTACCTAGCCCTTCAATGAGACCATGTACATACGTGCTAGTCAGGCCGAACTCGCGAATCGCTTTCTTTACCTCTCTGATCACCGAGTAAGGCAAACTGACCCAGTCTGAAGCTGGTTGCCCTGGCCATCATCCTGCCAGGTCACCGGGCAAACTGAGACCAGATCAGCTAATTCCTCTGCTGTAAGATCTGGGCGAGTCTTCGCTGCGTGAACCATTTGTTGCACCAGCGAAAGCCCCTGAGCAGATGCGGATGACCCCCCGGGGGGCCCCGGAGCATGGAGCCCCATGGGGGGACGGTGACCACTCACCGGCTCCAGAGGGGAAGACAAAGGAGGTGGCAGTAATTGAGGTACTGGGGGCGAAGCAGGGGGAGGAATGGCTGCAGGAGCGGACGGGGGTGGCAAGATTGGCAGCCCCTCTATTGGCGCGGGAGAGGGTCTTTCCGAGGTGACACGCTGTGTCGCATCGCCAGGAGAGGGGATGGCTGCAGAAGCGGACGGGAGTGGCGAGATCACCAGCCTCTCTATTGGCGTGAGGGAGGGCCTTTCCGAGACGACATGCTGTATCGCGTCACGGCAGAGGTGCCAGGCATGTAAAGCCTGCACGGGCGCCCGAGGCTCTTTGTGCAATGTCTGGCCCAACCACTCCCAGTCCGCTAGCTTAAGGGTACCACGGGCATTGGGCACTCACCTCCTGTAGCAGGAGAGTGAGTTCCCAAGTGGGGCAATCATGCTGAGCCTTACGCAGCAAATACTGTAGCTCACTGCGGTGTTGCACTTGCAAAGCAGAGAGGGAGCTTCCCATACTTACCACAATGAAAAATACTCACCGGGATCCGCGAAGCGGATGAGTGACGTGTCTGAAACCCTTGCCGGGTGAGGTGAGTGCTGAGGGCCCCACGTTTGGGCACCAGTTGTTGCGATCCAAATACAAGACAGAACAAGGCTTTAAGCAAGCAAGCAGGCTGGTCTGCCGATGGGCTCGTCCTGTCAGCTTTCCACCCTCTCCTTTATTCTTTCTCTCCCCCCGCGCATTACATACTCCAACAGATAAAAGGAATACACTGGCTTTGTATAATATTCTTATTTACCAAATTCTATCTACCGCATTCCTTGCTCTCGGACCTTGAGCCCAGTCCTGGGAGGCTTCCCACGGTTCGTGTAATCTGGGCGAGATTCCAAGGTTCATGCCCTTGAGAGGAGCCGTGTGTGCACTGCTCCTACACAACACTCCGGGTGTGCCCTGAATGTTGCCAAGTGCATGAACCTTGCATGAATGCTACACATGTAGACGTACTCTTGCTTGCATCAAGCTAGCCCCCTAATAATAGTAGCATATTCAGCGTTGCACTAGCATGGGCAGTAGCAGCATGGGCAAGTTGCCCTGGGTACCCACAGGGTCTGGGCAGGTTTGTACTTGGGTCAGGTAGCCCATGACACCACTCGCTGCTGCTCCTTCTACCACAACTACACTATTATTTTTAGCATGTTAGCTTGATGAGAGTTAGCACAAGTATCTCTATTTGAGCTGGGAATCACATCCCCTGGCTCCAAGTGTCAATGTAGCTTAAGCTGGTTTAATTTAGGAGCCAGAAAAAGGAGTATGTCAACACTAGGACAAGAGCTACTTTAATGTGCACCATCTGCTGCTCACAAGCACATTAGGCCAACTTTGACTCACACAAGAGCAGAGGGAGTATGAATAGGTCTTCGAGTATGGTTGGGTGCAAAGCAGTCTGAGGGCTGGTCTACACTACGGGGCGGGGGATCGATCTAAATTATGCCACTTCAGCTTCATGAATAACTAGGCTGTGCACTGACTTTCTGAAGACAGTGAATTTGGTAATTTCTGTCAGTGTGCAGTGACGGGTTGGACACTACAGGGGAATGCTCTTCAAGAGGGCTTGCCGATTGAGGTGCACCTAAAGTAAACCTGCAAGGCAAAGTAAAGGCTGGAAGAGCTTCAGAGGAGATTGTTTGGGTGGCTAACAGATAGGAGTGACAGGGAGCTGACACCTAGTTTAGTACCACAAGTCTCTTTTGCTAAAGCAGGGAGGTAACAAGGTGACTCACAGTCCTGAGTGCCCTGAGAAAGTGTCACAGAGCTACAGTCTTATATTTGTTGTTCCTCAATGTATGACTTTACATTTGGCATTATTGGAATGGATATTGTTTGACTGAGTCCAAGTGATCCAGATTGCTCTGGATCAGTAACATTTCCTCTTCATTATTTACCACTCCCCCAACCTTTGGATCATCCACAGACTTTATCTATAATGATTTTTATGTTTTCTTTTAGGTCATCAATAAAAATATTAAGTAGCATAAAAGTAAGAACCAGTCCCTCTGGTACCACACTAGATGCACACCCACTCAATGACGATTCCGAGTTTACAGTTACATTTAGAGATCTATGAGTTGCCCAGTTTTTAATCAATGTAATGAGTTCAAGATAGTAAAGTCCCAAGCAGACTGCGAAGAGCTACAAAAGGATCTCACAAAACTGTGTGACTAGGCAACAAAATGCACATGAAATAAAATATTGATAAATGCAAAGTAATGCACATTAGAAAACATAATCCCAACAACACATACAAAATGATAGGGTCTAAATTAGCTGTTACCACTCAAGAAAAAAGATCTTGGAGTCATTACAAATAGTTCTCTGAAAACATCCACTCAATGTGCAGCAGCAGTCAAAAAAAGCTAACAGAATATTAAGAATCATTAAGAAAGGGATAGAAAACATCATATCGCCTCTATATAAATCTGTGGTACAGCCCACATCTTGAATACTGCATGCAGATGTGGTCGCCTCATCTCAAAAAAGATATATTGGAATTGGAAAAGGTTCAGAAAAGGACAACAAAAATGATTAGGGGTATGGAACGGCTTCTGTATGAGGAAAGATTAATAAGACTGGGGCTTTTTAGCTTGGAAAAGAGACGACTAAGGGGCTGGGGATATGATAGAGGCCTATAAAATCAAGACTGGTGTGGAAAAAGTGTTATTTACTCCTTCTCATAACACAAGAGCTAGGGGTTACCAAATGAAATTAATAGGCAGCAGATTTAAAACAAAGGATGTATTTTTTCACACAATGCAGAGTCAACCTGTGGAACTCCTTGCCAGAAGATGTTGTGAAGGCCAAGTCTATAACAGGGTTCAAAAAGGAACTAGATAAATTCATGGAGGATAGGTCCATCAATGGCTATTAGCCAGGATGAGTAGATGTGGAGTCTCTGTTTGCCAGAAGCTGGGAATGGGTGACAGGGGATGGATCACTTGATGATTACCTGTTCTTTTCATTCCCTCTGGGGCACCTGGCATTATTCACTGTTGGAAGACAGGATATTGGGCTAGATGGACCTTTGGTCTGACCCAGTATGGCCATTCTTATATTCTTAAATTATGTTCTCATGTAGGCCTTGTGGAAGTATAACATTGTAGAAGTATAACGTTGTATAAGGGGACATGCTGGATACATTGTATATGAGAGGGCATGCCAAAACATGTTACAAAGTATCTGAGGGAGCACACGTAGGGACAGTTAGCTTTTGAATGGAGAAGCAATTAAGATAGAGCCAGCACGTCTAAGAAGCAGGCATCAGAATGGAAGGTGTGAAGGGCAATTAGGTAAGTTAACTAGAAGCTGTTAAAGGAGATTGTTAAGGGTGGCAGGTAATTGAAGATACGTGACTGGTCTCAGGGATCTCGAAGGGTGGTGACTAAAATCTTTTTCTTCTTTTGTCTGTAACTTCTCTGTAACTTGTTCTCCAAAAAAATGTATAAATTAAAAGACACAAGCCCCACTTGGGGGGCTCACTTCTAAATGTATTAGCAGAGCAGCTTTGCTAATAAAACAGAGTGGTCTGATAAATTGTGAGTCTGAGTCAAACTTTGACAGCCTGTAGCAGCTATTCCATTATTTTGGTCAGGATCAGTGTCAAGATGACGGGCCTATAATTACCTGGATCATTCTCTTTACCCTTTTTAAATACAGGCACAACACTAGCTTTCTTCCCATGTCTGGAACTTCCCTAGTATTCCAAGACTTATTGAAAAATGAATTAATGGTCCAAAGAGATCCCCAGCCAGTTCTTTAAAAAACTCTTGAATGCAAGTATCAGAGGGGTAGCCATGTTAGTCTGGATCTGTAAAAGTGGCAAAGAGTCCTGTGGCACCTTATAGACTAACAGATGTATTGGAGCGTGAGCTTTCGTGGGTGAATACCCACTTCTTCAGATGCAGAGGACGATGACGAAATACTTTCCATCCAACAGTAACTAAAAGAGGATGTTAAACAGCAATTTTCCCAAATTCAGATAAAATATTTATTGAACACTTCTGCCTTTTCTGCATTAGTGACAAATCTACCATTTCTGTCTAGGAGTGAAGCAATAAAATTGTCAGTGTTCCTTGTGTTCCTAAACACAGCACTGTTGTTGCAAGTCACAACCACTGATCAATCACTGACCATTGCAGTACTGAGTGTAGAACTGCACCTGGAAAGAACCTCTCACGCTCCTTCTGTTTTCTTGTCTGTTTGGCAAGCCACGTAGCTCACAGTAAGATGCAAACAAACAGACCTGTCTCATCTGTCCTGGTTAGGGGAACACAGCCAAGCTACACCTCCCTCATGGAAAAACAAACAAGCCAAACATGCCACTCCCCAAGTCCCTTTCGCTCCAAGCAAGGGTCTGCAGGTATGCACTCCAGAACTCCTGTTTGCTGCTTCTGTTCACCTTTGATACAGGAGTATATCAAAATCGATTCCTGGGTAGTCTTCAGCAGTGAGCCATGTCACTTGCATGCCATAAGCTGTATACAGGGAAGCAGATGATCACTGTCAGCGTCATTCTGACTTTTATCTGAAGGGAGGCAGTACAGTACAATGGTTAAAGAAGGCAGTTTGCAAGTCAGAGACTTGGATTCTAATCCTGAGTTACACGGTTTCACTGTTTCAGAGTAGCAGCCGTGTTAGTCTGTATTCGCAAAAAGAAAAGGAGTATGACCTTAGCTTCTGCTGGAGTTGCAGGTGCTCAGCGCCTCTGGAAATTAGGCCTTAGGTATCACAGTCTGGGCACACAAAAACAAAGGCATCCAAACTTTGAAAATGTCTGGTCTGATCTTCAGAGGTGCTGATTATCCACAGCTCCCATTAACTCCAACAGCTCTGAAAATCAGACCATTAGGCTGGTTAACAGTTTGTGGCTCAATTTCCTCCAAGAGGCAAACAGCTGTTATAACTTGCTCCATTGTAAAGCACTTGGAGATCATCATCTGAAAGGTTTCAGAGTGGTAGCCATGTTAGTCTGTATCAGCAAAAACAACAAGGAGACCTTGTGGCACCTTAGAGACTAACAAATTTATTTGGGCATAAGCTTTTGTGGGCTAAAACCCACTTCATCAGATACATGGAGTGAAAAATACAGTAAGCAGTATGTATATTAGAACACGTGAAAAGATGGGAGTTGCCTTACCAAGTGGAGGGTCATTGCTAACGAGGCCAATTCAATTAAGGTGGAAGTGGCTTATTCTCAACAGTTGACAAGAAGGGGTGAATATCAAGGGAGGGAAAATTACTTTTGTAGTGCTAATGAGGCCAATGCAATCAAGGTGGATGTCACCCATTTCCAACAGTTGACAAAAAGGTGAGAGTGTACCAGCAGATCAAGGGACGTGATCGTTCCCCTCTATTCGACATTGGTGAGGCCTCATCTGGAGTACTGTGTCCAGTTTTGGGCCCCACACTACAAGAAGGATGTGGAAAAATTGGAAAGAGTCCAGCGGAGGGCAACAAAAATGATTAGGGGACTGGAACACATGATTTATGAGCAGAGGCTGAGGGAACTGGGGATGTTTAGTCTACAGAAGAGAAGAATGAGGGAGGATTTGATAGCTGCTTTCAACTACCTGAAAGGGGGTTCCAAAGAGGATGGCTCTAGACTGTTCTCAATGGTAGCAGATGACAGAACAAGGAGTAATGGTCTCAAGTTGTAGTGGGGGAGGTTTAGGTTGGATATTAGGAAAAACTTTTTCACTAGGAGGGTGGTGAAACACAGGAATGCGTTACCTAGGGAGGTGGTGGAATCTCCTTCCTTAGAAGTTTTTAAGGTCAGGCTTGACAAACCCTGGCTGGGATGATTTAATTGGGGATCGGTCCTGCTTTGAGCAGGGGGTTGGTCTAGATGACCTCCTGAGGTCCCTTCCAATCCTGATATTCTATGATTCTATGAAAATTACTTTTTGTAGTGACCCATCCACACCCAGTATCTATTCAGGCCTAATTTGATGGTGTCCAGTTTGCAAATTAATTCCAGTTCTGTAGTTTCTCCAGTTTTTGAAGTTTTTTTGTGGAAGAATTGCTACTTTTAAGTCTGTTGTTGAGTGTACAAGGAGATTGAAGTGCTCTCCTACTGGTTTTTGAAAGTTACAATTCTTGATGTCTGATTTGTGTCCGTTTATTCTTTTGCGTAGACTGTTCAGTTTGGCCAATGTACATGGCAGAGGGGCATTGCTAGCACATGATGGCATATATCACATTGGTAGATGTGCAGATGAACGAGCCCCTGATGGTGTGGCTGATGTGGTTAGATCCTATGATGGTGTCCCTTGAATAGATATGCAACAGACTTGGCAACGGGGTTTGTTGCAGGGATTGGTTCTGTGTTAGTGTTTTTGTTGCGTGGTGTGTAGTTGTCATATAAATGGAAGGTATTTAACAGTATCTGATTACTGTTCAGATTATTCCAATAGATGCAAATCATAAGATGCTTTGTCCTTCCTCTCAGAAGGAAACGAGATGTAACACATAGTTACATAGTAGTCATAAATGCACATGAAGGCTCATGGATATTTTTGCATGTTCTGACTCATCTATTGGAAATATTCTCCTTGGTCTCCCAGTCAGGCAATGAAAACAAAATATGCCCAGTCATTTGCCACTGGTCCTGTTCCCCCTGTTATTTTTGCCCTCTCATGATGTTAGCAGTGATGATGCCTCTTGTAATCAGCAAAATAGCCATTGTACAAGAACCTCCCTTGTGGAACTGGGGTCATTCACCACATTTGATTCCAAGAGGAGCTCAGATGTAAAGTGCTCAGGACATTTCAAATAATTTTTTATTGTTTCCTGGTTTATTGGGAATAATGATAAAAATGTGTCTAGCTTGGGGTCTAGTCTTTCTGGACCTACTGCACATCATAGGCCACTAATCCACACCCAGTTATCCCTATATTGCACCCAATAACCTGGATTAGACTAAAGTATTACAACCCACAGGAAATTAGACTATTATGTGCCACAGGCAGAAAATACGAGGGACCGAGGTGCACCAGTGCAGGGAATTGATTTGGTGAAATGAGAATAAGTTGATTTGTTTTTTTTTCCTCATCTTGCAGCCTCCCTTTGTAGAATGAGTGGAGAGTGCTTGGAAAGGTGTATTTGGTCTTGAAAAGTAAACAAGGATGGCAGAGCAATTCTCCTGGCAATTATTCACCTTGACGATGCGGATGCTGTGAAGAGGAGCCATCTGTCCTCAGTAGGCCTGCCCCCGGCCTGGCTGACAACAGCGCCAGCAGATGCACAAGGCTTGTTATTTCAGCTGCATGAGAAAGGGGTCCAGAAAGTGATTAAGGACATGGCTGAAAAGAAGGGAAGTATGTTTAAAAAAAACCTTCCAGAAAGCAGAAGATCCAGCCACAACCTACTCATATACAGAACACTAAGAGGTGAGATGTGCTAGCTAAGTAATGTGCCTACATACAACCAGGCTGCTTTGAGCTCTTATTGCACAGCATGGGCTTTTTGGCGTAAGCGTGAATGATGAGTGTGCCTTCTGGTAATGCCCTTAAGGGCAAATCATATTCCACCCAAACACCCAGATCGATGAGCACATGGGGTCCTGCCTGTAGCAGAACTAGTGTGGGGCAGGATTCGGAGAGCCCTGGGTGTGGTGGACACGCACACGAGTGGCTGGGCTGCAGGTGTTTGAGGGGGGAGTGGGAGAGGCGCAGGAGAGTTGCAGAGCAGACTAGTGGGTCTGCTAGGGTATGTTTACACTGCCTTGTAAACCCAGGTCCATGGGACCTGGGCTTGTGGACTAGGTGTTTCCAAGCCCACCCCTGAGTGTCCACCACTGCATTGTAAGCCTGGATTTCCAACTGCTGGACCCAAGGCTCACAACTGTGCTAACATGTCTGTATTGTACTATGCAGCCCTTCTGACTGAGGTATGCGGCTTGAGCTGCAGTCGCACTATAAAATGGCAGGGCTTGGATTTAAGTCTCAGCCCCTTCCACCCCCACATAGGTCCTAGTGTAACCCACACACCTCCTGGGTGGGGTGTTCTGTCCCATCAGCAGGAAGGGAATATATATATAGTCTGCTCTACAGCTTTAGCTAACAGATATATGGCTTTTGGCTCATGCATTTAGCTCCAGAAGTCCCAGGTTTGACCCCACCTGCCAACGACCAGGGTCTGCAATATAGACGTATCCTCCTAGCCTCCCTCTTGGCCTGGGAGAGGGATGCAGATGGCATAGAAGCTCCTCTGCTGCTCCATAGGCTGGGAGTGAGGATTCTTCCCTTTCCCCCTCATCCCCTTGAGGAGATCTGCAGCACACAGCCCAGCTCCTCCTCCAGTTATATACTGGGCAGGAGCTTAATTAGCACAGAGGCCCCCAATCTGTGAGGGTTGTCGCCCAAGCAGCGTGCAGAGGAATATTGAGGGGGCACAGCTGGGGCCCAGGCCAGCCCCCTTAGGGAGTGGGGAGGGAGCGCCACCCAGCTTGGCTCCTGGCTGCCAGCCTTGAGCCCCAGGGCTCAGCTCTGATCCTGTCCTCAGCTAGGTCCCCTTACCTCTGTCTGCATTCCCCCTCTTCCAGAGCCATGGCCCCACTCCTGGTCCTGGCTTGTGGGGGGTGGGGGGGGGGAAGGAGGGCAGTCGCAGACAGAGATAATAGGGGGGCATGAGGTAAAAAGTTTGGGGACCACTGAATTAGCATCATACTCTCTGGTAATGCTCAAATGGTAATTACAATCTGTGTCTCGGTAAATTGTTATTTAGAAAGTGAAATACTAAGGCCTGGATAGTGGATGGCCCCCATGCAGGTGCAGTGAGTTTGGAAAGGGGCAAAAGGACCTTGTGCCTCTCTGAGGCTAGTGATCCAATGCTCTGTGGTGGTGCTGCCCCAGCTTTGCACTGGCAAGCTGACTGGTCAGTTCTGCAGCGAGTGCATGCTGCACATTCTCCAGGGTGGCAGGCTGGCTACTCCAGCTTTCTTTCTTCAGGAGACCCCCCAGGCAATTCTGGCTGAGGCAGGCAGAATTCCCTCTATAGGCTGATCTCTAAGAGCACCCCCTTCTGCATGGGCTGCAGCTTTAAGCTACAATCTAGTCTTAAGACTAAACACCAGACAGTCTCCACGAATAAATAATGAAGCTGGCTTCAGGTGAAAAAAAAATGAAGAAAAACTGGAGAGAGATTGGAAAATCCTCTTCTAATGAGAGCACAATTTGAAACTGCCAGGCCAGGAAAGAGGAACAGGTTACATTACTTTTGCTTCAGGAGTTACGGAAAGATGAAATAGAAACAGTTTATAGACAAAAAGCAATTAAGGTTTCCATGGAATCTTCAGAAGATGATCAAACATTATCTAAAGGCCAAGTGTTCTCATTAGTCACCATCTAAAACGTCAATGGATCCCATTTCCTCCTGGATTAGCTCTGAAACGCTTTGCATTGTCAGATTGCAAAACACAGCTGTTTACTCACTTCCCTAGAACTTGGCAGAACTGAGAACAGGAAACTTCTGTAGAAATATGTAGTAATTCATCCTTTAGAGAAATGAGTCGTCATCTTAAGTGCATGACCCAGGATGCTTACGGATTATATTACCCAAAACTTTTTTCATTTGCCATGTTTCAGACAGAACCCTCTCTTCAGCATAGGGAGAAACAAGTTACTAACAAAGTACAACATCCATCCAGAGCACTAAAATAGCTAGTCAGGTTTTTTACACTTTATGGCGTAGTGGGGAGCAGGATCCAGAAAACACACATTCTCCCACAGGAGCAGGGGACAAAATATAATATCTCAGAGTCTGATAGTACCCCTAAGTGAGAATACTCAGAGGGGCCAGGACTTTTCCCTTGAAGTTTTCCATCCTGATGTACTTTTATCAGGGTAGGGCAGGATCCCCCTGCCTTTGGGAGAAAGGGAGGGTACAGCCTCAACCCCTACAGATCTTAGGATTCTGTTAGAAGCACAGGATCACTTGTGTAGCAACCCTCTCGATCTCCCATCCTGGTTCTGGGACCACATGTCTAGCAGAGTGCTCCACACCCTGGTCCCTGCTGTCCCTGGGACTCCTCTTAGAGGAGGGAGTTTCCCCAGCATGGAGATGACTCTGTAGGAAAGGTAATGTGGATTTGGTCTGTATTACCCTTCAAACTACTTCACAATTTAGCTCTGCCCAGTATACTGTGAACTCAACTCTCCCCTTCATTCCACCAATGACACCAGCCTCAATCACCCACCTCATTTCTCTCACTAACTTCATGTTTTCTTCCTGTCAAATTCCATAGTGCTACTGCCTTTGTCCTCCTTCAAGTCACTCCTCAAAACTCACCTAATGGCTCCAGAAAGCTGCCATCTGATAACAGCTGGGAAGGTGGTAAACTGTGATTATAGCTTCTGATTGGCTAAGAATTGTGCACAACCTTTTCTTTTTCTGTCATTACTTTGCCTTTGCCCATGCCTTGCTTACACCCTTGGCCTGCTTGTCTGTCTCATCCACTTGCTACTTCTTGTCTATTTAGAGTGGGAGAAGTTTGGGGCAGGGACTGTCTTTTAGCCTGTGTCTGTACAGTACCTAGCACAATGGCTCCTAGGTACTTTTGCTATATAAATGTTGTTAGGTAGTAATAAAACAGTTGTAAGGATGGCATAATAATGGCATAATCCATCTCCCTCCCTCCCCCGCACAGTTCTCTGTAGGACAAAAGGAAAAGCTGCGGACAAGTCCAATGAGAAAAACTAGACAATGCTTATTTGTTCTTTATCTCCGGATTGATTTTTCCCATCAATGTTCTCTTTTCATGCTCTTTTTTCCAGCAGGCCAATTCATTGAGTAGACAGAGCGAGGCGTGAAAGCACAAGACACCAAGTGCTGTTTCTCAAGTCCTGATGAGCTAATTTCTGATAATGGTTCCCACTGTGTTACCGCTCCAATTCAGCACAGTTGATTTCAGACAGGTACTATCTGGGAAGCTAAGGCGATCCGGCAGTGGGCAAAGGCAGGCACATTCCTCAATCCAGAGGAAATTCAGAGCTGGCCAGCTGACCCTCAGCAGCACATTGGCGCTCTCACCTTTAACATTTCTGTGCAGGCTTTGTCTAGGATTAGGAGAAAGGTTGAATTTAGGTTGGGTTTGACTAGTGCCAACTAGGCAGGAGCCTAGGGTATAACTGGACTTCCTAAAATTGAAGATAATGTTACCAGGCATCCCCACTGAGAAAAGTGGTCACATTTAGGTCGGGCTTAGCTAAGCTCATGTTAGCTAAACACAACCCCTTTTCCTAGTCTAGGGAAAGGACCGCAGACACAGGACTGTCCACTGTTCTGCATCTGTACAGCTGTGCTAAGTGAATGTAAAATGCTAGCAGGTCAGGATTCTCCACTGACTTACACCCTTTGACCTCCACTTTCTCCAGTGCCTGGCACCTGTGCAATCAGGCCCTACCAGTTCCAACTTGCAATTCTCCATCTTGAGGCAAGAGAAACCACCTCTCAGCTGAAGCTAGAGCTTTTTATGCTGGGCCCTGTTCTCCCCAAAAGTGGCATTCTCCATAGTACAGATGCAGCCAAGCAAGGCCAGTTTTATTTTATGCAAATTAGGCATATGGGATTAGGATCCTAAGGATTCTGACCGCACAGCTCCTTGATGACACAACATTTCTTCATTTGTTATTTTGAGCCCTTGCTGCCAAAGAGCTGAATCATGGGGGCTCTCTCACATTTGATTAGCAATGCTGTCAGGTACATTCTATTCCAGTCAATCCCACTCTCACAATTTACACTAGGGAAAAAACGTTTAGTGGCCAAGTGTGGATGGGAATGTTTCCTTGTTGTATTGCAGTTGGATGTTTTGTAATTAGATCCTGGCCTCTCACACTGCATCCACAGTAACCTGACCCAGTGCAGAAAAGGAAAGAGCATTTCTACTTCTCCACCCCAAATTAATGCTAGTGCCTCCCGCTTTTCATATTCCAAGCTGTAGTTTTCAGCTGGGACTGTCAATGAGTAAATAAGACTGGGGCTACTGAGAGCAGGAGCAGGAATACACAGCTGTTTTGCGCCTTGCAGTTACCTCTAATTCATAGGCCTCCAGAATGTTAGCTCTGAAACTTTGCATCTCACACCTAGCAGCAATGGTTGCTTAGTTGGCTTTATAGTCAGAAATCCTTACACTATTCTCAATAAATTATTGTTCACAACACTTCATGCAGACTAGTTTGGCTTGAAGGTGGTTCTGTACTGAATTTTTAGCACTAGCTCACACTGCACTGATGCACTGGGGTAAGAAGACACATACATGCACTATGTCTACAGTAGTGTGTGTCCATGTTAGAGGGCTATAGTGATGTAACCACAATTATGTCATTACACTAGTGCAAATTTCCCTAGCCTAGACAAGCCTTAAGGGCTGTCTACACTTAAAAGGCTACAGTGGCACAGCTACACCGTTGCAGCTACGCTGCTGTAACACTTCAGTGTAGATGCTACCTACACCAAGGGGAGGGCTTCTCCCCTTCATGTAGGTAATTCACCTCCCCCAGAGGTGGTAGCTAGGTTGATAGAATTTTTCTGTCAAACTTAACTCTGTCTCCCTGCGGACTTAGGTTGGCTTAACAATGCTGCGCAAGGGTGTGGATTTTTCACACACCTTACTGACTTAGTTAAGCCAACCTAATTTTCTAGTGTAGATGAGGCCTGAAACTGGCAAAAAAAAAAAGGGGGGAGGAAGAGAAGTTAGACAATGCTGCTTAAAGTCAGAGAACTGTGGTGCAGGAGAGAAGGGAGTGGCTGATTGCTTCCTGGATTTTTTTTTTTTTTTTGTTGGCCAAAGCCCCCAAGCCAAGGATAAGAGACTGAAGAAAAGAAAAATGACCTGGGGGATCAGTTTTCCATAAATCTCTGGGCCTTATTCTGCCCTCATACTGGTTTTACATTGTTGTAACTCCACTGACTTCAGTATAGCTAGCCCCGATTTACTGTGGTGTAAATGAGTAGGATTCGACCCTACATGTGGCATTAATAAAACAACCACCACCACTTGGAAACCCTCTCAGCAAAACAAAAATGATGGTGAAATTATATTGAACTCTTGTTGTTTATTTGTATTACAGTAGTGCCCAGAGGCTCCACTCAGGATCAGAGCCCTCTTGTGAAGGGAGCTGGAAACTTCTCCAGTTTCCAATTTGTGGAACATTAAGGTAGAGTTTAAGTCTTTTACACACAAGTTTTCTGCTCTTGGAGGAACAATTTGGAAACTACCGGATAATGGAGCACTAGAGAGAGGAAATGCTTTCCCCTCAATGACACCTGCTTTCTCCTGCCCTGGAGATTTAATGGAAACTCCTGGCGAGTCTATTTTAAACATCAGGCAACACTGAAAGCACAAATAGGAACAACATGCTGTTCAGTGGATGAGAAGTGAGCACCCAATTCTCTACTCACTAAGTGCAGTTATTTTCATTTAGTGATGAAGGTTTTACTTTGTGTTGCAGAAGCTAAACAAGCTATTGTTACTTACCTCTGTTATTTATTAGCTAAACATGGCTGGTCCAGTCTCACTCTGGTTGCTTGTAACAGTCTCTGTAGGTGACATGGCTAGGTCCAAATTTGATATACTTGTGTGTTTTGTAAGACTTCCTCTTCAGTGCGTGCAAGTGCTCTGAATTCTGCAGTTGTTCTGCCCCTGGGGTTCAGAAAGTTATTGAATACTCTGAGTCCATCCATAACCTGCTTTTGGACCTGTGATTTTCAAAGTACTTAGCGTTTCTGTCTACGATAGAGGACAAGCAGTGGGAAGTCAGAGGTTGAACGGACCCCATGATGCAAAACATACAGAAAAATGTTTCCTGCCTACCAAAACATGACTGAAATATAAAGAGACCCCTCCCCCCACATCATTAGAGGCTTGTCCTGTTCATGCTACCAGGACTTGCAAATAGATTCAGTGACGTGGGTCATAAGAGCCCTGCTTGTACCTCAAGGGTTACATCATATGGCGAGTTTGTGATTCATTGGATAAGCTCAGTGGGATCAGTTACAAAGGGCTGCAGTTTCTCTTCTGTTGGGCTCCAATGTCAGGGAAACATTACTTTTTCAGCCAACATCATTCAACAAGCGGTGATAGGTTTTCAAGACACAGGGTGGCTGACTTTCTGCGGGAGCGGAACATCTGATCAGTGACTCGAAAAAATGAGACCTGATCCTGCTTTGCTCATTAATTCCCATAGACGTTTTGCCATTTCTGCCAGTCCAAGTTTGCTGTTTTTAATGGCTTCTCCCTTATTTATTAAATGGATACTGAACATGTGAGTTTTTAAATATCTTACCAAATGGTAGGGTAGTGATTTCATTACCCCACTACCCTCCACTTGGCACTAATATATCTGACAATTCAGACTACATTAGAGACTTATAGCATGTCCCAAAGGGCATTTGTAGTTATGTCCGAGATATTTAAGTGGGTTTTAAAAAAACAAACAAACACAGAACAAAATCCTAGTAGCTTTGGAGATTGGTGAACTTCTGCAGTTAAAAGTATCCACCATAAAAGCATTTAGGTTGCTCAAATATATTGCATATGAAAAATGCAAACACTGAAAAGCAAGGAAACCCTAAATGAAGGTGTCATAAATGTAAAGGGAAGGGTAAACCCCTTTAAAATCCCTCCTGACCAGAGGAAAAATCCTCTCACCTGTGAAGGGTTAAGAAGCTAAAGGTAACCTCGCTGGCACCTGACCAAAATGACCAATGAGGAGACAAGATACTTTCAAAAGCTGGGAGGAGGGAGAGAAACAAAGGGTCTGTGTCTGTTGGTATGCTGCTTTGCCAGGGATAGAACAGGAATGGAGTCTTAGAATTTTTAGTAAGTAATCTAGCTAGGTATGCGTTAGATGATGATTTCTTTAAATGGCTGAGAAAAGAATTCTGCTGAATAGAATGACTATTTCTGTCTGTGTGTCTTTTTTTTGTAACAAAGTTTTGCCTAGAGGGATTCTCTATGTTTTGAATCTAATTACCCTGTAAGGTACCTACCATCCTGATTTTACAGGGGTGATTCCTTTACTCCTATTTACTTCTATTTCTATTAAAAAAGTCTTCTTGTAAGAAAACTGAATGCTTTTTCATTGTTCTCAGATCCAAGGGTTTGGGTCTGTGGTCACCTATGCAAATTGGTGAGGATTTTTACCAAACCTTTCCCAGGAAGTGGGGTGCAAGGGTTGGGAGGATTTTGGGGGGAAAAGATGTGTCCAAACTACGTTTCCCAGTAAACCCAGTTAGAGTTTGGTGTTGGCAGTGTTTATTCCAAGGACAAAAGATAAAATTAATTTGTACCTTGGGGAAGTTTTAACCTAAGCTGGTAAAAGTAAGCTTAGGAGGTTTTCATGCAAGTCCCCACATCTGTGCCCTAGAGTTCAGAGTGGGGGAGGAACCTTGACAGGAAACCCTAAATGAAGGCAACATTCACACCCAGTAAAATACAAGACAAATAGTCAAGCACTGGCCTTCTACCATTATGACATTCCACTACAGTAAAGCCCTCTCTATTATACCGAGGGTCTGGCTATGCTGCAATAAAAAACCCACAGCTGGCCTGTGCCAGCTGACTCGGGCTCAGGGGGCTGTTTAATTCCAGTGTAGATGTTCAGGGTCAGGCTGGAGCCTGGGCCCGAATGTCTACACTGCAATTAAACATCCCCCGCGAGCCAGAGTCAGCTGGCACAGGCCAGCTATGGGTTTTTTATTGCGGTGTAGACATGCCCTCGGTGTCTGCTCAACAATGTTATCACACATCATTGCACAACCTTAAATTCTGATCTTCCAGTGCACCAACAACTATCTTGAAATTACAATCTTGGCATTTCCACATTCCAAAACCCAGAAAGAGAGTTACCATCTGTTGGCTGTTTGTAGTGCTTACTTGGTGCAAAGTGGTCTTAGCAGACGGTAGAATCCAGTCCCATGTGTTTGGTTTCTGTGGCCAGAAGGAATTCTTAAGTCATGCAGCCTTACAGAGAACAGGGGCTATGTTTGCTGGAGACAACATAACCAAATCATTTTTAAAAAAATACTAGGGCTATTGATTAATTGCTGTTAACTCAAAAAATTAATCGCGATTAATTGCGGTTTTAATTGTGCTATTAAACAATAGCATACCCATTGAAATTTATTAAATATTTTGGATGTTTTTCTACATTTTCATATCTATTGTATTCTGTGTTGTAATTGAAATCAAAGTGTATATTATTTTTTATTACAAATATTTGCACTGTAAAAATGATAGTATTTTTCAATTCACCTCATACAAGTGCTGTAGTGCAATCTTTGTCATGAAAGTGCAACTTACAAATGTAGATTTGTGACATAACTGCACTCAAAAACAAAACAATGTAAAACTGTAGAGTCTACAAGTCCACTTAGTCCTACTTCTTGTTCAGCCAATCACAGACAACCAACCACGTGTACATTTACAGGAGATAATGCTGCCCTCTTCTTATTTGCAATGTCACCTGAAAGTGAGAACAGGCATTTGCATGGCACTTTTGTAACTGGCACTGCAAGGTATTTACATGCCAGATATGCTAAACAGTCATATGCCCCTTCATGCTTTGGCCACTGTTCCAGAGGACATGTTTCCATGCGGATGACGCTTGTTAAAAAAATAATGCATTAATTAAATTTGTGACTGAACTCCTTGGGGGAGAATTAAATGTCCCCTGCTCTGTTTTACCTGCATTCTGCCATATATTTCATGTTATAGCGGTCTTGGATGAGGACCCAGCACACGTTCTTCATTTTAAGAACACTTTCACCGCAGATTTGACAAAATGCAAAGAAGGTACCAATGTGAGATTTCTAAAGATAACTACAGCACTCGACCCAAGGTTTAAGAATCTGAAGTGCCTTCCAAAATCCGAGTGGGACGAGGTGTGGAGCATACTTTCAGAAGTCTTAAAAAGCAACACTCCAATGCAGAAACTACAGAATCTGAACCACCAAAAAAGAAAATCAATCTTCTGCTGGTGGCATCTGATTCAGATAATGAAAATGAACATGCAGCGGTCTGCACTGCTTTGGATTGTTGTTGAGCAGAATCCACCATTAGCATGGACACGTCCCCTGGAATGGTGGTTCAAGCATGAAGGGACATATGAACCTTTAGCGCATCTGGCGCATAAATATCTTGTGACAATGGTTATAACAGTGCCATGGGAATGCCTGTTCTCACTTTCAGGTGACATTATAAACAAGAAGCGGGGAGCATTATCTCCTGCATATGTAAACAAACTCGTTTGTCCGAGCGATTGGCTGAACAAGAAGTAGGACTGAGTGGACTTGCAGGCTCTAAAATTTTACATTGTTTTATTTTTGAATGCAGTTTCTTTTGTACATAAGTCTACATTTGTAAGTTCAACTTTCATGATAAGAGATTGCACTATTGTACTTGTATTAGGTGAATTTAAACATACTATTTCTTTTGTTTTTTTAAAGTGCAAATATTTGTAATATAAAGTGAGCACTGTACACTTTGTATTCTGTGTTGTAATTGAAATCAATACATTTGAAAATGTAGAACACATCCAAAATATTTAAAACAAACGGTATTCTATTATCGTTTAACAGTGCAATTAAATTTTAATAATTTTAATCATTAATTTTATCGCATGATTAATTGAGATTAAATTTTTTAATCACTTGGTAGCCCTAAAAAATACCTAATCTTTCCACAAACAATGGAATTTCAGTTGTTTTCCACACTGGCGTCAATGCTATGGGAATGCTGTGTCCAGCTCTAGTGGCCACAACTCAAGAAGGATGTTGATAAATTGGAGAGGGTTCAGAGAAGCGCCATGAGCATGATGAAAGGACTAGAAAACATGCCTTATAGTGATTGATCTCCTTAAGTCTAGCTATTAGTTTAACAAGGAGAAGATTAAGAGGTGACTTAATTACAGTCTAAGTATTTAGATGGGGGACAAATATTTAATAATACTCTTGTCAATCTAGCAGAGAAAGGTATATGGTTTTATGCCTGGATGTTGACGTTAGACAAATTCAGATTGGAAATAAGGCGTAATTTTTAACAATGAGTGGAAGAATTTAACAAAGCTTGTGGTGGATTCTCCATCACTGGCAATTTTTAAATCAAGATTGGATGTTTGTCTGAAAAAAATCTGCTGTAGGAATTTTGGGGAAGTTCTCTAATCTTCTGTAAACACAGATCAGACGAGATGAGCACAGTGGTCCCTTCTGGCCTTAGAATCTATGAGCTTCCTGCTTTGGTTCATTCAACATTAAAAGCTAAGTGCAACTCCAGGGGTTATGAAACCAAACCCCATCTCTAGAAAAACAGCAAGATCAAAGAAAAACATAACTACATTACAGTTCTAATTGTTCTCTTGATCTTAAGGCTCTCATCCATTCCGAGGAGTATTTTATAATAAGAGCTTGTACTCAAAGAATGAGTCACTCGATTTTTCTGAAAGCAGCAAGAGCTATCTGGGAGAGCGAGAGAGAGAGATCAATCTAATGCTGAGCCTGGTTATCACAATGTTTAAAATGTGGCTTATGTTATGAAATATGCTCAGTGTCTCCTGTGGATGAGAGGTGGAACAAGGCAAAGCAACTAAAAATGGTGAATTTAACAACAAACCCAACAAAAACTGTTTGTGGTACCTTTTCTCTCTTTTGAATGTTTAGTGAGTTTAGTGTTTGAGAAAAGTGTTGCATTAACAGCCCTGGAGTTTGAAGTCCTAGCCACAGCTGGACTTAATTGGGCTCCTGCAGCTAATATGGAATACTGGCAGCACTACTCACTGGCTCATGATAGTTTTTCCTTTGATGTGATGCTGACTGACCTGCATGCATCCCACTCCCCACGATCTAGTTTAGAATAATTCCCATTGAAGTTGATAGGATTTGGATTGGGACCAACGTTCTGCTTTCAGGCCCTTCCACCTCAGCAGCCCAGCCACGCTCAACAGGAGCCTGAGATTTCAAGCTGTCAGGGACCAGTCAAAGAGGAAGCATTTCCGTAATGAATACATGGGTGGACATCCTGGTCAGGGACAACAAGCAGGTACAACACTAAAGGGAACAGGATTCACGACAAGTGGAAAGGCATAGACAGGCATCAGAGCACAAGGAGAGACTTGGTGCAGCTTGAGGGACGAAGCTAGAGCACGTCAGAAAGACCTGCTTGAAAGGCTACTAATGGCCACAAGACTTCAGGCTCCTGCTCCACTCACACTATGTCCTCAATGATACCATGTCCTGCAGATCAGGAGTGTATTGGACAAGACCATGGTTGGGTGACCTAAGCAACTGAGCCTAGACACTAGCTGGACAGGGCAAACTTACCCCTAGCAGGTTTCAGAGTAGCAGCCGTGTTAATCTGTATCCGCAAAAAGAAAAGGAGGGCTTGTGGCACCTTAGAGACTAGCAAATTTATTTGAGCATCAGCTTTCGTGAGCTACAGGTCACTAGTCCTCCAGCCCCCTGAAGCAGTGCTAAGTGCATGCTTAACATACTAGAAATGCAAAGAAGACTGGGGGGCCAGGTGACTTGCAAGAGTAGGGAATTAAGTCCCAGGCAGACTGAGAAGAGCTGCAAAAGGATCTCTCAAAACTGGGTGACTGGGCAACAAAATGGCAGATGAAATTCAATGTTGATAAATGCAAAGTAATGCACATTAGAAAACATAATCCTAACTATACATATAAAATGATAGGGTCTAGATTAGCTGTTACCACTCAAGAAAGATCTTGGAGCACAGACGCTGACTTTCCAAAGTGCTCAATCTCTACCCCAGGCCCTGCCCACAACTCCACCCCTTCCCCCAAGGCCCCATCCCTGTTCCGCCTATTCCTACCCCCACTCCACACCCTCCCCTGAGCATGCTGCATCTTTGCTCCTTCCCCCTCCCTCCCAGCCACGAAACAGCTGATTGTGGCAGGCAGGAGGCACGGGGGAGGGAGGGAAAAGCGCTGATCCACGGGGCCCCACCAGCAGGCAGGAGGTGCTGGGGTGTGGTAGAGGGGAGCTGATAGGGGGGCTGCTGGTGGGATTCAGCACCCACCATTTTCCCCCCTGTGGATCCTCCAGCCCTGGAGCACCCATGGAGATGGCGCCTATGTCTTGGAGTCATTGTGGATAGTTCTCTGAAAACATCCACTCAATGCGCAGCGGTAGTCAAAATAGCAAATAGAATGTTGGGAATCATTAAGAAAGGGATAGATTATAAAACAGAAAATATCATATTGCCTCTATATAAATCCATGGTACACCCACATCTTCAATACTGCGTGCAGATGTGGTCACCCCATTTCAAAAAAAGATATATTGGAATTGGAAAAGGTTCAGAAAAGGGCAACAAAAATTATTAGGGGTATGGAACGGCTGCCATATCAAGACAGATTAATTAGACTGAAACTTTTCAGCTTGGCAAAGAGACGACTAAGAAGGGATATGATAGAGGTCTATAAAATCATGAGTAGTGTGGAGAAAGTAAATGAGGAAGTGTTATTTACTCTCTCATACCCCAAGAAGGAGGAGTTACTAAATTAAAATATGCAGCAGGTTTAAAAAAAAAAAAAAAAACAGAAGAAAGTATTTTTTCCCCACACAAAACACACAGTCAATCTGTGGAACTCCTTGCCAGGTGATGCTGTGAAGGCCAAGACTATAACAGGGTTTAAAAAAAAAGAACTAGATAAGTTCATGAAGGATAGGTCCATCATCAATGGCTATTAGCCAGGATGGTGTCCCTACCCTCTGTTTGCCAGAAGCTGGGAATGCGTGACAAGGGATGGATCACTTGATGATTACCTGTTCTGTTAATTCGCTCTGGGGCACCCGACATTGGCCACTGTTGGAAGACAGGATACTGGGCTAGATGGACGGTTGGTCTGACCCAGCATGGCCGCTCTTATGTTCTTAATTTATTGTTCGCATAGGTTTCATTATTTTGCACAGTTCAATGTTTGTGTTATTCACTTTATTACATTACTGATTTTGGTTTATTACTAGTGTTTGTGTTGTAATGACAGAATGACTATTCTCAGTGGTAGAAGAGGACAGGACAAGGAGTAATGGTCTCAAGTTGCAGTGGGGGAGGTTTAGGTTGGATATTAGGAAAAACTTTTTCACTAGGAGGGTGGTGAAACACTGGAATGCGTTACCTAGGGAGGTGGTAGAATCTCCTTCCTTAGAAGTTTTTAAGGTCAGGCTTGACAAAGCCCTGGCTGGGATGATTTAATTGGGGATTGGTCCTGCTTTGAGCAGGGGGTTGGACTAGATGACCTCCTGAGATCCCTTCCAACCCTGATATTTTATGATTCTATGACAGCTAGTCTCCCTGACAAACACTTTCATATTTTTTTTGGTAATACAGCCATGTTCACAAATAAAGGTTTTTATTTTATTAAAAATGTGTATTACCATCACTGAATCACATCAGAGAATGTGTATTCTGAAGAATAAAGACATAAGGCACAGCTGGCAGGCAGTATCCAAACACAGATTTCTCAATACATCTATTCAGATCCATCCATAATGAAAACCTATGATTCATGTCAAGCACAATACCAGCCCCCCACTGTATAAGCAGTCAACTCCTCCATAATTAACAATCCCTGACAACCCCCATTCATAGCATACAGTGAGAATACTTCATTTATGGTATAAAGTGCTGTACAAATACGTCCATAAATATTCTATTCTCTCACTTCCATAGAATCAGAGGACTGGAAGGGACCTTGAGAGGTCATCTAGTCCGGTCTTCTGTACTCATGGTAGGACTAAGCATAGGTCCTGACTCCATGGATGCTCTGGGGCTGGAACACCCATGGGGAAAAACTGGTGGGTGCTCTGCACCCACTGGCAGCTCCCCACTCCCCTACCCCAGCTCACCTCTGCCTCCTCCCCTGAGTGCACCATCCCTGCTTCTCCTCCCAGCGCTTGCCACCGCGAAACAAATGTTTTGCTGTGTAACAAGCTGTGGGAGGGAGGGATGGGAGAGGAGAGGAGCAAGAACCCGGTGCGCTCAGGGCAGGAGGCAGGGAAGAGGTCCAACAGGGTCAGTGAGGGGCGGAGTTAGGGCAGGGAATTTGGGGAAGGGGTTGGAATGGGGGGGGGGCATGAGCACCCACCGGTGCCAGGAGAAGTTGGCGCCTATGGGACTAAGTATTATCTAGACCATTCCTGTCAGGTGTGTTTGTCTAACCTGCTCTTAAAAATCTCCAGTGATGGAGATTCTACAGCCTCCCTAGGCAATTTATTTGTGTTTAACCACCCTGACAGTTAGGAACTTTTTTCTAATGTCCAACCTAAACCTCCCTTGCTGCAGTTTAGCCCATTGCTTCTTGTCCTATCCTCCGAGGTTAAGAAAAACAAATTTTTCTTCCTCCTCCTCCTCGTAACAACCTTTTACATACTCAAAAACTGTTATGTCCCCCCTCAGTCTTCTCTTCTCCAGACTGAACAAACCCATTCCCCTCCCCTCCCTCATAGGTCATGTTTTCTAGACCTTTAATAATTTTTGTTGCTCTTCTCTGGATTCTCACCAATTTGTCCACATCCTTCCTGAAATGTGGTGCCCAGAACTTGACACAATACTCCAGTTGAGGCCTAATCAGCGCAGAGTAGAGCAGGAGAATTACTTCTCGTGTCTTGTTTCCAACACTCCTGCTAATACATCCCAGAAGGATGTTCGCTTTTTTTGCAACAGCATTACATGGTTGACTCATTTAGCTTATGGTCCACTATGACCCCCAGATCCCTTTCCACAGTACTCCTTCCTAGGCAGTCGTTTCCCATTTTCTATGCGTGCAACTGATTGTTCCTTCATAAATGGAGTACTTTGCATTTGTCCTTATTGAATTTCATCCTATTTACTTCAGACCATTTCTCCACTTTGTCCAGATCATTGAATTTTAATCTTATCCTCCAAAGCACTTGTAACCCCTCCCAGCTTGGTATCGTCCGCAAACTTTATAAGCATGCTCTCTATGCCATTATCTAAATCATTGATTAAGAAATTGAACAGAACCGGACCCAGAACTGATCCCTGCGGGACCCCACTCATTATGTCCTTCCAGCATGACTGAACCACCGATGATTACTCTCTGGGAATGGTTTTCCAACCAGTTTTGTACCCACCTTATAGTAGCTCCATCTAGGTTGCATTTCCCTAGTTTGTTTATGAGAAGGTCATGTGAGACAGTATCAAAAGCTTTACTAAAAAGTTAAGATATACCATGTCTGCTACTTCCCCTCTATCCACAAGGCTTGTTACCCTGTCAAAGAAAGCTATCAGGTTGGTTTGACACTATTTGTTTTTGACAAATCCATGCTGACTGTCACTTATTGCTTTTTCTAGGTGTTTGAAAATTGATTGCTTAATTATTTGCTCCATTATCTTTCTGGGTACAGAAGTTAAGCTGACTGGTCTAATTTCCTGGGTTGTCCTTATTTCCCTTTTTATAGATAGGCACTATATTTCCCCTTTTCCCAGTCTTCTGGAACCTCTCCCATCTTCTATGACTTCTCAAAGATAATTGCTAATGGCTCAAATATTTCCTCAGTCAGCTCCTTGAGTATTCTAGGAGGCATTTCATCAGGCCCTGGTGACTTGAAGACATCTAATTTGTTCAAGTAATTTTAACTTGTTCTTTCCCTATTTTAGCCTCTTCTGATCCTACCTCATTTTCACTGGTATTCACTATGTTAGATGTCTAATCACCACCAACCTTCTTGGTGAAAACCGAAACAAAGAAGTCATTAAGCACCTCTGCCATTTCCACATTGTCGGTTATTATTTCCCCCACCCCCATCATTAAGTAACGGGTCTACCCTGTCCTTGGTCTTCCTCTTGCTTCTAATATATTTGTCGAATATTTTCTTGTTACTCTATGTCCCTAGCTAGTTTGATCTCGTTTTGTGCCTTGGCCTTTCTAATTTTGTCCCTACATACTTGGTTCATGAAAGTCCTTAATGTGGGTGCGCAAAGCACCCCTGGTTTCTGTTGCCTGAATGCATCCTGCTCCAGTTCTGACAGGTGCTCTTTCTGGCTGAATGTACTGGTTCAGTAGCCCATTACTGTCATAAATCCATTCTGGGGCAAAATGGCTCACCTTTGGATTCACAAAGGTTGTGAAGAGCACAGCAATGCACACAGTATTGAGGACATTGGAATCCAAATGGGTCTTTAAACAGAGTCAGCAGGATTTCAATCTGCCAAATGCATATTCAGCCACCATTCTGTACCTAGTGAGAGTGTAATTAAAGCTTCTTTTGCCAGGACCTCTGAGATCAGGACATTATTTCATAAGCCAAGGCAAAAAGGGGGTCCCCTACAACAACAGTGGGGACAATTACTCAGTTTACACTGTAATTTGATAGGAATAGTGTCCTTGCTTGTCCATGAAGGTAGATGCCCAATCAGAGGAAAATTCTGGCATCATGCACTTTCCCAGAGCAACCCATGCTGGCATCCATAAATTGGCTGCTGTGGTCCATGAAGGCCTGCATAACAATGGAGTAGTACCCTGTGTGGTTTATGTACTCATATGCTCTTTGACGAGGGCAAACTATGGACACACGAGTCTCATCAGTGGCTCTGGTGCAGTTTGCAAACCTCATTCTCTCAAAGCCAGCAGTTACTTCAGGGATAGCATTTATGCCCATCAGTTTTGGGTATATGACATGCCCGATTGCCTCGAAAACCTTTGCCACCACTTTACCCACAGTTGACTTCCCTCCCCGCCCAGGTTTGCAACGGATCTGTAACAGGCTGGGGTAGCCAGCTTCCAGATCGTCACAGGAACACACTTCTCAACCGGCATGGTCACCCTCATGCCTGTGTCATAACACTGGGACAAGCTGCTCACAAAGCTCTGGAAATATAGTTTTCTTCATATAAAAGCTCTGGAGTTATTACTGGTCATCCCAGATCTGAACGACTACGTGATCCCACCAGTCTGTGCTCATGGCCCTGCACCAGAAGTGCTGGTCTACACTGGGAGCATCAGCAGCTATACAGAGAGTTGTGGGCAGCAGCAGCCAGTTTGAGTCTACCATGTCTGTATTGTCTTCCTCTGACTGATGCCTTCAGCAGGTCAGAAAAGGCCACTGAAAATGCCCACCAGCATCTCATGGATGCTCTGCCCATTTCCTGGAACAGGAGTGAAAGCAGGCCAAGTTCTCCAAATGCTGACTCATCCGTGTTGCTGGCTCTGGTTGCTGGGAGCATGCAGACACAAAAGGTGGTTCAGCAGGATGTGCTGGAGGGCTGTGACAACTTCCTGTGAAGTTCCATGGGATGGACAGTCAAGTTTTCCCACAGTGCACCACAAACAAAGGGCTAGAGCAGCTACAGCTGGGGTGGATGCTAGGAAGCAGTTTTGACTCAGGTTTGCATAGTGCAGGGGAGATGCCTGAGTGTGGGCATGAGACCCCGGTCTATAATTTCTAAACCTAGGGTCAATATTCAGTGTGGATGCTCAAGGCCAGGCTTGCAAACAAACAGTGAGCCTGTGGGCTCAAGTCCCACAAACCCAGGGGTTACATTGCAGTGTAGACGTACCTCTAAAGAGCAAGGCCTTGTAGATGGGACTGTAACAGACTGATATCCTCTGCAAATTAGGCACGGCATCATAACACACTCACCAATGGGTTACAAGAGGTCTAGCCTTCTGCCTATTTTGATGAAAGGTCCTAACCTTTTCCTCCAATAGCTGGTGGTTGATTTGCATGTGCAGACCATGCTGGCTCATCTGTTTTACCATGCCAGCCTCACCAGCTGAAGTCCTGTGCAAGGCCTTGTAGTGTGGGCTGACAGAGGGAAAAATTAAGTAATTTGAGACTTTGGAAGGAAAAGAAAAACTGCAATATTTTCATGATGTTATTGGATAACTTGGGAAAAAAAAAAAAACCAGTGAAGTTGCTGTCAAGTACAAGAAGTGGGCAAAGCTTCTGCAATCATTAGAAACACAGAGCATTTCTGGAAGATGTGAGGAAAATAATGAGTTTGTGCAAAAACTAAAACATTCACAGGTTGACAGATTTGTTGGAAAGTTGAAAGGAGAGATTGGGGGAAAAGGAGGACTCTTTGGGCCAACTGCATTGTGTTATAAGAGATGACCCCTGACTCCCCAGCGTCACGACACAGGCATGACAGAGGCCATGCTGGTACAGAAGCAGGTTGCTATAACCATCTGGAAGCTGGCTGGCCTTTAGTTCAGGACAAACTTCTACAGCCAGGAGAGTGCACAACCTACACATCCCTTCCCTGTGACTTTCTGCCCTTTAGTGGTGGGACCACCGAGTTTTATGAATTAGTACAGCCTTTGTGCTAACAGGACTTTGTCACTTGCAATAGGAGATCCCTGGTTGACTAGTCGGCAGTGGGGCGTGAACCCCAGACCTTTGGATCTAAAAACCATGAGTCTCTATTACCTAAGCTGAAAGGCCTATTAATGCTAATGATATAGCAGATTTATAAGCCTCTGTGTAGTCTAGCCACTAGATGGGAACAGAGAAACACACTGTGTTAACATGAGTTACACAGTTTTGGCACCCCCCTTACCTTAAACACACATTTTTCTGATCCAAGGACTTCCATGACCTTGAATTCCATACTGCAGTATCATTTCTAACTTTTCTTTCTTATTGTCTGTAGTTCTGTCCTTATCCAGATCCTGCTGAATGCCCACCACAAAGGTATGTTCCAGTGGGTCATCATAGTTAGTCTCTCATGCATCCCTACTGACCACAGTGCAAGCCCTTCTTTCCTGATTGCACAAGAATGGAAGGATTGTACTTTATGCAAAACTAACCGTGGTTCTGGGTGGATGTTTAAATGCACAACACTTTCTACAAAGATATGAGAAACAGTAATATTCTTTTAACAACCTCCCCACCATTTTCCAGCACCTCTCCTACAGCATCAGAGAGTTCAAATATTCACCTTGCTTTTATAGCGTAAGCCTGACTTGTGGAGCTCTTCAGCCTACACATTTGTATTTTTTATTGACATTTCTCATTGCATTTCAAAAACTGATTTTTCTTCAGTGCCTGCACATATCCCCTATTTCCTCCCCGTTCCACCAAGATTTAAAAGCCCACTTTCAAAGGAGCTTTTCAGAATGACGTTGTTTAACTCAGTGCTGTCTAGGACGACAGCCCCTCAAAGGCTTGGAGCCAAATGCAATGTCAGTGACCCATTAGGTGGCAGTTTTCAGCCATCATATGGTGCTTAAGAGGCTAACTATCAAACTGCTAGTGTAGTTGCCAAGTGCTCAGAATCACGCTGTGGCAGTGGCTCAGGAAGAGTCTGATCCTGCAAGGTGCTGTGCCCTATCAACTCTAAGAGGTAGGCAATGGGAGCTGGGGAGGCACTCTGCACTAAGGAGAAGGCACTCAGCACCTTGCAGAATTGGGCCTCAAATGGGTTACTGCACATGTTGAAATGAGGTGACCATACCACATACACCTGGATTTTTCCACTCTCTGATTCCATCTCTTATGGACTGCCAAGAAGTTATTCTGGCATGATGGTTAAATGTTGAAAATGCTGTAGTAGGCTTGTTAATGCATCCTGGGAAGTTTCCATCCTATTACCTCACCCTCATAACATATCTTCATTAGTGCACAGCAAGTTGATTTCAAGAACTCATTTGGTTTTGGTTGTTCCTTAGGTACGACAACTTCTTACGGAGAAGAATTAAGAAAGGTTGGTAGACCCTAAATTTACCATTTATTCTCCCCCTGCCTCCCCTGCCCAGGTTCTCGAGACTGAGCCTTCTTTAGTTATGTTCCAAGATTACAGAATTCATTCATGGATGACCTAAAGGCTACTACATTTGGATTTTAACTTTGAACTAGTTAATGACCTCAGATGGGGGTTCTCAGCCCATTTCCCAATAGACAGGTGTCTACATTTCACAAAACACAGCCACTGTTGGCACTGCCTGGTAGTCTTGTTGGCTTCTCTGCCGAGTCTGCCAAGAGCTGTATGGGCCTTAAGACCTCTGATTCCTAGAGGTGGTCTCTCCAGGTTAGATTCAGGTACATTGATGGGGCTGTACAGGCTGAGTGAGGTGCATTGACAGGGAATCTTGCAGTGCTGTTCCCTGGGTTGTATGGGCCACGTGGTAAATATAGGGCTTCAGTTTCTAGAACAGGGGTGGGCAAACTATGGCCCATGGGCCAGATCCAACCCACAAGCTGTTTTAAGCTCCGGTGCTCTGGCTGGGGGCGCTGGGTCAGGGGGCTGCACCATGCAGCTCGGCCCTGCTCTGGCACTCCAGCCAGGGCGCAGGGTCAGGGGCTGCACCACGCCGCTGTCAGAAGTGGCCACATGATTCCGCTCCAGCTCCTACATGCTCCAATAGGAGCTGCAGGGGCGGTGCCTGCGGATGGGGCAGTGTGCAGAGCCGCCTGGCCACGCCTCCATGTAGGCGGCGGCGAAGGGACATGCCACTGCTTCCAGGAGCTGCTTGAGGTAAGCAATGCTCAGAGCCTGCACCCCTGAGCCTCTCCCCACCCCATGCCCCAGCCCTGATCCCCCTCCTGCTCTTCAAACCCCTTGATCCCAGCCCAGAGCACCCTCCTGAACCCCAAACCTCTCATCCCAAGCTCCACCTCAGAGCCCGCACCTGCACCCCTTCCTGCACCCCTGTTCCAGCCCTGATCCCCATCCTGCCCACCAAACCCCTCGGTCCCAGCCCAGAGAGCACCTTCCTACACCCCAAATTCCTCATCCCCAGCCCCACCCCAGAGCCCACATGCCCTCTTGCACCCCAGTTCTGTGAGCATTCATGGCCCGCCACACAATTTCTATTCCCTGATGTGGCCCTCGGGCCAAAGAGTTTGCCCACCCCTGTTCTAGAAGTTCGAGTACTTTAAGACTTTTTTTTTTAAATCTATCACATAAAACTTCATTTAAAAATCTACCATTGGAAACCACCTTTTATTGTGTGTTTTGCTTGTTGAGCATACTATATATTACAATAGCTGTATATTTACATGCTGATTTATGAAGACTCAGGGATCACTATGGATACCAGTCTGCTTACGGAGACACCTCCTGCGAGCATCAGAAATTCCTGGGTCTCAGAGGCATCTATTTTCTAGACAGAGACATCTATCTTTCACAGGAGTGTCAGAGATTAGCCTAACCATGGAATAAGAAGGATAGTCAGAGAACACGATGATCATGAGGAGGCCTGCTCAGGGGGACAACAGAAATCACTCTACTGAGTTACTTCCTCAGGGGTCATGGAGGTGCTGGCCCAAGTGGACTCTGGGAACAGAAGTGCCTACTCACACAGGCAGTTAGAAATGGCTATCAGTCAGTGGTTTGTATTTTTTCTGCCCAGGTTACTGAATACTGATTAGCATAATTATGTTGGCCAAATGCAAGAGGCATCACAATATGCAGGATGACTGGCAGTAATCTCAGGAAATGAATATAAGCTGCATTATTATTATAAGATAGAAACTGGCATCAGTAACTGTTGCTATAGAAACAAACGGGGGAAAAAACCAAGATGCTTGACTGACGTCTTTGAAAGCTGGAATTGGAAAGTTGTGGTATCTGTGCACTGATTACAGTTAACAATCCTCGTCTCCAGCATCAGTTGCATCCGATGAAGTGAGCTGTAGCTCACGAAAGCTTATGCTCAAATAAATTGGTTAGTCTCTAAGGTGCCACAAGTCCTCCTTTTCTTTTTACGGATACAGACTAACACAGCTGCTACTCTGAAACCTATCAGCACTACAGTAACTTCAAAGACAAAGAGCAATGGCTTGGAAGTTTCAAACTCAAATTCTGCCACGAATACTAATGGAAAAGCTTTACTCCAGAAGCAGAAGCAGAATAAAACCATGACCTCTGTACCATTGGACCTGATGTGCTCTTGCAACTAAATCGGAGGGTTATTGCCAGTGCAGCACTAAGTCTCCTGCACTGCCCTTCTGACCAACACTGCAAATGGGCCAATCTGCTCAGCAAAAATAAGACACAGCCTGACTCTTTGCCTGTCCCTGAACCTAGGATAAATAGACTCTGATATTATCATTGAGTTGTATTATGCTAGCCTCTGTAGGCAGTATGGGTGTACAAACGCTAAGGGTACGTGAACACAGCATGTGTCAGCAGGCCTCCCAGCCCAAGCCGATAGACTCAGCGTTACTGGGGCTCATGCTAGTGCTCTAAAGATAGCTGGGCAGACAGCACTTTGAAGCTCACCCCCTTCCCTCAGTTTTAGAGCCAGAGCTCCAGCCCAAGCCACAACTTCAAAGTGCTGTCTACACAGCTAGTTTTAATGCGCTAAAGCAAGTCTTGCAAACCCAAGTCTGTTGACTTGGGATGGGCGATTCACTGCCACGTGCTCTGTAGAGGTACGCATAATAAGAAACAGTCCCTGCCCTGACAAGCTTACAATTGAAGTAGACAAGCCAGACAAATGAGAGCAGAAACTGAGGCACGGAAAGTGAAAGAACTTGCCCAAGCTACCCAACAGGTCAGCGGCAGAGCCAGGACAGAACCCAGGTTTCCTGAATCCCAGTCCTGTGTGTGATCCACTGGGCCATACTTCCTCTCTAATCATAGAATCTCAGGGTTGGAAGGGACCTCAGGAGGTCATCTAGTCCAAACCCCTGCTCAAAGCAGGACCAATCCCCAAATAAATCCCCCAGCCCAACTAATGCCCCAGCCTGCTGCCCCTCAAGCCTATCCCCAACCCTCTCCTCAGGGGAAGGGGACGTAGGAGGGTTGGTCACACAGGCTGCTTCCCCCCCCCCGCCCCCAAATCTCCCTCCTGACATCCTTGCAACTTGGTCCTACAGCATCCACATGTCATTCAAGCCCCATCCTTGTGTTTATTTGTGTTGTGGAAGCTCTAGCAGAAACTCCACTGCGCACAGACACCTGCTTAACCCATATCCCATGTGCTCAGGAGCGTGTGATCCCAGGGCACACAGAGTTCTAATTCAGAGGCACTGGGTCTAGCATAGAGCTTCAGCAGATTTTGGGCCTCGCCACTGTCAGTACAAGAAAGAGGATGGAAGAACCTTGGGCCTCCTCCTCCAAAGAGGAGCTACCAGGAGGTTGGGTGAAGCAGGGTGTTGGCTGTCACTCCCTGCCCCCAAAAAAACCACCCAAAGATAGAGGGGTTCTGGGGTCCAATTCCAGGGAGGTAAGGGGCAGTGGGGTACATTTATTTAAACAATTGTAGCATCACACATTCAAACAAACACCATGTTGTGGCATCCATTTTTCCAGCTAAGGAGGACTGGCTAGGATTCCCTATCAGTGCTTCTCCTTAATGACCTAGGGCCTGATCTATAGCCCAGTGTATCTGCCTGCCTTCTCCACATTCTAGGTTGTGCTGAGGTACCTCCTCTGGCTCCCAGTTAGCTTCCAGTGCCAGTCAAGGCATTGGTCTTAATTTTCAAAGCAGGCCCCGGTCCATCAAAACACCAAATTCTGATCTATGAATCCCCATTAAAGCTGTGCGACCTTGGGACAATGCCCATCACTAAGCCCAGGACAAAGTATTCTCCGTCAAGGGGATCTGGCTATGGAACAAATTTTCCACAGGTGATCAAGTGACTCCAGAGTCTAACCAGCTTTAGAAAACTTTGCAAAACCTCTCTTTTTGAGAAAGCCTTTCCACCATGTGAGACAATTCCAACACCTCTTTTATTTCCACCTTCCCCACAAAACAAAAAAATCTGCCCCAAACAGAATTCTGTCACCACCACCAAACTAATACTGGTTACTGGGGAAGAGCTGTTTGGACGCGTCTTTCCCCCCAAAATACTTCCCAAAACCTTGCACCCCACTTCCTGGACAAGGTTTGGTAAAAAGCCTCACCAATTTGTCTAGGTGACTACAGACCCAGACCCTTGGATCTTAAGAACAATGAACAATCCTCCCAACACTTGCACCCCCCCCCCCCTTTCCTGGGAAATGTTGGATAAAAAGCCTCACCAATTTGCATAGGTGACCACAGACCCAAACCCTTGGATCTGAGAACAATGAAAAAGCATTCAGTTTTCTTACAAGAAGACTTTTAATAAAAATAGAAGTAAATAGAAATAAAGAAATCCCCCCTGTAAAATCAGGATGGTAGATATCTTACAGGGTAATTAGATTCAAAAACATAGAGAACCCCTCTAGGCAAAACCTTAAAACAGACCCTTTGTTTCTCTCCCTCCTCCCAGCTTTTGAAAGTATCTCGTCTCCTCATTGGTCATTTTGGTCAGGTGCCAGCGAGGTTACCTTTAGCTTCTTAACCCTTTACAGGTGAGAGGAGCTTTCCCCTGGCCAGGAGGGATTTCAAAGGGGTTTACCCTTCCCTTTATATTTATGACAATAACGCATTCTAGAGCTTAGACTTAAACAAGATTCTCCCATGTCTTGTAGAATAATGCTCACTCCAAATCCTTGCAGCTCTTTACAACCAGGCTGGCTGTGACCACCCCTTTCATAAAACAAACACGTTTTTACCTTGCCTCCTTGGTAAAGGATCCTGTGTTTCCTTGTACCCTCACATATACCCTAACAATTCCATGTCTTTAGTACTAAACTGGATATTCCCTTTTGCTTGTTTTAGCCTGTGAATTTCATCTCTTGTAGATTTTGAAGCCTGTTCTTCTGCCTGTTGCTCAGTTTGCAAATAGGCCTGCATTGTGAGGCATACTATACATAACACCCACATGGCCAGGTAGGGAGATGAATGTCTGTTACCTCCTGCCTGAAAGGAACATGTCCAAGACATGTCATCTCCTTAATTTTAACACCCTAAGAACAATTTTCAGTATTGACACAACATTTAAAACATTATCCATACATACATTTTGCAAGGATTGACGACGACCCAGTAGGCTTTTACATGGCACCCTTTGGTGAACAATTATGCATGTATATGACCTTGTAAAACCCTGTGCCCTCTGCCAGTTGGCTCTAAGAGGAGCCTGGGTAACAGGTAGTTCAAGCCAGCCTGGCAGGATTGCTCTTTCAGCAGTACTGTTATAACATTTATCTCTAAAGCATCCATCCCTGTAGTACCTAGGGGGTCATCACATGCATTTATATGTACATCTCCCCCCTGCCCCACCCCCCAACACATACACAATGTAAAGCCACATGGGGCCCAAATGGGCATGAGAAATGAAACTAACTAATTACAGGTTTCAGAGTAACAGCCCTGTTAGTCTGTATTTGCAAAAAGAAAAGGAGTACTTGTGGCACCTTAGAGACTAACCAATTTATTTGAGCATGAGCTTTCGTGAGCTACAGCTCACTTCGAATGAGCTCACTCACTACAGCTCACTCACGAAAGCTCATGCTCAAATAAATTGGTTAGTCTCTAAGGTGCCACAAGTACTCCTTTTCTTTTAACTAATTACAGTGAACTATTCAAACTGATTTCTGGCAAGGTGTATTTTTGTTACTTTCAGCAAAAGAGCTTCATCTCCCCCATCCCACTCCAGATGCCCCCTGCTTTCATGAGGAACAGCAGATTTCAGTAAGCATCACATTGGCTAATCCTCCTGAAACACCTTAAACAAGCCCCACATTCCCTTTGATAGCTAAAGTAACTGCCTGTTTGACTGTTTGCTCCTTTCAAAGCAAAGGATACAGTAATCACAGGAGCCGCCTTCTGAGAAAAGCGCGGAAATGCATGCGATAACAAGCAACAGGCACATTAATGAACCTCAGCAGCTCTGCTCAGTCATAGCACCTTATTATCTTTTGCCCATTGCTGAATCAAAAGTAATTTTCACACCTCCACAATCATTAGAAAGAATTGCCAGTGGGAGAAAGCAGGAGACACTTCCAGGGACAAGAACAGAAAGATGATTGATTTGAGAGAAGGGGTTAAAACCATCAAGGGAGAATTGACTCAGCTGCACCAGAGCTCCGCTCAGTGGGGGCAACTTTAGGCTACCCAAGTTCCCAGGGCTGCCTGGGGCCACATCAGCCCCCCAGGGGTGCTTTGGCCTTGTTTCCATGCAGAAGTTACACTGGTTTAACTAAATAGATTTTTTAACAGATGCAAACCACTCTGTGGACATGTAATTTGGTTTAAGAATTACTTTTTTTGGTTTAGCTTCAGTTGATTTATGCTCAGCTGAAATAAATTTGGTTTAAACAAAAATAAGAGTGTCCATACTGCCTTTTTACTGAGTTTAGCTAAATCAGTTTAAAAAAAAAAAATCACACCTTAAACTAAACAGATGCAGCCATAGGACTGCTCTAATTTAAAGGGCTTGTAACAGCCTCCAGAGCAGGGGTCTCAAAAATCAAATGACCACATGAGAACTAGTGCACTGGCCTGAGAGCCGCATCACTGATGCCCTGCCCCCCTCGCTTCCCCTGGCCCTGCACCCCCTCCACGAGGCCCCGCTCCTGCCCCGACTCTTCCCACCCCTTCGTTGCCCCCATTCCAACCCCTTCCCTGAAGTCCCCACCCCAACTCTGCCCCCTTCCTGCCCCCAGGGGGTGCAGGAGGTGTGTGGCAGGGGGCTGGTGTGCAGGCAGTCGGGGTGCAGGCAGGGGCTCAGGGGCAGGGAGTTGGGGCAGAGGGTTGGGGTGCAGGAGGGGTGTGGGATGCAGCCAGGGGTTCAGGCTCCGGCCCATCCCCCGCTTACCTAGAGCAGCTCCGGGGTGGCAGCAGCGTGCACCGGGGCCAAGACAGGCTCCCTGCCTGCCCCGGCCCCAGTCCGCTCTGGGAAGCGGCCGGACCCATGTCCCTGCAGCCCGGGGGAGGGAGGGGTGTGGGGGAGGGCACAGGGCTCCATGTGCTGCTTTTGCCGCTCCTCTAGGTAACTCCCCTGAAGCTCCCACTGGCCGTAGTTCCCTGTTCCCGGCCAATGGGAGCTGCGGGGGGCGGTGCCTGGAAGCCAAGGCAACGCATGGAGCCCTCCGCCCTGGGCTGCAGGGACATTGTGCCGACCGCTTCAGGGAGCGGCGCGGGGCTCGTGGGGGCCAATCCCGCAGGCCACATCCAGCCCGTGGACTGTAGTTTGCCAACCCCTGGCCTGGAAGTAGGGCCGGGGGGGTGCACATGGGCCACTTGGCGAGTCGCAGGAAATAGCCCCGTGGGCTGCGTGTTTGAGACTCTTGTTCCAGAGGGACATTATGCCCAATGGGGATTTCCTCAGCACAATGCACTCTAGGTGTATTCCTGCCTTCCCCTGACATGCCCCTGTGCTAGGGTGGGAGTGGGGGCAGACAGGTGTGGTGTAGAGCTTGTGTAGCCAGGCAGTTCTTTAGCTGCCCTATTAGAGCAGCTTTCCAAGCTCTTTGTGCAAAGGGGCTGGAACGTGGCCCTGAATATTGAACTGAAAGCCAAAAGCACCACAAAGGTAAAGAATTACACAAAGAAGAGTCAAAGAAAAAAAAATGTACTGGATTCATTTTTACACCTCAGATAGTAGCAAATAAATATTTACCATATAAGAAAATATACACTAAGGACCAACTCCCTGGTCCATATTGACGTGAACAGGAGTTTTGTGGTTGAAAATGTAGCCAGATACCCACTTTTTATATGCCAGCTGCAGACACCCTCCTTCATGGGCCTGGTCCTACAAACACTTACTACTAGGCTGTAGCAAGGCCGAGACTCACCGGTGCGGCGCCTCACACTGGTCATCCTGGGAATTAGCTCTTCAGCCTCCAGAGCGCCCTCTGCAGGCCAGTGTCCTGCTTGCTTCAGGCCCCCATTTCCCTTCTGGACCCCGGTGCCCCTTCCCTCAGGGTTCTGCTCTCTGAAGTCCCCCCCACAGTCTCTGCATCTCCCCACCCTAGGGAATCCCCACTCTCTGTCCCCACCTTGCCTCAGCAGCTACTGCCAGTCCTCATCTAGCCCCTGCACACTGGGGCAGACTGCAGTTTGTACCACTCATCATCGGCAAGGGGGGTTTGGACCTGCTGCCTTTGCCTAACCTTGGGCTACCCTTCTGCAGCCCCAGTACCTGCTTTAGGCCTTCCGCAAGGCCTGCAGGCTGGGGGTTTTCCAGCCTGGAGCTCCCCAGCTCCTCTGGCCTTTCCCCAGCCCTGCTTCACTCTAAGTATACTGGTAAGCTCCCAAGCAACCAGGCCCATCAGTGCCTGGCTCATAACCTTTTATAGGGCCAGCTCTGGCTGTGGCTGCCTTCTGCATCAGCCTAGTCTTTGGCTCCCCCAGGGCAGCCCTTTCCCCAGGCTGTTTTAATCCCATCAGGGCCGGAACAGGTGACCACCCCGCTACATAGGCATAGTGCTAACTACTGTGATTAGTCCCACTGAAGTCTTTGGGATCAATCAGCAGTATGCCCAGTTGTGTTTGCAGGAGCTGGTCCTATACTTGTACAATGCCAGGAATACAGATGACTCAAACAATAGTGACTCATTAAAACCCTTCACTCACTTATCACAATGCAGGCAGCAATCTGAGCTATTGTTAATGCTGTTCAGAGAAAATCAGGGTACTTTTAATCTTTTCCCCAACCTGGTTTAGGAACCCCCTTAGAAGCCTGAAAATGAAACATATCCCCACTTTGTTCCTTGATGATCTTTTTCTCCATTTCACTGCCATGCACTCACAATGGTGTTGTCATAAGGCTGCTCATGACTGCATGCAGCTTCCATTACTTTTTGCTCTTTTAGAAGAAAACAAACCACACAAACATCTTAGGAGTTGTTTTGGAAACTAAACCAGGTGGACTTTTCAGAGAGATAAGAAAGAATGTCAGAAAGTTTGCCACTGCCCCTTTAATTATCTTCTCCATAATCCCCAAGCTCCAAAACTGAAAGTGTAATTAATTTCTGAGAGATGAGCCCAAACCAAAACCCCAAATACAAATTCCCCTTAACTCAGTGGAAGTTCAAATCCCAAACCACAACTGGAATTTCACAGCTGAGCTGACCCCTTATGTCTGTTGTTTTCAGATGACCAAAAACTTCAGATCTGAACATCCCTAAGCACTGGGATGGCCTGACAGCTGTACTCAAATTTTTCAATATGGGCCCTTCTCCAACATTTGGAAGGAAGGAAGGAAGGAAGGAAGGTTGTTTCAGTTAGTAGAACCAGTGGAAACCTGGGGGATGTTTCAGGTGGTCTCACGTACATTGGAAGGTAGAGCTTCTTGGGCAACATGATGGCCAATTAAATTTATCTTGGATACAGTCTAAACTTCTCATATGTGTTGATGGGCTGCATGAATGTCTGAGGGAAACACCTTGAGAGTCATTGTGGATTATCCGATTGTTTGCTTGGCAGAAGTTAAAAAGGCAAATCAGATGCTGGGAGCACATTATAGAGGGACAGAAAATAATGCAGAATGTTCTATCAAAACAACGGAGCCTTTTCCTCTGGAATGCAGTGCAGAGTCAGGCAAGCCTAACTCTGCAGGGGCAGTTCCTGCCGCTGTCTGTGAATTCAGCCCTGCAGTTTGATTTGTGAGGGGTTGGCAGAACACTAGCCCCTTCATGTTCTCTTGGAGCTCTGGGTGTATGAACACAAGCCTCCAAGGGTATGTCTACATTGCAATTAGACACCCACTGCCGGCCTGTGCTTGCTGGCTCAGGCTGTGGGACTGTTTAATTGTGATGTAGACATGCTTCTCGGGCTGTAGCCTGATCTCTGGGGCCCTCCAACTTCTCAAGAGTTGTCGCTCAAGCCTAGAGAGATGGCTGCTAGGGAAACCCTGAGGGTTTCCTGGCTATGAGCCAACAGGTGAAGTGCAATAATTTTATTAAGTGCAGGAGATAGCAGTGGAGTGGGGTGGGTGTGTGGGAGGGCAGGGAGGAGGCATTCCCTACTTTGAAGATGGCAGTAGGAGGCCCTGGGATTTCTGACAGGAAAAGAGGGATCTTGCTGCCAAGGCAGAGGATATTCTAGAAGGATGCTAGTGTGTCCCCACTGTGAAGGCTTCCTCCCCTCCCAGATTCATCTCAAAGCCAGGCTCAACTCAAGCCCATTTAAGACTTGAAATGACCCTATCTCCCAGGGTTAAAGTAGTGTCCAGTTTTAGTCACCTCACCTTAAACAAAGGGGCAGCAAGGCTATAATGGCATCACCACCAATATCCAGTGCTGGTTTCCTGAGCAATGCCTCCTTGAGGACACCTGGCACCCTATCCTCACAAAGGGAGGCACTAGCAGTCTCTACCAACGGTGAGTCAAGTGCTTCCCTGCTGGCCTTAGCCAGTCAGCAAAGACATGGGTCCTGTGCACAGGGGATGGCTCAAAGCACTGTCAGAGGCTCTAAGAACTCAGCAAGTGACATTGGCTGGAACAGACAGGACCCTGTGTTTGTCCTGAGACTCTGCCCTGTGTCCACAGATGTGGATAGCTCAGACCAAGAGAGAGAGATTTGAACTACAGCCTAACCTGAAAACTCTTCCTCACAAGAATCACCGCAATCTCCAGGGGGTGGATCAACCTTGCCATCTGCCACCTGGAGCTGGTCTGCTGGGTGTGACTTTGCAGTTACTATGGTGGAGGGAAGAAACATAGGGCAGGTATGGAGCTCATTTTGTTCCTTCAGTGGATCCCTGACAGAGCTGCTCCTCAAGCAGGGTCATGGGGGGGAGAGCACTTTTTTCCCCTTAGTTTCCATTCCTGGGGGTAATTAGAGATGTAAAAGGGAAGGGGCTGTCTGGGAAGCTATGCCATTATGGGATTCTTTTGTTTTAATTCTATTTGGTGATAAGAGAGCTAAGCCATTGACCTTGCACCCATAGAGTGCTCCCCATTTTTGTTTGTTTTTTTTCTGTAAGGTGGATGCAGACCATCTAGGTGCCACCACAGGATAGTCTCATTGTATGTAGGAGACAAGAGTGTGGGTGAGAATTACTACTGAGACTAAGTAGTATAGGCCTTGTCAGGGTTCCCTCCCCACTCTGAACTCTAGGGTACAGAAAGACCCCCTAAGCTTATTTTTACCAGCTTAAGTTAAAAACTTTCCCAAGGCACAAATTCCGCCTTGTCCTTGAACAGTATGCTGCCACCACCAAGTGATTTAGACAAAGAACAGGGAAAGGACCACTTGGAGTCCTATTGCCCCAAAATATTCCCCCAAGTCCTACACCACCTTTCCTGGGGAAGGCTTGATAATAATATCCTCACCAACTGGTACAGGTGAACACAGACCCAAACCCTTGGATCTTAAGAACAATGAAAAATCAATCAGGTTCTTAAAAGAAGAATTTTATTTAAAGAAAAGGTAAAAGAATCACCTCTGTAAAATCAGGATGGTAAATACTTTACAGGATAATCAGATTCAAAACATAGAGAATCCCTTTAGGCAGAACCTTAAGTTACAAAAAGACACAAAAACAGGAATACACATTTCCTCCAGCACAGCGAATTTTACAAGCCAAAGAAAACTTAATGCATTTTCTAGCTAGATTACTTACTAACTTTACAGGAGTTGGAGGGCTTTTATCCTTGATCTGTTCCTGGTAAAAGTATCACACAGACAGACAAAAACCTTTTCCCCCCGTCCAGATTTGAAAGTATCTTGTCCCGTCATTGGTCATTTTGGGTCAGGTACCAGCCAGGTTACCTGAGCTTCTTAACCCTTTACAGGTAAAAGGACTTTGCCTCTGTCCAGGAGGGATTTTATAGCACTGTATACAGAAAGGTGATTACTCTTCCCTTTATATTTATGACAGGCCTGAGGGGGAAACTACATTCAAACATAAAGCTTCCTCTTCCAGAGCAAATTCATTAGGTAGGAGTAACAGACTAGTGCAGACCAAGAGGTTATCACAGGTTTCCTGATAGCAGGTAACTGCATTTGGTTTTTTCCTTGCTCCAACTCTTCCTTTTTTGTTATTGTCACATCACACACTCTGCTCTTTCCAGCTGCCTGGCCTCTCTCATGCACAGACACTAGTGCCTCTTCTCCCCCCTTCTCTCTCCAAAAGAGCAAATTCGGATGGGATTGAGTCTGAACACCAACTTGCCACTGACTAACGTCAGCCTCCACACTTGAACCAGTTCAAAAGAAATGATTTCAAAGCTGGCAGGGATGGAAACAAGAGAGCACAAGCATCCAAAAGCCTCCTCTATTGTACCTCAGTCTACAGCACTGTTGGTCATCGGCCATGGTCTTATAGCACTTCACTTCTTCCATACCATAAAAAAAGAAACCCCCTCCTCTGTAGCTCATATGAAGAGTTATCTATGCTCTTTGCTGTCTGTATCCACGCCTGAATAGAGCTGTAACTTCAGCACTAGAGCATTAGCTGGTTGGCTCATTGCGCACTCTTGCTAGAATAATGTTTTCATGCTTAAAGATCCAGCCTACTCTGCTTCATTCATTAAAATTCCACAGGAAGATCTGAGAATGACAGCAAGTCCAATTACAAGAGTCCTCACATGTGGCTGTCAAAGAGAGGGAACATCTGGGTTTTCAGCCCAGGAATCACAGCACTGGGTTGTAGCTAGCATCACTCATGTAGCAGCCAGTAATTATTTACTAAAGCCCAGAGAAATAATCAGATGGCTGACTCATTGTTAAAGTCAGGCAGGACTCTGTACTCAGAACCGCAGGACAAGGCCTGCTCAAGGGAAGTGTTAAGAAGGAAGAGTCATCCTTTAGAATGCAGAGAATTGAGGTAACAATCTGATTTTAAGATAAATCAATAGCAGTCACTCCAAATGATTTGAATGTCCACCCACGATGGGGTTGCACTAATTTAACACCAGTCTCTTTAAACAGGTGCCATTTCTGTGTAAAGACCAGCCTTTTGATGTTGTCCCTCCATATCACAGATGAGGCACAATGGCAGGTGGGATGGGGCAGGTGTAAAATTAACTTAAAGGACTTACCGGTACTCTGGAGTCCTGAGCAGGGGGCGTGGCCTCGACCAGAAGAGGCATGGCCTCAACCAGAAGACGCGGGGCTGGGTCCTTTAAATCAAGATTTAAAGGCCTCAGGGCTCCAGCTGCGGCTGGGAGCCCCGGGGCCTTTAAATCGCTCCCAGAGCTACTAGCTGCAGAGGTGGCTGGAAGCCCCAGGACACAGGGCAATTTAAAGGGCCCTGGGCTCTGGCTGCTGCTACCACAGCGGAGCTCCAGACCCTTTAAATCACCACTAGAGCCCTGCCGCTTCTTTCTGGCAGCGGGGCTCGGGTGGTGCTTTAAAGGGCCAGGGGTTCTGGCCGCTGGGGGGAGCCCCAGGCCCTTTAAAGCGCCAGCCTGGGGAAGCCGGTCCGGTCCGGCACGGCCTACTTTCACCTCTGGATAGGGGAACTTGTACAGCTGCTGCCTTTCCTGTACACACTCTATGGCTGGATAAAGGAAGCCAGCCTCCAGGCTTATCGATCTCTCTCCTTTCATGAGCATTAAATACCCTTAGAAAAGGGGGTAAATATATCTTCCTTTCCACATCCATTTTTTACACCCAGTTCCATCATTTCTAGTCTCTCACTACCAGGTGAACAACAACTTTCATTCAAACACTGGTGATGTCTGGGCAAATCTCTCTAAGAGACTTTTTTCAGGCAGTTCCGAAAAAAACCCACTTGTTTCCATGATTTTCCCCTCACACAGTTTCTCTGTGACTTTCAAGGGAATTATTGCACTCTCCTAAAGCAAGTCTATAGCCAACAGGTCTTTACCTGACAACAAGTGAGAGGGTAGAATAAGAATGGAGAGGCCGAGCAAGCCATTGAATGGATTAATTGCAGTTAGGGCTCTGTACAGTTTAAGTGAACGGAAAGCCAGTCCGTGCTCTTTAACCCATGATCTTCCACATCAAGAGTTAAGACCAATTTTACACCTAAAGCAAAAATATAGATCTTTTCACAGATGCCAAACTCTGCCCCATTGTATCTTATTTATTTTTTTTTATTAGCATTACCATACTGCCTTGGAGCACAAGTCATGAACATCGATGTGCTAGATATTATAGAAATACAACAAAGATGGTTCCTGCTCCAAGGAACTTACACTCTACGTATAGGACAAGAGGACAACAGATGCCTACAGACAGAGAGATGGGGGAGTATGAGGAAACAATGAGACAATATTAGTCAGCATGATTGGCAGTGGCCTCAGCCTACCAGCAGCCTAAATCGCGGTTGTTTTATTGTAGGCATCATGGCAAAGCAGAGTTTGAAGGAGGATTTTGAAAGAGGATAAAGAGCTTATTCGGAAGATGTTCACAGGAAGCACCTCCCAAGAACAAGGGGCAGCATGGGAGAAAGTACAAAGGTGCTTGTCTGCAGATTTAACAAGTGGGTCACTCAGGATGGCATCCTGGGTGGATTGGAAGCAGGAGTCAATAGCAAATGAGAGATGACAGGTAGGGTGGGGATAGGCCACGAAGGGCCTTGAAAGGGCCTGCTCTAACCTGCATCAGGGTGGAGCCTGAGACAGAGAATCCTTATTGTTATCAGCTAGAATTGCAGCTTCTTGAAGCCCAGCTCAGATAGAAGCATAGGTGCTGACTCTGTGGGTGCTCCAGGGCTGAGCACCTACCAGCAGCCCCCTATCAGCCCCTCTCCTTCCCCAGTGCCACCCACCTGCCAGCGGCCCTGCTGATCAGCACTTACCCCTCCCTCCCCTTGACTCCTGCGATCAGCTGTTTTGCAGAATGCAAGAGGCTTGGTCGGGGGGAGGGGGAAAAGCGAGGATGCTGCGCGCCCGGGGGAGGGAGCGGAATGGGGTGGGAAGAGATGGGGTGGGAACTTGGGGGAAGGGGTGGAGTAGGGGCGGGGTCTGGGGTTGACTGTTACCTGAAATTGGGCCAGCTAGTAAGCTTAGGGAGGACTAATGACCCACCAGAGTTTGGCAGAAAGCAGCACGTTTATTATACTGATAGCTAAGCTCAAAAGAAAGGGGGTTGGGGTTGTCACACTCACACTCGCATACTCGCATTCACAGGACAGGCACGGCACTGGAGATGTCAGGATCCTTAAGGTAAGTGTCCCACAGCGCAGCGATGGACGGTGCGATGAAGGTAAGTCTTCCCGAGGCACAACGGAATACAACGCGGCGAACCACTGGCCAGGTGGTCCAGGCGAAGGGCCTTCACGGGAGGTACAACCTTGTGAGTGCACTCCTGAGCACATGGCCCCTTCCTCTTTTAATGGCCTGCTCCTCATGGCCTGCGACTAGAGATGACTTGGCCACGTCTGGTTGGTCACACTCCACCTTGGCCAGTGTCCATGCATTGGGTGTGTGATCGCTGCCTAATCAGCGTCCCAGACACCTTGTCTACCTGGGAGCTCTTCTGATCTTCCAGCTGTTCAACCAGCCCCTTCAACCCACAAGCATTCCAGGAGGGAGGGGGAGGGGGAAAGCCACTTCACAGGTATTCAAAGAGGGAGAGGAGATAAAAGTGTGTGTGGGGGGGAAGCGTAACAGACCTTTTGAGTACACAGGTTATACAGAGCATACATCACTGCTGCTCCTATAACAGACCACCCCGCAGCAGATGGAATGGCGGTGCCTGTGGATAGAAGGCTCCACTCCTGGGCCCAGATTGGTGGAACAGCAGAGCTCCTGATTGCCCCACAGCCCCTACCTAAATCAGGAGGAGGAACAGGCAGTAGTCTGTACAGCTAAGCTCCAGCCTGCTTTGGTGTGCTCACCTAGCACTACCTGCTTTCGTCTCCTGATCCTCTCGTCCCGGTTTCCTAACTTGGCCTGATTCCTGGTGTCTGACTCTTGGTTCCTGACCTCCTGGTTCTGAAATCCGGCTGATATGATAGTGTGCTTTTTCTTTTGTAGAGATAGTGATACCACTAGGCCCAGCCACCTATAACTCAGCCTTGACAACACATGCTGAACTTATTTTAAAAAAATACAACAGTATCTCTGTTTGGTTGAGTCCTGCTGAGGTTTCCATAAAACCTCTTTGTACTGTTAGTATTTGAAGAGGACCTTCAAAGGATAAAGAAGCAAAGATCTCTGAAGGTGTAGGTTATTCATTCAAATGCTAATCCACCAGGATTTCTGTCTCCGGGTGGGTTATATTGTAGTAGCAACTCTTTTTGCATCTCCAAACGCTTTTCAGTAGGTGTGAATTTGCAACACTTGCTGGCCTTGAAAATGTTCTCATTCGCACAGTACTAACTAGCATCTGGCTTTGAATGCTCCCTCCTTTCCCTTTCTCCTCTCCCATCCCAGACTGTTTATCCTCATACACCAGGACCTGATATACACAGGTTTTGTACAGCTACAATAATTATTTCAGTTAGCCTTGTGATTTTTTTAAAACCAACATAGTTATACCAATACAATCCCTAGTATGGATGCAGTTATATCGGCATAAAGGTACTCTGTACCAGCACAGCTCCTTCCCCTTCCCTACGGATATTGTTGTACAAGCACATTTATGCCAGTTGAACTGTGTCCACACTAGGGGAGGCTGTACTACTTTTACTATACTGGTATATTTGTGTGTAGACAAAGCCCTGTGGTGCAATCCTGGAGCTTTAAGTCGATGGCAAAATTTCCACTGACTTCAATAAGCCAAGATTTCACCTCTAATGTCTTGTGTCTTCCATATTGGTGGTTTCAGAGTAACAGCCGTGTTAGTCTGTATTCGCAAAAAGAAAAGGAGTACTTGTGGCACCTTAGCGACTAACCAATTTATTTGAGCATAAGCTTTTGTGAGCTACAGCTCACTTCATCGGATGCATACTGTGGAAAGTGTAGAAGATCTTTTATATACACAAAGCATGAAAAAATACCTCCCCTCACCCCACTCTCCTGCTGGTAATAGCTTATCTAAAGTGAACACTCTCCTTACAATGTGTATGATAAACAAGGTGGGCCATTTCCAGCACAAATGCAGGGTTTAACAAGAACGTCGGGGGGGGGGGGGGGGGTTAGGAAAAAACAAGGGGAAATAGGTTACCTTGCATAATGACTTAGCCACTCCCAGTCTCTATTCAAGCCTAAGTTAATTGTATCCAATTTGCAAATTAATTCCAATTCAACAGTTTCTCGCTGGTGTACAGATACAGACAGACATCATCTTCCTTTCCAAATGCAAACAGATGGACATCGTACCAAAAGGACTGAAGGTAAAAAATCCATTACAATCTACATACCACACAGACTATGCTGACAGCTTGTGCCACGCTCTCAAAGAAACTGCGGAATCACCTGATCAACATCCTCTACAACAAACAGGGAAAGATTAAGAATGAGCTCTCAAAAATGGATACTCTCATAAAAAAACAACCTTCCACACAAACTTCCTCATGGCTGGACTTTACTAAAACTAGACAAGCCATTTACAACACACACTTTGCTTCTCTACAAAAGAAAAAGCACACTAAACTTTCTAAACTACTACATGCCACAAGGGGCCACAGCAATGGTTCCCTCAACCCACCCAGCAATATTGTTAACCTATCCAACTATACTCTCAGCCCAGCAGAAGCAGCTGTCCTATCTCGGGGCCTCTCCTTCTGCCCCTCCACCCCCACGAACATGATACAGTTCTGTGGTGACCTAGAATCCTATTTTCGATGTCTCCGACTCAAGGAATATTTCCAACATACCTCTGAACAACATACTAATCCACAGAGACCTCCCTACCAACACTACAAAAAGAAGGATTCTAGGTGGACTCCTCCTGAAGGTCGAAACAGTAGACGGGACTTCTGCATAGAGTGCTTCCACCGACATGCAAGGGCTGAAATTGTGGAAAAGCAGCATCACTTGCCCCATAACCTCAGCCGTGCGGAACACAATGCCATCCACAGCCTCAGAAACAACTCTGAAATCATAATCAAAAAGGCTGACAAAGGAGGTGCTGTTGTCATCATGAATAGGTCAGAATATGAACAAGAGGCTGCTCGGCAGCTCTCCAACACCACTTTCTACAAGCCATTACCCTCTGATCCCACTGAGAGTTACCAAAAGAAACTACAGCATTTGCTCAAGAAACTCCCTGAAAAAGCACAAGATCAAATCCGCACAGACACACCCCTGGAACCCCGACCTGGGATATTCTATCTACTACCCAAGATCCATAAACCTGGAAATCCTGGGCGCCCCATCATCTCAGGCATTGGCACCCTGACAGCAGGATTGTCTTGCTATGTAGACTCCCTCCTCAAGCCCTATGCTACCAGCACTCCCAACTACCTTCGAGACACCACTGACTTCCTGAGGAAACTACAATCCATCGGTGATCTTTCTGATAACACCATCCTGGCCACTATGCATGTAGAAGCCCTCTACACCAACATTCCACACAAAGATGGACTACAAGCCGTCAAGAACACGATCCCCGATAATGTCACGGCTAACCTCGTGGCTGAACTTTGTGACTTTGTCCTTACCCATAACTATTTTACATTTGGGGACAATGTATACCTTCAGATCAGCGGCACTGCTATGGGTACCCGCATGGCCCCACAGTATGCCAACATTTTTATGGCTGACTTAGAACAACGCTTCCTCAGCTGTCGTCCCTTAATGCCCCTACTCTACTTGCGCTACATTGATGACACCTTCATCATCTGGACCCATGGAAAAGAAGCCCTTGAGGAATTCCACCATGATTTCAACAATTTCCATCCCACCATCAACCTCAGCCTGGTCCAGTCCACACAAGAGATCCACTTCCTGGACACTACAGTGCTAATAAGCGATGGTCACATAAACACCACCCTATACCGGAAACCTACTGACCGCTATTCCTACCTACATGCCTCCAGCTTTCACCCTGACCACACCACATGATCCATCATCTACAGCCAAGCTCTGCGATACAACCGCATTTGCTCCAACCCCTCAGACAGAGACAAACATCTACAAGATCTCTATCAAGCATTCTTACAACTACAGTACCCACCTGCGGAAGTGAAGAAACAGATTGATAGAGCCAGAAGAGTTCCCAGAAGTCACCTACTACAGGACAGGCCTAACAAAGAAAATAACAGAACGCCACTAGGCGTCACCTTCAGCCCCCAACTAAAACCCCTCCAACGCATTATTAAGGATCTACAACCTATCCTGAAGGATGACCCAACACTCTCACAAATCCTGGGAGACAGGCCAGTCCTTGCCTACAGACAGCCCCCCAACCTGAAGCAAATACTCACCAGCAACCACATACCACAGAACAGAACCACTAACCCAGGAACCTATCCTTGCAACAAAGCCCGTTGCCAACTGTGCCCACATATCTATTCAGGGGACACAGGGCCTAATAACATCAGCCACACTATCAGAGGCTCATTCACCTGCACATCCACCAATGTGATATATGCCATCATGTGCCAGCAATGCCCCTCTGCCATGTACATTGGTCAAACTGGACAGTCTCTACATAAAAGAATAAATGGACACAAATCAGATGTCAAGAATTATAACATTCATAAACCAGTCGGAGAACACTTCAATCTCTCTGGTCACGCAATTACAGACATGAAAGTTGCAATTCTTCAACAAAAAAACTTCAAATCCAGACTCCAGCAAGAAACTGTTGAATTGGAATTCATTTGCAAATTGGATACAATTAACTTAGGCTTGAATAGAGACTGGGAGTGGCTAAGTCATTATGCAAGGTAACCATATTTCCCCTTGTTTTTTCCCAACCCCCCCCCCCAGATGTTCTTGTTAAACCCTGGATTTGTGCTGGAAATGGCCCACCTTGATTATCATACAAATTGTAAGGAGAGTGGTCACTTTAGATAAGCTATTACCAGCAGGAGAGTGGGCTTGTGTGTGTGTGTTGGGGGTGAGAAAACCTGGATTTGGGCTGGAAATGGCCCAACTTGATTATCATTCACATTGTAAGGAGAGCGATCACTTTAGATAAGCTATTACCAGCAGGAGAGTGGGGTGGGGGGAGGTATTTTTTCATGCTTTGTGTAAAATAAAAGATAAAAGATCTTCTACACTTTCCACAGTATGCATCTGATGAAGTGAGCTGTAGCTCACGAAAGCTTATGCTCAAATAAATTGGTTAGTCTCTAAGGTGCCACAAGTACTCCTTTTCATATTGGTGGTGTCATTTTTAGCTCTCTGGCCCCTTTGCTTCATCCCTCTCCTCCTTCTCTTCCCCCCAGAAGAGAATAGAACTGGTGGATCAAAGGTTCAACCCAAGAGCAATTTTGTTTTCTCTCTTTTATTAATTTGGAAATATTTGCCCGTTGCACTTTGTCTGTACATACCATCACGTAGAGAAGGGGCCACATTCCGTATGGAGTTGCAAATCTCACAAGAATCAATCAGAACTTTGCCTGTACATGGACTGCAGGATCCAAGCCAGAGTGTGTAACAGTCTCATTAGTTGGCAATGTAACATTGGCTTGATTCAACTAAAATATGGATGGTAATAAAGACTTGTGTTTTTGTGGAAATGTTATACATTTACTATCCTTGCAAACAATTCAGGCACAAGCTTCATCCACATCTAGCAAATTTAAAAAGGCATTCAATTTGTCTGCTCAGAACTGTCATTTGTGTTCATGAAGATCTAGAGATACAGGTGTGTCTGTTGCCTGATACTCTCACAAGTTTATGGTTGCAGTTAAGCTGACCCACTGAAAACTGGCTATAAGAGACAACAAATAATTTACTGCTGTTTCATGGAAGAAAAGCCTTCCAAAATTGATCCAAATAAGTTTAAGAGCAGGAACAGTAGAATGCTAGAGGTATGCAAAATACTCAACAAAATTTAAACTTGGAGCATTTTCTCCTTTCATTGTGAATTCAACATTGGACCTGTTTTCTGTGACATTTTCTGCATTGAAATGGAACCCACTTTTTTAATGAAAATGGGGCCCATTTTAAAGTGAAAAAGTTTTCACTGCAAAAACTCAAAAAAATGTAGCAACTTCATTTGTTTTCACTTCAGATTACTATTGCTGGAGAACATGAGTGGAGTGCAAGGATGCAGCAACATGAATCTAGAGGAAACAAAATATTTGTAAAATCTTGCATCCTTCCATGAAAGATGCTGCAAAAGGTACTCTGCTAACCGGTGAAGGGAAGAACTGTGCAAAGTAACTAGCCTACTTGGGCTAGCAAGGTCCCAATTTTTCAAACCGCAAGCAACCTTAACTGGAAAGTCTTGTCCATTTAAATGCAAGGAAATTCTAGGCTCACATGGTGTGAAGATGGATGTGGAGAAGAGAACATACCAGTACAAAATCTGATCCAGCTCTCACTGAAGCCAATGACAAAATTCCAAGTGGCAGCAGGACTGGGCCTCTTCCAGAGCTCCTTCAGGATCTAGAACTGATCTAAGGGTTTTTATTGTCATTCCACATTAAGATCATTCCTCATGTATTAACAAGATGGCCTGTTTTATAGGCCTGCTGCAGGGAGTTGCCAGCCTGCCAGTTCTTTTCTTTCATAGAAAAACGACAGTTTTTGGGTCCCCATAATTATTTACATGTGGTTTCTACTTATTGGGAATTAAGTGGTTCAGCAGCTCCAAGACATTAGTCCGCACTAAACATGATGTCTGCCAGATTGCTTCCTGCCAGCAATCCCTGTGGGCCAGGAAATTTCGCTGAAACCAGTTCTGATGTTTGTGTATCAGAAGGAACAGCTGGCAAAACCACCCTGCTGGGACTCAACACTCTTCTCTTATATTGTTATTTTTCAGAGTCAAACAGCCTCATATTAGTCAATTGAGAGCCAATGGGGGGGGGGGGGGGAAGAGTGTTTGCTTTAAATTCATTTGAAGACAGACAGTTATTAGCTCTTTGTTTTGCAGCCCTGAAAGATCAGCTGGGTTCACTGGTCCAGATAGATATTGTCTTGCACCTGAGGAAGAGCAGCTGTACAGCACCTGCTCACTCACTCCAGGAAATGTCATCATTAAAATGTTCAGGGCTCAGCAAGAAGATTTAGGCTCCACATTGCAGTGCATAACATGTAGGTGCCCTGCTGCCTTGTGGAATCCCCAGAATTAGGTGCTCAACAGTACCAGGTTTACAATGGTGCCAATGGCCCACACTCAGAAGGAACTCCGGTGCCTGGCCTGTGGCCCTGCCCCTGCTTGGCCTCTTCCTCCTGCAGCCTCACCTGCAGCTTGCTCCTCTCTGCCCCCTCCCCTCTCATGCGAGTGGTTGGCGGGGCCTGGGAGTATCAGGGAAGAGGCCATGCAGGGGCGGGGCCTCGGGGCGGAGCACAGGTGCCCACAAAAGATTAATCTGGCCCTGGTGCTCAGGCTCCCTGTACAATGGATGGGGACAGGTAGGCACGTCAGAATAGGAGTCACAAAAGCCAGCACTCTGAGAGGGGAGCTGCCTAAGCAAGACAACAGGAAATGCTGAAACTGAGGCCCAGCCTGCTCAGGGAGTTAGACGCGAAACTCTGGGCTGGAGGAAGGCACCTCCCTCCATTCACAGCAGTGAACCCTCTCCTGCAGGTAAGAGCCTAAGCCAGGCCAGCCCTTTCTCTTGGAAAACTGAAAAGGTGGCGTGGGAGGAGGGCCTCTCATACCCCCTTATGATTTTAAAGCCGATCTCATGATTTTTGGTGAGCCTGACTCTGATTTTTGAACATTTGGGTTGGCACTACTGAGACTATAAGCTCTCACCATCTCTCTCTCTCCACCCACAGCAGCCAGCGTTGCCGCCTCAGGTCTAATCTGGAGACTGTGGTAACCCATGCTAGCTACCAAGTTAGCTTCTAGTCCCACAAAATTCCAAGCCCTGACACTGAGAGGCGCTGAATGTCCTGAGCACTCAGCACTGGTCAGGAGATTCTCAACATCTTGCAGAATGTGCAAATTCTGTGCAAGTTTAGCACAGAAGATTTGCTGCTGAACCTATCTCAATTTGCTTGCTGCTCCACTGAGCAGCAATGTCAGCCCCAAGCAGCACTGGCAGTCAGCATGGTGCAGACCTTTGTGGGTAGCAGTGGGGAAGAAAAACAAAATATGCCCGTCTACCCAGGGAAAATAGATTTTTCAATAAACCAGATGGTTTTTCTGCCACCACCGCTTGCCTGAAGCCCTATGGCTTATTCCCTTTATATCCACAATTTGTGTTAAGAGTGGCATGAGGTTCATTAATAGTCTTTGCAAATCAAACGTACCTCAGTGCTCCTGTGATCTTTGATAATGCAGAACAACTTTATTCGCTTCAAAGGTCAGGCTGTATTGCAAGCTGATCAAGGGCCATTAGTGTGAGCTACATGGATTTCCGATGAATAAGGCAAAGTACGACTTAACCTGTGGGACAGAATGCTGAACATGGAGACCTGGAAATTTCATGCATTCACTTAGTGCATGTTTTGAACTTCAGTCTTTCACTGGCATTTTTCCTCCCAGCATTTCCTTTCCCTAGGTAACTTTGAATTTTAATCACAACACAAGTGCAGACCAGGCTGGATAGCCAAAATACTGCTACTTTCTCCAGCTTCATTCAGACAGAATAACAGGAGTTCTCCCTAACAAAAGGCTCATATTGGTCCATCTTTCAATGAATTTATACCTCACCCATCACCTAATTAGCTGTGCATCTTTCAAAATTTCAATCCCCTTGAAATCAGTAGGGAGTTCTGCTTTAATAGTGATGTAATTGGCTCCTTGGTCATTTGCCTTCTTTCCATATCAAATATGCATATCCTTTTTCTTGGTGTACTTTCCATCTGCAGTTCACATATAGACCACCCCTCCAGTTACATTTGCATATTGTTTTGAGACCACTTCCATGTGGCAATTCCCAGGTATTTTACTATGGGGAAAGCACAAACCATAAGTCATGGATCACCAGGAAACATTCCGTGCTTTGAAAATTCAGACAGGAAGCACATCACTTCCTTTTAGTTATTTTCCTGTTGAAATTTTTTTCCCCCATTTACTCAGGGATTGTGATGCAGGCAGCCAGCCACAGACCCTGAACAGTGAAGAATCCAAGTGAATAGTTCCATTACTGCCAACCCCACAGCACCATATATCAGGACTCAAGACCTCCAAAAACTCAGGAGATTTTCAAAGCTAGTTCATTTTGTGTTCGTTTTATTTGCCTTCAGGAGTCACATTTTCAACTTTTTTCTGCAACCGTGAAGGGTAGAAACTTGTTTTTAAAAAGTAACAGCTGAGATTCTCATGTATTTACATGATTCCAGAAACTGGGGCTTCAAGAGAAATGCCAAGTATTATGATATCACCAGTAATCTTCATGATGAGTTTACTGAACCCAACATAAGGCATTAGAGATGTTATTCAAAGGAAAACTAGTCATTGTGGGCCCACTTCTAAGTGCTAAGCACCCACAACTCTCATTTGACTTCAGTGGGAGTAGAAGGTGCTGAGCACTTTGCAGGATTGGGCCCTAACTCGGTTTTCTTTTTTGCTATAGAACTAGAGCAGCAAGCCATGCATGTAGGATATTATCAGTTGTAACCACTGTAGACTGAATCCATCAAGTGCCTGGCTCAACCTGCACATGACAAATCACATCCAGATATGCTCAAAGTGAAAACAAGATGCAATTATAATGCTGTGCTTTGGATATTTGAGAGAGTCACACTGTAAATCGTCCAACACAAAAAAGGTATTGTTCCAAAGGCAGACAAACTGAAAACATGGTGTTTTTTAAAAGAAAAGCAAAACCGATTTGAAAGATACGCATGATATTGGTACACTCCTCCCAAACCTTTACCAGTGGTGTACCTGTAAGCCCTGGAGTAGTGGATAACTGCCCTGTCTTTTGCCTAGAACATTCAACTCTATCTCCTGGCCCCAGTAACCTGACTTGGGTTGTGGTTACAAACACATAACAAGGTCAGGATCCACCACGACTGCTATGGCGTGCATACAAATTGTTTGCACTTTGGGTTTAAAAGCCAGCTAAATAGTGCAATAGTAGCATCGGGGTTTAGTTCAGTGCTAATGTTTTGGTGCAAGCTGAGTTTTACAGAAGAGATCATGATTTCTCCAAGGAACTAAACATTGATTTGGAACAAGTTGAACATAGAACTCATGAGTTCTATGTTCTGTTGGGTTTCACTCAGGGTCTATATGTTTTTAAAACAACGGTATTTACTGAAGGAAAGGCTACATACAGTCTCTGCAGTGGAGGAAGGGCTCAGCAGCTACTCACTGGCAAGAGTGATAGAAGCTCCTGGGGCTCCTTTGCTACTGCTTTGACAGGAGCAAATCCTCAAATGGCCTGCTGAAGACCTTTTGTTATGAGCCAGTGTGGAAAATTGGAGCCTCTGGCTTTAGGAGTGGCCAGTGGTACAATGCAAAAAACACACCAGGCAAGATTCCAAATGTCCATATGCAACATGATTTTTAGGGCCCGATTCTCTGATTATAGTTCTCTGAAAGCATCTGCTCAATGTGCAGCAGCACTCAAAAAAACTAACAGGATATTCGGAACCATTACGAAAGAGATAGATAAGAAGGCAGAAAATAGCATATTGCCTCTATATAATCCATGGTACTCCCACATCTTGAATACTGTGCGCTAATCTGGTCACCCCATCTCAAAAAAGATGTACTGGAATTGGAAAAGGTACAGAGAAGGGCAACAAAAATGATGAGAGGTATGGAATGGCTTCCGTATGAGGAGAGATTAAAAAGACTGGAACTGTTCAGCTTGGAAAAAGAGATAATTAAGGGGGGATATGATAGAAGTCTATAAAATCTTGACTGGTGTGGAGAAACTGAATAAGGAAGTGTTATTTACTCCTTCTCATAACACAAGAGCCAGGGGTCACCAAATGAAATCAATAGGCTGCAGGTTTAAAACAAACAAAAGGAAGTATTTCTTCACACAATGCACAGTCGACCTGTGGAACTCTGCCAGGAGATGTTCTGAAGGCCAAAAACTATAACAGGTTCAAAAAGAACTAGATAAGTTAAGGAAGGATATCATAGGTCCATCAATGGCTATTAGCCAGGATGGGCAGGGATACAACACCATGCTCTGAGTGTCCCTAGCCTCTCTTTGCCAGAAGTTGGGAGTGGACAATAGGGAGTAGATCACTTGCTGATTGCCTGTTCTGTTCATTTACTCTGAAGCACCTGGTCTTGGCCACTGTCGGAAGACAGGATACTGGGCTAGATGGACTATTGGTGTGACCCAGTATGGCCATTCTTATGTTCTTATTCTATGAGATGCTGAGAGCCCTCAGCTCCCTCAGGGCACTCAAAATATTTCAGGAGGTGTTCCACACCTTGCAGGATTGGGACTTTAATTTGGGAGGTAGGGGGAAAAGACTTAGTTCCAAAAACACTGTCCCTGTTCAAAGGGGGTATATTCACATTGTACATATGTATAATAGGATAGATCAGTGCAATTAATGGGTGGTAAATTTAGAGCAAATGAAAAGAAATCCCCCTTTTCACAGCATATAATTAGCCTGAGGTATTTGCTGCTGCAGGGCAAGATAACATTGCTAGATCTTTAAAAAGACTAGCTAAGTTTTATGACGAGTAATAACTAGAGCTAGCTGGGAGCCAAAATGTTCTGATCTAGGTCTGGACTCTCCCTGCATTTGGGGGGTTTTGGAGCGAGGAGTCCAGTTAAGGCACATATCTGATATTATTTGCTCAGCTAAGAGTAATCAAATATCATGCTTTAGGGAATTCCCCCTATTTCTGTATCTATATTACGTTCGTCACCCCAATACCTAAGCTTCTATCCCAACAGCATGGCTAGTGCTTTAGTAGGGGTTTAATCATCCTCAGAAGCATAAAGGTGTCAGTCAGTCATTGTCAGAAGCAGACTTGCTAAATTAAGTCTCTGATTTGACTTGGCAACTTCTTCATTCTTAAATAGATTGTTGGTTCATGTGTAGTGATCTGCAAACAGTGAGCATGTATTCATGCACTGGAAAACAAAATGGGTAGAAAGGAAATGCTCACCCACGTTAACAACTTTGATTTGGAGATTTGAAGGCACATCCTGCAAATTGTTTCTCCAACTAGAAAACGGGGATACCAATACTGACCTTTGCAAAGTGTTTTGAGAGCTATGGATGAAAAGTGCTATATATGAACTAGGTATTATCATTAAGGCTGCAAATCATTCACGAAGGTCACAGAAATCACAGCTTCCATGACCTTCTGTGACCTCCATGAATTTTGCAGTGTGGTGCAGCTGATCCCAGGACCACCCTAGCAGCTTGGGAAGCCCCGGGGCCCGCCGCACCGGCCATTGCTCTGGTCCCTGGTGCTGCCCTGGAGCAGCGGTCTGGGACCAGCGGCAGTGGTGGTGGGGCCTTGGGCCATCCCCCGTCTGGACTAGTGGCAGCGGCATCAGCCCTGGCCACCCCTTGCCTAGAGCAGCAGCGGCGGCAGGGGGCCCCGGTCTGCCCCCCATCCAGCAGCAGCGGGCCCCGGTCCATACCCCCTAGTGGAAGTGTTGCCCTGCACTGCCCCACCCTCCCCCCACCAGCAGTCTTCAGGAGCGCCCCCTCTCCCAGCAGGTAAGATTTAGTCACAGGTAATTTTAGTAAAAGTCATGAACAGGTCAGGAGGCCATGACTTTCTTTATTGCCCATGACCTGTCCATGACTTTTACTAAAAATACCCATGACTAAAACGTAGTCTGAATTATTATTATTGTGTTTATTCCCAAGCCTTTAACACTTCTTTTTCAAACTTTTATGTTACTTGAAAATAAAGAGATTTTCTCTGGATGCCTGCCCCTGGGTCTAAGAGCACGGACAAGCCCAATGCATTCCAATGTTGGAATGGCGATGGCTCCTTAAAACAGGTATAGAAAGCAATACGATGTTCAGCATGTAACCTCACTGTGTGTAAGAAAAGCCCTGCATATCAATAGACCCCAGTCTTTATCTGTCACCATACCCTGGCACCAGCGTGACTCACACCACTTAGCCAAACACACACACAATCTAATCCTTTTTAGATTATCCAGATTAACAGTGGGTTTGACAGCATCTCTTCTAGTGATGTTAGGCAGTAACAGTGATAACACAGTATTTCAAACAGAACTTTACAGAATACATGCAAGATATATACAGGAAGCACATACTGCATGTTCCATCCAAAAGGGTCGGCAGTGTTCGTGTAGCACCCAAATAGGGTGTGCAAAGTTCTTTTACAACATGGTTATGGCTTCTGATTCTGGGACCAGTCGCAGGACATGCTAACATATGCTTGGATGTCCATGGACCCAAGGGACCATTTTGGTAGCTGGAAGTAGCTAGAGTGCATAGATGCTCTGGCCATGCCCCATATGCTTGGCATGACAAAGGTGGCTGGTTAAATTTCCTTTATGTGCTGGGGTGGGAAAAGGGGGCATAGTGGACCTGCGAATTGGGCACAAATTAAAAAGGCAAAACAAACAAACAAAAAACAGAAAAAACTTGTAGCCTATGTACTCTGTTTTAACTCTCATTGTAAAGACTACAAGATAGATAATATGAAGAGATTTAGACCCAACTCTTACCATACAGAATTTAGGGCTCGCTAGACACAAAAGTTGTGCTGCTTTAACTATACTATATAATTAAAGTGGTATGGCACCCTCTAGTGGCTAGATGACCTCAATGGTCACTTCTAGCCTTAGACTATGACTAGGCCCCAGTCTCACAGCCAGGGGGAGATTAGGACTAGACAGTCCGGAGAACAGCTATTCCATTTTGCAGCAACCTTTAAAGTTTGCTTCCAGTTCAATGTGGAACACAAACAAAACGGTTTTGAGATCGAAACCAGAATTTTCCAATTCACCAAATTGTGTGTGTGTCCAGGGTTCATTGGTTACTTTATAGTCTGCAATGAGTGTCTATGTATCAGACAGTCAGTCACTCTTACGATACTAGAAAAGGAGTACTTGTGGCACCTTAGAGACTAACCAATTTATTTGAGCATGAGCTTTCGTGAGCTACAGCTCACTTCATCAGATGTATACCGTGGAAACTGCAGCAGTTTCCACGGTATACATCTGATGAAGTGAGCTGTAGCTCACGAAAGCTCATGCTCAAATAAATTGGTTAGTCTCTAAGGTGCCACAAGTACTCCTTTTCTTTTTGCGAATACAGACTAACACGGCTGTTCCTCTGAAACCTGTCTTACGATACTCTGTAGCCTGGCAGTTTTAAATCTCAGATCGCTGATTCACAATATTTAGCAGCTTAAATCTGGATCTCATGATTTCCAGACACACAACGCTTTCTCACAGAAACTTCCTAATGTCCCTTTTAATTGCTTTCCTTGATCTAAAGCAAAAATTAGCTATTTTGCTTTTTGTGCACAGAAACCTAACACAGAGCTCACCAAATTCCACACACACACACACACACACACACACACACACACACACACACACAGACAGAACTGTTTCCACAACAGTCAACAGGCCCTGATATGTCAGACCCTACTGAGCCAATATGAGCCTGTGCCTATCAGTCTTCGTTTCCGCCTGAAGCGCAAAATTAAGTCAAGTTCGGCAGCTGAATGGATGATTCATATGGAAGAGCAGCATACAGGGTATACATTGGTGTATAATGGGGGGCTCACTTCAGCACTCCCCACACATACACATTTAATGGTCCACATCCACCCCAATGGCCTTTTGTGCCACAAAGATGGCTTAACTGGCCTCAGAAAGAGTCTGCCATTAAAGGTATAAAGAGGTGGATTTGAACAAAGGAAATTAGGTAAGACATGCTGAAGAGGTTGACCTGAAACTCTGAATACCTTTCCCAGACCTGAGGAAGAGCTCTCTGTAGCCTGAAAGCTTGTCTCTCTCATGAACAGAAGTTGGTCCAATAAAGATATTACCTCACCCAACTTGTCTCTCTAAGGTACTTTGGATGGCATTTCCTCCCCTACATTAACAAACAAAAATATGCACAAAGAACTGGGAAAACAACAAATAGCAGATGTTCTGCTGATGAATTTAGCACGTTTTTGTGTGCACAAATTATTTGCAAACAGACTGGTTTAAAAAAAAATCAATTTATCATCCATCAATGTGCAAACACACATTTCAGCGTCTGGGTTCTTTGTGAGCTATTCATTTCAGTAAGCATTTAATTATTTGCTATCCTGGTGCATGATTTGTCATTTCAGTCACAAGACATTATCTTTGTTCCCTCCAGCAAAGTCAAGCTTTCAAAACAAGGGTGAGCACCCGTGGCACAAATTGGGCTTGATTTTGTACCACTGGGATCAAATGAGTGTTTCAGCACTGACACCAATGGGAGTAGGGACAGGCCCATATGAAAAACCCATACTCAAACACAGCCATTTCCCAAACATACTTATGAACAAGAATTCATTTGCCCAAATGCTTGTGTAAAAGTGACCGCATAATCATAGACAAACTGAACTGCTATTTGGAATTTGAATGAACAGTTGTGAACACGGTTTTGCTATAGTTGCCTAGCTCTAATCAACATTAATGCCATCAAAAGTATTATTTCCCATTAGACTCTGCAGCCAAGACAAATGCAACATTATGAATAACCAAATGTCACAAAGCCATTTCTCTGTGTGACATTAGCAACAGGACTTGTTTACATGGTAACAGCCAGGACCAAACACAATACAGTTACAATTTTTGTGAAGCCCCTTTTTAGAATGTACTGTGGAGTTTCAACTTTTAATAACTTGCCATTCAAATCTGCTCATTTTACCTCCAAAATTTGGCAGCCCTGCAATTCAGCTTGGAATCTGAAAGCCGAGATGTTCTCTTTCTGGTTTCAGAGTAGCAGTCGTGTTAGCCTGTATCCGCAAAAAGAAAAGGAGTACTTGTGGCACCTTAGAGACTAACAAATTTATTTGAGCATAAGCTTTCGTGAGCTACAGCTCTTCATCGGATGCATGCAGTGGAAAATACACTGGGGGATTTTATATACACAGAGAACATGAAACAATGGGTGTTACCAAACACACTATAACCAGAGTGATCAGGTAAGGTGAGCTATTACCAGCAGGAGAGAAAAAAAACAAAACAAAAACTTTTTTGTAGTGACAAGCAAGGTGGGCCATTTCCAGCAGTTGACAAGAACGTGTGAGGAACAGTAGGGGGGAAAAATAAACATGGGAAATAGTTTTACTTTGTGTAATGACACATCCACTCCCAGTCTTTATTCAAGCCTAATTTAATGGTGTCCAGTTTGCAAATTAATTCCAATTCAGCAGTCTCTCGTTGGAGTCTGTTTTTGAAGTTTTTTTGTTGGAGAATTGTGACTTTTAGGTCTGTAATCGAGTGACCAGAGAGATTGAAGTGTTCTCCGACTGGTTTTTGAATGTTATGATTCTTAAGGTCTGATTTGTGTCCATTTATTCTTTTATTTAGAGACTGTCCAGTTTGCCCAATGTACATGGCAGAGGGGCATTGCTGGCACATGATGGCATATATCACATTGGTAGATGTGCAGGTGAACGAGCCCCTGATAGTGTGGCTGATGTGATTAGGTCCTATGATGGTGTCCCCTGAATAGATATGTGGGCAGAGTTGGCAATGGGCTTTGTTGCAAGGATAGGTTCCTGGATTAGTGTTTTTGTTGTGTGGTTGCTGGTGAGTGTTTGCTTCAGGTTGGGGGCTGTCTGTAAGCAAGGACTGGTCTGTCTCCCAAGATCTGTGAATGAGGGATCGTCCTTCAGGATAGGTTGTAGATCCTTGATGATGCGCTGGCCAGGTTTTAGTTGGGGGCTGAAGGTGATAGCTAGTGGTGTTCTGTTACTTTCTTTGTTGGGCCTGTCCTGTTGTAGGTGACTTCTGGGTACTCGTCTATAAACCAGTATAAACACAGTGGTTCTCTGGAGCAGAACTGCATTTTAAACAGACAGCTGCTTGGGGCCCTGCAGACCTGCCCTAATTCTTTACATCAGCTGAATTGTAGGGGTAGGCAACACTCCAGTAGCTTGGAGCATCCCATCATTTGAAACTTTAAAAACCCACACAGGACAAACCCCCAGAAAATACATAACCTGCCCTGAGGAGACAAGCCATTCTGCACTGGCCAAAGGGGTGAACAAAGACCCAGCTCCTCAAAGGCATGTAGGGACCTAATTCCCATTGATTTCAATATGATCTGGGCCAGGATGACTATTGTCTGTCTCTAGCTCCTATGATTCTGTGAAACCTCTTAAAAGAAAAAAGAGAGATCAGAGTGGCAGAGCAATATGAGTTCAAGTCCAGGGTAGAGGAGCTGAGAAGCTGAAAGGGATTATGGGTAAGGAGACCCTTGTATACTATAAATTACAAAAAAATAAAGCAAGGATACATATTTCAAGGCAGTTTCTTTGTCTCTCTACTCATTAAGATCGGCATCTCACCAACCTTATAGTCATTTGTCCATGATTACTTACTTCTCTATTATTCTATTTAAAACTATGTGACATGATCATCACACTCTTCTGCTTTTATTAGTAGGACTAATTTTCTCATCTCTGCCACTTTATCCTTCATATTAGAAACTTTTAAGATGGTAAAAATTGCCCATTTCACTGTTAAAGCACATTAGCATCGTAGACATTAGACAGGAGAAACACATAGGAGCATAATACAGTCTGTTCTCACTCATGTAGGATTGTCCTTTTATATATATTCTCCAGGGTACTTTTAAATGATGTAAGCAATGACTCATCCACCAGTTCCCTTGTGAGAGTATGCTACAGTTTAATGCAATAGTTCACACCTAGGGGGCAGGAGTAGCGTGTAGCAGAGCAGACGGCACAGTACAGAGAGGTGCAAGACACCAGCTTCACCCTACTCATGCCTCACCAATCTATTAGAATTCTTTGAGGGGGTCAACAAGCATGTGGACAAGGGGGATCCAGTGGATATAGTATACTTAGATTTTCAGAAAGCCTTTGACAAGGTCCTTCACCAAGGCTCTTAAGCAAATTAAGCTGTCATGGGATGAGAGGGAAGATCCTCTCATCATGGATTGGTAACTGGTTAAAAGATAGGAAACAAAGGGTTAGGAATAAATGGTCAGTTTTCAGAATGGAGAGATAGTGGTGTCCCCCAGGGGTCTGTACTGGGTCCATATTCATAAATGATCTGGAAAAAGGGGTAAACAGTGAGGTGGCAAAATTTGCAGATGATACAAAACTACTCAAGATAGTTAAGTCCCAGGCAGACTGCAAAGAGCTACAAAAGGATCTCACAAAACTGAGTGACTGGGCAACAAAATGGCAGATGAAATTCAATATTGATAAATGCAAAGTAATGCACATTGGAAAACATAATCCCAACTATACATATAAACTGATGGGGTCTAAATTAGCTGTTGCCTCTCAAGAAAGAGATCTTGAGTCACTGTGGATAGTTCTCTGAAAACATCCACTCAGTGTGCAGCGGCAGACAAAATAGTGAACAGAATGTTGGGAATCAACAAGAAAGGGAGAGATAATAAGACAGAAAATAGCATATTGCCTCTATATAAATTCATGGTATGCCCACATCTTGAATACTGCATGCAGATGTGGTTGTCCCATCTCAAACAAGATACACTGGAGTTGGAAAAGGTTCAGAAAAGGGCTATAAAATGATTAGGGGTATGGAATGGCTGCCATATGAGGACAGATTAATAAGACTTGGACTTTTCAGCTTGGAAAAGGGACGACTAAGAGGGGATATGATTGAGGTCTATAAAATCATGACTGGTGTGGAGAAAGTAAATAAGGAAGTGTTCTTTACTCCTTCTCATAATACAAGAACAAGGGGTCACCAAATGAAATGAATAGGCAGCAGGTTTAAAATAAACAAAAGGAAGTATTTTTTTCACACAATACACTGTCAGCCTGTGGAACTCCTTGCCGGAGGATGTTGTGAAGGCCAAGATTATAACAGGGTTCAAAAAGAGCTAGATAAGTTCATGGAGGAGAGGTGCATTAATGGCTATTAACCAGGATGGGCAGGGATGGCAACCCTAGCCTCTCTTTGCCAGAAGCTGGGAATGGGCGACGGGGGAATGGATCACTTAATGATTACCTGTTCTGTTCATTCCCTCTGGGGCACCTGGCATTGGTCACTGTTGGAAGACAGGATACCAGTCTAGATGGTTTCACTGAGTTGGCTGCAATGGCAGTCCAGTACAGGCTTCACAATAGGTTCAGTTGGGAACCTAAGCAGCTTCTAGCACCCAGTCCTCCAAATCTTTCCTTCCATGGTTTCCACAGGAGGATCTAGACTAGAGCTCCTACACTTCCAAAGTTACTGCAACATATATCCCAGGGGAAGAAATCAGAAATGGAAACAGCAGCAAGTACAGCTGGGTAGAATAGGGACTGTTCCTTATACTTACCCACTAGTGGCTTTATCCAGCAATGCATGTGTGTGCCTAAATTTTAGCACCTGAATAGTCCTATTAGAATCACTGTGGTGAATCTCATGCTTCATGTTATGAAAATGCTTTGCTAGATGGGGCTTAGGAAGGAACCGAGGAAACTGTTGACATACTTAAGGAAAACCTACAATTCAACAAGATTTTTTAATCATTTCATCACATCACTAGGAGTTTCTCACATGTAACAAACAAGAACATTCCAACAATAGGCTGCCATCTGGCCAGAGTGATGATCCAGAGAAGAGCAAAAGGAATTCAGCTCTCATTTGGATGCACAGGAAAACAGGAGACTCTCAAAGCTGTGCTAAGGTAAGTTCAGTTACGGTGGTTGTTTAATTAACCCCAAAGTAGTTTAACCATGGGTAGTTTACAGCAAACTACCAGAGCTTAGCTTATGAAATCTTTGACAATCTTACCTTAGCTGTGCACGTGAGGGGGGAAAGCATTACTGCACCCTGCTGTACATTAACTCCTTTTGGGAAGGAAACTCTCACTGAGTGTTAACAGCGCAGTTCACTATAAGGGAGAAAATACTAAATCACCATTTCCCTATTATTTATATTAAATAATATTATTTGTATTAAAGTAGTGCCTAGGAACCCTAACCAGATCATCAATCCCCCGTTGTGTTAAAACACTGATCGTACTGCCAAAGGCAATTTTGTAAAAATGGCTTCTTCCTTCACAAATTGTGTGTATCTTAGACCATTGTGAACCCAACTGCTATGGCAGAGTCAGCTGGATTCTTCTCTGCCTCAGATATCAGCAGAATTATTAACTAAATTCCATCTTCAGGGCCATATGGACAATCCCATTCTCTTAAAGTTACAGCTTCAATTACATGGATACAGCCCCAATGAGAACAACAGGCATGCATAGATGTGACTGAGGACAACTACAGAGGACAGTGGGATCACACAGGGGCAAGGGAAGGAAGAATTTGGCCTACAGAATCTCTATTACCGATAATAATGCAGAAGCTAGGAAGTATCCAGCTTGACTTTGAGAGTCCAGTGCCAGTTTACAAGGCTATCCATTAGAGAAGTCATAATTTTACTTGAAGAGCAAACAAATCTGATCAGGAGTCATTGGGACACAATAAACATGGAACCCCAGGATGTCATTCTTACAATGTCCCTTTAGAGAGCACTTCAAGAGATTCTAATTCATCAGCGCAGTTGTTTAAATACAGGATTTCCATATGGAGCTCATTGATGACTGCTCTGATATCACCTCCTCCTGGGGATGAGTCTCTTATAAGACAATTAGAAGCAGCTTCTTCAGACATTTGTTATCAGGAAGGATGACCTTTCTCTTTCATCCAGTTGTTATTGTTTGCTCTGAAAACAGCCAGTTTCATCCTGATAAAGTATATATGGCAATATTGTGAAATTATAAGATTTCCCTGTATGATGTTATAGCACATGTTCCACAACCCTAAAAGGCAAGTCTGTCCTAAACAAAGGAATCATAGAACTTGAGAGGCCATCTAGTCCAGTCCCTTGCACTTGTGGCAGGACTAATAATCTAGACCATTCCTGACAGGTGTTTGTCTAACCTGCTCTTAAAAATCTCCTATGATGGAGATTCCACAACCTCCCTAGGCAATTTATTCCAGTGCTTAACCACCCTGACAGCTAGGAACTTTTTTCTAATGTCCAACCTAAACCTCCCTTGCTGCAGTTTAAGCCCATTGCTTCTTGTCCTATCCTCAGAGGTTAAGAACAACAATTTTTCTACCTCCTCCTTGTAACAACCTTTTACATACTTGAAAACTGTTATCATGTCCCCTCTCAGTCTTCTCTTTTCCAGACTAAACAAACCCAATTTTTTCAACGTTCCCTTATAGGTCATGTTTTCAGAGCTTTAATCATTTTTGTTGCTCTTCTCTGGATTTTCTCCAATTTCTCCACATCCTTCCTGAAATGTGGTGCCCAGAACTTGACACAATACTCCAGTTGAGGCCTAATCAGAGCAGAGTAGATAGAAAGGAAGAATTACTTCTCGTGTCTTGCTTACAACACTCCTGCTAATACATCCTAGAATGATGTTTGCTTTTTTTGCAACAGTGTTACACGGTTGACTCATATTTAGCTTGTGGTCCACTATGACCCCAGATCCCTTACTGCAGTACTCCTTCCTAGGCAGTCATTTCCCATTTTGTATGTGTGCAACTGATTGTTCCTTCCTAAATGGAGTACTTTACATTTGTCCTTATTGAATTTCATCCTATTTACTTCAGACCATTTCTCCACTTTGTCCAGATAAAAAATTGTCTCCAATACATCCCAAGAACTTGTTGGATGATTGGTGCCCTGCTGAGTTATTTTCCCAACAGATGTCTGGATAGTTGAAGTCTCCAATCACCACCAAGTCCTGTGCTTTGGATGATTCTGTTAGCTGTTTAAAAAAAGCCTCATCCACCTCTTCTTCCTGGTGAGGTGGTCTGTAGTAGACCCGTACCATGACATCACCCTTGTTTTTTATCCCTTTTATCCTTACCCAGAGACTTTCAACAAGTCTGTCTCCTATTTCCATCTCAATCTCAGTCATGTGTATTATCCCACCAGGTCTCTGATGCCAGCTATGTCATAGTTATGTTTATTTACTAGCTTTTCGAGTTCTTCCTACTTATTCCCCATATTTGCTGCATTAGTATACAGACATCCAAAATATTGATTTGATTCCCCCCGACTCTCCCGTTCTGTGTTGTCTATCCTTTATCCCTGCTATAACAGCCCATGCTCCCCCAAAATTCCACACCTTCTCCCAGGTCTCCAGGTTCTTGACTTATCTGTGGGCTTTGGTCACCTGCCCCCTTCAAACCTAGTTTAAAACCCTCCTCACTAGGTTAGCCAGTCTGTATCCAAATATACTTTTCCCCTTCCTCGATAGGTGGACCCCATTTCTGCTTAGCAGTCCTTCTTCCTGGAACAGCATCCCATGGTCAAGAAAGCCAAAGCCCTGGTGACACCATCTTCACAGCCAGGCATTCACCTCCAGCATGCATCTATCTCTGCCTGGGCCCCTACACTTGACCGGAAAGATCAAAGAGATCACCACCTGTGCTCCCAGCTCCTTCACCCTTACTCCCAGAGCCCTGTAGTCACTTCTGATCTGCCGAGGATCATACCTCGCAGTATCATAAGTGCCCACATGGTTGAGTAGCATGGGGTAGTAGTCAGAGGGCCGGATGATCCTTGACAATCCCTCTGTAACGTCTTGGATACAAGCCACTCTGCAGGCAGCATACGTCCTAGGATGTCATGTCAGGGGGACAGATGAGTGCCTCCATCCCCCTCAGAAGAGAGTCATCAGCCACCACTACCTTACATTTCCTCCTGGGAGTGGTGGCTGCCAGGAAGGAATGTGTGTTTGCCTTAATTTGCATTTAAGCAGTAAACATAGTCATCAAGCAGGAAGGAAAAACAAAGAAAGCTCAAACAGGTTAAAAAACCAGCAGGAGACTCTGTCTCCTAGTTCCCAGATGGAAATGTTTTCAAGAGGGGGATTGAAACTATATAAAAAAGAGGCAACCCCTACCTCCCAAGACACCCCCTCTCTGTCTCTGGCATTGCACCCAAGACAACAAAGGAAAACAGCCATTGGGTGGGGGAGGGGTGCAATCCTGACCTGAGGAGTTTGGTTAGTAACCTTGCTGGAAGCATGTGGTGAGAAATGTTGCTTGAATCCAATACAGTTTGTTAAGTTAGGCACTAGTATGCATTTTATCTTTATTTTTCTTGTAACCATTTCTGACTTTTATGCCTCATTACTTGTACTCACTTAAAATCTCTCTCTTTGTAGTTAATAAACCTGTTTTATTGTTTTATCTAAGCAAGTGTTTAAGTTGAAGTTTCTGGGTAACTTTATTTAAGGTAATAAGCCACCATATTATTTCCTTAAAGGAATAATGGACTTAATATATTTGTACTGTCCAGGAGAAGACGGGCCAGTGCAGGCCATATACGTTTCTGGGAGAAATCTGGGACTGGGTGTGTGTTGGGGTCAACCTGGAATGTAACCGAGGCTGGTGGGAGCCAGGGTGTAGCTGACAGGTTGCAGTTGCTCGCAAACACTCAGGGTGTGGTTTTCATGCTGGAAGGCTGTTGGTGAGCAGCCCAGTTGGGTGCTACTTCAGCAAGGCATTGTAAGGCACCCACAGTTGCAGGGCAGGGGTCAAGCCCTCCACTAGTCTGAATTGTACCCGAGTATGTCACAGTATCCCTGTTCCCTGTTGTACAGCATGTGTGCACACCTATACATACTAAATCAAATGCTCGGTCTCTGTTCCCACCCCTGAGGCTTGGCTGGGAAAAAGCCTGCTTTTGATATGTTTGCGCAATGCTAATTGCTTCATATTCCAGAGGCTCACAAGTGCCAGTCATCAATGACTAGTGATCTATCAAAGCTGGCAGCCTGTAGCCAGATGCAGTAGACAAAAGAAATATTTTTTAAAACTTACTGATGTTTTAAAAGTACTAGCTCCCTCTTCTGCGTCACCACTGTGACCAGGCAGAGAGCTCCTTTCAAGGGTCACAAGGCCATTAGTCCAGTTAGCTAAGATGACTAAAAGCAGCTAGACCTAGGCTGCAAAGTGGAGTTGAGGGAATTGTTCATAATGACACTGGAACTCAGCCTGGGCTCATTGATCAGCACACTATAGAAACCTGGGTGCAGGAAGTTTGCATAGCATGAAAATCTACTGTGTTGCTCAAATCTCCTCCTTCCCTTCAAGACCCCTACTTACCTTTACCACCTTCAAAGGGAGCCTGACTAGTTTTCTTCCATCTTCTGGGTCCTTGACAGAGGCATCACTTTGAACATACCATTCAGAGAGAGAGAGGGTCAGGAAACCACTTGGCTCCAACTACAGTGCAGTGAGAGAAAGGAAAATCTTCTAGCTAGCTCTGCATTAAACATCAGGGATAGGTATTGTGTCATAAGGCATTGTTAGTAGCTAAGGACCCCTCAGGTGCTGCTGCTGGGAAGCTAAATTCCACAGGTCCTAGTGCACTGTTTGTGCAAGTCATGGGGGTCACCAATCAGACCTCAGATAGTAATCGATTTTCAGTCAAATCCACCAGGGATTTGCACTGGTAAAGGCTCATTAACCACATTAGTGATCCCCTAAGCTAGCCAGTCCTTTTCAATATCTGGTCTGAGATATCACATTCCCAGAGGCAGAGCCACAGTTTGGTGGAACATACTGTCTGTCTCTAAATTACCTGAACCTGTCACTATCAATTGGATTCAGTCTTGATTTATCACAGATAATTCAGAACAACTGAAGGCTTCAAATTAAATTTGGTTCTCTGACGAGCTGGACTTTCACATTTTATATGTTGCTCTCTCTCAGTTAAGATCTTGCCCCCAACAATTAATAAATTGGTTAACTTATAAAATAGCTTCTTGATTGATGTTCTGTGTTGTCAACGAGCCTACTACATCCCAAGCACTTAAATGTTAAACATAGTCCTCTGTAATATAGTAAGGCCATGAGGTCAATGACAATTTGTAGATGGCTAGGACACCATTGTGCAAGATTTGAAATGAAAGAAACAGCATGTTCACTGGGTTATAGTGGAAATCCTCTCTTCTACTGGAAATTGCAGGTAACCCATGACAGCTCTTTTCTATGGTTGAATGATGGCTCATATGCATCAAAATGTTTAATCATGGTATTTGCTGTGTAGATACAACACTTTTCTTAACCATCTCACAATACTGATACCTAAGGCTATGTTTGTCATGGAGGTCACGGAAGTCACGGAATCCGTGACATTTTCTGCTTCAGCCCCTGGGGCCGCTGGACTGGAGCTGGCAGCCAGTGGGGCCCTGGCAGGGTTCCAGTGATGGGTGACAGCTCCTCTGGGTCCCCCTCCAGGGTTCCAGTGACAGGCAACAGCCTTGTGGCTGTGGGGAGGAGTGAATCCCAAAGCTCCCAGCCACCATAGTGGCAGGAGAAATGTTGGAGGTGCAGCAGCAAAAGTCACAGACAGGTCACAGCTTCCGTGAATTTTTGTTTATTGTCCAGGACTGATCTGTGACTTTTATTAAAAATAACCATGACAAAACCTTAGACTTACTGATACCACCAGCCACTATCTTCTCCATGGCTGAGAAGTCTCACGTTCCAAAGTCCGTCTAATAATTTTACCTGAGTACCTACAGCACATCAGCCCTACCTCATGACAAAGAACTCTAAAGGGTGCATGGGCTATACTCCCTCTGTGATGTCTGAAGAGTTTCTCTTCTCTCACACAATAAAATAATGATACATTTATAAAATAGCCTCTTTCATCCCTAAGGAAGATAAGTGCTTTTCAGGCTGTGGTGAAATTCCCCATTAGAGGGTGCAGCAATCTACTCAAGTGGAGGAGAGGTTATTGTATGATGTAGGTGTGATGTGTCATTCCATATTCTTTCTGAAAATATGCTTATGATATGAATATGACATAACTGAGATATACTTTATGCTAGATGGCCTCGTAAGATATTATTGAAAAAGTTATGATTTACTGAATGCGATTATCCTATTTGTATGCATGTATCATTTCTGTATCTGAAATTAGGAACTTTGACTATATCAGTATCTCTACTATGCTACTTTGGGTGACGCCCACTGCCAACACTTCGGGTACAACAATGGAAAAGCCAGACAGGGCAGATGGCCCATCAACAAGGAGAATGGACTGTAAAAGAGCTTAGTCTTCCTGTGAACCAAAGGCATGCATACGGGGTGTGCCGGGCGTGCCTAATGCAGAGGTGGGCAAACGACAGCCTGAGGGCCACATCCAGCCCTCGGGACCATCCTTCCCGGCCCTTGAGCTCCCGGCTGGGGAGGCTAGCCCCTGGCCCCTCCCCTGCTGTCCCCTCTCCCCCACAGCCTCAGCTTGCCGTGCTGCCAGGGCTCTGGGTGTCGTGGCTGGCTCCAGCTCAGGGGCGGATTTACCAGTAAACACAGGGTGCCCTGGCACAGGGCTTCTCAACAACAGGGGCCCCCAGGGCTGGGCACTTGGGCAGCTCAGCACCGGTGCACCCCCTAGAGGGGTGGGGGGGCTGCACTGTGGGGGCAGGGGAGAGCAGGGAGGGAGGCTCACCTACAGCCTCAGGGGAGCAGGCGGGAGGTACGGGTGGCAGGAGCGCGGCAAACGCCGGCTTGAGGACTTGGGAGGAGCACAGGGCGGCCGTGCAGCTGGCTGGAGAGAAGTGGCGCTTTGAAGGGGAAACTGCCGTTTCTCTCCAACTGCGTGGCTGTCCCTGCTCCTCCTGAGTCCTCCACCCCTGTTCACAGGGTCACATTCTGAAAGGGGCTTTAGAGGGAGGGTTGGATAGAGGGTGGGGTCCCGGGGGGCCGGTTAGGGGAAAGTAGCAGGGGGGGTTGGATGGGTCAGGGGTTCTGAGGGGGCCAGTCAGGGGGCAGGAAGTGGGAGGGGCGGATAGGGGGCAGGGGCCAGGCTGTTTGGGGAAACACAAACTTCATGGTCAAGTTTGAATGAAGGGAAACCTACTGATGTATTGTTGGATGAGGGCAAGCAGGCTTATCTGTCCAAAGAAGAAGAAGAACGGTGCCATAACTGAAGTGTAATGGAGCAACTGATTGACATTGTTCTGTGTTTGGCAAAAGGTGGGAGACCATTCAGAGGTCACAATGAAAAAGCTGACCGTTTTGAGAAAGGTTTATTTCTAAATCTTGGCAATATGCTCCAAAAATATGATCCCGTAATGGCAAAGCATGTGCAACAATCTCTTTGAAATGCTACCTATCTGAGTAATCGCATCCAAAATGACTTAATTGTGGCCTTGCACAATGTTGTGCAACAAAAGATTGTGTCTTCACTAAATGGAAAAATGGTCTCAATAATTGTCAACGACACTACTGACCATGGACACCATGAACAGATGTCCATTGTGGTGCGGTATTTTGGCAATGAAAAACATAGTCCAGTTGAACATTTTGTGTCTGTTCAGAGACTATTAACAGTTGATGTTCAGTCTATTTTTGACCAGTTAAATGACATCCTTGGCATTCTTAAAATTGACTGGTCATCAGTGATGTCTATCTGTTTTGATAGCACATCTACTATGTCTGGATGTACTGTGGGAGTTCAAATGAAATGTAAAGAAAGAAACAGCAAAATACTATATGTACACTGCTATGCGCATTGTTTGAGCCTCGTCCTAGTAGATGCATGCACTTCAAGTAAACAAAACAGAACTGTCTTTGATTTTTTTGGTGTTATTCAGACTCTTTATGCCTTCATGGAGGGGAGTCCTGTGCGACATGCAGTAATGGAGAAGATTTCACAAGAAGTAGGATCCCAGTTGAAGACTTTGAAGTCTCTGTCAAACACAAGATGGGCATGCAGAGCAGAAGCAGTGGCTACTGTAAAACAAAATTACTCCATCATTTTCCAAGCTTTATAAGAGATTATTGAAACAACTTGCCTTGCTGATGCTAAAATAAAAGCCAGGGGCCTTATCCATGAACTAAATTCATTCAAGTTCATCTTTGCCCTTCACATGATGCACCCTATTCGCCAGATGGTGGTAAAAGTGAGTAAGGCTCTTCAAGCTCCAGATCTCAAATTACGTACTGCAATGACAGGGGTGAAAAGCTTGCATAACTCTTTGGCTGCAATGAGAAGTGGCCCAGAATGTTTTCAATGACACTGTGACAATGTGTGTAGAGAATGATATATTGATTCCCCCAGTTAAGAAGAGAAAAACGTCCACTTGTATTGATGATGCGTTTGAGTCCCAGCATCACTTTGATACAAAAGAGGAGCAGGAGAGAATAACTTTATTTTACCCACTCCTAGATTTAATGATTACCAGCATTGACCCCCAGTGATTTGAACAGGAGACTTGTAAAATTGTAACTGCAATGGGAAAACTGCTGAGCTTAAACATTGGCAGGGACGATATGAGAATCATTGCCAACAAATTTAAAGTGTCCTTGGATGTGTTGGAAGCTGAAGTCTTTGGGGTTATGACGGATCTGTTCCTAAAGGTAGCACTATGAACACCACCAGAGAATGGGTTGATTGGCTAAAGGAATCGGATCGGTCTTCCATGTTCCAGGCCTTTTACAAATCTATTCAATGCTTTGCAGCCTTACCTGCTACAGGCTGTTCATGTGAAAGAGCCTTTTCGAAACTAGCACATGTAAAAAACAAACTAAGAAGTACAAAGTCCCAACAGCTCCTTGACTCACTCATGATTTTGTAAATTGAACAAGAATTGGCTTCGTCAGTTAATTACAATGATGTGATTGAGGAATTTAAGTCCATAACACCTGGTGAGCGATGTCTCATTCTCTAGAACAGGAAGATGAAGAAACCTTAATCTGTTTTGGTCAATTTGGGTTATCTGGTTAAAGATAAAGATCATGAAAATTGACTGTATCTTTGAATAAGCCTGGTTATCACTACAGCAAACATTTGGTATTTTGTGTCTCATTTTTTAAGTTTGTATTTTTTAAGTAAAGTTTAGTTGTTAATTTAAAAAAATTAAGTTTAGTTAAGTTTTAGTTTCTTTCGTTTGTTTGATGAATAAAAATAATGTCCTTTATGATTGAGTATTCAATAAATGTTCGCCTTTTGAAAAAAAAAATAAAAAAATCCTTGGGTGCTCACCCTAATGATATGTGCTGCGCACGCATATGCTGTGAACATGTGGGTCAGCCTGTGAAGAAGGGCTACAAGGGCCCTACAGAGACAGGTGGTCTTGTCACCTGATACTAAAACGTTATCTGGGACTTCTTGTAACTTTCCACTGTAAGGGAAGGGGGGTCAAACCAGGAAACAAAGGCCTCCTGCCTTATGCAAATCCTATTTAAGGGTGGGGAGTGAGGTAATCCCGGTCATCAGTTCTCCCCTACTATGCCACCCAAGATGACTGCTGGAAACAACTAAGGCTGAACAGGGGGAAAAAACTGGGCCCAGGCTGGAAGGGCATCTGGCCTGTGAAGATTATTAGAACCACATTTAGGGTGAGAACTCACATGTAACCAGTTTCTTTAGTGTATTAAGCTTAGATTGCGTGCTCTGTTTTATTTTCTTAGGGCATGGCTATACTTGCCGATGTAGAGCACGATGAGTTAAACCAGTCCTCGGAGAATACACTAGGGAAAGCGCTGCAATGTGTTCACACTGTCAGATTCAAGTGCACTGGCATGGCCACATTAGCCGTTCTTGCAACGCCACAGAGAGCAGTGCATTGTGGTAGCTATCCCAGTGTTCAAGTGGCTGCAACATGCTTTTCAAATGGGGGGGCGTGGAGTGTGACAGGGAGTGTGTTGTGTGTATGTGGGGGGGGGAGAGATTTGGTCTTTGGGGCGCTGAGAGTGTGTCGTCTTGTAAATTCAGACAGCAGAAGACCCCCCCCCCCCTTCTCCCGCCTCTCTCTCACACACTCACAGCAAGCAGCATTCCACAGTAATGGTTGCTTTGTCCCGGAGGAGATAAGTAGCCGGCTGTCAGAAGCGGAGCTTTGAAAGGGCATATCCGCATTCCTACAGCCTAGTTCAAAACAATGACAAGAGTAGCCATGTGACTTAAGGCAGTGTTTCTCAAATTATTGTACTGGTGACTCCTTTCACACAGCAAGCCTCTGAGTGTGACCCCCCCTTATACGTTAAAAACACTTATTTATATATTTAACACCATTATAAATGCTGGAGGCAAAGCGAGGTTTGGAGTGGAGTCTGACAGCTCATGATCCCCCATGTAATAACTTTGTGACCCCCTGAGGGGTCCTGACCCCCAGTTTGAGAACCCCTGACTTAAGGGGATTATGGGATGTTTCCTGAGGCCGATCACAGTGCAGTAATGCAACACCTCGTTCACACTGACGCCTGGGCGTTTCAGCCGAGGCGCAGCAAGTGTTATGCTTCTCATGGAGGTGGATTACCAGGAGTGCTCTAGCTGCAGAGTCCAGGCGCTCTAAGTGCCTTGCCAGTGTGGATGGGTTGGGATTTAGGGTGCCTGGGGCTGCTTTAATGCGCTCTAACTTGCAAGTGTAGCCAAGCCCTTAGTTATCTGCCTCGTTCTGTCTGCTACCTCCGTAACTACTTAAAATACATCTGTTATAGTTAATAAATTTATTTCTGGTTTATAATACAACCCAGTTTATGTGATTTCTAACTGGGGGGCGAGAAATTGTGTGTACCCTCTCCCACATTGAGGGAAGAGGCGAATATAATATATCCTTTGGTCTTACTCCAAGGGAGGTAGACATCTGAGTGCTGGAGCAAGTCCCTTAAACTGAGTCTTCCCAGAGCTGATCTGCAGCTGGGTGTGGCCCAGCCTGTATGTGTGTTAGATGAGGTTTTAAGAGCCTAGCTCAGCAAGACTGGTTAAAGGGGGCCCATGCTGACAGGGTAGACTCAGTGGTATCTCAGCGCATCAGGGGTCCAACCTGTCACAATAAGGTGGTTAGTAAACGAAGCTCCACTTTCTCAGCCAATACAGGATACTGACTGGGAGATCTGGAACTTGATAGCTCTACTGGTCTCCTCCATCTTTAACATCCATCATCCCATTTTTTTTGTGTGTTTTTGCTAAAATGGGGCATGGAGCCTAAATAATGTTTGTACTTATAGGCAAATAAAAATGCTGAAAGTTTGATAAACTAGAACTATCAATATCCTTCTGACTATTCGTTGTAACAAAACTTCTGTTTAAAAGTTCTCAGAATTCTAGGAACTAGGATTTCATAATAAATTCCCATCACTGTATGTAATCTCATCAAAAAGAAATCGAGTTAGTTTGGCAGGATCTATTTTCCATAAAGCCATGTTGATTTGCATTAATTACATTATCCTCTTTTGGTTCATTATTCATCAAGTCCCATATAGCCACTCCATTATCTTGTCCAGGATTGATGTCAGCCTGACAAACTTATACTTACATGGGCCATCCCATTTACCTTTTAAAAAATTGGCACATTAGCTTTCTTCCAGTCTTCTAGAACCTCTCCAGTGCTCCAAGATTTATTTAAAACAACATTAATGGTCCAGCAAGCTCCTCAGCCAGATCTTTTAAAACTCTTGCATGCACATTATCTGGACCTGTTGATGAAAAAAGGTCTAACTTTAATAGAAACAATGGGGAGTGTGGTGGCACCTTAAAGACTAACAGATTTATTTGGGCATAAGCTTTCGTGGGTAAAAATCCACTTCTTCAGATGCAGCTGAAGATGCAACCCACAAAAGCTTATGCCCAAATAAATCTGTTAGTCTTTAAGGTGCCACTGGACTCCTTGTTGTTTTTGTGGATACAGACTAACATTTCTACCCCTCTGACACTTAACTTTAATAGCATCTGTTTAACATCCTCCAGGGATACTAGTGGGGTGGAAAGAATGTTATCACCACCTAATGATGGGACTACATCAACTCCCTCCCCCGTACAAAACAAAAATATGTATTGAAACCCCGAGACTTTTCTGCATTATTATTGATAATTCTACCATTCCCATCTAGTAATGGACTAGTAGCATTGTCAGGATACTTTTTGTTCCTGATATATTCAGAACAACTCCTTCTTATTGTCCTTAACTCTTCCGGCCTTATATTCCTCCTTATGTCCCTTGGCTTCCCTTATCAATTTTTTACAACTCCTAACTTCTGATTTATATTCATTACTATCAACTTCCCCTTTCTTCCATTTCTTACTTATTATTATTTTACAGCTGCCTCACTTACCTTCTAAACTAGGTTGTTTTTTTAACCTGCACAGACTTAAACAACACAGACAAAGATTTTGGCTTTTGGAGCATCTAGTAAGGTGTTCTGAAATGATTCCCAATGATTATTCACTTTTTTTAATTAAATTTGTCCTCCCAGCTGATTTGGCTCATAATTGTTTTCAGCTTTGTGAAACTGGCCCTGTTAGACCACCACATGTATATATATTGCTGGTGTGGGCTTTATTCTGTATGCACATTATAAATGTGATCAAGTCACGATCACTGGAACCTAAGATACCATTAAAGAGGAACTGATCACAGAACTAATAATCAGTGGTGTAAGTAGAAATCATTTCTTGCCAGTACTGCACTCATGGGACGGACACAAGGAAGGGCACGTGACATCCCCACATGACCTTCCATGTGACTCCTCCCCACCTTGCCCCCAGCCCAGAGCTCCCATGCTTTCTCTGTCCCCTCTGATACCCCCCTTACCTGTCTAAAATTTTACAACTGCATTTGTTAAACCAATGCAGTTGTAAAATGATGCTTTGGGCCCCTGGTGCCACCTATACTTCCAGGTGTCATTGAGGATCCAGCAGCACCCCAAATTGAAAACTTCTTAAATGAAAGAAGGATAGGAAGGACAATCACCCCACTTTCCCTTAGCACATGATCAGTGCCTCCCTTATGTCCAAACTAAGCTTCTGCCAACTTGCCTTTATCTAAGTATTGCTCTCCGCCAGGCACTAGGAAAGCAAAGATGCTGCACCATCTGGGTTTGATGGAAAAGAGGCATAGAACTGTGTGTGCCAGGTGCATCTTGATAGAACTACAGCCCAAATTGTTTTGTTATTTTCCTCAGCATGACATATAGGAGGGGCAATCAAAATCAGCCTGGCAGAACATGCATGAGAACTGTCTCTAAACAGATAAGCAGTTGATCAAAATCACATTCTCTGATCTCTTGGGGCCAAATTCTGTTCCACTGAGATCAAAAGGAGTTTTGCAATTGAGTTCAATGGGAACAGGCTTTGACATTTGGAGAGGAAAGAACAAAACCACTCAAGCAAGGGCTATGTTGCTTATACCACAGGTATCAAAGGCTGCTGACTCATGTGAGAAAGTCAGCAGATATCTGATCTTTGTCCATTGCAAGGGAGAAATCAGCAATCAATGAGGCTAGAACAGTCTCTGTACCATATCCAATTTATAAGCCCATCTGCAAATGATCAAGGAAATATGAAGGCTCCAGATTACCTTAAAGTCCTCAGACCCTTGGTTAGAATGCTCCCATATGTTCATAGTCCGGAGGCTGGAGCAGGAAAGAGGCCAGAGCAGAATAATAGAAAAATGGATATGTTTCCAGGCCAGGGCCTTTTAGCTTCTGCCAAGTGCCAAGTAAAGGCAAATCTGTTCTTACCATGAAAGATGGTATTTGGAGTCACATGGGCAAGTTACATGTCCATTACCCCTACCCATATTCTAGTTAGAACATTCACAAAAAGTCCATAAGTGTAGACAGGCGTTTTCCAGGGTCCATTGTGAGCTAAGTTTCCTTAATGGGCCTTTCAACTTGACTTGTCCCTTCATGTGCTGGCTAAATACCTTGTGAGCCTTACCACAGGAGCAAACCTGTAGTAAACATAGCTAATATTTATAACTTCAAATACCAAGATGAATATACATGCATAGAAATAATCATAAGTACCAGCTATTTAATCTACATGATTATTCCCAAAAGAGATTCTGAAAAATCACACCACGTACCTGAGACCCTAAGTGCCAGCACCGTGCCCCACTGGAGTTTTGTCATCTGTTCTGTAACAACCGAGATGGAGCCAGTGACATGACTCCATTTAGCTTAAAAGGGCAAGGTTAATTTTTAGCTGTTCAGGTGTGACTGCACTTTTAGTCAGTGAGGGCACACTGGCTGGCACAGATTCAAATTAATGGGCTTCAGTGTTCCTTTGCAGTTAACTTTCTAATGTTCATAAACCTGGTATGTGCTGAGATGGTTTAAAGTGTAACACAGGTTTTTAGGTTTGCAAATCTGTGAACTCTGCCTCTTTGAGATTTTACTATTAATTAATTATTATTATTATTATTTTTTGCTGGTCATAATGTGGGAGGGTCTCCTCTCCGCCCTCTGCTCATGAGGTTATGTATGTGTCTGGTAGCACTTTTCTGATCACCAGTTGGAAGGAATTTTTTTTCAGTAAGTGTGGACTGATTCTTTTCTCTTAGAAGGCATGTAATTTTTTCAGGTTCACACTGATTAACACAGAAAACAATTGGGGCTGTTAAACTTTCTTCAGATTCCGTAGAAAATTAAGTTCAGCTATATTTTCCAATACAGTGATGAAATGAGTGTTTCTACTCACTTTCCCGCAAAATATGTAGTATTTCAGTCTGTTTATATGGGATATGGGAGCTGGGTGAGGAGCCATTTCAACATATGGATGACTTATTAAAAGACAAATTTTAAGTAGAACTGTATCCTAAACTGCATTATGGTATTGTACCCAAAAATTGCATTTCAATGGGAGATTCAACTTCCTTTATAGGAACAGAACAGACTCCTGAAAACTCTTGCTATTTGCATGTCTATGGACCACTTTTGTGGTAAGAGTTTCAAGAGCCTGTTAGACTAGTTCGGCTGCAAAGAAGAATTCTATGTACACTGGGGACAACACCTGATACCTATCAGGTTGCAAAACTGGGCTGACATCAGAATCCAAACATCTTCTGGTCCAGTGCAAGCAGAGGCATTCCTCTGATGATTTGGACTTGATGTGATGCAAAATGAATGTCATGGATACTTCAGACCAATGGGGAGAAACAGAATAAAAACCACTGTTTAAACACCTTCAGTCCATCCCCCCTCCACCACTCCTCTCTTGAGGACTCCTGACCAATTTAACAGCACAATACATATTCTAAAAAACTTAAACAAAGCCTTTGTTTAAGTTTGTTAGCATATGCATTGTGCTGGTAAAGCCTTATAAAGAATGAATGCCCTCCTTAGCTGTGTTCAGCTCCTTTAAGGAGCAGAGCGCAGCCCCAAGTCTTTTGAGTACCCCGTGCCCCCTAAAAATCTCTTGCCAGTACTGCATACTGGAGAGTACTGCCCTACTTGCACTACTGCTAATAATTATCTGTTAGGACAAGGTCTCATATAGCATTCTCTCATGTTTGGCTGCAACACTTTTTGAGTTAGGAAATTGTCATCTATAATGTTTAGAAATTCCAAGGATGTTTTAGTACTGGCAGCATATGACATTCAAATTGAAATCATCCCGCTTCCCCCCCACTGTAGATATGTACATAAAGAAGTGGTCATCCTGTTAGCTACTGTGATTTGGTGATCTGTAGCAGACACCAACTAGTACGCCGTCTTGTTGGGACATTGATCCATAAGCATTCAAGATAATTTTCTTCTGAGTCTCAGGAGTAAGGCCCTACAACTGCACCTGCTCAGTCTCCTGACAGCTTAAGAAGTCAGCTAGACTGCCTGATGGACTGCCCTGCCTGATTGGTTGAGGCAGCTAACAGGCCATTTCTTAAGCCCCACCGCAGCAACTTGTGGGCTGCTCAGTGCACATGCCTGTGGATTCTGTGCCTGCTTGTGCTTGCCTCATTCCAAGCCCTGCTCTTGCTTGGCTTCTCCACCACTCCAGCCAACAGCTTGCCCTGTGCCCAGCCTTGTTCCAGGCCTGTCCCAACCTTGGAATCAGCCCTGCTCCTACCTTCCCTGACTTCAGGTGACCCACTCATGACTTTCAGTGCCAATCCCCAGTTCTGACTTTTCTTTGACCTGGGGTCTGACATTTAGACTCTGACCACTAGACCTGACTCCTGCTCCAACCACTAAGCTTGATCACCTATGACTCGGTCCACTGACACTGAGTTATCAGTGACTTGGAAACAGGTAATGCCATTTTTGACATAGAGTGCTAATCCCCTCCCCTCTTGCTTATTCTATCCTTTGTAAACTAGTTTATAACCACTGATTTTAAAATTCCAACTGTGTGAATCATCTCACCAGGTTTCAGTAGTACCAACTAGATTGAATTTATGCTCATAAATGAGCAATTCTAATTCCTCTGGTTTGCTACCCAGGCTCCTAGCCTTGGCATATAGGCAATTCAAAAATGTCTCCTTTTTGTGCCCTTGTGTTCATTGATTAATTTTATTCTCAACATCTCAATTTTGTGCTGAATGCTCATATCTTCCCTCCTTTTAACCTTCCCTTTTGGTATTAATTTAACCTTCTCCTGACCATTCTAGCCGGCCTGTCCCCAAAGACATTGGTCCCCCTCCTACTGAGGTGGAGGCCATCCAAACTATACATCCCCCTCTCTTCATAGAAGGTAGACCAATGGTGCACAAAAACAAAACCCTACACCACCTACCTAGCCAATGATTCACTTCCAGAATCTTCTACCTTCTGTCTTCCTCTCCTCATAGGGCAGGAAGGATCTCAAAGAAGTGTGCTTGGATATTCTTCTTCAGCATGCTTCTGAGTTTCCTGAAGTTATCTACTATCTGTGAGATATCCCAAGATGTAGTGTCATTAATGTTAATATGAGTCATTGCCAATGGATCCTTGCCCTTAGACTTCAGAAGCCTATCCATTCGTAGCATGACATCATGTGTCCTGACTCTGGGAAGGCAGCACACCATCCTGTTGTCCACCTGTAACCTCACAGAATGTTCTTTCAGTTCTTCTGAGTATTGAATCTCCAACAAGGATCATCTGTCTTCCTTGAATTGTTGGAAAACTCTTTGTGGGTAGTGTTAGGGGGCTTATTCCTTCACCCACTTACTTCCCTGGTCCTTCTCACATGAACAGAGAGCAACAATACCCAAAGTCCAAAGGTGCAAACAATTCGATGTTTATTGGGGTGAACTTCCAGCAATCATGATTCCAGTTTCCTTCCTTAGTGGCCCCCTTCCCAGCTCTGACATCACAGAGCCTTACACCTGTGTCCCTGTTCCCATTCCTGTCCTTAGCCAAACATGATTCCAATTTCCTTACCCCCATTCCCTGTTCCCATTCCCCCCCACCCACTCACTTCCTCATTGACTGCGGACTACATAGTAAAACTTGAGTTCTGCTTAGCTATATCTTAATCAATCATTTTCCTGAAATTTAACTAACCAATCCTAACATATTGTAACATGATTATGTAACCAATTATATCCCACTACCTTAATTAGTTTACCCCTAGCAAAATTAATTATACAGCGGACAGAAACAATCACAGAACAAGACAGAGATTATACAGACAAACAATAGCAAAGTGGGAACTATAATGACAAAACAATACAGAAGTGAGGATTTCACATCCCAGCTATTGATAAGTAAGTTCTTGCCAGACAGGATGCTATCAAACGAAGTTTCCTTTTACATTTTCTAGGCACTTCCCTTTCTCTGGAGGCGATAGGCATTATCAGGACAGGATTGTATTCCTAACAGCCCAATAGCACCTTATTTCAATGTGACTAGGTTGGAATGTGAGGATGTGACCGGTCGCTTCCCAGCTTATGGCTGCCTCTGTTGCTTAGCCAAAGGCCTTAGCCCAAGAACAGGGCCTCAGACTGTCACAGTAAGAGAAAGACCTTACACCGGCAGACAGTGATTTTGATTCTTTCTTTTATACCTCTATAACTAGCCAAGTGATAAGAATACACCTAAATTCTTAGAGTACAGGCCTTTACCGACAGGCCTGAATATCTATATCCTAACAGGTAGACTTGATTTTCTTACAGGTTGGGCTGAGGTCATCCACATCTGTGTCTCATACATCTCTCTGTTCCCTTGGACGTACTGGATCTTCAGAGGTATCTTCCACAGTTTACACATTGAGGACCTGATATCAATTTGAAACTTCTGTCTGTACGGAATTCCTCTTGTTTCTCTGCTCTTTGATTGCAGTGTGGGTAGGCATACTCATCCTAGCTTTAGACTAGCTGGTGCAAGTGACAGCAGTAGTAAGGACATGAAAGTGTGTGCTTCAGCATAAGTTAGCCAGCTCAATACAAGTCTACAATGGACTTGTACTTGGGTTGCTGGCCCACAGCACCACATCTACACTACTATGTTACCTCTGCTAGCTACACTAAAACTAACAAGAATATGCATACCCACCAAAAAAGATATTAGAATTGGAAATGGCATAGAGAAGGGCAGCAAAATGATTAGGTGTGTGGACCAACTTCCATATGAAAAGCAATTAAAACGACTGGGACTGTTTGTCTTAGAAAAGAGATGACCAACGGGGTGGATCAGATAAAGTTTTATAAAATCTTGAGTGGTATGGAAAAAGTAAATACAGAAGTGTTATTTACTCCTTCACATAACACAAGAACCAGTGGTCACTTGATGAAATCGATAGGCAGCAAGTTCAAGACAAACCAAACCAAACATGCTTCTTCACACAACACAGAGTCAACATGTGGAATTTGTTGTCATGGAATGTTGTGAAAGTCAAAAGTATTACTGGGTTAAAAAAGCAATAACATAAGTTCAAGGAGGACAGGTCCATCAACAACTATTAGTCAAGATGGTCAAGGATGCAACCCCATGCTTTGGGTGTCCCTAAATCTCCAAGTACCAGAAGCTGGGACTAGGTGACAGGTGGAATGGATAACTTGAAATTGCCCTTTCTGTTCATTCCCTCTGAAGCACTTGGCACTGTCAGAAGACAGGATATTGGGCTAGATGGGCATATTCGGTCAGAGCAATGGGCCATTCTTATGTTCCCCATGCTGCAACCATACCTTCATTTGTGATGTAGACATACTATGACACGCTGCTTAAGTACTGTATTCCTGAGATCATCCTTCTTGAAAACAGGCCCAGAAATACCTCTTTTTAAAAAGGATCTGTTCACCACTGTAATAAGAGACCAGGTTCTAAAGGAATAATTGTTACCAAAAATGCCCAAGACCATCAGCAGTTATACATAGAGCTACTTTTATTGTGTGTGTGGGAACACCTGGTTTGAGGATATTTTCACAAATCAAAGCACCAAGATTAGTTTTCTGTGATCCCTGGGGTGCTGTCATGTGTGGGTATTTGAATCACCATGGAAATTTTCATGAATGGTTATCTGTTCAAAAATTTATACAAGACATTTTACTTATTTGCTGATCACTTTTTCCCCTGTTTTAAAATGGTTCAGTCATCCAGTCAGAAGCAACAGCATGTGACTTGATCAACTACAGAAAACAAGAATGGACACATACTGAGCAGCTGAAGAGAACAGTTTGCAAGTGTCACATAGTTGAATGAATATTTTTTTTAACCGATTTGGCAAATGACAGATTCAAGGACTATAGGATTGGTTACAGATTATTCACTAACCAGAGGAGGGGTACATTCATAATGATTATTATACCTAATAAATAGTTCAACTAGCATTATATTATACATGGTGAACTAAATTCATACCAGATGCAATTCTACCAAAGGCAATGGAATGATACCAGAGACTGATGCAGCACCCTTTCTTAAAGTGATTTCCAAATAGATATAATGTTTCAGGTGCTTCAACCTTAGGGTCATAGGATTGCTGGGTGGAAAGAGACCTTGATAGGTAATCTAGTCCAGCCCCCTGTGCTGAGTCAGGACCAACTAAACCTATAACATCCCTGACAGGTGTTTGTCTTACCTGTTCTTAAAAACCCGCAATAGTGGTGATTCTACACCTTCTCTTGGAAGCCTGTTCCAGAGCTTAAATACCTTTATAGTTAGAAAGTTTTTTCATAATATGAAACCCAAATCTCCCTTGCTGCAGCTTAAGTGGTTTATTTCTTGTCCTGCTTTCAGTGAACATGAAGAACAATTGATCACTGTCTTCTTTATAACAGCCCTTAACGTATCTGAAGATTTATCAGGTCCTCCCTCAGTCGTCTTTTCTCAGAATTAAACATGCCCAGTATTTTAAACTTTTTTCCTCATAGGTTAGGTTTCCTAAGCCTTTTATCATTTCTGTTGCTCTCCTCTGGACTGTCTCCAGTTTGTTCACATCGTCCCTGATGTGCGGCACTCAGAACTGGACACAGTACTCCAGCTGAGGCCTCCCTAGTGCTGATTGGAGCGGAACAATTACCTTCCATGTCTTACATACAACATCTGTTAATACACCCCAGAATGATCTTAGCCTTTTTTGCAACTGCATCACATTTTTGGCTCAGTCAATGTGCGAGCCACTATAATTCCCAGGTCCTATTTAGTAGTACTACCACCTAATCAGTTATTCCCCTTTTTGTAGCTGTGCATTTGATTTTTCCTTTCTAACTGAAGTACTTTGCATTTGTCTTTATTGAATTTCATCCTGTTGATTTCAGACCACTACTCTAATTTGTCACAGTCATTTTGAATTCTAATCCCTCTCTCTAAAGTGCTTGGAACCCCATCCTGTTTGGTGCCATCTTCAAATTTTACAAGCATAGTCTCCATTCTACTATCCAAGTCATTAATGAAAATATTGACTACTACCACACTCACAACTGACCCCTGTGGACCCCACTAGATACGCCCTCCAATTTGACAGCAAACTGTTTTAACCTTCTTAACAGTTGGTTCTCCATTTGTTTTAGTTCTTTTGAAGTGAAGGAGCGATTGTCTGTAATAAGGGATACTTTCACACACATTTGAACCCATATACCTTCCAGTTGTAAGCCATCCATTTTTCTGGCCACATTTGCTAACTATTAAAGAAATTCTGTGTTTAAGATATTTCCTCCTTCTCAGCTCATTGTCTCCTATTGGCTCTCACCACGGAATCATTTTGCTCAATGTGCAATATCAGTTATTTCCATAGCAACAGGCTTTTGTGCTGGCTCAAACTTAAGATTTTAACAACTTCATTTGCAGATTCAAACAGCAGAAGGAACTGGGCTGCAAAGGGAGAAAGTTCTTATTCAAATGCAAATATCTTCAATAATAGCTAAGTGGACGCAGAAAATGACTGTCCAAATATATTCTTTTCTATCCAACTGTTCTCTTTTTGAATTTGATCCAGTGTGAAAGATCTTCAAGTGATACTTTTGACACAAGAGACCATCACGTGTTTTTGGACCCCCCTCAAACAATGCACAGGCCCAGCAGGCACAGTACTGAATGAGTTTTGTCCCTTTATTTATTGAATGGTGTTAGTTTATTTCAACAGGAGCTTTGATCTGTTTCTGCCAATATCCCTATGGGGTCCCTTGGGAATCTGTTTTAGGCCTGTTTCTCTTTAGAACCAATTTCTTCATTAGGACAGAGTTCTGTGCTAATGATGCCCAGGTTTATCTTTTACCTCAGCCCAATATTGACTCTGTTCCATTGCAGGAGGTTTTATTTTGCCAAAAAGAAATGAAAATGTTGACTGCAGACAACAGCTGATAAAAGAGAAGCCCCTGGGTCATTGGGGCCTCCTGCCCTCCTTCTCCATTCTCGAGGGAGGCATCTGCTCCCCATTCAGTAGCATCTCAAATCTTGATGGGCATGAAATTAATGTCCACTCAGAGGTAAAAAATGTGGATGACATTTCTGTCTATGAATCTCTCCCTGAAAAACTCTCATGTTTGAATCCTGGGCTCTTTCATCATTTGTGTACCATCAGTGAGAGATTATGGCGAGTCTTTAGACTCAGATTGAATGGAGCACCACGAGTCTCATTCACACCTTTCTCACCTTTGACAGCTCAAGACTGCGATGCTCTGTTTACCAGCCATCCTGCTGGCTCTATTTTGGCTTATGCAGTAGGCAGCTGCTCAGGCACCAACACATACCAAGGAAAAAACAATGAATTTCTACACCTTGAATGTCTTACTCAGCTAGGAGTGAATTAAGTCTATACTGGTCCTGGGTGCTTCAAAACTTCACTTTGACTCAGCTGGCACGCATAGCTCATGCTGCAGTCTGAGGAGTCACAGGATCTGACCCCTCCCCTCCCCCACCCTGCTACCCTACTTTTCTTTGGCTCACATCATCTAACATGGTCTGAGTGTTGAGGGACCCAGTGCATTTCCTCATCCAAGTCCTTTGCCCCAGTGAAGTGGCTGGCCAGAAACAATGAACTGCATGTCAGTCAGAGAGCCTGATGCTCACTGACTTATTGCTGCAGCGAGGTTCCCTCCAAGCTCAAGGTCAGCCCTCCTCTGCTACCTGCTCCTGAGAGAAACATTTTTTAAGGCAAAGTTAATATATACATTTGTATATGACCAGACTTTTTTTAGGTCAAAACATGAAGGCACTTTTCAGGAGGAGGCATGTCAGTTTGCACAAAGGTCAGTCCTGCCATCGGTACTCAACTCAGCAGAGCCCCCACCGCTTATCAGTACAGCATTCAAAGTGGGAGAGGAAGGAGTGCTTGCTACACTCTGAAAAGGGATGCAACAGTGACTGCTCCCCCAATCTACCTTGGAGACAATGCCTCCAGAAGCTCCTGCTGGGGCAGTGCCCCTCCACATCACCCACAATGCTCCTGGTGGCTTTACAGCCACACTTCTAACCATAGTTGCAAAGACTCTTGGATAGTTTTGGATGAAAAGTGCTGCAAGCTAGCATGAGCCGGTATATGGCACTGGGCTGGGACTTAGGAGGCCTATTCCCAGCTCTGCCACTGGGCTTCTGGGTGTCTTTGGGCAAATCTTTTGTACAAGGCACACCTGTAAAATGGCAATACTGATACTTGCTTCCTTTGTAAGATGCTTTAGGATCTATGGATGAAAAGTGGTACATGAAAGCCAGGTAACACTATATGGCATTGAATAGCATCTTACAGTCTCCACCCTCCATTCATTGATCACTAGTTGGTGCTCGGTTCTAAAATATACCTGAAAACCTCTGAGTACTATGGACTTTAAAACAATGGATTTAGTACCATGATAGTCATTGCAATAAATACATTTCTTAAGGAATCTAATATCAGTTTGTTCCATGTCATCTACAAACTAATCTTTTTTTAGTTGATTTTCACAACTGGTAATAAGGATGGATTTTTTCCCTGCCTAAGAGACAGGCCTCATTCAAGACCATTTATCCAGATCCCGCCAAGCTTTAGTGTTTTGATATACTGGTATACGCATCTGAACTGAATTCTGCAAACCCCAAACCCATCTAGCCCATTCAATCCATTTTTACATTCAATTGTGCATTTTATGGTATTTATTTTATTATTATTAATTAGTTGTTCAAGTGCTCCAGGATTTTACATTTTTGCAACAAAGCACCCACAAATACATCCAGCACTCACCTACAAATACATCCAGCACTCACAAAACAGCAGAAAGAGGGAATATGTGGTGCTGAAGTCTGAACCCTTGAGGGCAACAAGATTTTCTTCTGGGTGGGGGGAGAGGGGGTACCAAGAACAGGTCCCCTCTCTTGTAGCTTAAAAATTTGGCCTACAGGTTTCTTTCTCTTTCAGCAAGAAGCAGTGAGCAAACCCGATGGACACCATGAAATCGGGTGGCTCAAAGCCATGTTATAAGAATTATTTGGCTTCCCTGAATCAAGGCTTTACTGGTCTGTTCAATTGATCTAGTTCCATGATTTCCTGCCAGGCCAATTAGGCTAAGCATCTCTTTAATTACAAACCTGCAGTGGAAAAGACCATGAAAATTACGACATAAAAAGGAGGCCCTTGAATTTCACACCCTTCCTCACACCCAGAACTATTATATATACACAACAGTACACATGCTGTCTGTTTTCAGTACCTTTGTTGGATTGGCTGCAATGACAACGTGCTGCAGCACTGACTAATCCTTACTGATCATTACCCACTGGAGACTTTAAAGGCCTTTGGCTGACATTATCAGTGAATGAGTGTATTTTCTGGTAACGAATAAGCAATTATGAGTCACGAGGCTGCTGTGTGTGCAAACTGGGCCTATGAAAATCCTAGCAACAGCCAAGAGGGAAAGCTATTGCAATTCACCTCTTACTAAAGTTTATGCCAGTTGCAGCAGATTGTTCAAATTCATTTGCAGAGATTTTTTTGTATACCCTCATCTCAGCAAAACCAAACCGGAAAGATGTCTGACCTTTAATGTTACAACAGTCCTGCCTTTCTCAAAACACTATTATTTCCTCCACTTTAATGACTGTGGCTTTTGAACGTGGAAATTTTACTTTGAAAGTGCTGTTCAATTCTTCAGCTTCACTTTGCAAGAGGGAGAATCTATGATTGCTCAATATGGGAGTCATTTTTTTGGATGGGATGGAACTAGGGTTCCTAAAGCAGGAATATGCCTTCTACTATAAAATCACATTTCAGAGTAACAGCAGTGTTAGTCTGTATTCGCAAAAAGAAAAGGAGTACTTGTGGCACCTTAGAGACTAACCAGTTTATTTGAGCATAAGCTTTCGTGAGCTACAGCTCACTTCATCGGATGCATACTGTGGAAAGTGTAGAAGATCTTTTTAGTATGCATCCGATGAAGTGAGCTGTAGCTCACGAAAGCTTATGCTCAAATAAATTGGTTAGTCTCTAAGGTGCCACAAGTCCTCCTTTTCTTTTTATAAAATCAGAGAAGGCACATCACTGAGCCAGAGGGAGGGAGGGATGTTCTCTTTCATCAAAACAAAGAGGAACTAACTTCAACATCTCATTGAAGGGAATTGCGACATGTATGATTATCTTGCCCAGTTATAATTTAGTCCAATTGTAATTTTTGTAGATGGAGTTATACAGATGATTTCAAGTGTGGTATCTGCTATTGTTTTAATACAGGGCTGACCTCCTGGGGAGAAGCTGTGATTGACATGCTAATTAAGGCCTGCTACCAGAAAGGGGTTGAGTGCAGTAGTTAGGAAGACAAAAGGAGGGTTAACTGGACAATCTACAAAGACTACTTTCTAGGGTGGAAGTTCCCTGGAGAGTATAAAATACAGGACATTGAAACAGCTTTTTTGGGAAGACCCATATACATCTATCTATAGATTGCAGGAGGAAATATTGTTAAAGAAACACCAATGTATGTTTTGCACCTAGAAGCAAACCGATTGAAATAAATATTTACTCCCAGCTGCAGAAGAAGATGTTTAATGAGAAGCTATGTGTACTTTTGAGACAAAGTTAATGAGGTGATGCCTGGGGTGAAATCCTGGCCCCATTGACTTCAACAGCAAAACGCCCATTGCCGTCAATGGGGCCACGATTTCACCCCGGTCAGGGACTCTCAGAGGTTTTTGGGGGTCCTTGGCAAAATCTGAAACTGAGGACCCCTCACTCATCCAAAAAAATTGCCACTAAGGGGAGGCTCTGGGGGAAGGGGGTTGTAGAGGTACCTGCCCTGCATTCACCCCATATCTGAGGATCCTGTCCCATGGGGCTGGGCCCACTCCCCACTGCAGGCATTGCAGCATGGCATGTGGAGTCACCCCACTCACATGACAGAAGGGCGGCTGAGTGGTGCTGCAATTCCCCGCACCAGGTCATACCACCACTCAGTTTGGGGGACCTCTCAACTGGCAGCCTGAGGAAACGGCCCCTTTTTAACACCCCAACCAAGGCGGCCCCATCCCTGAAAAAGATTTGTAATAAACTGGGCAGGTCACAGGGCTGAAATGGCACATCCCCTGTTAAAGCAAATATGTTCTCTCTGTTCTGTAGTTTGCCCATAAAGTCTTCTGTTCTCAGCTGAGTTAGACAATCAGAGAAAATTTTTGCTGATTCTCTTGAAGGAAAGATCTCTGGTCACAGGGGAAAGAGTGAGAATGGTGGATACCCCAGCTGACATCAAATGTCAATGGCATGGAGAAAGCTACCTTCCATCTAGAACAGGGACACTAAAACATACAGAGACAGGGGCCACCAGGTGTGGGCAAAGGAGGACAAGATGATCCCAAGAATATAAGGTTTCCTCAGGGTAGGAGTACTGAAAAATCCCAAATGACTGTAAGTATTACGGTAGTATCCAGGGGCCCAACCAGAACTGGGGTCCAGCTGAGCAGACACAACTGCTGTTCCCTTGCTTTCAGTGCATTCCCCCTTGCTAGAGAAACTCCAATTGTGAAGAGACTTTGAAGTCAGCCTCTCTTCACTCTGACTGCTAGTGAGGCCTTTCCACAGCCACTCCCTTCTCTACTTCTCCCTCATCAGTACGTGTGTGCATGCACAGTTAGGGGGGAGCAATTCAGAGCGAAGGGTACAAATCCTTCACCGTGCAAATCCTGGAACCTAGCTGCCCAGAAAGTCAATTTCAAAGAAGGTAGGTGAAGTCCTATCTTTTATTGGACCAATTTCTCTTGGTGAGAGAGAAAAGCTTTTGAGCTTCCACAGAGCTCTTCCTCAGGTCTGTATAAGCTTGAAAGCTTGTCTCATTCACCAGTCATTGGTTCAAGAAAAGATGTGACCTCACCCACCTTGTCTTTCTAATATCCTGGGACCCACATGGCTACAACAACACTGCAAATTTCAGACAAACCTCTTTTGCCAGCCTCATTTTTTTAAAACTACTTGTTGAAACTTACCTAAAAACAGCAACGTGCCCTACTTCTCCTATTCCACCCAGAAGCAGTGGGTTTATTTCCACCTTCAGCTGCCTCTTCCCAGGAACTGTGCTGTACAGCTCACATTTGGAAGGTTTTATTTGCCACCACAATGGATAGAAACTACAATAACAACAAGTTAAAGCTTAAACTGTGCAGATGGCACTGAAATGGGGCATGTGAGTGTGCGTCCACTGGTGGAAGGGGAGCAGGTGGAGAACCAGCACATGGAATTGTTTCCCCTTCCCTCCTGCCCTTCAGTTCATCAAGACTCTGAGCTTTATTGTTTTTCAAAGATCTCCCCAAACAATTATAACCCATTTTGTCCCAGATCTCAAAATTAATTTGAGCTCAAAATTATATATTGCTAAGGTTAATTATTTTTAAAAGAAATCCACTTCACAAGTTAAATGGTGTGTAGCTGTACAGTACCATCCATTCCTCAGAGACCTCTCAACAGCTCTGAGGCATGCCTGCAACGTGCTATGTCATTATGAACCTATAGCTCCTCCGGATTATTCCTTGCTTGCTGTTTAATTAGGCTATTAAGATTGTCCTAACTCAAGGAGACTTGGGACCATAGAAAAGCTTCTTCACTGCCATATAATCTTGTCTGTAATAAGGAGTCATTTCTTTTCTGCTGGCACCTAAAGTGAACTCACTTCCTCCTGGCCTCAGTTAAAATACTGGGTGTAAGAGCACTAGAGAGCTCTGCGAGTGACCAAACAGGATACTGTACCTTCTGTCTACCCATACAACCCACAATCTAATTTATGTGCATGTGGATGCCCCAGCAGAGTCCAACCCTAGTCAACTTCAAGGCTTTAACAGGGAATAGGTATTATTGTTATTATTATTTATACTACCATACTGGTTTGGAGCCCCAGTCATAGTCCAGGACCCCGTAGTAAACAGCTTTATAATCCAGATTTACTGGAGTGGTTAATTCACAGCAAACACCCTGGATTCTTGAGGGGTCACTGTACCAACAGTCTCTTGAGTTCAGAGCTGATTAAATAGAGTCTCTTGCCCTTCATGCCATTTAACCCTGTAGACAGCAGCACTCTTAGCCCAGGCAGAGACCATTCTTCCCTAGAACTGAGGGTCTCTCCTGTAGCCCTAACAAATCCTTACTTTACTACGGAGGCCCAGCGGTCACCCACTCTTTCCAGACCTGGCAGCTTCCCATTGCAGGAGACAGGGCAGGGTAGGTATTTTTCCTTCCCTATAAGGAAATTTAGTAAGCCTTTCTTCCCTTTGGGGGGATAGGGTGCATGTGCCACATCATGCAATAGCATATCCAGCTTCAGAATGCCAGACTTGGAAACGTATGCCTTTGTATTTCCAATTGCAATTATAATGAATAAAACCTGGGGCATTCCAACAAATTTTAAGTACTAGCCATTTAGCCATGCTGACCTGGAAATTCTTGATCACTATATTTTTGAGTCCTCACTTTACAATTAAATAAGAGCTAAGAGGTTAACATCACTGATTTTTTTTTAAAATGTCTGTACAAAGCAAGCTTGTATTGGTTTGGCTCCTGTCTGCAAGTAAACACTGTCCAAAAAAACACCCCATGATAAATGTTTCCTTTGCATAGAAGAGTAAGATCTTGCACAATAAGCCAGAAAGTCTAAGTTGTTGGGGTTCTTAGTATGTCTGAATCTAAAAAAAAAAAAAAAAAAAAAAGGAAGAGGTAAGGTTTTGTTTTAATACACTTTTCACGTGTATAGTGCCTTCACTCAGGGATCTAAAGACTTTGTAAACAAGTAATACTCATAGTTGTCATTACTATTTTTGCAGATGGATAAATTACCAAGCTCAGAGATGTTAAAGGTGAACGCCAAAGCAAAGCAAAAACTATGCATTTCCCCTTTGTTGCTCTCTGTGTTGTGTAAAGCCGACTGCAATGGTTTTATCTAAAGAACAAAAAAACACCCCGCACACCTTTTGTTTAACACAGAAATGTGAAGCCTTTACTTCCTTTTTTGTTTCAGCAAGTTCTTAATGATATGGAAGTCCTTTGTAAAGCACTTTGAGATTTACTGATGAAAAGCAAAAGATTAGTGCTAGGTATTATTTGTAGGACCTGCATTAAATGATTTAAGGACTCAGCTACACTACAACTATCATGCAGTCAAAACCCAGCTAAAAGTTATAGTGCAGATAACATCTACTTAGGTGTTCATATGCACGCTAACAGTTTGAATTGTCCAGGGGCTTAACACAGACAGAGTATGTCCCATCTACAGTATTAACCTCATTATAACTGGGTCCCCTTGGTTCTAGTTATAGTTGGACAGGGGCCACCTTATTTGTGTGACAGTGGAAGATCTGTACCTCAGGCTACAATCTCATCACCTCTTGGGTTCTCCAAAGATCTTACCAAGGTCCTCACTCAAAGAGTACTCCTGAGAGCATTCTGCCTCCCAAAATTGAAAATTCTGCGCACAATATTTTAAAATTCTGCAAAATTCTGCATATTTTGTTTGTCAAATAAATGTGGGGGCTCCAGGATGGCGTTGGGAAGCACAGGCCACTGGCTGCACAGAGATGGGAGATCACTGTGCAGCTCTCCCTTGGGACATGGACTCAGTGGTGGAGCTGCACCCAAGCCTGACACAGTGCAAGGATTGGGCCTGCCCCAGAAATACATCAGGGCCCTGCCTTCCGTGCCAGGTGCACCAGGTGTGGGCAGGCAGGCTCAGCAATGCAAGATCCAAGTGTAGAGGGGCTTTGTGTGGGGGGATTGAGAGGGTTCTATGTGAGGCAGTCTGGGTGCAGGTGGCTCAGTGGAGGATCCAGGTACGGGGGCATGTGGATGTACAGGGGCTTGTTGGTGGGTTCTGGATGCAACGGTAATAGGATTCTGCAGGGGGGTCCAGGTGAAGGTGGTTGGGGCTCAGCAGGGTGTCTGTGGGGGGTGGGTACAGAGTTAGGCAGGGTGGTCTGGGTGTGGGGAGCTCATGGGGGGGGCCAGATGTGCAGGGAGTGGGGCTCAGTGGGGTGGGGATCCATGTGCAGCTGGTTGGGGCTCGGTAGGATGGAGACCTGGATGCAGGTGGCTCATCGGTGTGGTCCAGGTGCAGGGGGCGTGGGGATCATCAGGGCGGGTTCTGGCTGCAGGAAGGTGAGGCACTGTGGGAGGGTCTGAGTGTAAGTGGGTCTGGATGCATGGGGGTTGGGCGGATTGGGGAGCAGCTCCCTGGCAGTTGAGGAGCGATGGGTGCAGGAAGTGCTGGGGGGGGGCAGGAGTGGGGAGTTTGCAGAGCTTCCTACAGCTGGGGAAGAAATCTGGGGCTGGGGCTGACATGGCCCCAGATGCTGTGGAGGGGAAGAGGAAGTCCAATGAGTCCCAGCCCAGCTGGAACTAGCAGTTGAGCTCGGCACTGGGTAGAAGCCACTAGTCAGGTCTTCTCCAGTCCCGCCCCCTGCCCCACAGTGATTTATCTCTCAGCCGGCTGCCCTGGGCACTCCAAACATACTGCTGGGGAGAGTTGCATGACTGCTCCTGTGACTTCCCTTTGCTTCCCCATGAGAAAGTCATTTTTCTGCAGGGAAGGAAAGAAATCTGCGGGGGACGTAAATTCTGCACATGCACAGTGGTGCAGAATTCCCCCAGAAGTAAAAGAGAATGAAGTGAAGACCTAATTTTCCCCATGTAAAAAAATCAAGCAGAAATATAAACTATTTGAAACAAAATCTGAGGTTATCTTTTTACATAATAAAGGTCAAAGCCAAATAGTTTCTGATGTTGCTTTGGAGTTCACCTTTAACTACCGAGGGGGAGAAGCTCCCGCTTTTAGTGACTCCTTCCCTAAGCCTGAAATTGGTGAGATGATTCCCCTCCTGGGAGCCCAGTAGGCGCCCTCTGTTGGCCTCATGGAAATCCCCTGTTGGTGTCTCATCATACCCCCTTCTTTGCTTGAGCTGAGAAAAGACAGAATTATTTGGCTGAATACAAATGGCTTAATATTGCTGACAAAGCAAGTAACACAGAGACTTTGCAAAAGCCACTTCTAAATCACACTCTATTCAAAGCACAAGAGATATACAGATCATGGAAAAATAACAAACACCTGCACACAAAACCCTCCCTCAGTTTCCTCATCCCTCCCAAGAGTCCTGTGGGTCTTAGTTCAGGGAGTCCAAGATCTCTCTGCACTACTTCTCTTCTGCTTCAGGTCTCCCCTTGCTAGAGAAAGAACAGCCATTTCTAACACAATATCTCTTCCTGTCCGTCCACTGGAGTGTTTCCACAGGCTAGTCCTCTGCAGTCTGCCTCCCCACAACCCTCTGTGTTCATTACAGCAGGTAGGTGTCATTAGTACATCAACGGTCTTTGGCTGGTAGTTCCCATTGACCTGTTAGAGCAAGATTATTCAATTACCGATAGTCTCTGGTTCTGGGACAGATACCCACTCCCATCCTTACCACAAGAGAGATAATGCAATCTGACATGACAATACATAATAAAAGATATTATTAGGGCATAATTTTAAAGAGAGTTCATAAAATCAAATTGGGATTCATAAATTCACATAGACAGATTCCGACACTGTCACAGGCCTACTTATCTAAAGGAAAAGAAAGAAAAGTATCCTCCATAGCATGAATCTACTACACACAAAAGAATCAGGTTGCACTTTAGTAATGTAAGCAGTTAATCTAAGCATGAAAATTCAGCTTTATTACTTACGTACTTGTCATCAACCAAGTATGAGCATATGGCAGAGAAATGAAATACACAGTTCCCACGTGGATAAAAGCAACAGTCGAAAAGCCTATTAATGGAATGTGAATCTGCTGAATTGAAGAGATTTTTGTGGTAATACTGTCACAACATCCAAGCTTCCAGATTTCAAGGAACTGAAAATCAGTAACTTCTCTGGACAAATGGTGTCAAGAACAACCCATATAATCTATGTAGGTATTTTTAAAGCATTCATCTAGGCACTGTAGAATTTAGCTATTGAGCTCAAATGCAGAAAAGAAAGAAGTAGAAACAGACCTAAACCACAACCTAAATATCAATACTCCTGAACGTTGAGTTTGGCTTGAAGCCACCAGATCTGAACTCACGTGTATGGATCTGGAGCAGGTTTGGATCCAAAACTAGAAGGCAACTGCTTTCCTGCTCTAATTCAGATGCACCCCTAAGATGGCCAAAATCTCATAAAAAGAAACTGATCTCATCAGATTTCTTCCATTTGAGTCAAAATCTTGCGTGAACAATTAATCAACTCCTAACCCAACCTCTGAATCCTACCTCTGCTTGGTGTTGAACCTGAACTCTGAACCTTACTACGAAACATTATCTGTTTCTGGATCCAAACATTACCCTCTTGGTCCACCTTTAGACCCTAAGGGAAACATTGGAAAAATGTCCCCCACTGTGAGGTGTAGGTATGATTCATGGATAACAGTTTGGGTCCTGTTATGTTGGGTCTCCAATTACTAGGAGCTCCTTAAATAAGGCACTGAGACTCAATAGTGGGGTACGTAACAACGAGCTTTACTGATCATGTCTGCTCTGTATGGGTACCTACACAGCATGAGCTAACCTCCCACATATAATGGGCACAGTATAAATGAAGGATTTGTTAGGGATAGTTTCTTCTATGGTTGTTCCAAAGTCCTGTAGCACACAATCCCTGGACATTACATCAGCTGTGAAAAAACAAATATAGTTAAATGCAGGGGAAAACGTTCAACGTCAAATCTCCACTTCATAACACAGTCATATAACAGAGAGGAAGTGAAGGGATGATGTTTTAATTCCTTGTGCAGACCTTAAATACATTCTCTGTGGCACTGCTTTCTTCTTCTGTGCGTCAGCAATCCTTACTCCATTTAGATACTGAGTCATGGCTAGAAATCAACAAGGCATCTGGCAGCATTAATGCATTTACTTCAGCACTACTGACTAGCAAGAAAATTATTTCTTAAAAGCAATAGGAAAAAAACCAGAGGAAACAGGAAAAATATGACACACATACAGAAGAGCTCAACTGTTTAGGCCAAGGGGAACATTTTAACCTCTTTACTTTCCATGGCCAGCCATTAGCATAAGTGGTGGAAGCAATCAAGACACTGAAAAACAGGTGATCCCAAATTATAATATTTTAGGGGGGTGCCAAGTTCTGCTTACTCAGGGCTCTCTTTGACCAAAGGTTGGCCCTGCTACCCAGGTTGTGTTTAAATAGAATTCACTTTCAAACAAACCACTAAAACATTATTTCTTCCACATGCTTTAAAGGAAAAGTCACTGTCAGGTATTTTTTGCCTGTAATTTAGTTATTGTTAAACAAGGTTTTACAAAACCAAATTTCAATAGAAATGTTTTAATTTTTTTAAAGAATCAATCAATGAGGTTTTTTTAAAAAAATCTCCTGCAGTAGTGGAAACTCAGACAAAATATCACTGTGCTAGTGTATGAGAATCAGGGAGTGAAAATAATTTAAAGGAAAATAGCACCAGTCTAGTTTTATTGCCCAAAACAAGTGAAATAATAATAAAATAAATAATAACAACAATACAATCAAGTAAGCATACAATTGCTTAAAATTAAACATGATATCTTACTTTTTTCCAGTTGTACTAATGTATGGTGCAATTTTTACCACAGGTAAGGCATTAAAAAAATGTATACCTGACCGTAACTATCTAAACAACAGAATATGTAGGGAAATGATCAGTTATACCCAATTCTCAGAGAATGTCTCATGTCAGTACATCACTAGACAACATATCACGTTAGAGAACAAAAAAAGTTTCAGTGGTCATTTTTAGTTTAGAAATGCTTAGAGATCTAACATTTACATCACTTCAACTACCAGAATCAAGGATCCTTTTCCATTTGTCATTAAACATCTCAATCGGCTGAGGATGATATGAAACTCATTTCATAAGCAGGAGTTCCTGAATCAGGCTTCTCCGGGTGGCCAAGTAATCTTTAATATAAAGGATGAAACAACAGAAACTTTCAGACAACCTGTAATCAGAACCAGGCAATTATAATGCAGGTTACAAATGCCCTTTCCCTGTTCGTTGAGTGTGGAAAGAAGATAAGACTCCAGATCTGTATGTAGACCAGCCACCGTGACTATAGAAAATTTTCCGAAGCTAAGATAACACAGTGATTACTACATGCATCAATTGACAGATAGATATTCTTTGTGTATTTTCACATCATCCTTAGGCATATTTTTCTTCTATGCTTGTATCAGCAATGTTACACAGAAAGGCTAAGGAAACAATATTTCACCTAGGTAAATTTGATTCCAAATCATTTGGTTCTCTTCCTGCTGGTCTGATTCAGTTTATTGTAAAGTAATATACAACAGTTAACCAGTTTAAGATGTCACCAGATTGTCTCTGATCCAGCAAAACATATTACTGGAAAAGTACAGGCCTTGAAACTGAACAAAATTGCAAAAATATGTGAGGCTGATAACTGACCTTTAAATTTTTCCCCTGCTTGCTGCTGTTTCCTCATTTCTACCATTAGGAACAAAGACCAGGAGGACTGGATAGTTCAATGAACTCGTAAAGGGATATAAGCTTTCTTCCACTAGGACCCTCACTAGTTGGAAGGCATCCTGGGTCAGTAGTGAGCTGTGATGGCAAGTTATCACCTAATGGTTGTTCAGTAATCTGTATGAAATGAATTTGGTGGTCTCCGTCCTATTCTCAGTAAACAAATGTCCGTATCATTAAACCACCACCACCATCAGAACTGACACTACTCACCATTCTTGTTGGCAGTCTTAACAACGAGCCCAAGGACTGAAGTGCATGGCGACATGGAAACTGAACTATTCTCTCACACCTAGAAGTGTTCTCAATGTCAAAGTTGAAGACTGTGGGTGGGATGATGTGGGGAAGCTTATACTGCGTATGGATGTTCTGTGGAGAAAGAGATAATATTTGTCTTCAAGACTGCCAATCTGGTACCTTACCTGAGCACTATATTTTCTAAAAGTTTGATTAAAACATCCATAAAAATACCACAGAACTTTCTTATTAAATAGGAGCAAAGCAATGGTCTCTGGACACATGTGAGGAACAACGCTCCTAAACTTAAATTTCAGATGATATCAACAATTCATTTCATTACTCCAAAGACCAGGGAGATATAGATGACCGTATGGTGGAGATGGAACATTTTCTCTCTGGTGGAGAAAAATAGCAACAAGCAGAAAGACTGTTTTTGCATCTTGCATCTGTGGCACTGAAGAGGCCTTTGTGCTAAGAACTGCCACAGGGTTTCACATTGCAACTGGCAAGCTTAAGTTAAGTTAATAAACCTTGTGTGGACATATGGATCAACAACATCCTCACACATCACTCATTGTACAATATTACAGACTGAAATTTGGAGTTCAGACATGCATATGTTAGAAATATTGTTATTTTCATTGGGCTTTGTTACAGGGGTTCAAAGGAAAGAAGAATGTAAAGTTAAGACATCATTAAATCCCAATTCATCACCTAAACCTGACCAAAAAGGTAGTGAAGGCAAGATTGCTAACAACAGCTTAGAAGGAACAAATTAAGCTAAATCCTGACTGTGTGAAATATTCGGGTGTACTAGTGAAAAGTAACTAATGGCATACTAAAACAAAGTAACATTCTGACAACCCAGGGAGTCCCTTTCAGCGGTACTCCTCTATAATGAGCTAGGATTAATACTAATGGAATGTTTCTACATATTTTTCATCATCATCATCATCATGACAAATCCCAAAGGAACATGGCCTCCTTGCAAACTGAGAACCACCTGGATTGCGCCACTGCAGCTTTTGATGCCCACATGATCACTGGCTGTGTAGCGACTTTTTTTGGTACACAACACTTCTGAATTCATTGGTCCTCCATTCTAATATTATGTCCATACCCAGAAAGCCGCAGAAACTGAACCAGTGCTTATGAAGGCGGTTGCTCGGTTCGGGTTTGAATATCCTCATTTTTTATCTTGTCCTATCACTTGATATGGGCAGCTGGGGAAGATGACAAGAACCAAAAACATCAGTCCAGGGTTCTTCAGCCCTTCACAGTGCCCACGTTTCCCTTCTGTGCAACAGAGTCAGTATGACTATGGTTCTATAGATCCACAGCTTCATAGCAAACTTGATGTCACGACGCCCCCACAGAGGCCACTTAAAGGGCCCAAAACATGGCGGCAGCTGCTGATACATGAATGTTTGCATCTTTTGAGCTGCCTTTAGCACTATCTATGAAACTGCCAAAATATTTGACAGGTGCCACCTGCTTGATGTCCCACCTGTACAGGTTAATATAGAGGTGGTTGTAATTTGGAGCTGGAGTCTGCTTGATGATAATGGCCAGAGACTTATTTTTATCCAGATTAATTACCACACCAATGCACACATCTTCTTGCCTGACCAGATTGGCCAACAGCTGCAGAGATTCACCAGACTGAACCAACAAGATAATATCATTAGCATATTTGAGATCTCAAAGCAGAATGTTCGGCTCAGCACCACCCACAGCTTCCTCAAGTTTATCTACCAACCAATCAGCACAGATATTGAACAATGATGGCAAAAGAACACAGCCTTACCAAACTCCCATGGAGACAGGAAACCAGGCCGAATGGCTGCCACTGACTTGAACGCAGCTTTCCATTCCATTACAGAGCTCCTCAGTCCATGACACTATTCCAGGGATGCCAAGTCACCCTATCAGATCTCAGATCATCATCGCCAACTCAGCCCTTCAAACGTCAACCATGGATCAGTGAAGAGACACTTACAGCAGATGCACCTAAGAAACCAGCAAGGCTACAGTCTGCATCTTCAACAAAATGTTTGTCGAGAGCAAAAGTAAAAGCTGAATGGGTTTGACTTTGGAACATCGTCAAGTCATTGTGTAAAAAAGATAAGGAATCCTGGTGGTCAACTCAGGCAGCCAGTTTAGAACAGGCTGCCACCAGGCACGATCTCTGAAGTCCCTAATCATCTTTGCAGTGTTTGCAAGGAAGGTGGCACCAGCTTGACCAGTAAAGAATCAGGATGGCAGCATCAGCCAGAGTCTGCAAGATCAGTTGCATCAATGGGAAGATCCTCTCAAGATGCTCTTCCATTGTCCATTGACTGCAGTCGCTCTTCCATATGAAGAGGGCAGGAAGTTCCAGAAGAGCCACTTTACTTCAAACAAGGAGAGAACTGGATCATAGCCCATAAGCAGAAGTCTGGGAAAGCACCAGGGGTTTGTAACATTACCCCTGAGTTGCTGAAGACAGTTTATGGTATTGTAGTAACATGATTGCATAGGCTCTTCCAGATCATCTGGCATACTAGTATCAACCCTAATGACCGGAAGAAGAAGGGGGTTATTCATCCTCTGTTCTAAAAGTGCGATAAGGCCAAATGTAGCAACTATAGAAGCATGATGCTATTGTCAGTCCCAGGGGAAATCTTTGCTTCTGTGTTAATGTCCCAAGCCAACGATGCACTTTGTGGCAAAGGCCAGGATACTCAGTGCCACTTTAGACCTGGTCATTCCTCTGTCAATCAGATTTTTATCTTGAGACAGCTTTTTCAGAAGATGGCTGAATTTAATAGGTTGCACGGAGCACTTTTTGTACACTTCCATCAGGCCTTTGATTCAATGCATTGAGCAAGTTTGTGGGATCTGATGAGTTTATTTGGCATCCCAGGTGATACACTTTTCCCCAGTAACAGTGGCCAGGTCCTTTATCTGGCTACCAGTATCTCTATTACCTGGGAAGGTTAGATCTGAATGTTAAACCCTTCTCCTACTGCCCTCTGAGTTAAAGAACTAAAGAAAGACAGAGAGTGTTGTGCTTCGAAAACCGAACAGATAGTTTAATTGGGGTAATTAACAACAATGCCAGGATAGACTGCAATCCTGTCAAAGTAAGGGAAATCAAGTTCGGCTTATCGCAGCAACCATAACTTGTCTCCCTTAAATTTATGCAGTATTTTCCATATCTGTGTATATTTTATAGCACATCCAGTGGCAGTATTATGCTCATGCTGTAACAAACTTTGAATTTCCTGACTGCATTAACATACAAAAAAAATTTGAGCGGGAGGTGATTTTCTTGGCTTAAATGGAAAAAAGGGGATTGATGACATGCACAGGAGCATGAGATTCAAAGAAAAGCAAAACACTGATCCTTCTGTGGGCAGAAACCAAATCTTGTTTAGAGAAGAGAAGCTGCAGCATGTAAGCCAACAAGTTCAAACCTTAAAACTATTTTAAAATTAATTTTTTAGTAAAAAAGAAAAAAGCCAAACAAGAGAACATTTTTGTGATAATCCCCCAACCTTCATAGATGTAGGTGTGGGGGGAAGGGAGGGGACGGGGGGTAGGAAGAGTAAGTTCCATCCAGTGTATTCAATCAAATAAATTCAGAGAACAAAAATAATTACACTTGCTTTGCTCCATCATTTATACCCATTTTACAAAAACTCCTAATATCTGTTGCCTTTATCTGGGGAATGATCCAGACATTTCTAGAAGTTTCGATAAATTCCAACACCAAGATCCAAATTCTATTGTCCATCACATTTGTGCATTCCCACTGAAATCAATGGAGTGTCTCAGGAATAACTAAGGTTACAACTTAACCACATCTGTGAGAGCCAAGCTGATCGAAGGATGTGGATACAATGAAAGGCAAACAGTTTACCTTTGATGACTAATGAAAAAGAGGGTGGATTTAGAGGGAGGGGCTACAGCTAGCATGTTGAAATATATGTCTGTATGGGTCACTGTTGTAACCCAGCCAAGGTGGAATTCAATTCAAGTTAATGGGCATTTTACCATTGATTTCAGCATAGCCAGAGTTCACCCATAAAATTTAGAAATATAGAAAGCTCTTAGGTCACTTAGTTCATTTCCTGTGCAGGCTTGGTCCTCACAGTATATATCCTAGTGCTGTGGTCCATGCTTGCTTGAAATGTGGGCTTATACCACCTCCCTTGGACAGCCTTATAGGCCACACTGTTAGGAGATATGCCATATATGCACAGTGAATATTAACATAGCACGTGCATCTAGCTACAGAGGTGGCAGTATTTAAAAAGTTATAAAGAACATTTTTTAAAATGAAAAGGTGTACTTGTGGCACCTTAGAGACTAACCAATTTATTTGAGCATGAGCTTTCGTGAGCTACAGCTCACTTCATCGGATGCATACCGTGGAAACTGCAGGAGACATTATATACACAGAGACCATGAAACAATACCTCCTCCCACCCCACTCTCCTGCCGGTAATAGCTTATCTAAAGTGATCATCAAGTTGGGCCATTTCCAGCACAAATCCAGGTTTTCTCACCCTCCGCCCCCCCCCCCCCCCCAAACTCACTCTCCTGCTGGTAATAGCCCATCCAAAGTGACCACTCTCCTTACAATGTGTATGATAATCAAGGTGGGCCATTTCCAGCATAAATCCAAGTTTAACCAGAACGTCGGGGGGGGGGGTGTGTGTGAGAAAAAAACAAGGGGAAATAGGCTACCTTGCATAATGACTTAGCCACTCCCAGTCTCTATTTAAGCCTAAATTAATTGTATCCAATTTGCAAATGAATTCCAATTCAGCAGTTTCTCGCTGGAGTCTGGATTTGAAGTTTTTTTGTTGTAAGATAGCGACCTTCATGTCTGTGATTGCGTGACCAGAGAGATTGAAGTGTTCTCCAACTGGTTTATGAATGTTATAATTCTTGACATCTGATTTGTGTCCATTTATTCTTTTACGTAGAGACTGTCCAGTTTGACCAATGTACATGGCAGAGGGGCATTGCTGGCACATGATGGCATATATCACATTGGTGGATGTGCAGGTGAACGAGCCTCTGATGGTGTGGCTGATGTTATTAGCCCCTTTCATGGTGTCCCCTGAATAGATATGTGGGCACAGTTGGCAACGGGCTTTGTTGCAAGGATAGGTTCCTGGGTTAGTGGTTCTGTTGTGTGGTATGTGGTTGTTGGTGAGTATTTGCTTCAGGTTGGGGGGCTGTCTGTAGGCATTTCATTACATTACAAAAAGGTGCTTCCAGGAAATAAAAAACTGTATGACATATCTTAACATCTATCTACATCACTCTAGGTTAACTGGACAATGGTTAGGCATATGGTTTGCTGTATCCACTGCTTTTCATGATGACTAGTATTATCTAATTGTTTCCTTGTTCTCCCCCTCATCTGTTTGTTTTTTCCACCTGTTTGTTCTCTTTGGTCTTACTCTTTGATTGTAAGCTCTTCAGGAGAGGGACTCTTTATTTGTTATATGTTTGTATAGGGCCTAGCACAATGGGGCACTGCTGCTATTGTAATACAAACAAATAATAAATAATAACAATAACAATCCATGACTAAAAGAAAAGCACCAAGTCACAGAATAATTTATATATAAATTTTATTAAAAATGCAGGTACTCTATAAACTGTCATGAACAATTTTGAACATTATCATCCACACTTTTAAAGTTGAATCATAATTCTTACATATAAATAGCTATGAAAATGTCATGCACATATAAAAAGCAGAACTGAGCATTTACTTACAGTAGCACCAAATGCAGCTGCATATAGCATTTTTTCTTGTTTTTTCTCCATAGGCTGTAAATAACCACTATAAGCTATTTTCTAAATTTTGTTACAAGGGCTGAGAAACACTTGATTTTAGTAATGTTTTAAAAAAAGAGGAACAAAAGAAGAATTTATTAATAATAAGTACATTGCTGCACCAAATGTTAGTTTCACTGTGTAAGTAATTGATATGCTCAGATCTTTAATCACACAAAATAAAATGAACAGTGAATTGTCTTTGAAGTAATATCTTGTATCAAGAGGAACATATTAACTTTTTCTATGAATACGACTGTGGTTCAATACTGAAATAAAAAACACAACAACCCAGGCATTGCTACGTCACAGAACAGGAACTGACTTGTCAGCTTTAGATACACTCCACAAGTCTGAAGATTATGGATACTCAGGCCTAGTTTACAAAAGACTTTTCTCTCAAAATTTCCCATCACTGCTTCCACCAGTTCAACCTAGGAATAATTTAACTATCCTGCAGTAATTCTTTAAAAAACAGCTAATACAGTTGATGCTGTGGGTAATTCTGCCCCAGAATATGTAACCTGGACCACAAAAACAGAACAATGCTTTGTGCTTAAAATATATCCATTTCCTGATTCTTTTGCATATATTCGCTGTCTTGTGTTGTAGAAAGAAGTTTTTAAAAAACATATATAAAAGCTATTGTGCTGAACTCAGCGGCACATAGACATAGTAAAACTGGAACAATACAAAGGTAAAAGATACTCTAGTTGTAAAGGCTATATATATCATATGATATTTGATATTTGAAAAGGTTTAAAAAGTATAAAATTAGGAAACATGCATAGGACACAGATTGCTTCACAGGCTTTGTCTACACTAGAAAAGGTTTGCCAGTGTAGCTATACCAGCAAAGTCTCCTAATGTAGCTGCAGTTTATTCTCGCATAAAAGTGTTTTTGCCAGTAGAATTTATGCAGGTTGTTGAGTGAAATATTCTACATCAGCAAAAGTACTTTTATGCCGATAAAACTGCTTACACTATAGCTTTTGCCAGTATAAAAATGTTGCAAAACATTACTCTATCAGCATAGGTTTCTAGCATAGTAGACCAGCCCACAAATAGAAAAAGTTCACTGCCTGCAAAATTCACTAGTAACATTTGGAAGAGGATAGGCAAACAATGAGAAATCCAGAATGTATTTTGGTAATAGTTCTTTTATAAGCCCACGTTGAGTGTTACACAGGTAGTAATGTAGAGTTTCTCGAGTCACAGGCTTATACCACGATTGTCGTTCTGGGAAACGGATAAAAGGCGGCGCTTGAACATGTTCAAGAATGTAATTTGCATCCACATTCAGTTTTTCGTATGATCCGATGAAATCGTACCTAACCGCACAGGGTTGGCATAGGTTGTAGATGGGCATCCAGTGTTCGTTCATTCTCTCTGCCTCTTCATCTAAGAGGTACAGGAGAAACTCAGAAAAGGTGACATCATCTCCTGTGGACTTTCTGGAGCTTTTTCGGTATCTTTTTACTATTTCCACACCGTACTTTAACTGGTACTCTTTGATCTCTCCAAATTTATTCCTATAAGCTGATAAAAGTCTCTCCATCGGGTCTCGAACAAATATAAACTTGTAGTAGTGCGTTAGCCGGTAGCTGATCTCATCTGGCTTCATGTTGCCGAGAAAAACCAAGTCATTCTTGTGGTCCATTTTGAGCTTGACATTCACATTCTCCAGCGCTCCATCCAAAACTTTCAGTATTCGTTTCCAGTTGGAGCAGGCGACTTTGGGGACGTAGCAGTATAAGAAGCGATATTTATCACTGACCAGGATGTGTTTGAGCACTGTTCTCCTCTGACCTGCTGAAAGCTCCCAGATGCTGTGAGGCATGTTCTTTTGCCCACACATGGTGCGGATTGTCCGGTTACGAACATCTTGTAGCACCTGGTAATCCATGTCCTCGGGAGCCGCTACCCTGGTGTCACCGCTGCTCCTCCAAGCAAGGTCTCCATGTGGGGGATGGAGTGGTGGTGGCTTCACCTCTGCCAAAATGCCCCTCTCAATCATGAGCAGCAGGCCACTGGAAGCCACAATCACCCCAAACATGAGCATGGAGGGCAACAGCATGGTGCCACTGCTGCCCCGCATCCTGGTGGGCACCACGGCCCGGCGCACGGAGATGGCTCCCATCTCTGCACCGCGCCCTGCCACCGGGGCGAGGGGGCGCGGGAACATGGCCCAGGCACTGGCTCGGTGTCAGGGCCAAACAGCAGGCGGAGCCGGCCCCTACCCAAGGGGGGACGGGGTGGGGCAGGGCTGTCTCCTGCTGGATGGAGGCAGCACCTTTCCCCTGGGGCCCAGGGTCTCTCTGCCAGGTGCTGCTGCAGGCCCCTCACCCAGGCCGGGCAGCGGGACTCTGCATGGCAGCAGGGGGCTCCCTAGCGGCTGCCCCCCATGCTGGGCTCGCGGCGCGCCAGCCGGGCAGCACAGCGGGCAAGGGGAGGAGGCCGGGCCGCCGCCGCCGTCCGGGGAGTGCGGCGGGCTGGACCCCTCCGGGCCCGGCAGAGTTGAGCGGCAGCGAGGGCCCGGATGTCCCGGGAGCGAGTGAGGGGGACGCGGGGGGAGGCCGGCAGTGACGGGGGAGCGGCGGGCGGCTCCGCCCAGCGGCTCGGGGCCAGGGGGCGGTGCCGCCCGCCCGGCCGTGAGGAGGGAGGCAGGGACGCCGGCTGCCGAGTTCGGGCTGTGTGCCCACAGGGACGTTGCGGGGGGGCTGTGTGCCCACAGGGACGTTGCGGGGGGGGGGGGCTGTGTGCCCACAGGGACGTTGCGGGGGGGGGGGGCTGTGTGCCCACAGGGACGTTGCGGGGGGGCTGTGTGCCCACAGGGACGTTGCGGGGGGGGGGCTGTGTGCCCACAGGGACGTTGCGGGGGGGGGGGGGCTGTGTGCCCACAGGGACATTGCGGGGGGGGGGGTGGGTGGGAGGGAGCTGGGTGCAGGTTAGGGGCATTGCACGGGGGAGCTGTGTGCACTCAAGGCCCTGCACAGCCTAGGGAAGGGGGCTGTGTGCCCACGGGGGGGTTGCGCGGGGGGGGGGAACACTGTGTGCCCACGGTGGCATTGTCCAGAATGGGGGCTGGACCTGCACAGATCGCCTCCACTGCAGAAGAGGGATTGTTGCACAGGGGTTTCTGTGCAGATGAGGGAACTTTGGGGGCTTTGGGTGGAGGTGGCTGGGACGAGAGCTGGGTGTTGGCATGGGGACAGTATGGGAGGGGGCTTTAGAAATAGACTGGGTTCACTGTACCCAGGAAGTGTCCAGGCCAGCCACTATAAACTATTTATTAATACAAATGGCACATGGGACCTGATTAATGAGGCAGAATACTGGGAGCCTTAAAGTGGAATTATAGTAAAAAATTCACTCTAAAAATTACATGTTCTTTCATAGCAGGGTTTTTTCAGTCTCAGTTGATTTCTTTGTTTTGAAAATTAAGATGTTCCTATTTTTTATTCCTCTTAGTAAAGAATGGCTGTGGAAGAGGGAGCTGGATTCTCCTCTTTTAGCACATCATCAATAGTACTGCTAACTACCAAGGAGGTGCAGAATCTTTTATTAATTGGTGATGGGGCTTGAGCCAAAAACAACCTAGCTTGACTCTCAGATCCCAGGCTAAATTTACAAACTGGGATTTGAAAAAAACAACTTTTTACTTTTAAATTGAAAAAGTTTGATCTGGCATCTTTGAAATACAATGGTATTTCAATGCTACTTTTACAGTCAGAATTCAGAACAATTGGTCTTGATCTTGTGGTCAGATTGACCAGAGCTGGGTGCTTGACACCTCTCATACTTAAAAAGCTCCTTTTTTATTTGAATGAAAAACCAATTATGAAAAACAGTTAAAAGGAAATTACATTTGAAAGAGTGAAGAAAGGGAACAACAAAAAAAACACCTGCCTGGATTTTTTCTGCATGATTCACTTCTAATTTACACACTGTGCAGCATTTCTAGAGTTGCTTCATTTATTTTTAACTCAAGGTCTGGCATTTTTGGTGAATTTCAATACAACTGGAAAGAATTTAGCTGGCTAGTTACAATTGGCAGAGTTGCTTTCATAGTTTACCCAACTGTTTTTAAAGTAGCCTGGTATCTAGGTATGAAATACAAATTACAGGTAGCTGAGAAGTCAAATAAATGTGATCCCAGTGATTGACCATTCACGACCAGCCGTGTTTTAAAGTTGCCTCAAAGAAGTGTCAGCTGTTTCGTTACCCGACAATTAATTTGTAGACATTTTAGGTTTAGGAGAGACAAGGGGGGTGAGGTAATATCTGTTATTGGACTAACTTCTGTTCGTGAGAGAGGCAAGCTTTTGAGCCTACCCTGAGCTCTTCTTCAGGTCTGGGAAATGTACTCAGAGTGCCACAGCTAAATAGAAGATGGAACAGATGATGAAAATATCATAAATGTTTATATCATTGCTTTCATGGTGCATTTGTCCAGAAATTTTTCTTCAAGGTGGCCCATGAAGTGGTTGGTATATTGGGGAACCATCCTAGTACCCGTGGCTGTTCCCATTAGGTGGCGTACCCCATAAAGTGCACTAAATGCCCCAGTAACAACTGTGTGGGTGAAATGAGACAATCACTGTGCTCTCAAATGAACTCTCACAGAAAAATGATAAAAGACAAAAACATTCTATGACCTGTGGGTGAACACTTTTCACAAAGCAATCGCTCTATATCTGACTTCTTAGGGTATGTCTACACAGCAACTAGACACCTGTGGCTGACCCATGCCAGCCAACTCGGGCTGACAGGGCCCAGGCTGCGGGGCTGTTGCATTGCTGTGTAGGCTTGGGCTGGAGCCTGGGTAGTAGAACCCAGTGAGGTGGGAGAGGCCCTGAGCTCAGGCTCCTTCCTGAGCCCGGAAGTCTACACAGCAATGAAACAGCCCCACAGCCAAGCCCCGTGAGCCTGAGTCAGCTGGCATGGGCCAGCCGTGGCTTTTTCATTGCTGTGTAGTCATCATCCTCAAAGGAAACCTGCACAACACCTTCAAAAGATGAGCCTAGATTCTAAAAATCATGGACTCAAAAGAGACACCGGATTTATGGCTTATTACAACAATCTATAACCCACTAACCTCCCACCGCCCCCCCCCCAGCTTTCCGCCTCCTTTTTTCCCCAAACACTGAACAGGTGTTAACTGGCCACTTCACCTTGAATGGTCCCTTGAAATATGTTTTAACTACTTACGCTAAACAATCTGTTCTGACTTCTATTTAGCTGTGACACTCCGGAGTACATTTCTAGAGCCCTGCATGGATACAAAAATGTGGATCCACATCCGAGCTGCATCCACGATAATTAACTTGTATCCGACCCATGAGCCGCACTCCACCTTTTATATGTATCTCCACCAGCACCCTGTCTCACTTATTCCACTGCAGCATCTTCACGAGTTGCTCTGCCTGTGCTGGAAAGAAGGCGAAGTACCACAATAAATGAGAGATGCCGACATCATCTCTCTCTATAAAAAAAGAGGGGGACAGGTGCAACTGTAACAACTATCGTGGCATTTCCCTTCTTAGTATTATGGGAAAAACCTTTGCCCGAGTCATCCTGAACAGACTTCAGACCCTTGCAGACAGAATCTATCCTGAATCACAGTGCAGCTTCAGACCTGAAAGGTCTACTATCGACATGATCTTCTTGCTGAGTTGCTGAGACAACTTAAAGAGAAATGCAGAGAACAAAAAAGCCCCTCTACATAGCCTTCATTGATCTCACAAAGCTTTTGACCTTGTCAGTAAAAGTGGACAATTCATGCTTCTAGAAAAGATTGGAAAACCCCCCAAGCTCTTAAGCATGATTCGATCTTTTCATGAAAGCATGTACGGCACAGTCCAATACAACGGCTCAGTCTCTGAGGCTTTCCAGATTCGTAGCGGAGTTAAGCAAGGTGGTGAACTTGCCCTAACTCTGCTTGGGATCTTCTTCTTCCTGCTATTGAAACAAGCTTTTGGTTCCTCAACTGAGGGAATCTACTTGCACACAAGATCTGATGGAAAGCTGTTCAATCTTGCAAGACTCAGATCTAAAACCAAGACTCGGGAGGCCCTTTTCCAACACCTCTCTTCGCTGATGACGCAGCAGTGACAACCCACACAGATGCTCATCTCCAAAGCCTTATGGGCAGTTTTTCCAAAGCCTGCCAAGTCTTGGAGCTTACTATAAGCCTAAAAAAGACTAACATAATGTGCCAAAGAGTTGAGGAAGCACTCTCCATCAAGATCAGCAACTAGGAACTTGAAGTGGGGAATGAGTTAACATACCTGGGGTCCACTATTGCAGGCAATCTTTCACTTGAAACAGAACTCAACATCTGCATTGGAAAAGCTGCCACAACAATGTCTAGACTTGAGCAAGAGGGTCTGGCAAAATAACAAACTGACAGAACACACAAAGATCTGTGTGTATTGTGCATGTGTTATCAGCACACTTTTGTATGGGAGCGAGACATGTCCCTTATACTGTTATCAGGAAAAGAGGCTCAACAGCTTTCATATGTGTTGCCTTCGTCGAATCTTTGGAATCTCCTGGAGGGACAGAGTCACCAACATTGGGGTGCTCAAACGAGCCAACATACCCAGCATGCAAACACTCCTCAAACAGAGATGCCCCCACTGGCTTGGGCATGTGTGCCGGATGAATGATGGGCGCACCCCAAAGGACATCCTCTATGGTGAATTGGCATCTGGAAAAAGACCCAAAGGACGCCCAAAATTGTGTTTCAAGGATGTGTGCAAGCAAGACCTCAAAGAAATGGACATGCATGTGGATAACTGTGAAGATCACACTCAAGACCGCAGCCTTTGGAAAGAAGAGCTCAATAAAGGTCTCCAGAGTTACAAGAGGAAGCAGTCCAGCTTAGCAGAGGAGAAAAGAGCTTGCAGAAGGCAAAGCCCAAAGGGTCGAAATATCAGCTTTAAATGTGACAGATGAAGCAGGCATTCTCTCTCTCGAGTGGGTCTCTTCAGCCATGTTCGCAGCTGCCATAAAACCAACTGAGTAAATTCTTAAAGACGGTAAACAATACATCCGCATCTGCAGATGCGGATATCCACGGATATAAAGTGGATATCCACTCATCTACAGGACTCTATACATTTCCCAGACCTGAAGAAGAGCTCTGTGTAAACTCAAAATCTTGTCTCTCTCTCCAACAGAAGTTGGTCCAATATATTACCTCACCCAGTTTGTGTCTCTCAAATCCTGGGACCAAAATGGCTACAACAATGCAAACTATTTTAGGCTTTGGACAGTTTGTCTAAATAATTTATAATACTCCCTTCATCAGCAACCCACTTTGCCTTAAACCCATCTTTTTAATTAAAAAACAACTCTCCCCCACAAAAAATGGGGAATGCTCTATGAGTTATGGAGAGATGAAGTGGCTCCAGATTAGGAGAGGTATAGAGAGTACAACTATGTAAAACCCTAGTTTCAGTTCACATGAACTAATAATTTTAAACATCCAAACTAACCTGTAACAGTTGCATAAAAGCCATCAGCTTTCTACATGCATCAGGGAGATCACTTACATATATCACACACACAAAATTGACTGTGCAATCTTAATTTGGCCAATCTCAACCTTCCCTTTCTGGCTTCTTGCCCCAGTTTCATTGCCCATCCCATCCCAGTTCTCTTCTGCACCCCAGTTCCTTGTCAGATTTGTCTTCCCTCACTCCATTCCTCCACTCACTGGTTCCTTGTGCCATTCTCCTAGCCCAGCCAGTAACCCCTCCCTGCAGTTCCTTTCCAATCTCAGTGTTTCCCTCTACCAACCTGCCTGTTCTCTGTTCCCTCCCCTGCTTTCCTTACTGGCTACCAGTCCCAGTCTCCCAACCAGGTCCCAGTTTCCTTGCCTAGCCAGACCCAGTTACAGTTTCTGTCCTCCCGTAGTCCCAGTCTCACAGACTCCTTAGCCCAATCTACCCTAGTTCCCTCCCCCCAGTCTGGCTTTTTCCTCCTCTTCATTTGAATTAGGCAGATTCCTTCTCCATGCTGCTTGGGTTCCATGGAGGGGCGGGGGATGGGGGCAATGACGATCACAGGAGAGACAGGCTCCCTGCGCTCAGCTCCAGTGCTCAGCCCCATCCTGACCTGGAGCAGCCATTACAGGGAAAGTCCAGTTTCGTCTCTGTAGCTTTGGACTGGGGGACGCATGCTCAATCACACTATGGGGATGGTACATGCAGTCTGGTCACACCTAGGAGCTGTGAGGGGATGGAGCATTGCATTCTCAATCTGGACAGCAGTAGGACTGTGAGAAGCATGAGCATGCTCGGTGAGGGCAGAATCTTCAGAGATTTTAGAAGCTAAAATGGAAGACGTCTCTACTGAACGTCTGAGAACTGTGATTGTCCAACGTCTTATAACTTGATCAAATTTGGGAAGATTTTCATGGACATGGCAAAAGGCACATCCTTGATACAAAGGCAACCCCAATGCCAAATTTTAGGTCTGTGCTCCAAAATATGTGGGCGATAGAGCTATTCAAAGAAAAGCTTGCCAGAATTTGTTTTAAGATGGGCAAAACAGCATATTTTCCCCTAGCCTTGTTCCTGGAAATGGCTGAAATGTTTTGGCTGAAATGTTCCAAGCTGAGGCAGAGACGAGGCATGTAAATTTCATCCAGAACGGCTAAAGTTTGGCAAAGTAATAATCAGCTGAAAACTGGCTCTTATAGTGGGAAGGGTTAGTAACCTTAATAGATGGTGCTAACAGCCCTGCCTAGGCTGACCAGACAGCAAGTATGAAAAATCGAGACAGAGGGTGGGGGGTAATAGGTGCCTATATAATACAAAGCCCCAAATATCAGGACTGTCCCTATAAAATCGGGACATCTGGTCACCCTAGCCCACCTATAACAATATCTAAAATGAAGGTCTCATGCAACATAAATAACACACTTTTCAAATTATTCTGCAGCCCATTTCCAGAACATATCACAGGGCTCATGCTTCCAGAACTATCTATGTCAAAAGCTTTCTTAACATCAAGAGAAAACAGCTTCCACTTAGTTTCCTTTGATCTAAACTCTAAAGCAACAAATGTTTTGTCAGTGAAGTCAGACAAAGAATTTGTAGTGAAGTGTAGGATCCTGAAGCCAAATTATTTTACATTTTAGTTTTATTTTAATGCAAATATATAATAAACCTGGTGAAGTTACGATAGAGTCTGTCATCAGAAGAACAGCTGTTTTATCAGATTTGTTTACTGATTGAGATTGCAAATCCAGGGATCTGATTATGATCTCACACCAGTGTAAATATTGAGTTACACCAGTATATAATCCGTGGCACTGAGATCAAAATCTCCAACATTAGTCTTATGTGGTTTGTTTACAATTTACAGTATAAATCACAAGTAATGGAAGTTTCTAATTCTTCCCTGTGTACAATTATTGACGATATTGAAATTCATAACTCATGTCAAGACACTTTCAAAACACATAAGTCACCTATCTTTCTCATTTAATTCTGAATTGCAAATAGTTTAAGAAAAAATAAATTCACTTTAGCTTTCTAAATATATATTCTGGTACTGCCACAATTACAGGAGCGAGGCAGAAGGTGCACATGGAAACATGATGTCTCGTTATGACAGCAGCTGTGTCTCACTGACGTTAACTGGAAGCTGTGAGGGTGGGAACGGATGGGTTGCAGATGGCTTGCAGGTGCGCTATTTCATCTGATTGATCTGCTGACATGGTAGTAGAACACACTGGACAAACTCTGTTGTCTTTCTTGATCTCAGGACAATCTCATAATATCTAGATATTAATACCATGCTCGTCATTTGAGCCTAGCCCAGACTAGTGCTTAATGATTAGTCCGCATACTACCACAGCAAACTGCTGTTATAACTGAAGCTTGCCATGGCGTGTAGCATATTGTGTTACAAGACCATCATTAAGGCTAAGATTTTGTCATGGTTATTTTTAGTAAAAGTCTCGGAGAGGTCATGGGCAATAAACAAAAATTCACGGAAGCCGTGACCTGTCCGTGACTTTTGCTGCTGCAGCTCCATGGTTTCTTCCCCCACGTGAGACTCTCGCCTGCGGCTGGAACTTTGCTGGGAGCCCCCGTCACTGCTCTCGCCTGTCACTGGAACCCTGCCAGGGCCCCACTGACTGTCAGCTCCAAAGTCCTACAGCCCCTGGGGCTGAAGCAGAGAATGTCATGGAGGTCTCTGGACATCAAAGATTTCATGACTTCCGTGACCTCTGTGACATAAACGTAGCCGTAACTATAATTTATGCTGTCTGTAATAATGATTTATTTCAGGGGTTCTCAAACTTCACCGCACCACAACCTCCTTCTGACAACAAAAATTACTACACGACCCCCGGATTGGGGACTGAAGCCTGAGCCCCACCGCTCCGGGCTGGGTGGGTGGGGCAAAGCTGAAGCTCAAGGGCTTCCACCCCAGGCAGCGTGCCTGTAACCTGAGCACCACCACCTAGGGCTGAAACCCTTTGGCTTTGGCCCCGGGCGCCAGCAAATCTAAGCCAGCCCTGGCGACCCCATTAAAATGGGGTTGCGACCCACTTTGGGGTCCCGACTGGTTTATTTAAATGTATAACTGAAATGTCAATTCCCTTGCTCTCACTGCTTTTACACATTTAAAGACACACAACACAAATTATAAAAATCACAAAACATATTGATATTTTTCCTTCATATTAGCAAAGATATAATAAACATACATGACAACCCTCTCAACCCACTCCCTTGCCAGATGTCTGAGAGAATAGAGAGGCTTTGCAAGCATGCCTGGTGAGTTAACAAATCCCAGCCCTTGTGGACTATTGGGATGATATATAAATGCCTTCACCTTTTATAGGTGAATTATAGCTAACATTGATATTGTGTCTTTCATCTAAAGATATCCTAAAGTGCTTCATAAACTACATATATGGAAATCACCTTATCTCACCATTGAAATGTAACCAATCCCTGGGGTGCCACATGGCACCCATTTAACAACACACAGCACCACATAATAATTTGGGACAAGAAGTAAAGAAGAATGATAAATTCAAGTCTGTAGAAGATATTTTGCCAGAAATTACTTTCTTCAACAGATTCTCATTTACACCAACAGAGGCACCATCATCCTTTTCTTCCATAAAGGCGATCTTTGCCTTTACAGAGTGGCACTGAAAAACTTGTATGACTGCCAGCTAGCTTGGCTTAATTCAGAAGTTTTCAGAAGCTGAGTCAGGGAGAGTCCAAGGGGCTGCTTCCCTCAGTGGCAGTATCGCCCAGTTGTGAGGGTCCCAACGGGCTGCCGCAGTATCGCCCAGGGGTGAGGATCCAAAAGGGCCACCACATTCAGCAGCAGTATCTCCCAGTGGCAAGGGTGTGGAGGGTAGGGGAACCCTGCTACAGGTACCCTGCTACAGGGTTCAGGTATCCATATCCCTAGGCTCATCTTCTGGGTTGCTTCCTACCCTTTTCTCTGTCTTCATCAGCTCCTCTTCTGGAAACAGCAAGTCATCCCCTTTGGTTCCTGCGGTTGAAGGGCTTCCCATGATGCAGCAAAGAGGCTTGGCTCCACTGGCTTGGAGTCCTGGTGGCTTTCCAGGAGGAGGCTGCTGCATGCAACCACTCTCCTTGTCTGTCAGCCCAGACTGAGCTCAGCTGCTCCCTTTTGAATGCTCCCTCTACTAGGAGCATGCCCAACAAGGGTGACAGGGTGCAATCTCTTGGGCCCAAAGCAGTTTTTTAACCCCTGCCTTGCCGGTGTGGATTTGGTACACCCCATCACAAGATGCTCAATAATAACTGTATGTCAGCTATCCCATTTTCTATATTCCTAACCTAGCAACTTGTGATCTTGGGGAACTTTGTTTACATAGCCAAACACAATCAACCCTTTCACCAAAATCTCTGGCAATAGACCTCCGAGAAACTAGCTATGAGTAGTTTTACTGTAAGGGAGACTTGGGCACTGTCCTGGTGATCACGAGGGTTTCAGCAGGTCAGGGCTTCTTTTACATTTCCTGAAGAGTTGTGCTAAAGGAGGCTTTCATAATCTTGGAGAGAGAAGTCTTCATGGTTGTCACAGAGAGTTGGGGGTGGGGCCATTGTCACTCATTGTCACATTGTAGGCAGGCCAGGAGAATCAAGTTCATACTCTCATCAAAGCACTGTCCCGGCTCTGCACATGCTATAGGTAAGGCAGAGAGCACTTCAAGGATCGTATCCCATTCCCACTAAAGTCAATGGAATGACACCCACTGATTTGAGTGAGTTTGGATTGGGCCCTTGGAGAGCAGTAATGGACTTCACTTGCAAGCCGGTGGTAAGCTCCCAATATCAAGGCCTGTCACTCACAACGCAAGGTGCTTCTTAAAAATTATATATATGTTGTTCACAAGAATTCTGGAGACTTCTCAAAAAGACATGAACAGTAAGTGTTATCTTTGTCTGCTCCCTTTTGACCTCCTCCCTGCCCAAATGGATCAAGTCCAATAGATTTACTTGTATTGAATAATTTCAGTTTTCTAGGAACCAGTATTTCTGATATGTGGTCTTTCAACAATATAATCATTGGTTAATGTGATACAACATTTAATTCAACCAGAATATCTGAAACCAAATTATATGCATTACAATGATCTGCTCTCCTGACTCCGGTACATTGCAGGCCACAGAACCTCACCCACTCACTTCTGTAATAACTTCATTTATTTTGAGCAAATTTGGTTGTTTTAGAGCAGGTATCACATAATTCAACCACTGGCTATAGGAAGTTGTCAGTTAATAAGGAAAGTCATAATTTTTAAAGGAAAGAGCCAAAGGGGTACTCGTAACAATATGCTGATTCCACATAGGAGTTGTGTTACAGTACTTAGACATTGTGAATGTCATTGTAAGCACTTCCATGGGCTATGCAAGCTGTGCCTTAAATTCTGATAGTCATATAAATAAGATCAGGTTCTTACTTTAATTCAAGTAACTGAAATAGGAAGAAAGCCTCATGTATGAGAAGAGACTATCAGCTGCATATGAAAATGAAGGGAGGCTGCTTTAAAGGACAATTGTTTGAACTGATGCCAACTTTGCGAACGAGTGTAGCTGCAAATTCCAGTGGAATGAAAGAACATGTTAGGATAGCGGTAACTCTTCTGGCTGATCAATGAGAAAGCTCAGACTGAGCCAAGCATTTTCAAATCAAAAAGTAAAACATGCAAGCCTTTGGGAAGCAGCAATTTGATAGCATTGCAGTGTATCCAGGAATTATTCAGTAATTTAGTATAAGAAAGCCTCTTGGCCGATTGGGTAAGTGTAATGAGCTGATCATGAAATGGCTTCTATAAAAAGCAGAATTTCATATCACTAGTAGAAGAATCTTTTAGAAAAGTAGTCATGCTGGCTGAGTAAATGAAATAAATTCAGATGAGATTATTATTGTCAAGGTTCCTCCCCCACTCTGAACTCTAGGGTACAGATGTGGGGACCTGCATGAAAAACCTCCTAAGCTTATCTTTACCAGCTTAGGTCAAAACTTCCCCAAGGTACAAAATATTCCACCCATTGTCCTTGGACTGGCCGCTACCACCACCAAACTAATACTGGTTACTGGCGAAGAGCTGTTTGGACGCGTCTTTCCCCCAAAATACTTCCCAAAACCTTGCACTCCACTTCCTGGACAAGGTTTGGTAAAAAGCCTCACCAATTTGCCTAGGTGACTACAGACCCAGACCCTTGGATCTTAAGAACAATGAACAATCCTCCCAACACTTGCACCCCCCCTTTCCTGGGAAATGTTAGATAAAAAGCCTCACCAATTTGCATAGGTGACCACAGACCCAAACCCTTGGATCTGAGAACAATGAAAAAGCATTCAGTTTCTTACAAGAAGACTTTTAATAAAAATAGAAGTAAATAGAAATAAAGAAATCCCCCCTGTAAAATCAGGATGGTAGATATCATACAGGGTAATTAGATTCAAAAACATAGAGAACCCCTCTAGGCAAAACCTTAAGTTACAAAAAAGATACACAGACAGAAATAGTTGTTCTATTCAGCACAATTCTTTTCTCAGCCATTTAAAGAAATCATAATCTAACACATACCTAGCTAGATTACTTACTAAAAGTTCTAAGACTCCATTCCTGGTCTATCCCCGGCAGAAAACAGCATATAGACAGACACACAGACCCTTTGTTTCTCTCCCTCCTCCCAGCTTTTGAAAGTATCTTGTCTTCTCATTGGTCATTTTGGTCAGGTGCCAGTGAGGTTACCTTTAGCTTCTTAACCCTTTACAGGTGAGAGGAGCTTTCCCCTGACCAGGAGGGATTTCAAAGGGGTTTACCCTTCCCTTTATATTTATGACAATTATGTTTGAGGTTATGTCCATCTTTAATTTTCCTTGTAACCAAAGTATGTTTTTATTTAAAATAGTGACAGCATTGGAGGATCTATTTATCTTGCAGTTGTAAAATTTATAATAAAACTAATATAAAGTTTAGTACTCTGCACTTAATATATCCTGACTTGGATAGCAAGTCAGATAAAGTTAATAAAGTTAAAGTTGATAAAAACTCACTTTCTGTGAGCTCTGGAAATTCAATTTTGATCAATAAGCTAGGGTTTTGTTAAATACAAGACATGTGTCTTGTTCTGCATTAAAGCATTTTCAGTTCCCCAGCAAACTGAATATGGTATTTGAGATCCTTCTGTCTGTCCAGAAGCCACTCCCTTGCTTAAACACGAGCCTGGGTTTACCTGAGCTGTACTAACTTGAGCTGTAGTTCACTCAGGTCTCACAAACTGAGGAGGATTTTTCCAAGTCAGTATGTGAATTAGAAATCTCTAAGGAACACAGGTGCTACAAGCCACACTGATGAATCCCTAGGTGCCATTCTTCACTCTGAATCAGCACTAAACAAATGTTCCAGCATGGAGGGGAGGGGCAAGCAGGGAGCACTGTGTTGCTGTCCAAATTGATCCTTCTTGTCACCACTTTCAAAGCTCTGTACAACGCTGCATCTCTCCATTCCAGGTTGTGTAATTGCATTCAGCCTTCCTAAATTCCCCTTGCAGAATCAGTTGGATAAGGTAGTCAGTTCCTGTCTAACGTAGTGTTGCTATGCACTGTTAACAGCTGCCATGTTTCACCACAGAGGTGGTTCCATTTCACTGATGGCTGACTCTCTCACCTAACTCGCATGGAGTTCTGGGAATTAATAAGATAATGTTTGTAAACTGCTTAGAGAGCCTCTGATGTAAGGTGCTATGTAAGTACAAAGTACTTATTATTGTAGTTCGTCTAATGACCTTAAGAATGTTTACATTCGCTACATCGGGAGCAGCCCATTTCCCAGTTATACGCAGAAACAAAATGAAATACAGGTATGAGTTAAAAAACCACACAGATCAGAATAGAAAAATCTTGTTTAAAGATGAAATGGCAAAAGGGATGTGGTCAAAGTCCTGAAACACTGTACTAATCGTGGCCTGCCTTGTCAATATCACGTATTCCCTCTTACAACCAGTGGGATTAATATCATTTGTATGTTTGGTACTTTGTTCTGTGTTTGAATTAGTCTGACTAATACTTCTGTGATTTAGCTAATGTCATAGTCAATCTTTGCTCTACCATATATCTCAATGCCTTTAAAACCTCCAAATCACCTCATTTTCTGAAATCAGAAATTTCCATCATGATGCAAGAAAAATGGTGCATGGAAAAGGATGGAAAGTTAGCAGTTGATCGTGACACTGTTTTGATCAGCAGTGTGCTTTCATTCAAACAGCAATGATTATACATGACCTGCAAACTGGACATCTTGCCCAATCAAGTTTGGTTACAGAGGCCTAGAGGCAAACTAAAGAATGGGACAGGATGTGGTGCTGGCAGTTCAATATGTTTCACTCTCCCCTGAGTCCATACAGAATCAATGCCCCAATTAGAAATCAAAAAGTAATAGTACTCGCCAAAATTGCCTCCAAACCAAGCCCCACCTATGTGGGATGTCAGTGTGAGATGCCAATCGCAGTAGACTGCACAGATCTTCATGATTGTCCCCTTTCGTTCCTGCATAATTTGCATGCAGCAACACCATCTGATTGTCAGTTCCCTTCTTGTGAGCTTTGATCAGCAGCGACATTTGAAGTGTTAACATTAAGCTTCAGAGTCAACACTTGATTGTGATGAATAGGAAACGTAATACAAATTGCCATACAGGATCAGACCTGAGGTCCATTTATTCCAGGACCCTGTCTCCGATGGCAGCCAGTACCAGAAACTCTAGAAGAAGGTGTACGAACCCCACAGCAAGCAGATATGGGATAGTCTGTACCCCATGTGAGGTTTTATCCAGATCTCTAATAGTTAGAGATGGTCATAAACCCTTTAATAGCATTTCCAAAAAATTTATTGTCATTAGTTACAACTATGGATGGTCTTGCTATCCATATAAACTTCCAACCCTTTCTTTAGTTGTGTTAAGTTCTTGGCCTCAACAATTTCCTGTGGCCATGAGTTCTTCAGTTTAATCACAAGTTGTTTGAAAAGTGTTTCCTTTTATCAGTTTTAAATTTCTCACCTTTTAATTTCATTGAATGTCCCCTTGTTCCCGTGTTGCAAGACATGGAGAACAGGTGTTCTAGGTCTACCTTCGGTACACCATTCATTATTTTATATACTTTTATTATCCCCCCTCTTATTTGTCTCCTTTCTAAGGTAAACAATCCAATCTTTCAGTTTTGCTTCATATGAGATTTTTTTCCAGGCCCTTGATCATTCCCATCACTCTTCTCTGAACCCCCTCCAGTTCTGCATTATCCTTTCTGAGCTGGGATCACCAGTCCTGTACTCAGCATTCCACGGGCAGCTCACACCTTTTACAATTGTTTAGGCAGTTTGCAAACTCAGGCAGACATTATGGTATTGGTTTACACTCATTCACAGTTTCAAGGCTAGCTTCACAATCTTACTGTAGTTAGAGACTTACCCCAACCCCCCAGTGAAATCTTTGATTCTGGAGCTCAACATGGAGGACTCCAAAAAGAATAACACCTTGCTAAGTGTGTCCAAGCTAAAGTCTACATTAAGAAATTACATTTGGCTTCCTGAAATTCCTACAATTTCAATTACAGACAGCAGCATTATTCTTCACTTTTTGTCCTAATCGGTTAGGTAGCGTTACTTTGCAGTGTAAAATAGTTGCAACATTCCACCCCAAATGTGGCTGCAAATCAACAGTGAGATAATCACCCCTAAATATACTGTGCATTGAGTATCCGATGTTTGTCAAGACCTTTGGGATCCTTCATGATGAAAGGTTCTGTATCAATGCAAGCTGCAGTCTTACTGAAATCTGAAAGTACATTGCTTTATAACTAGAAAAAAGAAAAAGAAAAAAAAATCACAGCCCACAGGGAGGAAAGGCACTCAACCAAATGCAGTTACTCCCCTGAGTACTCACATGGCCTTTCCCTCCCCACCCTCTTTCAATTTTTAATATAAAATTTTGTTGTCTACAACAGCAGGGGGCAGGAAGAAGAAGAAAAGGCAAACGGGAAGGTGGGACCAACACGAGGAGAAGAAATTATTTTATTTAGCATCTATATTATTAAATAATTCCACCATCTGCTCTCAAGATGACACTGAGGCTGTATAATTCCATTTTGCAGTTTCTGGCAAATTAAACTTCCCCTTTTCTTACTGATGGCAGTCTAAAGCCCTTCATGAGATGACAGCCATATTATGTACAATCTGACCACATTATTCCTTATAACCATGCTGCACCTTCACTGCGTTGCTTTGGTGGTTAGAGTACTGTACAAGGGGTGCAGCTGTTTTTCTCAGAGCACAGTGTTTACAAGCAGGACATGCCCCGACTCTAGCCAACTGTAATCTGCAACCTTTTTTCATCCCAGCCCATCACTCAAAGAGGAGCAATTATCTAATTGAGAAAGTGTGGCTTCAATCCATGTTATCGGGAACAGTACAGACAATGGGCCTTTATGTTGGCGGCTTCTTCAAAGAACACAATGAACAGAGTGCAGGGAATGGAGGCTGAACCTGGGACTTGATTCATCTGCTCTCAAAAGCTGATGCAAAAGGGGAAGAAAGACCCCCAATCTTTTAAATGAAGATTTAGCTCCATTAAATGTGGAATTTCTTAATGCTGTTAGTTGCAGAAAGATGCAGGCATGTTTGATTGTGTTCCTTTGGTATCCAGCCAGATTAATCCTCAATTCAAGCATATTTTTTGGAATATAAACAAACAGCGCATCTCTCCTCTTGTGCTGAGAGCTCAGCACTAGTTGCCTATTATTATGGGGTCTATAACCATGACACCACAGGCCCTCATTACTGATACCCAGAGTCATTTGTGCCAGTTCCAGAAGAGATGCCAGGGTAATCAGCTCTGAGGTTCAGGAGGACTGGGCTGCAAGTGGCTGAGCAAGTCTACTTCAGCACAAGACCAGATCCAAAGAAATAGGGACTGGATCATGACCACAGACAACAGTTGGCATTGGCCCCTGGGACAGAGTGATGGGCAACAGCAGCTGAGCCAGCACTCTGGCCCCTGCAACTCTAATAAACACTGCAGAACAGACCTCATTAAGAAGCGTTGTGCCTTATTGGTGAGTGGAGCAGAGCTGGAAGGCTAATTAAGCAATTAAGCAGAGGAGACAAAAAGGCACAGGTAGGAGGGAAACAGAAAGAGAGCGAGCTTGCTTGTGAGCTTGTTCGCTCTTCCCTGCTTGCTTCAGGAGCTGAAGCCCCCCTAAGATGGTAGGAGTAAGGCTGTATAGGGTACAAGGGTAGAGGGAACCAACACTATAAACTGCACCAGGTGTTTTGTCAGCAAGGTCTCTGAGGCATTTGTGGATGGGAGCAGAGGCAGGAACAATGAAACACACTGAAAACCACTGATCTATAGTATTATATTGCTGAGCTTTTCCATGATGCATCAGTGCGTCCAGCTGACTGAAATCAATGGGAGCCTTGCTACTGACTTCAATAGGGCCAGGAGTTCACCCTTGGTATACAGAAATCAATAACGGAGAAGGGCCCAAGCCCACCACTCTAATTTGAACACCTATAAAATAGACCTTAACAAATTTTGCATTTTCTTAGCTGTGAATATAGAAAGGGATTTTTCACTCACACACACACACACACTCTCTCTCTCTCTGGCCCAGATCCTGCCCCTTGACTGTGGTCCACACACACTGCTCTTGTATGGGGGGAACCTAAGGTGCTCCTTGCACAAAAAAAAGGAAGAGCAGCTGTATAGCACTGTACATACCAAATGTGAAATTCAAGCCTGACTAAAAGGATGCCCCCACTAGCACAAATCAGACCTTTAATTCTCCATCTCTGCAGTGCCACTGGTAGTTAGTGCCAGTCAAATCTATAGTGTAGGCATGGCTTAGGCATTTTTACCATGATGTCATTTAAGCCTGCTATGGATGTAAAGTGTAATATAAGTAGGTCCGGCTCCTAGGCAGGGGAGCGGGGCAAGGAGGAGGCTCTGTGGCACATGCTGCTCCAGCTCCTACTGGCGGTACATACGGAGCCGGTGCTCAGCGCGGGGGCAGTGCACAGAGCCCTGGGGCTCCCCCGCCTAGGAGCTGGACCTGCTGGCTGCTTCCGGGGCACAGCACAGTGCCCCAGGACAGATAGGGTTTTCCAGTCGAAAACCGGACACATGGTCACCCTACTTGGAAGTGGTGAGGCCTCAGCTGGAGTGCTGTGTCCAGTTCTGGGTACCCCACTTCAAGACAGATATGAATAAATTGGAGGGAGTCCAGAGGAGAGCAGCAAAAATTATTAAAGGTTTAGAAAACCTGACCTATGAGAAAAGATAAAAAAACTACATGTGTTTAGTCTCGAGAAAAGAAGAGTGAAAGGGGGACCTGATAGTCTTCAGATATATTAATGGCTGTTATAAAGTGGACTGTGATCAATTGTTCTTCATGTCCACGGAAGGTAGGACAAGTAGTAATGGGCTTGATCTGCAGCAAGGAAGATGTAGGCTAGATGTTAGGAAAATCTCTCTAACTTTAAGGGTAGTTCAGCTCTGGAATAGGCTTCCCCGGGGAGGTTGTGGCATCCACATCACTGGAGGTTTTTAAGAATAGGTTAGACAAACACCTGTCAGGTGTTAAGTTTATTTGGTCCAGCCTCAGTGTGGGAGAGAGGGCTTGACTAAATGACCTCTCCAGGTCCTTTCTAGCCCTACATTTCTATGATTCTCTTTACATTTTTTCTCTCTTTCATAGATCTATCCCCCTCCCCCTCTTGTCAGTTAATTTCAGAGCCTTAGTTTCTCCATCTGTAAAATGGGAATGATACTGATCTCCTCTGTAAAGTGTTTTGAGAGCTACGGATGAAAAGTGTTAGATGGTGGTATTACTAAGCGGTAGGTATTATTATTTTATCAAGGGCCCAGCCCTGCAGTTTTAACTCAGACAACTGCTATTGAAACCAATGGGCTTAACAGGACTGCCATAAACTACACAGAGAACTGTACATAAACATTGTCTGGGGTGTGTCAGTCTGGACCGGACAAGGATGTGGAGCAACTCCATTTCTCATCTCATTGGCAACAATTGGGGTGTCTGTTAAGGGTTATGTTGTCACTTGGTGCCTTTTCAGAATTTCTCAGGCTGCTTTTTAATACTTCACCATTTGTGATAATGACTGACGTTTAGATGGGGCCTCTCATCCCAACATCCCAAAGCTCTCAACAGAGTTTACAAATAGATCACCTCACCTAGCACAAAAATACGGCTGGCCTTAGGATAAAAGCTGGCAGATGTTTAACAGCTCACAGCAATATTTCACCAGAATTGATGACAAGAGAAAGAAGAATGCTATTTCCGATTGAAAGTATGTTAGTAGGCAGAATACCACTACCCACACTGGAATTTGGCTAAGGCTACTGGGTTTATACCTGCCCCCTTGATAAAAGTGCCATAGGATTTGTAATGACTGCAAGTGGTCAGGAGCTCAGTTTTACACTTCACACAAAGGACAACAAGCACCCTCTGCAGGATGATGTTCCCAATGCCATACCAGGACTTTGATTCAGAGCTAAGAGTGCCACCTACTGAACCATCACATCACTTCTTGAAGGAGCTGGGGGTTTTCTCAGTGGTGTCTTATCGAAATGCTCCTCAGGCCGAACCCTGCTTAGTATGTTGAACTGTAGCTCTAAGTGGTATAGTTGGGTATAGTTGCAAGCTTTATCAAACATGTTGCTACTGACTCAATACCTGATGTAGTGGCTAACTAGTGTTTACAAAAGAAAGATACTCCTGGACTTATCTAGAAGAGAGTCTTAACCTCCTTTCCTACTGTATTTCAAATGACACAAGTAGAGCACCGTGCCTAATGGACTCGGTATATTTTGGAGGGACAAACATTCCAGCAAATGCACTTCATAGGAGTTTGTTTGTCAAGTGGAGTTCCCTCTGTCTTTGGGTATGACAAAGCATGTGTTTAGATGGGAAAACAAATACAGCCTCCAGGCCATTGCCTATCTTCCTTGCCAGCATGATCACTCCACATATATAGTATTTATCACAAGTTAAGTGGGAACATTTTATTGGGAGCCCTTTGCTCAAACATTGGCGAAACATCACTGAAAACTGTGCATGATCAAGTGAACAGCAACATCTGAAGGCAGCAGGATCAACTACTAGTTGAGGGAATTTATATCAAAGATGGAGCAAATTGAGAAAAGTATTGATTAAACTATCAATCATCTTTCTACACCATCTTCACACTATCTGTCAGGGCATACTCTTGTGTCAGAGAAGTATAAACAACACAAGACTAAAGAGCAACAGAGCACCACTGCTGTAATGCGAAACGCAAACAGAGGTTCTCCCTCACAGATCAACTTACTATTAGTAAGGAGACTGACATATACGTGGTAAAGTCCTTTATGTGTGAATTATTCTCTGAGGCTAAGAAGCATCTTTGCAAACTTGAAAGCACATACTTATGTGGTAAAGAAGTGCAGAAAGAGTCACTTTCTTTCTAATACTGAACAAGGAAAGGTCTTAGAATAAGGAAAAAGAAAAGGAGGACTTGTGGCACCTTAGAGACTAACCAATTTATTTGAGCATAAGCTTTCGTGAGCTACAGCTCACTTCATCAGATGCATACTGTAGAAGACAGTTTCCACAGTATGCATCCGATGAAGTGAGCTGTAGCTCACGAAAGCTTATGCTCAAATAAATTGGTTAGTCTCTAAGGTGCCACAAGTACTCCTTTTCTTTTTGTGAATACAGACTAACACGGCTGTTACTCTGAAACCTGAGAATAAGGAAAACAGATCTGGCCTTAAAATTATTCGGCTTCACTGTGCAGCATCTGCCTACAGCTTTCTTCAATTCCCCCTTGTGCCTCGCTTCCTGCTACAAATTTAAACAAACAGTACATACATCCTCCTACTTAATTTACCGCATTTCAGTGGAGTTTAGAGGAGATCTGTAAAATTTTTATTCAAGCACCAATGTTTATTAAAACTTTAACAATAGCACATCAGTGACGTTTCTCTCTGTTCAGTGTTGCTTTGCAGCTGCAAGATGAAACTTGAATCAAAAGCAGAGTCTGTATCTGCTTTAGGGTTTTTGGAAAGTCCCCTCCTTTGCTGCCGGGGCTTTGTCAGTCACAGCATCAGAATAAGTTTCTCTCTTATACACACAAAAATAGTGCATGCAAGAAGGGGAAATAATGTGCAACATATAATGTAGCGCCACAAAAGGAGAATCTTTGGCCCCAGAGTTTTAGAAATGGACATGCACATTTCTGCACAATTTCTGCACAAATTTCTTAGGCTAAAAATCTGAGCCTAAGCATTTCTTACAGCAGGGTTTTTCAAACTGGGGTCCGCAAGTCATGTCTGGGGCCATCAGCCCCGCTGATCAACTCCTCCCTCTCCCTCCCAGTGCCTGCTGCACGCCGTGGAACAGCTGTTCAGCGGCACGCAGGAGGCACTGGGAAGGAGGGGGAGGAGTGAGAATGGGGAGCGCTTGGGGGAGGAAGCAGAAAGAGGTGGGGAAGAGGAGGGGCAGGGGTGGAGTGGGGGTGGGGCCTCGGGGGAAGGGGTGGAGTGGGGGCAAGGCCTGGGGCTGAGTGGGGGCTTTAGGGATCCATGAAAAATTTTAAATGAAAATGGGTGTCCTTGGGTTGCTAAAGTTTGAGAATCACTGTCTTAGAGGATGACAATCTGTACTCAACCCACCCAGTGTCTCTGCGGACTATGCTGGCAAAGGGACTCAGAACAATGGAGGAGCTGACATGGTTTTTGATTCAGACTTAAGCACAGTGGATTTGTTTGGGACAGAGGGTATGATCTTTTGAAGTTGTATGTACCTTAACCTGTTGACTTGTGCTGAGGTGTATGCGGACCTCAGCTCTTTGGGGGGCCAGCCCCAAAATGACAGCTGTAATTTTAGAGATGTATTTTCTTGTTTTAAATACATTTTACTGAGTAATATGGCTAGTCCTATTTTAACACACATTTGTACACATACAGATTTACAATGTGTGTGAATATTTATAAATAGTTACCATGGAAATGTTTGGTAGCTGCTAACTGCGACAGTCACAAATATGTCAATCCGATAATACTTCTCACAGTGCACCTTTCCGAAGAGCTCAGAGTGCTTCACAAACATGGACTATTTACTTCTGTATCTCAAGTATTACAAATTAATTAGCTGATGTTTACCAAGCACTTGGAAGATAAAAAGTGCCATACAAGCACTAAGTTTTGTTGCTAAAAATAAGCCACAGAATAGAACACTTCAGTGCTATGAATATTAAGCCTATTTTAAGGATGAATAGGCTGGCAGAAAGCTTCTTGCCTAAAGAAAAGGAGTACTTGTGGCACCTTAGAGACTAACCAATTTATTTGAGCTTGAGCTTTCGTGAGCTACAGCTCACTTCATCAGATGTATACCGTGGAAACTGCAGCAGACTTTATATACACACAGAGAATATGAAACAATACCTCCTCCCACCCCACTGTCCTGCTGGTAATAGCTTATCTAAAGTGATCAACAGGTGGGCCATTTCCAGCACAAATCCAGGTTTTCTCACCCTCCACCCCCCCCACACACAAATTCACTCTCCTGCTGGTGCTAGCCCATCCAAAGTGACAACTCTTTACATAATCAAGTTGGGCTATTTCCTGCATAGATCCAGGTTTTCTCACATCCCCCCCACCCCCATACACACACAAACTCACTCTCCTGCTGGTAATAGCTCATCTAAACTGACCACTCTCCAAGTTTAAATCCAAGTTAAACCAGAACATCTGGGGGGGGGGGGTAGGGAAAAACAAGAGGAAACAGGCTACCTTGCATAATGACTTAGCCACTCCCAGTCTCTATTTAAGCCTAAATTAATAGTATCCAATTTGCAAATGAATTCCAATTCAGCAGTTTCTCGCTGGAGTCTGGATTTGAAGTTTTTTTGTTTTAAGATAGCGACCTTCATGTCTGTGATTGCGTGACCAGAGAGATTGAAGTGTTCTCCGACTGGTTTATGAATGTTATAATTCTTGACATCTGATTTGTGTCCATTTATTCTTTTACGTAGAGACTGTCCAGTTTGACCAATGTACATGGCAGAGGGGCATTGCTGGCACATGATGGCATATATCACATTGGTGGATGTGCAGGTGAACGAGCCTTTGATAGTGTGGCTGATGTTATTAGGCCCTGTGATGGTGTCCCCTGAATAGATATGTGGGCACAATTGGCAACGGGCTTTGTTGCAAGGATAAGTTCCTGGGTTAGTGGTTCTGTTGTGTGGTATGTGGTTGTTGGTGAGTATTTGCTTCAGGTTGCGGGGCTGTCTGTAGGCAAGGACTGGCCTGTCTCCCAAGACTTGTGAGAGTGTTGGGTCATCCTTTAGGATAGGTTGTAGATCCTTAATAATGCGTTGGAGGGGTTTTAGTTGGGGGCTGAAGGTGACCGCTAGTGGCGTTCTGTTATTTTCTTTGTTAGGCCTGTCCTGTAGTAGGTAACTTCTGGGAACTCTTCTGGCTCTATCAATCTGTTTCTTTACTTCTGCAGGTGGGTACTGTAGTTGTAAGAAAGCTTGACAGAGATCTTGTAGGTGTTTGTCTCTGTCTGAGGGGTTGGAGCAAATGCGGTTGTATCGCAGAGCTTGGCTGTAGACGATGGATCGTGTGGTGTGGTCAGGGTGAAAGCTGGAGGCATGCAGGTAGGAATAGCGGTCAGTAGGTTTCCGGTATAGGGTGGTGTTTATGTGGCCATTGTTTATTAGCACTGTAGTGTCCAGGAAGTGGATCTCTTGTGTGGACTGGACCAGGCTGAGGTTGGTGGTGGGATGGAAATTGTTGAAATCATGGTGGAATTCTTCAAGGGCTTCTTTTCCATGGGTCCAGATGATGAAGATGTCATCAATATAGCGCAAGTAGAGTAGGGGCTTTAGGGGACGAGAGCTGAGGAAGCGTTGTTCTAAATCAGCCATAAAAATGTTGGCATACTGTGGGGCCATGCGGGTACATTTGGGGACAATGTATACCTTCAGATCAGCGGCACTGCTATGGGTACCCGCAGAAGTTACCTACTACAGGACAGGCCTAACAAAGAAAATAACAGAACGCCACTAGCGGTCACCTTCAGCCCCCAACTAAAACCCCTCCAACGCATTATTAAGGATCTACAACCTATCCTAAAGGATGACCCAACACTCTCACAAGTCTTGGGAGACAGGCCAGTCCTTGCCTACAGACAGCCCCGCAACCTGAAGCAAATACTCACCAACAACCACATACCACACAACAGAACCACTAACCCAGGAACTTATCCTTGCAACAAAGCCCGTTGCCAATTGTGCCCACATATCTATTCAGGGGACACCATCACAGGGCCTAATAACATCAGCCACACTATCAAAGGCTCGTTCACCTGCACATCCACCAATGTGATATATGCCATCATGTGCCAGCAATGCCCCTCTGCCATGTACATTGGTCAAACTGGACAGTCTCTACGTAAAAGAATAAATGGACACAAATCAGATGTCAAGAATTATAACATTCATAAACCAGTCGGAGAACACTTCAATCTCTCTGGTCACGCAATCACAGACATGAAGGTCGCTATCTTAAAACAAAAAAACTTCAAATCCAGACTCCAGCGAGAAACTGCTGAATTGGAATTCATTTGCAAATTGGATACTATTAATTTAGGCTTAAATAGAAACTGGGAGTGGCTAAGTCATTATGCAAGGTAGCCTGTTTCCTCTTGTTTTTTCCTACCCCCCCCCCCAGATGTTCTGGTTTAACTTGGATTTAAACTTGGAGAGTGGTCAGTTTAGATGAGCTATTACCAGCAGGAGAGTGAGTTTGTGTGTGTATGGGGGTGGGGGGATGTGAGAAAACCTGGATCTATGCAGGAAATAGCCCAACTTGATTATGTAAAGAGTTGTCACTTTGGATGGGCTAGCACCAGCAGGAGAGTGAATTTGTGTGTGTGTGTGTGGGGGGGGGGTGGAGGGTGAGAAAACCTGGGTTTGTGCTGGAAATGGCCCACCTGTTGATCACTTTAGATAAGCTATTACCAGCAGGACAGTGGGGTGGGAGGAGGTATTGTTTCATATTCTCTGTGTGTATATAAAGTCTGCTGCAGTTTCCACGGTATACATCTGATGAAGTGAGCTGTAGCTCACGAAAGCTCAAGCTCAAATAAATTGGTTAGTCTCTAAGGTGCCACAAGTACTCCTTTTCTTTTTGCGAATACAGACTAACACGGCTGTTCCTCTGAAACCTGTCTTCTTGCCTAAGGTCACAAAAAAAAAAAACCAAAAAAACAAACAACCATCAGTGGCAGAGCCACTAGCCAAGGGCAGAAGCCAGGAGTGGGACTCCCAGTTCCCGATGAAAACATTGGTCCAATGTGACCTCAGCAAAAACTGAGCTGTGAAAGGCTTTAATGGAATCCTGGGGGATATCACAAAGGGGCCTTCTTGCACTTTCCTCTCCACTGGAGGGAGAAACACATGAGCTGCATTTAAAATAGACACAGGATAATTTATGTCCAAAATTTAGGTTTCACAAACAAATTTTTTTAGAACAGATCAGTATAAAAGCTTGGAGTGGACAGAGTTAATTTTGAAAGGCTTATTTCCCTGCTCGGTTTCCAGCCCCAAAACACTGCAGTATCCTGGTAAAGTATGAGAGCTAGCAAGTAAAATGGATTAGAAATAAACAATTAAAAAGACAAAGAGATTGAATAGTCTATGTGTATTTTCTGGGTGGAGAGAAATGCAGAAGGAGTAAACAATTTAACTGGGGCAAAAATTGCTAATGTTGCATTCTCTTGGACCTTGGGGTATCAGAATTTCATTTGTTTTCCAGTCACCCATAGAATCTTCCACAGCAGACAAGATCAGAATTTCCAATGTAAAAAACAAGCAGGAGACAGAAACCCATTAAATAACCAATAGATAAACCATTTCAGGCCTCCATGCAACCACAAAAATGGCACACACTCAGTGGATTCGTGTTATGGGTGGTCTTTAAGGGACAGTGTCTTTAAGGGGGTTTTCAGCAGGATGAACAGATGTTCCTGTTGATTGCAGGATCACCTGCTGCCAGACCTACACAGCTGAGACATTGGTGACACAGGATGCTCAGCCATCTCAGGCAGACTTCATCCCAAAAGAAACTGAGGCAGAACAATACATTTGTGAATTTGATTCTCCCACAGGATGGTTCAGCTTTCTCCTCTTAGACAAGGAAAAACCAAAACCCCCTCCACATTTGTTGCGTGCATGAAAATGGCTAATATGGTAAAAATAATTTATGGCACTAATGTGCCATATAATCCCTTTTTATAGCCTGTAATTATTCAGTGTGCCATTAACACAACACTACTTATTAGCCTCAGTTCAGCACTGATACAGGAGGAAAGGGAATTTACAAGGTCATACTTCATTAAGGAAGAATTGCCACCCCTCAATCCCTTCCCTGAAGAAAAAAAACGAAAGGCCCATGACATCACAATGATGAAATATAAAGGTTTAATTGCTAAATCACCCTCATCCTGTAGCAATTACCTTTGTATTGAATGTGATTTCCCCCTATTATGAAATTAAGGCTCTAGTTCCTATTAGTAGCAGAACCCTGCTGATCCTCCTACTCTGTTGGAATTAGATGTAACCCTGTTGCTTAGGCATGAGGGGAAGCAGATATTTCATTGGGGGGAATAAAGAGGCTGCACATCACGTACTGATCATGAAGTAACATCCACATGTGTGTGGTCTTTTAATTTCCTTGCTTTTCCCTCATCCCCACTGGATTTTCCATGTTTGCCTGGATAATAACATTATGAAATATACAAAGGCAAATACATGTCGTGTTTTAATTTGCAGGTCCCTGGTGGTGATACAAGTCCTGCTAAGATAAAAGAGAACATGCTGGGTGGCATGGCTTATTAAAAATGGCATTTAAGAGATCGTCTGCTGTTCAAGATTGAGGTTTGAAATGGATTAGTGGACACTGAGTATCCGAATGCCCCTGACAAGGGAGAAGGATGTTGTGTAAAATTCTGCAATGTCAGATCATGGGATACATTTTCAAGCGCAGAACTCCAGACACCCGCACTGTGAACTTCTGCGGCTGTTGGCTGTTAACAGATTTTGAAGGCTGCCTAAATCAAGACTGGGTATCTTTAAATCAGTATTGGATGTCTTTCTAAAAGATATGTTATTACTCAGACAGGAATTATGGGCTTCATACAGAAGTTATTGATGAGGTTTTATGGCCTGTGTTATGCAGGCAGGCAGAGCAGTTGATCATAATAGTCTCTTCTGCCCTTAAAATCTATGAATTTTCATCTGTGATATTAACCCATCAGTTAGCCAGAAGAATTTTAGTTAGAATCTAGTTATTGCTGTCAAACCTAATCCCCTAGGTCTTCACCAGCTGAAATATTGAGAAATTGTTATACAAGACATTATAGCACACAGATCAATTGGGATGGGGCATCTCATTTCCAGGAGCTGGCTATCAGTTGCTCATGAAGTCAACTTAGAGTCATAGAAATGTAAGGCTGGAAGGAACCTCGAGAGGTCAGCTAGTCCAACCCCCATGCTGAGGCAGAACAAAGTGAACCTAGACTATATCTAGTTTGTTTAACTTGCTCTTTAAAACCTCCAATGATAGGGATTCCACAACCTCCCTTGGAAGCCTGTTCCACTACTCAGCTATCCTTATAGTTAGAAAGTTTTTCCTAATATCTAACTTAAACCTCCCTTGCTGCAGATTAAGCCCATTACTACTTGTCCTACCTTCCCTAGACATGGAGAGCAATTGATCACAGTCTACTTTGTAACAGCCCTTAATATATTTGAAGACTATTATCAGGTTATTTTCTAAAGGTTAAACATACCCAGTATTTTACCTTTTCTCATACAGCAGGTTTTTCAAACTTTTTCTCACTTCCTCTGGACTCTTTCCAATTTGTTCACATCTGTCTTGAAGTGGGGTGCCCAGAATTGGACACAGTACTCCAGCTGAGGCCTCATCAGTATGAAGTACAGCAGGACATTTACCACACTCCTGTTAAAATACCCCAGAATGACATTAGCCTTTTTTACAACTCTTATCGGCCTTGTCATAAATATAAAGGGAACGGTAAACCCCTTTGAAATCCCTCCTGGCCAGGGGAAAGCTCCTCTCACCTGTAAAGGGTTAAGAAGCTAAAGGTAACTTCGCTGGCACCTGATCAAAATGACCAATGAGTGAGCCAAGATACTTTCAAAAGCTGGGAGGAGGGAGAGAAACAAAGGGTCTGTGTGTCTGTCTATATTCTGTCTTGGCCGGGGATAGACCAGGAATGGAGTCTTAGAACTTTTAGTAAGTAATCTAGCTAGGTACGTGTTAGATTATGATTTCTTTAAATGGCTGTATAAAGAACTGTGCTGAATAGAATAACTATTTCTGTCTGTGTATCTTTTTTGTAACTTAAGGTTTTGCCTAGAGGGGTTCTCTATGTTTTGAATCTAATTACCCTGTAAGGTCTCTACCATCCTGATTTTACAGGGGGGATTTCTTTATTTCTATTTACTTCTATTTTTATTAAAAGTCGTCTTGTAAGAAAACTGAATGCTTTTTCATTGTTCTCAGATCCAAGGGTTTGGGTCTGTGGTCACCTATGCAAATTGGTGAGGCTTTTTATCCAACATCTCCCAGGAAAGGGGGGGTGCAAGTGTTGGGAGGATTGTTCATTGTTCTTAAGATCCAAGGGTCTGGGTCTGTAGTCACCTAAGCAAATTGGTGAGGCTTTTTACCAAACCTTGTCCAGGAAGTGGAGTGCAAGGTTTTGGGAAGTATTTTGGGGGGAAAGACCTGTCCAAACCACTCTTCCCCAGTAACCAGTATTAGTTTGGTGGTGATAGCGGCCAATCCAAGGACAAAGGGTGGAATATTTTGTACCTTGGGGAAGTTTTGACCTAAGCTGGTAAAGATAAGCTTAGGAGGTTTTTCGTGCAGGTCCCCACATCTGTACCCTAGAGTTTAGAGTGGGGGAGGAACCTTGACAGGCCTGTTGACTCATATTCAGTTTATCAACTATAACCCCCAGATCCTTTTCGGCAGTAGCACCACCTAGCCAGTTATTCTCCATTTTGTAGTTGTGCATTTGATTTTTCCTTCCTAAGTGTAGTACTTTGCACTTGTCTTTATTGAATTTCAGTTTATCAAATCTTGATGGCAAGAACAGAGGAAGCCCATGCTGTGATGCCAGGGATGGAGAGTTTGGAAAAGAACCCAAGCCTTACTGTAAAAAGGGCAAGCAAGAGTACCTCTCCTCTGAAGTTAAATGGGGAGCATCTTGCAACATGGCACAGAATCACAGAAAGTCACTTTCTTCTAACACTGAATAAGGAAGGAACTTTATTAGGAAAACAAAAACATCATTATTCTGAAAGCTATTCTTTGTCCTCTTCCTGCTTAACTGTAGAACATCTGTCTAGAACCTTTCCCAGCCCTATCTTATCTGGATTCCTGGTATGAATTTAGAAAAATAGTACATGCATACTCACAGGGAGAACATGCTCTTATACCTGGGATGGAGGATATGGAAGAGTCGTTGGAATCTAAACAAACAGTATATTTAAACTTTAAAAAAAGAAAGAAAGCTGCAGAACTTGTCCACAGTCCAATTATTGCTTTTCTGACTTGCTGTACCTTTTAGTTAATAAAACAGCTTTGGTCTCAGAGATTTCTCAAACATCATCACTAAAGGAACATTCATTATATTCCCATGCCATTTGTAACCATCACACTCACAGTAGTGTCTTTCATTAAGTCTAAAAATGTGGGTATTCCCAACCCCAAATCCATGCTAATTATCTCCCAATGAAATATAAATTTTTCTTATTTTCTCCTTCACAAAGCTGCCTTTGCATTTCCCAGCAAAGAACTGATGTGATCAATAAGGTATCTTCATTATGAATAACAGTATTTAAATAAAAAGAAAAGGAGTACTTGTGGCACCTTAGAGACTAACAAATTTATTTGAACATAAGCTTTCGTGAGCTACAGCTCACTTCATCAGATGCATTCAGAGGAAAATACAGTGGGGAGATTTATATACATAGAGAACATGAATCAATGGGTGTTACCATACACACTGTAACCAGAGTGATCCCTTAAGGTGAGCTATTACCAGCAGGAGAGCGGGGGGTGGGGGAAAGCTTTTTGTAGTGATAATCAAGGTGGGCCATTTCCAGCAGTTGACAAAACCCCGAGGCACCCAACTCGAATTGAAATCAATCAATCAAAAAAAAAAATCCACTAGGCACCTACCTGCAGCTTTAAGCACCTAAATACCTTTAAAAGTCTGGCTGGTAGTCACATTGTGCCTCAGTTACCCATCTGTAAAAGGGGGATAAAAGCACTTCCTTATCTCACTGGGGTGTTGAGAGGATAAGTACATTACAGATTTTGAGGTGCTCAGATACTATGGTGATTAGGCCACATAAGTACCTAGATAGACTTCTGAACTCAATCCCTGGATCACTGACAGAATCATAGAACTGGAAGGGACCTCGAGAGGTCATCTAGTCCAGTCCCCTGCACTCAAGGCAGGACTAAGTATTATCTAGACCATCTCTGACAAGTGTTTGTCCAACCTGTTCTTAAAAATCCCCAGTGATGGAGATTCCACATCCTCGCTAGGCAATTTATTCCAGTGCTTAACCACTCTGACAGTTAGGAAATTTTTCCTAATGTCCAACCTAAACCACCTTTGCTGCAATTTTAGCCCTTTGTTTCTTGTCCTATCCTCAGAGGTTAAGAACAACAATTTTTCTGCCTCCTCCTTGTAACAACCTTTTATGTACTTGAAAAAACTGTTATGTCCTCTCTCAGTCGTCTCTTCTCCAGACTGAACAAACCAGATTTTTTCAATCTTCCCTTGTAGGTCATGTTTTCTAGACCTTTAATCATTTTTGTTGCTCTTCTCCGATTTTCTCCAATTTGTCCACATATTTCCTGAAATGTGGTGCCCAGAACTGGACACAATACTCCAGCTGAGGCCTAATCAGCGCGGAGTAGATAGAAAGGAAGAATTACTTCTCGTGTTTTGCTTACAATACTCCTGCTAATACATCCTAGAATGATGTTTGCTTTTTTTGCAACAGTGTTACACGGTTGACTCATATTTAGCTTGTGGTCCACTTCCGCAGTACTCTTTCCTAGGCAGTCATTTCCCATTTTGTATGTGTGCAACTGATTGTTCCTTCTAAGTGGTGTACTTTGCATTTGTCCCTATTGAATTTCATACTATTTACTTCAGACCATTTCTCCAGTTTGTCCGGATCATTTTGAATTTTAATCCTATCTTCCAAAGCACTTGCAACCCCTCCCAGCTTGGTATAGTCTGCAAACTTTATAAGTGTACTCTCTATGCCATTATCTAAATCATTGATGAAGATATTGAACAGAACTGGATCCAGAACCAATCCCTGCGGTACCCCACTCGTTATGCCCTTCCAGCATGACTGTGAACCACTGATAACTACTCTCTGGTAACGATTTTCCAATCAGTTATGCACCCACCTTACAGTAGCTCCATCTAGGTTGTATTTCCCTAGTTTGTTTATGAGAAGGTGATGCGAGACAGTATCAAAAGACTTGCTAAAGTCAAGATATACCACATCTACCGCTTCCCCCCATCCACAAGGCTTGTTACCCTGTCAAAGAAAGCTATCAGGATTTGTTCTTGACAAATCCATACTGACTGTTACTTATCACCTCATTATCTTCTAGGTGTTTGCAAACTGATTTCTTAATTATTTGCTCCATTATCCTTCCGGGTACAGAAGTTAAGCTGATTGGTCTGTAATTCCCCATGTTGTCCTTATTTCCCTTTGTATAGATGGGCACTATATTTGCTTTTATTTTACCTGTATGTATGGATCTTTAATCTATACAACACCAAGTCATTAAGTTCCACAGAAAATGCACGTTATACTTTTCAAGGTTGTCCTTCCTAAAGGTCTCTTAGCATCTAAAAATATAATTAAATAGAAAATTTGTAAAAAACACAGAAAAAATGTCAAGTCTTCAGTCTGGTTTGGAAGGATGCTACAGGTGGCTTATTAAGGAAGTGAATGATCCAAACTGTCAGATCATCAGGGCAGGCCCTGCCTCTCAAGATTGTATTTAGCAAGGTGGGACCAATTCATCATTCTTTACTCAAATTATCTGAACACATGGCAGCAGAGGACTGTATACAATAATATAAGAATATTTTACAGTAGCCACTCAAGACTGGAAGTTACTTAGTCGAAGTGGGTGGTCTTTAGAGAAACTTTCTTTCGTAGTGCTTTTAGTATTAACAGTAGAAGCTCGAGATGCACTTGACTACTAACAGGTAGCTATTTTGCTTTTTATTTTTAGCTCAGTTTGGACAATGAAGCTAGATTGATCAGTTTTGCTGTTTCTAGTCAGTTTCAGCAAACTTTAGCATTCAGGTCCTCATGCACTTGCAGAAGACTTCAACATTCTCTCAAAGCAAGGGAATGTTTGGGTTTTAAAAAAACAAACAAACTTGTGATTAGTTTTTTTTTTATTTAGAAGCATTTCAGCTATCTTTACAATAGGGAAAGCAAAAAATATCAATCCAGATCTGGAGCTTTTACATTATTAAATTGATTTACTTCTAAGAATTATTTGATCATTTGAACAGATTTGGGTTTTTGGAGATTGCTCTTGTGGTGGTGTGGATAGAGAACTTGAGAGACTGTTTTTACATAACAGACCCCGGTGTGTGTGCTGCTCTTCTTATGGGCTAAAACAGACTGGTAAGGCATAATATTAAAATTAAATAGGAAGTCACAGAATAAGTGGGGCTTGTATTCAGTATATCTTGTTAATCCAATATAAATTGTTTCCTTTATTAAATATCCTTTCCTCTTAAAAATGGATTAGCCACTGTCACTAGAGGCACTGAAGGAAAAACCATCTCATTGCTATAGCAACAAGTTTTATGAATGTAACACTCACTTCTGCAATGGTTACCTTTGCTAAGTAGAATTCATTACATTGTCCCATTTTAAATCCACTGCTCCCAAACACTTTCCATTATTATTTCCATTGTACCAATGCCCAGAAGCACCACTACGATTTCAAGTCCTGTTTGTGTTTCCTTTGTGAAGTATCTTTGCTTAGCCACGAATGTGATTGAGTTTAATAGTTGACATACAAGTTCTTGGTGTGGGAGAAAAGTAGGGTTTTTGGGGTGGTTTGTTTTATGCCAGCCCCGACCTGTAAACTCCATTTCACAGACTCCAGTATCCCTGCTTCCACTCTTGCCATTGACAAAGGTTTTTTGCACAACTGCAAGCTTTCACCAATTGATCTGCTGTGCTAGGCCCATATATGGCAAGACAGGAACTCATGTTTCAATTACGTATTGTTTGTAGGTTATTATTTAGGAGATGAATGCTCTATGTGTAAGAGAAGGAGATGGCAAAATAGAAGAATGGATGCATGAGCAAGCCCCGGGGCTTCATTCATTTTCCTCTTGTTGGATTTTTTTTATACACTTGTTGAAAGTTCTCATTATGAACAGCAGCTGTTCACATTGAAAACTTTATATGGCGTCACTTTAAATTTTCATGGTAGGTGGCCAGCCCTCGTGGTCATTCTCAAATGAAGGAGCTCCTAGCAGGCATTTGGCACTGGGGTTAGGGAGGAGGCCGAGGGGATAATTTCAATCTTTATACACTATCGTTTCAATACAAAGCAGCTGGCATTGCAAGATTTGCTTGCCAGCATTTAAAATGTTCAGTGTGAGGCGCTGGCGTTGAAACCTTTAAACAGGCAAAGCTTTCAAAGGTGGCTGGCTTCATCTACAGTGATTTAAATTATTACTTTTATTGTGATAGCGCCCAGAGTCCGCATTCAGAGATCATGACCCTGTTGTGGTAGGCACTGTAAACACATGATAAAATGAGACACATGGAGTTTATAACCTCAACAGTAATGGTGTGTAATGTCACTAGCTTTAATGGAAACCAATTTTTGTCAAAATTAGTCTAAGCATTCCATTCATTTAAAAAAATCCTGTAACTCCCTGGAAAGTTTGGCCTGTTAAAATCAAGCCATTTCAGATCAAAGGAGAACCCAAAAACATTAGACACTTCCATCAAAAATAAGTCATTTTAAGGACCTACTTAATCAAACTGCTCAATTCATTTTTAGCTTTCCACTTTTTTTTTCACTCCTGCCAAAAGTTAAGCACAAAGTTACTGAGCAGCTCCATGATAAAACAGAGCACTCCTCATCAGAGGAACTCAAAGCACTTTACAAAGGTAGATAATTACTCTCTCCCTATGTTACAAATGGAAAAACTGTGACCTGCCCAAAATCTTCCTCTGCTCCTGACTCAGAATGAACAATGCACAGGTCATCTCACTGACTAGCCTGTGCTGCCCTCTTCTGCTTAGCAAAAAGTGGACAGAGACTCATTTCCCCCTTTGAATGTCATCTGTAACAAAAACAGGAAATCCTAGTTAAAATCAAGGGACTCTGCTACACAGCATTCAAAGCCATACTTATCCAACTCTTGCCCCATCCTGTCAAGTAAAAGGGCTGGCTCTGGAGTTTCACCAGAATCAGAGGTGTTGGCTAACACTGGCAGCCTGGATGAAGTCTGATTTTGATGGGTCTTTCCTGCCGTATGTGTTCTCTAAGCACAGCACTTCTCTCTTTGTGAGGATCTCAAAATCTGCCCAGAGATTGGAATTATTCAGCATCACAGAATATCAAGGTTGGAAGGGACCTCAGGAGGTCATCTAGTCCAACCCCTGCTCAAAGCAGGACCAATCCCCAAACTTTGCCCCAGATCCCAAATGGCCCCCTCAAGGATTGAGCTCACAACCCTGGGTTTAGCAGGCCAATGCTCAAAGTACTGAGCTAGCCCTCCCCCCCTCTTGAAGACCAGCTGTTCTTTAACCATTTGGATAGCTGTGATCCTGGCCATTTTCAGCTTCTCTCTGGCTTTCCGTGCCTTCTCTTCAGCCAGATGGCTTAAAAGGCCATTTTGGACATGGCAAAAGGCCCATTCCTGGCTCTTGTGTGTCCATGTGAAGCTCCACAACTGGTTGCAGGAATTACATTTTATTTACTTGCTCTTTAGATAATTTAGATCAGTGACACTCAGGCCCCAGTGGTTCAGGAGCCAAAGTAGCGATCAACATATAAAGTGCCACAGTCGTGTGAATTCCTTGTTTCATTTACTATAGTACTATATATTCATATGTAAATAGTAGGACAGAGGAAATATTTAGTTTATTTTATTCTCAGACATAATGAGGGACCAGTGTTATTATTTTATCAACTACAATTGGTTAATAACGTAGTAAAAGCATCAGACTGGTTAGTAATTAAACCACACGGCGTTTTACTATCATGTGCTGCAAAGAGCTGCAGGAGACACATTAAAGAGCCACTTGTGAGTTGGGAGCTTCAGTCTGAGGATCACTGATTTAGAGTAATTAGGAGTGGTAATGATCCCATTTATTGTGAGAAACTGACTTGCTGTGAGGTCTCCGGTTACTTACCTTTGTCAGCTTCCCCATTGTTTCAGTTGAGCTAATACCAGCATGAGAGAACCCGTTCGTGTTTGCAGAGCTTTTTAAAAAGGAACGGTATCTACAAAATAGTGTTTTGCTACAGTTCACAATACATGTAGCATATGGCACTTTTCCAGAAAGCAAGTCATATGATCTGTTCCCACCCCCAAACAAGGGTGAAATCCCCTTTTTGTATTTGGGGGCAGGAGAGGTGAGAGGGGTACAATAAAAATGAAAATTAATGCTATAATCAGGGATGGTCTCCTGTACTTACCTCCCATCTCACCCCCTCAAATACCCACCACAGCTAAGCCATTTCATGGTCCTTCACGTTTGTAAATTGACGCCTCATTTACAAATGACAGATGATCTCTGTGCTGCCTGTGCCTGTACCTTAGGCTCCAAATGCTGTTCATCTTCTGTCCAAGGAACATGCAGTCCTAGCCATTCATCACCTCCCTGGTTCTGCAGTCACAGAGACACTCTAGTGGAAACTGTGCTTAATCCGGGCCCTGCCTGATGGAAAGGAGACAAAGAGGCCATTCAGTATCCAAGAGAAGAATCTTAAGCATCAGTTTTCCTGGCACCAGCAGCAGAAGAAACTTGTATCAGGCTTTTCAAAATTCTTTATATTTGCCTTTAAAATGCCTCCTACCCAAATCTCTAGAATACCGGCAGAAATAGGAAAGAAGCCTGGGTACACTGACCGAAGTGCTTAACATTTGCTTTCATTATCAAAACCGTACAGGTGCTGGTGTGGGTATATTTTATTACTTACAGAAAATCATAGATACGAATGGTGTTTTCCAGAAGAAATACAGTGTCCCTGCCCCCAAAGAATTTACAGACTCAGGGATTAACTAACTCCCACTGAAGTCAATTTTAGATTTTACATTTACTTCAAAGGGAGTGGGATTGGGCCATACATTTGGAGGAAGAGATGACAAGCACTGGAGAGGATGACTAGGGAGTAGGCAATAAAACCAGAGGGTCACCTGGCTGCAAGCTTCAGGACTCCTGTTTTCACTTGGTATTTATTTTTCTATTAATATGTATGACTAGTTTATAAACCTCCAAGAAAGAATGAATTTTGAGAAGGGAGATTAATATAATTTTATAAATACATACAGAAATGTTGTATTATCAATATATATGTATTATGTACATTCAGTCAGTACAGTGTATTAAGGAACCTATCATTTTGGCCACTTTTAAGTATATGATCGATAGATGATCCAAACCAAAACTCTGGATCCAATCATGCCTAAACTTTGCAGGAGTTCAGAGCTACATTTTTGACTTTGTGGCTGGCTTCTTTTTTTAAATGGTTGAACACCCCTGAACTCTACAGAAGTTCAGAACAAACCCAAACTTTGCAGCTCAGAGTCACCTCTAATCCTCTAACCCAGGGTTTCTCCAGCTGAGGTCCATGGACCCCTGGGGGACTGTGAGGGTACTCTAGGGGGTCCGCAAGTCATGTCTGGGGCTGCTGGCCCTGCTGACCAACTCCTCCCCCTCCCTCCCAGTGCCTCCTGCATGTCGCAAAACAGCTGTTCAGTGGCGTGCAGGAGGGAGTGGGTGGAGTTGGGACGGGGCATACTCAGGGGTGGGGGCAGAAAGAGGCGGGGAAGAGGAGGAGCAGGAGTGGAGTGGGGGTGGGAAGAGGTGGGGTGGGGGCAGGGCCTGGGGCTGCAGGGGGTTTTGGGATCCGTGAACATTTTTTAATCAAAATGGGGGTCCTTGGTTTGCTAAAGCTTGAGAACCACTGCTCTAACCTGTGCTGGTTGTGAGGGGTATATGCAGCTTGCTAGAGGGACAGTTAGATGGTGCTTAGTGGGGCTTGAATAGAGATGAATAGTTCCTCTACATACAATACACAGTAGTGCAATACACACAGTAGAAGGACTAAAAAGGATTTTTCTCCTTGTTAAATGTGGCCTGCAAAGGGAAAAATTGAGGAGTTGTGCCCTTTATTTCTCAGTCTGGATGCCAAAGACTTGAAAAATGTTTGTTTGGTTTTTTCACTTTTCTTTTTAACATGAAAAATTCAAATCCTCTCTAGCCTGGAAGACTCTGTGGTGATGGGAGAATCAGTGAAATGTTGACATTGTAAGAGTCAAAAAACTGAAAATTAAGCGATTGAGAGGGGAGGGGATTTTTTGCCAGATAATTTAGAACTCTTTCGGTTTTTCTTTGTTTTTACTGAACACATTGAACTTCAGTAACTAATTAACATTTTGGATAAAGTATGGGTTTGTTAACTATCCTTATGGTTAGAAAGTTTTTTCTAACATCTAACCTAAATCTCTCCCTGCAGCAGATTAAGCCCATTACCTCTTGTCCTACATTCAGTGGACATGGAGAACAACTGATCACAGTCTTCTTTATAACAGTCCTTAACATATTTTAAAACTTATCAGGTCCCCTTAGTCTTCTTTTCTCAAGACTAAACATGCCAAGGTTTTATAACCTTTCCTCACAGGTCAGGTTTTCTAAACCTTGTAACATTTTTGTTGCTCTCCTTTGGACTCTCCAATTTGTCCACAACTCTCAAAGTGTGGCACCCAGAGCTGGACTCAGTACTCCAGCTGACCCCTTATCAGTGCCAAGCAAAGCAGAACAACTACCTCCCCTATCCTGCATCTGACACTCCTGTTAATACACCCCACAATACTAGCCTTTTTTGCCACTGCATCACATTGTTGACTCATTCATTTGTGATCCTCTATAACTACCAGATCCTTTTCAGCAGTACTACCAACTTCGACAGTTATTCCCCATTTTGAAGCTGTGTTTGATTTTTCCTTCCTAAGTGTAGTATTTTGTACTTATCTTTACTAAATTTCATCTTGTTGATTTCAGGCCAATTCTCCAATTTGTCAAAGTTGTTTTGAATTCTAATCCTGCCCTCCAAAGTGCTTGCAACCCCTCCCAGTTTGGTGTCATCTGCAAATTTTATAAGCATACTCTCCACTTCATAATCCAAATAATGAATGAAAAAATTGAATAGTTTGACTGTGAACCATTGATAGTGACTCAGTATGGTTTTTCAACCAGATATGCCATCATTTTATAGTAGTTTCATGTATACCACATTTCCCCACATTTTGCTTATATGTATGTCGCATGGGACTGTGTCTAAAACCTTACAAAAATCAAGATATATCACGTCTACTGCTTCCCCCTTAGCCACTAGGCCAGTTACCTGTCAAAGAAAGAAATTAGATTGTCTGGCATGATTTGTTCTTGACAAATCCATGTTGGCTATTCCATATTAACTTCTTATCCTCTAGGTGCTTACAAATGAATTAATAATTTGTTCCAGTATCTTTCCAGGTATTGAAGTAGACTGACTGGTACCTAATTCCCATGGTTCTCTTTGTTCCCTTAATGTGTTAGAGCTTATGATAAACATCCCTGAGACTTGTAAGAAATACTCCTATAAAACCAGAAAAGAGAAAATTTGGCATTCCTGATATTTCTTAGGGTTAAAACAAAAACAGATCTTATTTTTTTAAACACGGAAAAGAAAAATCTTTCAGACATTCTTTCTCCATCATAAACAAACAAACAGGCAAAAGCTCATTTGTAATAAATTCTTTTTATTTTTAAAGTTTTGCTATTCAAGCCTTGGTGGGATGTGCTTTCTATCTTAGCGGGATGTTGGTTGTTGAGTGTGCTCATCCATTAGTTCTGAGGAAGCTCTGTTGATGGTGCTGCTGTTACCTCAGAAAAGAACAAAGGAGGCATGATAAGTAAATGCAGTTGTGCTTCTCTTGAAGACAAGTGCTGGGTTTGTGAATAAGACCTTCAAGTTTCTAAACAATTATTGATCTGGGAAAATGGTGTTGGCTGAAAGGGAGAGAGAAAAAGGCTACATACCAACGGCAGCCACTGGAGGAGCACATCTGCCTCTATTCAAGCCATGATTTCTCTTTCTTGGTTGTCCTAGATTAGTTAATATGGGCCTATGCTAATGCTCACACTTTTTCCTGGAAGATTTTCCCTCCCTCTTGATCCTGATCCTGATCCTGCCATCTTTAATCAGTCAAAACACTCAGCTACACATGCTACTTTGTCTGTGGCTCATTTTTCAGTAGTCACTTGAATGGGAAAAAGCTGTGGGAAAATTGTTAGGAGTATTCTGTCACTTTAATTTGACAGTCAGAATTGCTCCTGTCACTTTGCTGTGACACAATTACTGTCAGTTACAATTACACATGTTGTCGTGGCAGTTAAATGTAACCAACAACTTATGGCTTTTGTTCTCTGACTTGATAACACGATGGCATCCAGGAATTGTCCACTATCGAAATGAGGTGGTGGTCCCTTCTGGCCTTACCCCCTGTAAAATAAGTACCACAAGTCACAGAGTTTATGTCTACGGCGGAAAAGCTGTGCATGGTCTTGCCCGTCTGAGCTAGCTTGGGTCACCGAGCAGTGCAGACAGTGCAGTGTGGGCTTCAGCACAGATCATACAAGCCTGGCCCAAACCCTGGCTCTGTACTTGGCTTGCTAGCCTGCGTTGTGTTACCTTCACTGCTACCATTACGCATGCTAACTGGAATAAAGCTAGCTCAGATAGGCTAGCTGATGTACAGTTTTTGCTCTGTAGAAATGCCTGGAGTCTTATGCTGCCAGAGATGCATTGGTAAGCCCTCTGTATTTCTCCATTCTACAGGTGGAGAACATGCCCTAGAATCCATCACTTGCCACAGAATTTCATAGAATCATAGAATACCTGTTGGAAGGGACCTCAGGAGGTCATTTAGTCCAACCCCCTGCTCAAAGCAGGACCAATCCCCAACTAAATCATGGAGCACTAAATTTCATTTAAAAAAAAATTTTATATCCAAAATAAGAAAAGCGTAAAACCATGAAGCAAATGTAAACAGAGTGTTGTCTTTGTGAGACTGCAGACAGTATGAAACAATAGCTCTGAGGTCTGAACCGGCTCATTATCTCAGTGGACTTCATTCTGAAACCTAAGATGACAATTTAAATGTCAACATTCATCTGATGTGCCATAACCCTAAATCACCTCCAGTGCTTTCCCAGGTGCCAAATGCCCAGTATGCCCAAACCTCCAGCTTCCCCCAGCAACTTCTACAAGGTACTTACACATTTTCACTATAGATTTGGCCCACTGAAAATATGGAGCAGCATGCATTTAATATCTAAACAAGCAGCACATGGAGCTACTGCACTGGTTGTGCTAATCATTGTCATTTAGTTCATTAAAGCGTTACATTTGTTATTTAAATGAACCCACCATGAACTCCTGAGCCTGCCACACCACAGCGCTGGAGAAACCACAGGTCCTGCTGGAGAACATAGGTCCAGCTTGACAGATTACATGTTGCCTGGCCTATTAGCTCATACAGTCCATCTCTCTAGCAATGCACAATTATCACACCTAGTGATCATAAGAATGGCTATATTGGGTCAGACTAGCCCATCTAGCCCAGTATTCTGTCTCTGACAGTGCCAATACCAGATGCTTCAGAGGGAATGAACAGAACAGGGCAATTATTGAGTGATCCATCCCCTGTAATCCAGTTCCAGCTTCTGGCACTCGGAGGCTTAGGGACAACCAGAGCTTGCAGCCCCAAAGACCTCTGTAGCAAGCCTAACCCCTTTGGCGTGTCAGGACATAAATTCCATACCAATATCAGGTTCACAGAAAGAGTTCATTTAATATAAATATGAAAACAATTGAGACTAGGTCCAGTATTCCTCATGTTGCTTGCTTTGATACGAAATCCACTTCTCTTTTACATTGTCCCCATGTTTTCGATGTGCCATGGATTTGTGTTGCAATGCCTAGGGAAGCTAACAAGGGGAAGCTGGGGGATTTGGCCTTTGATTAAGGACCTGGTGGGGCTTTTAGTATTTGGGAAGGCATGGAAGGTGGTTGGGATTGTGGGATAGAAACATTACCCGGCTGTTTCAGCTAAAACAATGCACAGTTAAATAGTTAATGCTGACAATCTTGTCATTGTTGGTTTTCAGTATTAACAAGTGCTAGTCACACACTTCTCTTAGAGCTATTGCTTCAGTCTGTCTCCAGACCCGGGTAGATAAACAAGCAAGGTACTGAGTAAAAGTAGATTCACTTTTGCAAAGATCTCTTTGCAACCAAAAGGATTGAAATAAACAAATAAAAAAATGTAAGAGCAATGATTCTGGAACAAAAGCCTCCAGTCATGGAAGCAGGAATACGCAGGGCTCTGCCTCCTGAATTTACTGTTCTGTGCAGTCCAGTTTAAATGTTACATGCAGAAGTTACCTCCTTCCTTTGGGAGACTATTCACAGCTTAATCAATTTTATTGTCAAGAAGTCTTTTTTTTCCTGATCTCACCCTACATTATCTCTCATTTCTATCAATTTTTCTGGTTTACAGGTAAAACTTGCACAGAGTTTTCTGTAAGGAACAGCACTGGTAACAAGGATTCTTGGTAAAGAAATTGAGGGCACTGTATGCTCTGGCAAAAAGCATAATCCTACAAAGAAGCAAGCCCTGGAGCTTTAATGAAACGTACCAGAAGGCTGGTAGGGGCAGTATAGAATTATAGAATCGTAGGACTGAAAGGGATCTTGAGAGGTCATCTAGTCCAGTCCCCTGCACTCAGGGCAGGACTAAGTCCCTGACAGGTGTTTTCTAACCTGCTCTTAAAAATCTCCAATGATGGAGATTCCACAGCCTCCCTAGGCAATTTATTCCAGTGCTTAACCACCCTGACAGCTAGGAAGTTTTTCCTAATGTCCAACCTAAACTGCCCTTGCTGTAATTTAAGCCCATTGCTTCTTGTCCTAGCCTCAGAGGTTAAGTAGAAAATTTTTTCTCCCTCCTTCTTGTAACAATCTTTTATGTACTTGAAAACTATTATCATGTCCCCCGTTAGTCTTCTCTTTTGCAGGCTAAACAAACCCATTTTTTTTCAAATCTTCCCTCATAGTCATGTTTTTTAATCATTTTTGTTGTTCTTCTCTGGACTCTCTCAAGTTTGTCCACATCTTTCCCAAAATGTGGTGCCCAGAACTGGACACAATACTCCAGCTGAGACCTAGTCAGCACAGAGCAGAGTGGAAGAATTACTTCTCGTGTCTCGCTTACAACACTCCTGCTAATACATCCCACAAAGATGTTTGCTTTTTTGTGTGTGTGCAACATACCCTGTTCACTCATATTTAGCTTGTGATCCACTATGACCCCCAGATCCCTTAGAATCATAGAATATCAGGGTTGGAAGGGACCTCAGGAGGTCATCTAGTCCAACACCCTGCTCAAAGCAGGACCAATCCCTAACTAAATCATCCCAGCCAGGGCTTTGTCAAGCCTGACCTTAAAAACTTCTAAGGAAGGAGATTCCACCAGCTCCCTAGGTAACGCATTCCAGCGTTTCATCACCCTCCTAGTGAAAAAGTTTTTCCTAATATCCAACCTAAACCACCCCCACTGCAACTTGAGACCATTACTCCTTGTTCTGTCATCTCCTACCACTGAGAACAGTCTAGATCCATCCTCTTTGGAACCCCCTTTCAGGTAGTTGAAAGCAGCTATCAAATCCCCTCTCATTCTTTTCTTCCGCAGACTAAACAATCCCAGTTCCCTCAGCCTCTCCTCATAAGTCATGTGTTCCAGACCCCTAATCATTTTTGTTGCCCTTCGCTGGACTCTCTCCAATTTATCCACATCCTTCTTGTAGTGTGGGGCCCAAAACTGGACACAGTACTCCAGATGAGGCCTCACCAATGTCGAATAGAGGGGAATGATCACGTCCCTTGATCGGATGGCAATGCTCCTACTTATACATCCCAAAATGCCATTGGCCTTCTTGGCAACAACGGTACACTGTTGACTCATATCCAGCTTCTTGTCCACTGTAACCCCTAGGTCCTTTTCTGCAGAACTGCTGCCGAGCCATTCGGCCCCTACTCTGTAGCGGTGCATGGAATTCTTCCGTCCTAAGTGCAGGACTCTGCACTTGTCCTTTTTGACCCTCATCAGATTTCTTTTGGCCCAATCCTCTGGTTTGTCCAGGGACTTCTGTATCCTATCCCTACACTCCAATGTATCTACCTCTCCTCCCAGTTTAGTCTCATCTGCAAACTTGCTGAGGGTGCAATCCACACCATCCTTCAGATCATTAATGAAGATATTGAACAAAACCGGCCCGAGGACCGACCCTTGGGGCACTCCACTTGATACTGCCTGCCAACTAGACATGGAGCCATTGATCACTACCTGTTGAGCCCGACAATCTAGCCAGCTTTCCGTCCGCCTTATCGTCCATTCATCCAGCCCATACTTCTTTAACTTGCTGACAAGAATATTGTGGGAGACCGTGCCAAAAGCTTTGCTAAAGTCAAGGAACAACACGTCCACCGCTTTCCCCTCATCCACAGAGCCAGTTATCTCATCATAGAAGGCAATTAGATTAGTCAGGCATGACTTGCCCTTGGTGAATCCATGCTGACTGTTCCTGATCACCTTCCTCTCCTCCAAATGCTTCATAATGGATTCCTTGAGGACCTGCTCCATGATTTTTCCAGGGACTGAGGTGAGGCTGACTGGCCTGTAGTACCCAGGATCCTCCTCCTTCCCTTTTTTAAAGATGGGCACTACATTAGCCTTTTTCCAGTCGTCCGGGACGTCCCCCGATCACCATGAGTTTTCAGATAATGGCCAATGGCTCTGCAATCACATCCGCCAACTCCTTTAGCACCCTCGGGTGCAGCGCATCCGGCCCCATGGACTTGTGCTCGTCCAGCTTTTCTAAATAGTCCCGAACCACTTCTTTCTTCACAGAGGGCTGGTCACCCCCTCCCCATGCTGTGCTGCCCAGCGCAGTAGTGTGGGAGCTGACCTTGTTCGTGAAGACGGAGGCAAAAAAAGTGTTGAGTACATTAGCTTTTTCCACATCCTCTGTCACTAGGTTGCCTCCCTCATTCACTAAGGGGCCCACACTTTCCTTGACTTTCTTCTTGTTGCTAACATACCTGAAGAAACCCTTCTTGTTACTCTTAACATCTCTTGCTAGCTGCGTCTCCAGGTGTGATTTGGCCTTCCTGATTTCACTCCTGCATGCCCGAGCAATATTTTTATACTTTTCCCTGGTCATTTGTCCAATCTTCCACTTCTTGTAAGCTTCTTTTTTGTGTTTAAGATCAGCAAGGATTTCACTGTTAAGCCAAGCTGGTTGCCTGCCATATTTACTATTCTTTTTACACATCGGGATGGTTTGTCCCTGTAACCTCAATAATAACCTTTCCGCAGTCCTCCTTCTGAGGAAGTCGTTTCCCATTTTGGATGAGAAGATTTCCTTTCAAAGCAGCTCAGAAGCTGCAGCCGCATCTTTCTAAAAAGCCAGGGAGGGCCTATCCACACTGCACCAGAGCATGTCTGAACCTGGTTACACAAACATGGCTGGTTGTCCACACAGCATTACTCCAGCAAGCAAAATTGTGTCTCAGCACTGCATGTCTTCACTTACCATGCTTCAAAACAGTCTTCGCAACAGTGCACTGTGCTTGCGCATACTTGCAAGCTCAGGTTACCGTGATAATGTTTACTGAATTTCACTTGGATTCCATCAATATCAGGAAGTGTTCTATAATTTGGAATGGTCTCTATGGATTATCTCCTACAACTCCATAACATTACCTTTGCCCAACAACCTAGATAAACTTATAATTTAATTGTATCCATAGGTGAAAAAAAAACAAACAAAACGAGCATTCTTTACGACAGCACAAAAAGAGACAGCCCAGAACTGGGATCCACAACACTCAAAATGCAGCTCTAAAAATCCACAAGAAAAGTCATTGTTCAGTCCACAGAGGTCTGTGCTGAGCTTTCACAGACCTGCAAGTTGTTTCTCTATATCCTCACTATCTGCCTACATAGCACCCCCATGGACCTGAAATTGGCAAGGACAGTTAATATGTGAGGAATGGGTATTAGTGAGTGTATGGGCTACAGAATAGCCTCCCGTGGCACTGATGGGGTTGAAGATAGGATGCATCACTGGAGCTCTGGGAGTGAAAGACGAGAGGACTGCACTCACCAGAAGCTGGTTACACCACCCACTGTATTTATGACCTGCTGGGCTGGGGTCTGAGGCATTTTGCACATACTGTATGTGGTTACTGTGTGCTACCCCACCATCTCTCCCACAAACCACACCAATTTCCCCCCCTGCCCCCCGCTGTATACTGAGGTGCTAATTCAGTGTCTGTAACAGACATAGATTCTTTTTTTCCCCTCCTCCCTTGTCTTGCTCCCAGGACTCATTCTCTCCCTTCCCTTGTGTAAGGGGTCCAGCTCCCATTAATGAAAAACAGTCCATCACGTCTATAAATTGCCCTTTCCACTTCCAAGGGCCTTCAGAGAGGAAATCACCCCAGAATCCGAACTGCTCTGTGTCTGCCCAGATTGAGGGGCTTGGCTGAGCCTCATGGAGCAGCACTCAAGGCACTGCTGAGTTTTGGAGATCTTCCTAGTTCTTTTCATCAGACCTCAAGGTAAGCAGCTCAAGGCACTGACCCCCATCCCAATGATCTCCGCTCCCTGCTGTGCCAGCCTGGCCATCCAGCAGCAGTGTTTCTCCAGGGAGCTATGCTTGGTGGGTGTGATACAGCTATAGGTGCTATGGGCCAAGCCTGCAGTTCTCAGTCCTTCTCAAAACAAAAGTCTCGTGGGGAGGGAGGGGGAAGAGGGTTTGGGGTTGTTTTTTTTTTGGTAACTTGAGTAAGGACTCCAGGATTTGGCTCCTTTTAAAGTAATGTTGATGATAGCTAGATCAGTTCCTACCCTCACTACCACACATAACATTCTGGCTATGTCTCCCAGTCATGAGTCTGCCACCAGATGGCAGACCTACCCAATAGTCAAGCACCCATCAAAGGTCCTACTTCCCGTCTCCTCCCCAAAATCCCAAACTTCAAACCGTCTCAAGATATACAAAACTATACTCGCCTCTGCCCTTTGGGGCCCTCTTCATTGGAGGCATTTTCTTCTTTTAGAGCGTAAACCTGGTTTTATAAGATTGCTGTAGAGACCTCCTGGACTGTGACGCTGGCAGATGACAGCATCACACCCCGCCGCAGATGCGTTTTTACACATGGAGGTAGCCACTGAGGAAAAGGCCATGGGATCACTCACCAGTTTCCTGGTGCAGATGGCTGCCCATGTAGAATGCTTCCTTGCCTGAGCCTGGTGCTACTGTCTGCAGGAGCAAGAAATGAAGACACTCAAGAGAGAGCGCACACACCAGAGAACGAACGAACACACAGGCTACTATTCCACTGTAAAAGAACACAGCAAGGCATGGCCAATATGGCTTCATCAAGGACTGATCAGAGATCTGGGGTATAATAGAAGCCTTCCTTGGAAGTGAGACAGAAGCAAAAGAGAATATAATCAGTTAATGCTGCAGAGAAAAGATAAAGGCAGGAAAAATGCAGAATTAGAGCAGCCAAAGAGGGTAAGGGTGTTTGTGTGGGTGAGGGTGTGTGTATCAGAAAGGGTATTACTAACATGGGGAAAGTCAGAAAATCAGAAATTAGGTCCATTACTAGTTGATGAGCAAGGATACCATCAATAAATGCTCTTTGATGGTTGTGATACCCAATGCCTCTCCAAATCTGTGCATGAGAAGGAAAATAAAAGGAGAGACATTTGAACAATTCAGAAGTAGTGAAGAGTTTGTGAACGCAGCTCCTGACAAACAGTATGACACACTTAGGAAATGGACCATGCACAAACCGGCAAGTCCAGAAATGTCCAACACTTGTAGTATTTTCAAAATACAGAAATTAAAATAAGTATAGAGCTTCGTGGCTCAGGATGATCACTAGCTAACTCCCTGCATGCATCTCCCCTTCCTTGTGCCTTCACTGACTGCTGGTGGCTTTGCCAATAGATAACGGTGGCCTAGTCACCGGATGGTGCACAGCCACATAACCTGCAATGCCAAGTTTTCCCACCCAACTAGTGGCCTTAAAAACCCATTTCCGCAGCCACCTCAATCTCCAAGCTTTCTCCAACCTGCTGAAACGGACGAAGTTCCTCTCCAGTGGATCCAATTCCCACAGCGAACCTGCCAACAGACTCAAAGAAGACACAATATTTAATTTGCATTAAATAAACCAGCCCTATTTAGATACATTTAGATTTGCACACAGAGCAATAGACAAAGAAAGTGAGTCCAGTGGATGGAGCACCAGCCTAGGAGTCAGAGGACCTGGCTTCTATTCCCAGCCCTGCCACTGACCTGCTGGGTGAGCATAGGCAAGTCACTTCACCCCTTCTGCCTCTGTTTCCTCTCCACCCTTTCTTTGTCCTGTCTATTTCGACTCTAAGCTCTTTGGGACAGGGACAGTCTCTCACTATGTGCATGTACAGTGCCCAGCACAACAGGGTCTATCTGTCACAGTTGGGGCCTCTAGGCGGTATTGTAATACAAATTACAGACATCCACTAACCTCCTGGTGATGTTGAAGGGACTCTCCCTTCCTCCCCCCGCTCACAAGGTGATAATCTGTCATCCCTCAGAATGCTTTGCTGAATGCGTCTGTTCCAATGGGTGTTTCCGTCTGGTGGTCTGAAGGCACAGGACTTGGAGGCTGAGGGGTTTTGGCTTTTACCACTAAGAAGTCAACTTCTTTTTTATTTTTAATTCATTTGAGAGGAAGACATCCTCTCTCAGATACTCCTGGGATGGAGGCCATGGGAAACCAGATTAAAAAAAACAATGCCCCCATCTAGTGCTCACTCAGCATCTTCCTCCTTGGGTAGCTCTCTTGACACACACAAAAATACCGAACTACTTTCCCTATCCCTCTGTGGGCTCATTCTACAACCCTACAGATATCCACACCCCTCGCTCCCAACTGCAAGTTTCCCATCAATCACACATACCAAGGTCGCACATTAACATCTGCTCCTAACCGACTCAATCTTGCTCGCTTCTGGTTCCTGGATTACTGGCATCTACTCAATTCTCCTCTTAAATTGTTCAAAGAGCCCCCCGGCCTGAAAACTGGCCAGTGCTGGAAGCCATATGGAATTCTACGTGACTGCGGAAAATAAAAACTGCACAACACTTGACATTTGTTTTCTAAATCAATACAATTTTTCAAATTTATTTTTTAAGAATTACTTCTAATATATCTTTCTCACAGAAGGAGGGTATAGGGAATGCTCTCATTCCATCTGTAAACACTGAAATACAGATCTGGGAAACCAGGGAAGAGACACAAAAAAGTGCATTTTACAAAATTCTCAACTAAAATATATTTTACATGTATTACATTTCAATTTAAATTCTACCGACTGCATTTTCAGTTTCAAAAAATATTTCCATATCTAATAGATTAAAAAAGCATGAAATATTCTCATTATGGATAAGACATTTTGATTCATTTACATGCTGTTTGCACAACAGCATAAGCAACCATGTGAGTCTTGAACAATGTTCTTGGCCTGAAGCAGATTCTGACGTAACATCAGAAGAGAGAGGATTTCTCCTCTCCGGACAGGCGTGACAGCACATCCCAGAACCTGGGTAAATACAATTTTTCCTCTCCCCTTTGGGCAAGTTGGATTTCTTTTCCCGTCCCTGGAAAGGAGATAGGACAGGTGAGGGGGTGGGAAGGGAGGAACCAGGAGAAGTAAGATTTTCAGCAAGTGACTGTGGTTTCTGAGGCTGGATAGTAAACGCTTTACTGACTTTGCAGTAGTGTGCAGATTTGAGTTAGTAGGAGGGCTTGAGAAACCCTGTCACGACATCAGTAAATAAAGCTACTCCTTTTGCAAAAGAGGATCCCAGACATCTTAGCATGGTCTGTCCCTGACCCCATTGATCCTACTCAGGATGGCTCTCCAAGGGGTCCCAAATCTGACTCAGGACATATCAGCTCGTCCATATAAGGGTTCCTATCATCAATCTGGGCTGTTTCCCCTGTATTAGTCCCACTGCTCCATTTTCCCTGTGCACCCCTTTTCACCATGTAGCCACAAAAACTACCTCTCACCATGGGACCAGAAGGGCAGGCAGCAGCTACAGAAACTACAATATTGCTCCACAAACACACCACTGTATACTATGAGGGAGCAGGAGCTGTACCGTCCTCCCATCTAGAACCAGTGAGCATCCCCTCTATGATGCTTCTCACTTGGCCAAGTGAGAGCCCTGAGGTTCCTCCTGACCTGCCCTGTTGCTGTAGTGAAATGCGCTCTGTAGTGCCAATGGCCTGACCTCCTTATTCCAAGTAACTGTTAAGGAAAACACAGACAATTACTTGACACCAACAGTACCTTGAGGTATAAGTGGGATTAGATGCTTAAATTATGGATCTGTAATCAGGTGCCTACTGTTAAACCTCTTGAAAATGAAGGCCTGGGAGTTTTTCTCTGGGGTGCACTGGCAGGGACTTTGGAATTTTTCATCATCCTCTGGAATATTGAGCAGGAATTGTCCACTGAGACCAGGTGAACATGTGCCACACTTCCAGGCATGGCCCTCATGGGCCTCAGACCTTCCCATCTTCTTTCGAGATCCTCTTGTTCTTCCATAAACATTCCCCTCTTTGGTATGTAGAGCAAATCTATGGATAACACCTGTACTAACAGAAACACAGGCTGCACTGTTTTCACTTAACGGAATTGAATGTGGTAGGGATATTTTCTCCAGGCCAGGTAGGCGTAGCCTCAGTGATCAGAGCAAGAGGGAAATCCCCTTGATTCCAGCTCCGTCAGTGTCCATGGTGAGTACAGGTAGTGCTACTTCCACTTAAAGGACAACAACGTTAAAGCAGTATGAACACTTCTATTGTTTAACACTAGTTCAGGCACCCCCAAAACTGAAAACACAGGTCCCTAGTTTAAATGAGTGACTCCAGCAGTCAGCAGGTACATGGATTGATACAGTGTTGATTCTCATTCTTTAAATTAGTGCAATCTACAAATGGATTCCCAGCTTTGTGTGACTGATTCAATGGACTCTGTTATGCTGTCCTTTGGTTTTCTTTAGAATTAACTTCAATAGTTTGTGTTAAGATAAACTAAAGTATCTCTAGGATCTATACACATAAGGCAAGAGGCAAAAGTATCTGTAGGAATCAGGTAGCATTTTTCAACAACGCACACCTCTCATTGGTCAGTTCCTTTCAGAAGCAACCAAGCCACCCCGGTGAGCATGTTCAGATGTCAGTATAAGTGGTAGGGGAGGAGGATGGAAGGCAGTACCAAAAGAGAGCACTGCTAATTTTCTCAGCAGTATGACCATGCCCAAGACCAAAACAATCATGTCAGGTGTCATTTTTAGGATGAAATAGCCAAAGGAAATATTTTTCATTTCTTCCCCTGCCTCTAGCTTACCCACCTATGGTGGAATGTGCGCATCTAGATTCTGTATGGACTAAACTACAGCAAAGAAAACTGAACTTGGAAGGGAGAGAATAAACCATTTATACTGCTAGGGATAGCCTCTGATGTCAAGGAGGGCAAGGAGACAAGTATCCTGAAGAGAAGAAAAGCATGGCTTTCACCTACAGAGCAAACCTCGTGTGTTCCATATCTTACAACAGTACGTGTCTGCTGGAAGTGTGCCCTATTGGCCAAGGACCTCTGACAGACATGAAGCTTTCCATAAAGGCGTGAGGTAAGGCTTACTATCCCTCGCCCCGTTTTCTGCCTTGGAGCTGAAACAGAGTTCACGGCCTGCCTAAAGGCCCTAATCTGGGTAGTAAATCATAGACTGCAGAAAAACTGTATAGGGAAAAGGAGTCCCTCTCCCTTTACAAAGCAAAAACTATTCAATATGGCAGACAGCCACACTGCACCTGGCACAACTTCACGAGGAATTACTGGATTTTGAAGTAGCAGTGACATCAAGAATCCCCACACCCTGCCTTTTCTGCTGGGCAAGCATGGCTATCCTGTACCATGCAAATGAACCAGGCTTTGCCCTCTCTCTTCACATCAGGACATGAAAACCATGGACCTATCACAGCTTGACTCATACCTGCACCACAGCATCCCTCCTACATATTCTGACCACCCCCACCAATGATGGCTTTGGATTTAGTATACTGGCTTTTCTCCCCTGCAAAACCCCTCTCAATATATGCATCTCTATATACATATATAGATATAGATTTACATATGCAAGTACCTATATCTATATACATATATTTATTTATAGGTATATATTTTAATTTATCCTCTTTAATGAAGTGCTGTGCTTTGAACTGCTGGCCTTCCTTGACAGGGATCTGTTCCTGAATGCGGAAATCTTTTCAGTCTTTGAGGACAGAGTGCTTGGACGTTCCTTCTGGCCTGCAAGCAGTACTAGAAAAGTTGCTGAGCATGCATGGATGTCCCAGACAGTCAACCTGCCACTGGCTCTCTGGCGCCACTTATCATCACCATAGCTGGACTGAAGAGTTTTGCTACTGTGGATTCTTCAAGATGCGCCCATGTCGAAAATCATAGACATGGCGGCAGAGGAAAACCAGATCAGGATCAGTGTCCTCTGGCACCTTGCGATGTGGAGGGGTGGAATATTCTTCTGACGGAGGAACCATCATTGTTTTCCTGCCTGGGATCCCCTCGACACGACGCTTCGCCAAGGCACAAAATCTGCAATGTGATTAAATACAAAATGTCACAGGGAACCTTCATTTACTGCCTTCACTGCTCAAGCTTTCACTTTTCCTGCTAAGGTCTCCTGCTGGAAGAGACTATAATCTCTTTCTGCTCCTTAGGGTTACACCCATTATAGTATATTCCTGCCAGGCTACTGCACGAGTGGGGAGGATAAAGTTATGGATTCTGGAATAGAACTATCCTTTCTCCAAAAAGATCTAGAGGTCGGTTTACAAGTTATAACTACTCTGAGCTTTACCAAATAGCACAATAGTTTAGATTTCCTGGCTGGTAGATTCTGTACAGTTTTACAGTATGGAGGATTACAACAGCCAATCTGCATCATTTAACCACCTTTGCTTTATTTCTGTTGATCAGCACTGGAAAAAAATTATTGCTCAAATAAAGGTGATTAAGCAAGAACAGAAGCCAGGTCACAGAACACTCCATTCTCTGAGTCAACAAGGCCTTCTACTGGTCCTGCAGGATGACAAAACAAACTTAAATTAACGCATACTGGAGTTGGATACTCTGGAACAAGACCTGCCGTTTGTGAGCCTGGTGCAGGAGGAGGAATATGCCCTAGTGCATTATAGTACTTTAAAACAATGACTGGACATTTGCAGAAAAAAATGTGTGTGTATAAAATGATTCACCAGCCAGTCAACCTGATAATTATACCACAGTGTTTTAATTTATAAGCACTCATGGCAGAAGGCTCCTGGGCACCTTAAAAATATAAACATTTTAGCTTGAATGGAGAGAACGTGCACAAACAGAGCTGAGATCAGGAGCAGAACAAAGCATGCCACCCAAACACCAAGTAAAATAAAAAACCTTGAGCCTTGCCCAGTGGGATGACACAAACATTCAGTGGGGCGTGTTGAAAAGGACAGCATTCCTGGCCCTGCAGAGAAGGTCCTGCCTTCTGTACTTTCTCGTGTTTATTTATAGCGAAGCTGCTGTAAGAACCTCACTGAGCTCAGCTGTAGCAGCAGGACATAAACAGACAATACCTGACGTAGAAGAGCCCTCTTACATGAGGCTATCTGAGTATAGCCATAAAATAATGATACACTAGCTGCCTGTTCTGCAAGTGAGAAACCTATGGAATGTGGGTGTAAAACTTGTAGGCGAAGACTCCTGCACAGTAGCCAAGCTTGTTCTGCAACAGCTGCAGAGCTGGAGCGGTTTAAGGGCACAAGTGTGCACATACCAGTAATCCCGCCTAAAGATCAAAGGCTGGCATATCCATGCTAAGGTCGACATCAGGAAGAAAGCGCCTACATTTGAAATATTTTGAAGATTAAAACCAAACAAACAACTATTGACCGCTGATGAAATATGGGCTTCGGGGAGCAGATTGTGATTGAACACGATTCTCATGGTGAAAACTCTTCTCATTGTGCTTGGTACATACCCCAGAGACAGAGCTGCCACTGAAGCAGCAAAATCCTCCATCCACAGGTAAGATCTCCTTCCTATCTAGCTTGAGTTCAAACACTTACTTTGCAACGACTGTGGTAGCACTGAGATGGAATCACCATAAACAAAGCTTACGTAATTTTGGGCATCTGCTTACTAACCCAGCTGGTTGAACTCTCACCTGAATAGAGGCACTTAGGAATGGGGGAGGATATCTGCAAGATCTCAATGAAATGGATACCACAGATCATGCTACTTATCAGTTCTTCAAGTGGTTTCAAAGACACATTGTGCAACAGTGGTTATCTGAACAAGAATCCATATAGGAGGTTCTTCTGAGTCAGTGAATTCAGCTTTGCTGACCAGTTTGTGAAAACACCTTCCCACTGCCTTTGCTGGTGTCTTTAGACTCCCTGAGCATTCAAACCAGTTTAGCACAGGTCAGCAATGGACCGCTTGTACAGGGGGCAGAGAGGCACATTTCCAAGGAACACCGCCAACAGGTCCAGTTAGTACAAAATTTGTCAAGTTGGCTCCACTGTGCAGTAAAAATATCTCAGCATGTGGCCAGTGAGTCAGGAATAGCTGCTGTGGGTTCTGAAATGGGCAACCCCTCAGCATGCCGTAATTTATGAGGAAAGGCTGTATTCCAATCACAGCAGCTTCATGTCAGAGCTGATGCAACTTCACAAGTTCAAAGCAATTAGAGTAGGAACAAACCTGTCCTCTTTTGCTGGTGGTTTTTATCTGGACATACCAAGCACATTTGTAAGAACATCCTGTCTTTTTTTTTTCCAGGGACTCACTGTGTAAACAAGCTTTTCTTTACTACACTTTCATTCTATGGCTCACTTTAGCAAGTCCTTCTGAAAGGTAAGTTATACCAAAAGGAAAATGACAGAAAGTGGTCTTTCCAAATGATTTTAATTCCCCAATTACTCAGAGTGGATTTATTCCACTTTTATTGAAGTTCCATAAAGGCAATTCTAAATAGTTCAGCGCTGCTCTAGTTGCTTTAATGTAACATCTGCCTGCCTCTGTCAAGCCATGCCACAGGGAAATGGGACTCCTGTCCAGAAGTTTCAAACCAGTGCAGAAGCCCAATGGTATATTATTCCCAGTCACTCATGTCTGCTTTTTCGGGGAGTGAGTTATTAAAAAAGCAGCACGTAGTTCAGAACCAGGATGTACATGGTGTGCAAAAGAACTTTTGTAAAAATCAGTATAAGTTTAATTAAAAATAACTATTGTAGGAAATGACCTTCATTCTTAGAAACCCAGTGAAGCATTGGAACACAGCATAAGGAACAGTGTGAAACTGGCTAAGCTAGTTTTACTGCCCAAGATGAGCAAAGCATACAATGCAACCAACAGCACACAGTAAAAGCACATAAAATAGGATACATTTTTAAAGGGTTATTTTCCATTTTAATAACCTATGGTCTGGACTTTAGAGCTAATTTCTATTTTGCCACTGTTACTTTAAATGGTGCAATCTGTTAGAAAATACAGATACTCTGAAGTCCTTGGTCACTCAGACTGATTAAAAATAGCAAAAATTAAACCGTAAGGTCAGTTAAATACTTCTCTAGTCACTATATTGGGTGACCTAATTACCAAAACACCTGATACTACAGGCACGTCTACAAAGAGTGGTAAGGACAGCAAACACATTAGGCATATGCATTTTAGTTGAACTTGGAGCGCACATGTGCATGTGGAGGAACTGTACAATATTGTATGGGTTTCTCTATTACACTCCAGTGGTGTAACTGAAACGTTACCGTGTTTTACTGTGTCTACTGATGAGCATGTTCCGTAGTAGAAAGGTCATGCATGTGTAAACACTTATAAACCGCTTGAAGTGTTTATAAAACACAAAGCAAAGAGATACCCAAAGAGCTAGAGCATGACAAACACTCCTAGATTAGCACAGCCCTCTCATTCACTAAACGTACTGCAAGTTTACCTAGGAGAGGTAGGCTGCAAAGCACACGCAGTTCTGCTGAATGAGGTCAGGTAACAGAAATGTTGAAAAGAACTGGTGATACAGAGATAACTTGCTGTTGCTTTTGCAACTTAAGAGCACCACCTACCTGCAGTACTCTGCAAAGGTCAGAACATAGCACTTTTCCTCAATGCAGGCAATACTGTTTTCATCCTGATGTCGGGATGCAAAGATCTCGTTCTGCAAACGGACATACAATGGGGACAGTCACTCAACTGGGCAGGAGCGCTTAGAGAGACAAAGCAGTCCTAGGTATACTCTCCTTAAAGAGGAGAAAGGCTATGCACACATGCAACAACACGCTTCTTAAAGAGAAAGCACAACCCCCTACAAGTCAGATGTTGCAATTAACCCAAACAATTTACAGTTACAATTTTATAGCCTAATTGTTTTAGTGACCAAAAGAACATTTAACATTTGACCAAAATGTTATAGCTTTCCCATCACATAAACTCACCACCATTCTACTTTATATTGTCAGGTCTCCACATGTATTGCAAATATCACTGTTCAGTAAGACAGCTGCCACCATCAGGCAGCTCAGAGATACTGCTTATAACCAAATCTCTCATTTCAAATGCAATTGAGAGGCTGTGACTTATATTGTGATAAGTGTTTCTCACCAGGTGACCTTTCAGAATGCTGCATTGAGCAATATGAAGGCAGCTTTTTCAAAAAATGCTCTTCCAATACCAGACTCAGCAAGAAGACAGCTCAGAGGGGAAAATGTCCTCTAATGTCTGTCAGGGAAGATACTACCACACAAGGCCCAAGATGCAAAGAAATCCAAAGTAAAGACAGAATTTTTCACCCCATCCAATCCCAGTGTCAGACCTCTAGAACTGCATGTGGGAAGACTGGAGAAATTGCATGGCAAAGAAGGAACCTTCTTACAATCCCCCCCTTTGTTTAGCAACTTAGGCAGAAGGCAGGAGCTCTCTTCCTCCCGCATTTCCAATACCTTGGGGGACAGTCTCAGTTTTCTCTTCCCTGCGCTGGAAATCTTTTCTGATTCATTTTCACAAATAAATTATATGAATGGAGTATGAATGGTATTTAGCCAACCTCTCCCACTAGCCTCTAAATTACTGTAGTGATCAGTCTCAGACTAAATAAATTGTCCCCTTTTTTTCTCCAACTCTCCCCCAGCAACTGAAAGAGCTATTCTAAGTGATGAAGAAATGGCAGTAGCCTCTTCTCCCCAGTTTGAGTCTCGAAAGGGTGCATCTGAAGCAGCTAGGGAGGGGTGGACAAGTGCTGCCACTGGGCATAGGCCAACCCAGCTGGAGCTAATTTAGTGAGTATTAGGTGTGGCAATCAGAAGCAAAGAGGATCTGGGGTAATAAGGGTGCTGTTGTGTAAGTGCCTGGAAGCAGCAGCCAGGAATGTGCTTCAGGGTTAGTTTCGCCTGGAGTCCTAGGGAAGCAGGGTAGGTGGAGGACAGGCTTCACTACAGCCTCAGGAGCAGGGTCAGAGTCTGGGAACGTGATCAACAACTAGACAAGCAACAAAAAACTAACCAACAAACAAACCCCAACCCGTAGAGGTGTGTGAATGTTTTGGTTTCCTCCTTGCATCAAGTTTACCTGAGTCATCCTTGGCAGGCCTATTCTACCTACTCAGCCCAGTGGCAGCTTCTCCTTTTAAAGCAGTTTTTGTATAGCAAGACAGGTGTGGGAGGAGGAAAATGAGGTAGTTCCTCCCTAACCCAACTTCTTGCTCTCTACGCACTAAAATGCAGTTAGATAACCTCAGATTTCATTTGTGGACTAAAATGTCACAAGGTACCAAACTGGTTTCCAAAAGAAAATTGGGGATTCTACATGTGGCATGCACAACTACTGAATGGAATTTAAAAACAGCACATTGTGGACTTTTTGTTGGATGGAAAAACGGCAGTAACTCATTCCTCTCTAATCTCTGTGCTCTTTTGGTTTAAAAATGTACCTTTCCCCCTCCATGCAAAACCAAGCAAAGCAACAGGCCTGGGTTTGAAGACATACTGGGTCACAAGTTTTACTTTTAAAAGTGAACCCTTTGTGCAGAAGGAGCACAGTATCCTTCTTAAGTCTGTTTTTAACCCTCCTAATAAATCCACCCTTTTCTGCCCTATACAGATTTACTTTCACATTATGCAAAAAGGGAACAGGAGATTTTGGTCTAGTATGTCTAATTTCAGGCCAGAGGGACTGGACTGATTCCCTAAAAGAGGAGTTTTTAATAGAAAGTCAATTCAATTCATAGATTTAAGGAAAGAAGGGACCCATTCAGATCACCTAAGTCGGATGTCCCACATAACACAGGCCAGAGATTCTCACCCAGTAATTCCTGCATCGAGCTCATAACTTCTGGTTGAACCAAAGTCTATCTTTTTGAAAGACATTCAGTCTTGATTTAATACAAAACACAGCATTTTCTGATTCCCAACACAGTGCACCTTCCCCTAGCTAAAGTCAAATAGCCTCTTTTATAAAGTGGCATAGGACTGTTTTCAGACCAGAGAAAATAGTAAATTTTAAAGCAAAGAAGGTCCTGTGAAAGGTACAGATACTTCTGTTACCACCCATCCTTGTAACTCACAGCATTAGATTGCTTGTGTCCTACGTGAAACACACTGGTTTTACCCATTCAACACAAAAATATGGCAGCATCTGTGGAGCAGCCAGGAGACCAGTGTGACAAGGATCCTGTCTCTATGTGTTAAGAAGGGCTAAGCATGAATGCTGAGCAGGGATGTTCATTCCACTCCCATCTCCCTGGAATAGAGTGGATCCTTGCCAAATATCCCCTAACCATCCCAACTAGGTACTTGGGATTGCTCACCTGATGCATGCTGGGATTGCGACCTCCCTGAGTGTGCTCCGGTCTGTAATACCACAGGAGACTCATCATTAGCTCCCCTGGAAGGAGACAAGAGACATTTTGAAGTCAGTGATGAAGACACGCATTAAGGAGTGTCACCATCCAGTTTCAGCTCTCCTGTTTCATCCATCAGCCCTTGTATTTCCATAGCTCTCACCTAACTGCAGCTATACAGTGATAAATATTTGATGTTGAGCTAAGTTTCCTTTTGTTATAGCAATTGACTAGGTAAAACAAGTGGTGTCACTATTCCATTGTACCCTCACCACCTAATAACTATTCACAGTCCCAGATGAAGAGGTCACTAGTCAACAAAGCCAAACTGTTTTATTCAAATATAAAATAGCAGCTGAACTGGGATTTGTCAAGTACACGGGTCCAAGGTTTAGGACTTGCAATATTTAGTCCTGGACAAATGCAAAAAGAGCACTACCATGGTACCAGCAGAGGCCTTACCATCTTAAGTTTTGCTATTTCACAAGCTGTCAGGGGTATGACTTGCTCTGTACCATTTGGCATACTAAGCTTCCAACTTAGACAAAGAATTAGGCTCTAGCCCTGGAGACCTGTCAGATATGGAATCTTACAATCAAAATCACACTATTCCAATTACCATTCAGCTTGTACCTATTACATGATTTTCAGTGCTAATATCAAGAACTTCTGCAGCTACAAATCAATGCTTCATCTCCCAGATTACAAACTGTTTAGAATATTTGCACAATTAGTGGTTCATGAGATACCTGCTCCTACTAAATCATGTGGGAGAAATTGTTGCAAAGATCTTTAGTTGGTAGATCTATACAGATGCTTTCAGGACAATTACTGATTCTGAGTTAATGACTAAAAAGATGAATTTTCAGTTCCTGTAGCAGAGTTCACCATGCACAGCTATAGGGCTCTGATTACCTAGCTCCTTCCCTTTATCACCCAAACCGGTAGTGGTGAGTTATTCTGGCAAATTAGCGTCCGCTACTCAATTCTGCCATTAACCCATTTCCACTCAGTTCTTTGGGATTTGACGGACAGAGGGTGAACATAATGTACTCTGGCTTTCTGCCCAGTACCTGTTTTTGGGTCTTCCCACAGCGCCGATATCTTTGCCACATAAGGCATAGATTTCTTTCGCGGTCCTGATTTCAAAAGAACTGTATCTCGTACCCGGATAATTTCCCCATCTCTCTCCACAGCCTGGTAGCTCTTACGAACAGCTGGCTCTGGCTCATTCTATAGTGTTGGCAGGGGAAAGAGAGGCAAAAAGTTAGGCTAGGAAATACTTTAGAACAACTAATCCAAGCTGCCTTTAATCGTCCTGGTCTTGATTAAAACAGTTCACTAAAAACCCTGTCTGAAGTGGTGCACCTTGGCTGCAAGAGCTCCCAGAGAGAAGTCACATAGCACAAATCCACCCATAGCATCTCTATATCCAGAGGGCAAATTTGAAAAGTGGGTGTGAACTATTTGCTAATGAACCTAGAAAAAAAAGCCACAGAACATTCTCCTGGGTTCAGGAATCAAGTGTCTTCAGATCAGGTATGGCCACCAGTCTGATGTTCAGAAGGGCTATGGAGAAAACGTAATGCTACTGCTTCGGTACAGTAGATTGCAGAATCTTCACCACGCCAGTTTAAGGATCAGTCTTAGTCTAAAAGGAAAAAGTAGTACTTTGAAACCGTCTCCCCCATTGTATTTTAAATTAATCAAAAGTGAGCATTCCTATACCTGTGCGCACACAAACCTGCTTTCAGGTAAGTGTTCTTCTGACCACAAATTTTTAATATTACCAACCTAGATATTGTAGGTTTCCAGCTGCTTATGCTACTGATGCAATTGGAGACTAAATCTGTTGTTTGTTTTGAAATATAATAGTTATGCTTCCTAAGAGACTGTTAAAAACTATTTGTAAGAATGCAACAACCTGTAATATGTCCTCTTGAAAATACAGGCAAAGTGAAATCCACTTTACTAACGAAGTGAGGTCAAGGGGTTGTGACAACACAAATTGGGCTGGTGCAAAAACATTTGGGCTGAGTTATTTGTTTCTTGGCTTCTCATTCTTCTTCCAGCACTACAGCAGCACATGCCCTTGTCCCCAGCATGACAAATGAGCAAAGAAAAAGCCTAAAAGGTGAAGGTTGCTTTTTTGCTCTGTTCTCATCTGACCTCTTGGGCATGAGGAACAAGAGTAACAGGCTCTGCCTCTATGGATACATCTACAGAACAAAACAAAACCCAAAGCCGACATTCCCACTCAGTCTGGAGCTCGGGCTCTGAAACTCAGCAAGGTGGTTGGTCTCAGAGGCCAAGCTCCAGCCCTAGTGGGAATGTCTACACAGCTATTTTTAGCTCTGCAGTGCATGCCAGAGTGTGTAGACCTAGGTGCTGAGACTCTGCCACAGGGTTGTTTTTTTGCAGTGTAGATATACCCTCTGAGTTAAGAGCCACCTATTCTGCCCCAAGAAATGGGATAGTGTCCTTCAGATTTTTTCTTTCTTCCAAATTTGTGTGTACACTTTGATATTATGGATAAAATGAAACCGCAGAGCAGGGTAACCTCTGATGCAGCAGAGTTGCCTCACTGGGACAAATCTCTACTCCTACAGGCTCAGAGATCTGTTGAAGGGGGAAGCCTGGTTGGGAGAAGAACCCCCATGGAGAAGAACAGCTGGCTAGGCCCTATAAATAGGGCATAAAAGATGTGGGCTGGTGGGGCCCCCATTGGACTGACTTTGTGTCCTTCCCAAGGCAACAGAGGGGAATTATTGCTGGAGCTACAGGCACCACCAATGCCTGACGAGACAAGCTCAAGCAGCTTGGCAGTTGCTATTTTTGCCTTAGAATTGCCCTTAGATTGCTGCTTCCTCTACTCCCTGTAGTGGGGCTAGAAGGTACCACTTGCCACTTCCCTGCTGGGGTTCACCGCTTGCATGATCCAGCACCTGTGTCCTGGCTTACAGGAGGCAGCTGTCCCTCTCTGACTACAAACCCAGCGGCACTCGTTCTCAATTATCTGGGAAGAGGAGCAGGAGAAGCATTCCCTTTGAATCCTAAACTCTGCAGCATTGCTGCATGTAGCTGCATCTTCAGAGACAATTCCATCTCAGAGGTAGATGAAGCAACCCCAGTTTACAGATTACACTGTATTTTGGTAATAGCAACATATATATATATATATATATTTTCCTTTTAGGCTTTTTCTCTGCTTGCCTGTCATGCCAGATGCCAGGGCAGACCAGGGCATGTGCTGCTGCAGTACCGGAGAAAGAACGAGAAGCCAACAGTCAAGTGGCTCAGCCCCAAAGCCCAGCAAAAATGTTTTACACCAATCCAATTGTTCCCTTGTTAAAGAAATGCTGGATGACATCCAGTGAGATCGTGCTGTTACAGAGGTAAAAGCAGGAGTGTCACTCTGGAGAATGCTCTTATACCTGCAGGCAAGTCTACCTAACCTGAAATCCTGCAACCTCCCGTCCTTGTCCCTACAGGATCTCAGTTTACTGTGCAGCATGCTTGGAGGCATACATAGGAAAGCAGAATTTTTCCAGCACTTACCACAACATACACGGCCTTTTCGCAGGCTGCACCCACGGGTATCCAGCCATTGGTTGCTCTCCTCCTGCTGATGCGCTGCTGCTTTGGATGAGAGTGACCTCCTGCTGCTTTGCTATCACAGGCATGTAAACAGCCAGCAGTATTTCGAAGACCAGATTTGGAGCCACTGGGGGGCTTGGAGCTCTGTGGACACTCTCGGGCCATGGTCTGGGGTTCCGAGTTGGGGGTCTGCAAGTGAGGAACTGGTTCTGCAGCTGGTGGCACACTGGGCACAGGACATCCTGAGAGTGGGTGGGCAGGTGATGCAGGGTGCCCTGCCACAGGGATCGTGAGGCTCAGCTGGTCCAGAGATTTGCAACTTTCTAACAAGAGGGGGAGAGGGGGAGAGTGATATATTTGTACTGCAGTTTCTTGATAACGACTAAATTAGCAGGATGATCCCAAGCTAAGCAATACTTTCCTAAGGAATTCTCTTTATTGCACTACTAGTAGTGGACAATACTTCTATTTAAGCATGGACCTCCTGTACTAGGAAACATTTTGTACTACTGCTCGATTCTAAAAGCAATGACACTTGAGTATGCGGCTTTGAAAATGCACTGAAGTACAACCTCACTATGACAAACCCATTTGATATGCCCCTCGCTAGTGCCAGCCTCTCATGTACAAAGGGCTGGGTTAGCACCCTTCCAGCCTGTCAACATACACGGAAAGGTGAGTAGCAAAAGGGCTTCCTGTGTGAGAGAAGTGAGAACTCGCAAAGGACTAAACTATATATTAACCATCTGTCAGGGATGGTCTACACGTACTCAACCGTGCCTCAGCACGGGGTGGTGGACTAGATGACCTCTTGGGGTCCCTTTTGGCCTTACATATCTATCCCCCCATACTAACCCAAAAGCCCAATTTCCTTCAAGGTGCCAGCACAGGCACTAAGTTTAGTCAGTGAAAGTGAAGAGCTTTCTCTGATGAGATCCAGACCAATGATAAAACATGGGGCCGAACTTGAAACGAAGCATATGCTGTTACCTTTAGGACAGCCCTATATCCCAGAAGCAGACATATTTACTACCATAGGCTAGCAAGTCAGCTGACAAAGCCTTCCAAAGACATCCCAAAGCATTTTACAATGATAATACACATCCAAAATTTCCAGTGCCCGAAGCGTTCAATCCATGAAATAAGCCCGAGTAAAAAAAGAAAGAAGCTTAGATCTGAAGAAGTCTAGTGACACAGCATTATCAATTCCGGCAAGGAGGGAGCCCCCAGCTTAACAAACAGCCCAATACATAAGAAAATCCCCATGCTTCATAAATCTGAAAGCATGCATCCTGGAAATGCCAACAGGGCAGCTTCAGGCAATCTCAGACAGCACTAAGGTTCACAAAGACGGCTGCTTTGATACATCTGCAGGACCCCAAGTGCGCACCGCCTTAAAAATAAAAGCAGTTTAAGAGAATCAGCGTAATAACTGATTCAATTTACAGTGAAGCATGGCTGAGGCTGCTCCAGACAGTGGGAAACTGCTGCCCTCTGCCTCCCACTCAGTGAGCTGTAAAAGGTTATGAAACAATCACCATCCTTGGAGATAGGAGCAGTAACAAAAGAAAGATGCATTCACAGATTAGCAGCAACAGCAATAAAAACAAGTATAGCTCATAGAGCTGGTCGGAAAGATTCTTGATCTCTCTGCTTGCTCCGTTTGTAGTCTGTAGTGCTACAGATGTAGAGCATTGTTCCCCTGGGAGGAGGAGTGTTTTCTGTCACTCAGCAGCTTCTCTCCGACTCTTTAGCTGATGGGGTTAGTGGGTGATTGTGATGGGTGTTTAAAGGATGGTGAAGCGGGAGGAAGAACATTGGAAGGTGCAGAGGGGCACACAAGGAGAATGGAGCAGTTGTACTGATAAAGGAGAAACAGCCCAGAATGATGATGTGGGAAAGTCTCGGGAACTCTTAAATGGACAAGCTGATATGTCTTGAATCAGATTTGGGACCACTTGGGCAGTCATCGTGAGTAGCTGTATTTAATGGTGTGAAGATTAGGAACTGAACTCTGGTGCCCTATGGCCTAGGCTCCCAGGCTAATTTCACAGATGACCTGGATAGTAATGTAGCAGCCTCATGGACATTGAGATCACAAGCTCTTTTCAGTTCCAAACTGAAGCATGACAAACAGCTTCACACTAATAGCTACCCGCCTTAAGAAAGGCAAGACTTCATTCAACAGGTGCTCAATAGGGCCACACGAACCCCATCATGTCCTACATTCCCATCTGCCATGCATATATTCCCACCACCGAAAATGATCTGCCCGGGTTTAACATCTCTAGCATCCCTCCACCACCCATTAATTCATTGGTTTCAAGTGCTACCAATAAAGCATTTCCCATGTTTAAAAATAGATAATCATTGTGGCCAACTCCTCATCCAGTCTGCTCAGTCTTAACCCCGTTACCTTGCGTGCAGTTTTACATAGCAGGCTGCTGTCACTGGAACACAAGAGTAATCCCTCTCTCTCTCTCTCTGCCGGATATGGCACACAAGCACTGCTCACAGCACCAGCCTAATCCCTTCACCTGTATACAGCAGACCCCCATCATTCACCTACAAGTGAACACATCCTCCCCAGTAAATGAGACTGGCACCTCATTCTAACAATGCACTGTGCTACTCTGAGGACAAAATTAACACCTGTAAAGAGAAGGCTAGTATCTATGAGCAATACTTAACTAATCCCATCACTATCAGGATGACAGCGTTCAAAATTAGTTACCTTTTCAAGGGCAGTTTGGCCCCATTGGGTACCCAGCTAACCTCTCTAACAACAGACTGTAATCAACAAGAATATAGATGCAAGGTACTTGATATGTCAAGCTGGCAGCACTGGGGGATCAACCTTATCCCCTCTTCTCTGCATATGACATTATTCAGGTTAAAGTAATCCTTTAATTCATTGAAGCTGACGTTTCCAGGAAAGACTCAGATCTTTTTCACAAGTATCAACAAACCAGACCTAGAACATTAAACTTTATTTATGCTAGACGAGACCTCCCTCCACACTGCACTCAGCAAAAGCAGAAAATCTAGGGTATTCCAATTTTGCAGAATTCTAAATGGAAGTTACTCAGCAAGGAAGACAAGAGGGCCTGTCCACACCTTTGAACACACACCACCCAAATGCACCATATTTAAGAAGTGTGCTACCTTGCCACTTGCCTTTAAAAAGAAAAATCTATAGCAGGGAACGTGTGGAGGAATACACCAGAGTTGGAGAAATCCTACCTGTGGGACAGACTGGCACTACTCATGGCACCTTCGCTAATCTATCAGATTTCCAAGAAGGGTTGACATCAATCTTCTCCCTCTGCATAAGACATCAACTTTTCTCTCTCTACATAGGAAATCACTCAGAGCACCACCAAAACATCCTCACACCCCTTTCATCTGAATGTTAAGCTAGCATCACTAAGGTGCTTGAACCAATTCCTTTTAGTACAGTATAGATTGGCATGACTCAAGGCAGTATGTCAAAGATCAGTATTCTTATTTCTGAACTAGTCTTCTCACAAGTAGTACTCAGTTATTAAAACCCTTACAGCTATTACTGAGACTTTAACGTACTGTCTAGCCGCCCAGCGTAGGGGGTCGGGGCTCACACCAGGACAGCAGAGATATATTTTGGAAAAACCGGAAACCTACACTTCGCTCAAGTGCTTCTGAGTTATAGCACCTTCTCAGAACAGAAGGAGGCCATAAAGCCCATCTCATCCTGTACTCTTGACTTAGAAGATTCATCCGCCTACCTAAAATCCATCAGCAGTTTGAATTGCATAAATTAACCTTCCCTTTGAATCCTAAACCCTACAGCATTGCTGCATGTAGCTGCATCTTCAGAGACAATTCCATCTCAGAGGTAGATGAAGCAATCCCAGTTTAGAGATTACACTGTATTTTGGGAATAGCAACACACACCTCCTTTATAGCTTGGTGGCTTTTATACTGAAAATGTACTGGTAAACGATTGTCCTGTCACAACAATTCCGGTAGCCAGTTTTAAATATTTTGAACAGACATTTCTCTACATAGTGAAGGCAAAGCTCCTGGATAAAAACCGTAGTACAAAGACGATGGATACCACAGCTAGGGAAATAAAGCTACACAAATACCTGAACCATTTATTAAACATATTACGCTTCTGGGTTTCAGTGTTTAATAGGCTACACACACAATCAGGGGAAAGGACCTTATAGGATCTCAAGAATCCACTGACATTCAGTGAGTTAATTATCTCAGTGTACAGGGTGCAGTTGTGTTACAAGTCTCACAGCTAACATCTTTTGGTGTTTTTCCAAACTGCGTTGTGTGACAGAGTGCTGGGCAACAGCAGCTGTACAGCACTCCGATCACTGGATCACCAGTTAAATCACCCCGAAGGAAACCTGGGGAGCAAAGCTGTGCCTAATTGATAGATTGGGGATGGGCAGGAGAGAGCTACAAGGCTAATGAATCCATCAGCCCAGAAAGTAGAAAACACACAGGAAGGATGTGCTCAGTGGGGAAGAGAGAGAGAGACTGAGAATGGTGGGCAGGCAGGCTTTTCAGGGTCAGAGGCAGAAACAGGAAAGCTCTTTCAGAAGGAAGATACTTTCTGTCTCCCCCCCTCCTTGGCTGAGAGAGCAAAGGATCATATGCTATTGTAAATACAGAGCTGCACAACTCTGGAAAGTTAGTTGGGAGAATACTGTAATACATTGCACAAGGTGTTTGACTAGAAGGTCTCCGAGCAGTTTGTGGCTACAGAAGAGACAGGAGCAGGACGGTGCCCTGTCACAGGTAGCACCTGCTGAAATACTCAGTAACTTTGGTGCGTTCAAAGGAAAGAAAAAACCCAAATAAGAGATTTTGTGAGATCCCAATAAAATGTATTTTGGGAATTTCACTGTTCGCAGATCAGGTACAGTGCAGAAGGCAGTGCCAGCTTCCACACACTGCTCTACCAGCATGCCTCAACCCTTCACTAAAGTGATCCCCTCTAGGGACAAAAGGGTTATTCAATCTCCATGGTCTAGATCAGCCTTCGGATTCAACTGGAACTCTGAACTAGAGCTATACACACAGATGGCCAGTTGGCAAACTGGACCACTCTCCGCTAGGAACTAAACAGACCACCCCTTCATTTTCCATAGATTAGACAGATATTGTACTGTGGTTACCGCTAACCTGGGCAGAATTCAAACCAGGGACCACCTTCTTTCTGTCCCAAACCTTACCAGCCTTCTGATTCAATTTTTCCATCCACATAAAACATTTTACTGGAAACAGCCTTCAGTGGAAAAGGAAGGAATGTCATAACATCTGGAAGTGTAGCTGAATGCTGCATCTTCCTCAACAACAGAGAGTACATGTCCCAGATTTAGATGAACCGAATACATAGGGAGCATGCCTCTTACTTGGTCATACACAGGCAACAAGATGCCCCCCTCTGCTTATCAGTGCACTAATCTAACCTTCTTCACTTAGGCATGGTAAGACCTCTATTTGTTGTTTTGTCTTACCTGCTGCAAAAGGCATTTTGTAGGGGTAGCTGTTCCGTCCTGTATGCACACTGCTAATCCTGCTCTCTGGCACGTGCATAACTCCACAAAGGCTGTAACTGTTAACAGCTGTTCCTTCTCCACAACAGTATGGAGAGTTACACCAGTGAAGTGGCTGGAAAGGAGTACCTGATGGTAAGGAAGTTGGAGATACCAAAAGCCCCTCACAAGTAGACTGCGAAAGCTCATCCTTAGGGTAAACCGAGCAGTGAGAGTAGCCACTGTATCCACTTTGGCCATAATAAACATAAAACCCGTTCAATGGAGTCAAATCTGAAGATTCACAGAGACATCCACAATCCGTGTGATTTCCTGGCACAGGCAAGGGATGGAACTGCTGCACGGGGAAGGAAGGCTGATGAAACTCCTGTTTGGGAGTAGGAGATTTCTCCCCAGGTCTCCCATACTCAGGCTTCATGGAAGCTTGCCCACCCATAAGCAAAGGCAGTCTGTGATAGAAACCATCTGTGCTATCGTAGGAACTAGATAATGGTTCATAATTGAGAGATTCCATTTTTCCATGGGGACTAGGGGAGTCCTGATGGTCTGCTTTCCTAAAAGCACTTGCAGGAAATCCTTGCCAGCCATGTGGACCCTCCATTTTTACATTGGACATTTCCTTTTTGGATTTGACACAATTCTTCCTATTGGCTTTGGCCCACTTGAGCCTCGACTTTGAACAGTGGTTCTCAGACTTGCCCTCTCCATCTGATTTACTCCTCGGCTTCAGAGGTTGGTCTTTTTCATGGGTCAGTTTCAAAAATGCTACAGCATTGAGACTGGCCAATCTCTTTGGGGTGGGATGATAGGGAATTCCACTATCCTCCCTCTTTGTTCCATCTTCAAAGACATCATCCAATGAATGGTCAGAGCTATTACATTTCTGACTGGATCCATTCTGACTCTTTTCCTTAACTGTTTTTACAGCTGGTTTTCCCAATGAGGGCCAGTTGCCACTAGCTTTGCAGTGCAAGCCCTTAGTGATACAATCTCCACTGGCTTTGACAGAGTCTTTCCGAAAACGCCTGCCAGATAATAAGCCATCATCCCGTTCAAACAGCAGGTTATTCACTGCCTCTGCATTCAGAGAGGCTAGTCTTCGTTTCCTGGGCTCCAAAGGAGCAGCACTGGGTTCCTGTTCTGTTCCAGGACAAGTTATTGTGCACTTTTCCCCAGATGGATCACTTTTCCCTGCTCCCAGAGTCTGAACTTGTTCTGGGAAACAGGGAGGTCTGAAGTCATCCATCCAACTGGAGAGGTCTCTTTTTGTGCCACTCTGGGTCTCTTTTGACAACGATCCAGCCACGTCCTCTAGTCTGGTGAGAAGCACTTTGCACGTTTTTTTGTCCACAGAAGTGATCAGACGTTTCCTTAATGGGTACGTCTTTCTGATCTCCTGCAAATTCCTGCTTTTGTTTACACCCATAAATCCACTCTGGCAGTTTTGAATATCAGTGGTCTCTCCTTGCTCACTGCACTCTGCCTCAGTCCTATCCATTCTTTCACCGTCTACTGGTGACAAATCTTGGCCAGCAGAACCAGATGGATGTTTTAGAAGGAAAAGTTGTTTCTTCCGGGCATGAGTCATAGGACCCGGTTTCACTCCTGTAAACAAACAGAAAAAAAAAGTCTATTAATATCATTGAAAGGGACCCATCTCCTCAAAATATACCAAATAGGAAATATTTGAGGATGCTGGTTACTATACAAAATATAGTATTTCTGGGTCATGGCCAGTTTAAACCAATCAGAAAACAGGATGTAATGAGATGTGGTTTAACATTAAACCACAAAATATGACAGTAATTAAATATGTGACTGATACTGAAAACCCAAGAAGCCAGGAAAAATCAGGATTAAAGCCAAAACTCCATCCTGCCCTATTATGCCTAAGTACTATTACAAGTATGTTACATGAAAGTCCAGTCCCCAGTTAAATGGACATGATTTTTAATAAGTCACAGATATTAATCAAACTAATTAAAGTTAATATAAACCCATGCCCAAGGTGTATGGTATAAATACATTCTAGGTATATTTTTGATTACTCGTGTGTTGTTACAAACAGGGCTATTGTCCAGGACAATTAGACAAAAGATAACAAGTTCACCTTACCAAGCCATGTGAAAGCTGAACTTTAAAGAAAGTCAAATGGACAGAGACAAACCAACTATAACACACAAACTTAGTAACAAATCTTTGTGCAGGTAAGAACGTGACTAAGTGCTATGCTTAACAATTAGTTTGACATTTTAATTGTTTTAAAGACCAGCCACAACCTTTAAGTAAGCCATCTGATCTGTAGATAGGCCTGCATAATAACTGAATCCCAAGAATATGATTTTGGAAAGAAAAAAACTTTTATTCCACTGAGTTAAGGTCTAACCTTTCATTCAGCTTTTGAGAGTCAAAAATGCTAAACATCAAAAACTGAGCTAACGCGTAACAAAAATATAAAAGGGGAAGTTATAAGCATCTGTCTGCAGAACAGGAACAGGTTCTTCTACCTGAATGGTTGAGTGAATGTATGATTGGTGTTTTCCTAGGATTTAAGTTCTAACTTTTTGCTAGCTTTGCATTTTAAAAATTATTTCTGAGTTGGGATTTTTTAGGATGGTTGAGACAACGTCTGTAGACTGACTCATTACCTCAGATGTCTCAAAATATCTATGGACTTGCCCACTGACTGGATATATTTTTGGATCCATGGTCTTTGAGTCCATAATTACTGAAATGGGGAAGGTTCTTAATTTGCATAAGGGTGACGCCAGTGACTTTAGAAGGAGATGCAATTATGATCTGCCACGGGACTCCTGAGGAGGGATTCCCAGTGGGAGGAACCAGCCATAGCACCATCCTCAAAAACTGGAGGACAGGAAGAAGCTAATACTTTTTACTTTAGTTTTGTTGGCCACCATGGCTTGCTTGCAATGGCTGTTGCAGTGGCTGCTACAGACCTTGGCTGCTGGCCTCTGGCCATGAGATGCCACCATGTCTGACCACATGGCCTGTGCTTCCTCCACCCTCCCAGGTGGCCACCAAGGGGTAGGAGTCCAGCAACATGCAACATCTAAGACTCGACATCTACAAGCAAGTAACTTCTACCCAATCAGCAAGTCCACCACTGTTAAAACCTGAGCCAACAAGAGCACCTACTAACTTTTCAACCACATGCCAGCTTTCTTAGGCTATCCACAAGTGTTGACACCCATCCTGCATATGTATCAGCCTTTTTGGTTTTGTTTTCTTTTCTAACTCTTTCTTAATGTTCTTCCACTTTTAACTCCAGCTGATCATAGAATCATAGACTTTAAGGTCAGAAGGGACTATTATGATCATCTAGTCTGACCTCCTGCACAACACAGGCCACGGAATCATAGAATCATAGAATATCAGGGTTAGAAGGGACCTCAGGAGGTCATCTAGTCCAACCCCCTGCTCAAAGTAGGACCATTCCCCAATTTTTGCCCCAGATCCCTAAATGGGCCCCTCAAGGATTGAACTCATAACCCTGGGTTTAGCAGGCCAATGCTTAAACCACTGGGCTATCCCTCCCCCCAAATCTCACCCACCAACTCCTGTAACAAACCCCTAACTTATGTCTAAGCTACCGAAGTCCTCAAATTGTGGTTTAAAGACTTCAAGGTACAGAGAATCCTCCAGCAAGTGACCCGTGCCCCACGCTGCAGAGGAAGGCGAAAAACCCCCAAGGCCTCTGCCAATCTGCCCTGGAGGAAAATTCCTTCCCGACCCCAAATATGGTGATCAGCTAATCCCTGAGCATGGGGGCAAGACTCATCAGCCAGACACCCAGGAAAGAATTCTCTGTAGTATCTCAGATCCCACCCCATCTAACATCTCATCACAGGCCACTGGGCATACCTGCCGCTAGTAGTCGAAGATCAATTAATTGCCAAAATTAGGCTATCCCATCAAATCATCTCCTCCATAAACTTATCAAGCTTTGACTTGAAGCCAGATAGATCTTTTGACCCACTCCTCCCTTTGGAAGGCTGTTCCAGAACTTCACTCCTCTGATGGTTAGAAACGTTCATCTAATTTCAAGACTAAACTTCCTGATGGCCAGTTTATATCCATTTGTTCTTGTGTCCACATTGGTATTGAGCTTAAATAATTCTTCTCCCTCCATGGTATTCATCCCTCTGATATATTTATAGAGAGCAATCATATCTCCTCTCAGCCTTCTTTTAGTTAGGCTAAACAAGCCAAGCTCATTGAGTCTCCTTTCATAAGACAGGTTTTCCATTCCTTGGATCATCTTAGTAGCCCTTCTCTGTACCTGTTCTAGTTTGCATTCATCCTTCTTAAACATGGGAGACCAGAACTGCGCACAATATTCCAGATGAGGTCTCGCCAGTGCCTTGTATGATGGTACTAACACCTCCTCATCTCTACTGGAAATACCTAGCCTGATGCATCCCAAGATAGCATTAGCTTTTTTCATGGCCATATCACATTGGCGGCTCATATTCATCCTGTGATCAACCAATACTCCAAGGTCCTTCTCCTCCTCTGTTACTTCCAAGTGATGCATCCCCAGTTCATACAGAAATTCTTGTTATTAATCCCTAAATGTATGACCTTGCACTTCTCACTATTAAAATTTCATCCTATTACTATTACTCCAGTTTACAAGGTCATCCAGATCTTCCTGTATGATATCCCGATCCTTCTCTGTATTGGCAATACCTCCCAGCTTTGTGTCATCTGCAAACTTTATTAGCACATTCCCGCTTTTTGTGCCAAGGTCAGTAATAAAAAGATTAAATAAGACTGGTCCCAAAACTGATCCCTGAGGAACTCCACTAGTAACCTCTTTCCAGTCTGACCTTTCAATGTGACCTGCTGTAGTCTCCCCTTTAACCAGTTCCTTATCCACCTTTCAATTTTCATATTGACCCCCATCTTTTCCAATTTAGCTAATAATTCTCCATGGGGAACCGTAACAAATGCCTTACTGAAATTGAGTTAAATTAGATCTACTGCGTTCCCTTTGTCTAAAAAATCTGCTACCTTCTCAAAGAAGGAGATCAGGTTGGTTTGACACAATCTACCTTTCGTAAAGCCATGTTGTATTTTGGCCCATTTACCATTGACCTCAATGGCTAGTAGTGAGCAGGCATGTGTATGGATAAAACCCACAGGATCTGAGAATTGCGCCAATAGAACAATTCTGCCAGTACCTGAAACAGCCACAGATTAACCAACTTTGCTGACTGAAAGATCACACAGTATTTCATGGGTTAGAAGTTGTATGCTTATTCCTGAGAAATCATGTTAGTTTCCCCTAAATTTGTCATTCAAATTTTAAAAATAACAAGCTATCATCTTGAATTGTATTGGAACATTTCATATAACCCTATGACTGAGGATGGGTGGTGTGCAAGATTGGCTATTACCTAACCACCATTAATTTTGGGAGAGCTCCCTTAACTGGCATCAAAGCTCAACATTAACTTGAAGCTGAGAGGGATTAGATCCTTCCTATATCAGCTATTTGGCTGAAACATAAATATACTGACTGACATTGAGATTGATAATGTCCTCTCTCATTTTGGGGGCTCTCAGTTATGCCTGCCCAAATTATTAGATAAAGCTGTTGATTTAATCTGGTTTAAATCAACCTGATGTATTTTTTTATATTATCTCACTTTTAATTTACTTATTTATATGTATTTTATTTGATTCTTTTGTTTAGTTAATAAAATATATAAATTAGAAACCTGTTTCGTTCAGATGTTTCTTTCAGACGTCAAAGTTCCAGATCTAACAAGTCCCAGGGTAAATAAGAAGTAACTCAGCCTCAGACCCCTCCTATACTGATGGTCCACAGAACTGTCTCATAGTCCTTCCATACTTGGTGCTGAAAGAGGAACACTGCTGACTTTTGAGGGAAAGTTGATTTATGTACTGATCACTTCTTTCAGTAAGAGATGTAGGTTTTAGAACTTTTGAGGGCCTCGGATGGTGAATACCAGCTTGTCAACCTACAGGCTGACCAATTCCCCTTATTTTCTCATACATCAGTGGTCAAATTTAACTTCAAAAACATCAAGAATAATCAGAAATAGGCAACAAGATCTTCTGTTCCTCTATTTAAAAGAAAAGAATTTTGTCATATTAAAGAAGAGTCTTTGACTTATCCACCAAACAGGTCCAGTAGTGGTAATGCAACCACCCTACACAAACCTGCCCTGGAGGAAGCCCTTCTATCAGTCTGCATGGACAATTGATTTGTTTAGTATGGCTATTTCTGTGATCCTATTTCTTCTTGTTCCCATCAAAAGGGTAAGTCTCTGGCATAAGTGCTCTACAGAGAATTATCTCTAGGTTGTCCAGAGAGAGTCACTTGAACTCTGGACATCAGCTATCCCCTTCCTCTGCTAACTCCCACCATTCCTTTGTAGGACTTAAGTCTAATCCCCCTTGAACAGGTATTTTTTCCCAATATTTTATAAATAAAATTAATAAAACAGTCGTATTTTAATTACATCCAAGTCCAAAATGCCGGACTTAAATAGATGTTCAATTTTATTAATATCCCCCTCCTCTTTACCTTTTCTAGTGGCCAGTTACAACAAATTTCCCCTGAAACGAAAAAGAGTGATGCAGACTCATAAGGAAGTGGATTTTTCTGACAGTAAATATTACTCCTGAGGGAATTCTGTGCCAACAAATTAAAAATTCTGTGCACAATATTTTAAAATTCTGCAAAGTTTATTTGCCAATAAATAAATGTGGAGGCTCCAGCATGGCAGAGGGCAGTACAGGCCACCGGCTGCATGGAAGTGGGAGATCACACTGCAGACCCCTCCCCTCCATGGGACACAGACTCGGCGGTGAGGCTGCACCTGACCCTAGGGTGACCAGATGTCCCAATTTTATAGGGACAGTCCTAATACTTGGGGCTTTGTCTTATATAGGTGACTACTAACCCCAACCCTGTCCCAATTTTTCACACTTGCTGTGTAATCACTCTACCTGACCCTGACAAAGTGCAAGAGCCAGGCCTGCCCCAGAAGCACCCCAGGGACCTGCCCCTCCACACCAGGTGTGGGCAGGCAGGCTCAGCCCAACAGGATCCAAGTGTGGAGGTGCTTAGTGTGGGGGGATCTAGGTATGGGGGGGGAGAGGGCTCTGTGTGGGGCAATCTGGGTGCAGGTGGCTCAGAGTGGGTAGTCCAGGTGTGGGGGGGATCTGGATGCACAGAGGCTCGTTGGCTCGTTGGAGGTGGGTTCCGGGTGCAGGGGCAATGGGACTCTGCAGGGGGGTCCAGGTGAAGGAGGTTGGAGCGTCAGCATGGAGCGTCTGGGTGTGAGGGGCTCACTGAAGGGGTCAGGTTGCCGCAGGAGTGGGGCTTGGTGGGGTGGGGATTCGGGCGCAGCTTGTTGGAGCTCAGTGGGGTGGGGGTCGAAGTGTGGGAGGCTCATTGGAGTGATCTAGGCACACAGGGGATGGGGTTCATCAGGTTGGGGTTCAAGAGCAGGGGGTGGTCTGTGTACAGGGGTGGGGGATCCAGGTGCAGGGGGGTGTGGCTTGGCAGAGGGTGATCTGCGTGCAGGGGGGAGGTGCTCGGCAGGGGTCTGGATGTAAGGGAGTGGGGCTTGGCAGAGAGGGCTGGGTGTGGGGGGGAGGGCTCGCCAGGTGGGGGTTCAGTGTGCAGGGAGATAAATCTTGGCTGGGGGTGTGTCTGGGACGTGTCCCGATGCACAGGGGTTGGGCAGATGGGGGAGCAGCTCCCTGTACAGTGACTCATTCACCCATGGCTGAGGAGCAATGGGGGACAGGAAGCAGGGGTGGTCGGTGCAGAGCTGGGGGAGATTTCTAGGGGTGGGTCGGACCAGGCCCCGACCGCTCCGTGCAGGGGAAGGGTGCTTCTCCCCCACTCCCAGCCCAGCCAGGACTAATAATTGAGCCTGATGTAAGGTAGGAGCCGCTGGCCAGGGTGTCAGGTGCAGGGGGGCAGAGCTCAGCGGGGAAAGGGGATCTGGGTGCCGGGGAGGACTGGGTTTGAGGGGGGTCTGGGTATGGATGCCCGGGGTTGGGCAATTGTGGGTTGGGTCTGACCTGGCACTGGCCGAGGCATCCCCAGCCCCATTCCACCCCACCCCGCAGTGACATACCTCTCCATTGGCTCCTCCAGGCACCCGAAACGACACACCTGCACTGGTGGGGGGGGGGTGAGTGGCCGCTCTTGCGGCTTCCCTTTGCTTCCCCATCAGAAAGTCATTTTTCTGCAAGGAAGCAAAGAAATCTGCAGTGGACATGAATTTTGTGCGCACACAGTGACACAGAATTCCCCCAGGAGTAAAATAAGGAGCAGTTCACAGCCCAGGATACGTCCCTTGCAGGTTTGGTGGCATAGCCAGTGCTACCAAGAGACTAACTGCTTACAATTCTTTTCAAAAACTATAAATATGAATGCTTAAAATCATATGCCACCACCCCTGAAAACTACATTTAGTAAGATACCTTTCAATAGTAAGTATCACTTAGAATTCAGAAGAAAATTCATACACTCTCCCAACCTTGACTTTGAAATATATGTTCTACTGTACAATACCTAGGCAGAACATAGCAAGTTGTGGTTTATTTATAGCTAGCAGTTTAAAAAAATCATTCAGCATTGATGGACTCAAATCCCACAGATCAAGACACACTGAATTTATGGCTTATTACAACAATTTATAACCCACTAACAACCCCCTCCAGCTTCTCCCCTCCCCTCTTCCTTTCTTCCCTATGACTAGAAGGGTGTTAGGCCACTTCACCTTGAATGGTCCCTTGAAGTATGTGTTTACTTATGCTAAACAATCTGTTCCACCTTGCATTTAGCTGTGACACTCTGAGTAAGTTTCCCAGATCTAAAGAAGAGCTTGAAAACTGGTCTCTCTCACCAACAGGAATTGTTCCAATAAAACATATGACCTTACCCACCTTCTCTCTCTACACATCAAGAGAAGCATTTACATTAGTTTATCATGTGAAGAGATTGCAATAGGTATCTCCATACTAGAAAATAACACATTAAAAGGTAAAAGTATCAAGAATTAATATGTATCCAGATTCCATGCAATATGTTTAAGGCAGACTGATTTAAATCAAAGCAATTTAAATCATGGATTTTAATTATGATTTCAAGCAGCAAGAAGGAAACGTTGATTTTAATTGATTTTAGTTACGTTTTGCATTTGTACTTTTTAGTTATTTTCCTAATGAAAAGTTGATTCTCACTGGTTGGTAACCATTAGAACATGTTGATTTGCAACTAAATATAGACTTTATACTAAATTTTGTACTTCTTTTTGCTAACCAGGAGGATATACTATATCTATACACAATTATTTAAGCAATTATATAGCTTAACTTACATTTATTCAGTCAGATTCTTAATTTTTACTATGTGAAAAATGGTGAATGAGGCATTTCTTATTTATTAGATTAATATTTTTACTAGTGATTTGTGTCAAGCCCGACACGGATGAAGGTTCAGATAAATAATAATAATTTTAAAAAAGCACTTTTAAAATTAAACAGAGCTACCTTAAGTATGCTGGATACATGAGAAAAAAGTTTATCAGAAACGTTTCGCATTAAAACTAATTGGTTTATTAAACAAAGAAAGTATTATTTGTACTTAATGAATTGAACTGATTGTTTCCTGTTACCATGTCCTTCAAGATTTTAAAACTAGTAAATCTCACCCTCTCACTTTGAGTTTTTATTCATAGATTGGAAGAAGAAGAAAGCTTTTCTGCTCTTTCAACTTCCAAACACTGTCTCTACTTTGAATGAACTAATCATTGAGCTGAACTGATTGAAATAAACTAACATGAAGAAGATGCACTATAAGGTGGGTAGAAAGCTGGCTAGATTGTCGGGCTCAACGGGTAGTTATCAATGGCTCCATGTCTAGTTGGCAGCCGGTATCAAGTGGAGTGCCCCAAGGGTCAGTCCTGGGGCCGGTTTTGTTCAATATCTTCATAAATGATCTGGAGGATGGTGTGGATTGCACTCTCAGCAAATTTGCGGATGATACTAAACTGGGAGGAGTGGTAGATACGCTGGAGGGGAGGGATAGGATACAGAAGGACCTAGACAAATTGGAGGATTGGGCCAAAAGAAATCTGATGAGGTTCAATAAGGATAAGTGCAGGGTCCTGCACTTAGGACGGAAGAACCCAATGCACAGCTACAGACTAGGGACCGAATGGCTAGGCAGCAGTTCTGCGGAAAAGGACCTAGGGGTGACAGTGGACAAGAAGCTGGATATGAGTCAGCAGTGTGCCCTTGTTGCCAAGAAGGCCAATGGCATTTTGGGATGTATAAGTAGGGGCATAGCGAGCAGATCGAGGGACGTGATCGTTCCCCTCTATTCGACATTGGTGAGGCCTCATCTGGAGTACTGTGTCCAGTTTTGGGCCCCACACTTCAAGAAGGATGTGGATAAATTGGAGAGAGTCCAGCGAAGGGCAACAAAAATGATTAGGGGTCTGGAACACATGAGTTATGAGGAGAGGCTGAGGGAGCTGGGATTGTTTAGCCTGCAGAAGAGAAGAATGAGGGGGGATTTGATAGCTGCTTTCAACTACCTGAAAGGGGGTTCCAAAGAGGATGGCTCTAGACTGTTCTCAATGGTAGCAGATGACAGAACGAGGAGTAATGGTCTCAAGCTGCAGTGGGGGAGGTTTAGATTGGATATTAGGAAAAACTTTTTCACTAAGAGGGTGGTGAAACACTGGAATGCGTTACCTAGGGAGGTGGTAGAATCTCCTTCCTTAGAGGTTTTTAAGGTCAGGCTTGACAAAGCCCTGGCTGGGATGATTTAACTGGGAATTGGTCCTGCTTCGAGCAGGGGGTTGGACTAGATGACCTTCTGGGGTCCCTTCCAACCCTTATATTCTATGATTCTATGATTAAGATATTCTCTCTGAACAGTACCTGCACAAGAGACTACTGCTGTCAAAAGCTAGTTTAGCACTTCAACAAAATCCAGTTGCAGAGGCTTAGCCAGTGACTTCCACCAGTTCAGTGGTTTAATTTTCTTTAAAACTTGGCAATAAACATGTATTCCTTAATTTTTTTTTTATTTAATTGAAATGATTTAACATACTATAAGTAGCTTAGGACTTAACATAGGTTGTCAATTTCAAATGTAATGTTTAATAAGTTTATTTTTAAAAAATTAACTTGTATTTAATTTAAAATAATCTTTGTCTAAAAAATCATCTCAATTTTTACCTACCCTGAATCTGTTTCAAAGGTTTCAATTGAATTAGACCTTTGATATGATGAGTGGTTATACACAGTACTTACACAACAATCACAAGCTTCTGCTTTTTAAAGGGGTCATGCATGCATATAATTCCAGTTCTTGTTAACTGGTGTTATGGGGAAACATCAACTCCTTAAAAATTTCTCCCCATCTTTACAAGTCAATTTCCCTTAAACATCACAAAAGGCTAATTGATATAAAAGACCAGATATTCAGATTTAGAGATGCAAAATGAATAAAAAATAAGTGCATTTTTGGCATTACAGCTGAACCTCTCCTTTAAACTTTTGGTGAACAAAGTGGTAGTTTAACCCACAGGTAATAAAACACTTTGAAAACTAGGTTTTTACCACCAAGTACAAGAGAGATGATATGGAAGCACAAGCCAGAAAGGCACAGTAAGAAGTGTTACTGAGGAATTCCATATTTTCTATTTAAAAGATTTCTACATTAAATTTACTCCGTTTAGAAACCAAAGAATGATTCCCCTGCCAGCCAACTGCGAGTACTGCATACTCAATTTAGGAACCAAAAAGTCAAGATGTTGTCTTTCTGGCTCACAGGTTATCACCAGTATCCTAGACTGCAGTCAAAGCTTTGATTAATTTTGCTGAAGATGGACAAAGCAGAATAGAATCCAGCTCATTTGCAAGTAATCTCACTTTTAATCACTGATTTAAATCTGCTCACTATATGTAGTTAAGTAAGAGGATACCACTACTACATAGTCATTTTTCTGAGAACATCACCACCTTAAAGAGGACCTGCTATAATATACAGACGTTCTTGGAAGCAAAACACTATTCTCAAAAGTGCTTTTTGCTTTTAGTGCTAAGAAGAATCCGATTACCATACCTATGGATGCCAGATCTACTAGGGCTTGTTACAAATGATAAACACGTAATCCAAAACATTTCTGGAGACATACTGCATCTGGGGTGCCGACGTCATCATGAAGAATACAAAACGAAGAGTTTAGAATCAGTGACTTGCACATCTAAAGTATCATCACTAACTTAAATCCATTCAAATATTTGGATTTTTCTCCTCCTGCCCCATCATCTTTCAGAAAAAATATTTTTTAGTCTTTCCACCTAGGTCAATCCCTCACACCAATAATTTTTGCTGCATTTTTTTGAATTTCCTACAATTTGTCACATAAAAAAAGACACAGCAAGAGAGACTTCAAGGTTTTCACCTAGAGTTCTGTGTGATTGTGGATATAATAAGGTTGATATCATTAGAAGAGATATATCAGGATACAAGTGCAATGTATGACTGGATCATTAAACTGACAACATTGCCAATTCTCAGCATGAAGAAAAAACTGGACTATTTTAGCAATGCAAACATCATCCCACATTCTGAAAAGAACACCCAAAAGTTAGTACTCAACAGAACTCAAGTAATCTAGCAAGATTTATTATTAAACAAAAATACCAGAAAAAGTAGTACTATAATGTACTTAGTCTATGTTGTTAAAGGACAGTTCTTAATACTATGTGGATTTTCTAAAATCAAGTTTCCTTTGGCTCCAAATTTGTGCTACATACAGTAGTTTGTAATAGCTACCTGGACAACCTGACTCAATATTTGGTGCCTAGTATTCTCCATCCCTTGCCACATCAACACACAACTTCCAGAGCCTTATTCAAACCTAGAACAATGACAGTTGAGTATTATTTCATGGCTTAGTATCAAAACCACACAAGTTTACGAAAATACACAAGCTTCTGACCCTTGGTATGAAATACATTTCAGTAGGGAAATGACATCGTCAGGTTCTTCATCCCACTGCAGTCCCTGCTAACTAATGGATCCATGATAATGAACCAAAGAATTCACACAAATGACTTATACTTGTTGAGCCCTCGTGGAAACCTTGATAATCCAAGTGTTACAGTCCAGATCTAAGTTTAAGAGAACTAAAAATTAAGTTATCTAAGGCCACAACAGCACTACTCTGTACCTAAGGGAACAGAAGACAAAAAGATATTTAGATACACTACCTTGCATAATGACAGGTTTCAGAGTAACAGCCTTGTTAGTCTGTATTCGCAAAAAGAAAAGGAGTACTTGTGGCACCTTAGAGACTAACCAATTTATTTGAGCATGAGCTTTCGTGAGCTACAGCTCACTTCATCGGAAGCTCATGCTCAAATAAATTGGTTAGTCTCTAAGGTGCCACAAGTACTCCTTTTCTTTTTAGATACACTACTCATTTAAAAAAAGAAAGTATTTAATCACTAGTTCCCAGCTTGTCCTTACCACCCCAGTTACTCTAGAATTCACTAAACGGTAAACTATAGAACCACCACTTGCCAAAGAGTAAAATCACAAGAGAATTGATGCCTCATTAGCAGGAGAATAACCAAATGTGTTAACAGCTGCATTTTCTGTAATCATGCAGCTGCAACATCTGTCTCGTACTCTGCATCCCTTGATTGCAAGTGAAATCAGGAGACAAACAAGCTTGGGACCATCCATTCAAGCACCTTCTTATTTAGTCTATTTCCTTTCCAAAGCTTTACCAAAAAGATATATTCGCTCCAAGGGACTTACACCAGGAGAGAGAAGGTTTAATTTCTGAGGTTTTTAAGCAATTGATCCAAGAGCATGGTTGAGTTAAACATTTGACACCTAGAACCAAAAAAGATTATATGGCACCACGATTCTTCCATGATTTTATGCACAGCATTGCTTTGTCTACTTTTAGGTCTGGTCAGCATAAGAAATTGCACTAATTTAAATTGGTGACATTTCTGTGATCACACAAACCCTTCATCTGTAAAGCATCTTGTGTGCAGGGTTCTTCTCTCTTTTTTGTTCTTTATAGTGAGAACATACCGTTGGTACTCACAAAATGAAACTATCACATACCTTGGGGTGGTGAGGGGGAGAGCCTTGTCTGGTCAGCAGGAAGAAAAGAGTTATGGCTCCTTTAAGGGTTCCCCCTTCCTTCATGTTGGGGAGGCATCACCTAGCTGGGAGCTGGCCAGAGGAAATCAGAGAAGCCACTGGCTCCCTGTGCACTAAGGCAAGGTGTATATACCCTGTTCATCCAGACAGAGCCTTCTCTCACACCCTGAACAATATCATGCTCAGAATTTGAATTGCTCTGCAGGACACTGGAATAGACAATGGTACAGGAGGCTGGTTTAAAACAGGTAGTTCGCTATCTGTATGACTTCCTGTTTGTGGCCAGAGTAGATTTCGGAGTGTGCCAGCCTGCTGGCCTCATTCTAGGCCCCTGATAGTACACTGGCAGTACCAATACAAGGAGAAAAGACATAGGACCCTCTATTAAGCTGACCCACTTAGGAACTGAGTTAGATACACAGGCTGGTATCTCTAGGCCCCTAGCAAATAAGCTAGCAGAACTTTTGGGATTGCCCCAGGGGGCCAGGGCATCCAAAGCAGTTACACTGCATGAACTGCAGGCTATTATTGGTCATCTTAATTTTGTATGCCAAGGACTGGCCCCAGGACAATCATCTTGTGCTCACCTCTCAACTACCACCTCTGGAATAACAAGGCCCAACCAATTTACAAAAAAGAGTGAATAAAGAAACAAAGGGGGATTTATGGGTCTGGAAACAGTTCCTGAATCACTGTAATGGAGTTTCCTTTTAGAAAAAAGAACAGATGCTAGAGGCAGACCTAAATATTCACTCTGATGCAGTAGGATGCATTGGGCTTGGGTTTTTAGTGTTTGTAAACACACATCAGGGCAAGTGGTGTTCTCAGAAATGGCTCACCCACTGGCTCCAAAAGGGGATTGTAAAGGACATAACATTCCTGGGATTCTTTCCCATTTTAGTTCCAGTGACAATTTAGGGGAAAGGAGCTCACAAGAGAGTGAGATTTTAGAGTGACAACCTGATGGTGGTACATGTTATCAATTGCCAGTCCTTTAGATCACTCAGTGTGATGAAGGTGGTGAGGGCATTCATCCTGCAGTGTTTAACTTAACATCTGTTTTACTGCTAAACATGTGCCCAGTATTAATAATGGTGTAGGCGATGCTTTGTCTTGATTACAGGTGGAGGGATTTTGAGACTTGTTATTGGGAACCAACAAGGAACCCGAACAGATGTTGCTAACACTGTGTAACCTTGGCACATGACTGCTATTGGATTTCACAGAGATCAGTAGCACTGCAAACATTTAGGGTTTATGAGAGGAGTTAATCAGTTTCAGCTGGATGCCTATTTTGACCTATTCCTGAAGATCAGGTTCTTCAGTATATGGCGCCATTGATAACATCATAGGCTGGCCTCAACCACCATCTCTTGGCCCTCATCGGGGATAAAAGGTTACCCAGGTTCTTGTAGCAGGTTGCTAGTTAAGAGATTGCTAGAGGAGTGGTCTCAATCCAAAGGCCCTAGGGAAGATGTGACAACTTTGTCACTATTCAGATATTTTGGGATCTGGAGTGAGTTCTTCACCAGACATGCCAATGAAGCCAGGAGGCATTCTAGTTCTTGGTGGTATTTTTTTTTTTTTTTTGAGCATTTAGAGTCAGTGATCTGATGCCCGGGGTCAGCAAGGGATACCTCTGGTAGGGCTGTGGAGTTAGGGACTTTTAAAAAGGTAAACAATTAGTCACCTTAACTCTGAGATGTCAAAGACAAACCAAGGAGGGCAAGGGGACTCCATCGCGCCGCAAGAGGAGGCAACGCAGGGATTAGCCCATTAAGGACTTATATTGCACTGAGACTGACTGAGGATGGGCCTCTCTTCATGGTACCAGTTTGAGGCATTCTTTAAAGAGGGGCTTACAGCAGCAGCATTCCTGCTGTGAATTCAGGTCCTATTCATTGAAGCTTGCGGCAATGATAAGTGCAGCCCAACTGGGAACAGGGACTCAAGAGAGGCAGCCAGGCACTGGCATTCCAGTAAATGAGAATCAGAGTCCAACAGTGTGAATGGCTAATATTACTATGATTTCAGTTTTCAGGAGCAAGGGAGCGAGTCATGTGAACTGCTGTTTGGATCTGCGGACACAGTATTGTGCAGTGGACCCACAGATGGGTTGCGGGATCACCTGGAGGGTCCCAGCTGGACCCTGATGGCAAGGCAACTGAATAGGGATGGAAGGACAGCTATGCTCTGGGACTAGCTGATTCCCATCTTATGCTCTTTAACAGCCACTGAACATGATTATTGTACACCTGGGTGAAAATGAGTTGTGATTTTATAACTCATTCGCCAAGGCAAAGAGCTTTATGACAGATACAGGACTTTTTACTGGGGTCAGCCATAAATTGGTCTGAAATGCTGCAGCAGAGGATACAGCGGGGAGCTGCCAAGCTTCCACTGGTTGACAAGGCCACAAGATATGTGAATCTATAGGTGGCTAAATCTGTACACAAAGGGGGAGGATTGGTAATTATCCTTCAGAAAATATCATACTGGGCACCTGTATTATTCAGGGAAGACAGGATATACCTCTCTGATTAGGAAGCAGGTATATTTTTGGTCAGTGGTAAGGAGGTAACTTAACTATCTGGGATGCCCGTCGGGGTGCAGGGGAGACAGCCAAGCTCATTGCTGGTGCCTGCTGGTGGCAGATGTCCAAATGAAGGTACTAGTTTTATAGGGAGTGTTGTTTCTTCACAAATTAGAGTTGGACAACATCCTTTCCCCAGCCCTTTAACCTTCCAACCAGGGTAGAGTGGTGGGGTCCCAGCAGGTTGGGAACAGCTTTGGAGGGATGGGAAGTTGATGGTAACCCTCAAATACGTGGAAACAAGTGAGGAAGAAATGAAGACCTGCACCATGCGTTACTGACAGAGGATTCCCAGATGAGTAAATACAGTTGTGGCCTAGTTAAGCCACACCCCTCACATTATGATAGATAATAAAACAAACTATCCTTTTCGTAATGGTTCCTACCTTGCTAGCTTTTTTCGATTGCTGTTGCACATTGAGAAGATATTTTCAGAGAACTATCCACAACTATTCCAAGATCTCTGAGTGGTAAAAGCTAATTTAGACCCCATAATTTTGTATGTACAGTTGGGATTTTTTTCTCCAACATGCAATACTTTGCACTTATCAACACTGAATCGCACCTGTCATTTTTGGGTTTGTCTACAGTACAACTAAACACCTGCGCCTGGCCCATGTCAGCTGACTCAAGCTCATGGCGCTCAGGCTGCAAGGCTGTAAAACTGTGGTATGGACACTGGGGCTTGGGCTGGAACCCAAGTTCTGGAGCCTTGAGAGAGGGGAGGGTCCCAGAGCTCAGGTTCCTACCTGAGCCCCAGTCTTCACACTGCAGTTTCATAGTCCAAGCCCACCTCAGCTGACACAGGGCAGCCACAAGGTGTTTAATTGCAGAGTAGACACATCGTTTGTTGCCCAGTAACTCGGTTTTATGAGATTCCTTTGCAACTCTCTGCAGTCAGCTTTGAACTTAGCTAGCATGAGTAATTTTATATGATCCACAAATTTTGCCACCTCACCCCTCACATCCTTTTCCAGTTCATTTTATGAATATGTTGATCAGCACAGGTCCCAGTTCAGATACTTAGGGGACCCCACTATTTATTTATTCCCATTGTGAAAATTGACCATTCATACCTATCCTTTATTTCTTATCTTTTAACCAGTTAATGATCCATAAGAGGATCTTCCCTCTTATCCCATGACAGCTTACTTTGCTTAAGAGCCTTTAGTGAGGGACCTTCTGAAAGTCGAAGTACACTAAATCCAGTGGCTCACCCTTGTCCATGTTTGTTGACATCAAAGAATTCTAATAGATGGGTGAGGCATGACTTTCCTTTACAAAAGCCCTGTTACCTCTTCCCCAGCATATCATTGCCTTTCAGTACCTGAGAACACTTTTAAAAATAGAATAATTTTTCAGGCTGAAATTGAACTTTCTTGGTTTCAACCCAAAGTCCATCCCCCAACCCCAAAGCTTCACAAGAAGCTCTTCAGCCATCTGAGTAAGCTGAACACAGAAAGTGTTTTTACAGTGCCTTTTTTTTTTGCGGGGGGGGGGGGGGGGAGGGCGCTATAACTCAAGAATGGCTTGGTTTTATACCAGCACACTTTCTATGAATTGATTCCGAATGATTTTCAAGCAAATTTCTGGAAGTTTGCAAATACTGCACTGAGGAATGCGCAGTACACAGTTTAACTTCAGAAAGATGTATCAACTGGACCTGGAGGCCCCTGTAGCTATCACAGAGCCAACGGAGGGAATTTGGAATTTTTATTCAGGGTCAGCACTGTTCACACCCTTGCCTGACAAAGGGTAGCTTTCTCTAACTTATTTTGAAAGCTAATGCTACAAACACTCACAGCACATAAAACTACAAAATGTAATAAACTACAGGATTTAAAATACATTGCAATTACAGCCAGCCACTGATGTACAATGGCTACATCAGTTTGGATATAATCTCTGATTAATAGTTAAGCATGTTTGAGTGCAGTCCATATTTCCATGGCTGACCAACTGAGCATTCTATACTTGCTAATTCTCTGTGAAAACTATTGTTATTTTAATAACTATTTGATTGCTTTAGAGGGTCTATCCTATACTTGATCATCTATTTTGATAACCTACTTAGTGGCAGAGCTCTGAATTGCGTTGCAGGAGACCAAAGTTTGACTTCTTCTGTGTCTCACTCTCCAAGGCCACAATGAACAACAGTTATTTTAAACAAATCGTTACTTTGTAACCCTACTACCACAGCCTGATCTTATCACACACCAACCAGGCAAGCCTGGACATTGTCATTACTTGAGGAACCTCCATGCATGTTTGTTTGTTTTTTTAATATATGTATTTCAAATGCAATAAGGTTTAATTGAAATTCATAACCCAAATCAATTGTTGCTCTAACATTGTCTTCTTGAGATTTAGATTCAGAATTTAAGAATTTGTTGTCCTCAATCTCCATAAGAATACACCCATTCCCTTCACAAGGACACATTTTTGTGGGAAAAGATATCACAATCTAATTTCTACCCTGGTACTCTCAAGGTCTTTCGTAAAAACTATCAAAGAATCAAGCAATTTACTCTAATCTACTTTGAACAAAGAGATGCTATTCTTCTTTTAAACACTTATGGATGCAGATCAGATACTATAGCGATGGGCACCATTTACAAGAAATAAGATAAAATTTGGTGCTGAGATTCTAAGGGAAGCTTCTCAAAATTTCCCATTAAAAGGAAAATATGTTTTTGCTGGCTTGGGTGATTTTAGTAGCATCTGTCTAATGTACTTTTTTGAAAAAATGTGGGGTTTTTTTGCTTCAGTCCCAATGGCAAAACTATGCCCTATTCTAGTTTGAGTGACCACCAACTAAATTCAATATCCTACCATACTGTATTGAGGAACTATTGGCAACAGTAGAAATATGAGAATTAGGCAGCCAAAACAGCCAAATTACCAAAAATAGAAAAACTGTAGAGGCAAACTTTGATTACACAAGTTTGGTCAAATAAAAACCAAGCCTCATTATCCCCTAAGCTTCCATTTAACACCAGTGTAATTTTTAAAGGCATAAGCACATGCACTTGCAGCTCCCGGTGGGGTCGCCCAGTGTGGCAGGCAGCCAGGAACTGTTCTCCACTCCAGAAGCGTCTAGCCAATCTCAGCAGTTGCTCTCTGACGAGCAAGAAGCAGGAGAGGAAAAGCCTGATGTGGTCTTCAGGAACACTCCACAGGCCCGGCAGAGTGTCTCCGCCAGATAAGAAAGTGCCCAAGACGCAGCAAAGAAGACATGTTCCAGGAGGTATCACACTGCTCCAATGCAGAGAAAAGGGAACGCAAAGAGTTCTGGGAAGCCGAATGGCAGGACAGAAAAAAGAATCAGGAGTTTGTTAAGGATGCAACTAAGCAGATGTTTAAAGTAATGGAGGAGCATATGCAGATGCTGAAGTCCTTCTCCTGCTGATAATAGCCCACCTTAATCGACTGGTCTGGTTAAGAGTTGGTATGGCAACCCCCATTTTTTCCATGTTCTGTGTGTGTGCACACGCGTGTGTACATCTTCCTACTGTATTTTCCACTGCATGCATCTGATGAAGTGGGCTTTAGCCCACAAAAGCTTATACTCAAATAAATTTGTTAGTCTCTAAGGTGCCACAAGTACTCCTCGTTCTTTCTGCTGATACAGATTAACACGGCTACCACTCTGAAACATGCATCTTCTGTTGCTCATAGTTTTGCCAAGCAACATAGTGAAATGCTGGCCAGTTGTACTGATGCTATTCAGAACTATGGGCAGCAGTGAAACTGTCAAAAATCACATCAGTTTCATACTGCTACCATTACCAGGCAAAGCTATGAACAGAGGCAAGCACTGAGTTATTCACAGGGGAAGAGGAGGCCCCAAAACCAAATGGGGCAAGGGATGACAGTAGAACTCTTCCCTCTCCATCCCCCTTGAAACAGCTAGGAGATTCTGGTGCAACGGGAGAGTACAGGGGCATTTCTCTCTCTCTCTCTCTGTCACAGCAACAAGCGTCTTCTCTCTTCCAGCAGGCTTTGAAAGGAAGGTAGGGGTGCTGGCGGCGAGAGATTATGGAGCTTCAAATTAGACATCTAGTCAGAGGCCAATACAGGATATGGAGATCCAAAGCAGGGTCCAGGGACAACACCTTGGCAGAAATCCAGGGTGGATTTGATTTAAATCACTCATCAGGAAGACTCGATTTAATCATGGATTTCTACATAAAAGCGCATTCTTGTTGGTTGTTATAACCTTAATACATATTCTTCACAACTCAGAGATGAAACCTACATCTATTTTTAGATTGTATACACTATACACTTTTAAGGTGATTTATTTTGAAAAAACTTTTCAGATTAGTTTTACAGCTATATCAGAAAATGAATGATTGGTTATTTCATTTACCAAAAGGTAAATGAAGCAGATATTTATGAAGTCATTGGGGGGTGAACTATCTCCAGTTCAATAGGTTAATCATTAATATTTGGAGGATTTTCTTGACATGCTATATTAGGAGGAGAACATAACCAGACAGACATTTAAATTGTCTTATTTAACTAAACAACGTTATGTATTCTGGATTTTTTTCTTCAGCAGCAAACAAATAATATTTTAACAAAACAAGCACATGAATTTTTGAATGTAGTTAAACATTCAAGTTTTTTAAAATCAGGTTTGTTTGGGTTAAAATTGTTAACTAAAATAGTTAAATGAAATATTAAAAAAAATTAAACAGACTGTGTCAGCCAGGTCAACATGAGAAACTTAAAATGTTGGCTTCTACAGCTAACTCAGTCGTCTTCACCTTCATTTTCCTGTTTGTTCACAGTCTGGGAAAGAAAAACAAGCTTTCCTCCTTTTTCAGGTCCCAAACTATTTCTCAATTTGGAATGAATTAGTCCAAAGGAAGAAAATATTCTTTCTACAGCAGCAGAAGCAGCTACTGCTGTTAAAAGTGAGATTATCACTTCAACAGTCTCTGAATCCAAGTGCTTAAGTGACTTCCACCACTTCACTGGTTTCAGAGTAACAGCCATGTTAGTCTGTATTCGCAAAAAGAAAAGGAGTACTTGTGGCACCTTAGAGACTAACCAATTTATTTGAGCATGAGCTTTCGTGAGCTACAGCTCATTTCATCGGATGCATACCGTGGAAACTGCAGCAGACTTTATATATACACACAGAGAATATGAAACAATACCTCCTCCCACCCCACTGTCCTGCTGGTAATAGCTTAGCTAAAGTGATCATCAGGTTTTCTCACCCTCCACCCCCCCACACAAATTCACTCTCCTGCTGGTGATAGCCCATCCAAAGTGACAACTCTTTACACAATGTGCATGATAATCAAGTTGGGCCATTTCCTGCACAAATCCAGGTTCTCTCACATCCCCCCCACCCCCATACACACACAAACTCACTCTCCTGCTGGTAATAGCTCATCCAAACTGACCACTCTCCAAGTTTAAATCCAAGTTAAACCAGAACATCTGGGGGGGGGAGGGGGTAGGAAAAAACAAGAGGAAATATTTGGATATTTGTTTCACCAGTGAAGTGAAAAGGAGTACTTGTGGCACCTTAGAGACTAACCAATTTATTTGAGCATGAGCTTTCGTGAGCTACAGCTCACTTCATCGGATGCATACCGTGGAAACTGCAGCAGAGTCTGCTGCAATTTCCACGGTATGCATCCGATGAAGTGAGCTGTAGCTCACGAAAGCTCATGCTCAAATAAATTGGTTAGTCTCTAGGTGCCACAAGTACTCCTTTTCACTTCACTGGTGTGACTTTCTTTAAAACATCAACAGCAAACATGTATTTCTTGAATGGTTCTTATTCCCTAACTGGGTCTCTCTTATGGCCTGCTGCCATTATAGGTTTTCCCCTCTAGTGAGAGAATGGTATGGTAGATCTCAAATCAACGAAGGCTATACTCAGAAAGACCTCAAGACTTCTGGAATATGCTGCTCAAACAGTTTCACTTTTGTTTCTACTGCCTGTCCCTCCCTTCTCACATTTATCTCCAGACTTCTTCTCCTTGTCCAGATCCATTCTGTCCCCAACCATCTTCTATTCATTGAACTTTTTGAAACTTTGCACTTTTAGAGAGAGGTAAGGGATTGACTCTGTGTACACAAAATTGCAGAGGGACAATAGGGTTGACTTCTGTTATTTCTCACCTCTATATATTAATTTATTTATTTAAAAACATTTTTGCTGCTAACAAGCATGTTATCTCTGGAGACACAAATCCACAGTTTGAGAACTGAAAAACTAAGCATCTCTGATGGTAATCTTCCAGACCAGGGGTGGCCAACCTGTGGCTCTTCAGAAGTTAATATGTGGTTCCTTGTATAGGCACCGACTCTGGGGCTGGAGCTACAGATGCCAACTTTCCAACGTGTGGTGGGGTGCTCACTGCTCAACCTCTGGCTCTGCCACATACCCTGCCCCCACTCCACCCCTTCCCACCCCCTCCCATGAGCCTGCCATGCCCTTGCACACACACACCCCTCCTCACCCCCTGCATGTCACAAAACAGCTGATCGGGAGGCACGGGGAGGCGCTGATCGGCAGGGCTGCTGGCTGGGGGGAGAGCTCATGGGGGACTGCTCATGTATTACCGTGGCTCTTTGGCAATGTACATTGGTAAATTCTGGCTCCTTCTCAGGCTCAGGTTGGCCACCCCTGTTCTAGACTGAGCACTGAGTCCCACTGGGTAGGTAGAAAGATTCACCTAAATAATCTATATAGAAGCCCCTGGAACCCCAGATTGGGTCCCTAATCAATGAACTATTGGAACTCATTCACAAAACTTTTCTTAAACATTACATGACTACAATGTCTCATACTAAAGAATTAATAATCCCTATTCCATGACAAAATATCTTTGAGCTATAATGTATCTATCTTTAGATGGTTTTTTCCTCAAAAAAAAAAAAACATTTTATCAAAAAAATCTGATTTAAATAAAAAAATTGGATTTATTTTATTTTTAAATCATTGATTTTTATCCACCCTGCAGAAATCCCAGAACACAAATTCCCCCAATGACTGGAGATGGTAAGGGGTGTGCTTCTTACAAGATACAGTCCCTTGTTCACAATTCTCTCTTCTCCAGGCAGTAAGTTGAAGAGTTAGGTTTCAAATGCGTTCATTGACTTTGGGTACCCAATCTGACTCACCTTGGGCCGGATTTTCAGCGGTACTGAACACCGACGACTCCAAGTGAAGTCAATGGGAGTTGCAGCTGCAGACATTCGGCACCTCTGAAAACCAGGCTCAAAGTCTCTCAAGTTTGGCACCCGTAAAATGAGGCCAGCATCCACTTTTAACATTTTGGCCTTAGTCGACCGGCTAGTGGGTGTCTGACATTTTTCAAAGCCCTGGTCATAATATCCCTCTGCAATGTTCACAACCCAACCATTGCAGTACTGCACTTACGAATCCTTGGGGAGTGGGATGGGGGAGGTAAATCCCTTCCTATCCTTCCCAGTTTAGGGGTGTGGATAATGCCACCTTGCACTCTTAGCCTGATCCTGCAGGGGTTCCAATTTTTTAATTTTTATTCCCACTATTGAGTCTCAGGGTGCATAAAAATAGGTTTGAAAAAAACATCAGCTTTTATTTAAATTACAGTTTTTTTTTTTTTTTTTTTTTAAATGAACCTATTTAAAAATAAAATTTCAAATTATGGCAATGTATGTTAAGGCCTAAACTTACCCTTGGCTATACAATAATTTAAAATTTTATAAAAAGAACATTAAGCCATACATATGCTATCTCTCCCGAGTGAAACTATGAGAGATAGCCACTGGATTAGACAAGATTATGAAGCTGTCTGGCAAGTCTCCACTCATGAGGATACACAATGGAGCCGATGACACAGAATCGCATGGAACTGTTCAAATTAGAGAGGACCTCAGGCACCTTGGAAGGTAGCAAAAGAAAAGGAGAGTCCAAGTGATTTCACTGGAAAGTCTACCAATCCAATGAGCAAGAGAAGGCAGAAAATACAGGAGGTGAATTTTGGCTGCACAGTTGGTGAGAAGCTACAGGAAGAGGTTTTGTGGAACATTGGCCCATATTTCAGTGAAAAAGGGAGCAATAAAAACAGGATGGCCGGCATCTCACAGATTGGGGGCTAACCTTCTCTGTAGGAGACTAGCTGGAGCAGCTAGGAGGGCACTGAAATACCAACACAAGAAGAGGTGCTAAGGAGGCAAATGCAGTACAAAACTCACACTCAAGATGTCATGAACAAATTGAATTGATGTGACAAAATACGTGAAGAAAAGACATGTTTCCACTGCTTATATGCCAATGCTAGTTGTTAACCGGACTTTTAAGAGGAATTAGAAATTCTTATTGATGAGGAAAAAATATATACAATTGGCAATACTGAAACCTGGTGGGACAATTCACACGACGGGTTATCACCTATTCAGGAAGAACAGAATAGGTAAAAAATGTGTGCATGGCAGGCCACTCTACATTAAGACACCATTACCTGTTTTATAGTTATTGATAATTCAGAATCACAGGATCTTGATTACATATGGATCAATTTGGTAACTAAAAGCCCAGCATGTGGTCTAGTGGGGGTGTTTTACAGGCCACCGAATCAAACCAGAGAACAGAGTGAGTTATTCCTTACAGACAGGTGCTTAATGTATTGACAGAAATGGTGCTGTTATTGAGGAATTCAATTTAGGAGACATATGCTGGAGGTCTCATGCAGCAATCAATGTATAGTGTAATCAGAAGTTATGAAGACTAGAAAATGGTTAAAGGAAGCTAAAGACAGAGAAAAATCCATGGCTAGCCAGGCTAAGGACAATAAGAAGGCACTTCTAAAGAATATTAGAAACTAAATAATTCCTAGAAATGGTATGGGGTAAATGGTGGATTCTCTGTAACCTGAAGTCTTTAAATTGTGATTTGAGGACTTCAGTAACTCAGGCAGAGGTTATGGGTCTATTGCTAGAGTGGGTGGCTGAGGTTCTGTGGCCTGTGATGTGCAGGAGATCAGACTAGATGATCCCTCTGGCCTTAGTCCATTAATGTATGTTTATTGCCAAGTTTTAAAGAAAGTCATATCAATGAACTGGTGGAAGCATCTGAAACCAGGGTTTATTGAAGTGCTAAACCAGTTTTTGACACCAGTAGCCTTTTCTACAGATACAGACAGAATATTTTCCTTCATTTCAGTTTATTTAAATTAGTTCAGTTCAATGACTAATTCACTCAGTGATGAAAAAGCAGGAAAGCTTTTCTTCTTTTTCCAATCTATGAGTAAAAACTAGGTGTAGGAGGGTGAGATCTACCAGTTCTAAAATCTTGGAGAACATGGTAACCACAAGCAATTACTTCAGTTAATTAATTAACTACACCCACATTCTTTGTTTATTAAGTCAGTATCAAAACATTTTTTACATTTAAAAAGCTTTTATCTTATGTATCCAGGACTTAAGGCAGTTGCGCTTAATAAAAGTGTTTTTGTGCATTTAAATTTGTGAAATTCCAGCCAGTTTGACACACATCAAATACAAAATTAATCTGGTAAATACAAAATGAATCCTTCAACATTTTCTAACAATAAAAAGAACATAAAAATTAAGACTCAGAATAAATTTAAATTAAACAAACATTTATAGATATAGTGTATCCTCCTGGTTAGCAAAAAGCAGCAAATTTAGCGTAAATGCTATATTTATTTAGGAATCAACATGTCTTAATGGATTACCAACTAATAAAACAACTTTTCTTTTGGAAAATAACTAAAAACAAAAACTTTTACTACGAGTAAAATACTTTACTACTAGTCATTACTAAAAAGAAACCAAAAATGCAAAACGTGATTAATATCTATTTTTTAAAATCAAGGTTTCCTGCTTGCTGATTTAAATGAAAAAAAAAAATTGGTGATTTAAACACTTTTGATTTACGTAAATCCACGCTGCTCAGTTATTCATCTTGAAGTCTGGCCCAAAAGCAAGTGTTATTTCTCCTGTGCTGTAACTCTAATTCGACATTTGTGTCCCTATGGGCGCTACACTTCAGCAGTGCATGCACCTCTCAAACCCTCAATCAGAGGCCTCTAGCTAGCAGAGCCCGTTTGGTCTATGCAGCCCTTGTGGCAGACACAGAGGCTATATAGGCATGCATGGGCAAATTGCCCTCAGTTGCTTCTCTACTCAGTCATCCCCTAGGCAACAACCAAAGGAGAGGGGAAAGAGGGCAGATAGTGGAGCACCCATAGGGATGTACATCTTGAAGAATGACAGTTACCGCACGGGGTGAGTAACACTTCCATCTTCAAGGGAGGGGGGCTGAGCACCTGCAGACTCATAACAGGAACAGATACAACCCAAAATCAATTTTGAAAATCGGAGCAGAAATGGGAGCCCCCCCTTTAGATCTATTTGCAAAGGATATGAAGAGCCCAGACTATCTCCTAAACTGATAAGGGAGTTCTTTATGTGCAAAGGGACTGCCAGCTGCCCTGGTCAGAAAACAGGCAGTTCTCAACTAGCCTGGAAAGCATAGGAGCATAGCCTTGCACGACTGCTGAATGCTGCCATATGGCCAAAGAGTTGAAGACAGATCCTTATTGATGTCCAAGGACTTCCTTGAAATCATCCCTATCAGTGTTGACAGTCACAAATCTGTCTAAAGGGAGGTACACTCTGGCTATCACAGAGTCTAAGTATGCTCCTATATAAACTGGATCCTTTGCAGCGGTACTAACATGGATTTCTTTGCATTCATCAGTAAGCCCAACTCTCATAACACAGCAAGGGCCTTCTGAGTGGATGAGAACACTGCCTCAAAAGAGTGGCCTTCGAGAAGCCAAATGTTAAGATACAGGAAGACGAGAATCACTTCCTGCCAAAAGGTAAGCCACCAGTACCGTTAGAACCTTCAAAAAAACACCCTTGGGGTCAAAGATAGGCAGAAGGGAAGCACTCAATACTGGAAATGACCTCGGTCTGCGGCAAAGTGTGGTTATTTCTTGTGTGATAGGTTTATAGTTATATGGAAGTAGGCATCCTACAGGTTGAGGGACAAAAACCAGTTCCTTTCCTCTAGAAAAGAGGTTCTAGTTGCTAGAGTCATCATCCTGAACTTTTGAGGCTTCATGAACTTATTTAATTGCCTTACATCTAAGATTGGCCTCAGTCCTTTATTGGTTCTAGGAAGTATTTTGAGTAGAGCCCCCACCTCTGTAAGGGGAAAGGACCGGGTCTATTGCTCCTACCCCAGAACGAAGTCCATCTCTTGTCTTAGTAAAAGCTTGTGAGGTGGTCCCTGAAGAGGGATGGGGATCCTTGTCATAAGGGGTAGTCTTGAAAAATGCTGCCTCCCCCATTCATTCCCAGCATCTGCCATGAGGGAGTTAGGTGGGTGATGGGAACATAAAGAGTTGGAATCCTTAGGGGGCCTGTAGTACTTCTTGCCTGCCTTTTTTGTACATTGGTGGAATAGTGGCTGGCGTCTGCCATACCATCTTAGCTGGATCCAGGAGAGCCTCATTAAAAGTAGCACAACTCTGGAGCATGTTGCCAACTGCAAAATATCTAGCAGCTTGATCTTTGACCTCCTCCAGAGGGATCTGCAGAGTGTAAGCTACCCTTCTAATGAGGTCCTGGAACTATCTGAAGTCATCAGCAACAGAAGGAGGGAGAGGCATAACTGCCTCATTGGGAGACAACTGTGAAATGGGAGTCGCAGGGGAGACTCATCTGCCCTCGCCTCCAGGTCCTCAAACATCTCCTCCTGCTGTGGAAGATTAGAAGAAGGATGTCAAACCCTGATTTCCCTAACAGACAGTACTAGTGGTCTCTTGACCTGTCCATGGGCGGACCATAGGTGAACAAATCATAGAATATCAGGGTTGGAAGGGACCTCAGGAGGTCATCTAGTCCAACCCCCTGCTCAAAGCAGGGCCAATCCCCAATTTTTGCCCGAGATCCCTAAATGACCTCCTCAAGGATTGAACTCGCAACCCTGGGTTTAGCAGGCCAATGTTCAAACCACTGAGGGTCCCAATATCGCCATTGCGGCAGGTGCAGGGGCAGGGCGCCCCACACAGGGTTGGTTCCATCATCCTCAATGAGCTGCAAAGTCCTCCCTGCACAAGGGCAGATTCCCAAAGGGATAAACAAAAGGAGCACTTCTGGAAGGTGTGGGATTGCCCCAGGCAGATAAACACACACTTGGGAGTGTCCGTTGCAGACTAGTATAGCCCCCAGCAAGAGGCACTGTTTGAAGCCTGGTGAACTTGTTATACCCAGCCAGGAGAGGACAAGTTGCTCAAGGGAAAAAAAGATTGAAAAACAGTTTTCCTAAAAAAAAATATATATATATACACACACACACCAACTCTAAGCTAACTACCTTTGATAGAAAAAAAGGTAAAGCGAAAAGGCCAAGTACACGCTAGGTCAGTGGTTCTTAACCTGGGGTGCGAGGCACCCTTTCTGAGGGTGTGAGACATGCCAGATTTTTTTTTTGAAGGCAAATCAAAAACCACAAATTAAGCACAGGCATGTAAGTACAACTACTTTGTTTCATCAAACCTATGTATTTATTAACATACATTTAACGATTACTGTAATATACAAACAAAAAAAAAATCTATCTAGGTTTAAAGAATTGACCTACTTCAACAATTTTCGATAAGGGGTGCGAGAACATATTTTGAGAACCAAAGGGGTGCAGGCTGCAGTAAACGTTAAGAACCATTGCACTAGGCAGATACGCTAGTGTTCCATCTTGGACCAAGAAAGTAGAGAAGGAACTGAAGGCGGTTCGCCTGTGCACCCCTACATAGTCTCAGTGTCTGCCACAAAGCGGCATAAGACATCACAGGCTGAATGGGAACTGTTAGCTAGAAACCGCTCATCAAGGGCTCGACAGGCGTATGCGCACCTGAAGGGGAACGCTCATAGGAGCGCCACTCAAAGAAGTTTAAATTTTGCACAAATAAGCTTTTATTAAAAAATAAAATCAGATGAATTCCACAAGTTTTGAAAAAATTTATTTTGAACATTCTACCTCAATGTTTGAATTCTGAGTACCGCAGCACTAAGTAGTGAAAAACATCATTAATTCTCATTGTACAGGATGAAAAAAAGCACAGGTAAACAGCATAGTGACAACCAGATTTCAAAGTTTAATTATCTGAAATGTTTTAAGCAAGGAATTAGTTTTAATTATAGGTTGTAAACAAAGTGATCCTTTATGACCAAGAAGGGAAGAAATCAGGATGAATAGGAGAGGATAGGATGCTCATCTAACTTTTTTAAAGGGTGAGAATCATTTGGGTCTGGTTCTCAGATATAAATTAGCACAGCTATACCCTTTTTATTTTTTTGTTAGTAAAACTGTTCACCTCCCTTAACAGTTGCCTAGATACTTAAGATTAGTAAAATATTCTGAGTTAAAAGCCTCAGTAACAGAGCTGTACAAATAATCAATTTCAGTTTTCTGACTGAAATGGAAAAAATAAAAAATGACCATTTTGATTGATCCAAGAAGTTTTTCAGTTCCTAATAATATAAAACAGAGGAAAATATTGTTTTGGGTGGAATGACTCTGTAGTCTCGTGGTTAGGACACTCACCTGGTGGGACACACCTGGGTTCCAATCACTGCTGCAATTAATATGTATACAAAGTGGAACAGTTTCAGAAGGAGAAATGGAGAGAGACCCTCTCCAGAATAGCCCAGAGCACTCACCCACATTGTTAGAGTGCCAACTTCAAATCCCTGCTCTGAATTAGGCAGAATGGGGACTTGAACCGGGATCTCCCACATCCTAGCCAAGTAACCTAGCCACAAGTATAAGGAGGGCAGCACTATTACTGCCTCCCTCCAGTGGTTTTGTGAATAGCACTTAAGTTCTCATGGGAATTTAGTCAAAAAAAACTTTGGTTGTGACTGGTCAATGTGTGTCAAATTTGCAAACAGTTTCAGTTAACCCGCAAACTACATTTTTTGACAAATCAACTATTCATCCGAAAAATTTCACCCAGCTGTACTCAGTAGGCATAATCACCCTGTGGATGGAAAACAGGATTCCCACTGTCACTTTCCTAATTCATGGAACAATATTTTCAGCCAAAAACCCTTATCTGTATTTGAAATAGCGACTGGTCTATGAGGAAACAGAATGACGACATCTGTGGGATTTCAAAATACATTATTCACAAGTCCAGGTAACTGTTCTCTTTCACAAGCAAAGTAACAGCTATCGCTCAAGGAGACAGTCAATATTACTGCTTTTTTCTATTCTTTTCTCTCCATCACCCAAATCACCGTGAAATAACATGCTTACTCCACACCACTGCCCAAAAATTAAAGAAAATCAGCACACCTTTTCATCTGTCTCTTGAATAACTCTGCACTTTTAAGAGCCCATCATCTCAATTCCAGCCCAGAATTTACATTATTCAAAAAAAGCTTTTATAGAACTTTAAAAAAAATAGAAGGGCTTTTTTTTATTTATTTTTTTTAAAATTCCACTGGAAGCAGTTTAACCAAACATACATTCTACCTTCTACGTTTGCAACTCAAGCAGCAGCTCTGAACTTCTGAAAGCATCCGATGAAGTGAGCTGTAGCTCACGAAAGCTCATGCTCAAATAAATTGGTTAGTCTCTAAGGTGCCACAAGTACTCCTTTTCTTTTTGCGAATACAGACTAACACGGCTGTTACTCTGAAACCTGAAAGTAAAAGTGACCTGAAACAAAACAAATTGACAATTGATTTTCAATCCACATGCCACGAGAAATGCAAAAAATAATGGAAGATTATTTCTTCTGAGGTATTATAGCACAGGCTTCTCATACTGGGTCTCAAATGAAACCGGTAGAACATCCCTAGGTCATGGTTTTGGGGGCCTGTTAAGTAGTTACAGTAGTCTTGTATACCACACTGCAACACAGCTCGACACCAGCTACCACCACCTCAGGTCCTAGAACCTTCCAGCCAAAGGTTACATTTCTGCAAGAGGCTAACGCTCCCCATTCAAGTTAGATAAAGATGAATAAAAATGGCTAAATATCATGTTTTAAGACTAAAATACCAAAGGATGTTCAATTTCTATGTTATCTATCCATGTGTACGTATTCATAATATATACACAGATTTTTGCAGCAGCTCAATTGTCACTGTAGGCAAAACTGCTTTGCTAATTCCACTGCAAGCCTTGTTTTAACAAACACCCCTACTTTTTTGATGAATATACACAATTTGTTTAAAGTGTGTGTGTAATGTAGGCGAGAAGAAGTTCCTCAGAGAATTTCACAACTCTAGCTGTTTTCACACACTAGTCAGTCAAAAATTAGCACAAAAGCTAGTGCAGTATCTCACTACTTCTCATTCTGTTTTTCTTAATCGCATATATACTTTTTAATTCCTAAATTGGCATCAGTACTGTTTGGTCTGTATGCTCTAATATAGCACAGTTAGAGTTATGAAAAGAAATGGTAACTTAAACAGATTACCCACCATCTCCCTTGGTGGGCAAAGATACATAGTCTGGTTAGCCAGCAAGCACAACATTGTTTTGATTTTTATGACCACCTCCAATTTGACAATAGAACATGCTATGAACTCTAAAATTCAGCCACTTGTGCATAGACTGGTCACTAGAATTTTCGTTTTGAAACAAAATGTAACTGTCTTCATCAGATTAGAGGATCTCCACCAGCTTGAGTGATTACAGTTAATTGCCTGGTGATTAATTTTTTCATTACTAAGCAACTAGCACTTAAACATTTAAGTGCTAAGCATTTAGCATTCCAGAAATACTAGCAGTTAGGGAGTAAAGCTAGTGGGGTTGGGAGGAACAGAGCATGAGCAGGGGTCTACAGGGAAAATAGGACGCTCCACGTTCTGCCATGCAGGCACCTTTGGCAGCTGGCAGACCTGCTAAAGCCTGATTAAGAGGAGTCCTGCTCTGGAGAATAACATGTGGTCCAGTGGAGTGGGATTTCCCTTCCTGAAGACCTTAGCATAAGAGGAGAGTGGATCGGCAGAGGGAGGCTGGCTGGTGGTTGGAGCCAGGGCACCATCACTCCCAAATGTTTGGTGCTCGAGATGTAGGCAGGCTGGGAAGCCAAGTCTCCTTTTGGGCCATGGCACCACAGCCTGCCCCAAACCCAGAGAGCAGGGTGGAAAGTCCATTTTTTCCAGATGAAATGACTGGCACTGTATAATATCAGATTTACAAAAGAGAGGAGAAAATTCCAAAACAGAAAAGTTTAATTCAATAGTAGGCAAACTATGTAACTCTTGTTAAAACATTAACAATTATGAAAGTAAAGCAATTCAGACAACAACAAACAGGAAGTCTCAATACCAGCACCCAACAACCTTAATTCTGTTCCTGCACCTGTGGTACCCTTTGAGGCACCAATCTAGCTCCCATAGAGACCGATCTGACTCTTACATATTTAACTGTATAGCTAAAAGTTATTTGACTATACATATATTAATTAGTTCTGGATCATTCATTGCAACACACACACCCACTCACCCCCCTACCTGTTTTAATATAACGGACAGTGTTTGGTGATGTGGTTTGGGATTATATTTCATCTATGTCCAAATAGTTACTGTTGCATGGAATTTAATCATTAAGAAAAGACTGCAATTTGGATGTACTTATTTATAACGGTGATGGGTGCCCACGGGGTGGATTGCTTTAAATCAAAGTGGTTTAAATCACGGATTTTAAATCAGCAAGCAAGAAACCTTGATTTAAATCAATTTGATCAAATTTTGCATTTGTACTCTAGTTATTTCCTACAGAAAAAATTCTCATTAGTTGGCAACCATTAAAACAAACCGGTTTGCAACTAAATATAAACGTTTAAACTGAATTTGATACTGTACTTTTTACAAACCAGGAAAATACACATCTACACACATTTAAGCAATTATATAGCTAGTTTACATTTATTAAAACACTTTTCTTTTTTTTTACACAGTTGTTTATGGTTAAGAAATGCATCATTCACAATTTTCTATTTAGGAAGTGACAAATTTTTAAAACTCGTTTGTGTGTCAAGCTGCATTTTAATGCAAACTGAGCTAAATTAAAAATGCACAAAATTTTATTTAACAAACAAAATTTAAAAGTGCTATCTTAAAGGGGCTAATTCATAAGAAAAGTTCAGCAAAATACATTTTACATTTAAATATAATGGATTTATTATTAATAGATAAATTCACTAAGTACAGATAGCGCGTCCTAACTGATTGTATCTGGTCACCATGTCCTTCAAGTTTGTTTTTAGAAGCAGTAGATTTCATCCTCGCTTAGTTTTCATCCAGAGATTGGAAGAGGCTACTGCTGTCCAAAGCTAGTTTAGCAGTTCAGACTCCAGATCAAAGTGCTTAGCTAGTACTTCTAGCAGTTCAGTGGTTTGATTTTTTTTTTTTTTTTTTTAAGAAAAGTCAAACATATTGCTTGAATTTTTTTTTATTTAAATAATTTTAGTAAGTTATAGTAAGTTTAGGCCGCAATATAGGTCTCTAAATTTGAAATTGAGGCTTTTTTTAAAAAAAGTATTTAATTTAAATTTAAAAAATTTAGAGTTGATTTTTTCTGAAGTCAAGACATTTTCAATACAACAATTCAGACTATTAAAGTATTTCTTGATTTTGTTGGTCCTTTATGGTTGGAAAATAGGCCAGATTTCTAAAAAAAAATAAATCTCTGAATAAAATAAGGTATAAATATTCATGTATAGTTTTGAGTGAAAGCTAAGGGATCAATGTTTTTGTTCCTTTAGGCTAATTGTGAGTTCTCTTAAAGGGTTTTAAGGTTTTTTGGGGGAGTTGCTCACTGAGGATTTCTGTTCAATGGTGTACGTGCACACGCATGACTGGGTGTGATGCTGTATGGAATTTGAGGGACACTTTAGGATATCATGAATACCAATATTGTAAAATTGCAATGGGTTATGCCAGATATGCCATGTAAGGTATCTGCAAACATTTTATAATTTGCCAAGTATGATAATCTCATTTATGTGTTTGTATCAACTTTGTATTTTAAGTTTTAGATGTATGGTATGTCTGTAGTTCCAAACTTATGCTTTGGAAGGGACATCTGGGTGACACTCCCAGACAGACTGGCATTAGCCCCGTCTAGCCTGCTTGACGGCCCATCAAGGGACACCAGCTATACAACTGACCCATTGAGAGAAGGAAAGGGATACACCTTATGACTCAGCAAGGCATGAATGGGCATACCTATGGACAGAACTCTAAGGCTTCCAGGACATGTGCTGGGCAGCTTGTTTTTGGAACAAAGGAAATCAAGCTGCATGGCAAAAGTCTATAGAAGGCAGCTCCATCTTCTGCTTTTTGTCTTCAGTTCTGCTTCTAACCTCTGGAGTAACCTTCCTACAAATGAAGTTCTGAACAAAGGACTGAATGACCCATCCAAGCTGTGGATGTGTTCGAGGGACTTTCAAGCCAGCAGACTCACTAATACTGCTGGGAACCTGATGGACTTTGTAGTCTTTGTATGTATGTGACTGTTTTACCATTTAACAATCTCTTCTTGTTCTTTGTTTCTTTATAATAAACCTTTAGTTTTAGGCACTAAAGGATTGGCTGATAGAGTAGTATTTTGGGCAAGATCCAAACTGATACTGATCTGGTAACGTGGCTGATCCTTTGGGGTCAGAACAACAATAACTTAAGTTCTCACCGTGCTGGACCTTGGTGCTGATGGAGAGCCAGCGAACTGGAATGCAATGAAGGGCTGTGTGATTTCTTTTTGCTTCTTGATAACCCCAGTGTCGGGATCAGAAGCACAGTCAGTGACTGGCTGGGGAGTTTAGCTTCAGTGTTGCCCACTAGTCTTGGGAGTATCTACTCTACCTTTTGCAGCCTGCCCTGATGTTGGCATTACCAGTGAGGGCTGCCTAGGAACCACAGGTCATAACTGGGGACTTAAAGTTGGTATCAAAATTTATGTAAGCTTAGCTTAGTTTTTTTTTTGTTTTTAAGATGTATTCACTGGTATGTGGTCTTTGGAATTGCACTTAACTCAGAAGGAACCATAAAACTTCTAAAAGTCCGATGCAATCACTTTTCTGTACATAAGTTTCATGTTTTAATGTCCAATATCTCTGGCCCTTCAGTGAGAGGCCTCAGTGGGAAGTGCAGGACCTCTACTTTCCAATGGTATAAAATTCCTGTTTCTAGATTCTTTAACAAGGGCATGAAACATCTGACTTTAAATTGTGATGTTTATATCCAGAAAACAATCTGACTCAGTGCTGAATAGTGCTGGCCTGAGGCTCAAGCAGGGGATATTTGGAGGGAATTCTACATCAGTAGGGACCAAAGGGAACTTCCCTTGCAGGTTGATAATTGAGAAGATGGTGTCTATTTGAAGCAGCTCAGGGGTTTGGAATGTTAGAATAAATCCCAAGGGAGATGGATTCGTGAAGCAGCTACAAGTGCATGATAAACTGTAGTCATGTGACAAATTTTAATCACAGCCATCACCTCCACATGTGATATGCCTGGGAACATATGCATGGGTGTGATAAAAAGGTCCTACACCAGAATTAGTTTAAAATTGTGGCATTATTCCATCTGGAATTATGAGAAAGGTGTCTTCCACATTATCTGATAGTCAGCAAAAGGATGTCAGAACACAGCTATGTTATTCATGGGGGAGATCACAGTCTAATAACTTAGTGATCTTAGACCTTAAGGATTCCATGACAGGGACTGCTATCATAGCTGGCTTCCATAAGAAGCCAGAAAAGGCAAGGTCCTCTATGACCAAGTTGCTCCTCTGCTCCTGTGGGTATGTATTTGGCCTCTGATGAGTAAGTCCTCATCAGTGAAATTAGTACTCCACATTCATTTACTTGTTCCTATGAAAGTCAGAACGGCACGGTGCAAGTATAGTAGAAGAGTCATTGTTGTAGGCATTATGACCAGCTACAGAAGGACTGCTGGTGAATGTCATAGCTCCACTCATGCCAGTTTCTGACCTAAAAGGCACAGGCATCTTCCTTGGTGCAGAGAGCTCTTAAAGATGCAAGAGCTGCAACCTGCATTGGGACTGGGACAGTTGCATCATGTCAAAATGTCATCAATCTCAAAGCAAACTGAGACATGAAACTGAAAAACTGTAGGCAGTCAACATAGACCATCATTTAAAAATAAATAAATAAATCAAGGTTCCCCAAATAATGCTGCAACTATACATACAGGATTATTTGAAGACTCTTGGCTCCTCATACCTTCAGAACTTCTGCAGAGGCGATGCCTCCATCAAGGGAAGACTGCAGCTTTGACATCAACACAACTCACCATGAAACAACTGGTGAAGCATATCTGGTGATTCTTGTAGATAACTGGATTTGCGCTCACTGGCGAGTGGTGCTAATGTCAAATTCAGATGCCTTACAAAGGGACATGACTCAGGCTTCTTCACAAAATCTTTCAGAATCATACAGGCAGGATTTATGGAAACATCTTGAGGGAGCCTTAAGAGAACCTTCAGGTATGCCCCTTGAAGCCAGACAGCTCTGGACAACACTGCCAAGCGGATCTGACATGTGTGCACATTCTCAGAGCCCCAAGAACAAAATACAGCAATTGTATTCATCTGTGAAGGACATTTTATGGCCACATCAACTCTTCAAGAATTCACTGGGTTTCTTCTTTCTCAGACATCAAGGAAGAGGAAGACACCCTGAAAAAGAACCACCCAAAAGAAAAAAAAAAAAACTTAGGCACATCAACTGCAGGAAAGGACAAATCCAGTGTCAGATCTGAGGGTCCAGCTAAACCTTGAGAGCGCTGATTGAGCAATAGAGGGTGTCATGACCAAAATGCACTAAGATGCAGAACTAACAAAATGCACTAAGATGTTGAGGTGGAAAGTCTGCAGTACATGATGTGGCAAGAAAGTTTCCTCAAAAGCATTAAGGGCATCAGTGCAAGATCACCAAGACAGACCCTTGGGGGAAAAAATAAAAACAGCTCAAATCTGCTAGCTTAAAAGGAGCCCAGACTAGTTTGTACTGTCTCTCTCATTCTTTGACAATTTGTTAAAACCAACTGGAGAGAAGATCAGCGAAGGATACCTGAAGCAGAGAGAGCTGCCAGGTGAAGCAAAGCCAGAGTGGCTTCAGGAAACACTAGAAACTCCGTCTGGCCACAGAAAGACTAGCTGAGAGTTTCTAGGAGCTGAGGTACGGACAGCTGGGGGTCCTGAGAATGCGGTGGCATGCTTTGCTAAGGAAAACATGTAGGAAATATGAAGAAAGAGTGGATGCAAATTTTAGTAGTTGTGGAATCTCCCTATGCTGACTAGTGGTTCTAGTTCTAGCCAGGAACCTACAGGCAGCCCAGAAACTGACAAGAATCCTATCAATTTCCTACTGCTGCTGTGAAAAGATATGAGTAGCACAGGAAAGCAATGGTATTTGAGGAGTAAAAGCAAAACAATCAAAACTGAGGAATGTGGAATAATAATGAAGACCAGCTCTTTACCTACACCGCCCCTCTTTGCAGTAGCCAGGAGGGTCTGGATGAGGAGACTAGACAAAGTTCCTTCATCTTTCTAGCAAATTTTTTTTTTTTGGAGGGAAGGGTTGGGTCATGAAGGGGAAGGAGGATGTTTCAATTATGTAAGATACCTATTAAGTCAGAGGCTTCTATTAAAGTTGAAGCCCCCAAGTAGGGAGATAAAATTTTTATTAAAGCTAATGTTTAAAATCAAATTTTCACAAGTTAAGAGGGAAGGTACTGTACATCTGGGGTAAGGCTTATGATGGATTACAAGTATCGGTTACAAGGTTCACAGGATACATACATAGTACATAAGCAGCACAGACCCAGATTGTGGTGCGGGAGTTTTTAAAACGTCAGTGGATAACTGGCTTCGAGAACGTCACCCAAGAATGTATTTAGAGCCCAAGTCAATATTAGTGTAGTGAATAAGTACATGGGTGGGGTGCATCCTTTGGTTAGTCAGGGAAGGAAGGAAGGAAGGGTGTTATCTCCCTGTCCAGCTTTCTCAATTACTCGACCTAGTACTGACGGTGTCCAGTGAAGATGTCTCTGGACCACCTGATGGTGTTGGACACCATGAGCTGTCTCATGAGCTGGGCGTAGCGCCGACTGACTCCGCACATTCTCAGTACCGGCTAGTTGCGTGGGTCCAACGCACACTGGGCTCCCACGGTCAGGGCATGACTCTGGACCTCACAACCCTGGGCTCTAAGGGTGTCGGCCAGTGGGGTGTATTTTGACACCTTACGAGCTTGGGCTTCATGGAAGGCCGGTGATCTGTTTTCAAACAATGTCCACCATGAGGACCTTCTTCTTTTCTGTGTCGGTCACAACAATGTTGGGTCAGTCGGCTGTCTGTTCCGGGGATGGCAGAGTCGACGGTGATCTTCCCCACGGACGGTGGGATGGCTTTCACCAGCAAGTTCTGGATGGTGTTGTGGCGGTGCTGCCAGGCTCCAGAGTGGTGCTTGCATCCACACAGGACACGGGGCAGGGTCTCGTTGGAGTAGCCGCACTTCCTGCAGCGCTTGTCCTGGTTGCCATGGCGGATACCTCCATTGAGGGGAATGCAGTTGAGTCAGGCCCAGTGGATGAACTGCCAGTCTGCGAACCTGGTGAAGCTACATCCAGGGAGGAAGTGGTTGCTGGCATCCCACTTGCTGGATACCTTGAACACCTTGCCCTGGTCTGGCTTCCACTTGAGGTTCTCGGCGTAGTGGCAGCGGATGGCATCTTTCAGGTCCTTTCCAGCATCGTTCTGACAGTCGGGATGACAATGGCGTGGTGCGAGGTCTTTGTGTGCAGCACCAGTATTCCCAGCTCCCATTGCTCCTTGCACCACTTCCAGTGGCAGCCGATCCTCTTTTCTAGGCATCTCGAGGCGTTGTGGGCACAGGACCAGAGAGAGGACAGGTCTCTCCCGAACTCAGCCTCCAGGCAGCTGCGGAGGTAAATGGCAACATCCTGCTTGGAGGGGGCCCTGGCAATGTGTTTCCTGACCACGTCCCACACAGCTTCATCTGCGATGCCCCTTACCGTCGGGTCTGGGCACGTCAGGAGGCGGAAGTCGTGGGTGATCACCGCCACATCGCACAAGTCGCCCCTCCAAGGTATGTTGGCGCCGTCCTGTCTGTGGGAAAATGTAGATGTCAGTGCTAGCCCTCTGGGGAAGGTAGAGCCATTTCCTCACCAACTGCATGATGGTGCCGTCGGCCTTGTTCAGGGGCACCTTGGCCATGGCCAACCCCTCAGGACGAAGGAGATGTGGGGGATCAGGAAGGTATTGAAGGCATTGATCTTTTGCCAGGGGGAGAGCAGGGAGGAGTCGATTTGGGCCATGTCCTGCAGGATCTCCGAGATGGTGTCTTCGGGGGTCTGTCAGACGCGTACTCCTGTGGGTGTGCCAGTACACTGGCATGAATCCCAGCCTCTGCCCTTTTCATAACAATTGGGAATGGCAAAAGGCTGGGCTTTTCACCAGGGAGCAGCCTGTGGACCTCATTAGCAGCTCTTCCCTACCTTCTGTATCAATGAAGTAAGTTTAGTCTTTCAGCCAGTATGCAGCAGGAAATCCTCAAGTCTGTGTATAAAATACTGTCCTTGATGCATCTTCTATTGGTTATGGCAGCGGTTCTCAACTAGGAGTCCGGGGGCCCCCTGGGGGGCCATGAGCAGATTTCAGGGGGTCTGCCAAGCAGGTCCAACATTAGACTCGCTGGGGGCCCAGGTCAGAAAGCTGAAGCCCCACCATTAAGGGCGGAAGCTCAAGGCCTTGCGCCTCACCATGCAGGGCTGAAGCCAAAGCCCTAACAGTTTAGCTTCATGGGGGCCCCCCCAAACAATTGCCCTGCTTGCTACCCCCTAACGCAGGCCCTGGCTTTTATATGCAGAAAGCCAATTGTTGTGCTACAGGTGGGCCGTGGAGTTTTTAAATAGCATGTTGGGGGGGGCCTCAGAAAGAAAAAGATTGAGAACCCCTGGGTTATGGGATACCTGATTCTGTACCACATGCTCAGTAATTTTCCAAAGCACCACATATACACACGATAATGTGCAGTAGCAGCAAGCTACTATCTTTCGGCTCAATGGTTTAAAAGGATGCTGCCAACCTAAAGAAATCTTTCACTGACTATTACAAGTACCAAAAAAAGAAAAAAAAAACTCCTACATTGGTTACTTCATATATTTAATCAGTTTCACTGTTTTCTCAAGTTTGTGTGGATCTTCCATAGAGCCAAAGTGGAAAAAGTCTTAAATACAAAAATGTGATTGTAAGACCATAAAAATAGGCAAATGGCCTTAGAGGCAGGGGTAGTACTTGAAGCTATTTTAATTCTTTTTTTAATTGAATAGATTTCATCTAAGCAGAATGCAGGCCCATCAAAGAAAGACCATCTCACTGTCACCTACTATACTGTTTTATTAGGGTTACTGCTGTTAACTAGATTTTAATAATGCTCAAGTACTGAGACAGTAGAAATGCCTGTGTGTATTCACTTTCCTTCCTCTCTATGGTCCATTTCTGCAATTGCCTCTGATGGTTACCTTGGAAACATATGCAGGTTAAACTGGATTCACGTCCACTTAGTGGTGGACGGATGGAGTTTTGAATAGGCCAGTGCATGGAATTCAGAAAACAGTAAGACTTGGGAGAAGTTCACATTATCTATTAAAAGAAAAAAAAAAAGCAAGCAGCCATGCCCATGGCCCCCCTACCCCAGCAAGTAGGACAAGAGATCTATTATACCACAGTGGCTATGTGAGCTTAGCATCATAAACCCCAAAATCCCTGCTAACTTTTTATACAGCTAGCAAGACCACAGGCACCTTCAAAATTCCCACTAAGGTTTTATGGTTGTGTGGGTGATTTTAAGGTAAGGACAGGACAGTTCTTAATCTTGGTTAGTAGCTTCAGGCAGGAGAGCTCGTGTAAATTAAGGCTACATCTATACAGTGAGCTGGGGGGATGATTCCCAGCTCTCATTCACATACTCACAGTAGCTCTTATCTGAACGAGTGCACTAAAAACACAGTACTGTAGCTGCAGTGGCACGGGCAGCCTGTGCTGCTACTGCCCCTGTCCACCCCCAAGGACACACCCAAGGACTGGTTATTCCAGGGGACAAGGGTGATGAGAAAACAGTTATGAATTAGGGCAGACAATGTCAAACCTGGGCAATCTTAAATTGAAAGAAGGAATCCGATTCCTCGCTTCTGGCTGGCTGGGGGAAAAGGCTGGGAGGGGAGGAGATCATTCTGAAGCGGGAACAAAAGATTACCAGCATCTCTGGAAATGCGTGGAAATTAGACTGCAGTCCTGAGGGCATTCTTGTAAAGAAAGCTACTTCTAAGGTCTCCTAATGGCTACAGAGACAGGACAGCATTGCAGTTGTGGATTGTGGGTCAGCGTTGGTACAGTACACTGCATGCTGTGAGACTTGTTCAACAGTCATTAGAAATAACTGCGGTTATGCTCTAAAGTTATTTTCAATACCCTTGGTAGCACTGGTACAGTATTTATATCTCACAACCTGAGAAAAGCTCTCCACAGCACCATGCATATATGGCTGCTTCTACACTATGAGACGGGGGTGTGATTCCCAGCTTGCATATGCATAATCTGAGCTAGCACATTAAGAACAGTAGTGTAGCCACAGCAGCATGGGCAGCTGTGGCACAGGCTATTATGCTCTGAAGTTATTTCTGATGCTGGTAATCCTTGTCTGCCCTAATTCATAACTATTTTCTCACCTCTCTTGTCCCCTAGAATAACCAGTCCCTTAAGAAACCTCCCTTCTCCGCTAACTCCTTTGTTTTTGATTTCATCATTCTTCTGTTGCTCCCTACATTACTACAGTCCTCAACTTCTTTTCCTCAGATACCTTCCTCAACTTTAAGAGTCTGCTGCTGCCCACCATTCTATTAAACAATCTTTATTCCTGACAATACTTACCTTCCTACCGCCAACCTTTTCTTAAAATGCTTTGTAGTTCACCTGGGCAACAGGAGAAACATCAAAGAAACCCCCTCCTCTCTCCTTAGCTGGTGATTTGCTTCCATTGTCCATAAGCTTGGCTCCATCCTTGAGTATGAACTTTCTCCTTACACGTGTTTATCTGCTCACTGACACTTTTGCAGCATTGCCCGCCTACCCCAATGCTTCAGCTTTACCTCTGTTGAGATATTCAGTTCCTCTCACCTCAAATATTTAAACTCCCTCCCCTCTTTACAGTCTCCCCAAATCCCAGTTTGTCAGACTTTGGGCACCTACAATAAAGGGTGACCATATCACGGCCAATCTCAGAGAGCTTCACTGACTCCCCATTCATTTCAGGATCTACTTCAAGTTGCCCTTTGTTTTTAAGGCTCTCCACAGACTTGATTCATCTCGCAAAACTTATCTTTCATTCTGTTCCCTTCTCTACTTCTAGCACTAGCCTGCCCGTTCAGTCCAGTCACATAATTTTGCAGCTGCTGGTGGAAGGACTTCTGCAGAACTCTTTCTGTATAACCCCACTTCATATCAAACTCAGTTGAACTGAGACTAATCTTTCTCCCTTGCCTAGAACACTTAGTTTCTTCTCCTTTGCAGTTAAATTGTTTTATTTACAGGTATTCTACAATCACTTGAAGATACAGTCTGTATAAGAGACACTATATACCTGTACTGTACTAGGGGACAATTTAAGGAACACTTTTCAGTAAGGCATTCAGGGCCACATTCTGCAATAGAAAGCCAGCACGCTTAGGGTCTACCTTTGTCTCTACAGCTCTAAATTCTTGTTTAAAGAACAAGATTTAAACTAAGATACATTTGTGAAGAAAAACTGTTTTATATAACTTAATGTCTACAATTTTAGTTTCAAAGAAAACTTTAGATAAATTAAAATATACTAAGTCACACATACATAAGAATTCACAAAAACCTTTGAGATATTACTTGATAAAAATCCAGCCTACCTTGTTCAGGACATGCATACTTCCACCCCTGCACATTTTAGGCAATATTTTGAATAAATACTCTAACAATGGATAGAAGGAAACATCACCATAATTGGCTCACAAAGGAAAACCACATAATTAAGTTGTGGCTAAACAAGGAACAAAGTCACAGCCCAAGTTAACGTTAGAACTGACAGCCCTGAACTAAAGCGATAATGGACCACATTCAGAAATAAGATGCTGTAATAAATCCCATTTATTCCAATAAAAAAAATTATTCCACTTTAGCCATCCAGGTGCTTACTTGTATAGAGAGCAATTTCTATGAACATGTGCATCTATCACACATTAAACAATGCTACACCAAATACTTGCATATACACCTGAGTGTAAAGAAAAATGCTTCACTGCATTTTAGTCTTTCCTACTAGTGTATAGAGAGACAACATATACAAGCCCCAAGACATCTAATTTATGTACCAGTCCTTCCCAACACCAGTCATGTATAAGAATATTACAACACTGTAATATGCTGAGAGAGTTGGTGTATCAAACATATGCATGGTACCAGGCAATACTAAAAACCATGCCAATAATCTGTTTAACTGCCATTTTCACAACATTTACCTGTTCGAACTTAATTGTGTGTCTGCCTACGATTATAACTGAACATTTAACAGTGTACTTATCAGTAAATGGCACTGAAGCACACATGGTTAAAAAAACTTCCCTGAAGTGTTTTGGAACCAAACAGCCTTGCATTAGCATTAGTGTAGAAGAACCAGAAAATGAAAATGAATAGAACCAGTTAACAGCAAGAGTGAAACTGACCAGCTTAATGAAATCTAGAGGTAAAAATAGCACAATTATTTTTCGCCCAGTGTTAAGCTGTTAACTCATAGCTGCGAAAAGTGTATTACGAAAGTGAAGTTTCTAGCCCTGTCAATCACAACAACCTTAAAATGTAAGTCTCTGGAAGCACTGCTGCCATGATGTATCTGCATCCTGACAGAGTATAAAAATATGTTTCTACCTTTTCATCTTAATAGGTGTTTATTAGCTGCACTTCACTGCTAATGACATACTAGCTACAGACAAGCGCACTTGTTTAGGGCAGTTGGACCTATGGCACATTATGTGTCCTGACATTCCATACCTATTTGCTGCCAGAAAAACATTCACCCTTCCAGCAGCTACAAAGGCAAAATTATACAAGTAAGGTGGTATAACTTGTCTTAGGGCTCTTAGAAAAGGGCTCACAGAAAATTTGAAGAGAGATCTGCATGTGCTGCTTAAGCTCAAGAGTTTTAGCTAAAACAGTGTAGTCTTTTATCAAAGTTTCACAGAATATTAAATGTAAATAAGTGATTAGCTGGACACACAAGCAGTAGAATTAGTTTTACCCATCAAAGCTTTTCCTCATTTCAAGAGCCCCAATTTAAGTAAATTTGTGTGACGCAGAACACCTACCCTTGTTCATGGAGTTTCATTACAAAACCTTTAAAGGGACATCAATTTAAAGTATAAGTCTACATGGACTTTTAAAAGTTACAGTGTGGCTACAACTGAGATTGAGTGGAAGTTTGTTTGGTAGTTTGACTCAGTTTCACTCTTTTCCCTTTATACTGTTTCCCCTGCTGGCGGGTTACCCACACAGCAATACGAAAATGGGATTGTAAAAATTACAATAATTGGCAAAGGGACAGAAGGCAGGTGTAAAACCCAAAATCATTTTGAAACTAACTAGATTTAATTTGACACTTTTCTATTTGGACACTGTCAAATCAATAAAGACTCAATTTTGGTTTCATTTAAAATCTTTCTTAAAATAAGAGTATTTTGTTACTATGCCAATGGAAGAGTTATTTAAAGAAAAAAAAAAAAAAACAGTAACCGAGACATTCCGCTGAAGTGTTTGTGACCCAAACATTGCATTCTTGTGCTAGTGCAGGAAGACCGAAAAGTGAAATTAACTATTTTGTCCAAAACACAACACTAAAAAAAAAAAAATCTATCTTTATTTAAATCTTAACAAACAAAGGCGGCATGAGTAATATTTATAAGGAAATTTGTTTTCAAGCCCCCCCGCCCCCAATTTCAAATTTATATTTATTCAACAGTATGTATTCAATATTCAGGATCCACAACATGAACTTAAGTAGCAAAGACCACTATGATTTAACTTTTATATTAGCACGTACAGACTAGGTACAGATCGGGTGCTATTGTTTGTGTATTTATACATCTGTAAATAGCATGTTTTTGCCCCAGTTAAGAAAGGCAACTCATGGTGTTAGGCACCATGCACATTCTAAGATATTCCCTGCCTCAAGAGCGTTTACAATCTAAATCATGTTTTGCTATTTACATTCTTTATAAAGAACTGCTTACACAGCATTCTACCACAGATGCCACCTAAAACCAAGGTTTTAATATGTTCCACACACTTAGCAATTTGGGGAAATATCCAAAGATACGTACTAGACTGGCATTAGTGAATCATAGCCAATTTACTTGCTGAGCAATAAATTGCCTTGATGCCGAATGACATTTAAGGAGTATGGCAAAGAAGAAAAAGCCCTTCAGAAATCCCATGGAATGTAGAGGGAAATTCCAAAAGAGTTTTACCAACATTTCCCTAATAGTCATATACAATATTATCCCTGACCATGGCATATTCTGTGGTATAAAATGTAGAATGTGTATTTTAAAGCATTTGGGTTTTTTTCTTGTTTCAATGTTTGTTGAGGTGCGTTAACTTTACCATTTTTCTGAACTTCTGTTTTCATTTGATTATTCACAGGGAAGATACTTGAGACTTTTAATTAGTTTGATCAATTAATTGGGAAGTGAGTTCTCTCTCCATGGTGATTCGTGTGTGTATATTCCCCCGTTCTCCCCCCCCCCGCCGGGCCACCCCGCCCCCCCCCCCCCCCATGTGTGTTTTGTGGTGGCTCGGTGAATATTAGATGGGGCAAAAATTTGTCTGGAACTTTGTGTGGGTGTGTAATATATTTGGACATTTTTGATGAATCTCAAAGTTCTGATGTATTAAGTCTGATAATCAGCAATAAATATACTAGTTTTCTGGTGGCCTGAGTTTAATGACAGAGTGTAACTGCATGCCTATGTTTGCCTAGGATTTCTAATGATTTTTTAGAATTGTTTATTTTGGATAGGTCTGCTGTTAAGAGCTTGGTTTCAATAATGAAGTATATCAGGTCAATGTTTGAAGGAGGAGTATACATTTCCCAAATAATTATTCATCACTATCTCAGTAAAATAACCATGTACTGTACAAGCACAAGAATAGCTGCTCACAATACACACTCACTGCACAATGACAATTATTGCTAAGACATAACACTAAATGAATCCAGTAGTTTCAACCAATGATGAAAATGAATAAAGGTAGTATAAAGATATCAAAGAGGAGACCCGAAGGTGACAAAAATTACATTTTTTTAAAAAGTTACTGTAAGCCATTTTAAATGCAGTGATGCACAACCTCAGAGGCTTTGAAAGTAACCAAATTCCAGTTAGAAATCCAGTATTATCAGCCCACAATGCTGCTATATAAAAAATGCATATCTACATTAATGCCAAAAATCTGAAGAGGGCTAAGTCATATTTTTTCCAAGATTTGAGCCCAATATTCAAATGTGTCAGATTTCAACATCAACTACAGATTCAACCAAGCCAAATGCTAAAGTAAGTGTGGGACGATTTTAGTCACTGCTTATAATTGTCGATTTCTCAAAATGACAAAATCCATCATGGCACAAAAGTATTTTACTAAGGCAACGGCACTGTATTGTTCAGCATAACTGTTTCAGTAGATAAACTGGATCATCCAGATCCCACACATGAAGTTCCACAGTAAATTATTCTTCCCTCAACAGTAGTTCTGGGTCTTTAAACTAAATTGTACATCAATAATGTATACCTTATCAGTGAGGTCAACCTAAATTCTGCATCAAGGACCCCAGATTCTGCAGCACTCATAATACAGCAGCCTGGAAATGGAGGCTGCTTCAGCTCCATTTAAAAATGGAGGGATTTACTCAATTAAATATGAAAATTAATACAAACAATTAATGCAACATTCCAGGTGTTTAATCTGACTAAATTAAAAATTAAAATTAGTTTAACATAGTTTTGTATTGAAGTTGCAAAACTCCCTCTTAGAAGTTGTCAAGGAATCTGAAGTTTTTGGCAGCTCAGCAGGGGACAGTTGGGGTATTTGGCACTTGAGAAAGTGTGGGGAATGATTTCAAATTGTGGTATAGTCACATTAGCAGCTGGATATTTCTGCTAAAATGATCAGCAGTGAACTAGTTAATGCTGGCATTTTAGTTATAATTAGATTTCAAAGGAAATGCATAGTACAGTGCATCACATTCGGAAGGTTTGCTTCACAATCATAAGGGTGAGAAACTTACGTTTTTAAAAATGAAAGCTCAGATTCTGGAGCAGTTTTGCAGCCACAGAATCACGGAATGCACTGAGCTCTGCTTAGTAGTAGCAGTCTGGAATTATCATATTCTAATTGTGACAGACTGATGGATAGGTCAGTTAACTGTAGTACCAACTGCCCAGAAATGTTTTCTTAAAAGTTCATCTGCTCCTGATGAATATAACTTCCTATGTGAAAGAAGAATAAGCTGTATTCTTAAAAAAAAATCCTGTTTGCAGGCTACTGTCTCTTTAGAAAGACGTACCATAAAGGCAAAATAAGTTCTAAATTTAACATTTTCAAAGTTGTCTTTAAAAAAAAAACAAGCAATATTTTATAAGAGAGATTGGGTAGCCATGATGCACAGTAGAAAGTCACAGGTTGTAACAGGAATATGCTGGGATTTTAGCATCTTCGTTTATCCAGCTCACTGGTTCTCAAATCATAGTCCAGAGAGCACTTGCTAGTCTACAGAGATCTGGCCAGTCACATGGCGCTGGCTCCTGTGTCTTGCAGAAGCAGCTGGAAAGAAGGAGCCAGTGAAGCTGCCTCTATTAGAAGGCACTGCTACACAAAAGAAACAAGCTTCTCTCAGCAATGAGAGCCACCAACAGGAGAGAGAATATCCAGGAGGATGGGAACCATGCAAATAGGCAGCATGTGTAGGGGAAGAGGAGGAATGTTTAAAGTGAAGAGCAATGGAAATGGTGGATTTAATCCACATATACCCCAAACAGAACAAACCCTTATTACAGTAAAGCCAGTTAATTGCAATAAATACTCTAATATTACTACTGTAGGTAAACTATTGCTTTAGTTGCCAGACATAATTAATTCAAAACAAAGGAACAGTCCAGTCACTCTATTAACACATGATCTACACCATGAGAAAGTTTGAGAACTTATCTGCTTAATGAACATTTATTCTTAGTACAGTTATTCTAAATTTCTGGCATACCCATAAGAGCAATCTGCTCACAATAGCCACACAAGCTAAATACCTACCATTATATATACACCTTTCAAACTTCTGTTCAACTATAAAACAGATTTCATGCCCTATATCTTACTTTAAAAATACTTGAAAATAAACACTATAATGAAACACTAAAAGCCTTTATACTTGCATAAGAAATGATATAGTGAGCATATACAGTCTGCTCTCCATCTATTTAGGTGTTACATCTAATGTACTCACAAATCCAAACTTGGCATTTCGCCCTGGAATTATATTAAGATAACCTTTCTCTGGAGGGGGAGATAGATGACACCTTGTTTTCATTCTCTGTGTGAAGTCCACTACCCTAACAAAATTCCTTCTCCATTTTTCTTAACATGGTGTTGCTTCAAACACATGCACCACAGGAGATACAAAAACGTAAGTTTATGTTTTCCCCCCTTGCTAACACACTCCACTTGAATCAATATCAAGTGATTCTGTTTCTTGCCATTTCCAGAGAAAATCCATCAAGATTCATTTTCAAACATTTTTCCCTTTAAGGCTGTATGTAATGCTTAGTCACTTCTCCAGTTTTTTCCCCCTGTTTTAAATTGCCTGTCAAGTTGCCCAACATCTAGGAATCAAGCATTCTGTTTGTCTTTGTCCTTTAGAGCCATTTTAATAAGGACATCCGTCTCAGATTTTTTCCCCCCAAAAAAGAAGTCTGTGTAGATTTTGTAACACTCTCAGAATTAGCAAATTGTAAAATATTCTTATGACTTTAGAGAGACAGAGGAAAGGGAAAAAGATAGCTGGCCAACGAGCACAAACCCCATTTGTGTGCTTCCCCCTGAGCTCATCACATGCCCTTCTCCACATCACTTGGAGTTTGTAAGTTAATTGTTTTATTACATAACTTTAAACCTAAAACTAATCCCAGAGCTAAACGGCCTGGTCACAGATATGATATGGCACTGATGATAGATACCGGGGACTCTCAACCCGAGCTCAACCCACCTGCCACAAAGGCCATTTCCTCTACTTTCTGTGGAAAGGGAAGCCGCTCAGACAGCAGGGTGATGGGCGGGGTAAAATGGAAACAACCCACTATGTCCTTCAGCTCGCCTAAGTGCCAGCCTGGAGCAGGATGCCCTTTGCGGTCAGATCGCACCCCATCTCCCAGCCTAAGGGTTACAGACCCGCCCGCCCCCGCTTCGCGAGCTCAGGGGAGAGCGAGTGTCCTAATGGGCAGCTCCTTACAGTGGCTGGCTGAGCTCTGGGAGGCCGACGCAGCCGGGTCTCCCACCCCGAGCACACGCGAAGGGGAGCGGGGGCCCATGCGGAGATCTGGGGGGTGGGGAAGAAGAGGCTCCGCCGCCCCAGCCCCACATTATCTGTCAGCTCATGCCGCCGAGCACGGGCCGCCCGCCCACATCGGGCAGAGGACTCCCCCGGGAGAGGGGGCTCGGATACCCGCCGGAGTAAACCAGCCCCCTCCTTCCCAGCCAGATCCGGGCGGAAAGTTCCTCGCCTTCCCGACCCGACCCGGCGCCCTAGGCAGGGGCGTCCCGCAGGAACCGCCTCGGGGGCGGCGGGAGCTGCATCCCCACCCTTCGGCGGCACCTGTTCCCATCACCCCGCTCCGCAATGGAAGTTACCCGGGGAGACGGAGCCAGCCGAGCGCCACAGCCTCCGCCGTGCGGGATCCCGGGGCGGGCGGAGCCCCGAGCACCATCGCGTGGGACTCACCGCCGCGCTCTCCCGCGCTGCTCCGTGGCCGGCCCGGCCCGTCGGGGCCCAGGGCAGCCGGAGGCCCCGGCCGGGATGGAATCCAGCAGCTGGACCCCCCCCTGGGGCGCCCGAGTCCCGGGCTCCACGCTGCTGCGTCAGCGCCTCCGCCGCCGCCTCCCCCTCCTCCGGAGCCTCCCGGCTGCGGGATGGGGATGGGGGCGGCCCCCCGGGGCGCCGCGATCAGGCTCCTCACGCCCGCCGCGGCCGCCCAGCGCACACAGGCCGGGAGCAGGCGGCCGCTACGACTGGGACAAGAGGCTCCTCCGCCGCTGCCGCTCGGCTCGAACTCCCCGAAAGCAGCAAGCCCCTCCGTCCTCCTTCCTGCTTCCTCGTCCGCAGCCAATCAGCGCCCTCCCCACCAGGCCGCTTCTCCGCGGCCGCCAATCACACGGGCCGCTGCTAGCCAATCCCCGCTCCAGCCACCCGCCCGAGCCGGGCCAAGCGCCCCCCCACCACAACCGGGTCCCAGCGCAGGAGGCTCCCAGCAGCCACGGCATGGCCACCACCGCCCCAGGGCGGGGGAGGGGCCAGCTCCACACGAGCCTCGGCATCCCCCGCGGAGCATCGTTGGGCGAGCCCCTGACCCAGCCCGGCTGCCTGCCACCCCTCTAGGATCCCTTCCTCATCCCACACCCCTCCTGTATCCCCCCTGCACCCCATTCCTCCCTGTATTCCCCTAGAGCCTCGTCCCCTGCCCCTCAGCATCCCCCTACCACACCCCCGTTCCCATCCCAACCTGCCTACAAGCGCCCTACATCGTGTCCCACCCCCACTCGCGCGCTGCTGCGCCCTCTTTCCAGTCCAAACCGTCTCCCCCAGTCGTTTGCCCCTCCCCATCCCGCAGAAACCAGACTCTCATGCCTGACCCACTGAAAACCATCCCTAGCCTAGTCACTGCGCCAGCCTGCCACCCACTCTCTTCCCTTGTGACTCTACACCACGGTCTCCAGCCCCTCACTGAGCTTCCAGAGCCAGTCTCCCACCGTCCAGCACTTCCCTTGCCTTGGAGGAGCTCTCTGCTGCTCCCTCATTCCTTTCCCATCCCAGAGTGTGTATAACCAGGTCACTGCCATTCCATGGAGCCTTCAGTTGAGTCTACTCCCCCTGCACAACTGCCATATCCAGGTCATTGACTCAACTTGTCAGTCAACCTCCACTACTTCCTCCCCAGCCAGACGACCCCCCTGTGCACTCTGCAAAGACCTTTGCTTGGCAGTTGGTGATCTGGGAATATGGTCTACATTTTAAACTAATCCTACCTTCCCCACCTGGATATTACAGAAGCCAGCCGAGTTTAAAACTTACTAACAATTGCTGTATTAACCTACAGTCAGGCAGACTTGAAATAGAGGAGGAGATCACATCAACACTTGTACCTTAAATCAGATTCCCAAAAGGTGGTCTGGTCGCATGCCGGCTTCTCTTTTCCACCTGCTAAATAGCATTTTAAAATTAATAGCATTAATTACATTAAACACCTTTCTATTTAAGCAACTGTAGTTGCCACAGAGATGTTGTGTGATCGTGAATGGGAGGAGAAGCAGTCTACATGACAGTCTTTGTATTAAGTATGTCCCATACCATGAAAAAATGGGAACCCTTTGGTTAAATCAATACCTGTTAACCACACATTTGTCTAGTTATTCTATTAAACTAACCTCCCTCCAAGGATTACTGCAAATCATAAACAGGCATACTATTAAATGCAAGAATTACTGTTAATGCTGACAAATCAAGCATTCACATGTAAAGGAAATAGCCAACGTTAAGATTCCTACCACTGTAATAACTTTGTATATCCTGTAAAAAACATTATAGGTTACATGGTAATATGATAAGGTTTGCAATTCAGAAGGTAAATTACAATAAAAAGTACTACATCTGAATAATGTGACAGAGTTAACACTGTGGTAAAAACTTAACTTTTGAGATTTCCTAAGGGGAGTTCTTGATTTCATGACTAACACCACATCAATGCTAATTTTTGTAGTTGATTTTCTCAAGTGCTGAAAAAAAACTCATAGTGCACTTTTACCTGACACCTTAAGGTGAGGTGGCTGTAACAAATGGATTCTTTTATTAAAGATATCCTTAATTGACTGCCTCCCCTAAATTGTGGCATCCTTACAAATGCATCCTCCCCAAATCACTAACTATTCAAATGTGTAAGTTAATCACATGCAAAGAGGGAAAAATACACGTTCCTTTAACTGAAAGTCAAACAAAAATGTTTCTAAATTTTCCCAAAACAAACATTCATTTTTCAGCTGAGACCAATATTTGAAAAATTTTGAGCCAGAAAGAGAAAAGAAAAAAGGTAGTTCAGGAAAGTTATAAGCAACTGGAAAAAGCAGCAGTAGCATAGAAACTGGAACTCAGGCTTACCAATAAATGATCACTACTAGAAACCTATCAAATAGAAAAAAAACCACACCTTTACCAGTATTTACATTGCAGTGTCTTCAATATAGCCATGGTTCTCCAATGCTTTCCCTATTTACATTGTTTTCCCTTTCCATTCAAGGTGTAGATCAGATTACTTTTCTCCTGGTACGCAGCATGGCAGAACAAATGAAGACTACGCTGCTGCCTCCACAGATATTTGTAAACTGGGTCATGCAAGCATGAACATCTGATGGCAGGGATGGACTCCTGGATGCTGTGGAGAAATATGAAGATAGGAAGTGTTCTAGAAAATCATCCCCTGCTGCCCTATCACCATCAGTAGGAACCCATTTTCTAGCACCTCAATTACCAGTATTTAACACTGTCATTATAGCACAAATAAAAAGGCATAAACTCTCTCTTTGAGAGATTAGATAGCAGGTGATTGTGCTTCCATTTCTGTGAGAGGTCACAAAGAAAGATTCCCCCTTATTGGTTCATTGGCACAAACTCCTTTTGTAAAGAGTTTTGTAAGCCAGTATCAGCAACTTTCCCGTTCCTTCAGGGGGAGGCCAATTTTACTCATTAGCCAGGAGGGATCAGCTGTCACAGAACCTCCCACTCCAGTATTCCATACCTTCTCCCACTGAAGGGGCACGTTAATAGCAACAGAGGGGAAGGGGGTCACTCCATATATGTATCATGACATATGGAGCTGTTTCTTCTGCTCTTGCAGCCTTTGGGACAATCATTACAGTAAACACATCAGTTAAGAGTCTGTGTCTTACATATTTTAGTGAAGTGCTGCTATCACTAAGGGCTTGCTTTTGTAATCACCTACTGCCATTCCATAATAGGAGGATCCTACTACACAAACCCCTTTCTGTTTTGAAGGAGAAAAATCTATCTTTTTTAAAACGTACTTTGTTATCACCAGACTCAGCACTCACCCAACAACAAGGCACCAGGGACAAAGGGCTGTCTAGAACCAGCTGTGGAGGCCAGCCCTGGGACTAGCCATTGCAAGCAGAATGCTTCTTCAAAAGCAGTGGTTCTTATCTGCACTATCCAGCCTAGGCAGGCTGCAAGGAGGAAACAATGCCCCCAAACAGATATCAGCCTGGAATAGTGACTGGAGCCAGTACCAGGGCACTACCATTGATAGTCAAGTTTCTACTGATTAATCTTCTGTGTCTCTTTTCCCATTCCTGGCCATCTAAGCAGAGTGGGTGGTATTTCCAAACAAGGAGACAGCCGTGATGGTGAGCTCTCTCCTGAGGAGCTGCAGTGAGAGCCACGTAACGTGATTTACAAACTGGAAGTTATAAAAAGCAATGTCAATTTTCTCAAAGATAAAAAGGTGCGTTACTTTCACTGAGATTAAGACAGGAGATACATGCTCCCTGATTTCCACCAACTCACACCCATGCTAGCCACATACTGAAACTTATCCGTCAGCTTTAACATGTTTGCCATTCATTTTACTACCACTACGGTTCAGGAGGACTTTGGGAAGCAAGCACATGCCACACAGGATAGCCCAATCACAGTGTGAGAGTATGTCTAAATAGTAAGCGTACACCAATGAACACACAGTGTCAACTAGGCCTTAAAAAACTAGGTTAAAATAACATTTACAGGTCTGGTTGGAATTCAGCAAAACCCAAGGAAAGTTAAGAGTCTGAAATACTCTCTTCCCATTGGGCCTGGATACTGTAACCCACAATGGCTGATCATGCATACTGTGTTTTGAAATCCTTGCTGGGCCTGAGTGAATTGGGCTAAGAGGTAAAAGGGAGCATTTCAACCAATTGGAGATACTGATCTGCTTTCTAAACCACACACACAATTTCCTTAGGCAGTTTGTGTAGATGTAAAATTTCTTTTAAGACACCGCTCTGCAGCCTTCTGTTACAAATCCTGGTTGCTGAGAGGAGTTTGAAGTTGCTGATAAAGTCTCCACACTATGGAGAAGTAATTTCTGAGTCTACCACGCAGTTTATAGTAATGATTTCACACACAGTACCCCATGCAAGGGAACAGAGTAGGGTTCATTGATGATATATTTTTCCAGGCTAGCCATCCCCAGAGCAAGTAGTCAGCCACTACTAGATGTCATTATGGTGAACACTGACACAGACACTTGAACCTAGCACACTGGCAAATTACCCTGAAAACTAAACAACATGCTTTTGGACTGAGCTATGATAACTGATTATATGAGACCTGACGGAAGTTTCATTTGAAACCTGGCCTCTCCAGCAAAGACATGTACACTACCTGTGACAATGGTACAGAAGCTAGAAGTGAGGCTGCCTGAAAAATTTGCCTTCATCTTTGATAAAGAACAATGCCCCCGCCCCAAGATTGATCAGCTACACTGCTGAGAGCCACAGGGGATGTTCAGTAGCAATTGGCCTTCATCCAATAACATAGCCACCTTTGTAAGATCCTTGTGTTTTGAGATGCTCAGAAAACAGGCTCTGTAGAAGCACACAGTGCTAACACTAAGTTTTCTCCTCCTTTAAGGTAGCATTAAAACAGAAAATAATCAATTCACAGAAGCATATGGAGAGGATAGTGCAGTCTATCTTAGGAGTACTTAAAGTATATACATACTATGTACTCCAAAGACCGTAATGGTTGTAAAGGAACACTCAGTCTCATGTAGATCCGTAAACTTACTAAAGAGTTGATTTCTAACGTGACAGCATGCAACAGCTCCTCAACCAGATCAGACTTTTCAGAATCATGACTGCTCTCGGAGCTGCTTCCCTTATGCTTTAGCAACTTTATTGCAGTTTGGCATTTAAAGAAAGATAGGGGGAAAAGGAGGTACTATCAAAACATTCCCATTATTACCTTATTTCACCACTTCCCTCAAGAGTCCCATAGTGCAGCAACATATCCTCAGAACATGCAGTTACCCTCCCAAAACCCATCAATACTGGTGAGCGTCAGCTAAAGGGAGTCACCCAAGGGTAAAGGGTACTCCCTGTCCCCAGGGGCTGAGTGCTGCCTACACAGTGCTCCCAACCTGAAGAGTGACGGAGTCAACCTTTGAGAGTCAGCAGTATATTTTACCGCTGGACTACCAAGCTGTCCTATACATTTTTAAAACAGGCTCTCTCTCCAGTGAGCAGCAGCAATAGGTTAACTAAAGTACTGGCCAAATGCAGAGCACAGAATCTAACAGAGAGTTCTCACTTTACTCTCCAGAAGTGTTTTAATGACTCTGCAGCCATACCACTGTGGACTGTGATTTCATCAACTAAGGAGGGTCACATCTGGTCAATAATTGGATTGGAAACTGACTGATTTGGAGATGCTCTGAAATAATTTATGATTACGAATACTGTACGTTGACCTCATTTTTGGGATGTCTACTGTATGGTTTAGTTTAATAAGGGACTGTAAGGGGGGAGAAAGCAGAAAGGAAAAAGAATGACTCAAGATAGGCCATTTCTCCACAAATGCTTGAGGGTTAAGAGACAGTGCCATACAAGGAAAGGTGTGCACACTCCACCAGCGCAAAAGGACCACAGCAGTTTAGAGAGACTCTCTTAAGTGATGGGGGAGATGTTCAGAGGAATCAGGATGAGACACAGGCACCCAGTAGGGGGTATGAACAAATTAGCCCTGTCTAGCTTACCACCAGGCGAGGACAACCTTTCGGTAAAATAGACATGCAGAAAGACGGCTTTAAAATCCCTTTTCTCTAAAGCTTTGTTCCTACTGTTAAAACAAACAATGCTTTGGTTTTAGGAAGGCTGTTTAGCAACTATATTCACCACTGGCCACAGAGCTCCTGATGGGAAGAGCCACAGGTGCCAGAACTCAGTCCAATCTGCTGGGTAAGCACGGTTAATACAGAGTGCTGTAGCCCAGGGCCCAGTCAAAGTGTGCAAATTGTAGAATGACACCCCAGGAGAGGTAAAGACATGAGGCATGTCAACTGTGAGGGTGCTCTCTGAGAGACCAGACAGGGGACAGAGGTGCAGCTAACCCTGTAACCATGACAGAAACTTCCAAAGAAACAGGTGTTAGCAGGAATTGGTGCTTATGATTCAGTAGATGGCACTCTTCCCTTTGAGTCAGTACTGAACCAATACCCCAACATGATGTTAGGGGTCACTGTGCTGCTGGACATTCCATCTTTCAAATGAGACAGAAAACTGAGTTCCTGACTGCTTTTGGTCAGTGAAGATCAAGACACAAAGAATGGATGTGAACAAGGGTACCTTGATCAAAGTCTAACTCGGGTAATTATACTGCAACTTCTTAAATTCCCCCTTCAGTTTCAGCTGGAGAAGTTATTCTTCTGTTCCTAACACATATAACCCTTCTCCCCACCAACACATATCACACACACCCTTTTTGATACATTGTAGCGTGTGCGCACACACACACCCCTGTACCCAGTAGCTGCCATCCATTCTATCCCAGGTGTGACTGCCTTTCAACGATGAAAGAGATCTCTGGATTTAGAATATATGAAGCATGGTAGGATCCCCCTCTCACTAACAGTGTCCTGCTGCTATCATTTTAAGACACCCTCTTGGGCAATAGTTTCTGTGGGCTAGAGGTGCATATGTAAATTAATCTCACCTCCCACACAGTGACATAGTACGTTTTGGAATGAGGGAGGCCAAAGGACACAAATGAAGACATTAGATTTCCTAACAGTTGCTTTATAATCTACATCTAGGCAAATCTGGAATTAAATTAGCTAAATTATCTCTCTCTCTTAATAACTGAGCAGTAATTGTTAATCAGAAGTTTTTCCAGTTACACTATTAAACCAAACTACCTCTATAACAAATAAGCACATTGTTAGACACTTGTTTCTCACTCAAACAGCAATACATGCACTTTCCAGCATTTAGAGTTCAAATTTTTCAGTCTAATTGTTGCCGAAGAGAAACTTGTCAATGACCATGCTATCCCATTTACAATTGTCACCTCCTCATTCAAGGTGCAGGACAGGTAACTTACCTCTTTCAAGGATGCAGGATATCAGAACATCTGGAGACCACGCCAAAACACACATACACTTGTATCCGATGGAGAAGTACAAGAACTGGAATTGACATAGAAAGCAGACTTAGCCCCTGCATCACCAGAGTTCTCTCTCTGACACGCTTTATATAGCCACTTTTTCCTTTGGGACATTAAACTATTTAAACTTCTTTTCTTGTCCCTTCCACAGCCATCAATTACACTCCCAAAGAAGGGGGGGGGGGGCGGGAGTAGAGGAAATAATGTAATCTTTGGTTACAATACAAGATAACTGGCTATCACAGGAACCCCATGAGAGTGGTTTTTCTCATTAACCATGAAGAATGAGGTGCCAATGCCCAACTGTCACAGAACATTCTGATTCATGTAAAGGGAACAACATCCAAAACATTCTGCTTGTTGTCTGAATAGCAGCAGAGGAGAATAAATATCCCTGTTTGTTGACTCACCATTTGAAATGTGCTGGTATAGGCAGTAGCAGTGTTTACTAACCTGCTGTCACATTCACCTCCATAGACAGTGAAGGCCTGGTCATAGTTTCCTGTGGCCTCCCAGTAGCAGGATGGCTCCAAGGAAGTTACAGCATGACCCAGGAAGTGAGAGAAACTGAAGGTTTGATTCACCACAGCTGTGCAGCTTACGCAGTCATTTACGCCTGTACAAAAGGGACAGGTATCAATGAGAAGGGATGGAGACTGGGATGGGGCAGCAAAAGGAAAGAAAGGCAGTGGGGAAAAAGACAACACTGAAAAAGGAAAGAAAACAGAATGACATAAAGGAAGAGAATGGCTTTGGAAAAGAGGGAGAAAGAGAAGGGAGTTATGTTTCTTTATTCCTAATTACCCAAACAATCATTCAGTTAATGACTTTAACCGGATAAAAAGAAACAGACATTGAGAATATAACAAATGGATCAACTAAGTGTGGCCGGAGAGTCCTTCAAACACTATGCTCCAAACACTACAGCAGAGAAGAAGACAAGCTCCCTGTGTGCTACCCTCTCCTTCCCCTCTATTTCAGGGACTCCCAGTCCCTGCAATCCCATATCCCTCCCTCATGCCAGGGGCTTGGTGTATCTGCCACGGCCTCTCCCCCCATACCATTTTACCCCTTTCTCCATTCCCCTCATGGCAGGGGCTCCCACGTGTGCTCTCCAGCTCCATATTTCCTTATCCCATCTCCACGACACTGTTTCTTCCCCGCCCTGCTTTTCCCTCCCTGTCTTCACTCCAGGTCCCTGCTTCTATGCTCATCTATTCGGTCTTCCACCCTGAGTCCCTGCTTCCCTTACCACCACCACCACTCCCCTCCCGCCATTCCCTTGTAGGTCTCTGCTTTGTCCTCACACCCACTCCGCCTCCTTCCCCTCCCCCACCAGTCCCCAGTTCTCTCCTAGTCTCTGCTTCTCCATCACCACTGGCCCACACCCTCTCCAGGTCCCTGGTCCCCCCCCCGAAAAAATCACCAACAGCCCATCTGTCTGGTCCCTGCTACTTCCTCCTACCATGGCTATTTCCTCCTCTCCCTCTGGGTCCCTATTCCCTCCATAACCACTCTTCCTCCCATACCCCCCAGTCCCTGCTTCACACTCTCCCTGTAAGACTGTCTTATTTCTGTTAGAGTGCAGACAACAATGTGCTCCCCAAAAAATTAAGCTGCCATCTCTGATGTGTAGGCATCAGAATCCTCTGCCTGCAACACCAGGCTATCTGGGGGCATGGGTTTCCTGTGAATCAGTGTTCAAATTTGCACCAAAACCACTAGGCTTGTGCCCTCTGCTGCCTAGAACATTCCCTGAAATTTTGGAATTGATCAGATAAGGCATTACAAAGTTACCACATTTCAGACAACTGGCTTCACTTGGCCAAAACTGTGGGCTTCCATATGCAGCAATTGCTTCTGTGGCCCTAAAGCAGTGTATGACAACATCCCTCTTTATGCTATTAGCCTCAGAACTAGCCAACCACTGCAAATTGACCTCTTGGACAGACCTATAGCACTCAGGAACATCACCCTGACCACACGGTGTGTGAGAGGCAGGAAGAAGTGTCTCTTCCTCCAAGAGCAGGAGATCTCACCTGAATCCTGACCAGGACCACTAATGGAGAATTCCCATTACACTTGCTGCTTGCAATAAATAAAGATCTATATGAAGTAGGACAACAAGCTTAAAACTGTTGATAGCAATATACTAGAAGCAGCTGCATACAGTATTCTTGAGAACCCCTACTTTAATCCTTTCCTAGATCAGCTTTAATGGGTTTCAGGGAAAGCCTTATCCAGCCTTCCTTGGCTGGAAGTCATAATATGGTGCTTTTGGGGAGCAGGTAGGATCCTGACAAGATTTCTTCCTCAAACCACTACACACCAAGCAGTTGCTGGGATCACAAAAAACTTGAGTTAGATCAATCCCTTCTGATAATAATATCTGAAATTATATCGTTGCCAGACTTACATTTCAGTGCATCAATTTGCTGTATTAAAGGGATTCTTCTTATTTTACAGCTTCAGTAATCCCCCTCAGAAAAGTCACAAAGATTTCCATTGCAATCTACTGCTGTGTTAGATGTTCGCAAAATCTAACATCCTCATTTAGCCTGGATTTCTGCATAGACTTGCAGTTTTTAAAAGTCGACCTGTTCGCTCTAAGCCAGAAGAATCTGGCAGCACATCACTCATCTCTCCAAAAGATTGGGGGTTCAAACAACACTGCATGTCAGAGAGAACCAGATCCTTCAGCAACCATCAAAAAACCAAACTAGAAACTCCATGTACAGGTTAGGGCTGGGGGAATGGAATTGAAAGGAGGCAGCATTCAGTAGAATTAGGACCCATACAATAAAATATAAAAACTACACTCCCAAGAAACTTCTGTTTGAAACCTATAGAAAAACACAGTAGCATAGTCCCACATGCATGGAGGGATATAGAGTCCTATTCCTTAGGGACTGAGATGTAAGTAACTATCAGCCCCTTAGCAGAGCGATTTTATACACTGATAGGTATTTAAACATACTGCACACAGATTAATTTGATAGAAAACTTTCAGTTTCATTTACTGAAAGTAACAACCAACCCCACTCCCTCATCCCAGCCAAATACAAAGAAATTACTAGCTTTCCCAGCCTGGACTGAGGTGCTTTTAAATTAGAGCTTTCCATATCCTGTGAGGGAACATCACCATTATACACATGCTGTAGGCACCTTTATTTTCTATTAGAAGCTCCTCTGCGCTTCCTGGGATTAAAATGAGACACAGTTGCTCGGTCAGGCTTTTGTACCAGGTTCAATTTACCCAGGACCCCTCCCTTGTAAAGTTCTCCCTCCCCACCCCTTGCAGGGATATCTTTAAATGACCAGACTCTAAACCAGTGAGCATACACATATCCAAATCAGCTGAGTCAGCCCTGCCCTACCTGATGCAGAGCAGCCTCAGCATAAAAGGTGCTCACACTGCACAGTCTACTGCTTAAAGAGACAGTTTCCATTCCTTTTTCATGGAGGAACAGCGAGTAAATACTGCAGGCCAAACTAATTTCTGATAGAACTCTATTCACTTACTTGGAATGACATTACACTGAAGGTGAATTTGGACATCAGTGTTTAGCAACACAATATAACACCTTTAGTTACAGATAGTGTTTCCTTTGAGACCTCTACTTAAACATCAACTTTTCTATATTCTTTTCATAGTGATTTTTTTCTCCTTTCCCATGAAACGTAATGTAGTCTCTGCCCTGATGAGGACATATTAGAAACAGGATCAGTGTAGGAGATCTGTCAGCCAGCATGAAGGTGCCATATAAATCTGAGATATTTTATTTACCTGGAAAAATGGCAAATGTGTGATTACTAGATAATTGGAACTCCAGACTTTATATAAAATAAGAAGATTTTTAGTACAGTTATTGTGCTTTTCACCCAAAGGTCTCAAAGCACTTCACAAAGGTGTATGTAAGCTTCATTAGTTACGTTTTACAGGGGGGGAAACTGAGGCACAGAGAAGTGAAATTTCACAGTGAGTAAACAGAACAGCTGGGAATAAGGACATGGATTTGGAAAACACGCTTAAGTACATGCTTAAAAGTTAAACACATACCTAAGTGCTATCCTGAATAGCGATGGACTTAAGCTTTGAACTGGATGTTGCTACCATTAGTGAAAATTCATATGCACTATCAGATGATTAACCATCCCTAGATAACAATTATTTTATGAAGTGTGATTCACAAAAAACTGTAGTAAGGCTGTAGTAATATGAACATGAAACACATGTCCCAAGCAGACAATATAGTACATAAAACAAACAGCAGTTAAATGATCTGCAAAATGGAATCTGAAAAGATAGATTTGTAGTGGGCTTGGAATGCTGATGCAGTTGTTCCCAGAGCATAGGTGAGGGCTCTGTATTATAAAGTTACACTCAGTAAAAGCCAGACCCCTGTCACTTGTTGATGAGTGCCGGTGACACACTGGATACAATTGGCTCAGATAAGTTAGTAGATTCAAAGACACAAAGGGTATGTCTACACTGCAATATAAGCCGAGAGTTTGAACTCAGGCCCACACCTAACCCCCCTTCCATCTACACACATATTGCATTAATCCAGGGGTCTGACTCAGGGTCCCAGACCCCCATGGGATGTAGGGTCCAAGCCTGAGTCAAGTGGGGCCCGGGATTCAAGCCCTATTGCTTTGCAGTGTAGACACAGCCCCACTGGACTCATGCTCTGGGAGTCCACCAAAAGTATTCCAGAATCCTTTGGGCTGACTTTCATTGTCCTCTCTGGACAGTCAAGTTTAGTGAACAGTCAGGTTTTCCCACACTACACCATGAATAAATGGCTAGAGTGGCCACATTTCAGCGGAGCTCTAGAAAGTCTGAGATGGTAGGTGGACTGAGGTCAGTGTGCTGAGCCCCAGGTTCAGGCACAGGTTAGAAAAATTCCTAACATAGGGTTGACAATCAGTGTAGATACTCAAGCCCTAGGTTCTCTAACCCAGGCCTGCTGACTCAATTTCCACTAACCCTAGGCTTACACTGCAGTGTACATGTATCCTCTGAAATTACGTAAAAGGTGCATGGGTGCCAGGGCTCAGTGCAACACATGTATGCAGAGAGCAAGCAGATGCAACACCAAGAAAGCTACATCTCTTTCCTGTCTTCATTTGCCAAGTACAAAGGGTGTCAGTCCGGAATGTGCACATTTCAATTACATTTACAGCCACTTCCAGGTCCCTTTATGCTGCCAGAGTGGAAGGATGGTCCAGTGGGTAGGTGCTAGCCTCAGACTCAGAAGACCTGGGATTCAATTCTCTACCAGAGACTTCCTTTTTGACCTTGGGTAAGTCACTTAGTTCCTCTAGCCTATATCCACAAAGCTATTTAGGCTTCCAGCTTCCACTGAAATCACTGGAACGCTGAAATCAATGGAAGTTAGGGCCCTAACTACCTTTGAGGATTCGGGCCTCAGTGTCCCATCTGTAAAATGGGGATAATCGCACTCCCTTCTTTCTCCGCGATGTTGTGAGGATAACTACATTCAAGACTGTGAGGCTGATGGTAATGATATTACCATAGATAGACAGAGGGAGGTAAAGGGGCCTTAGTTAGGGAGACCAGATGTCCCATTTTTATAGGGACAGTCCTGGTTTTTGGGACTTTTTCTTATATAGGTGCCTATTACCTCCCACCCCCGTCCCGTTTTTTCACAGTTGCTATCTAGTCACCCTAGCCTTAGTATAAATGAGAATCATGCCATAAGCTGAAATGAAATACCAGACCCACCCCATTCACAGTTACTAGATATATCCACTGACACAAATGTAACTACCACTCAACTGTCCATGGATGTGAGGAAGAAAGTGGCTCAGTCAGGATCCCCCAAAGATACTTTAGCCTCTATTGGTAATGTCTGTGGCCTTGTCTACACTACAGAGCTGCAGCAGCACCGGTGCAGCTGTGCTGCTGTAGCGCTTAGTGAAGACTCTACCTACACCAATGGGAAAGCTTCTCCCATCAGTGTCGTACTCTACCGCCCTGAGAGGCAGTAGCCATGTTGGCAGGAGAAGCCGTCCCATCGACGTTGTGCTGTCTACACCAGGGGTTAGAATGGTGTAACTACACTGCTCAGGGATGGGATTTTCCACATCCCTAATTGACATAGTTAGTTATACCAACATAAAGTTCCTACTATAGATGAAGCCTATGTTTACATTACCCTTTGGTATCCTGAGTGTGGAGGAATTCCAGGATTCTCTCAGGATAAGACACAGAAATGTACGCTCCGAGAAACTGCTCCCTTGCACTCCATGTACACCACTGCATGAATATAGGTGCATTGGGAAACATTTTTGCCTTCCCAATTGAAACATCAGATGATGGCCAATGCTGAGGCAAGACACCTGATTTGACAGATCAGTAGCCTGACCCAGTGTGGCAAATCACACAGTCTCAGTCCCTAATTCTGCTCTCAGTTACACCAGTGTAAATCTGACTTAACTGCATTACCTTTGTTAGAGTTTCTCCAAATTTACACCAGTGTTACTGAGATCAAAATTTATTCCTCTGAAAGTAACACACAATCTGACAAACTGTCCAGGATTCCTACAGCTTCTTCCAGGAAACCCTTTTGCTATTATGATGTACACGGATAGACTGGTATAGGTACAGCAATACATGCTATAGTGTAGAACCTCACTAATTTTCAGGGAGACCCATTGCAAACAACCGAATTTTCTAAATTAGTGACTAAATGAACAAAACAGAACAAAAAAAAGCAGGCTATGGTGTCTCAAAATGAACTTTGTTCTTTTACTTCGTCAATTAGGGATGAAGGATAGCTCAGTGGTTTGAGCTTTGGCCTGCTAAACGCAGGGTTGTGAGTTCAATCCTTGAGGGGGCCATGTAGGAATATGGGGCAAAAATTGGGTATTGGTCCTGCTTTGAGCAGGGGGTTGGACCTGATGACCTTCTGAGGTCCCTTCCAACCCTGATATTCTATGAATTGTAGTTAGTTTGATTTATGATAACACTTCATAATAGTGTCTGTGGTATATATTGTGAAAATAATGAAATCTTACACAAGACCTCACTCCATTTAATCTTTGCAGAGAGATGGAGAGAGGCTGCCATTAATTTGTGCAGATTATAATAAAGTGTACAGTTTAGTGGAGAATGGATTATGAGATTCTACTGTAACTAAGACTGATTTATAGCTGTCATTCTATTCCCAATAGTTGCTGATAACTATCTCAGACAGATTCCCTTTGTGTTGAAATTTTCTGTGCTTAGTCTCACCCCAAAAGTGAATTGTTCTGAAAGTTTTGTGAGGTTTTTTCCATAGATCCCTTACTTTAAAGAACTTTAGAACATTAGGCATGCATGGAATCCATTTATCATCAGATCACACTTAGCCACTACTAATTCTTCAGACCTTAGCATTAAAGCTGGCTCAGGCCTTACAATGTAATTCTACTCTGAAAACTGTCAGTAAAAATTGTACTTTCTTACTAAACAGATCTTCATCCTGGAGGCCTGATTTGCCATGGCCTTTCACCTTGTGGAGTCATTTCTCTGCTCAGAGATCCCTGAATAGGAACCTGCTGCCTGGAATCAGGGTTAGATGCATTTTGTTGCTGGAATGGATTAGATGCCTGTCTCACTCTACACAAAATGGAGCAGCCCATCATATCATTTTTAGCCCAATGGTTAGCGCTCTTGCCTGGGATGTAGGAGACCCAGGTTGAGTTCCCCCCTCTCTGCCAGAAGGGGAGAAAGAATCTGACCAGGGGTTTCCCACCTATCAGGAGAGAGCTGCACTCACTGAGCTATGGAATATACTGAATTGGGGTTCCCTCATTCTCTCCTGTTGGAGCTGTTACACTCTGGATAACTAACAAAAAGCAGGGCTGGAGAAGCGGGATAGAATCACAGAACTCCCACCTCAGGGTGGGTGCCCTAACCACTGGATTACAGAGTCATTCTCATTCCCTTTCCCTCTCTGACCCAACGATTATTTAGGTGTCTATCCACAGTGGAACAGTCACTGGACCAGAGAGCAAGGGACTGGGAATGACTGTAATCAAGTGGTTAGGGCAGCCTGCTAGTAGGTGGGACACCCTAGGACCACTCCTCTTGCTCCAGTCACTCTTTCATTATTTATCCAGAGTGCAGCAGCTTCAACAGGAGAGACTGAAGGATACCCCCACCACAGAATATCCCATAGTTAGGTAGGTAGGGTACTCTCCTGAGAGATGGGAGACACCTGTTCCAATCTTTCTCCCACTCTGGCAGAGAGCGGGGAATTGAACATAGCTCTCCCACATCCCAAGAAAATGCACAGGCCACTGGGCAAAAAGTTGTAAGGACATCTTCTCCTCCTCATTTTTGAGTGGTACTTGATCAAGTAGGCATCCTCAGAGGCCGCCTACCAGATTGGGCCCTGCACATGATTTAGGTGGCCAAACACCTGCCTTCCCCCAGCTCATGGATCATTCTAGGGCCTAGGTGGGAGATAGGCAACCGTACACCTAGAGGGAGGTAGGAGCGCACATGCCCAGAGGCAGAAACATAGGTGCCTAGGGAACTTTTACCCTGAATAACTTAGGCGTCGTGTGAGTTAGGCACCTACAGGAGTCAGTGGAAGTTTTGTGGATCACAGTGGAGCCAAAATTGGAACTTAGGCACCCAAATGTGGGATTTAGGCACTTAAGTAGCTTCACGGATCCCACCCTAAGTTACTATATGAAGTGAAGGACAATAGTGAATCAGCAGCTGTGTGTATTCAGAAATACATCTGTTTACTTCACTGAGTAAAATAAGTTTGTACTACTTGTTACTCCTGCTAGATGTGCTGGCTCTGCTGTGCTAAGAGGGAGGCCACTGAATTCTATTTCTTTTCATATATTGTCAACAGAACTTGCATGGCCAAATTTGCTCTGAGTGAAATCAGCACAACCCTTCTCTAAACAATGGAGTAGCACAAGTTTAACTGCAGGTAAGATTTGGCCTGCAATCTATATTACTGGTGATGACGGATAGGCAGGAAAGAAAGAACGCAGCATGACATTCATAACCCAGTTTCAGTCTGGTAATTAGGAAAAAAGTGTCTTTTATAGGTAAACTGAGCAAATCTGATTTGAAGTCACTGAGACATACTAAACATGAAACCCCATGATACCATTTTTAAAGTCCTTTTTCAGAGCAGACTCTTCAGTGTCTTCACTGCTGAGCTGCCTTAAGCATTTTACCTCTAATGATGCTCTTAAGCACTTACTGGTGCTGTTGGCTCTAAAGCTTTAAAGTTAAAGGCATGCTTAAAGGGACCTGACTCTTTAAGGTACCTCTACACTAAAGAGAAAAGCCGTTGTTTCTGGCATCCACAAATCTTGGAAATAGGTTCTGTCCACACAGATAAGCGCTTCTGACCTCACCAGTACCACTGTGAGTGTACTTTCTCGAAGCAAGTGTTAACAATACCACTTCCTGAACCGTTCATTGCACAGCAGCATAACACCAATGCAAATGTAAACCACAGGCTTTGCAGCCACACCAAGGTTGCTTGTCCTTTTGGCTTGGATCTACAGTGCTCTGCCACCCCTACCAATGATTGTTCTCCTGCTCTCTGTTCCAGGAAGATTCAAGAGCAGCCCAGGTGATGCCGGTCTCTTCTCTGTTCTCTCCAGAGATATCAAATAGCACACATAATCATTGTTTATTTATATAAAGTTTTAACTGTGACATTTACACATAACGAACAATAAAAATCATAATCAAAGCAGTTCTCACTTCATTTACTCCTGTAAAACGTGAAAGGAGGAGAGGTTTGTGAGCACAGACCACAAACACACACTGCACATCCATTAAATAATACTATAGAACTGAACAGCATCAATAAAAAATGAACTTAATTTAATGGTGGCCAGCATTTGAGTTATAATTTGGGAGCTGCATCAGTTTTACAATCCAGGGGCCAGGTATTTGAAAATAATAACCGGAGAAAAGGGACATAGTGAAAAGTCATTGAAATGACAGATCCACAGTCACTATGCAAGGCTATTGCCAACCTCCAAATAAATCCTAGCCCTCTACTTACCTTTCCACAGTGTATCAGTGCTACAAAATGACCTCTCAAAACTGGGTGACTGGGCAACAAAGTGGCAGATGAAATTCAATGTTGATAAATGCAAAGTAATGCACACTGGAAAACATAATCCCAATTATACGTATAAAATGATGGGGTCTAAATTAGCTGTTACCACTCAAGAAAGATCTTAGAGTCATTGTGGATAGTTCTCTGAAAACATCCACTCAATGTGTAGTGGCGGTCAAAAAAGCGAACAGAATGTTGGAGTCATTAAGAAAGGGATAGAAAATAAGACAGAAAATATCATATTGCCTCTATATAGATCCATGGTATGCCCACACTTGAATACTGCATGCAGATGTCACTGCCCTATCTCAAAAAAGATATATTGGAATTAGAAAAGGTTCAGAAAAGGGCAACAAAAATGATTAGGGGTATGGAACAGCTTCCATATGAGGAGAGATTAATAAGACTGGGACTTTTCAGCTTGGAAAAGAGATGATTAACGGGTGGTATGATTGAGGTCTATAAAATCATGACTGGTGTGGAGAAAGTAAATAAAGAAGTGTTATTTATTCCCTCTCCTAACACAAGAACTAGGGGTCACCAAATGAAATTAATAGGCAGCAGGTTTAAAACAAACAAAAGGAAGTATTTTTTCACACAATGCACGGTCAGTCTGTGGAACTCTTTGCCGGAGGATGTTGTGAAGGCCAAGACCATGGGTGGCGGGTGAACCCCCGCTTCGGAGAGGCTAGCTGGTGGCTGTGCCCCTTCTGCCTGAGGGCCCCTCCCCCCACACCAGAGCCCCAAACCCCTCAAGTAACAGGAGGAGCCTAAGGGCCCCCCCAACTGGAGGAGCCCCGCAACCTGCCCACCCCAGCCAAGCCGGCCCCTCCCCCAGCCCCTGAACATCAGTCCAGTCCCAGCCACGTTGGGCCAAGCTGCTGCCCCCACCCCCTGAGCTGCTGGCCCCGCTGGAAGATAGGTCCATCAATGGCTGTTAGCTAGGATGGACAGGGATGGTGTCCCCTAGCTCTGTTTGCCAAAAGCTGGGAATGGGTGATGGGATGGATCACTTGGTAATTACCTGTTCTGTTCATTCCCTCTGCAGCGCCTGGCATTGGCCGCTGTCGGAAGACAGGATACTGGGCTGGATGGACCTTTGGTCTGACCATTTATGGCTGTTCTCATGTTCTAAAACAAAACTCAGTTCAGCAACAAACAGGGCCTCCGAACGGAAAGCAGGCTGCAGGATTGGGCTCACAAGGAAATTCATACAAAGTATGAAACTTTATATTTTAATTAATTTTAAAAGAAACAAATCAAATCCCTACCCATGGAGAATCATTACCCGAAGTTGGGGGTGCTCATCATAATATTCTGTAAGCCTGCTGCCTGTCACAATGTTTGGTAGGCAATATTGGCAAGGGAACACCCTGCCATGATTTAACCATGGCATCCATATACTTGTGTGGGTATGTGGAAACTAATAATGTGCCAAGAGTAAAGAGTCAGAGAAAGCATCATTTTCTTCTAACACTGAACAAGGGTCTTATTAAAATAAGAAAAATAATATCAGCTCTAAAGATATTCTGTTTCTCGAGGCCAGAGCTGTAAACGTATTTAGGTGCCTAAAGATACAGTGACATGCCTCAGGGGGTTTTAAAATGTGTCTAGGTGCCTAATTCCCATGTACCTCCTAAAGATGCAGCTAGATGCTTTTGAAAAGACCATTAGGCACATAGCTGCACCTTTAGGATCTAAGTAACTGTACAAATCTGGCCTTCCATGTCTTTCTGCTTCATGACAAAACTTCTGCTTAGAACTTTTCCCAGGCCTGGCTTCCTGCTACACATTTAAAGAACTGTACATATATCCTCACAGAAACAGAAAGTGAAACACAGGTCTGATTCTTCACTTTAGAAATCAAACTCTACTTAAAATTAACAGATGCAAGTAATATACTACAAGTATGCAGTTGCCACTATGCCACACACCTGCTCCAGGGAGCTGTGGGGCAGGCACCACAAAGTACAAGGTACAATAATAACAACCGGGCCAAGTGCTGTACGTGAACATCCACTTGAAAAAAAAAACAAAAAACAAAACAAACAAACGAACAAAAAAAGGCCGTTAGTGTAGGCACAATGAACCATTGCAGGGACAGATGGGTCTGGCAATGGTTAGCCACATCATTTCCCCCTGAAATGGAACACTTCTATGGTGCAGATGGACCTTAAGCCCTGGTCTACACTGGGACTTTAGGTCGAATTTAGCAGCGTTAAATCGATGTAAACCTGCACCCGTCCACACAATGAAGCCCTTTATTTCGACTTAAAGGGCTCTTAAAATCGATTTCCTTACTCCACCCCTGACAAGTGGATTAGCGCTTAAATCGACGTTGCCGGCTCGAATTTGGGGTACTGTGGACACAATTCGATGGTATTGGCCTCCGGGAGCTATCCCAGAGTGCTCCATTATGACCGCTCTGGACAGCATTCTCAACTCAGATGCACTGGCCAGGTAGACAGGAAAAGAACCGCGAACTTTTGAATCTCATTTCCTGTTTGGCCAGCGTGGCAAGCTGCAGGTGACCATGCAGAGCTCATCAGCACAGGTGACCATGATGGAGTCCCAGAATCGCAAAAGAGCTCCAGCATGGACCGAACGGGAGGTACGGGATCTGATCGCTGTTTGGGGAGAGGAATCCGTGCTATCAGAACTCCGTTCCAGTTTTCGAAATGCCAAAACCTTTGTCAAAATCTCCCAGGGCATGAAGGACAGAGGCCATAACAAGGACCCGAAGCAGTGCCGCGTGAAACTGAAGGAGCTGAGGCAAGCCTACCAGAAAACCAGAGTGGCGAACAGCCGCTCTGGGTCAGAGCCCCAAACATGCCGCTTCTATGATGAGCTGCATGCCATTTTAGGGGGTTCAGCCACCACTACCCCAGCCGTGTTGTTTGACTCCTTCAATGGAGATGGAGGCAATACGGAAGCACGTTTTGGGGACGAAGAAGATGATGATGAGGAGGAGGCTGTAGATAGCTCACAGCAAGCAAGCGGAGAAACCGGTTTTCCCGACAACCAGGAACAGTTTCTCACCCTAGACCTGGAGCCAGTACCCCCCGAACCCACCCAAGGCTGCCTCCTGGACCCAGCAGGCGGAGAAGGGACCTCTGGTGAGTGTACCTTTTAAAATACTATACATGGTTTAAAAGCAAGCATGTGAAAGGATTACTTTGCCCTGGCATTTGCGGTTCTCCTAGATGTAGTCCTAAAGCCTTTGCAAAAGGTTTCTGGGGAGGGCAGCCTTATTGCGTCCTTCATGGTAGGACACTTTACCACTCCAGGCCAGTAACACGTACTCGGGAATCATTGTAGAACAAAGCATTGCAGTGTATGTTTGCTGGCATTCAAACAACATCCGTTCTTTATCTCTCTGTGTTATCCTCAGGAGAGTGAGATATAATTCATGGTCACCTGGTTGAAATAGAGTGCTTTTCTTCAGGGGACACTCAGAGGAGCCCATTCCTGCTGGGCTGTTTGCCTGTGGCTAAACAGAAATGTTCCCCGCTGTTAGCCACAGGGAGGGGGGAAGGTTGAGGGGGTAGCCACGCGGTGGGAGGAGGCAAAATGCGACCTTGTAACGAAAGCACATGTGCTATGTATGTAATGTTAACAGCAAGGTTTACCCTGAAAGAGTGTAGCCACTGTTTTATAAAATGTGTCTTTTTAAATACCGCTGTCCCTTTTTTTTTCTCCACCAGCTGCATGTGTTTCAATGATCACAGGATCTTCTCCTTCCCAGAGGCTAGTGAAGCTTAGAAAGAAAAAAAAACGCACTCGCGATGAAATGTTCTCCGAGCTCATGCTGTCCTCCCACACTGACAGAGCACAGACGAATGCGTGGAGGCAAATAATGTCAGAGTGCAGGAAAGCACAAAATGACCGGGAGGAGAGGTGGCGGGCTGAAGAGAGTAAGTGGCGGGCTGAAGAGAGTAAGTGGCGGGCTGAAGACAGGGCTGAAGCTCAAATGTGGCGGCAGTGTGATGAGAGGAGGCAGGATTCAATGCTGAGGCTGCTGCAGGACCAAACCAGTATGCTCCAGTGTATGGTTGAGCTGCAGCAAAGGCAGCTGGAGCACAGACTGCCACTGCAGCCCCTCTGTAACCAACCGCCCTCCTCCCCAAGTTCCATAGCCTCCACACCCAGACGCCCAAGAACGCGGTGGGGGGGCCTCCGGCCAACCAGCCACTCCACCACAGAGGATTGCCCAAAAAAAAGAAGGCTGTCATTCAATAAATTTTAAAGTTGTAAACTTTTAAAGTGCTGTGCTTAAAGTACTGTGTGGCATTTTCCTTCCCTCCTCCACCACCCCTCCTGGGCTACCTTGGTAGTCATCCCCCTATTTGTGTGATGAATGAATAAAGAATACATAAATGTGAAGCAACAATGACTTTATTGCCTCTGCAAGCGGTGATTGAAGGGAGGAGGGGCAGGTGGTTAGCTTACAGGGAAGTAGAGTGAACCAAGGGGCGGGGGCTTTCATCAAGGAGAAACAAACAGAACTTTCACACCGTAGCCTGGCCAGTCATGAAACTGGTTTTCAAAGCTTCTCTGATGCGTACCGCGCCCTCCTGTGCTCTTCTAACCGCCCTGGTGTCTGGCTGCGCGTAACCAGCAGCCAGGCGATTTGCCTCAACCTCCCACCCCGCCATAAACGTCTCCCCCTTACTCTCACAGATATTGTGGAGCACACAGCAAGCAGTAATAACAGTGGGAATATTGGTTTCGCTGAGGTCTAAGCGAGTCAGTAAACTGCGCCAGCGCGCCTTTAAACGTCCAAATGCACATTCTACCACCATTCTGCACTTGCTCAGCCTGTAGTTGAACAGCTCCTGACTACTGTCCAGGCTGCCTGTGTATGGCTTCATGAGCCATGGCATTAAGGGGTAGGCTGGGTCCCCAAGGATACATATAGGCATTTCAACATCCCCAACAGTTATTTTCTGGTCTGGGAATAAAGTCCCTTCCTGCAGCTTTTGAAACAGACCAGAGTTCCTGAAGATGCGAGCGTCATGCACCTTTCCCGGCCATCCCACGTTGATGTTGGTGAAACGTCCCTTGTGATCCACCAGAGCTTGCAGCACTATCGAAAAATACCCCTTGCGGTTTATGTACTTGGCGGCTTGGTGCTCCGGTGCCAAGATAGGGATATGGGTTCCGTCTATAGCCCCACCACAGTTAGGGAATCCCATTGCAGCAAAGCCATCCACTATGACCTGCACATTTCCCAGGGTCACTACCCTTGATATCAGCAGATCTTTGATTGCGTGGGCTACTTGCATCACAGCAGCCCCCACAGTAGATTTGCCCACTCCAAATTGATTCCCAACTGACCTGTAGCTGTCTGGCATTGCAAGCTTCCACAGGGCTATCGCCACTCGCTTCTCAACTGTGAGGGCTGCTCTCATCTTGGTATTCATGCGCCTCAGGGCAGGGGAAAGCAAGTCACAAAGTTCCATGAAAGTGCCCTTACGCATGCGAAAGTTTCGCAGCCACTGGGAATCGTCCCAGACCTGCAACACTATGCGGTCCCACCAGTCTGTGCTTGTTTCCCGAGCCCAGAATCGGCGTTCCACAGCATGAACCTGCCCCATTAGCACCATGATGCATGCATTGGCAGGGCCCATGCTTTCAGAGAAATCTGTGTCCATGTCCTGATCACTCACGTGACCGCGCTGACGTCGCCTCCTCGCCCGGTATCGCTTTGCCAGGTTCTGGTGCTGCATATACTGCTGGATAATGTGTGTGGTGTTTAATGTGCTCCTAATTGCCAAAGTGAGCTGAGCGGCCTCCATGCTTGCCTTGGTATGGCGTCCGCACAGAAAAAAGGCGTGGAACGATTGTCTGCCGTTGCTCTGACGGAGGGAGGGGCGACTGACGACATGGCTTACAGGGTTGGCTTCAGGGAGCTAAAATCAACAAAGGGGGTGTCTTTACATCAAGGAGTATTTCAGGCAGGACTTCACGGAGGGTTCCAATAAGAAATGGTGCACCTAAGTTATTGTTCTTATTGGAACAAGAAGGTTAGCCTGGCCTCTGATTGATACATGGCTAGATTTACCTCATGGCTGCTCGGCAGAAGATGGTACAGTACGACTGCTAGCCATCCCCATCTCTTGCCTGCCTGGCAGAAGACGGTTCAATAGGACTGACTGCAGGACTAAAGAGAATGACCTGGTCAAGTCACTCCAAATTTAGTCCCTGCGCCCATGTCTGCCCAGGCGCTCCCAGCCGACGTGGCCAGGAGCACCTCGGACATGACGAGGACGACTACCAGTCGTATTGCACCGTCTGCTGCCAGAAGGCAATGGGTTGCTGCTACTGTGTAGCAAAGCCGTACCGCGTCTGCCAGCACCCAGGAGACATAGGGTGACGGTTACCTGAGCGGGCTCCATGCTTGCCGTGGTATGGCGTCTGCACAGGTAACTCAGGAAAAAAGGCGCGAAATGATTGTCTGCCCTTGCTTTCACGGAGGGAGGGAGGGAACGGGGGCCTGACGATACGTACCCAGAACCACCCGCGACAATGTTTTAGCCCCATCAGAGTGCTCCATTGTGACTGCTCTGGACAGCACTCTCAGATGCACGATTGTTTGCCGTTGCTCTGACGCCGGGAGGGGCGACTGAGGACACGGCTTACAGGGTTGGCTTCAGGGAGCTAAAATCAACAAAGGGGGTGTCTTTACATCAAGGAGTATTTCAGGCAGGACTTCACGGAGGGTTCCAATAAGAAATGGTGCACCTAAGTTATCGTTCTGATTGGAACAAGAAGGTTAGCCTGGCCTCTGATTGATACATGGCTAGATTTACCTCGCTGCACCTTCTCTGTGAGTGACTGCAGTGTGACCTAGAAGAATGAGTCCCCTAGACAGAGGAGGGGGGGAAGCAAATGAGTACAAAACAAATCTGGTCTATTTCTTGTTTTGATCCACTCCATCTATCTTTTACATCTTTGGCTGGCAGCAGACGGTGCAGAAGGACTGCATGCCATCCACATCTCATGGCTGCTCGGCAGAAGATGGTACAATACGACTGCTAGCAATCCTCATCTCTTGCCTGCCCGGCAGAAGATGGTACAGTACGACTGCTAGCAATCCGTATCGCCTGCCTGCTCACCATAAGACGGTTCAATAGGACTGACTGCAGGACTAAAGAGAATGACCTGGTCAAGTCACTCCAAATTTAGTCCCTGCGCCCATGTCTGCCCAGGCGCTCCCAGCCGACGTGGCCAGGAGCACCTCGGACATGACGATGACGGCTACCAGTCGTACTGTACCGTCTGCTACCACAAGGCAAGGGGTTGCTGCTACTGTGTAGCAATGCCATACCGCGTCTGCCAGCATGCAGGAGACATAGGGTGACGGTTACCTGAGCGGGCTCCATGCTTGCCGTGGTATGGCGTCTGCACAGGTAACTCAGGAAAAAAGGCGCGAAATGATTGTCTGCCCTTGCTTTCACAGAGGGAGGGAGGGAACGGGGGCCTGACGATATGTACCCAGAACCACCCGCGACAATGTTTTAGCCCCATCAGGCATTGGGATCTCAACCCAGAATGCCAATGGGCAGCGGAGACTGCGGGAACTGTGGGATAGCTACCCACAGTGCAATGCTCTGGAAGTCGACTCTAGCCTCGGTACTGTGGAAGCGCTCCGCCGAGTTAATGCACTTAATGCACTTAGAGCATTTTCTGTGGGGACACACACACTCGAATATATAAAACCGATTTCTAAAAAACCGACTTCTATAAATTCGACCTTATTCCGTAGTGTAGACATACCCTATGAGAGCTTCAGGTCACCTTCACTTCTTTTATCCCCCATTTGTTTCTTTTATTTTTTCTTTAAAAACTAACATTAATGCAATATTAAGGTTGAGCCATCATGCTCACTTAAGTTAGGGAAACTCCCATGATGCTAACTCTGCCACACTGCGCACCTTGTATCATTTACAGTACACATTAATAACATCGCACATCAGGAATGGTAACACACAAAAGCCAGTGGGAGAACACTTCAATCATCCTGGACATTCTATGACAGATTTGAAAGTAGCTATACTTGAACAAAAAACTTCAGAAACAGACTTCAAAGAGAAACAGCAGAACTAAAATTTCATTTGCAAATTTAACACCATTAATTTGGGTTTGAATAGGGACTGGGAGTGGCTGGCTCATTACAAAAGCAGCTTTGCCTCTCCTGGAATTGACACCTCCTCATCTATTATTGGGAGTGGACTACATCCACCCGGATCGAATTGGCCCTGTCAACACTGGTTCTCCACTTGTGAGGTAACTCCCTTCTCTTCATGTCCCAGTATATTTATGCCTGCATCTGTAATTTTCACTCCATGCATCTGAAGAAGTGGGGATTTTACCCATGAAAGCTTATGCTCAAATAAATCTGTTAGTCTTTAAGGTGCCACCTGACTCCTTGTTGTTAATAACACGCAATAGTACAGTAAAGGAGACCCGCAAAATGGCACAAACCCATTCTTTTCCCCTTTTCAGATCCCCTTTAAAGCTGACATTTAACAAGGAAGGTAGGAATAACAAATACTACATGGATGTAATATTATTATTATTTGCATTACCGTAGCACCTAGGAGGCCAATCATTGACCAGGACCTGATACTGGCAAGTGCTGTACAATATGTATGTGTTGTTTAGCACTGTGGGAACAATTTTGAAGTGATATTCTACTCTGAAAAGTGACCTTAAGAACTGCACCCTCTTACTCAATAGATCTGCTCTCTGTATATATTCAGAGGCATATCTGCTGACTTTAGTGCCTAAAATACATTTTTACTATTTTTTACTCCTGTTAGCACAACAAATCAACACACTTATGGCAGAAAGAGTTGGATTCTGTTCTGGCTCGTGCACCATCAACACAATATTCGCTAAGTTCTAGTTGCAGTACCCTTATAGTTGATGGTATGTGAACCCAGTTTGACTTTCAGATTCTGGGTTGACTTTGCAGGGCTGGCATTTAGAAAAAAAAAAACAGATTTTTACTTGTAAACTGAGCAGGTTTGATCTGGGAATCACTGAGAGACCATAAAGATGGAACCACACAACTGTATTCTAACCAAGTCACTTTTCAGAGCAGAACAATATCTTATCTTTTGAAGGATCTAGATTTCTATGTTCTTTATTTTTCATTCTTAACATTGCAGTAACACAACAAGGTTATTAAAATTTACCATCCCTGTTTCTTTAAAGGGAAAAAATAAGGAACTATTTGCTTACAGAATTTATAACTTCTGTCAACTTCTAAAGGCATTACAAACTCCACAACCCTGCAGCTCTCGCGAAGCCATCATTAACTGCTCTTGTAAGTTCCCTGATATGTCACTATTTGCCCTGCAGAGTTTACAGGCGTAGTTAGCTTTAGTAAGGCATCTGTAGGGAGGGGGCATGGCTCCCCACTGAGAAAGATGGGGTGGGGGGAACAACCACAGACCCTTACAGCATCCTTAAACTTTTTTTAACCTGGCATTTTTAGACTTAATAAAAGCTACAAAAACAACATAAAGGCCCAATTCTGCCGTCAGTTACGTATGTTGTGCAGTTTTCATTTATATAATCTGGAGCTTCACCCTTATAACAATAGAGAGAACTGGGGCCTAGTTTTGAGCATCTAATTGCAGATGTTTCTGGAGTTCTCCATTGTTGATCATAACATATGGGGAAAATATTAGTTTTCATACTTAAATTACTCAAAACAATTTGAATTGACTTTGGTCAATCTTTAAATCACCGCTGGCTGAAAGCAAAGTAGAAACATTTCAACCCCAAAATAATTTGACTGAGGACAGTTATGAGCAGCTGAAAAAGGAAATTAGAATTGGAGTCCAGCTTTAATGCACAGAGCTCGCACACACACATCTATATAAAATATAGATTCCGATACCTTGATTAATGCCACTGGACCCAACCAGCCTCAGCGATGTCCTATATTCACCAGAGTGGACCTTACACACACACAGAGCAGAAAAGGGAGTACAGAACAGTGAACAATTAAGAAAATGATAGCAGCTGTCAGAAGTGAGTCCTCCCCCGATTCCTCCTCTCCCTCATTTAGTTTTGGAAATGGCTTAGCTAGTTTAGATGGAATAACAATGTTCCATAAGGTCTTAATCAAACTTTCTGTAATGAAATTAGTTTTGTTCGATCTAGCAAACAAACAATTTCAAGCACATGTTAATGGGTGATCATCAGGGAGAAATGGTTTCTTTCTAATCACTTTTGTCAGCAACGGGTGACACTCCAATTTGTAGAAAAGACATTTTAGAGGTTAGCCATGGAAGTAAAGGTAGCCATGGAAGTAAAGGTAGCAGTGGCAGCAAACAAATGGCCTAATAGATTTCAGATTTTATTGTTTTATGTCTCATGAACTATAGGAGCCAGGACTATGGTAATGGAAAATATTGCCCCTTTTGCTCTTGGAAACACACTTATACACATCCTTGCTCACTGCTCATCCGCTACACCATCTATTTCTCTAAAATCAAGTTCCCAGTCCTGTTTTTCATGGACACCTTTTCTGCACTCTCCTATCAGTTGTCTCATTTTAACACCTTCCTTGACTCCAGCTCATTTCAGTTCCATCAACAGGGAGAGAGCCTGCAGTGCAAATGTAGATCAAAGCGGAGGCATATTTGCAAAACAAAGGGCAGGGGGGGAGTGAGGAGGAGCTTACAGTAGCCTAATGTAAAGCTCCAAAGTCCAGATACCGTTTTTTTCTACTGCATCTCTCACACACACACACTTGACACAGGTATAGGAGAGGGAGCTACACTCACATACCCAGGAAAGGAAAAAGGTGCACTATGCTTTGAGAAGCAAAGCCCATCTGCTGATACACATCTTGCTAGTGATTTTTCTGGTGGACATGGAACATAGCTTATGTAAAGCTGGGAGAGCTTCCTTGTGGGAAAGAGTAAAGGAGGACTTGTGGCACCTTAGAGACTAACAAACTTATTTGAGCATAAGCGAAAGGTCGCTCTGCCGGCAAACTAAAACCCGAGGCCAAATGCTTGGGGGGGGGGGGGGGAGTTGTTTTGGGTTTTTTTGTAAACGATCTCTGATCTCGTGCCTCCTCCAGGAGGATTTCTCTCTGAATCCACCTCAATCCTCTCCTAAGGGGCTGGGGGAAGCGAGCGGGAGCTGCCAGTTCACTAACAAGCCGGAAACTGAGCACGGGAAGCAGCAGGAGGCTCATTAGCCAAAGTGCTCTGCTCCGCCAGCGCATTAGCCACCCAGAGAGAGGGCTGCGGCGGCTGCCCTGTTAGCACCAGCGGCCGGCTCGCACATCTGCCGCGGGACCGCGTGGGCTGCAGCTGGCAGCGCGGCAGAGGGGACGCGCTCTGCACAACGAGGCAGCCTTACAGCCCGTTCCCTGCTGCGAGCGCGGCCAGCCGCGGAGCCCCTCCGCGCTCACTACGCCTGCGGGCGGCGCTGCCTCGTGCTCCCAAACCAGCTGCTCCGGGCTCGTGGCCCGCTGAGGCTGGGGGCGGGGTCCCTGGCGCGGAGCGCAGCTCAGATCCCTGCGCCCCGGGGCGGGGCTTGGCTGGCCACGCCAGAGAGGGGAAGGGGATGGAGAGGGGAAGCGGCGGAAACGGGGGGGGGGGCGGGAACGAGCAGAGGGCAGATGTGGGGGCGGGGTATAATGTCAGAGCCAGGGCGCCCCCTGCGGCTGGAGGCGGCGGGGAGGTTTGGGGTTGCAAGGGGCCGGGGCTGGGAGAGGGGCAGGTTTTAACCCTAGCTGGGCTTCCCCTGCCTGGGGGCCCCTGCCCTGCCTAGCCGGGCTGTGTGGCTGCACCCCCACTTGTCATTGCACTGGCCCTGGTCCTAGGCCCTGGGGAGCAAATGTATCATTGTGGAGAGTTCCAGGTAGGGGGCAAATTCCAGTCCCTGCTCTTTGCCCCTAGCAGGACCCAGTTCCAGCCCCCCACCCCACTTGTCTCTTCCCCTCCCCCTGGCAAGGACCTTGGGTCTCCCTCAGGCACCTCTCTCTTACTCACACACAGTGTATGAGCTGGTGCCCCAGGAGTCAGAATGTTGGCTAGTGCCCAGTGCTGTGCGGTACAGGAACAGATTGCCCAAGCGCCGGGTGGCCATGTTCTGGCCCGCTCCAGCAGCCGCCATACTGATTTAGTACAGGAGCACAGCTTAAAGGGAGCCCGGCCCTGCTCCCCACCCTGGCTCAGCAGCCTATGGAACTTTGAGCAAGTGCAAAAAACTTGGGGGAAGCATTCGCACACACCCTCCAACCCACTTAATTGGCACCACCGTAGGGAGGGGGACAGAGGTAAGGAGATAGTGTGTGAGACTGGCACTTGGAGCCATCCAGACCCAATCAGATTTTTGATGAATTGGGCACTTGAACGCAAAAAGTTTCCCCCTTGAGCCTGCCACTCTTTAGCTTATGACCCAAGAGAGTGCACAATGGTCCTGGGAAGAAAACAGGAATAGCTGTCAAAGACCTGACCTAGCAAGGTGCTGAGTGTCCTCCACACCCATTAAGTTCCTGCAAGGTTTCCAGTTGTCCGAGGAGAATTTTTTGGTTTTAGATGCTGAGGCTCGCTCTGCTGCAATAGTTAAAAGGTCTGGTCAGAAATTTTATTTTAAATTCCCATTCTATTCTGCATAGGATCTTATACCGCCCTCATCTCAGTAGTATCTTAGTACCTTCACATCAGGCGTCTCCCAGACTAACATCTTTTACATGTGGTTCTGTCTCTTGTCCTCTTTGCAGGGGGAGAATTGTGCATACAATAGTCTTTTGTTTCACTGGGGTTTTATTTTGGGTATGACTGGGGGCTTTTTAAGTGTATATGCTGCTCTGTTTTTGTTAGAGAAGGCAGGTCAAAGCAATGTAGTTTGCACTTGCAGCAGAAAGTGGCGAGGTTTGTAATGATCCTTAGTTCCTGTGAGCATTTGTTTCCCCGTCTCGGACTAGCCCCTGAGAAAGCTTTGTCCCCTGCACTGATGAACTTTTCCATTATGACAGAAAGTTCCATTGAGCCTGAGAAGCAGTGTTGTTAACCAAGGTCTTCTTTCTAGAGCTTTAGGGACCTTTTAGATATGCTGGGTCCTAGGCCATTAAACACCTTAAGGATTGAAACCTTGAACTTGACTTGACTTTCTGTAGGAAGCCAGTGTAGAGAATGGAGGACAGATTTATTGTGCTCGCTGTAGCCTGTATGGCTGAGGAGACACGGCATTTTGTACTAGTTGGAGCTTCCTAAGTACTGAAGGGGTATATCGTATGGCTGTAGTCCATCTGAGAGGCGATGAAGGTGTGAATAACTGAGGCCAGGTCATCCTCCACCATGATGGGGAATGGAGTCTCCTAGCCTACCAGCAATGGGGAAAGCAATACTAAAGGTGCTGCTACGTGAGAGTTTAGCATCAGTGAGGAATCCAGGGACAATCCTAAACTACAGACTGAATTGACCAATTGTAGAGATGTGCCTTCAACCAAAGGAGACTGCACCAGGACTGCAAACTCTGCAAAGCACTTGTCTCTGCCCACCAGCATCACCTCTGTCTTGCTTGGATTGAGTGTCAGCCAGCTATTCTTCTTCCACGAGCTGATCTTGCCCAGGCACTGTCCCATCTTGGTGGTAATGGTATGGTGGAAAGTGGTGAAGGATAGGTAGAGCATTATGTCATCTGCATATTGCTGCTACATAAGTCCATATCAGCTGACTGGTTCACCTAGTGCCTGCATGTTGAGAGAGAATTGGTCCTTGTGGAACTCTACAACTTGAGTGGTGGAGGTGCGGTTTCCCATCACTATTCATTGGATGTGTCCCTCCAGGAAGGACTTAAAACATTTTAGTGCAGTTCCCTGTACCGCTGCCACCTGTTTTAGGCAGGACAGCTGTAGCCCATGGTTGACAGTGTCAAATGTTGCAGAGAGGTCAAGGAGGATGAGAATGGAAGTCTGGCCATCATCCATTGACAGCAGGAGATATGACCATCCATTTGTCTCCTGGCCAAAATTTTCAAATTTGGGCACATTGATCCATATTTAGGCATTTAAATAGAACTGATTTGATTTTCAGAGGTCCAGAACACCAGCGGCTCATTTTGACATCTGGAACCTGAGTTTGAAAATGTTGGCCTGGTTTTTAAGCATTTATAAATTGGACCGTAAATTAATTAGAATATGCTGCTGGTGAAACTGTGTGGCAGTACAGACTGACAGTGCTTTTTAATTTTTTAAAAAACAAATTGCTAAAAATCTGTCTGCTTTTAGTTTATACAGCTTTAAAGAATTGAAATGTAGTAGGTTTGGAACATGTTTGTGTGTATCGGAAACCTGGCAGTGCTTTTAAAGTGAACTTTTCCATTATGCAGCTGAGACGTGTTTGTTTGTCTTTGAAAGTAACAAGCAAAGTCATTGGTATTTTCATTGTCCGTGCCCAGTAACTTATAACATTGTAATATGCTTATGTGTAATAATGCCAATCTAACAATTTGTTAGGAATAGTCATAAGGTGTTCCTGTCAAAAGTCCGTGCAATGGCGTCAAAGGGTCTAGTGTGCTTTTCACCCCCATCAGATCAAAATTCACATTTATTTATTCATAAATTGCATAAATTCATGTTTCCCTTATGAGACATCTAAGTTCCAAAGGAAATTGCTCTCCACTGGACAAATAATAAGAGTTTTACAAAGTGTTTTACTGAGCCATCACTTTCCAATTCCATTAGACTGCATGTGTGGAGAAAGACCTTTTGTAACAGATATTTTGCAAGCAGACATTGGGAAAATTTCTTCCACATGGCTCTGCCAGTTTTTCTCAGTCCTGACCTGAAGCAGCTTCTGGATCATTACAAAACTATGACAAAATACCTGAAATGCCATGCAGTTCCAATTGTTAATTCCCATAATGCTTTCCTAGTGCACCTCCATAGTGGCCTACTGCATTACAGCTATTCCAAGCCAGGTCCTCTCACAGCAAAGAACATTAGTGATATCAAATTATGCCAGACTGGCTGCTAGGTTGTGTGATGTAGACAGATGTCCACTGGAGACTAGTCTGAGACCGTCAAACTCATTTCGCCTGTGATCTAAAATAAATTTGAATGTAGATCTCCAAATCCAAAAGGCTAGGTTATGTAATCATTACAATCTTTAACCATTGTATTTTTCTTTCCTTTAGTAACTAACATAAAAACATGAAATACAGAGTCACGCACACCTATCATGTTTGTGTATCATCCAAACGGTGCTCCAGAGCTGCACGGCATTTTACAGACAATCCAGGTCCTTGCCCTGAGATGCTGACAGTTTAAGGGCCTGGGCTTGCTCTCATTGATATCACTGGTACAAAATCAGGCCAGAAATTACACTTACCATGGATTAAGGGATGATAGACAACAGTGATGTGACTTTTGAGTGAGAAGGTCTGAGACTGCTCAGGATTGCAGTGTTAAGAGACTGAAGGAGATATATATACACATACAATATACATAATATTACATATTTAATCCCATGCATGCTGCTGATTGTCACTCATGGGCTGTGAATTCATGTGAAGCACACTAAACAACTTTGAAGGTCATATGATCTCTGAGAGGATATGAACAATTGGGCCGTGCACATGCCATTTTGATGGCTGTATGTTGAATACCTGCAGATCAGCAAAAGAGTTAAGATAATAGGGCAGTAAGCTGTACTGTGATGTTTGAATGTTTGCTGTGAAAATCCTATTAGCATTAACATCAACTGTGTGACTAAATCCTTGCATTTTGTACAGACAATGAACCTTTAAGGATCTGACTTAAAGCATCAAATGCCAGGAAAATCAGTTAGGATTGAAACTCCACCCGTAAACAAGGTCAGGCCCACGTACTGTAACTCGTATGAAATGTAAATCAGCCATTGCTTGGAGACTTGGCAATGACGGGGCCCCGTTAGGTAAGTCGGTGCCGGCACTAGTTCCATTAGTATGTGTCCCAGATCTCAAGGAAGGCAGTGCAGTAGCTAGGGCAACTGACACGCCCAAGTGTATGATGCAGTACATACCAGTTGGGGTCAAATGGGGAAGGGTGGGGCCCGCCAGCATTGACACCTATAATCAGCAATTGATGCAGCAAAGAGAAGTGGCTGAAAGAGAAAGACAAAGTAGAAAAGGGATTGAAAGGAAAAGAAGAGGCAGCCAAAGAGAGGGAAAGGGGAGCAGAACATGGGGAAGGAGAGTGGAAAGAGAGAAAGGGGCCCTAGAGTGAAGGGGACAGAACAGAGAGGAAGGAAATAAAGAGAGAAGGATTCAGAAGAGAAGGGGAAAAAATGGGGCCGAACATAGGGACATTGAAGGGAAGAAAATATCATCAGAAAGCCACAAAATTTCGTATCTGACACTATAAACATTCCATTTTTGACCCTCATGACCAGAAAGACTCATCATCAGTGACCAAAGCCGAATAAGAGGAGTTACAAGGGGCTAGATTTCAGCCTTACATTTCCATTTCATTTGATTCTGCCAGTTTAAATGAGCCAGTGTAAGTTTCGGTATGTGTACACAACTAATCTGCCTCTGTATCTCACCAGGAATTCAGCTTTCAGTTTGAACACTTGTCATTTAGATAGGAACTTTTTAAAAAGTTTCTTTTCCTTTTACTTTCTACATTACACTTTTGTTAAAACAAAAAGCCACAATTCAAATATTGTTTGAAATTTATGTCAGTGTAAGTATAATTTTTGATCAGTCAAAACCCTTGGGAAAAGAAATAAAAAAACAATCTTTTCTGTTTTGGAACTAACGTATGTTGACAAGCAGAGCTAATCTTTTAGCTTTTGTGAAGTTAGCACAGTCCTTAGATAGGGAGGCCTGCCTGGTGCATGAATTTTTGCTTTAAGTCATCTGTGTTCCTCAGCTCTCTATGCTCTCTTCTGGTGCCCAGATAGTACCCTGGCACTGCAGTAAGTCATACCAATACCTGAATGAACAGCTTCCTGTCTTCATTATGATTCAACTGTGCTCCTCAGTTCCCTTTTTCTTTTTGTGAGTTTGTACTCTAATAGTACTTCACAACAAACGTCACTCAGTAACTTGGTAAACAGCAGATGCCGGGAAGCAGCTTGTTCAGCAGGCCCTTCTTTTAATCAAAAATATGATAAGCTTGGACATAACCACAGGTGACACTCAGCTCCTGATTTAAAATAATCTGAGGAACTGTAACAGTGAGTGGAATAAATGTTAGATTAACTCTCATGAGGGGTTCGTGAGACCCTAACATGGCACAGATGTGCAAAAGAAATTTCAAGGGAGATAAGGGATTTGTTTGTCAGCTCCTTTAAGTTCTTCGGAAAGAGCAGCAGTTCTCAGGCTGTGGTCTGTGGACCATGGGTGGGTCTGCAGGGAGCATGACGGCTGCATGGTGCTAGCCATCCTTCTCATTTTCACATAATAAATTGGATTAAAAATGCATTAAATTTTCCCAGTAAGCAATTGCTAGAGATACAAAGTGGGTAAGGTATTATCTATTATTGGACCAACTTCTATTTGGTGAGAAAGACATGTCAGAGAGGTGGTATAGGACTACCAATGGGAGGGGGAGAGACCCGGGCAATCACAGCGACAAGGGCAGGTGATCCATGAGATAATCCCTCTACTCACCTGTGATCTATACTCTAAAACAGTGTGAGAACTCCTGCTGTAGAGAAGCTGTTTCAGGCAAAGGAAGAGCCATAATTCTTCCCAATTAGTATTACTAACATCAGTCTTTCAGCATCCAGAATGTCTTGACCAACCCAGTTCAGGATCCTGAACCACACCAACCCATGCTTCTCTCACCAATGTAGCTACTGCCGCTCACGGAGGTGGTTTTATTATGCTGACGAGAGAACTCTCTCCATTCGTCACAGAATGTTTTCACCAGACGTGCTACGGTAGCACAGCTGTGTCACTCGTAATGTAGACTAGCCCTAAGAAAACGCAGGATACTCCAGGGAGTGGTGATGCAGTACGTGGCACTCTTCCTTTTGAATGTATTCTGAGCCAGATCCCCGGAGTGGGGTTAAAGGACACTGTTGATAGAGTGACTGTCTTTCAGGAGAGTCTTGAAATCAGTGTTTTGGCTATGGTTCTTTTTGCAAAAGTAGAGGCGTTAACCCTAGTGTCCCAGATAAATATATTCTGCCAGCCTAAAATACTTCTGCAATTTCAGCTGGATACAATGATCCGGTTTTCCATATATGAGCAGAAAATTGTTTAATCTTATCAGACAAAGGTAAAATGAGATCCAATGGCTGGAAGCTGAAGCTAGATTAAATGTAGGGTAGAGAAAAGGTACACATTTTCAACAGTTAGGGTAATTAAGTATTGGAACAATTTACCAAATTATGCAGTGGATTTCTCATTACTTGAAGTCTTTATATCAAGATTGGATGTCTTTCTAAAAAATATGCTCTCGTTCAGCCACAAGTTATGGGCTTGATGCAGGAATTACATGGCCTGTGTGATGCAGCAGGTCAGACTAGATCATAATGGTCCTTTTGGGCCTTAAAAAAAAAATTATGAATCTATTCATCTTTCCTAAATTTCTATTTGGTGTGCTATGTGTGGTAAAACAACACTGTTCCTCTCTAGAGGTGGCTGCATTCTATGGAGGGGTGAAGGGATTGTAGGATAGATATTTTAAAAACAGAAAACTGCATTTAACAAGACACGTAAAGTTGCTGACTGACAATAACATACATACCTATTACATCACTGGCAAAACCCAAGGATTTAAAAGCCAGGAAATGAATAGTTGAGGACATCACTGCCCATCTAAACAAATTATTCTTATCAAGTTTAAAGTAATACACATTTCATCATAACACAAGCACCCTAACTCTGATGCCAAATGAATACTGTTTTTCAGAATCGAATGTAGAAAGCAGTGGAATTGTGGTCTTAAGCTCTATGAATTAGTCCTCTCTGTAGGAACTGGGACAGCACATGCAGGCTTAGATCCCACCCCATCTCTGGGCCTGAACAGGAGGAACCATCGCTCTTGATGAAAGAATCGTTCAGTTTCTCTGTGCTGGTTCAGCTCTTTGGATCTCTTCTGAGTGCCAACAAAGGTGCCAGTTAGTTCCAGATGCAATTCTGGGTTTTGTTATCTGTCCAGCAAAAACTAGACTGAACCACCGACTTATTTCACATGGTCATCATACCATAGCTTTCAGTCTCTACCAATTTGGAGGAGATTTGAATGGACAACCTAGAGATGAAAGGCTCTCTTTTCTATTCCCAATCCCTCACCCCCATATTATTCTGCATGTGTCCCCTAGGAGGTCCTGTCCTCCAGAAGTGGGGTTACCTCTTTGATGGGGCCCTCACTTGTTACCGAATAACATTAGTTATACAGTATTGAAAAAGCGTTTCCTACACTGATGGAAACATGCATGCAAAAATTTTGGCCCTGGCCTCACACCATGGTCTAAATACAATTGCTGTTGGCACAGTTTTCTTGACCATTATGGCAAGGGATTGTTTTCTAAAAACAGTGCTAGCTAAATCATGTCATAGACTAACCTCAGAGGGAGCACAGTTTGGCTAGCACAGTGCTTTAAAACAACAACAACACTTTGTTCACACATGTCCTAGAAACCATGTTCGTATCTGCCAGGTCTAAACAAGGTGGTTATTAGCGCTGTTTGGCCAGAGACATTTATCCAAAGCCATTTATTCTGCTAGTACTATTAATTATTCCCATCACCATTACTAGTACTATTCACTATTCCTGCCATCGTTACTAGTACTATTCATTATTCCCTTCAGTGTTACCCTGGCTGTTTGAGTTGGGATCTATATAACCCAGGTTCTGCTTGTGCCAGAACCTGTAGTGAAGTCATAATTGTCACTTTGCAACATCACAGTCTGTTGCTATGGGAATGATTGTAATATCACAGATTAAGCATTACAGTTCCACTGTAAGAGCAGGTAGGAGAAGATGGCTTAGAGTGGGGAGAGAGCCCTTGTTTGATCACAATGCTCTTTGACAATTAGCCAGGGAAGTTACGAATCACACAGGCAACAGGATGGAATTTATGTTTCATTCGGATCTATTGGATAATTGTCGTCCGTGTAGAAACCCTTTTAAAATAAACGATGATGCAGTTTGGTCAGACTGACAAGTGAGATTAAACACTCATGCTTCAGAGTTGAATCTATTACGTTATAAACCAACAAACACTGGCTAATGATCGGAACATTGAAAACCCAGTTTTTGTTTCCAAATCTGTAATTACACATTATTATTAATGACTGAGTCCGGAGCTACAACTTCGCAGAAAACTAGGGGATTTGATTACTAGCAGAGGAGCTGCCAATCAGATGAAGGAACCAACAAAACTGACCAACCACTTGCTCCATATTCTGGCAGTTATGTTCTGCTAACCCAGATTTTGTAGGCAGAGAAACCTTGATCTTTTTGAATTTGTGGAAATACTTAAAAAAATTAACAACTTAAGACACATTTTTGTACATGAGAATTCATAGCAGGCTGAATTTTAAAAGCTGAAATTTATTATATAGCTAATCCTCACCCTGGAATAAGCCCGTTTAAATTTGGGGAATAAAACTGATGGCAATAAGTGAAGTTATGAGAGACTGAGAAAAAAACGGTTACTCACCTTCTCGTAACTGTTGTTCTTCGAGATGTGTTGTTCATGTCCATTCCAATCAGGTGTGCGTGCGCACACATGCACGGTAGCTGGAAGTTTTTTCCCCAAGCAGCCTCCATCGGGTCGGCCTGGGTGCCCCATGGAGTCGCGCTTTCGTGGCACTTAATATAGAGCCCCGCCAACCAGCCACCACCTTAGTTCCTTCTTGCCGGCTACTGCAACAGAGGGGTAGGAGGGTGGGTATTGGAATGGACATGAGCAACACATCTCGAAGAACAACAGTTACAAGAAGGTGAGTAACCGATTTTTCTTCTTCAAATGCTTGTTCTTGTCCATTCCAATCAGGTGATTCACAAGCCCAAGTTCAGGAGGTGGGATCGGAATCGTCCACTGATTGGAGCACTGCCTTTCCAAAGGCCTCATCGTCTCTGACCTGCTGGGTAATCGCATAGTGGGTGGTGAAAGGGTGTATGGAGAACCACGTCGCTGCTCTGCAGATTTCCTGGGTGGGAACCTGCGCCAGGAATGCTGTTGAAGAGGTCTGGGCCCTGGTAGAGTGCGCAGTGATCGGAGGTGCAGGCACCTTCGCCAGGTTGTAGCACTCATGGATGTAGGACGTGATCCATGACGAGATACGTTGAGAGGAGACAGGAAGACCTTTCATTCTGTCCACCACTGCCACAAATAACTGGACAGACTTTCAGAACGGCTTCGTTCTCTCGATGTCGAAGGCTAGCGCTCTGCGGACATCCAATGAGTGAAGCCTCTGCTCCTTGCCGCTGGAGTGTGGCTTAGGAAAAAACACTGGGAGGAAGATGTCCTGGTTGATGTGAAACTGGGAGACAACCTTTGGGAGGAAAGCCAGGTGGGGTGTGAGCTGAACCTTGTCCTCATAGAACACCGTGTAAGGGGCCTCTGATGTCAAGGCCTTGAGCTCAGACACTCTCCTGGCTGAGGTTATTGCTACCAGAAACTCCAACTTGTATGAGAGAGAGAGCAGGGAGCATGTTGTCAAAGGTTCAAAGTCTGGCAAGGACCAGATTGAGGTCTGAAGCTGGGACAGACTATTGGACATGTGGGTATAGCCTGTTGAGACCTTTAGGGAAGCAGCTGACCATAGGGTTAGAAAAGACTGAGCAGCCCTCTGCGCCTAGGTGGAAGGCAGAGATCGTGGCCAAGTGAATGCCTATTGATGACGTGAATGGCCCCTGCTGCTTGAGATGGAGAAGATTGTTCCATTTATATTAGACTGAGGCGAGCATTGGGGACGAACAGTGCTGCGCCAACCAGATTGAAAATCTCTTCCACTTGGCAAGGTAGGTGGCTCTTGTGGAGGGTTTCCTACTGCCAAGGAGAACTTGTCTAACCTGATCTGAGCAAGAAAGCTCCATCGGGTTCAGCCATGGAGCTTCCATGCCGTGAGGTGTAGCAACTCAAGGTTCGGGTGTTGGAGATGGCCATGATCCTGAGTTAGTAAATCCAGGGAAGAGTGGCAAGGTGACTGGAGCTTCCACTGACATTTCCCGGAGTGATGTGAACCAGTGCTGGTGGGGCCAGAATGGAGCTATCACTGTCACCGAAGCTTGTTCCCTCCATATCTTGAGGAGCAGCTTGTGAATTAGAGGGATGGGCGGAAATGTATATTGGAGATGGCCTCCCCATGGGAGGAGGAACGTATCCACAATGGAGGAGCCATGCAGGTGCCAACCATCTCGGGAGGAGTCCTTTTTCAGCACCGATTCCCAGGATGACGGTGCCGGGGCACTCCACACTGACAAGGACGTGCTGGGTGTGGGGTCCCCCGACCAAGGGTCTGAGTGGGGGCAAAGAGCTGCCTCCATGAGGAGAACCTTAAGCCGCTGTTCTCTTTCTTTAATAGTTCTGGGATGGAACGCACAGCAGATCCTACACTGGTCCTTTTGGTGACCTTCACCTAGGCACCTTAGACAAGTCAGTCTTTGGCATGTGCTTAGCGCAGACCTCACAGGTTTTGAAACCCGGGGACCGCGGCATACCCCAGTTCCGGGGAGTTGGAAGGGGGGGAAGAACCCCCAACTAACTAACTAACTACTATACGCTAACTAGAAAGAACTATATACAAAAAACGGAGATAAAGGCACTTGCTAAACAAGGGCTATGGGACGTTTCAGCTAACTGTCACTGACGGTAAGAAGGAACTGAGGGGTGGTGGGTCGGCAGGGCTCTATATTGAGCGCCATGAAGGCGCGACTCCAGGGGGCGCCAGACCAACCCGACAGAGGCTGTTATGGGAAAAATCTTACAGCTACTGTGCACATGCACGGGCACACATCTGATTGGAATGGACATGAACAAGCACTCGAAGAAGAACTAGTTTTGCACTATGAAATTCCTCCTCAGTGTAGAATTATTATAGTGTAGCTTATCTGACTGTGGAGCACAGTAAAAATAAATCAATCCCAATTTCTCCAAATGTTTTTTTCATTATTAAATATTTCCAGAATAGTTTAGACAAACAATTTTCAGCCAAAGTGTTGTTTATCAACTGTTCACTTTGAAAACACACTATTTTTGATGTGTGATTGGTCTCGGGGCGGGAGGAGGGGGCACATGATTTTGTTTCTGCTTCCTGATTGGAGGAGTGAAACTTTTTAAAACAGGAGAGTAATGACCTTCAAATAATGCACATGATGTGCTACCAGTACAAATATTCAGACAAAATTATTTGTGCTAAACATTTTTAAAATTTTGGGAGTTGTGAACAACAAATACCACCTAGTGAATAGCAGCAGAACAAAGCTGGTTTTTAAGTGCGTACCAGCATTGTTTGATATTTATATGAATGCGTGTTTGTGCTGCTGTTTCATTGCAGAGTTTTAGATCTGCAGCCATCTGTGGAAGTATGCTGAAAATTAACAGAGATTAACCATTCACGTCTAAATCTCTTTTCCTCCCTTTCCTTGTCTTCTGTTTTGTTTTTAAAGAAGGAAATTAAGGGTCAAGTCCTGGGAAATGTAACAAAGCCCTTATAACAGAGCTTTGCACCTAGTTAAAAATATCCTTGGCCCAACTGCACAGGATGTCAGTCACGGTGCCTCATGCCAGCATGCACGATATGCCTGGAAGCCACGTGGAACTAATCTTCAAGGCCTCTCCGTGTGGACTCCTGGCATGTTATCCCACCCTGGAACTCTAGAACCAGAATAATCCTGCTGTATCAGGGCTCTGCACACACGCAGAAGAGGGTGAGGGTGTAATAAAGATGTGACACTCAGCTAAGCGACTGGTCTTTATTCTCTGGGCCCCTGTAACTTAACATCAGTCAGGGTAACGCAAGGTTACTGGCTGTGATTTTCACAGGATGCCCAATTCCCATTGAATTCCAACAGGATTTGGGTGCCTAACTCACTTAGACGCCATTGAAAATCTTGGCCTATACCCCTGTCATACAGCAGGCATCAGACTCCATTGACCCCCACCCCCCATACTGGCTACCTTTATAGGGGTGGTCAGTGACTTTGTAAAATCAGAGACGAAATGTCAAATTAATTAAATTCAACCTAATTTCATAGTGTAGACATACCCTGAGACTGAGAGGATAAAAATAGATTGCCTTTTCATTAAAGGGGAAGGAATTTACTCTCTCACTGTAATCTTTTAGGTGGCAGAAACCAAAGCAGAGTCTCAGGGTATGTCTACACTACGAAATTAGGTTGAATTTAATTAATTTGACATTTAGTCTCCGATTTTACAAAGTTGATGCTGCATATCCCCAGTGTGCACATTCTGTTGGCGGAGCACTTCCTCACTACCATGACTAGCATCGACTCACGGAGTGATGCACTATGGGCAGCTATCCCACAGTTCCTGCTGCCGATTGGAATTCTGGGTTAGGCTCCCAATGCCTGATGGGACAAAAACATTTTCACAGGTTGTTTTGGGTACACGTCGTCCGCCTCCCAGGATGCACTTGCCTCCTCCTTCCCTAAAAGCAATGGCAAACAATCATTTTCACACCTAAGCCTGGGTTACTTGTGCAGATGCAATAGCACAGCAAGCATGGACCCTGCTCAGCTGTGCACTGTTGTTGTGAGCGTTGCCAACACTGCGCATTGGAAGAATGTGATGCCACGCAAATAGCCATGCTGGAAGCCACGGAATGGAGCAATTCACACATGCTGGCAGTGGCAGCTGGGTTTGTTGACAAGGTGGAATGCCACTTCTGGGCCCAAGAAACAAGTACAGACTGGTGGGATCACGTCGTGATGCAGGTCTGGGATGAGGGGCAGTGGCTGCAGAACTTTCAAATATATACGGCAACTTTCATGGAACTTTGCAAATTGCTTTCCCCAGCCCTGAAGCACAGAAATACCCAAATGAGACCTGCTCTGACAGTTGAGAAGCGAGTGAGGATAGCTCCATGGAAGCTTGCAACGCCAAACTGCTACCGGTCAGTCGGGAATCAGTTTGGAGCGTGTACATCTACCATGGGGGCTGCTGTGACCCAAGTAGCCAGGGCAATCAATTCACTTCTGCTAAGAAGGGTAGTGACTCTGGGAAATGTGCAGGACATAGTGGATGGCTTTCCTGCAATGGGGTTCCCTAACAGCGATGGGGCAATAGACGGAATGCAAATCCCTATCTTTGCACCAGACCACCTTGCCAACCAGTATATAAACCACAAGGGCTACTTCTCAATGGTGTTGCAAGCACTGGTGGATCACAAGGGCTGTTTCACTGACATCCACATAGGATAGTCGGGAAAGATACATGACGTGTGCATCCTTAGGAACTCCGGTCTCTTTAGAAAGTTGCAAGAAGGAACTTTCTTCCCAGACCGGAAAATTACCATTGGTGACGTTGAAATGCCAATAGTTATCCTTGGAGACCCAGCCTACCCCTTGCTCCCATGGTTCAGGTAGCTGTATAAAAGCAGCCTGGACAGCAGTAAGGAGCATTTCAACGATAGGCTGAGCAAGTGCAGAATGGTGGTAAAATGTGCCTTTGGACATTTAAAGGGGTGTTGGCGCAGTTTACTCACTAGGTTAGACCTCAACAAAAGCAATATTCCCATTGTTGCTGCTTGCTGTGTGCTCCATAATATCTGTGAAAGTAAGGGGAGAAAGTTTCTGGTGGGGTTGGGGGTTGAGGCAGATTGCCTAGCTGCCAATTATGAGCAGCCAGATACCAGAGCAATAAGAAGAGCACATCGAGGCGCACTGCATCTCTGAGAGGCTTTGAAAACCAGTTACATGAATGACTCAACACTGATGTGACAGTTCTGTGTGTTATTCCTTACCAAGCAGCCCCCTTTTTCGCATGTACTTCCCTGTAAACTAAACCCCCACTAATCACAGTGTGCACAATGAATAAAGAGCCTCTTGTCCTCAATCCACACATTTTTATTATGCTAACAAACACTGAACAAAGACAGCAATGAATAGCAAAGATAACCCAGGTCTAAGGTCCTGATAACACAGGGAAGGAGGGGCAAGGACATGTAGCTTATTACAACTGCACTGTCTAGCAATCAAAGCTGTGGAAATGAGAGCCTTCTGCTACATGAACCATCCCCTTGAGTTGAGTTCAAGGGATAACGGAGCTTCCCCCTTACCCCCCACACCCTGGATTCTAAAATGCCTGGAAGAGGAGGATATGGAACTTGGTGAGGAGGGCAGCTGGTTCATCATTGGGTGCAGTGGGACTCTAAGCCCTGGTCTACACTAGGACTTTAGGTCGAATTTAGCAGCGTTAAATCGATGTAAACCTGCACCCGTCCACACAATGAAGCCCTTTATTTCGACTTAAAGGGCTCTTAAAATTGATTTCCTTACTCCACCCCTGACAAGTGGATTAGCGCTTAAATCGACGTTGCCGGCTCGAATTTGGGGTACTGTGGACACAATTCGATGGTATTGGCCTCCGGGAGCTATCCCAGAGTGCTCCATTATGACCGCTCTGGACAGCACTCTCAACTCAGATGCACTGGCCAGGTAGACAGGAAAAGAACCGCGAACTTTTGAATCTCATTTCCTGTTTGGCCAGCGTGGCAAGCTGCAGGTGACCATGCAGAGCTCATCAGCAGAGGTGACCATGATGGAGTCCCAGAATCGCAAAAGAGCTCCAGCATGGACCGAACGGGAGGTACGGGATCTGATCGCTGTTTGGGGAGAGGAATCCGTGCTATCAGAACTCCGTTCCAGTTTTCGAAATGCCAAAACCTTTGTGAAAATCTCCCAGGGCATGAAGGACAGAGGCCATAACAGGGACCCGAAGCAGTGCCGCGTGAAACTGAAGGAGCTGAGGCAAGCCTACCAGAAAACCAGAGAGGCGAACAGCCGCTCTGGGTCAGAGCCCCAAACATGCCGCTTCTATGATGAGCTGCATGCCATTTTAGGGGGTTCAGCCACCACTACTGGTTTTCAAAGCTTCTCTGATGCGTACCGCGCCCTCCTGTGCTCTTCTAACCGCCCTGGTGTCTGGCTGCACGTAACCAGCAGCCAGGCGATTTGCCTCAACCTCCCACCCCGCCATAAACGTCTCCCCCTTACTCTCACAGATATTGTGGAGCACACAGCAAGCAGTAATAACAGTGGGAATATTGGTTTCGCTGAGGTCTAAGTGAGTCAGTAAACTGCGCCAGCGCGCCTTTAAACGTCCAAATGCACATTCTACCACCATTCTGCACTTGCTCAGCCTGTAGTTGAACAGCTCCTGACTACTGTCCAGGCTGCCTGTGTACGGCTTCATGAGCCATGGCATTAAGGGGTAGGCTGGGTCCCCAAGGATACATATAGGCATTTCAACATCCCCAACAGTTATTTTCTGGTCTGGGAATAAAGTCCCTTCCTGCAGCTTTTGAAACAGACCAGAGTTCCTGAAGATGTGAGCGTCATGCACCTTTCCCGGCCATCCCACGTTGATGTTGGTGAAACGTCCCTTGTGATCCACCAGAGCTTGCAGCACTATCGAAAAGTACCCCTTGCGGTTTATGTACTCGGCGGCTTGGTGCTCCGGTGCCAAGATAGGGATATGGGTTCCGTCTATAGCCCCACCACAGTTAGGGAATCCCATTGCAGCAAAGCCATCCACTATGACCTGCACATTTCCCAGGGTCACTACCCTTGATATCAGCAGATCTTTGATTGCGTGGGCTACTTGCATCACAGCAGCCCCCACAGTAGATTTGCCCACTCCAAATTGATTCCCAACTGACCAGTAGCTGTCTGGCGTTGCAAGCTTCCACAGGGCTATCGCCACTCGCTTCTCAACTGTGAGGGCTGCTCTCATCTTGGTATTCATGCGCCTCAGGGCAGGGGAAAGCAAGTCACAAAGTTCCATGAAAGTGCCCTTACGCATGCGAAAGTTTCGCAGCCACTGGGAATCGTCCCAGACCTGCAACACTATGCGGTCCCACCAGTCTGTGCTTGTTTCCCGAGCCCAGAATCGGCGTTCCACAGCATGAACCTGCCCCATTAGCACCATGATGCATGCATTGGCAGGGCCCATGCTTTCAGAGAAATCTGTGTCCATGTCCTGATCACTCACGTAACCGCGCTGACGTCGCCTCCTCGCCCGGTATCGCTTTGCCAGGTTCTGGTGCTGCATATACTGCTGGATAATGCATGTGGTGTTTAATGTGCTCCTAATTGCCAAAGTGAGCTGAGCGGCCTCCATGCTTGCCTTGGTATGGCGTCCGCACAGAAAAAAGGCGCGGAATGGTTGTCTGCCGTTGCTCTGACGGAGGGAGGGGCGACTGACGACACGGCTTACAGGGTTGGCTTCAGGGAGCTAAAATCAACAAAGGGGGTGCCTGTACATCAAGGAGTATTTCAGGCAGGACTTCACGGAGGGTTCCAATAAGAAATGGTGCACCTAAGTTATTGTTCTTATTGGAACAAGGAGGTTAGCCTGGCCTCTGATTGATACATGGCTAGATTTACCTCGCTGCACCTTCTCTGTGAGTGACTGCAGTGTGACCTAGAGGAATGAGTCCCCTAGACAGGGGAGGAGGCAAATGAGTTCAAAACAAATCTGGTCTATTTCTTGTTTTGACCCACTCCATCTATCTTTTACATCTTTGGCTGGCAGCAGACGGTGCAGAAGGACTGCATGCCATCCACATCTTATGGCTGCTTGGCAGAAGATGGTACAGTACGACTGCTAGCCATCCCCATCTCTTGCCTGCCTGGCAGAAGATGGTACAGTACGACTGCTAGCAGTCCGTATCGCCTGCCCGCTCACCATAAGACGGTTCAATAGGACTGACTGCAGGACTAAAGAGAATGACCTGGTCAAGTCACTCCAAATTTAGTCCCTGCGCCCATGTCTGCCCAGGCGCTCCCAGCCGACGTGGCCAGGAGCACCTCGGACACGACGAGGACGACTACCAATCGTATTGCACCGTCTGCTGCCAGAAGGCAATGGGTTGCTGCTACTGTGCAGCAAAGCTGTACCGCGTCTGCCAGCACCCAGGAGACATAGGGTGACGGTTACCTGAGCGGGCTCCATGCTTGCCGTGGTATGGCGTCTGCACAGGTAACTCAGGAAAAAAGGCGCGAAATGATTGTCTGCCCTTGCTTTCACGGAGGGAGGGAGGGAACGGGGGCCTGACGATACGTACCCAGAACCACCCGCGACAATGTTTTAGCCCCATCAGAGTGCTCCATTGTGACTGCTCTGGACAGCACTCTCAGATGCACGATTGTTTGCCGTTGCTCTGACGCCGGGAGGGGCGACTGAGGACACGGCTTACAGGGTTGGCTTCAGGGAGCTAAAATCAACAAAGGGGGTGGCTTTACATCAAGGAGTATTTCAGGCAGGACTTCACGGAGGGTTCCAATAAGAAATGGTGCACCTAAGTTATTGTCCTTATTGGAACAAGAAGGTTAGCCTGGCCTCTGATTGATACATGGCTAGATTTACCTCGCTGCACCTTCTCTGTGAGTGACTGCAGTGTGATCTAGAAGAATGAGTCCCCTAGACAGGGGAGGGGGGGAAGCAAATGAGTACAAAACAAATCTGGTCTATTTCTTGTTTTGATCCACTCCATCTATCTTTTACATCTTTGGCTGGCAGCAGACGGTGCAGAAGGACTGCATGCCATCCACATCTTATGGCTGCTTGGCAGAAGATGGTACAGTACGACTGCTAGCCATCCCCATCTCTTGCCTGCCTGGCAGAAGATGGTACAGTACGACTGCTAGCAGTCCGTATCGCCTGCCTGCTCACCATAAGATGGTTCAATAGGACTGACTGCAGGCAGGACTAAAGAGAATGACCTGGTCAAGTCACTCCAAATTTAGTCCCTGCACCCATGTCTGCCCAGGCGCTCCCAGCCAACGTGGCCAGGAGCACCTCGGACATGACGATAACGGCTACCAGTCGTACTGTACCGTCTGCTGCCACAAGGCAAGGGGTTGCTGCTACTGTGTAGCAATGCCGTACCGCGTCTGCCAGCACCCAGGAGACATAGGGTGACGGTTACCTGAGCGGGCTCCATGCTTGCAGTGGTATGGCGTCTGCACAGGTAACTCAGGAAAAAAGGAGCGAAATGATTGTCTGCCCTTGCTTTCACGGAGGGAGGGAGGGAACGGGGGCCTGACGATATGTACCCAGAACCACCCGCGACAATGTTTTAGCCCCATCAGGCATTGGGATCTCAACCCAGAATTCCAATGGGCAGCGGAGACTGCGGGAACTGTGGGATAGCTACCCACAGTGCAATGCTCCGGAAGTCGACTCTAGCCTCGGTACTGTGGAAGCACTTCGCCGAGTTAATGCACTTAATGCACTTAGAGCATTTTCTGTGGGGACACACACACTCGAATATATAAAACCGATTTCTAAAAAACCGACTTCTATAAATTCGACCTTATTCCGTAGTGTAGACATACCCTAAGGTCTAGCTGCCTTTCCTGCATCTCAACCAGACACCACAACATATCTGTTTGTTCCCCCATAAGCCACAATATCTCCTTTTGTGTGTTATGCTCTTGTTCCCCTCATGCTTTCCTGCCCTCTTCCTGTTCCCCGCATATGCTCTTGTGCGTATGCTCTCCAACAGTGTACGCTTCCATGCATTCAGCTGGGCCCTGTCAGTCTCGGAGGAATGCATCAAATCACAGAATATGTCTTCCCTTGTCCACTCTTTTCGCCTTCTAATCTGGGACAGCCTTTGTGCTGGTGTGGAGGAAGCACCCACAGACAAGGTTGCAGCTGTAAGGGAAAAAACCCCACAAGGGTAGCCTTACAGAACATACATTGTTGAAAACAGAAGGTTAACTCTTGCAACGAATGAAACACTTCACAGCAGTAAATACATTCCCTGAGGTACACGGCCATATTTTGTCTTTTAAAAGAAGAGCCTACCAGTAAGGTACAACACATGGCAGAGCACGGAGCAGCAGATTTCGGTTTGCAGGCAGTCATGGTAAGCACACAAGAAAGGGAAGGAGGTGCCAGGGCACACCTAGGGACATTTTTTGGTAGGGAACTCTTGGCACATAAACAGGCTTTTCCAGGGAGCACCCTTTGCGTAGCTGGACTGGCTGCCACTGTATCCCATTTGTTTACCTCAGATTAAACATTAACCACGAATGCATTTAACCCCTATAGTGTGATTACAAGTGTGCACTCACCAGAGGTGCGTTCCCCACCATCACAGTCCCGCAACTGTAGGTTCTGGGAGGGGACTGGCTCCTGCATTAGGAAAAGGTCCTGGCTGTCGGGGAGAATGGATCCTCCATTTGCCTGCTTCACATTCTCCTCCTCCTCCTCTTCCTCATCAACAATGTCCTCCTCGTTGTTCCCCGAGGCTGCCTGGGGCCCCTGGGAGGTATCCATGGAGAGTGTTGGGGTATTGGTGGGGCCCCCGCCTAGAATCTCATGCAGCTGCTCATAGAAGCGGCATGTCTGTGGGCTCAGAACCAGAGTGACTGCATGCCTGAACTGAAGTGCAGTGGAGTTGAAAGTGCTGTCCATAGCAGTCACATCGGAGTACTCTGGGACACCTCCTGGAGGCCAATCCCATCAAATTACACAGCGTTGTGTCTACACTATGCCTAATTCGACCCGGGAAGGTCGACTCTAGTGCTACGCCTCTCACAGAGGTGGAGTACAGGCGTCGATTTTACAAGCCCTTTAGGTCATCAGAAAGGGCTCAGTAGTGTAGACACGCACATTATAAATTCGACCTAACGCAGCATATGTCACTCTAATGCCGTAGTGTAGACCAGGCCTCAGTTCCTCACTCTCATTTGATAACATCAAAACCTAAGTTAGTTCCTTAGCTGTGAAGAAAGAGCAGGGAGGGACATAGAGAGGAGCAGTAGCTAGAAGAAACTTTCAAGTGATCTGGTTGCACGTGTCCAGGCAACCCTCTCCTCTCTCCCTCACTGCATTCAGCAACTTGAAGACCGCAATACACTGGACTTCACTGGCACGGGACGTGCTTAGTATGGAATAAAATGGTTATGGGAGATTAAAGAGGAATTTCTAAACTAAATATTTTCCTTTCAATGTACTATTCATTAGTTTTAAACACATGGAAACTTTGCTTGTAATAGACACATTGTAAATGTGATTGTTACTCTACAGGGAAAGTGAGAGCTGGCGGGTGTCAAAAGGAGCAGCAGGAGCTGTGCTTCTCTGTTATTTTAAAAGAAAATAATTATCCGCGCATTGTGTCAGGCCTTTTCCTCATCAGCTCGGCAAGGACTTTCAAAGTCAGTCATTTACATTTTGCAGTGCAACAATTCCAGGCTGCAGGAGTCTCACCAGCCAGCCAGCAGATCTATGCTGGAGTGAGAATTCACAGTACAAAACTGCGTATAACTTTCAAGTGCCCCATGACCAGGTAAACTGTAATTCATTTGTTAGTCACTAAATGAGGTTGTTGCTGTATAAAGCACTAATTGAAGACAACCCCTCCCCTAAAGACTTTACTTTCTAGTAAACAAATAGAGACTATGGGATGAAGTTGGAAGCCCAGAGGAAGCCTCAACATTGGATCAAAGAAAGTTCCCATAGCCCATCAGACCGGTGGCTCAGTTAGTCCAACATCCTTTCTTCAACAGCGGCTTCAAGATGCTTCAAGAAGGTGCAAGAAGCCTTGTAATGGATAATTATGGAATAACCTGCCCTCTGGGGGAAGGTTCTTGAAAACCCCAAGTATTTAGGCACTGAAGCAAGAGGGTTTATATCCTGTATAGTGTAATTGTGGTATAGGGAGTATGATCAAAAGCCAGAGGGCATGGTCAGAGTGCAGCTGCACCCCATGAGGTTAGGAGGAGCTGTGTTCGAGACAGAACAGCCCAGTCAGTGGCCCCAGAATATGCTTTTTTCCTCCCCACCCATTTCCCAAGTCAACAAGAATTTGGGCAGAACTGAGAATCAGACCAAATGTCTCCTCAGTCTGATCTAGAGATAGGCCTGAACCAAACCCCCCTGAATCTGGGGGAGGTCTGGATTAGAAATTGAGGGCTCAGACCCATCTCTCAGCTAAGCCTTAGGGCCTGTTAACAAGGAAAATTGACCATAACATGAGCTCCTGCTATGGTCAGTTTGCTTGTGCAGATGGGCTCCGGCTCAGACTGTTGGGGAGACACACGGTTAGCCCTACTTGTTATGGGTGGAGTACACAGAGGGGAACAAACTACACCTGCGGGAATTGTGCTACGAGCCTCTGCTGTAGGTTTCAGAGTAGCAGCCGTGTGAGTCTGTATCCGCAAAAAGAACAGGAGTACTTGTGGCACCTTAGATTTGTAGGTTTGATTCCCTCTGCCACTCTGGAGACAGCTGGGTTTTGGTGGAGGTGGCTGGAGAGCCACTTTCCTTTTTCTTTGTGTTGCTCCCAACATGTTTGGGACGCACCTGTCCCCTTGGGTGTGCTTCTGCCCAAGACAGCCACATGGTGTACACTCTCCTGTGAGATCTGATCACCCCCCCAAGAGACATCCCATGCATGCTCCCCTTCCTCTGTGAGACATCTGCTCCTCACCCACACAAGAGGTATTGTGGCTAAATCAGCCCATGAATAAGAGCCAAGTGCTTCCTCCTGTGGAGAACTAATCCCACCTCCGCCACTGACTCATTTTGTGGCCTTGAGCATATACTTAATGTCTCTGGCTGAGTCTCTACCAGCCTCTTTTCTGAAAGACTCCTCAACAGTGCTGAACCAAGTGCAGCTCTCGCAATGGTAAGAGCATTAGGATAGACCCTGCCGTCGTGTTATAACCACCATGTCATCTCATCCTGCTCAGAGCAGGTCGACCCAATGGTTGGTGGCTACTAGCACTTTGTCTACCTACAGCTGCCACTGGGGGAGCTGTGCAGGTATTAGCAATGGCAGGACATTTTTCAGAAAAAAATAGACTATTGTAGACAAGGCCCCTGTGTTTCCATTTCTATTTCCCCATCTGTCACAGGTGAATGCCACACATAGGTGCTAACCAGCAACAACGATGTGGGTGAAACCAGACAATCACTGTGCTCTCCAAAGAACTCACATAAGAAAATGATAAAAGACCCGATCACCTTTTACAAAGTGACTACTCCATATCTGACCTCTCAGTCTTCATCCTCACAGGAAATTTGCACAGCACTTTCAAAAGACAGGCCTGGGAGCTTAAATTCATAACTTTTCTAGACACTAAAAATCATGGACTGAACAGACACACTGGATTTATGGCTTATTACAACAATCTATAACCCATGAACAATCCTCTCCAGCTTCTCCCCCCTCTTCCTTTCTTCCCTATGACTAGAGGGGTGTTAACGGGTCACTTCAACTTGAATGGTCCCTTGAAATATGTGTTTACTTATGCTAAACAATCTGTTCCACCTTGTATTTAGCTGTGACACTCTGAGTACCTTTCCCAGACCTGAAGAAGAGTTCTGTGTAAGCTCAAAAGCTTGTCTCTCTCACCAACAGAAGTTGGCCCAATAAAAGATATGATCTCATCCACCTTGTCTTGCTAATATCCTGGGACCGACAGGGCTACAACATCACTGCGTATCACACTGGTGCTCTGAGGTTTATTTAGTAAATGTCTGTACTGTGTAGGGTGACCAGATAGCAAATGTGAAAAATTGGGACGGGGGTGAGGGGTAATAGGCGCCTATATAAGAAAAAGCCCTGAATATCAGGACTGTCCCTATAAAATTGGGACATCTGGTCACCCTAGTACTGTGCTGTGGAGATATACAATTATATGTAAATGCTGAGTTATTATATGGGCAGCTGCTCCAGGTGATAAACCTGCCCTCCCCATCATGTGCATCCCTAACACATTTGTTCTTTACGCAGGCCAGCCTCTGTCTATGCAGGTTTCCCTCCCTGCCATGCTTCAGGGGTGGGGTGGCTATTTTTTCCCTGCAGGGTGACTTCACAGAATTGCGTGCACACAAGAAAAGGAAAGGATAGCCTCTCCTGGCTCAACCTCCACTCTGTGCTCACTCTTTCACAAGGAGGAAAACCAAGAGAGGGCAGCATCTCCAAGTCCAATCCTTTGGTGTCCTAGAATCATAGAATATAAGGGTTGGAAGGGACCCCAGAAGGTCATCTAGTCCAACCCCCTGCTCGAAGCAGGACCAATTCCCAGTTAAATCCTCTTCTCTTTTAGGGGAGGTGATATTTCACAGCCATTTCTCCCCACTGTAGAGCATAGTGTTGGGGTGGGCGTGAATAGGTTCACGTAGCCAGATCCTCCCCACTCATTCATTGAAAAAGAGCTAAGTGAGGAAAGGCCTCACACATCTTCAGTGATGGAACCCTACCCACTATATCCCAAAAGTAGACCGAGACAAGACTTACTGTCTGTAAGGCCCAGTGCAAGAGTCTCCTCTTCAGCCAGGTCTTCCCCACGGTGGAGTTACATGATGGGTCAGCAATGTTGTCTCCTGGAAATGAATAGGAATCCTGGGCCATTCAAGAACACTGTTTAAAACAGAGAAGAAAGCTGGGTCCATCTTTAGGACACACAGAATGTCACTCTACATTTTGTATATGGTACATACATAATATGGTTATGGATGCATTAGAAATGGAGGGGTGGATAGAAAAGAATAGATAGGAGAGGAAGGGTGTTGTTCCTTTGAGATCTGAACTCAGGTAAACCGAAAAGATACCATTTCAGGGGAATAGCACAAGGTCTGCAAATAGTTATATGTAAGCTGAATTTTACTTGAAGAGGCAGAAAAACTCCAGGGTGGAAAGGAAGGGTCAGTGAAGGGTATTAGAGAAGGTGGGAGCAATGTTATAGCTACTAATTACTGCTGAGATAAAACGTTCTCTCTCTTAGAGGTTTCTATAGTGCTCAACCATAATGAGCTTCCATTGTCAATGCTTATAACTTTCTGAAAACTTATTTTTAAGAATAAAATTTCTCAGCTTTGGTCTCATCCCCAAAAGCAAAAATTATTTTAGATGGAAAGTTTTAATAAAATGTTGTTGTTGTCCCCCCCCCCCTTTTTTTTTTTTTTTTGAGTATTACAGAAGTGGTTGTCATCAGTGGAAAGATGGGTGTGTCCCCCCCCCACACACACACTTTTTTATCCCTGCTGATGGTTGTTTCCAAACTGCAGACTTGGCCCATACACAGTCCTGAATAAGGAATTCACCTTGTTGGAAGAACTTTTCATTAGCAGTAACAAAGCTGTTAATATTTGAAACTGAGCATGCCCAGTGCACTTTCTTCACTCGTTCAAGTATACACCAAAGTGCAATGTTTCCACGTGCAGAGAGGAAATTTGGGATCATCCTCACCTGTGATTCAACTCCATTTAAAATGGAGGCAGTGGGAAGTAAGGATTGCTTTGCACCTGGCAGTCAGTAAGCCCCAAAGAGCTTTTCTCATGGGACTCCTTTGTCAATAAATGCACTCTGCAGAGCTTGGCCCTTTTAGTCAGGTTGAGTCCTGCTTAACACCCTTTCCCTGCAGTAATTATCCTCCTTAACTTTAAAACTTGCCACCTGCACAGAGGCTTATAAAATTTTAAAGCTAATGCTCTAACAAACTCAACTAGCTCTCCAACAGATGTTTAAGTGCGTACTCAGATGAATAAATTATGGGCGTCCACAGAAGTTGCTATTGAGGAGGCAGTAGGTGGATGTTTTTGAGAGCAGATATAATTGATTTAAATTATAGTGTCCAGAGCAATCATCTGGGATTGTCTTTTGCTGTCTGGTCAAAATGTGAACTGCAGCATTCAATGATAATGTGATAACAGCAGTGGTGTGAGTGCAGACAACTTGTACTAGAGAGTCTGTCTGCAATTATTCCTACTTTCCCCTACTATATTTCTATTACTGATGGGCCCCCAAACTAATACCTGAACCTAGATGCCTGCAAAATGTAGAAGGGGGCAGATTTGGAATTTGATCCCCAATCTGAATCTGGCAGCTCTATCTCTAAAAGACAAACCAAAGCTCCCAGATACAAACAGCCCTGACCTTCAGGTGGAGGGAGGAAATCCAGGTTTAAATGTGAATTTTGTTACTTAGATCCATCACTTATTTTTATTTCTATCTAGGCCTTGGATTTTGTGCCTGTGCAATTGTATATCTGAAGTACTGTATCAAGGATACCAATCCCCTCTGCCATGTACATTGGCCAAACCGGACAGTCTCTATGCAAAAGAATAAATGGACACAAATCTGACATCAGGAATCATAACATTCAAAAACCAGTAGGAGAACACTTCAACCTCTCTGGCCACCCAATGACAGACCTCAAAGTGCCAATTCTTTGACAAAAAACTTCAAAAACAGACTCTAACGTGAAGCTGCAGAACTGGAATTAATTTGCAAACTAGATACCATCAGATTAGGCCTGAATAAAGACTGGGAGTGGTTGGGTCATTACAAAACCTAAACTTAATTTCCCCAATAAAAAGGAGAGGAGTACTTGTGGCACTTTAGAGACTAACAAATTTATCTGAGCATAAGCTTTCGTGGGCTACAGCTCACTTCATCGGATACAAACTAACACGGCTGCTACTCTGAAACCTGTCAATTTCCCCAAAACTAATTTCTCCCTACTGTTACTCACACCTTTTTGTCAACTGTCTGTAATGGGCCACTCTCTTACCACTTCAAAAGTTATTTCTCCTCCCTTGGTATCCTGCTGTTAATTGATTTATCTCGTTAGACTGACCTCACACTTGGTAAAGCAACCCACATCCTTTCATGTATTTATACCTGCTCCTGTATCTTTTACTTCATATATCTGATGAAGGGGATTCTAGCCCATGAAAACTTGTGCCCAAATAAATTTGTTAGTCTCTAAGATGCCATAAGGACTCCTCATTGTTTTTGCTGATACAGACTAACATGGCTGCCACTGAAACCAATCCCCTGTGCTCTCTTACTTTCTGTTTTGAATAATATGTTTATTGTATTTGTTAAAAAGAGCAGAGTGGTGGTCATCGGGACATATCTGATCCCATCTGCTTTTAAATGCTAAGCGGGAAAGTATGTGACTAAAGTTGCTTCCAAGGCTTGATATAATTATCATGGGACAAGACAATAACAACCACTGTGCCCATGTGGTTCCTTCCTGTAATGTTTGCTGTGTAGAGAGCAAAAGACCCAGCACATCCATTCAACTCCATTAACCTCCAAGGGAGTTTCTCCTGGTTTACACTGGTGGAAATGAGAGGAGAATCTCATGCCAAGAACCATGCAGGTTCTTGTGACTCAAGTTGCTGCTTGCAGGCCTCAAATGGGAAGTAATGTACAGATATAAAGTAGATTCTCCCCTAGCTTGCCAGGTCATACGTCCAGGAACAAGGAATGCAGGCCAGACTGGAGGTGGGGGAGGGGGGGCTGTATCCTGGAAAGTAGTGATGCTGAAAAGCATCCCAGGGTCCTAGTGGAGAGGCAGCTCAACATGAGCTTCCAGTTTGATGCTGTGGCAATAAGAGCTAAAGTGATCCTTGAATGTGTAATCAGGAGAGTAGTGAGTAGGGGGCTGATTTTACCTCTGTGTATGGTATTAGTGAGACAGATACTGGAACACTGCTTACAGTTCTGGTGTCCATGTTTTAAAAACGGGAGAGGATGCAGAAAAAAAGACACAAAAATGATCCGAGATCTGGAGAAAATATCTTCTAGTGAGAGATTAAAGAGCTCAACTTGTTTAGATTTTTCCAAAAGAAGACTGAGGTGACTTGATTACAGTACCATCACGGGGAGAAAATACTGGATACTAAAGTCAGAACAAGAACCAATGGTTGGAAGCTGAAACCAGACAAATCAAAATTAGAAATAAGACACAAACTTTTAATAGTGAGGGTGATTAGCCACTGGAACAAACTACCAAGGAAAGTGGTGGATCTCCATCACTTGATGTCCTCAGCTCAAGACGGGATCATAGAATCATAGAAGATTAGGGTTGGAAGAGACCTCAGGAGGTCATCTAGTCCAACCCCTTGCTCAAAGCAGGACCAACACCAACTAAATCATCCCATGTCAGGGCTTTGTCAAGCTGGGCCTTAAAAACCTCTAAGGATGGAGATTCCACCACCTCCCGAGGTAACCCATTCCAGTGCTTCATCACCCTCCTAGTGAAATAGTGTTTCCTAATATCTAAACTAGACCTCCAACACTGCAACTTCAGACCATTGCTCTTGTTCTGTCATCTGCCACCACTTAGAACAGCCGAGCTCCACCCTCTTTGGAACCCCCCTTCAGGTAATTGAAGGCTGCTATCAAATCCCCCCTCACCCTTCTCTTCTGCAGACTAAACAAGCCCAGTTTCCTCAGCCTCTCCTCGTAAGTCCTGTGCCCCAGCCCCCTGATCATTTTCATTGCCCTCCACTGGACTCTCTCCAATTTGTCCACATCCTTTCTGTAGTGGGGGGGCCCAAAACTGGACACAATACTCCAGATGTGGCCTCACCAGTGCCAAATGGAGGGGAATAATCACTTCCCTCGATCTACTGGCAATGCTCCTACTAATGCAGCCCAATATGCCATTAGCCTTCTTAGCAACAAGGGCACACTGCTGACTCATATCCAGCTTCTCATTCACTGTAATCCCCAGGTCTTTTTCTGCAGAACTGCTGCTTAGCCAGTCGGTCTCCAGCCTGTAGCAGTGCATGGGCTTCTTCTGTCCTAAGTGCAGGACTCTGCACTTGTCCTTGTTGAACCTCGTCAGATTTCTTTTGGCCCAATCCTCCAATTTGTGTAGGTCACTCTGGACCCTATCCCTACCCTCCAGTGTATCTACCTCTCCCCCCATCTTAGTGTCATCTGCTAACTTGCTGAGGGTGCAATCCATCCCATCATCCAGATCATTAATGAAGATGTTGAACAAAACCAGCCCCAGGACTAACTCCTGGGGCGCTCCGCTTGATACCGGCTGCCAACTAGACATCGAGCCATTGATCACTACCCATTTAGCCCGATGACCTAGCCAGCTTTCTATCAATCTTATAGTCCATTCATCCAATCCATATTTTTTTAACTTGCTGGCAATAATACTGTGGGAGGGATGCCTTTCTGGAAGATATGGTTTAGCCAAACACTAATTATTGGGCTCAGTACATGGCTAACTGGATGAAATTCTATGGCCTGCATTTTACAGTAGGTCAGACAAGTGGCTCTAGAAAAGAAGGACAGTCCTGTGGTTACAGCAGTAGCCTGGGATTCAGGAGACCCAGGTTCAATTCCCTGTTCTGCCACAGGCTTCCTGTGCCCTGGTCTACATTAGGACTTTAGGTCAAATTTAGCAGCATTAAATCGATGTAAACCTGCACCCGTCCACACGATGAAGCCCTTTATTTCGACTTAAAGGGCTCCTAAAATCAATTTCCTTACTCCACCCCTGACAAGTGGATTAGCGCTTAAATCGGCCTTGCCAGCTTGAATTTGGGGCACTGTGGACACAATTCAACAGTATTGGCCTCCGGAAGCTATCCCAGAGTGCTCCATTATGACCGCTCTGGACAGCACTCTCAACTCAGATGCACTGGCCAGGTAGACAGGAAAAGAACCGCGAACTTTTGAATCTCATTTCCTGTTTGGCCAGCGTGGCAAGCTGCAGGTGACCATGCAGAGCTCATCAGCAGAGGTGACCACGATGGAGTCCCAGAATCGCAAAAGAGTTCCAGCATGGACCGAACGGGAGGTACGGGATCTGATCGCTGTTTGGGGAGAGGAATCCGTGCTATCAGAACTCCGTTCCAGTTTTCGAAATGCCAAAACCTTTGTCAAAATCTCCCGGGGCATGAAGGACAGAGGCCATAACAGGGACCCGAAGCAGTGCTGCGTGAAACTGAAGGAGCTGAGGCAAGCCTACCAGAAAACCAGAGAGGCGAACGGCCGCTCCGGGTCAGAGCCCCAAACATGCCGCTTCTATGATGAGCTGCATGCCATTTTAGGGGGTTCAGCCACCACTACCCCAGCCGTGTTGTTTGACTCCTTCAATGGAGATGGAGGCAATACGGAAGCAGATTTTGGGGATGAAGAAGATGATGATGATGATGAGGTTGTAGATAGCTCACAGCAAGCAAGCGGAGAAACCGGTTTTCCCGACAGCCAGGAACAGTTTCTCACCCTGGACCTGGAGCCAGTACCCCCCGAACCCACCCAAGGCTGCCTCCTGGACCCAGCAGGTGGAGAAGGGACCTCTGGTGAGTGTACCTTTTAAAATACTATACATGGTTTAAAAGCAAGCATGTGAAAGGATTACTTTGCCCTGGCATTCGCGGTTCTCCTAGATGTACTCCCAAAGCCTTTGCAAAAGGTTTCTGGGGAGGGCAGCCTTATTGCGTCCTTCATGGTAGGACACTTTACCACTCCAGGCCAGTAACACGTACTCGGGAATCATTGTAGAACAAAGCATTGCAGTGTATGTTTGCTGGCATTCAAACAACATCCGTTCTTTATCTCTCTGTGTTATCCTCAGGAGAGTGAGATATAATTCATGGTCACCTGGTTGAAATAGAGTGCTTTTCTTCAGGGGACACTCAGAGGAGCCCATTCCTGCTGGGCTGTTTGCCTGTGGCTAAACAGAAATGTTCCCCGCTGTTAGCCATAGGGAGGGGGGAAGGTTGAGGGGGTAGCCACGCGGTGGGAGGAGGCAAAATGCGACCTTGTAACGAAAGCACATGTGCTATGTATGTAATGTTAACAGCAAGGTTTACCCTGAAAGAGTGTAGCCACTGTTTTATAAAATGTGTCTTTTTAAATACCGCTGTCCCTTTTTTTTTCTCCACCAGCTGCATGTGTTTCAATGATCACAGGATCTTCTCCTTCCCAGAGGCTAGTGAAGCTTAGAATGAAAAAAAAAAACGCACTCACGATGACATGTTCTCCGAGCTCATGCTGTCCTCCCACACTGACAGAGCACAGACGAATGCGTGGAGGCAAATAATGTCAGAGTGCAGGAAAGCACAAAATGACCGGGAGGAGAGGTGGTGGGCTGAAGAGAGTAAATGGCGGGCTGAAGAGAGTAAGTGGCGGGTTGAAGAGAGGGCTGAAGCTCAAATGTGGCGGCAGCATGATGAGAGGAGGCAGGATTCAATGCTGAGGCTGCTGGAGGACCAAACCAGTATGCTCCAGTGTATGGTTGAGCTGCAGCAAAGGCAGCTGGAGCACAGACTGCCACTTCAGCCCCTGTGTAACCAACCGCCCTCCTCCCCAAGTTCCATAGCCTCCACACCCAGATGCCCAAGAATGCGGTGTGGGGGCCTCCGGCCAACCAGCCACTCCACCACAGAGGATTGCCCAAAAAAAAGAAGGCTGTCATTCAATAAATTTTAAAGTTGTAAACTTTTAAAGTGCTGTGCTTAAAGTACTGTGTGACATTTTCCTTCCCTCCTCCACCACCCCTCCTGGGCTACCTTGGTAGTCATCCCCCTATTTGTGTGATGAATGAATAAAGAATGCATGAATGTGAAGCAACAATGACTTTATTGCCTCTGCAAGCGGTGATTGAAGGGAGGAGGGGTGGGTGGTTAGCTTACAGGGAAGTAGAGTGAACCAAGGGGCGGGGGGTTTCATCAAGGAGAAACAAACAGAGCTTTCACACCGTAGCCTGGCCAGTCATGAAACTGGTTTTCAAAGCTTCTCTGATGCGTACCGCACCCTCCTGTGCTCTTCTAACCGCCCTGGTGTCCGGCTGCGCGTAACCAGCAGCCAGGCGATTTGCCTCAACCTCCCACCCCGCCATAAACGTCTCCCCCTTACTCTCACAGATATTGTGGAGCACACAGCAAGCAGTAATAACAGTGGGAATATTGGTTTCGCTGAGGTCTAAGCGAGTCAGTAAACTGCGCCAGCGCGCCTTTAAACGTCCAAATGCACATTCTACCACCATTCTGCACTTGCTCAGCCTGTAGTTGAACAGCTCCTGACTACTGTCCAGGCTGCCTGTGTATGGCTTCATGAGCCATGGCATTAAGGGGTAGGCTGGGTCCCCAAGGATACATATAGGCATTTCAACATCCCCAACAGATATTTTCTGGTCTGGGAATAAAGTCCCTTCCTGCAGCTTTTGAAACAGACCAGAGTTCCTGAAGATGCGAGCGTCATGTACCTTTCCCGGCCATCCCACGTTGATGTTGGTGAAACGTCCCTTGTGATCCACCAGAGCTTGCAGCATTATCGAAAAGTACCCCTTGCGGTTTATGTACTCGGCGGCTTGGTGCTCCAGTGCCAAGATAGGGATATGGGTTCCATCTATGGCCCCACCACAGTTAGGGAATCCCATTGCAGCAAAGCCATCCACTATGACCTGCACATTTCCCAGGGTCACTACCCTTGATATCAGCAGATCTTTGATTGCGTGGGCTACTTGCATCACAGCAGCCCCCACAGTAGATTTGCCCACTCCAAATTGATTCCCAACTGACCGGTAGCTGTCTGGCGTTGCAAGCTTCCACAGGGCTATCGCCACTCGCTTCTCAACTGTGAGGGCTGCTCTCATCTTGGTATTCATGCGCCTCAGGGCAGGGGAAAGCAAGTCACAAAGTTCCATGAAAGTGCCCTTATGCATGCGAAAGTTTCGCAGCCACTGGGAATCGTCCCAGACCTGCAACACTATGCGGTCCCACCAGTCTGTGCTTGTTTCCCGAGCCCAGAATCGGCGTTCCACAGCATGAACCTGCCCATTAGCACCATGATGCATGCATTGGCAGGGCCCATGCTTTCAGAGAAATCTGTGTCCATGTCCTGATCACTCACGTGACCGCGCTGACGTCGCCTCCTCGCCCGGTATCGCTTTGCCAGGTTCTGGTGCTGCATATACTGCTGGATAATGCGTGTGGTGTTTAATGTGCTCCTAATTGCCAAAGTGAGCTGAGCGGCCTCCATGCTTGCCTTGGTATGGCGTCCGCACAGAAAAAAGGCGCGGAATGATTGTCTGCCATTGCTCTGACGGAGGGAGGGGCGACTGACGACACGGCTTACAGGGTTGGCTTCAGGGAGCTAAAATCAACAAAGGGGGTGTCTTTACATCAAGGAGTATTTCAGGCAGGACTTCACGGAGGGTTCCAATAAGAAATGGTGCACCTAAGTTATTGTTCTTATTGGAACAAGGAGGTTAGCCTGGCCTCTGATTGATACATGGCTAGATTTACCTCGCTGCACCTTCTCTGTGAGTGACTGCAGTGTGACCTAGAGGAATGAGTCCCCTAGACGGGGGAGGAGGCAAATGAGTACAAAACAAATCTGGTCTATTTCTTGTTTTGATCCACTCCATCTATCTTTTACATCTTTGGCTGGCAGCAGAGGGTGCAGAAGGACTGCATGCCATCCACATCTTATGGCTGCTTGGCAGAAGATGGTACAGTACGACTGCTAGCCATCCTCATCTCTTGCCTGCCTGGCAGAAGATGGTACAATACGACTGCTAGCAATCCTCATCTCTTGCCTGCCCGGCAGAAGATGGTACAGTACGACTGCTAGCAATCCGTATCGCCTGCCTGCTTACCATAAGATGGTTCAATAGGACTGACTGCAGGATTAAAGAGAATTGCCTGGTCAAGTCACTCCAAATTTAGTCCCTGCGCCCATGTCTGCCCAGGCGCTCCCAGCCGACGTGGCCAGGAACACCTCGGACACGATGAGGACGGCTACCAGTCATACTGCACCGTCTGCTGCCAGAAGGCAATGGGTTGCTGCTACTGTGTAGCAAAGCCATACCGCGTCTGCCAGCACCTTGGAGACATAGGGTGACGGTTACCTGAGCGGGCTCCATGCTTGCCGTGGTATGGCGTCTGCACAGGTAACTCAGGAAAAAAGGCGCGAAACGATTGTCTGCCCTTGCTTTCATAGAGGGAGGGATGGAACGGGGGCCTGACGATATGTACCCAGAACCAACCGCGACAATGTTTTAGCCCCATCAGAGTGCTCCATTGTGACTGCTCTGGACAGCACTCTCAGATGCACGATTGTTTGCCGTTGCTCTGACGCAGGGAGGGGTGACTGACGACACGGCTTACAGGGTTGGCTTCAGGGAGCTAAAATCAACAAAGGGGGTGTCTTTACATCAAGGAGTATTTCAGGCAGGACTTCACGGAGGGTTCCAATAAGAAATGGTGCACCTAAGTTATTGTTCTTATTGGAACAAGGAGGTTAGCCTGGCCTCTGATTGATACATAGCTAGATTAACCTCGCTGCACCTTCTCTGTGAGTGACTGCAGTGTGACCTAGAAGAATGAGTCCCCTAGACGGGGGAGGAGGGAAGCAAATGCATACAGAACAAATCTGGTCTATTTCTTGTTTTGATCCACTCCATCTAGCTTTTACATCTTTAGCTGGCAGCAGACGGTGCAGAAGGACTGCATGCCATCCACATCTCATGGCTGCTCGGCAGAAGATGGTACAGTACGACTGCTAGCAATCCTCATCTCTTGCCTGCCCGGCAGAAGATGGTACAGTATGACTGCTAGCAATCCGTATTGCCTGCCTGCTCTCCATAAGACGGTTCAATAGGACTGACTGCAGGCAGGACTAAAGAGAATGACCTGGTCAAGTCACTCCAAATTTAGTCCCTGCACCCATGTCTGCCCAGGCGCTCCCAGTCGACGTGGCCAGGAGCACCTCGGACATGACGATGACGGCTACCAGTCGTACTGCACCGTCTGCTGCCACAAGGCAAGGGGTTGCTGCTACTGTGTAGCAATGCCGTACCGCGTCTGCCAGCACCCAGGAGACATAGGGTGACGGTTACCTGAGCGGGCTCCATGCTTGCCGTGGTATGGCGTCTGCACAGGTAACTCAGGAAAAAAGGCGCGAAACGATTGTCTGCCCTTGCTTTCACGGAGGGAAGGAGGGAACGGGGGCCTGACGATATGTACCCAGAACCACCCGCGACAATGTTTTAGCCCCATCAGGCATTGGGATCTCAACCCAGAATTCCAATGGGCAGCAGAGACTGCGAGAACTGTGGGATAGCTACCCACAGTGCAATGCTCTGGAAGTCGACTCTAGCCTCGGTACTGTGGAAGCGCTCCGCCGAGTTAATGCACTTAATGCACTTAGAGCATTTTCTGTGGGGACACACACACTCGAATATATAAAACCGATTTCTAAAAAACCGACTTCTATAAATTCGACCTTATTCCGTAGTGTAGACATACCCTGTGTGACCTTAGAAAAATTACATAAGCCTGGATCTTCAAAGACATTTAGGGCCCTGATTCCCATTAAAACTAAGACCTCCATAATTGGGATGTAGCTTCCCCCTCACTAAAACTGGGCTCATTGCCCACTTCTCTACCACCCAGGGCTGTGGTGAGGATAAATACATTGCAGCTTGTGAGGTACTCAGATACTATGGTAATGAGGGCCATACAACTACCTTGGATGGATCCAATAGTCCCTTTGGCCTTAAAATCTCTGGGATTTACAGGTAGCCCTGCTGCCTTTATCTGCAGAAGTCCTGGATGCTATTATTTGCTGAAACGGATTCTTTAGCCATAATATGTTCACGGCAGTTCTGGCAGCGTTTTAGGGCCTTCTGAAACACAAAAGACAGTAACGGTCAATAAGAGTGATCCTCAATTTGTTGTTCACTCTCTTCGATACCATTCTGCAGTCTGTAATGTTCACATCAGGTTTGCAGGTTATATTTAGTCTAGCCAGAGCTGTCTTCTTCACCAGCCCTTTCCAAACTGATGGCACATTCACTCGAGGTCCCTATTTGCAGCAGCCCAGAACTTTATGAAACAAGAGGTGATTGGGTAGGACTCTTATAGGAGCAAACATTATTAAGCTGGAGCCTCACGAGAACTTCAAGTCTGACCCCCATGCCTCCTCCCGCCGCCACTTTGGCGGGTGTGGGCTGAAATCTCAGATTTAAATCCCCAGATCCAAATCCACCCCTATGTTGTTGGTACTGGGTGGGATCCAAAGCTGGAAGAGGTCTATTTTCTGGTCCTGGTTGAGATGCAGCCCAAGATTATTACTAGTCACATGCCCAGTTGTATGCCACGCACTTCACAGAAGCATAGTCCTTGCCCAGAAGAGAGAAAGCAGTGGCAATCTTTTTGTGAGATCAGCTGTTCTCATATTTCCGCAACATGGGCTGAAATCTTGAATAACTGCACAGGTGATTTTGGTGCTGTTGCCCAAATCTATTCCAGATCAGATCGGCATCTTCTGGCCTGCCTAACTATTAATGTCATTACTCTGGGGACTGAAATTTCTCATTAGTGTAACACTAAGGTTGAGATTTTGGATGCACAGAAGTCAGGAAAGGCAGGGCCCAGTCCTTGGGCCTGACTACACTGTTTGTCCCAGGACACAAGGGGAGAGGGAAAGGGGACACTATGCTCCCCTTGCACTCCCCCAAGTTACAGCCTGCCAGGGCCAGTTCACCCCCAGCGTAAGGCAGGGCAGCCTCTTAGCTGCTCTAACTTCCTCTGGTTGATAATGGCCTCAAAGGGGACAATTCACCTGGTGATCTAGGGCTACATTTTATCATGCAGGAGCCCTGCAGAAGAGATCTCAAGTTGGTCATTCTGTCATACGTGAGCTAGATTTTGGAGACCATCTTGTGTGTGATGTCACCATAAACTAAAACACCCACATTCAGCACTGAACGTACATTTTACCAGTAAATTGTATCAAATTGAAAATCTGCTCAACAGTAATTATGAGACTTCAGACATCAGTATTAAATACACATACTGTATCAACATGAAACGTATCAGCTGTTACACACCCCACTGTAAACTAAGGAGCAAGGCACAGCCAAAGCACATGTCAAAAAGCCCATTGGCAGCACATGTAAAACCCTGTTTGTCCAATATTAACGTTCTCTACAAACGTCAAATAAGGGAAAGACTCACTCGTGTTCTTCAGCTGCTTTTGGGCCACTCCATAACCACAATTAAACTGCTGATCAGACCAGGTTGACAGTTGTTTTCCACCAGTCCCCCCTTAGCCTGACAGCTATCCCGCCTCCAGCAGCCCTGACAGATATCCCGCTTACTGCAGCCCCCAACACCTCAGCAGCACCAGGCACAGCCCCCAACATCTCCAGACCCCAATAGCTCACCCACAACTTTCCCCCAGCCCCTCACCCACCACCTCCGGGACCTCCCTGGCCTCTCACCATGGCGCCCCTGGCTAAGCACTCTGCTCCCATCCTGGGTTAGGGGAGTTGCTCCCATTCCTGGCCACCCCGCAGCTCTGCTTGCTCCCATTGCCTGCCCCGCACTCACAGAGCGCAGGCGAAATTTGCATGCTGAGTGTTGTTATGACCTGGCACCCAGGCTTGCACGCCACTCTGGTTTGGCCTGGTTGGTCACCCCCTATCATGACAGAGGGGCAGCTGGGCCAAATCTGAGCACTGTTGCAACCCCATACACCAAGTCGCAAAGCTGCTCACTCAAATTTGGCCCGGATGCCCTCCCCCGCATCATGATGGAGGGGAAGCTGGGCCAAATTTGAGTGGCATTGCAACACCATGTGCTGGGGAAGTGCTGGAGCACTGCTCTGTTCTGGATTTCAGGGGCCAGAGCAATGCTCTGGACTGCTCCAGCACCACTACAGTCCTGTTACACCGGCCAGGAACCTGCAACAGCACTCTAACCCTGACCCCTCCCAGTGACACACTGCCAGCATACCCCCTACACAGGAGGGGGCTGGGAGGGAATGGTGCAGCATGGATTCTGACAACTCTACGCCAGCCAGGGAGTCCTCCAGGCCAGGGAGAGTGCCAGCTGCCTTGTTAGGGCAGCTGCACAAGCCTTTTATACCACCAGAGCAGTGCCAAGGGGCCAGATTGGAGCCCAGTGTCTGGTCCTCAGAGTTAAAGTTTTCTCAGAAACGCTGGGCCTGACTGTGATCTCATTTACTCCACTATAGACCAGGAAGCGTGGAAGCCAGTGGAATGACACCAGTGTAAAGGTGGCGAAAGTGAGGTCAGAATCAGGCCCTGCGCTCTGCCTCCTTGCGTGTCACAGGACTTTCATCAGCTGATCATACAAACTTTGTACTTGGTGTTAGTGACTTGAGAGAGCCCCTCCCGCACGGCCTGCTAAACCTATTGAGATCAGTGCCCCATTTCCAAAAGTACACAACCTGAGGACCTCAACACATTAAGGATATTTTTTCCAGGCACAGAATAGACTCATTCCAGCAACTGCACCTAATAGAAGTTTGTTTTCCAAGTGGCAGTTCCTCCCACTTTGATTATGCAAAGGCGTTGTGTTTAGCTGGGGAAACAGACAGACTCCCAGTGTCCAGCTTCTCACCAGTACGTTCACATCTCGTGCATGGGGTTTATCACTAGCACACGTCCCTGCCCATTGCTCAATTTCCTGACAATGAAAATCTCAGCGTTAATGATATTCTTTGCTCTTCTCAGACGCCTGCCATGTGAGGAGCTCAAAGTATTTCACAGCTGTTAATTGCTTGATTCCTGCCTGAGTCATGCTGGTGTAAATCTTGACGTCAGCACGGTTATTCCGGCTTTACACCAGGCCCAGAAGATTAGAATCTGACGCTAGTGGACCCCTGTGAAATGGGCAAGTATTTTATGTGGGGAAACTGAGGCACAGAGCGGATAAATGACTCGTTCACACAGGGAATCTGATCTACAGCTGCGACCAGGAGCAGCTATCCTCCCTCCCAGCCTGCTGCTCTAACAATGGCTGGGCAGGTGGGGACTTGGTATGAATGTAGTTTTTGCATCTCATAAATAGTTGAAACTCTAATGCTCACGCTGCCTTAGATATTACAGCTCACACCATGCACTGCCTCTGAACCAATGTCCTTCCTCAGCTGCTTACAGCCTGCTGGCAATGAGGACAGTCATACTCGTAAGAACACCTCCTCTAGATCTCTCTCCTCCTGTCTCAGAGGCAACGAGCTCAAATAATGCAGAGCACAGAAAAATGATTCATACAGCCCAGGAGAGAACACCCAACACACCACAACAGCCAAAGGGGATGGGCCTATCCAGCCATTAAAATGCCCTTTCAGGCCTCAGAGCAGAGATCCAGAGCCCAGGCAAACATTCACCTCCTGTCTGCAAGCACAGCATGTTTACATAGGGTGTGGGAGGGCTGCTCAAAGGGAAGGCAGGGAGAATGAGATCAGAAAAGAAGGGGCAGGGGTACCAGAACTGCAGCCTGGGGAAGGTATTGAGACCAAGACGAACTCCCCCCTCCCTGGGATAGGGCTATAAGGGGGCCCCGGGTGGGGGGGAGGTGGGGAACTGGAGTTAAATCCTTCCCAGCTCCAGGTTTAAGCAGTTGATAGGTCTTTAGTTTGAAATGCATGTGTGTGTGTACAGAGGGGCCTCAGTCCTGATTGGGGCCTCTGGGTGGTACCATAATAACAGCAATGGATGTGAGGGTTGTGAAGGGCTTGGAGACGAAAGGCGCTCCATTATAATGGAAGCAGCTTGATGGAAAGCTGCAGCAAGACTTTGCTGCTGCCCAGCGATGCCTGATTTCCTGAATTATACTGAAACAGTGTGAAGAAGATACACCCCTCCGCCTGCTGCAGGGGTCTGGCACTTTCCTCTGTAGCATCTGGTGCTGCTGGTCACTGTTGCTGACAGGGTACTGGACTTATGTGGACCCCCAGTCTGGCAATTCCTCCATGGTCATGAGTAATTCTGACCCTCTCCCTCAAATCCTCTGAAAAAACAGCATGGAACAGGAATGGCAGAGTAGCTGTCAGGCTAAGGGGGGACTGGTGGGAAACAATTGTCAACCTGGTCTGATCAGCAGTTTAATTGTGGTTATGGAGTGGCCCAAAAGCAGCTGAAGAACACGAGTGAGTCTTTCCCTTATTTGACGTTTGCAGAGAACGTTAATATTGGACAAACAGGGTTTTACATGTGCTGCCAATGGGCTTTTTGACATGTGCTTTGGCTGTGCCTTGCTCCTTAGTTTACAGTGGGGTGTGTAACAGCTGATACGTTTCATGTTGATACAGTATGTATATTTAATACTAATGTCTGAAGTCTCATAATTGCTGTTGAGCAGATTTTCAATTTGATACAATTTACTGGTAAAATGTACGTTCAGTGCTGAATGTGGGTGTTTTAGCTTATGGTGACATCACACACAAGATGGTCTCCAAAATCTAGCTCACATATGACAGAATGACCAAATTGAGATCACTTCTGCAGGGCTCCTGCACGATAAACTGTAGACCTAGATCACCAGGTGAATTGTCCCCTTTGAGGCCATTATCAACCAGAGGAAGTCAGGGTGGATATGGCAAAAGCAATATTTAGAGAAACACTAGAAACACTTTCTCATCTATGGGAGCTTGGTGAAAAAGCAAGAGTGGTCTTATTGGGAAGTGGGACATACACGGTGTTGAGGAAAGGTCTTATGACTCATTGTCTCCACTGGGAAGTGGATACACACAGAATGAATAAATAATAACACCTAGCTCTTTTATAGCTCTTTTCTTTAGTAGATCTCCGGTATAAGAAAGCCAGGACTTGATTCTTCATGCCACCCATAAGTTGCTACTACCATAGGGAGAACAGAACTGCAACAGCCAACTGTATATTAGTACCATTCCAGGAAGGAGTTCCATTCCCTTCTCAAAGGATTGGTCCCCTCAGGTCAGGGATGGGGTCCACTGATGGTGTGCAGAAGCCTGACACTGAATTCCCTGTGAATACCACATGGTTCACCTGCTACTGAGGATTTCAGGCTACAGGAAACCTCAGAGATGACGATAAACCTGGAGAGAGGAAACAGCCACAGGTGAAGAAGTGAAATCAGCTGAGCCCCTGAGCTGAAGGGGAAGTCAAGGGCAAATAAGAATCTGGCTACACACAAATCTACTCCTGCTGAAATGCAGGAGGCAAAAGGTCTTTATGAAGCCCTCAAAGTGCCAAGTCCTCAGTGTACCCTATCCTGCTTCCAGTGGCTCTCCTGAGTGCTGAGCCGGGCATTACAGAGTGACTCCAGCCAGCCCAGAAGTCAAGGGCTGAGCTAGACCAAGCCAGCTAGATGCCTGTGCAGCAGTGCTAGGAAAGTACCAAGATTTTTTGCCTATTAAACAGCTATGCCCAGGGAAAAGCTGGACACACCTGAGAACTGCCTGCATTACAATAACCCTCTGCTTGTAGAACTCCAGTGGATAGAAGGTAAAGGTAAATCTATAAGCCTCCCCTCTGTTGTAGGCTTATAGATTTACTTACAAAAAACTTCATATTTCCCTAGTGCTGCACAGACATTAGCTAATTAATCCATTTAATAGAGATCATCTCTTGGCTTGCACTGGGAGAGAGGAAAGAAGGCAGAGAAGGTCGGCACTGACCTGAATGGGGAGCCTAGCTGCACTTGGCAGAATGTCATTTTCAGACACTGGCCTGAGACGAGCAGGTTTCCATTTGTTTGTTTCCTTTTTAATAAATTCAGCCATTTCCTTGGCTTAGTGTTCTGGGCTGTGGATACACTTAATCTCTTCTCTCGGGTAATGAACTGCCCACATGACTTGTGTTGGGATCACTTACTGGGCACTCCTTTCTATCTCTCTGATAACTAGCGTGCTGCTCATCTCCAGGGCTTAGCTCGGGAGGGTTTCTGATTTCACCCCCAGGTAGCTTTTCTTTGCCACTGTTCTTGTTTCAGTGGGCTTGGGAAGAATTCCGATCTCAGAATCCCAATTAGCTTGGCCTTTGGGCTGTGTATCAATGGAAATCATTTGGATGTTCTCTCCAGGAGGTGGGGTCAGGGTAGGTAATCTAATTTTTTAAAATAAATTATACAAGTAGCTGGATTGCAGTACTTTTTTTTTGGCAATTGTGTTGAAACTCAGTACTGTCAGGGTTGAGTTTATCAGTTCCGGGTTGCTCACAATTGACTGTTGTTTTTTATATCGACATTGTAGCCACAACAGATCTGGAGAGGGGTCATTAGATAATGACTATGACAGATCATCAGACAGAACAGACGGCGATTTAGTGTTAAATGCACAGCTTCAGATACAAAGACTTACTTTGTATTGTAATAACCCATATTTTCTGTGGAGAACAACAGACATTTCCTGGCTACGACCTTCCCCCCTTCATAATAAACTCCCAATAGCTCATTTATCGGTGAATGTGTTCTTTGGTAAGGCAGAAAATTTGGGGGCTGGGAGCTGGCAGTGGATTCTGCTCCAATAATGTCATTGTAGCGGAATGGTCACCTGCTCCAGCCTTAAAGGGCTTAAAACAGCCCAGGAGAGGGCTGTGGCTGGGAGCAAGCAGTTCCCAGGCTGACTGAGGAAGTAGGCTCAGCTGTAGCCATGCCCCAATAAGGCCTCAGCTGGCCTTTATAAGAGGGCAGTTGGCCAGGAGCAGACAAAGCCTCCTTTAATTGTGGAGGGAGATGGGCCTGGCTGCTGGGGAGCTTGAGAAGGTACCTGGAGAGGAGCAGGGCTGGGGAAGGCCAGAGGAGGCAGGAGGCTCCAGACTGGAAAAGCCCCAGACTGCAAGCCTGGCAGATGGCCTAAGCCAGGGTATTGGGGTTGCAACAGGGCAGCCCATAGAGAGGCACCAGGTCCAAACCCCCCTTGCCTGTGATGATTGGTTTATACACTGCAGTTTGCCCCAGTGTGCAGGGGCTCAATGGTGACTGGCAGTAGCCAAAGACTGAGGCGTGGTGGGGATAGTGGGTGGGGGTTCCCTGGGGAGGGAAGACCCAAAGACTGTGGGAGTACTGCCAGGGGGCAGCACCCTGGGTAAAAGGGGCACTGGAGTCTTGGAGGGCCATGGGAGGCCAGCAGCAGTGAGACACTGGCTTGCAGAGGGTTCTCTGGAAGTGCTAATTTCCTGAGAGACCAGCAGGAGGTGCTGCAGGGGTGAGTCCCGCACTGTGACAGTTAAGTGTCTTTTCCTCTTGCTTGGCTCACAGGCCAGGTGTGGCTGGGAACTGAGGGATGCATGCTTTGGGTGCCATCATTACTTGGTGCTCTTTCAATTTGCTCCTCTTGAGAGAACAATTCTTTGCTTTCATGTGATGTCTGCAGAGGTGCAGTTTCTTGGAAGTCTGCCCATGTTCATGCCTTTCTGCTGTGCTTTTGGTATCTATGGCTGGCAGCCAGCATTGGAGAACTGATGGTTTACTCACATCAGGAAAATGCAGAGTTGGGCACCTGAGCTACACACTATTTGTGAGCAGACATCTGCCTTCAAAGCACAGATGGTCCCTGATGCACCTCTGATTTACTAGGAGCTCCTTTCTCTCACTGCATTGAGACTTGAAAGTGAGGTACATAATTATGATTTTGTATTGACCATAACTGGCCAGCAGCTCATGGATATCCACACAATGCCCATGAAACTTTCGCTCCTTGGATACACTGTTTTCAAAGCAAAATTTGGGGCAGTTCCCTTTGGTTGCACCAACGTCCTAGTCAGGCATTGGCAGGGCTTAGCCCTGTACATTTCAAATAGAAGATGTGAAGCTTAGCTTTGGAACTGGATCCTACTCTAAACTTCTCCAAAGTTCAGGGTTGTTCAGAGCCTGTATTTCAGTTCAGGTCCATCTCTGCTATAAAGAGAGGCTTTAACACGGCTGCTGAAAAGAGAACGGTTGCTGCTGCTCGTTGCGTTGCTTTTCACCCCTCATTCCTGCAATTCTGTATGGCTAAAGGTTTCCCTTCAGTGCTCCGCTTCTGCTGCTGCTGGACCCTTCACTGGAAGTATAATCCTGGGTTTATGACTCCATAACTTGTTGCCAGGGGAACAGCCATAATGTCACGTTCCCCAGAATGATCCCATTGCCTGCTCAACTATGAGAAGCCGAGACTGGCTGGGGAGGCAGCAAACTTACCTTTTCAGCCACAAATAAAAATTCTTATCTAGGAAAAAGGAAGTTCTTTACATTTAAAAAAAAAAGTGAAACATCAGGACTCCTGTTTGGAAAAATGTTTTTTAAATATAACTGAATCAGGATGTTTGCAGACGGCTCTGGAGCAGACTTCCCCAAAGCTCAAGGGCGTTTTGACTCTAGGCCTCAGCTTGGGCCTCTCTCTAATGTGAAGGTTTTCCAAAGAATGGCAGCTCACCTGCTCAGCTCCTTAGTGCTTTGCATCCCCAGGCTCCTGGGTTTGAAAGAGTAGACTAGCCACCTAAGAGAGAGAGGGCTGAGTCTGCTTTCTGACTGGCAGGCTTTGCAACAGAGATTCGTGTGAGAGTTGAGGAGTCCTGCCTCTTGCTGTGGATCACCCATAAAGCTGCTGTGACTTGAGCTGGCCCTTGTATATCTCATTTGTGGTGGAGGTGGGGAAAGCACTGGTGGCACGACTGGGCTGCCTCTCACAAAAGGCAGTGCAGAGGCCTCCTCCTGTCTTTGGTTTGACGAGGTAGCAGATTTTCATTGTTGTAGGCCGCTTGTGTTGAACATTTCCACTTTTCCCCACAGCCTGACTATTCCTCTCCCACCCCCCACCCCGGCCCCCCGTCAGCTCTAGGCTATTTGTCTTTTTAGAGGTCACCCACCACAGTCAATCAAACCAAAATTGTTATCTTTTAATTATAAATTCTTGAACTGCAGCCCAAATGCCTTGGTAAGTGTTTAATAAATAAAATTATTACAGGCCTGCTAGATACAAAGAAGTAGTTGCCTCTGAGTGAGCATGTAGCACAGAATAACATCCAATCAGTGATCTATGTCCACAGTGGCTTCTGATCTGGGACACTGTTGCCAACTTTAGATACTCTATTAGAAGCAGACCTGAAATCCAATCAGAATTGACCTCTTAAACTCTCTGTAGAATGCTGCTCCTGGCCACCCCCCACTCCCCCAACCAAACCAAAACAAAAACCTCAACCCCCTGATTTTTGGGGAGTGCTTGGATTTGGAGATGGATTTTCATCCATGGGTTTGGAGAGCATTTAGATCAAGCCTGTCACTTGCCAAATGTGAATAACTCTTCTCAAGTAGCCTGATCTGCTTATTTTTTTTATCTACATAATGCCAGATTCGATCATCCACCCTGGGGTGGAGCAGTCCCTTCCTCCACAAGTCGTGCCAGTGGAGTCTGTGGGGTTTGATCAGCTTTCACTTACTCATTTTACGTAGGTGTAACTATCTGGACTTCAGTGACATTCCGCATCAGGGAGATGAGAACGAGGCTGTCTGGGTCTGTCTGCAGAACAAGGCGCTAGTCAGTGAGTAAGGGTGGCAGAATGTGTCTTGCTCTCTTGAAAACCTCAAGAGGAGGTAAAAGGAGCGATGTTTCTCTGACCGTCTCACAGAGGGGACGGTGAGCCTTCTCTTGATTTTTCTAGGGTTCCTGTGTGGTCACTGCTTAGTGAAGAAACTCTCCACAGGCAGTAACAGGCCCACAGGGCAGACCCCTCATGGCAAAAGCAGGGGGCTGATGTGACCCCAAAGTGTCATTCTGAAGTAGGGACCCCAGTAGATGCTGGTGGATCCAGCCATGCACAGGTCTCAACACTTCTTCTCTGGGAGAAGAGGGACGGAAGGGCATTGACGGGGAGCAAAACTTATTTTAAGCTGGAAACTGCTGGCTGTACTGCTTCTGTCAGAGTGGGAGAAGCCATTTCTTTGCTGGCACAGGTGCAACCTGGCACAGCTCCGCTTCTGGGAGCAGCAGACAGGAAGAGGAGCTCGTAGGCAGGAGGCTTTCATTAAAGATTAAACAGCAGGGATGGACGATGCAAGGAGCATTTACAGCAGGACAGAATGAACAAGAGATCTAACCCACCAACACAGGGATGGGATCTCACTACATTAGACACCCTGCAAGGAGACAAGTCCAAAGAAAGGTAGTGGGTGAGGATCTGCCCCAAGATCCGTCCAACTGGGCTTATATTAGAGAAGTCAGTCTGACAGGCTTTCCTGGGCTATACCCTCCAGAGCATTGCATTACTTCAGCCTTTGCCACTAGGCTGTACTCTCTGGCACAGACTTTCTTCCTGGGCTGAGCCTCAGTCCTGGCGGGTGCCCCTCAGGGCAAAGACTCAGCTGAATGAACAATAAGACATAACAGGAGGCAACGTGTTTCCAGAGGATTGTTGCAGGCCTCAGGCAGTTTTATGGCCTCCCGTAGGCCGCTCCAGGCTAAATGGGCTTAACCACCTAAGAAGTGCACTGCATTGAGTGTCTGATTTCCACTAGGTAATGGGCTTTGTAAATAAAGATATGGCAGTAACAGGGCATGCACGTTCTGGACAAAGAAGCAGGACTAAGGCAGTCAATTAGTGCCAGCTTGGGTTCAATGTTCATAATCCAAATTAGATGGGTGGGGGGGAGGGGAAGCACTCGGAGAGCTGCTCTGCTGTATGTTCATGCTGCATTGCAAACCAAGACATGACGGCATGTCCACAAAAGACAGACTGTGGATATGGGAGTTTTCCCCTGAGATTTTAAGCCCAGAAGGGACCATTCAGTCTGACCTGATGTATAACACCAGGCAGAGAGGTCACTCAGGAAAACGGAACCATTTTCCAGTGGTAGTCCTCAGCAGCAACCATTCGTGTTTTCAGTGTGACAGGAGCCATTGCACCCTAAATGTGCATGAAGCAAAATTGTAGGGAGCTAGGAACGTGCAAGACTAGACCGCCACAGCATGAGCAAGAAGCTACATGAAATGAGCAAGGGCCACTAATGCACCCTCCGGTCCTGCCTCGAGTGACCCTTTGCCATTGCTAAGGCTACCTGAGCCCCAAGGCTCAATTGTCATTAACCTGAGCCCCCAACAGCACTGCCTGAGGCTGAAGCTTCAACGAATACTAGTTTCGGCCCCTGGGGATGCTGTGCTGCCCCATGGCAAAGGCTCGGCTCAGCTAACACGCGTCTGGAGAGAGCTGTTTGATTGCAAAGGCTCAGCTGCTGCTGCTGCTGGCTCCTGCCCTTGAGGGGCTGTCCAGCCTGAAGGCACAGCTGGTGGGGCGACGGGGGGCGAGGGGGGAGTCTCTAGCCACAGCTGGAGGTGCCTGTCGATTATTTGTGCCTGTAATCTCTCCCCTGCCAGGTGGGTTAGTCGAGCAGAGAGAGGGAGGTGAAGGCCTCTCCCTCCCGCTGCTCCTGAAAGGCCCTGTGCGATTCCCGTGGCTCCAGGACACCCAGATTTCGACAGCAGTACAGTGACTTCCTACAGAGCTGGGCTGCTTGCCAGCTGAGCGCACCACACAGCTCTCCTGCTGGGCTGCAGCCCCCGGGTCACAGCCTGGCAGGGCAGCAAGCCCGGCTCAGCATCTCGCTGATTCAGTCACCAGGGCTCAGCTCTGGCAAACGGGGTGCCAGCAAGCTGCAGGGGGAAGTGACAGGATGACGCCACCTCCACGGTTACTCATGCAGCTCACTTTAGAGTCCTCTGCAGGCCGCTGCACCTACTGAAACTTCAGGGCAGGGTGTGTCCTCCTCCTTGCTGGTGCTGCTCCTTCCCCCTTACTCAGCAGAGCGGAGCAAGGGCAGCCACCTTTGAAAGCTCTGGGGTGAGAGAAAGCTGCAATTATTGCAGCTATGTTTGACTCACACAGCCCCCTCCCACTCACACCGCAGACAAGAAGAGTGTGGTTGGGATCTGCTCACCTGCAGCAAGGATGATTTCCATTCCTCTCCTCTCTGCCCCTCCCTGTGGCTGGTGGCAACAGGATTCAGGAAAGGGCTATAACTTCCTGCTCCTATTCCCTCTGTGCGCCCCTCCAGTCAGAGTCTGGTGCATAGAGGAGGCAGGCCAGGGGCCTCTGCAATTTCCAGAGGCATGCCTGTTGATCACCTGTTTTCACTACAGCAGTTAGGGTGATCCTCTGCCATGCAGTGCCTGGACGTGAAAGTTCGTAAGCTGCTGAGTTCATAGCCCTGTCAAGTGGCATTAGAATCCAGAATGGAGTACCTGGGGGTAGGTACAGGATGGGATTCCTTCCCAGCATCCCTAATTGCACTCTCCATTCTCTTTTCTGGATGGAGCTCTCATTTCTAGGGCTCCCCCCTGGCGCCAGGGCTCTACCCAGACCAGCCAAGGAGAAGCAAAGCAAAGGTGGCTCCATGCAATCTTTGCACCTCCCTGATCCCTACAGCAGCTGGTGGCCACCTGGTATAAATTAGAGCAACCTCAGGCCTGCAATTTACACCTGTTTGTTACAGACCCTTAGAGGATGTTTTGCTAGCTGTGAATTGCTGGAGTACAGGTGTTCTGCCTCAACACCTATCCTGATAGGCTAGTACTGGCTATATCTGCTCTACATCAGTCAGAGAAATCCACAACTTCCCCTTTCAGGGCTGTTTTACAATCCACTTGTGCTGTTGGAGCTGTGGAAAGGGTTTACAGAGCAAATCAGGAACTGACCTGGAGGGCCTGATTTCTAAGAGCCTCAATCCAGTCTTCAGTTTTACAGATGCAGTCTTATATTCATAAATAACTGTGCCTTCAGTTTGGCACCTCATGTAACAGTGGGTGCAAAGCTGTGTTTGAAAACCAGGCCCAAACAGTTTTTCCTAACTTGCCCATGCTATATGCTGGATACGTTAAGAGAGAGCTTCATCTGCCTAACAGGATTCTTACACAGGACGGTAAAAGGTACTGGACTTAGATCATGAGAGTCTGAAGTCTCCTGTTTATTCATGGACCAGGCCTTACAGCATATACATTGCAGCAGCCTGAGACTCCCTTACCCACTGATAAGTGGGTGTAACTACACCATGCTGATACAGCCTCAACTGGAATAGAGTGTCCAGTGCTGGGCACCACATTTCAGGAAGGACATGGACAAATTGGAGGAAGCTCAGAGAAGAGCATCAAAAATGATCAAGGGTCTAGAAAACATGACCTATGAGGGAAGATTGAAAAAACTGGGTTTGTTTACTCTGAAGAGAGTAAGACTGAGATGGGACATAACAGTTTTCAACTATATAAAAAAGGTTGTTACAAGGAAGAGGGAGGAAAAATTGTTCTTAACCTCTGAGGATAGGACAAGAAGCAATGGGCTTAAATTGCAGCAAGGTAGTTTAGGTTGGACATGAGGAAAAACTTCCTGTCAGGGTAGTTAAGCACTGGAATAAATTGCCTAGGGAGGTTGTGAAAGCTCCATCATTGGAGATTTGTTTTAAGAGCAGGTTGGACAAACACCTGTCAGGGATGGATAATACTTAGATAATACTTAGTCCTGCCATAAGTGCAGGGGACTGGATAAGATGACCTCTCGAGGTCCCTTCCAGTCCTGTGATTCGATGAGTGCTGAATTTGGCCCACAGCGTATTATACAGGTACCTTGGCTATGCAAACAGCAGCCCGGTGCAGGAGTAACAGAGGAGAACGCAATTTTGCATTTAAAGGTTTGTTGGTTCAATTTTAAAAAAGGGTTGTCCTCGTCTTTGCAGCCCTTAAGGACAAAACTATTACTGACTTGGCTGGCTAGACAGCTGGCGCTAAAAACAACTTCGGCTGGATCTGCCTAGCCATGTCAGCAGATCAGGTTTGTCAGCTCTGTGTAGCAGGTGAGGGTTGAACTGTGTTTATTTTATCTGGGTGTCAATTTGCCTCAGGTGGGTTTTTGTTCTTAATTCAACAGATCTTGTGCATGGGAAAAGGTGCCAAATGAGAAGCCGGCATCTTCGCTTTGTATTTTTTGTGGACAAACAGAAGTCATTGGCTGCCTAAACACCCATATTGTAGGTAGGGTTTTATAACATGCTCATCTCTGTAGTCACTGAGCATCCAGAGATCTCAAAGATATATTAGAATTAGGAAAGGTATAGAGAAGGGCAACAAAAATGATTAGGGGCATGGAACAGCTTCCCTACTAGGAGACATTAAAAAGTTTGGCTTAGAAAAGAGATGACTAAGGGGGGATATGACAGAGGTCTACAAAACCATGAATGATGTGGAGAAAGTGAATAGGGAAATGTTATTTACCCCTTCACATAACACAAGCACCTGGGGTCACACAAAATTAACAGGCAGGAGGTTTAAAACAAACAGAAGGAAGTACTTCTTCACATGCACACAGTCAACCTGTGGAACTTGTTGCCAAGGGATGCTGTGAAAGTCAAAAGCATAATGGGTTCAAAATAGAATAGCCATTGATGGACCTATTAGCCAAGATGGTCAGGGATGCAACCTAAAGCTCTGGATATCTCTTAAACTCCAAGTGCTAGAAACTGGATCTGGACAACAGGAGAAGGACCACTCTAAATTACCCTGGTCATTCCCTTTGAAGCGTCTGGCACTGGCCACTGTTGGAAGCAAGGACACTGGTCTAGATGGACCACTGGCTGTACTGGGTCAGACCATTCTTAGGTTCTATTTGTCCATAAATAAGGCTATGTTTTAGTCATGTTTTATTTATCATTGTTGCCCTATGCCTTCATGTTCTGATATAGGGCCAACTTGCTGTGGAGTACACAGGGCCTTGCCTTTATTTGGATCAAACTTCCTGGTATTTGTTGAACAATGGCTCTTTCTCAGAATTGGGAATCTTTAAAAATTCCTTAGGAGGATTCCAGTTGCTGATATTGGAACTGTCTGAGTGAAGCTGTGTGAGCATAATTCTTTCTTGCTCTACCAGCTTGCCCCTCTGATCCAGGGCTGTTTGTTGCAGCTGGCAACTGGAAACACTTCCTTTTGCTGGGGCCACGTTGGTAGGAACCAGGGAGTCCCCTGCACCCCTGCCCCAGCCCCGAACCCCCTTCTAGCGCCACACACCTAAATTGTTGCTGCTGCTGCTTGCCATGGGGCTGTGCAGAAGCCACAGTGGTCACGGAAAGTCACGGAATCCGTGACTTCCGTGACAGACACGCAGCCTTATCCATAAACAGCAAGTTCACTGGTGCAGCCACATTGTAGTAATGTTTTACAACATGCTCATTTCTGTAGTAACTGAACATCTAGATGTCTCAATCCACACTGGAAAGGACCAGCCCTAGGAGTGAGAGAGATTCTGTGTCCATGCCTCAGCCAGGAAAAAGCCTCTGCCAAGAAGAGCAGCAAGCCTGATGATAGAGCAACATGCCAACGGGGATGACAGAAAGCTGCCCTTAGCACTGGAATGAGGAATTTCCCATAGCAATGGCTTTTCATCACCCCTGAACCAGGTCAGACTGAAATCTGGTGAAAAGCCTTTTCTTACCAAACACATGAGCCATCTACTTACCTAATCCCTGCAGTTCCTCTGAAGGGTAGTGTGCTGTAATGACCCTAGCCTCACATGCTTCTGCAAAAGGACGTGTTTCTAGTTGCCATCTGCAACAAACAGCCCTGGATCAGAGGGGCAAGCGGGTAGAGCAAGAAAGAATTAAGCTCACACAGCTTCACTCAGGAGGATTCCAGTTGCTGATATTGGAACTGTCTTAGGGATTTTTAAGATTCCCAGGTCTGAGAAAGGGCCATTGTTCAACAAATACCAGGAAGTTTGATCCAAATAAAGGCAAGGCCCTGTGTACTCCAGAGCAAGTTGGCCCTATATCAGAACATGAAGGCATAGGGCAACAATGATAAATACACATAAAATGTAGAAGAAAGTACAACCTCACAAAAAAATTGGGTATGCTGCTTGTTTCACTCCAAATCCAAGGATGAGTTTCACTTAAAGATGAGATACAGCAGAATCTCCTAAGAGTGGTTTCCTGTCCTACACCAGTATAGTTGCTATGAAGGTTGGTTCACTGTAGCAGAAGACCTACTTAGTAAAATACCCCCTTGTCTTCAGCACAGAAGAAGTGTCTGGGCCTCCCTTCCACACCCCTGCCAACATAAGAGGCATTAACACCCTCTGAAATGTCCCTGGACAGCATTTTCTTCACTTCCCCAGTGGGGAACAGTTGTAGTAAGACAAGCCTAGCTCTTTGTCACTGCCTACCAAGACAGCTGCCCTGCAGCAAGCTCTGGGTAGGGATAGGAGACACAGTAGTAAACACCTGCCCTGTCTACATTAGCACTCCCACGATTGCTGCCACCAGTACAGAAGCACAAGGCAGGCAAACGGTGGGTAACGTGTGGGAAATCCAGTGTAGAAACAGCCTCAGAGTCCATTGAAATCTGCTGAAGCAATTCAACATTCTCCCCTGCACCTTATGAGTTCCCCTTTATTTCCTCATTCAGCATTAAACAGGCAGCCTGGCTGATTGGCTGACTGGGGACATGCAGGCCAACTTTTGAAGTGCTTGACTCCCACATAGGCCCCTAAATAAGAATCAACTGTTCCAAACTGTTCAGCATCCAGTAGCTCCCTATGCAGCATTTATGGCCAGATTCTCAGGGGAGTGAGGCTGAGCTCTTACGAAAGTCTCCCCCTTAGATCTCCATGCAGTAGTGGTCAATCATCCTTGTACTGCACTAATGGGCCCCCACTTCAGCTATCTCAGCAGAGGCCAGGGATCCAACGTGAACTACTGCACCTTCGGGAGGTTCCTGCAGCTCAGGAACAAGCCAGGGGGTGGGGGAGCAGGGAAGGGAAGTTTGTGGTGTTGCTGTCTCGGATACTTGTTCTTCCTTCATCGTGGGGGGAAGGGTGTCAAGCTAACACTTTCACCAGCTCAAAATAAGAATACAGAGTCCAGGTCGTTTCCCAGAGAAATTCACTTGTCTACTTGACGACTCCAGTAGCTGAGAGAATGGGGGATGTTTTCAATTTGAGTTGAAAGGGGGAGAGAGAGTTCAGGCTTCTCCCCACTTCCCCTAGATCTGTTTGAAACTCAACACGCACAGCTCCACACTAAGGCAGGCAATCCCACTCACAGCACCAGTCCTGCTGGTTTAGCCACTCATAAAGGTCCTCTGGGCTGGAGGTGGGAGAACGTAGCCCTGCGGAGCTCTTGGCTATCACAGCCATGTGTTTGGGGGATTCGCTCACCCCCGTGCCTAGCCTGTTGCATGTGGATGTCTGAGTTATGTCTAACCCTCCCCCTCACCCCGCATGCTCCTCTCCCCTCCTCCTGCTTGTGTGGAGGGGATGCCGGCCAGGGCCTTTGGCAAGTGCACTGATCAGAGGCTTTTTTTCCCATTCTGGCTGACAACTGGGCCTCAGCATCAGCTGCTTATTGCTCAGCATCAGCCTTTTCAGCAAACAGCAGGTGCAAGTGGCGAGCCCCTGGCACTGCTACAATAATCCCTGCTCTCCCTTTCACCCCCCACAATATTGTCCGCTTTACTCAAGAATGTTTTTGTCTCCCCTTCACAGTTGTGAATTCTTTTATATTGAACAGAAATCGCCTTCTAATCTTTCTGCCCAGCGATTCCTCGGGAAGAGCAGGCCCTATCATTGTAACCAGGCCACGGGAGCACGGCCAGCACAGCTGTGCCAAGCACAGTCTGCCTCCTGAGCCAGGGATAGGAGCTGCTGCCTGCTTGTCAGCTGCCACATTGTCCAACTGGCTTCCCTGGATTATGAGGATTGACATAATAGAGAGAAGCAGCGGGAAAGTTTTGCCTTAAATGTAGACTGCTCCTCTCTTTCCCTGCGCCCATCACTCCAGGGGCAGCTAGTGCATGCAGCTGGATGGCGTTTGCAAAACAGCTGCAGTGGTTCTCGGCTCCTCTCCCTCCCCCTCAATACGTAGGCTGCATGACATGCAAGAAGTTTAAAAGTAAGCAATGGCTTTCTCCTGCCAATGTTTCACTCTATCCCAGATCCTTCCATCAACACCAGTATGGCCTGAATTGGAAGCTAAAGCCAAAAGCCCAGGAGACCAGAAACAGGCTGAATACACAGAGTAAGGGCCCAAGCCTATAAACAGTACTAGGTCCATTAATTGTGCACATGAGATAATCCCATTGAATATGATGGAGCTATTCATGCAAATATGTACTATGCTTGCTAATGACGGCAGGATCAAGCCCTAAACAAGATTCCTTCCCCCCAAGGTCCCATCTACCCTGTGAAAACTAGCACCGATGATCCTTTTATTATGCATCACATTACATTTGAAGTATGCAGTGAAGCTCCTCACCCACTACCACAAGCCTCCCTCCCCTTCATTCATACTTCAGCCTAGAAACCACATCTCTCGCCACACACATAGCCTACCGCCCCACAAGTCAGCTCTAAGCAATCCTCCGTCCCCGGGGAGCATGCAGCAGGGACCAAAATGGAGCAGGGATCTTCGGGAGTCCTGGCACAGCTGCGGGAGCGTTAAAAAGGGGACTTCAGCCGGAGAGCTCTTAACAGTGAGCAGGGGCAAGGCTTGCGGGAACGCTGCAGATCAGCATTCCACAGGGCAGGCAGAACACCAGCTGGGGAGCTGCGAAGGTGCCCAGGAGAGGAGCCAGCCAGTACGTCTGCCCAGGCTCCTCTCCTGTGGCAGAGCTCCTACAGTGCACATCCAGGATCATCTCTCTTGCCCACCTTAGGAGCTCAATGTGGAGAAGGTGCCATTTACAGGATACAAAAAGGGGTCTGTGGGGCAGCTTTGCGAAGGGGAGAGTTATGCAGGGAGCTCTCTGGCCAAACAATCCCATAGTGATGGGGTCTTGATTGTTCTCTTGAGGGACCCATTTACAATAGGATAGGCCCCCTGCAGGTGTATGGTTTGAGTTACAACCAGAATCAGCTTTGCGGTCACCTCCTGCTCATAGGGAGGGCTCTCTGCCTCCTGTCCGTGGGGTTGGCACGGTGACTGTGCCCTGTTGCTGCCTCCTGCTGCGGAGCGAGAGGTGCTACAAAGCCTTGCTTGACACACGCCCAGGAGGCAGTGACTGGCAAGGGCAGGACTCACAGCTGCTGGGGCGCTGACCCTATGGGCAGGAGGAGGAGCACTGACCTGCCCTGAGCCCAAGAGGGTCCAGTTGCTTTCCCGCCCGAGCTGGACCCAACACTTGTAGTCGGGTCCTGTCACATTTGGATCGGGTTGGAATGCTCTAGTGTGATCATATCAGTGTAGACGGGACCTGTTCTTAACCACAGCCCCAAACCACACCATAGCTGGTGCACAGTTGGTAAATGCAAGCGTGTCTGTAAAGCACAAAAACCATAGAAATGTAGGGCTAGAAGGGACCTCAACAGGTCATCTAGTCCAGGCCCCTGCACGGAGGCAGGACCAAGTACATCTAGACCATCTCGGACAAGTGTTTGTTCAACCTGTTCTTAAAAACCTCCAATGACTGGAATTCCACAACCTCCCCTGGAAGCCTGTTCCAGTACATAACCATCGTTAGTTAGACAGTTTTTCCTAATATCCAATCTAAATCTCCCTTGCTGCTGATTAAGCCCATTACTTCTTGTCCTACTTTCAGCAGACATTGAAAACTATGGATCGTGGCCCTCTTTATAACAGCCCTTAACATATGGATGACTGTTATCAGCCCCTTGCCCCCAAGTCTTCTTTTCTCAAGACTAACCATACCCAGTTTTTTAATCTTTCCTCAGAGGTCAGGTTTTCTAAACCTGTCAACATTTTTATTGCTCTCCTCTGGACTCTCTACAATTTGCCCACATCTTTCTTAAAGTGTGGTGCCCAAAACTGGACACGGTACTCTTGCTGAGGCATTACCAGTGTTGAGGACAGCAGGACAACTACCTCCTGTCTCTTATATACACAACACTCCTATAAATACACCCCCAGAATGATATTAGCCTTTTTCACAACTGCATTATATTGTTGGCTCATATTCATTTGTGATCTACTATAACCCCCGCATCCTTTTCTGTATTATTGTTTAGCCACTACCAGTTATTCTCCATTTTGTAGTTGTGCATTTGATTTTTCCTTCCTAAGTGTAGTACTTTACACTTGTCTTTACTGAATTTCATCTTGTTGATTTCAGACCAATTCAGAAAAGTCCTTTTGAATTCTAACCCTGTCCTCCAAAGTGCTTGAAACCCCTCCCAGTTTGGTGTCATCTACAAATGTTATAAGCATATTCTCAATTCCAAGTCATTAATTAAAGTATTGAATATACCAGAGCCTGGTACTGGCTCCTGTAGGTTCCCACTAGATATGGCCTCCCAGTTTGACAGTGAGCCATTGATATTTACTCTTTGAGTTTGGTCTTTCAATCTCAATCCAACCTTATAGTAATTTAATCTAGACCACATTTCCATAGTTTGCTTATGAGAATGTCATGTGTCAAAATCAAGATATATCAAATTTACTGCTTCCCCTCCATCCAGTAGCCCTGTCAAAGAAGAACAGGTTGGTTTGACGTGATTTGTTCTTGACAAATCATGCTGGCTATTCCTTATAATCCTCTTATTTTCTAAATCCTTACAAACTGATTGCTTAATAAATTGTTCCAGTATCTTTCCGAAGTTAGGCTGACTGGTCTATAATTCTTGGAGTCCTTTTAGTTCCCCCTTTTCAGGATAAGTACTATGTTTGCTCTTCTCCAGTCCTCTGGGACCTCATCTGTCCTCCAGGAGTTCTCAAAGATAATTGCTAATGGTTCAGAGATTGCTTCAGTTAGTTCCTTAGATATCATAGGATGAATTTCATCAGGCACCGCCGACTTGAATACACCTAACTTACCCAAATAGTCTTTCACCTGTTATTTCCCTATTTTGGCTTGCATTTCTTCACCCTTTTTATTAATATTGTGTTAAACATCTGGTCACCATTAACCTTTTTAGTGAAGACAAGCAAAATAGGCATTAAACAGCTCAGCCTTCTTGATGTCATCTGTTATTAGCTCTCTTTCCCTGCTAAGTAGTGGACCTACACTTTCCTTTGTCTGTCTCTTGATCCTAATGTATTTATAGAACCTCTTCTTGTTGCCTTTTTGATTTTGTCCCTACATGTTTGTACTATTCTTTTATATTCATCCTTAGCAATTTGTTCATGTTTCCACTTTTTGTAGGATTGCCTTTTGATTTTCAGGTCATTCAAGAGCTTCTGATGGAGCCAAATTGCCCTTTTATTAATCTTTCGTATCAGGATAGTTTGCTGTTGTGCCTTTGATATGGTCTTTGAGAAAGCGCCAGCTCTCCTGAACTCCTTTTTCCCTTAGATTTTCTCCCCCTGGGACTTTAGGTACCTGTTCTCCGAGTTTGTTAAAAGTTGCTTTTTGAAGTCCATTGTCCTTATTCTGCTGCTCTCGTTCCTTTCCCTTAATCATAAAATCTATCCTTTCATAATCACTGTCACCCAAATTGCCTTCCATTTTCATATTCACTACGAATTCCTGACTCCTTCACCTTGGCCCTAAAGGCCTGTGGTTACTGCTATCTGTTCAGGGTCATATCTGGAAGTATCATTAGTGCCCATGGGGATGAGCAGCATGGGGTAGCAGATAGAGTGCAGAGGCTCATTCATCTCCTTTCCATAAGGTCTCAGATACAGGCTTCAGGCAGGCAGCACACCTCCTTGTCATGTCAGGTTGGCAGATAAATGCGCCCGTCCCCCTCAGAAGGGAGCCTTCAACCTCTACTGTCCTGTTTCCCTCCTCTTGGGGGCAGGTGGATCCTCTTCACCAACCACTGGGGGCTGCTCCTCACCTCCTGTTGCCAGCAGAGCATACTAGTTCTTGACCTTGATGGAAGGGGGACCTGGGTGGGGAATGGAGCACTATCTTTTGCCTGTCTCCTCCCGGCAGAGCGGCGGTGCACAATTGATCTGTGTTCTCGTCACATCCCTCAACACTAGCTTTATCCCATAGACGAGACCTAACCAAACATCTTTTGTGCTGTTTGCAAAAGAAACATTACCTTCCACTAGCCGTTTCCTAAAACAGAGTGCTTGATTTTGTTTAAAGCTTCAGTTTTGTCTGAGGAACATGGGAGGGGCTGAGGTCCTATTAAATTCTCCCTCTATCAGGAGCAGCATATCATGTAACTACAGCAGGGGGCTTTGACACCCTGTCTGATCCACTGACATCTTATTCACCTTCTTACTCTCCCTCCCACTAACTGGAAGCTTATTCTCTCACACCTTTCCACTTTCTCTCCATCAAGGTCTTCTGCACCAAATACATCTCTGCATGTTCTCTTCTGGCAATACCATAGAAAAAAGCAATCACAACAGGGTGAGGATATGGAGCTGTGCCACGGTCTCCTAACTACAGCTATTTAAACCCTGCACATATGGCTATTACCCTGTAGAACAGAAGCTGGTTATGTTAAGTCCATGGAGGACCCAGTGGAAACGCAAGGGCTCTCAGAACAAAGGAGGAACAATCAGGGATATAGGGAACAAGGTCCCTCCTATAGACAAGGTACCTTAAGTGTTTATCACAACCCAGGTACGACATTTCACAGCTGTAATTGCAAGAGTCTGTGAGGCTTCAGTGTGGTTGGGGGTAGGGCAGACAGCTGGGAGTGCATTACATTGGACTGGCTGCATGTCCAAGTACCTGGACATTTCAAGATTCTGGTCCTTATTTTCAAAGCCGTAAGTGGGTTGTGTCAAAGATGGACTCTCACTACATCACAACTGCAGCATTTGATTGAAACACTGAGGATAGCATATCCCAGGTCTAAATTTGCCAAGGGTGGAAACAGTGCAGTCCCAGCAGAAAGTCCTCAGCTACAAAATTCACCAGATCAAACTGAGCCGAGCCCTGCTACCTTTAGAACGTGATGCCAGGACTCTTCTCTTTCATAGTTCTTTTACCTACGGGTAAACAAAGTCACCTGCGTTGCGTTCCTCACAAGCAAGCAGCTTCAGTGAGGGGAGAGGGGTGAGAGCTTGGTTTCTCTTCCTTGAGGAAATCACTATACTTCTAAACGTGTAAAACCATACCCAGGTACTACATGGATGGATGCCTTAGATAGACACAGACACTAATAATTACTGAAGTGTCTTGAAAACCATCTAGATTGCAGGTGCTGTTTCACTGTTATCTCACCAATTCTTAATCTTTATTGCAGATCTACTTTTTCTATGACAGGATATTTGACTAATCCAGCTCTGTGATCAGCTGAATGTCCCTGATTGGGCTAGAATGATTTCTATTACAAATTAAATGCAACAGATACCAGAAACAACATATGCAGGGGCACAGTGCTCTTCTAGAATTTTTCCTATTAGCTGTGCTCTCCGGAGGCGGCCAGAGACTTCCGCACCTGCCAGATCTACCACAAGCTTTTTAAAAAACAATTAGAGGAAAAAAAGTGGTTGGTGGAGAAGAGGGAGGGAGGAGAATAAAAGGCAACATCCGTTCCCATGCACACCACAAGCTCGAATCACACAGGATGTGCACTTTGGGAGGAGTCCAGTTCTCTACTTGGGTTGTAGTAGTTAAGTAGTTTAGTTAAGAACTAAACAAAGTCTGTATCTGCCCCCTGCTGGGCAAAATCCAAGAAGCTCAGTCGGCATGTGTTTAAGAGTAGATATCTTTATTGGCATTGTACATGTTAAAAAACAAAACCCTAATCACAGACCCTCCCCCACTTAGCCAGGAGATTCCCTGTCATTCACCCCAGGGAGAACTGCTCAGTATGTGGAAAGAGCCCCTTGACCAATGCTTTTCGCAAGACAGATCACTCGATATTCACCACAGTGATGTATGGGAAGTGTATGCAATTTGATTAACGTAACCTTTCCTAAGATTTATGGCTCTCTCCTCCCATCCTATCCGATAGTGCATTAGACACAGATTCATTTTGCCTTGACCTTGAGGTGCTGATCAGCCCAGAAAGTGGGATGTTATTTATTATTTGTATTAAAACAAGCAATGCCAGGGCTAGAGGCAGGTTTAAAAGTCATAGTATACAGGTTCCATTCTGACTCAGAACATGGATTCTTAACAATTCTAGCTGCTTGAAAGATCCTGAGGTTGTTTTGACATTCATTTCAGTGGAGTTCCTTTGGACCAAGACAGATTACAAAGCTATGATTCAGTGCCAATGTGAGGTTTTGTTTTTGTCTTTTAAACAGGTCTTCAAGGAAAACTCAAGGAAATTCATTCTCATATCAAAGAGCTAAAGAACATATCTGTAAAAAATGAATTTTCAATTACTTTAAAAAGTATCATGCATGGTCTCAGCCCCTTCGTTGCCACCCGTGCTGCTACTGGCTCTCTCTCTAAAGGAGCTGCCATTTCACTGATGCATCATGGGACTGGGGCTGAGATTTTCAAAGCTGGCTACAGGAGTTGGATACCCAATTCCCACAAACTGTAATGGGAACTGGACATCAAAATCTTGTAGGCAGTGTTGAAAAATCCCACTTTAGATCTTTCTTGAGGCACTGGTGGCAATCCAGTTTGAATGTAGGAGAGGGGAGGACATTCATAATTATTCTGAGGTAAAGCTTAAGTAGTTCACTCATCTAAATAAATGAGAACATTTAACATTTCCATTCTCATATATTCAGTACATAAATGTACTTGGTGTTTCACAAGTGAAGTCTATTTCACCTGTGCTTCAAAGTCTGCCCTGGCTTCCAGATGATATTCAGGTGCAAGCCAAGGTGTCAGCCTCAATTAATAAAGCCCTTTGTGCTTTGGGCCCAGGGTATCTCAGAGATCAACTCTCTGTGTGCTTTTCCAGAGTAGTAAAACTCAGTTGGGATGCTTGAGATGACAGTCCCCAGTCTGAGGGTTGGGCATTCCAGGGGCAGACCCATAGCTCTGGGAGCTGCCTCTCCCCTTGGGCCAGAAGACCTACTGTGCATACCACATGACCTATGTAACTATCACGTTTTTTTTTCCCCAGAGGAAATCGAGTAAGGTGGATTTTAGTTGGGTCTGGGCATTTCTTATAGTTTCTTTTTATACTGTTGGTTTAGATTATTAAATGGATGTTTCAAAATACTGTATTGCGTGCTGGCTTAGAGTCACCATCTAGACAAACACCAAATATACAGAGAAAAAGAAATAAAACTACAAGCTGTATTGTTTTTAACCTACATGAGACTGTCAAGATGGCAGCTGTTTAATTCACTGGTCTATTATATCAAGAGATTTAATTTTTTCCTGTAATTCACTCTTTGAAGTTTTATTACACACTGCTGTATTCCCCTTATTAAAAACAGACCACACAAGATTTAAACTACTCCATATAATGTTTCCCTAACTCCCCCTTAAAACTGCCCCAAATTTTCTCGCTAGGCTTTCTTTCTTTTTCCTTATGGCCAATTAAATTTAGGAGTACAAGTGCAGAACACTCGCCAACAGAGAACCCTTTAAAATAAGTAAAACTCCTCTTGCCCGATTCATTGACGGATGCCACAATATAGGGTTTGACATTTTAAAAGCTTCCAGAATGACAGATAGTGACATCAACAAATGAATCAGACAGCAGGAGGCAGCCAATCAGAAGAGTGAAGACTTCAGATTACATTCAAATATCTTGCTAAGCAGCCAGGATAGGAAAGGGAATGGGCAGAGAAAAATACACGACTTCTTAACAGGGTTTTAGGCAACATTTTTTACAGTACTGCATGTGTAGCTGAAATCCTTTGATGTTAACAGTAGACAGTATCTACCCCAAAGTCAGCTGGCATTTGGATTCGCAAAGCTGAAATTGTTAACTGGATGGCACCAGGAGGTTAACATACTGGTGGAGTGTCACACTGGAAAATTACCATCTTCCAGCAGTAGCATGTTAAAAATGCTACTTATTCACGGCACTCTAAATTTTTAAAGATGATAAAATTCCATTTCCGTTGTCCATTCTTTCTGGATTGATCCAATGTCCATTCCCTCTAGATTGATCGTGAGCTGTAGCTCACGAAAGCTTATGCTCAAATAAATTAGTTAGTCTCTAAGATGCCACAAGTCCTCCTTTTCTTTTTGCGAATACAGACTAACACGGCTGCTACTCTGAAACCTATAATGCTCAGTAACTGATTTTTCCTAGTCAACAGTTCACCATGCAAGAAACATCCTGCTTTGACTGTCATATACCCCTGGCAAAAACTTCATCCTCAACTCCTCAGATTTTAGGATCCAAATGGCTGCTGAGTATGATGAAGGAACAATTCAGGCTGATCACATGAACACACGTTTACTTCTGTTCTCCTGCCCAATTCATTCGGTCAGCAGAGCCCAGTTAAACCGAGTAGCATTTGTTCATCAAACGGATAATAATCAACCAGCAGTGACTGTGATATGCAAAAAAAGTTTTGTGCACCACCACTATGATCAAAGGCTTCTTGGTGTTGAGAACGTTTCTCGTTGAATGGTGGGTGTTAATTAAAAGTAGCATTAAATGCCCGGCCAATGACAAGTCTCCGCACCTCACTGGTTCCTGCCCCTATCTCATATAGCTTGGCATCACGCAGGAAGCGACCCATAGGATAATCATTGATGTAACCATTACCACCTACAAATCACAAAGAGAAGAGATGAAAACCAAGAAAGAACAAGGTATGGGCTGATTCTGGACAGACACATTGACAGAAAGCTTCCCAGTTGAAGAACAGAGGTAAATAGTTCAGACATGCTGCAAAAGGCATTTCTTGCCTACTGAACTCAACAGCGAGGAGAGGGACAGCAGAGAGCCTGTATTCCTGCATGTTTCAATCCGCCGCAGGTCACCCTTTCTCATGACGGAGGAAGCAACATTCTTACCTAGACACTGGATTCCATCCAGAGCTACTTGTGTAGCACATTCTGCTGAATACAGGATCACTCCTGCACAATCCTAATGGAGGGACAAGATCATTTATATTTACAGCAACAGGATCAGCAAAGTTTCATCTGCACTGTTCCAATCGTGCCTACTTTTCATCAAGTTTGTATACCTGCAAACATGCCTAAGCTGGTCCCTCTCAAGCACACAAGATTTTGCAGGGCTGTAACCAGAGCAGGATGAGCGGGGCAGCTGCCCAGAGAACAAAGCCATGGGGGTAGAGAAACTACGGAAAAAAACCAGTAGGGGGCAAAGGTGGCATGTAACTGGTGATAGTGGGGTGGGGCCCATGCCTGCCCCACAGAGGATTTCAAACTGAGGGGGATGCAGAGGAATGTTCAGGGGGCGAGCAGCAATGCCAGGTGGCTCAGTGGGGCCAGTCCCATGCAGCAGGGCTGGGGCTCGGCGGGGCTGGAGTTTGGGGAGGGAGTGTCACTTCCACCCCCGACTCACCTCAGTGGGCCACCCAGCCTGTCTGGGTTGCAGGGGGCGGGTGGTGTCACCAAAAAATCAGGGTGGGGAACGTGACCCTGCATGCCACTCTCCCCCCATCACCTCTGGTAGGGGGGGCAAATATGCTTGCTCAGCCCTGGTGCTAAAAACATCTAGTTACGACTCTGAGATACTGAGCCAAACAAGGGTCACAGCAGAAAAAAGGAACAGTTTCTCTGTAACGCAGAGACAAGCTCTCCATCAGATCTCACTGTATCAGTTCCATAAGGACCATGTGAGGACAAAAAAAGAAAACAGCAGGGAAACTACACCCTCCTTCATGAATTTACAAATTATGCCCATTGAGGTTATATGCTATCTGACTTAGGATGTAAAACTGTTCTCCAACAGTTAGTCTCTTTTAGTTGCCTTCTTTGAACCAAGCATGTTTATGGTATCAGTGGTGGAAGTGATAACACCCTATAGTGACTGTGATAGCTACTTTCAGGAGCCTGAACATTTTGTTTGGCCTTACTATGGTGCAGCTCTGAATACTGGTAAATCTGCTGACATGCACAAATAAGTTCTCTTTTACTTGAGGGGTACAAGGTATAAGATTTTCTGTAACTGATTCACGGACACCTACGATCTAGAACCTCCGCCCTCTCAAGGGTGAACAAGGGTAAAAGATACATGCTGTGGCCTGACCAGCCCATCAGGAACGGAGCTCACCTTTGCATTGAAGTGTCCTCGGTCGCAAGCTTTTGCCACATTGTACACATACTGCCGGCATGCCATCAGCCGTGTGTACATATCTGCCATTTTACCCTGCATGAGCTACACAAGACAAAACAATATTCTTAAATTCAACAAAATCTTAACACTTAACATGAAATAAAAGGGAAGAGGGCAGAAATGACAACACTCTGGGTGCAAAGCCATGGAAATGACATTGTTTTAGCTGGTCTTCTTATGCTACCTACTGAAGACTGGACAAACCAGTGAAGCTGGATTCACAAGTCACATGACTGAGCCTGGGTTACTGTTGGATCATAAGTTCATAAAAGTTAGAACAGAAGAGACCTGGGACTTCAAATCCTAGCTCACCCCAACGCCAGCCTGGGGTTACCATGCTGACTAAGCCCGTGCCTTTCACATTCAGTATGAGCAGCAGTGTCACTAAGAACAGGGCCAGACTTCCAATTAGGCACAGTAGGCACGTGCTTAGGGGCATCAGCATTCTAGGCATGCCTTCCCTCTCTACAACAATGTGCAACACAGAAGTCAGCTGTAGGCAGGGGAGAGGGGCACTGAAGATGCTGTGCCTAGGGGTGCATAAGGAGTAAATCCAGTCCTGACTAAGAAGTGCAACTTCAGGAAAAATCCAGGATAGATTTCATCACCCTAAGCTACAAAAATCCATCAGCATGAGACCATGTTCTCCAATTTCTTAACAAACCACCAGATAAAAACTACTTCAGAGTTAAATAGTCTCACCAGATTTTGGGTAATTCTAGGTTACAATTTTGCATACTGGTACAGAAATATGTAGTGTGATCATCATAATGGGACAACCCCACCCTATAATAAAGACAGGCTCACAATCCTTTCTGTCAGGTACACTGAGATAAGCGTTCAGGATCTGACCGAAAATGAAAGCAACAGGATCTATGGGTATCAGTAACAGTTCTTTCCCCTCATTCTCACCTGGAAGTGGCCAATTTTCTGTCCAAATGCTTCTCTCACGTGTAAGTATGGAAAAGCATGGTCAAGAACAGCCTGCATGATTCTGAGAGAAACACAGACACAGGGTTGAGGGAGTGGAAGGAAACCGAAAAAGGAGGAAAACAGAGTAATTAACAAACAAACAATAATCCAAACTCTGTTTCTCAGTCTAAGGCAGTGCCTGGTATACAATGCAATTATGCAGTCATGAAATTACCCTTCATGAATTTACTATATAATTGTATTCCAGAATCTAAGCTCTTGTTAAAAAAAGTTTCAACCCTTATAGTCACAAAGAAAACCTTCCAAATCTTGGAGTGTAATCAATGCAACAGTGTCTGGCTGAGTCTGTAGATAGCCTGAAACAACAGCTCTGAGAGGCATGCACTTCCTCATCCATCCCAATGGCCCACTGACTGTGAAGCCTAATGGGGACAGTTAAATGGCCACATTGTTAACTGCTTAACTGCTGATCATTTGAGCAAAGTCAAGCTACTGTACTTTAATCAGCATCAATGAGACTGGCTGTAGTAGCTGATACTGGGGAAGTGTGCAGTGTACAATGAGACTGTAAATGTTTGCTGGGGGACAAAATGAAGCATTCAACTCCCCTCTCCTCCAAATTTCTAGTCACCTCTTACCTTAGCCAAAAGGGAAGCTGCATTTCCTCCCTTGTCCAAAAGCCTCAATTGTCTCCTGGATTGCCAAAAACCTAAACCAGCTTCCACTACTTCCTGGGTGCCTGAAGTTCCCATATTCCCCCACTCCTCAACTTCTATACTGCAGTTCTGGATTTTCAACTCAGTAGTCTGCAGCATGTTGAAAACTTAAAATCTTGGGGCAGCATAAGATTCATTATTTATTTTGCTATGAAAGTCAATGTATTTGTACTGTATTGGTGGGATGTGAAAGAGTTGGGGAGAAAGTGCCAGTTCAGGAGTCCTTGCCACACACTTTAAGGCTAATGTGTTACAGAGAAAACTAGGGCTTGGTTTTAAATAACATTTCACATCAGTGTGTGCTGGGCTGTTCCTTAGAGAACAATTCAGTGTTCAGAAAACAGGATGCTTTAATGACAGAGAGAAACACCTGTTAAAGATAAGGCTTGGTTTAGTGAGATACTTATGGCACCATTATTAGGGGCATTCAAGACATCATTACATTAAGTTTATGGCTGGATTAATAAGTGCTCTACTCTTCTCTAGCTCCTTCCAGGGCCTCGCAGAATCAATATCTCCACAGAGGTTTCAGTGAGAATTCTAGTTTACAGATAGGTAAAAAGGGGCATTGAGAACTTAAGCATCTTTCCCAAGGTTACACCTAAAACAGAAGCAGAGCCAGGAAGAAAACTCAGGAGAGTCCCGGCTTCCTCTCATATACTTTACGCACTAGACAACACTGCCTGTCAGGGACATTTCCTAGTGTCTTGCTTGATGCAAGGAGTTGAACTGCTCCTTCTCTGAACAGAGTGTAGGGAAAGACAAGTCTTGGGCCAAGCCTCCAACCTGAAGGAGGCATTCTTTTTGGGCAGTTTTCTCCTGCATGTCAATGCCGAACTGCCACTAGGGAGCCTGCATAGGACAACTGAAGACTAGGAGACAAGTCCCCCACACTGCGTCACTTGTTTAAAATTTAGAAAAAGTCCATATTCTGGTCCCTTGCACAGAGAGAGGTCTCTCTATTTAAATTTGCCTTTTCTAAAATGCTTTTAGTTTCTGATGTTCGTGATTACCTTGTTTATTATGAGCATATTATAAAATTGGGGGATTTAAAAAGCAGGTGTTATTGTGGGAGAGAACACAGTAATAGAAACTGTTAAATTTAGAACACGCCGCAAAGAGAATGTGAGCATGAGGAGAATTCGAAGTTATCAGAAGGGGGTCGCCGTGCAATGAAGTTTGAGAACCCCTGAACTAGAGGATCCAACAGCTCCTTTACAACCTTAGCTAGGATTACTCTGCACTGCTGTGCATCTCATTCATTAATTGAGCGGCATAAAGAAGCCCAGAACTGAGTAAGAGAGGAGGAACTCCATCTTCCTATTGGAAGAGGGTAGTCTTTCTAAATAAAGGTTACCATTGAGCCCACTAGATGGGGACACAAAGATTTAAGATGAGGGATCAGTATGGAACCTAAGGATGGCATGAATAAGAAGAATTTACCCCTTTCTCAAGCAGAAGCACCTCTCTTGTGAGGTGGACTTAAGTGGTTATGCTGTAAAGAAATCAAGGCCACAAATTGGGACCACTGGTTAAACCAGGTGAAGTGATATAAGCAGAAGCGATACATGATTAGTAGAAAATTAAACGACCATTTACCCCAGTGGTCCACCAGACAGTACGAGTCTCTCCAGATCCAAGCCACTCATCAGAACGTAGACTCCTTTACTCAGCTGCCCCAAGATATTCTCAGCTGTAATCAGCAAAGAAAAGTTACTTACTTGTAAGTAGACCCCTCAGAAGGCAAGTTGTTGCCTATGGATCTACATTTTATGGGGAGAGGATTCAAACCTCTAGCAGTATTCTCTTTTTGCCTTGGGGCACAATCATTAAGGCAACATACTTTCCTTGCCCCCACAACAATTTTTTTTTCCAACCAAAGCTGTAAACAAAGCAGTAGAGGGATCTAAGGTGCCTTTACAGCCAGTATTACCTTTTAGAAAATGGGGAACTGAGTAAGTATTGTCTATAGAGCCACAAGGCTAAAGATTGAAATCATTACAACAATGGGGAAGTGAGGGTATGCCTACACAACAATAAAAAACCCCACAACAGCACGACCTGGGCTTGTGGAGCAGGGACTGCAGGGCTAGCAATAGTGGTGTAGACATTCGGGCTCAGCCTGGAGCCTAGACTCTGAGCCTCTCGCACCTCACTGGTGAGGCTTGGCAACTTTATCTTGCAGTAGAACTGAAGTACCTGGTCTTCACTGTGTTTTTACCTCATGCACATTAGTTACCCCAAGGTAAAACAGACACCTTTTTCAGCAATGAAGACAAGGCCTTAGTTGCTAGTTCAAATCTAGCTGAAGCTGATAGTCACCGAAATGTGTTATTGTCAGCTGGCTATTAGGTGACCTCTATGAAAGCAGTGTGATTCCTGCTGTCTGATATACGTATGTCTCCATATCACAATGAGCATCTCTAACACAGAGGCCAAGGATTAAATGTACAGTGAGCCAGAACTCTCCTCTGAACCTGCAGGTCAGGGTTGGGGGACACTTGCAAGATGGTGTTGGAAAATTTGCACTGCCATTATCCATGTGCTCAGTGCATAGCTGTCGATCTAGCAATTTGCACAAGCACTGCAATCATTCATTTTTATTTTATTTTATTTTTTAAAAGAGCTAGCATTAGCTCTATGAAGATGAAACAGAGCTGACACACTAGATAGCAGGTTAAAGAAAAAAAGGATTAAAACCCCCATATGTTAGCTTAGGAGGATGTGAAGAGCATGTACGAAAGTGTGCCAGTGAAGAGGGAGAAGCAGGAAAAGAAAGCTTAACCCCTTAGTGATGCTGTACTGTGATAAGAATGGGAGAATTGAATGCCTTGCAAACCGTGCCTGGTAGGATGGAAAGAGATTGTTCATTGATGCTGCTGTAGTCCGAAATAAGTAAGCGCTAATGTGCCCCTCAGGCTTCAATCCCAAGAGAATATAACTGTGCGAGATGCAAGCTGAAAACCAGATATGAATGGAATTTTTGGACATAGGCAGATAGGTTGGGATCACTTGAAGCTAAGACTCTGGACTTTAAGGTATGTCTACACAGCAATTAACCACCAGTGGCTGGCCCATGTCATCTGTCTCGGGCTTGCAGAGCTCAGGCCTTGGGGCTGTAAAATTGCAGGGTAGACATTCGGCCTCGGGCCGCAGCCTGGGCTCCTCCCCACTCGCGGGGTCCCAGAGTTTGGGCCCCAGCCTGAGCATCTGTATCGCATTTTTACAGCCTGCAGCCTGAGCCAGATGACACAGGTCAACCGTAGGTGTTTAATTGCCAGGTAGACATACCCCATGTGACTTCTGCTCATCACGGATAGAAACTGAAGGCCTGCCAGACATCTAGCTCATTCAGGAATTGTGTTGATGGGCTCTATGGGAAACTGCAACCAATCCTCCTCCACCAGAAGGTCAGTCATCATGGCATGGGACTTTGAGAATGAGCTGAAAAAATGCAGGAGAAGAGAAAGGAAAAATACTAACAACAAACATCTTAAACATTTTGTAAAAAGAGAAATATCCTCACCAGTCACAAGAAGCTAACAAGACAAAACTACTCACAAATAATGGAGTGTCACAGCCAAAGGAGAGACTGAACAGACACAAATGCCCCCTTTGCAAATGAAGAAAAGGAACCAAGGATTATGCAACAAGTTGAAATATATATGCACTCACTGCACAAGGGGTGCAGGGCTAATATTTGTGTCTCAGAGCAAAAACCTAAAAGTGCTCTGAATTGGCCTCTCAGTCATACCACATGTCCCAAGAATGTGGATCCACAGATGGTATCTATTATGGCAAAAAAAACCCGTAAAATCCACTCAGTGAAGCACTGCTGACAGTGAAACCATGTACCTTAGAGTGGATGGGACTGTAGTGCTAGAAGACCCCTTGATCTATAAGGGTTTGTCTACACAGGAATAGAAAGCCCATGGCTCGCCCAGGTCAGCTGACTTGGGCTCAGGCTCCAAGGCTGAAAAACTGCAGTGTAGACATTCAGGCTCAGGCTGGAGCCCAAGCTCTGGGACCCTGCAAGGGTGGAGGGTCTCAGAAACGGGACTGGAGCCTGAGCCCAAACATCTACACAGCAATTTTTAGCCCTACAGACTAAGCCCCATGAGCCTGAGTCAGCTGACCGAGGCCAGCCGTAGCCAAGCCAGAGTGCTTTTATCCCTATGTAGACGTACCCTAAGAGAAAGATGTCCTGAAGACATATAGGAAGGTATTGAATTGGCTCAGCCTCCAAGACTGGAGATCAGAAGCAGCAGCTGTGGCTCATGCAAAGAGTGTACAGTTTCAGCACTATCCTGATCTGTTTCAGTAAGTGATCAGAAAACAGGAATCCTGTTGTCATGAGAACACTGTTCTGTATGGATCAGAGCATACATGGAATGGCTGAAAGACCCAGTCTAGGTTCATTGACCTTTCTGACCCCAGGTTGGGGATCTGGGAAAATTAGAAATGTGGGCAGTTAGGGGTCTGAATCAGCCCCTGAAACTCCTCTGAAGTGATACCAAATCTTGCCCTCACAGATGAGATTTTAGGAGTCAAGAAAAAGGATATCTTCCATGTACTGTACACAGGTTTTTAATTTCCTTCTGTGAAAAAATGGTCACAGGAATTAAACCAAATAAAGCATGTTGGCCAGTGGCCACAACCTACCACCAGAGGTTCAGGAAAAAGAGGCGCTCAGGGACTCATTCAGAGTTTCTCTAAAACCCCATTCATAGTATCCATACTGGAGGCTCCAAGATAAACAGCGTAATCAGCAGTTTCTCCTAAAGCATCATCCAAGCTTTGCAAAGCCAGTGGCTAAATGTCATGTCCAATGTAGCTCAACCCAGAGGGTGGAACAGAAGTGACCTATCACAGGCAGACTGAATCACTTTAATGCACAAGATAGCAACCTCTCCTAGCCTCAATATCTCACCTGCAAGATAGTCACTGAGGAGAAAAGTGTCTGGAAAACCTTCAAATCAGAATTTGAATGTGATGTTTCAGTCTATATGAATGAGGAGAGTGGAAGCCACTATGTGGATATGGTAAGGGGCTCTGCTCAGCTCTCAGAAGTCACTCACCAGGAATCTTACAGTCCTCAAAGATCAATTCACAGGTATTGGACCCCCTCATTCCCAGCTTATCAAGCTTTTGAGCAGTGCTGAAACCAGGCATACCCTGCAAATCAAAAAAGAGAAGCAGGTTACAAGTTTTTCTCTTCTGGAAGTTGAGACAGACCACGACAGAGGAATTAAAGTTAAACCTCCCCAACCTAATAAATGAGCAGGGGGAATTGCAACAAGTGAGGTGTGCTGGAGGACCGCCAGTGTCAAATGTCTGCTGTTGGAGCAAACACAAGTGTGAGCATTAGTGTGGAGGAAGCAAACATGTGTACCAGCAAGCAGTGCCTGAGACAACATGAACTGTGGGAGTGGAATTTGTTTTCTAACGCACATGAATCTGGAATGAGTAACAATGATTTAGTCAGAACACAGAACCAGATGTTAAATATTTAAATCAATACATGGTAAGGATAGCTGTGTGGGCCCAGTGGTTGTGTGGTTCCAGCCACTGACACTGGAAAGTCTATCAAGAGGTTAACTGGTCTGACCCATTCTTATCAAATGACCATTATGTTTAGCCCTTTGTCATAGCTTTCTGCCTTCATGAAGATGCCTTGTTATTTTTTCTACAGTGCGATAGGCTCTCTACAGCCAAATTAAAAGGAGAGAGACAGGTTCCTGACCCCAAGTGGCTCACAATCTAGCAGCCTGATTCTTCACCCACTGAAGTCAATAGAACAGGATTGGGCCTTTGGACCAAGGTCTGCAAGGTATGACAAACAGAGAATAGGGGGCACTGAGATTACAGCAGAAGATCACCAGACATGCTTTATGTACATGTTTTGTAGATTCGCGCGTTCTGAAGGCAGTGGGGGGAGGTAGCAGAGGATTAATAATGAGGATTGTTTTGATGGTGATCTACTGAAAAATTTGAGGGAACAAAAACAGGCATTAAGGCAGCAGTGCAGGTCGGCAGAGGAAGTGAGGCAGCATAGTGCACAGACTTAGGGAGGGCATTCTAGACCCTCTGCGCATGTGGATGAGTGGGGTGAAAGCATTACTTGTCCGGTTATCACTACCATAACACAATGCTCCTCTGAGCCAGGGGCTGCTAATTGTCAAGATAGAACTACTTGGCCTTCTAAAATAGTCATTTTGGGAAAGGATTGTAGCCTCAAAATAGGATAAAATAAGGCAGGGTGACTTACTCTCCAGTGACGTAAGGCCTACCTTCTCCACGATGAATGCTGTTATACCCTGGGAGGCTGGAACAGCACTGAGATCTGTTTTAGCATAAACTATTACAACATCAGCATCTGGCCCGTTAGTGATCCAAAACTTGTTCCCATTCAAAACAAAGTAATCCCCTGGAAACATAAGAGATGGACTCTTAGTTCACAACAGTCTCAGTGAGGAATTCAGAAACAATACCTCTCTTCTGCCTCATGACCCAATAAACTATAAGCCAGGCTCCCTAAGGCACTCTCAGAAGTCCACAAAGCAGCCTTGGGTAAAATACCTCCCCAGACTCTGGCTCAGGGGTGGGCAAACTTTTTGGCCCGAGAGCCACATCTGGGTATGGAAATTGTATGGCGGCCATGAACGCTCACAAAATTGAGGGTTGGGGGGGGCGGGGGGATGAGGGCTCTGGCTGGGTGTGCGGGCTCTGGGGTGAGGCTGGGTGAGGGGTTGAGAGTGCAGGAGGGTGCTCCGGATGGGACTGAGGGGTTCGGAGGGTGGGAGTGGAATCAGGGCTGGGGCAGGGGGTTGGGGTATGGGAGGGAGTCAGGGGTGCAGGCTCTGGGGGGTGCTTATGTCAAGCAGCTCCCAGAAGCAGTGGCACCTCTCCCCTCCAGCTCCTACATGGAGGCGCAGCCAGGCGCCTCTGCGCGCTGCTCCGTCCACAGGTGCCACCCCTGCAGCTCCCACTGGCCATGGTTCCCAGCCAATGGGAGCTGCAGGGGTGGCGCTTGAGTCAGGGGCAGTGTGTGGAGGCCCCTGGCTGCCCCTATGCGTAGGAGCCGGAGAGGGGACACGCCGCTGCTTTCGGGAGCCACACGAAGCGGGGCAAGCCCTGGACTCTGCTCCCCGGCTGGAACTCAAGGGCCAGATTAAAATGTCTGGAGGACCAGACGCGGTCCCCGGGCTGTAGTTTGCCCACCCCTGCTCTGGGTACTTAGTTTCCTTAAATTCCGGAGTCCAAAGGATAAGCCATTGTAGAGCCCACCCAAGGCCTCTTAATAAGGCCTTTATACAGCCCTCTCACACAAACTATTCTTCCCACCATAACCAATTCTCTGTGAAACAACAGACTAGAGGTGTCACAGGTGTGTGATATGATGGTTCATTTTTTAACTCTCCTCCCAACCAATATTCCATATATAGATTTTCTGGGTTTGGAATCACTCAATCTCTTCCATCATCAATAATGGACCTGGCCCATCCCACCCTACAACTTTTCTGTCATACCCTTCTGCTTGCCTACTAGGGAGTGGCAAAACCAGCAATTTGGATACCCAACTTGTTGTGCCATGGACTGAGCACAGCTGAACACGCTGAGAAGGTTAAATCTAGATTTTAAAGGAAAGATGCTTAGGCTGGCCAGGAGAAGCACATGGGCAATTTCCCCAGCTGGCACGTGAAATATTTTACCTTTTCTATCTGCCTTGAGCTTCATAGAGACAACATCAGAACCAGCGTTGGGTTCGCTCATTGCCAGGGCTCCAATGTGCTCCCCGTTGATTAGCTAGGGAAAAAAACAAGACAAAAAAGTGGAAGAGGAGGAGGAAATGTTTTTATTGCATTTTTGGGCAGGAAGGGAAGGGGTTGCACTGAATCTCGAAGTTCACTGTGTTCCATATAAACTATAAGTAGGAAACTTTGTCCCTGGAAGAATTCCAACAAGCAGCTCACTTGAGCTGAGGGCACAGCACAGAATCAAACCACAAGATGAGTCAATGCACATGTCAGTTACTATTTTAAAAGCAGAGTTTTATCCATCTATGTCCACGAAGGTGCCAACAGAACCATGCTGACAGCCATATGCCTTTTCCAAACTCCATGTTCCCTGACTGCCTTTTAAAATGGCTGGTTGGCAGAGGCACATATTTTATGCATATGCAAAAGAAGGCTCAGCTTGTATAAAACTAGACTTGTAGAAAACAAAAAGGTCAATGAGGGGGATAGAGAGATTGCAGTGTTCAGCACTAGACTAATACCATGATTCCCCACACACTTGTGATGGAATGGCAGATGGACACCCTCCTTCTGTGTCCCCTCATGCCATGTTCTGACACAGCTGCTGCTGTCTCTTCTCTGTCAATGTTCTCCTGTCCTTTTCTCCTTCTTGCCCTTTACCTTCTCTGGGTATTTTTTGTATGCTTTTTCCCTCTGGGTATTTTTTGTTTGTTCCCTTGTTTTGTGGCGAGAGATTTAATATACAAAAATATATATGACATTTAAATCTGTATATTTCAACCGTATTCTTAATGATGTGCTGGAAACTAGTTTGGTTTTATAAATTATATAAAATGACCAAAGTGGTTTCCGGCACATCATTAAAGATTCAGTTAAAATTCAGGAATAATGAAAAATAAGGTGGTTTGACATATTGCAAATCAGTGAATGACAGAATGACAACAATCCTAAAATACACCTGAGAAATGACAGGGATATATAGAATTTATGTACTAACAGACTGAACGAGATTTCTTTTGTTAAGTAATTGAACACTTTGCTTGCTGCTGAATTTAAGTCCCTCATGTTGACAATTTTACATAACTATGATTCAGCTTATGGAGAAATACATCCAATATGTTTAGATATTGAAATCTGTTTAACAGAGGCTGGGGTTTAAAATACAGAGATCACTTGAGTGCCAGAGAAGACTTACAATCAATTGATTAACAGACCAACCAAGCAACCAGACAACGGAATAAGGAAGCATGCAGCACTTTTCATCCAGAAACGTCAAAGAGCTTTATGAAGGTAGAATAATATTCTCTGCAAAGTCTTTTTCGGGGAACCCCTCCCTCCCCCCCCAAAAAAATGTTCTCCACAGCCACACACAGGAACTGAGGTACAGAGAGATTAAGTGACTTGCCCAAGGTCACCCAGCAAGTCAGTGGTAAATGCACATATACAGAGCAAGGTTCCTGCCTCTCATGGTATGTCTACACTTTGAGCTAGAGGTGTAATACTCAGCTTGAGAAGACATACCCGAGTTTGCTCTGATCGAGCTAGCATATTACAAACAGAGCATAGCTGTGGTTGTGCAAGCATCAGGAGGGGCTAGCTAGTCCAAATACACACCCATCTGACATGCTAGGCACATACTCCTGCTGTTCACATCACCATGGCTACACTATTTTCGAGTGTGCTAGCTTGATCGGAGCTAGTGTGGATATGTCTCCTCCAACTGGAATTTACACCTCCAGCTCCAAGTGTAGACATACCCTTAATATACTGTCCTACCCACTGGACCATGCTGCCTCCAGAAGTGACCCTGAAAAAGGCTCAAACAAGACACCTGTACCAGTTTTAAATTCTGCAGGAACCTTCATCACGATGGATTAGTTAGGACAAAACAGGATCATTCACAAGCTGGAGAAGGGCAAATTTGAAAGGTACAATCCTTTTCAAAGCTTGCTGCAGTAAGCTCACCTGATGTATTGGAAGATTAAGCTCTGTGAAAGACAAACATGTCCAGACATGCAGTTGTAATACATGGCTCTGGTGCCTCATGAGCCATGCAGGGCAAAATGCTTTCGGCACCTGAGAAGTGCATATCCCACACTGCGACCACTCGTTTTAAAAGGGTCAGCAGTTACTCCTGCACAATGTGTGTAAGCACCACATGTTGGTTAGAAAAAACAGATGTGTTTGCTGGCTTTGAAAAAGGTTTTTCATTTTAACCTTTAAATTTTTTTCTTACTACAGGGCCTGATCCTGTCCCCACTGGCTTCCTTATTTGTTTAAAGAATATAGGCATCCCTGCAGCAGGAGCAGTTTGCTGTGGCAGTTTCTGCCCTGGGTGTAAGACTGAAACAGACCGAACCAAACACCCACTGGGAAGAGATACTAATGCTAGAAGTTCAGTACTGTCCCATTCAGTGTATGCGGTTGTTAGGCACACAAGGGGAGACAAAGTGCTAGAGCTCAGTTCAGCCATGGAACATCTGTGAAATGTTGTGAACTTTGTTGCTACTTTAAATGTCATAACACATGTAGTTTTATGCTATAACTAGATCTATTACTTCACATTTCTTACTTCACACCAGATACCACAGGCACCATGTAAACAGATATTCTCTCAGGTCCTCTGCCTCTATCAATTACATACCTTGGGTAGGTATTTCTCTTTCTGTGCTTCATTGCCATTCCGTACTAACTGGTTAATACAAAGGTTTGAGTGGGCACCATAACTGAGTCCAACAGCTGCCGAAACTCGAGAGATTTCCTCCATCACTAACACATGATCCAGATACCCCATTCCAGATCCACCATATTCCACTAGCAGGAGAAAAAAATTCAACATCATCTTAGATTAATAACCCCACAGTAAATAAAACTTACACAATCTCCTGCAAACTGAGTCCAATGCTGGACTTAAACTTCACTGGATGTCTCAGAAACTTACATTTGGACTTCTGCTTTAGACTGACTCTCACTGAGCTGGTTACTTCTGGGTTCCCCATCCTTCCTGAATCCCAACTCTCCTATCTTAAAGGCACAGTACATTACTTATTCAGAACAATTAGTAACACTTTGTGCATATAAAAGCATAGTTACCACATATACACTTATACATGAATAGAACATTGATCTAACATCCAAGCATCACACAGACAACTGCACAATTCTGCATCTCTCATACTAACTGTAATCCAAAAGTTTGCATTAAATTTAATATTATCACAAAAATTAAATATAGAAAAAACAAAAAGGTGCAGAAAAAGGAGAAAAGACTTTCCCAGGGGATAATTGATATAAGATGGAGAATCAGTAGGGCAGAGGGGAACAAAAAGGATGCTCCTGACTAATAGCAGGAGCTGCAAAAGAGAAGACTTTCATATATGGCCAACTAGAGAAGCAGAAGCCAATGACAGATGAGGGCATAGTAGAACAGATGAGGGCTTCGTAGAATAAAGAGAAACAAAGCGGGTGAAATCAACTGGGGCAAATTCCATGGATGGTTTTCAAAACAAGAATGGCAGTTTTCAACAGGATCCTGAAATGAATGGGGAGACAGTGGAATTGCTTTAGGGTGGGGGGTCATACGGTCAAACTTTTCAGAAGCAGGATGGAGAAAAATTGATGATTAAAAATATTTTTATTTAACTAAAGGGTGGCTAAAGATACAAACAGATGAGTCTCAAACTGAAGCGGTAGAAGATTAAAGCTGGAAAAGAAACAACAGAAACAGAAAGAGAAGATGGAGGAAAAAAAGAGCAAAGACTGAGGAATATATGTACACCCAGGAGTGTATATATATTGGCTTGCAGGCAGAGAGTGGTTTTATAGGTAGCAACAAATCTACAACAGGAGGGAGGCAGAGATACTTGCCTAGCTAGGGAGGGAATCCAGGTCTGAATGGTCAACAACACTGAATGCTGCCCTATGGGAGCAGCAGCCAAGAAGAGAATAGAGGCTGCTTGCCATGCTGAGGAAAGTGAATGAAGAATAGAGTGAGTGCATAGCCTGGAAGTGCGTGCTACTGCTTGTAACTCCTAAAACTAAAGGGGTGGCCTCTGATTCCAAGTGCACCCCTTCTACACCAGCACTCATATTGATGGCAGCTGATCAATTTGTGCTCTGGATTCTCATCCTCCTCACCCCATGTCAGAGCCTATGTTCTTACTCCCAGCATCCTAACAGATGAGGAAAACATGAAGCGGATTTGTGGGAACAGTAAGAATGCTGGGTGGGACACTCACAACGCCACGGAGCGGAAACCACCATGTTGAACGTTACAGTTATAGACATTTTTGCATTCCAAAAGCTACCAGGTGAAATCAGACAGACATTTAAAAATACTGCCTTCAGTGCAGCCAGTATTTCACTCTAAGCATTATCAAAGGCAGAGAGAAAACAAATGAAACGAAAATATGAAAAATATTTCCCCCCAATATCCTTCAGAGTTGTTATAGAAAGGTATTATTTGTAACAACAGTAGGTAAGTCTTTTAGACAAAAGTGTGATTCAAGATGATGGTGTCCCTTTAGAATTTTTATATGCCACATGGCTGCATTATGGTTACTGCAGAACCATATATTTGCATTTCCTAACTCTGATATAATGTTGCATTAACATAACTGAATTTATTTTTAGGTCTAGACATTGAAAAGAGCTGTCATTTAATGCACTATTGAAGAACCATGATCCACTGGTACCTAAACATGTGGCTCAAATGACCACACATTTCCACAGGATCTCATATTATCAACACTATACCCCCAAAGTTTGTGCCCTTCGTAAAATAAATTTACAGACAAAGCCCCATCTCCCAGAAAACTTCCACTGGGACACCACCAAAAACCACAGGACAAAAGCTCAGGCACAGAAAGGTGTTTGTGGGAAAATCCTTGAGGAGATCAGAATAGGAACAATTCATGGAAGAAGCATGCTTTGAGGAGGAATTTGGAGGAGAGGCAGAGATGGAGCTTGGGCAAAGTGGGAAACTGTTGCAGCCTGGGGCACAGCATTAAAGAAGACAAAAAGGCAAGTATGAAAGAAAGCTGAAAGGAACTATAAGAAGTTGGGAAGAGCAAGGGAAGCGAGAGCAAGAGAGACTCACTCAAGCAAACTCAGGTCTGACCACTGAAATAAATGCAGGTGCATTATTTCAATGTAGAGCTATACAGAAGGGCTCTGCACAGGTTAGTCACCAGTGCATAACCAGAGTCCTGGGCAGGGCAGTCCAGCCTGTGCTGCTGCAGCTTCACTATTGTTATCTGAGCTAGCTTTGATCTAGTTAACTAAATAGGTCTACACATGCTACAGTCACCTCTCTGACTGCAGTGTAGACACAGTGGCACAATGCTGAACACAATCTGTCCTCGTTTACAATAATTGGTCAGTTATGGTCAGTGCTGCGTCAGCTAACTCAACTCTTCACCATGCTGCTTGAACACGCTAACATTTTGTAATGTAGCCAGATACTTATTTTCAGAAATTTCTATTTATAACCTTCTTTCTTCAAACCTCACGACTGCATTGCTTATGGTGAAGGATAACAAGACATTTGGGAGTTGTCAAACTGCGAAGTGGTAATACCTGAACAATGTCCTTAAACTGTAAAAGCCATTTTGAAGTGCTCTGATAACTCAAAAAGGAATAAAGAGAAGTTCTTCAAAGTTTCAACAAAGAGAGGCACCTTGAAAAATTTCTGCACAAGGATGGATTTCTCTGCATCTCCTCAAAAAGAGGTTTTTATCACACTGACATAGGAGTTTTGAGTGAAAGTGGTGCATCTTCCATGATGTTCTTTATTATAATTAGAAAAACCTGATCCTACCACAAAAGGTGTGTATAATAAATTGTATCCTGAATTGAGGGGACAGAGTCTGCTTACAAGATTGTGAGGTATGAATCAATGTGGACTAGCTTGTTAAGGGCTGAGACAGTTGAGCCTAAGTAGCATTTCATGGAGGGAATCATTCAGTAGATGTAAAAGATGAGAACTTACTCACCAGGAGTTGTAATTCCCAGAACTCCCAGCTCCCCGAGCCTCTTCCAGAACTCCTATGAACGCAAAATAAAGCAGTTAATACAGCCTTGCCCAACCATGAAGCAAGAGCAGGACTCCTCACAACAATCTCCATGAACATATTAATTTGCATTCGCTGCATAAAGATTCTGAAGATTAACTCCTGCCTGTGCATAACATTATACATGCAAGTAGTCCCATTTTACTTCAATGAAACTAACTGATTTATATACATGCTTAAGTCATTGCAGGATCAGGGCCTAAGGCTGTAACTAATTTCCCAGTCTAAACCCAATTTTGACATAATTCAACCCGCACTTCCTCTGAAAACTGCTTTTCTGCCTAGATTTTTAAATGTTGTCTCTTGCCAAAGATGATTTCCCATCTTCCTCCCCCGTCCCCTGATCTTTTTTGTGTGAAAAGTTTCAGGTTTATTGGCTAAGGCATTTTTCAGATACAGGACATTGAAAAAACTGTGCAGTTCTCATTTTTGAGAAGTTGCCATGTTATGGAAGTTGGATCCCGCAAAATGGCCTGCACTAGACACTGCAGTTCAGTTTTACACAACAGCCCTGGATGATATCTGATGCACTGGACTATATTTATAAAGGCTACGTGCAAAGCTTTGGCATTCTTCATTATGAAAATGTAAATACCAGAGATTTGTGAGGTCTCAGCAGATATTACAAGCTTCTTAAGTCTTGTGGAGCTTATGATCTCCAATGATGGGACCTGAATGCTCCATAAATCAAAAAGCTCTTGTTCGCAGAATTTACAAATTCTATTGGTATGTGAAGTTTCACACTGGAAGTCAAACATCTGTTTGGACAGTGTCTGCACAGAGTATTTCATATAACAAATTTCATAGAGAACTCTAACATCAGAGAGACTGCAAAGAAAGCATTATGCATCAGAGAGCAGTTCCATGCCCCTCTTAGCCAGGAGGCAGAGGAGTGCAGTGCTCCAAAGTTATGAGACACCAACTAGACAAGGCCAGTACAAAAGAGGGAGTCGCTGGGCAGGCCCAGAGGCAGCATCCTGATGACAATCCCAGCAAGCAAAGAAGAGGCCTCATCACTAGGCTCTCTGCCAATTTTTTTTTAATGGCCTCTGGTGAGGTTTATTCCTCAGGCTGGTTGGAGCTTAATAACTTTTCAAGCCCTATATATTTCCTACCGTAACTCTTTTTTAAGGTTTGAGAATAAATGTAAAATATAAATATGCTCATATGACATGGATTGCACTTTCTCTTCTAGACACAGCACATGGCAGAGAGGGGCCTTGACTGTCATCTCACTCCCAGAGCACACAGCAAGGACTTACCTGCATGCCCTTAAACTCATTCTCCTGGTCGATTTCTTGGGCCTTTGGAGCCAAATGCTCCTGACAGAACTTGACCATTGTCTGTCTAAGCTGTAAATGAGGTAAGGAGGGAGAAAAATATACACATTAAACCACAACAGTATATTGTTCATTATCTTCCCTGCCATGTCTCCAGCATGCCTTAACAGGATGTTTCCTATGCCCCACAAGTTCCAAGAGAGCAGAGTGAAATCAAGCAGCTCTGAGTTTCAGGTGATGGGACTGAAAGAGAACCCCAAAGGCCTTTTAAGATAAGTTAATAATAATGTTGGATTTGAATCTTTAACCTGCAGGTGACAGTCTTATACTAAAATGGAAATGGGGACACTATCTGGGGGGGGGTTGTAGCTGGACTCTTTCCAACAAACCAGTTCCTTCCCCACCTTTTGTCAAGAAAGTTTGACAGTTGATGCACAGAGACTCTGGGAAAGTAGTGCGAACCAGGCAGTCTCCTAGATACATTTTTATAATGCACAGAAGCCTGTAATAAGCATGCATACAGACAACATATTTCCATTCTTATAAAGCCAGTAGTGACACCACAGGAGAGTGATTCACAACCTTTACTGTATTTATCCTCACAGTATCCCTGTGAAGTAAGGAAGTATTACAATAATCCCCATTTTTTACAGATGGGAACTGAGGCACAGGGAGGTAAGAGACTTGCCCAGGGCCACACAGGAAGTTTGTAGCAGAGCAAGGAATTGACCCTGAGTCGCCCAAGCCCTAGGCTAGTGTGCTCCTCATCTACTTAGTGACAGGCTGAGAACAGCAAACTCAATGCTGAGGCAACTAGAATGATAATGATTTGTGATCACTAATGACTTTGGGACAGATGGAAACTGGCAAGGGTAATGACTTTTACTCAGGGTGGATAAAAATCAGGGATTTAAAAAAAAATTTAAAAAATGGATTTTTTGATAAAATGCTTTTTGAGGAAAAAACCTATCTAAAGATACTTTTAATTAAGATACATTATAGTGCAAAGATATCGCATCATGGAATAGGGATTAATTCTAATTCTATAGTACGAGACAATATATTCATGTAATGTTTAAGAAAAGTTTTGTAAATGAGTTCCAATAGTTCATGGATTAGGGACCCAATCTTATGGGGTTCCAGGGGCTTGTGTATAGATTTAGGCTAATCTTTCTATCTACCCAATGGACTCAGTGCTCAGTCTAGAAGATACCATCAGAGATGCTTAGTTTTGCAGTTCTCAGACTGTGGATTTGTGTCTCCAGAGATAACATGTTTGTTAACAGCAAAACAAATTTTAAATAAATAAATATATAGAGCTGAGAAATAACAGACCTCAACCCTACTGTCCCTCTGCAAATTTGTGTACACAGAGTCAATCTCTTACCTCTTTCTAAAAGTGCAAAGTTTCAAAAAGTTCAGTGAATAAAAGATTGTTGGGGGCAGAATAGATCTGGACAAGGAGAAGTCTGGAGATAAATGTGAGAAGGGAGGGACAGGCAGTAGAAACAAAAGTGGAACTGTTTGAGCAGCATATTCCAGAAGTCTTGAGGTCTTTCCGAGTGTCGCCTTCATTGATTTAAGATCTACCATACCATTCTCTCACTAGAAGGGAAAACTTGTAATGGCAGCAGACTGTAAAAGAGACCCAGTTTGGGAATATTTTAATGAAGTTCCTCTACCAGTGGGTAACACAGGCATGCATGCAAAATGCAAACAGTGCAACAAAGAAATGCAAGGCCTGGTTGCCCAAATGAAACAACATCATGAGAAGTGTTCCCTCTCAGGAGAAAGCTGCATTGAAGATAATGAAAGGAACATGTCTGAACATGCAGGATCTTCAGGTTGGTAAACCTTTTTATTTCATACTTCTTTCTTAAGGACTGCCTGTCTTCCTTCTGGGCTATTCTTGAATTCTCACGTTTGAGCAAAAAATATAGTTGTTACTTTATGGTACTATCATTTTAGATGCAGTTGTGATAAAAAAATAAATAGCTGGAATAGGCTGATCTTTTTACAATTTCACCTTTAAAGTTGTACTGAGTGTCAGTGAATGCAATGAGTAACACTAAATGAGCAATATGGTAATAATAATTAAATAACTGTATTGATTTATTTTGTTTAGGAGAATCCATCCTCAACATACAGGATTCTGAAGACTATCCACCTTCAAGATCACTATCTTTTTTTTTATAGTTTCAGAGTTATCTGCCAGTGCTAGTGTTTCAGTTCCACCATGCATGTCACACAGCTACAGTATATCACCTGCAGCAAAAAGAAAAAAAAAAATCTCCATCATCCAGAAACAACCATAGATAAGTTTGTGATAAGAACCAGGAGATTACAAAAAAAAAAAAAAAAAAAAAAAAAAGGAGGTAATTGATGAAAAAATTCCCCAGTTTGTTTATGCAACAAACTCTCCTTTCTGTATGATTGAGAACCCCACACTTCATTAACATGGTTCAGTCATTAAGACCAGGATACAGTCCACCCAACAGAGCAGATGTCACAGGCAAATTGCTGGACAAAATGTATGAAAGAGAAAATGAGCAGTGTGCAAAAGGTCTCGAGGGTGAAATTTTTAACCTAGAGTCTTGATGGGTGCAGCAATGTCCACAATGATTCTGTTATACGTGCTTGTGTGACAACAGAAGAAGGGAATGTCTTCCTTACAGAAACAATTGATACATCAGGAAATGCACACACAGCAGAATACTTACAAGTAGCAGCAATAAAAGCTATAACAAACTGAAAAAAATTCAAAATGTCTAGTACGCAGCTTGGTCACAGACGATGCTGCAAATGTATCCAAGATTAGAAGAACTTTAGAAGAGAGTCCCAAGCTAATAACATACGGTTGCAGTGCTCATTTGATGCACCTCCTAGCCAAAGATTTCAGTGTTCCAGAAACAAAGGTGAATGTTGTTGATATTGCAAAATACTTTCGTAACAACCACTTTGCAGCAGCTGCTCTGAAAAAAGTGGGAGGAACCAAGCTAACTCTCCCACAAGACGTGCGATGGAACTCAGTAATGGACTGTTTTGAGCACTATATCAAAAACTGGCCTAATCTGATGACAGTTTATTTTTTCACGATTTTGTTCACAGATAACACTGTCCCAGCCAAAGTTCCCAACAATGGGTTTAAGAGAAATGTTGAACACATGCTGAGTACCCTAAAGCCTATTTCTGTAGCCTTGAACAAAATGAAGGGAAATAGCTGTTTTATTGCTAACACTGTTGAAATTTGGAAGGAACTGAGTGAGATCTTAAAAAGAGAAATATACGACAAAGTTAAAATTACAACCATTAAAAAAAACAAATGGGACAAGCACTATCTCCAGCTCGTTTTCTTGCAATATTCTCAATACTCTGTACCAGGGTCAAACCTTCACTGCAGAAGAAGAAGAGTTGGCTATGACATGGACATCCAGCAATCATCCCTCCATAATGCCAACTATAATAAACTTCAGAGCTAAGGGTGAACTATTCAAGAAATATATTTGCTGATGATGTTTTAAAGGAAGTCACACCAGTGAACTGGTGGAAGTCACTTAAGTACTTTGATTCAGAGACTGTTGAAGTGATAATCTCACTTTTAATCGTAGCTTCTTCTGCCAGTGTAGAAAGAATATTTTCTTCCTTTGCACTAATTCATTCCAAAATGAGAAATCATTTGGGACCTGAAAAAGCAGGAAAGCTTGTTTTTCTTTTCCAGATTATGAACAAACAGAAAAATGAAGGTGAAGATGACTGAGTTAGCTGCAGAAACCAATATTTTTACGTTTCTCATAATTGACCTGGCTGACATAGTAGATTTAATTTGGGGTTTTTTTTTGTTTGTTTTTTAAATATTTCACTTAACTATTTTAGTTAACAACCATTTTAATAAAAACAAACCTGATTTTAAAAAGCTTGAATGTTTAACTTCAAAAATTCATATGCTTGTTTTGTTAGAATATTATATGTTTGCTGTTGAAGAAAAAATCCAGAATACATAACACTGTTGCTTTAGTTAAACAAAACAATTTAAATATCAGTCTGGTGATGTTCTCCTCCTAATACAGCATGGCAAGAAAATCCTCCAAATATTAATGATTTACCTTTTGAATTGGAGATAGTTATGAAGTCATGGGGAAGTGAACTATCTGCTTCAATTACCTTTGGTAAATGAAATAACCAATCATTCATTTTCTGATATAGCTGTAAAACTAATCTGAAAAGTTTTCAAAATAAATCACTTTAAAAAAAATGTATAGAGTGTACCTTCTAAAAATGAAACCTATATCTATCTCTGAGTTGTGCAGAATATGCGTTAAGGTTATAACAACCAACAAGAATGCATTTTTATGTAGATTTCTATGATTAAATGGAGTCTTCCTGCCTAGTGATTTAAATCATCATTTAAATCAAATCCACCAATCTGTTGTTCTGTAATTTAATTCGGGGGGTGGGGGAAGACGACACTCATCACTGACACCAGCAACCAATCGAAGTGCAAGGTTTGACCACTCCCTCCTCCCCAGCACTAAGAGCCAAGAAAGGCCTAAGACCAGTAGTTTAGTTCGGTTTCAAGGGTAAAGGTCTGGAGCTCTCGCCCGAAGTAACCCGGATTCCTTGTGGAGGGCGCTTTGCTCCGCCAGAGCGGTCTCCCTTAGATCTCTCTCCCTCTGCCAAGACCCCTGTCGCCGCGGAGCAACTTTCTAGGCGTGCAGGGGAGGGCACAGATCAGGTCCAGCGGCTCAGTCCCCCGTTACCAAAGCCCGGCCGGACACCGACGCTCTGCAGATCGGGGGACACAAGCGGTGCGGACAAGCCCCCGGGCAGCTGGACACGCGACACACAGGCAGCCGGGGGCCGGCGTCGGCTGCCACAGCGGGGCCCAGGCGGGCCGGTGCCGGAGCGCAGCAGGCGGGACACCGCCCTGCGAGCCCCGCTGCAGGGGAAAGGGCGGGAGTCCGCGAGCCAGGCCCCGGAGCAGCAGGCAGCCCGCTGGCCGGACGCGCCCAAGCCTCTCAGGGACGGCGCCGCTGTACCTGCCGCTGCTCCTCGCTCAGCCCATTGACCGTGTCATCCACTGCGACCCTAGCGCAGCCCCGCCGCAGCAGCCCCAGCCGCAGGGGGTGCCAGGCTCTGCCTACCGCTGCCGCCTTCCCCAGCACCGCCGCCATCTCTGCTCAGGCCTACGCTAAGGCCGGCCTCGTTGCCCCCGCGCCCCCACCGGTTGGCCAATCAGCCGGCAAGGCCCAGCCTAGCTGCAGCGGGCGGGCCCCGGGGAACCCAGCCTCGCAGCGACCTGACTAGACAGCACCTGGGGGGCGTGTCCCGCCCCATCGCCGCCCCACGCCCCGCCCCCTTGCAATTGAAGCGCGGCTTGCTCTGGGATGAGAAGGGCAGGCAGTGCCCAGCCAGATCCTGAGCCGCACGGGAATCTTCAGCCATCCGCCCGCATCAACTTATACTTCCTGCAGCTGCGTAGAGGAAAGCTACTGCTGGCATGTGCAGCCAGGGATGCGGAAGGGGAAGGGGAAAGGGAAGGGGAAGGGCTGGAACTCAGCTAGAAGAGCAAGAACAGCAGTTTGGGAAAAGTGATGATGGATTAAGTGGAGTAAACTACCACCGGAGTTGGAGGTAATAAGTCATTTACTAGAAATATGAAAGTACAGTTGAACAACAGAAGCAGGCATTAAAACAAGCCTAAAAAACAGGGTTATTTTCCCCATAGAGATGACATATTTGAAACTGTAAAATTGATTTAAGCAATACAGGTAAAGTCAAAGCTGGAAAGGTTTGTCTGTAAAAAAAAAATTACAAAAGAGTAAAAAAAAAGTTATATATATTTATGTTATGAAGGGGAACCTCTATGGTGGAATGACTTTAATACATCTCTTTTAGGTTTATCAGTCCTCTTAAAAAGGGGCTTTGGTGTACTCTGTGACCCATGAGTAACCTTTAATTCCGTTGTTGACAGTAAACGATGCTCCTGGATCAGAGCCACATGTGTCATGAGAAGCTGATAAGGGCACAAACATGACACAAGGATTAGTCCTTACTCCTCATGTGTCCAAGAGGAGCTCCACCTGATCAACAGTGGCAGCATACTCTTCTGTTTCTTTCTGAAAGGATAGCTGCTTCTCCAGGAAATTGTTTCTATCATTCTCTGCCAGTTTCCACATAGCTGTTGCTGTCTATATGGAAAGAGCAAGTTAGTGCACAGTAGGGACTGTTACAAATACAGTATGTATGACTCCACAGAGGCAGCAGAGCTAAAAGCACATGGCTTTTTTGTAAGTCAAGCCACACCAGGAAGACCACTTTGCTTCAGCCCCTTACCCCAAAGCACCAATTTCTTACTAAGACATCCTGTTCAAGACCAGCCCTTGGTAACTTCAAAACTCCTGCTGATCATGTGAGAGTACAGTTAAGTATTGTTTTTTGGCTACATCCAGCTGAATCAAAGTTAATTCAGTAAAGACCACAGTTTAAGGAATCTTGGGTATTCTGAATTTACCATGCTAGTGGCATAGTAGGAGTTCTCACCCTGAAGAGCCACTTCTGAAACACTAATGCATAGGTAGCTGAAATTTGACTAGGATGCTACCTGGGGTAGTTATATGGGCATTATTGTAGCATTTGAGCACTTGGCAACCAAATTTATTTTTAAGACCTCCATGAGGTAGGCAAGTACTGTACTCCTTGTTGTAGAGCAGGGGTGGCCAACCTGAGCCTGAGAAGGAACCAGAATTTACCAATGAACATTGCCAAAGAGCCACAGTAATAGGTCAGCACCCCCTATCCGCTACCCCCTCCAGCTCCCAGCACCTCCGACCCACTGGCAGCCCTGCCAATCAGCTATATTGGAAAGTTAGCATCTGTAGCTCCAGCCTCGGAGTCAGCACCTATGCAAGGAGCCGCATATTAACCTCTGAAGAGCTGCATGTGGCTCCGAAGCCACAGGATGGCCACCCCTGTTGTAGAGATTGGAAAGTAAGGTAAAGACCAGATGACATGCCCAAGGTCACATAAGAAATCTGTGGCACGGCAGAGAGTTGGACCTAAGTCTGAGTTCCAGGCTAGTGCCCTAACTACTGGACCATCTTTCCTCCCATGAAGGATAATGCTTCATCTGTTGTGAATAGGATCTTGAGATCTTTAGTGACCCTAAGTAGCAGGAACTTCTCAGTAGATACGTAAATTTGCACTTCCAGAACATTGCCGCCACCCTTTCCAACAATTCTGCAACATTGGCTCATTGCTATTTTCAGAATCACTAGCTTCCTGGTGCGCCCTTCATTCTCTTTTGGAGGCCTCTCATTCCAGTTCTGACTATACTTAATCCTGATTATCTTTGATTATACTGGATCTTCCAAATTAAGCTGGCTGTTAATTTCAGTGACGTGACTGATTTTAGCTGTAATCCCTTCCCATTACTTTGGGAACTTAATACCACCTAGAATGTCCTTATTACATGCATATTTACAACAGAAGACAGGAGGCAAGGTAGTAAGCCTGCTACAGTACATTGGTCTGCTTGAAGAGAACCCAGGAAACCAGAACTTCATCCCAAACCAGGCAACTGAATCTCTGTGGTTTTCTGAAGGAAAAGGGTGTCTTACCAGAAGCTCTTCCTGTTTTGCAGCCATTTGGCTGAATAGTCTCAGTTCTTCTTTAAGCTTCTCTGTCAGCAACTGAAGAAAAGCCCAAAGCATTTAGTTTATCCAGGTTCTGCACCACACAGCAATTGCCTCTATTATCAATTTAAACTTCTAGTAAACAAAAATCTGTAACCCAATTCCACTCAAAAGTTCTCACCATTGTCTGCTTCTGACACTCCTTTGTATCTTCTTCCTCCAAGATTTCATTGCCTGTAACTGGTTTATAAATACTTTCATAAGCTTCTTTAGTAGTTACCCAAACGATTCCCCACTAGCTTTTAGACCTCACCTTCACCCACAGTATTAAGTCACTTCACTGCAGAATCAGCCTCTAAATCTACATTAAGAGCAAATCAAGTATTCTGGGAAGTTATGAGTCTGGTTCTTCTGTAGTAAGCAGAGAGCCAGATAGAACAACTTCTCCCTTTCAGCGCAGAGTGATTAGTGCTGTTGCTGTTTGCCAAAACCTGAAGTCAAGCATGAATGTCACATGAGCTCCTTTGTTACAACAAAAAGGTCACACCTGAAGAATCAGGGTACCAATTATCATAATGGGAGGAGATGGGGGCTAACTCCCCACCTTATGCTTAGAACTGAAATAGTTAGTCCTTACCTGGATCAATATTTCTGCTTTCTAAAATCACCATGCAGTTTTCTTGAAATTTCTTCAGCTTTTGAACTTCTTCTTCCAGGACTTCATTCTTTTCTCTCAAGTCTTTTATAGTGCCCTATCAGTACCACACAAGTTAGAAGTCAATAGAGCCCCTAAAAAGATTCTTCCTGTTTCCTCCCAACTTCTTCCTAATTCGCAGCCATACCTGCTCCCAATGTATTGGAGATAAGTTCTTGGACACTGATTTAGTTCTCACCACTTTTTAATACTGACAGATTTGGAGCTGCCTGTAATAATTTAATACTATCTCTGGACTCAATTAATGTAAGCATATGTTGTATTAATTCCTAACAATGTTGCTAATGAAATGCACTCCAAATGGGGGGGGAAGAGGAGGGAGGGGACAGTAAATCTTGAACAGCCCCTCTTGATGGACAGTACTGGAGTTATTTGTCCTGGAGTGCTGGCTAGACCCCCTATTGACTTGCTAAAATAGGTTTATCCAGGAATGTCTCAGTCCAATGAGAGAGCAAAACCTCAGAAGGGTTTAGAGACACAGACCAGGTATACAGTAGGAGCGCTTGGCTAGTATAGCTATACCAGCATATTTTACTAGCAAAGCATTCCTAGTATAGACACAGCTTATACCCGTAAAACCACACTTTTGCTGGTATAGCTTACTCAAGCACTGCCCTCTGCCCCACAGAGAATAAGCTATACCAGCAAAAGCCCAGTTTTGCTGGTGCAACTGCATCTGCACTACGGATTGTTGCTGGCATAGCTCTTCATAACTCTGACATAGCTTTGCTGACAAGAGTTTAAAGTGTAGACCTGGCCATGCTGTGGAGGAAGTCAGAATGTTAAGGGGTAAGAGGAAGAGACTGAAGCAGAAACTATTGAGTGTAGGCAACAGACTGCTCCTGAAGGGGTCTAGGGTAATATAGGCCTACTTGAGCTTTTAGGTAAAAAGCTAGACTTTTGTTTTAATAATTTAATAATTAAAATGTTATTTTACTCCTGGGGGAATTCTGCGTCATGCAGGATTTCGCAGAAACGTTTTGTGCACAGAATTCTGCCCTGCCCCCCCCACCCCCCCGAAATGGGCTGCAGAGCTGCTGGCTGCCAGTAGGAGCCACTGGACCCAGCAGAGCCCAGTTCACACATAGAAGAAACGGCTGGGGGGCAGGGGAGGGAGCTGCAGTTCCCCACATGCCCTGAGGGAAGGAGACAGTGGCACGCAGGAAATTCTGCACAAGCCTGGGACCTAGCATCATGCTGTTTCTCCCACTAGATCCCTGGGCTCTGGAGGGGAGAGGGGCAGATAAGAGGGGGTATCTTAGCAAGGGGGGGGGCCCTGCAGCTGGGCTCGGGGAGGGGAGGGGTTGTGGGTGTCTGGCCCTCCAGCTGCGCTCTGGGGTGTGAAGGGGCAGAGAAACAGGACACTGGGTTGTCACAGAGGTTTCCTTAATTCTACTCCTGGGGGAATTTGCGTGTATGTATGTATGTTGTATTGTTACAAACATACTTGCTGACAGATATTTTGAAATAAATTACCAAAATAATTGAAACTGGCATGATTAGGTAGTGTTATTTTGACAAATAAAATTTGCAGAATTTTAAAATATCGTGTGTGGAATTTTTACTTTTTTGGCACAGAATGCCCCCAGGAGTATTCTTATGCTGTGTTCCCACTGTTCAGATTCAAGAATACTTTTAAAAAAAGCTGTTTTGTGTCACTGTGTTCACCACTGGTCACAGCTCCTGAAGGGAAGAACTGCAGGTACCCAAATCCAGTTGGATCTGTTGAGCAGTCACACTTGGTACTGTAGTATAGGGCCTGGTCTAAGAATAGAAGAATCACATGATTTTGCCTGAGGTGTGAAAGGTCAAGGCCTAAAAGCTAGAAAGATCAAGAGGAGACAGAGGTGCAGCTAGCCCTGAATCTTGACAAACTCGTTGCCTTGTATCACATACTAGACCTAATAGCAGGCTTCAGTCACAACTTTAAACAAGTAAATTGGGAGTGTGGTACATGGGAACAGAAGAGATCTTATTTGGACTCAATGAGCCACAGCATTATTCCCCACACAGCTCATAAAAGTATTACCAGATAATCTTTTAACAAGATGATCAGCCAAGCACCGCTTTTTACCTGTGCTCCTGCCAGCTTTGAGTGCAGTTGTTGTTTGGCTATTTCCAACAACTGGTTCTTCGTCTTTAGCTCTGTCTCCAATCTGTATCGGCTCAGAGGTCTGTAGAGAGTGACACATCATCGAGGATTTAACAGATGCCAATTTATGGTTAGTATTCAGCTAAACATGGTTAAGACATGCTTCAGCCAGGGAAGCGTCAGCCAGCGTTCAGTGCACCTGCAGTAGTGTAGCTTTCTCTCTTGAAAGATGGAGTGTGCACTGAACTAATACTAGAGTGTTTTGGGCTCCATGTAGCCAGAGTTGATGGTTGGCCATCAGCACATGAATTAGACCATACTGTTCATTGCCATACAAGACTGGGCCTCATCAGAGCAGCTAATAGTACTATTTGAGAGAAGTTTTTTTGCACCAACTTACCCTCGTGCAGTTGTTGCTGTCTTTTTAGAAAGAGGCTCTGCTTTCTTGGTAGACCTACAGAGACTAAAATGGTAGAAGTATCATTATTATCATCAAAGCGTGTAGTAATTTTGCCAAACCAACTATCACTTTAACAAAAGCCTGATTTTCTAGGCGTATTTTTTGCTATTGACTGGAGTACCTTTTGGAATTTTTAGATTACTAAAAACCTGAAGTTTGTCAGTGCATGTACTTTCTATTTACCCTTGGTTTTTGGCTTTGAAGACACCATCCTCTGGAACATTTGAGCTAAAAGTGAAATTGGGATCTTTGCTGAATTCTGGCTCAACTGTTTTGTTGATACGCTGTTTCTTCGATGGAAATGGTGTCTGTATATCTGCAACAAGATACAAGTGTCACCGAACAATGCGAGGAATTAACAAGAGCAAAAAGTCCTCCAAATTTTACATTAGGAAATCTTGAACTTCAGAGGAATCACTTGCATGTTAACATGTCACTCTAACAAGATGTGAAGTAACAATGACTAAGTAGCATGCCTCACCCCATCCCTACAGTCTCCAAATCCTGAACAGAATACAGGCTCAGAATGAAAAAATTTGTGTTACTTAAGCCCTGGATGGGCTACAATAAGCAGTTTTAGAATGTGGTTTACCATTCCAGCAGTGGATCGGATGGCTTGACACCCAGGTTTAATGACACAGACAGTCATTTCAACATCAGACAGATACATGAACACTGCTTTGATAGCCAAAGTTGTTCAGTGTTGAATGAAGAACAGAGCGATTTAAAAATTTTAGGGTTAGAAGATTTAATTTGACATTGCTTAAGCAACTACAGACTTCTAACATTGAGATGAAAGTCACACAAAGTCATGAGAAAGCTTGTTCTCTGAATATACAGACTGACTGTGTGTCATGATGATCTGGCCACTCTTTAACATCTGATATTTCCACTAATTATGTAGGGCCTTGTTCACACCAAGCAGTTTTGGAAGTTCAGCGACAGGCTAGCAATAGGAGCATTAGTGTAGAGTAGCCACATGGGTTTTGGCCATCGTATTGTTTTGACATCCTCTGAGCAAAGTTAGGCATAACTGCGGTTAAGATGACTTTACCTGGCTTACACTCGCCCTACCAGCATTGCTAGCACTGGTGGAGTTGCACCACTACTAGACCAACAGTAGGATAATTTTTGAAAAAGCTCAGCAATGATGCAAACCGATTTTAAAAAAAGAACAGTGAGATAACAAATGTGTGATAGCTATCTTGCTGTAAAATCCAAAGCAGATGTGTGAGGTCAGCACTATATGCCCTCCTGGGACTGATCTCACCTAGTTAATCCAGTAGCAAAACTATCATGTCTTGGCTCCACTATGTTTTTACAGAGATAGTTAACACACATTTGTTATCTCACAAACACATTAAAAACACAGGGAATGAAGACAAGCCTAGGAGGCCAAGCATGGAGCGTTTCTGCCCAAAATACAAGTTTCAAGAGGTTATGAACACATGAGGATGGCATGCTAAGAGTTTTCTATTTATCACTGTTATAGTTAAGGTTGTAAAATAATTACAGGGTTTAATATTGGATGAACTATAGTAGTTATTAGTAAGATTAAAACCATTCTGCAAATTAAAACAGTGATACTCATGGTTTTACTAAAACAGTGGTTCTCAAACTTTTTTTCCCCGTAGACCACTTGAAAGTTGCTGAAGGTCTTGGTGGACCACTTAATGATCTTTCCAAATGTTGTTTGTACCATTTTAGCTAACTATTGTAAAGCGCTTTGGATAAAAGTGTTTTTTTAAATATATATATAAAAAAAATAAAAAACACCTTAATAGTAAACATTTTTGTTCTAAAAATAAGAGCACACAACTCATATTTTAATATCAATAGTCCTACCTTTCTAATACGATGGATGTGCCCTCTCTCCCCCGCCATGGCAGCCCCCAGGCTAGGGCTGGGGGGCGTGGGGTGTCTCTCCCTGGCCAAGGCAGCTCCCACAGAGTTGAGGCTGGGAAGGAGGGCAGTCTCTCCCCGACAGCCCTGGTGCTGGGGAAAGTTGCCTTTCTCTGGCCACCGCAGCCCTGCACGTCCCCAATTCCCCCTACCCCCTCTTCTCACCCCACTTCCCCCTCCCACCTATCCCCTATTCCCCCCCAAGGCCACCACCTCACCTTACATGTGTCTTCTCCAGGGTCCAGGCACCCAATTAGTGGAGCCACGCCTGAGCAGCTCCACTAATTAGGTGGCAAAAAGAAAAGGAGTACTTGTGGCACCTTAGCGACTAACAAATTTATTTGAGCATAAGCTTTTGTGAGCTACAGCTACATCGATGAAGTGGGCTGTAGCTCACGAAAGCTTATGCTCAAATAAATTTGTTAGTCGCTAAGGTGCCACAAGTACTCCTTTTCTTTTTGCGAATACAGACTAACACGGCTGCTACTCTGAAACCACTAATTAGGTGGGTGGCCATTCATTCTCTTGTGTGTGACCACCCAGGCACACACCTTAGGGGGAACTATCTGCAGCTCGCGGACCACAGTTTGAGAACCTTTGTACTAAAAGATATTGATGAGCATTTATCCCGGATTCTTTAGAGGGCAAAGTTAATACTCTAGAAAATTAAGACCTAGGTCACCTTCTGAATCCAAAAACTCCTCAAAGCCATCTCTCATCAGCCTTCTAGAAGTCAAGTATCCCTGGGCTCCTTTACTCCTAAAAATGCAAGGGGTTGTGTTCTTTCCCACCAACCAACTTTGCAGTGATAATAATGATAATTAATAATAAAATAAAAATTGACTCTTCTAGCACACCCTCTCCCTATTTTGCAAAAATTCAACTGGTTTTGAGACACAAACAGGTGCTCAGCTAATGAAAAAGAGGAGTCTTGGAAAGTGTAACGTATGAACGTTTCACAATATAAGAGACCACATGTATTCCGAAGTAGGCAATAATACTTCGCTGCTGCTCAAAAGGTGCTGGTCTCCCAGCCTTACTCGAAGGAAGGAAGGAAGGGAGAGAGAGGACGATTAGCCGCAGTGCTGTGACCAGCCTGAAGCTGCAACACGCCCGCAGGGTCACTGACCTGCGGGGACGCTGCGGGAGAGGGCTGTGGGCGGATGGAAGCTGTAGACCGGGATCCTGGAATGCTCGCTCTCCATGGCCTGCCGGTCCCCGCCGCGCGAGCCGCCGCGCGCCTGGACGCCAAGGGCTACACGGGAAGGAAGCGCCGATCAACGCCCCGCAGGCTCTTCCAGCGGGGCGAGGACGGGAGAGGGGTCCCCGCGCGCCGGTCCCCGGCGGGACACACACACACACTTAGCAGGGCCCCGGCAGGTAGGGAGTCTCGCACAGCGGCCCAGCGAGCGGCGTTTGAAAGACCCAGGGGACGTCGCGCAGGGCTCGGCCAGGCCCGCGGGAACAGCGCGGCCGCTCCGACCGGTTCGCTTTGGAACCGAAGCCGGTTCCACGGACGCGCCCACCAGCCCGCGCGTGTCGGACCCTAGGAAAGCGCCTCCCCACCCCCGCCCGACAGCCGGGCCGGACCCGTCCCGCGCGCTGCACAGAGCCGGAACGGGGGCGCCCCGGACCGGGTGCCGCTCACGGGACAGAGAAAGGTGACGGCGACAGGCACTTATCTGGGTGGGCGCTGTTCCCGCTGCCGTTTGAAAGTGGGAACGGCGACGGAAGGGCGGGGCGAAGAGGCCGCGCAGGCGCAAAGCCGGCGGGTGGCGTTTGCACATGCGCAGTGGGGAAAGTGAAGCCCCCACCGAATTCACCGCCCTGAGCTGGGGCGGCCAAGTCGGAGGCGCGGGGAACGTGTCCGCGCGCACGTGCCCCCTCGGGCGGGGAGTCTCCCTCGGGCGGGGAGGGTGGGCGGCGCGGAGCCTCCTACCCTCCAGGGGGCTGCGCGGCGGCGACCGGAGCGCCGCGATGCTGCGTTATGGCTTGGGGGGCGGCGGCGGCTTTCCTGCTCTGGGCTACCCTGCGGCTGCGAGGGAGCCTCGGGCGCAGCGGGGTGCCCCCCCCCCAGCTCTGCCCGGCCTCTCGCCCAGCTGCAGACCGACCAGACTTGCAGTACCTCCCGTCCCCGTGAGCGCTGGCAGCGTGGAAGCCTGTCTCGCCCCCCAGCCCTCGTGTGACCGGTGCTGCGGGGGGGGTTGTCGTGCCCCAGCAGTGGAGCTAGGCATAGGCAGACTAGCTGGTTGTTCAGAGGCGGAGCAAGGCGAGGGTCCCCTCCTGTTTGGTTTGTGGGAAAGTGCAATTAGTAACTCGTAGGGGATGGGCGGAAATATTCCTGGTAGGGCTCCCAATGAGCTAGCAGCGCTGTCACGGGTTAGTATCGCAAAAAGAAAAGGAGGATTTGTGGCACCTTAGAGACTATTTCCACTGAATGCATCCGATGAAGTGAGCTGTAGCTCAGGAAAGCTCATGCTCAAATAAATTGGTTAGTCTCTAAGGTGCCACAAGTACTCCTTTTCTTTTTGCAGATACAGACTAACACGGCTGCTACTCTGAAACCTGCTTAGTATCGGTGCACCACCAGCTCAAGGGTCGCTGCACGGAGGTAGGAGCAGAGCTGCTGCGAACTTAGGGTTTCCATTTCACAGGAAAATGAGCATTTTGAAATTTGGTTTCATTCCAAATAGGAAGAAAACCTACTATTTTTGCAGTTTCCTTCACAATGGATATTCTCAAAATGTTCCTTGTGGAAAACGTTAGTTTCACAACATTTTGAATTTCAGCTGTAATGTTTTCAATTGTGTATTATTTTGCATTATGTATACATTATTTCATTCTGTGTTAAGAGGTGTGCATAGTAACTCCTGCATAACTTGAATGTCAACCTTTCCTTACAACACTAGCAGAACCTGAAGAAGAGCTCTGTGTATCTCAAAAGCTTGACTTTTTCACCACAGAAGTTGGTCCAATAAAACTGGTTCTCAATCAGGGGTAGCTGTACTGGTGGGGGTACACAGAGGTCTTCCAGGGCACTCAGTAATTCATCTAGCTCTTTGCCTAGTTTTACAACAGGCTACATAAAAATCACTAGCAAAGTCCGTACAAACTAAAATTCCATATAGACAATTATTTATACTGCTCTATAATGTACACTGAAATATAAGTACAATATTTGTATTCCAATTTATTTATTTTATAATTATATGATAAAAATGAGAAAGTAAGCAATTTTTCAGTAATAGTGCGCTGTGAAACTTTTGTCTTTTTATGTCTGATTTTGTAAGCAAGTAGTTTTTAAGTTTGGTGAAACTTTGGATACACAAGACAACTCACACTCCTGAAAGGGGTACAATAGTCTGGAAAGGTTGAGAACCCTGCAATAAAAGATATTACCTCACCTGTCTTATCACTCTAACACAAGCAGGAAACACTTTGATCAGTACTAAACAGCGGCCCTTAATGATTTCACAAGAGAATATTTCAATTAATGTATTATGCATGTCAGCTGTAGTGCATAATATGTATATGCACTACTATATGGTATATACATTAATACATTGTGAACTACTACTGCTGACATGTTAGGAAATAACATACAAATAATATACAAATGAAAAAATAAAATTTGAAACAAAATTTAGAAATGTTTCCAAAATGAAATTTTTCATACTGAAATTTTTTATGGGAAATTTCATAAAAAATTATACAATTTTTTGGGAAAAAAAAGCTTTGTCAAAAACAGCTTTTCCCAGCAAAAATCTTCTGATGAAAACTTTCTGATAAGCTTTAGTCACAGGGACTGATGTGGGGGAAAGACCCTTAAAGGGAAGTAGTGCCGCAAGTGTTTACTATATGTGACAACAGTGGCCATCTGTTTTTTAACTATTTATTTTAAAATTATTTCAACAGATACAGTGATATACAGAGTCCCCAAATACTGTGCAATAATGGTACACTAATCATAGGTATGAATATAAAGGCATGAATTTGACCAATTAAGACTGAAGCACATTTTATGGACTCTAAAACTTCTAAAATCCTAAATTATATGGTTTGTAATGGAAACTCTTAACACACACAAAATTGCATTGTGGCTGTTGGTTGCCCCTAAAAAAGTGTGCTTAGAGGTCACAGAACAGACATATAACTGTATTTTTGAAAACTCCCTACTTAAAAATGAGAACTTGATCAGATTTTTCAGACACATTTCATATTTTCTCTCTCTCTCTCTTTTAACAAGCCAATCTTTTTTTCCAAACATCCTTTAGCTTATTTGCCTTTTAAGAGAGCTACAAGCCCTTTGGAACTCAGAGCTTGTCCTCAATATTTGAAGAAGGGTAGATAGATAGTTTTAGGTTTTGCTGCTATTTATTTTTCTGAATATATAATACAAGGCATATCCATATGTCTAAATATTTATCTTGTTTGTGTCTTCCTTCTTTTACCCAAATCTGATAGATAAGCTTTTCTATTCAAGGATATCACATACTCTGGCATACCATTAGAATGAGCTATGTTTTTAAAGGTAAGCAAGTATGTAAATCTTTGCAGGACACGTGCCTGAGATAGAACACAGAGATACTGATTTTTCCACCACTGAGCCAAGACCAGTCTTGCTGCTACTAGTTTTATCAGGCTTTTGTTACAATTATAAGAGATATCTCTCACAGGGAGGTCTCACAGAACTGTTGCTGGGTCATTTGAAATATTATATTTAGTTATTAACTTTATTGCTATGTAATTTTGCACTAGTAGATACTGCTAAAGGATACGTTTTTGCATAATCAGCTCTCCCCTTACACCCCAATTGTGCAAGCTGATCTGTGCAGGTGTAAATCCTCGAGTTTAGATCAGCTTGCAGAACTAGGCCTTAGTTTTATATTTCAATCAGAGGATTCTCCCCTCTCCTCCTCCCCCACCCCCGCACACACTTATCCCACTTGCACAATGATATGGGCACACACAATAAAGAGATATTTATAAAATCTGTCATTGACTTTCTGGAATACTTACATTTGCTGACATTTTCAGATGTGGGCTACAAATCATTGCAATGAATATGAGGTCCCAATTTATAGAAGAACAAAGTCACCGTGTATTCTCAAGTTACTCTTTGTATTTATTACTGTAGAGCTGAATGCAAGTTGTAGGTGCCATCCATATGGGATCTAGGCAACCATAAGATAAAATCAAGTTGGAAAATTGAACCATATTAAATACAAACCAGAAGGTCCAGTGTTCCTACTTGAATTTCTTGCTTTTTTGAATTTCTTAGCTCTTGCTAACCTGCACCAACCAACCTTGGTGAGTTTCCCAGATAGCTAATATGAATGAATAGATAGCTACAGTGTGCATGTTGATGGATGGAAGCTCAGAGGTGCAAATTTTCTCTTGCTGATGCCATAGGAAAACACATTGGGCATGTACAACATAAAGAAAATGAATCACAATATTCATAGCAAAGGCACAAGGTATGACGGTGTTCAGGAGAGTTTGTCATAAATATTTATTTTTATGCTGACTTTTAGAAAGCTTTTTCTTATTGTAACAAATAAAGACGTGGTTCTTTTTTGTCTTTTCTGGTAAAGAAAAAAGTAAAATTCAAGATTCAGCAGATATGCCAACTTTAAAAATATTTTTACATTTTTGCCTGGGATAGAAACTAGCTGTGAACATGAAACACAAGCTGCCCAAGTCACAGAGGACAAGGAGATGGCTTTCTGTCTAGGAAAACCCCACGCTGAAGCAGTGTCAGAAGGAGTTCCCTCCAGTGAAACCAGCTGAAATCCTGATCAGAAAGATATTTGGGGCTGGACTATATAGTTTTCTCATTGAAGAGTAACAGATCACACCAGTTGAAAAACACTCACTGGACAGATTTAAACAAATATCTGAATACAATTCCTTTGGGGAAATTTGTAAACCTGGACTGCTAATAAAAACAGAGATCTGCTTCAACAGGAAACAGTTCTTTTTCCAGCCATTAGCCAGATTCCAATGATTAGCAATTATAGATATTTTTCTACATGGGATTTATTTCTTTAAATATCTAGAGAGAGTCACCTCTCTAATCATTATCCCCTTCTTTCTTGTACTTGGCAGGAAAACAAAATCTAATCACTATAGGGAATGTCAAAAAGTACAAATGTGAATATGGCATGGGCTGCTGGATGGTCAACATTTTTTTACTGCATTAAAATTCATCTCTAATCCTCATTTTTTTTTAATATCAGATTTGCTGACTCAGTGAAAATGTAGGCATCTCTGCAGCTGAAATACCTAGCTCAAAGAGGGAAGGGAGGAAAGATTTTATATTTACAGTGTAAATAGGAGGTTTATTTCCTGTTTTCTTCTGTAATTGAGTTTTACTTTCTTGGAGATTTCAGCTGCTGTAACCAGAATTTTGTGCACTGGATCGTTTGATCCAAACATCAGGCATGTCTGGTTGGCTGTTTGGTAAAACAACTGGACCTTCACTCCCTAATCCCAATCGGTTTTTCCAAGAAGAGCTGTTTTGCTGGGATGCTGGTAGAGATACGTCAAAGACGGTCTCTCTCAGGTCCAACCTCAGGGTGTCTCTCTTCCCATTCAGGTGACCTCTCTCTGCTGCACAGCAGGAATCAGACACATCTAAGACATTGGGACAAGAACTGGCTGACTCAGCAAGTTTTATGCTCTGCTCAAAATCACTGAGAGAGATCTCACTTGAGACATTGAGCACATTGAAAGAACTGCTATGAGAACAAAGGCCTCTGTGAAATTTGTAAATTTCAGCTTCAGGGATATTAGTATTTTCTGAGGTATAATCTGACTGTTGTTGAGCAGTGTCTCTAGAACACTGAGATTTATTTAACTGTCCTTCATCTTTCATGCTGGCTGAATAAAGATAATCCAGCATGTATCCATCCCAGGCTTTTGGACCATATTTTTGACATCTACAATCCCTGCAGAGTCTCTCTCCATGAATTTCTGCTTCTGCTCCCGAGCTGCTATGTTTGTAAGGAGAAGATGTTTGCAAGGCAGGACACTGACAAAGATCTACACGGTGGTCCATTAGAGTCTCCTGCAGATTCTGTCTGTCTGTTTCAAGAGAAGGATGGATTCCTATTCTGGGACACCTGCTGTCTTGGAGCTGTATGTCTTCAGACAGGACAGAAGGACGATTAGACAGTTTGCTTGTGGAAGTGCTGTTGTCAAAACTGTCACTAAGTTTTCTGGCCAAGGGCTGGAGCTCATACTGTTCATTTGCAGTGTTAGACTCTTGCACCTTCCGTAATCTGTTCTGCTTCTCTTCTCCCCCACAGTTAAAGCTTCCATTTGGCCTGGAGTCATCAGAATAGTCCTTCAAGGCATAGGTGCAAGGCCAAAGGATCTGACCACAGTTCTTCTCTGGGCCAAAGAAGCAGCATAGAGACTGAAAAAAGAAGCTGGCAAATCCACAGCTGATACACTTGATCATCATTATGAATATCCCCAGCTTCCGGTATGCCAGCACTGTGGCAGGCAGCATGATGATACCTGCAGAAAACAGAGCAGATGCCACCATAGCAGTGGCACAGCTCATCTGCTTCAGAGAGAAGGCCACTCGGCTCAGGCGATCAGAATGTGGGCACAAGTGGTAGGAAATACAGTAGTTCACTGTAAAGTCAGTGGAGAGGCCTACTGCTGCTGAAATGAAGAGAGACTCCACTGCATTGAGCTGCCATTCCAACAGCACCAAAAGTCCAACAGTTACCAGGACAGTGCCTGTGATAGCTGTAACAGAGAATATGCTGAGAATAACATTCCAGGTGGTGAGCAGCAGCACCACAAAAGAGATGGTTATGGATAGTCCTATGACCACCATTGTCTCTGTGCTAAGACTGTGCTGGAGATTATATAGCTCTAGTTTACTGGTGTACCATCCATTCTGAAGCCCCATGGGGGCAGTTTTCATTTCCTCTGTTATCCAGTGGCCAATTTCATTGTAGAATTGTTTGGCTTTGCTGTAGTTGAAGCTGTAGTGATAAATAGTTTGAAACTGTAGCACCAAGGCAATTAGGTTTCCCTCTCCATCAAATCTAAGACCCAAATCATAGGTTTCAGCCCCATCTCTGCCTTGTTCCATGATCATCATTTTGATGCAGTGCAGGAAGACTTCGCTTCCATAGGGGAAGGGGAAGTGGTTACAGCAGAGATTGAAGCTGTGATCTTGCTGGGAGCACTGGCGACTGTCCATCCACGTGTGAAACTCCTCCATGAAACAAACTGTAGATTTCTGCTCCAGATCAGAATAGTAGAAAGTTTGATTCTTCACTTTTTGGCAGAACTCCAAGAGCCAGTTTTGAGCTTCAGGATTTTGGATTGTAAATGTGGTATCTTTCACCAGCGTGCCATTGCTCTTAGGATTGAAATGATCCCCGTTGTCCACAGGCAGTATGCCCCAGACTATAGTGATGGGCATGTGTTGTCCTTCTCCATGCTCCAGCCTCTCAAACATGAACTGGTGACAGTATTCTGCATCATATCTCTCAAAGGGATGGCTTAACCTAAACATCTGGACAGATGGCATCTCTAAACTGGGGAGTTTTAGTTTAGGATTAAAACAGGAAATGTAGGCACCCCCTATTGCCAAGGCTGTAAACCAGCAGATCCAAATGTAACGAAACTTTATAACACCACATGGAAGAATCTTCTCAAATAACAGCTTGGAGGTTTCACACAAGGTATTCTGGAGACCCCTGAGTATATGATGGAGAGAGAAAATAACTCTTTTATGCCCACTATAGTTCCAATAGTCTTCTGGTTTATAAATGCAGTTTGTTGCTATGTAGCGTTCATACAACACAACAGAAGATGGAAGCCAAGTTACCATGAATACTAAATTCACCAACACACAGGTGCCCATATAGATGGCAAAACAGCAGATGGCAATTATATTGCTCATATAGCTAGCATAGAAAGCAGCACCTGTTGTAAAGGAAGACGCCAGCATGAGATACCCAAAGTGGTGCATGGTTTGGCTCATCCACTGCAGGAGGCCTGCAGAAGGATTCTGGCTCTTGCTGAGGCTCCAGAGATCAAAAAACACAAAGGTGTGATTTGCGCAAATGCTACTGAGAATGACAACTGCTGTCAGGTTTACAAAAGGGAAGTAGGTGAATCTGAAGGCCACTTTATACAAGAAGAAGGAGATCATCAAAGAACTGACAACAATCATAAGGACCATAAAAGTAATAAAGATTGAGCGTAAATAAAAAGTCATACTTAGAAAAATGGCTAATATTGCCAGGACTGGATACATGGTATCCAGTAGAAGATAGTGCTGGAATAGTTTCTCTTTAAGACCCAGGTCCATTCCAGTGATTGATGTGTAATTATCAAACAGGTCCCATGACTCTAGGTTGTCCAGGTAGATTTCCATCATAGATGCTCCTTTCTTTGTAGGCAAAAACAGCAGGCTGTATTTCAGTGATGGCACTTGATATTCCATTGTCTGAAGACTGAGAAAGTCTCTGTCAACCAAGAAGTGAAGAAGCTGGTAAATACCACTGAACCGGGTACATTTTTCTGGTACTTTGGCACACTGAGAGTGTTTCTCTCTTCCAGTCCTGGGACCTATGCAAGAAGGAATAAGGATGCCTTTGTGGTAATCTGGGGCACAGGAACGGAGGAGTGCCAGGGTGTGGGAGACATCTGCTTGAGTTATCTCCAAACAAGAAGATCTGTTGTGAAGGACAGCAATATAGTTACCCAGAGACCAGCTTGGGCAGCATTCATTGCCTTCAGTACGTTGACAGAGATTCCCAAAATGAGCATGTGAGCGGATCTGAAAAACAGCCAATAGGAGAACATCAGATTAGACTCTCCCACTTTTTACTCTACTGCCTTTATACAGCAGAGTGTTTAAATTCTCACTAGAATTATCCTGTCCTCCTCATGCTTATAAACCCTGGCTCCCCAACCTTTTGTTGACAAAATACAATATATTGTAGCCATTGAAACAAGATGTTTGGGCAGCACTTTTTCCAAAACTAAATTAATAGCCTCTGTTATATATTTCTTGCACTGATTTAGGAATTGGGATCCTTCCTCAATCCATTGTCCTACTATTAGTGACAGCAGCTTTCCTTGTTTTACATTCATTCTCTGGATTAGGACCACTAAGATGAGAATTTTTAAGCCTTTATCCTTTTTCTTTTAAGCTTCTTTTTTCTGCACCGCAGTGACATTCTGTGAAGGACATAAGCAGAAGGCATGGTGCTGTAAGGATAAGGCCTTTTCCTGCAGCCATATTGTAAGGCCTAAAGTCTTTGTCTGCAGCTGTATTAGGAGAGCAGCAGCCATTAGCTAAGAAGCAGGAAATCACATCCTAACATTTCATCTACATTACATTAAAACAAAGTAATATCAGGCTATTAAGAAGACGATCCTGTCCTAATAGCACCCAACATCACTAGATAAAAAACCAGATCTTACGATGGTTAAAGAAAACTTAATTTGACAGCGTTCTGTCTGGCAAGAAATCACTTATCCATAGTTGTGGTTGAGAAATCCCCATTTCTTTATTGTTTTGTTTTTATGGTCGCCCTTTCTCTATTGTGTGTATGTATGATCTCTGTCTGGTTCTTTGATTGTTTCTGTCTGTTACATAACTGATTTACACCTTGCAAAATTAATTAATGTGGTGGGATATGATTGGTTAGAGAATTTTGTTACAATATGTTAGGATAGGTTAATAAAATGATTGGTTAAGGTATAGCTAAGCAAGACTGAAGTTTCACTATATAAACTGGTTTTTCACAGACCTGAAGAGGTTTTTTTTTTTTAAAGCTAAGAGCAGCTCGAGGGTTTTTTGTCTATTTGCCTGGAGACAGAGGTGTTAGTTTTTTTTTTTAAAAGGATTTTTCTGTAGGCTGAGAATAACTATCAGAGAACATAGGTATCATGTTACCACACAGCAAAATTTTACAAGCCAGATTTTTTGGTTTTGTTTTGTGGTTTTCTTTCTAACTCTCGGGTGTAAAGTTAGTTGAAAATAGAGAGGCTAGGATGACAGAAACCAAGGCACAACACAAACTGGAGTTAACCAGACTGGAGGCAGTGAAAGAGGCAGAAAAAGCCCAAGAGGCTGCCCACCAGAGAGCTATGGAGGCAGAAAAAGCCAAAGAGGCTGCCCACAGGAGAGCTATGGAGGCAAGGAAAAAAGAACTGGAGGAGAAGGAAAGAGAGAGGAAGCATGCACTGGAGATGGAGAAGGCAAAGGCTCAGCAGAATATACCGGATAACCCTAACAATCCTTACCCAACAATCCCCAAATGGGAGCGACTATGTCCACAATATGATGAATCCAGTGATATTGCTGAATATTTTCTCACCTTTGAGAGACTGTGCACACTCCATAAAATTCCTGAAGCTCACAAGATGACCCCATTGGTCGCAAAATTGACTGGAAGGGCTCTGGACATATTCAATAAGATACCTATTGATGAGGCTTCTAACTATAAAAAATTACAGGATTTGGTTTTAAAGCAATTTCAAGTTACACCTGAAACTTACAGAGTAAAATTTAGAGCCCTTATGAGAGGACCTGGACTAAGTAATGTGGCTTATATAAACCAGATGAAGGCTCTGTTAGATAAATGGGTCAAAGGAAGGGGTGTTACTAGCTTTGTAGGAATGTGTGATTTGATGACTCAGGAGCAATTCCTGAATATGTCCAAGGAGGATATAAAACAGTGATTATGGGATAAGAAAATGGACTCAGCAGAAAGTCTTGCTTCTTATGATGATCAATACAAGCAGTCACAGACTGCCAGAGAGGCGGGGCAAACCAGAACAAAATGGAGAGAGAAACAACCCTGGTCGCAGTTGGAGCGGATACCAGAAGGGGCAACCTCAGACCCCACCCTACTACCAGGGGCAGCCCAAGGCCCCAACTACACCCCAAGGAACACTCCAGACACCTTATCGTCCCACCACACCATTCTCCAGCAACCACCTCGGCCCAGTGACCTGTCAGCTGGACGATGTTTTAAATGTAATGAGCCAGGGCATGTAAAGACCAACTGCCCCAAGAACCCCAACAGATTACAGTTCATTGCACCAGAATCACACCAGAGGTCCTCAGGCCCAGATACCTCCCAGATACCCTCAGAGTCGAGGGAAACTGTGAGTGTGGGCAGGAAGAAGGTCACCGCGTGGAGGGACACCGGAGCACAAGTGTCGGCTATACGTGCTTCCTTAGTGGACCCCAACTTAATCAACCCAAAGGCCCAAGTGACGATTCAACCCTTCAAGTCCAACTCTTTCGATTTGCCTACAGCCAAGTTACCTGTCCAGTACAAGGGCTGGTCAGGAATGTGGACTTTTGCAGTCTATGATGATTACCCCATTCCCATGCTGCTGCAGGAAGACTTGGCCAACCAGGTAAAGCTGGCCAAGAGGGTTGGAATGGTCACCCTCAGCCAGACTAAGCAAGCTTCCACACCTATCCCTGTTCCTGAGCCTTCCACCAGGGCCCTGTCTGTGTTACCAGAAACCCAGATGGAGGTGGTGGAACTGGATCCCCTGCCAACAACTGCAATGGCAGTAGTGGATCCAGCCCCACAGACCCAGCCCAAGCCAGTCCCCGAACCGAAACTGGCAAAGCAACCAGCACCAGAACCATTGCCAGCACTGAGTCCAGCGCTTGCAACCCTGTCTACAGCACCAACACCAGAGGGCACCACCGAGCCTGCACTGGCAGCAGCAGCAGATGACTCTACACAAGAGGCTCAGCCAGAGCCTGAAATACCCCAAAGTGCACCAGCGGAGAGTGGTTCACCATCAACGGAAACAGCCCCATCACCTGCATCGCTTCCAGAGGGACCAGGCCTAGGTCCACAATCCAATGAGGAACTGATGTCTCCAGCATCAAGGGAACAGTTCCAGACCGAACAGGAAGCAGATGAAAGCTTCCAGAAAGCTTGGACAGCGGCACAGAGGAACCCACCGCCTCTCAGCTCTTCTAATCGATCCAGAGAATTAAAGGTTTGTCAGTTTACAGCCAAGAGACCACGGAGCCATTCTTACCAGTCTTGGATTAAAATATTATTGGCAATTTAGAAGATTAAGTCTAGTCACAGCCAGTGCAGTCCTCTCTGGATAGAAGGTCATATTGCTTATCTATCACCATCTTATCTGGCACCTCTAATTTAGAGAGGATGTTGTGCTGTTGGAAGTGCCAACGTCCAATGAATCTGATCACTTATATTTATTAAAGATCCCATGGTGCTTTTCACAAAACTATCATAATCTAATCTAATCTTTCTGTTTATGTGGTCCTCCTCACTGTAGTGTGTGGGGTGTTAGGCTCAGTATATGGGCAAATTTCTCTTTTGGTAATTACATTAACCACCCTAAATTCTATAGTTTCAGTTCGATATACTATCATCAGTTTCTTGCCCAAGATGTTGTGTGTGTACTACAAAACAGCTATGGCTCTTCAGCCCAGAGGCAGCTGCACTTCAGTGGTAGGTAAAGTTATTCTTTTATTTATAAACGTGTAAAATCCATTGGCATTCTCCAGGATGAAAGATACTATATCTCTCATATGATTTTTTTCTTGCTAGCTTTTAGTTAATGATTAAACCAGTACATTGAAATGAGATTGCATACGTATACATTCCCCATGGTAATACTAACCTTGTCCTGTTCAATTTGACACATGGACTGAATCGCTTGCAAGTTCCACAAACTCCCAGCAGTTGTGGACATAAACACCAGCTGAGAATAACTCTTTCCTAAAAATCAGAAATGTAGTGAGGTAACCGAGGAGGAATCAGCCATACTGTTTGAAATAGTTAGTCTACTTAAAAAACATAATGCCGTGTGTAAGTCCACCACTGATAATTCTATCAGTTGAAATGGAGCAACAGAGCTTATGGATCTTGATGAATGATAGGGCTATAAAGTGTGCAAATTGCCTCATGGGACCCCTGCCTCATCACGCTTTCCATATGTATCAGGGTCAGGAAAGGAGGGACATATGGGGTTCTCTCATTATAATTTTCACCTGTGAAGTTCATTTCTCTACAGCGAAACTATTGTGGATCTGATTCAGGCCATTTCTGTACCCACTGTTACCTCCTGACAAAAATCTCTATAGTTGGTTGTGGGGGAGGGAGGGAGAGGCTGAGGCCCTGAGAAACTGTAAGTTCTGTACTCCAGTACTTAAGAGGATGACTTAAAGCAGGGGATTGGGAATCAGAATATCTAGGTGCTATTCCCGTAAGTCCACTCACTTGTGTTATTTCTGGCAAGTCACTTAACCTCTCTGTGCTCAATTTCCCCACGCATCTGTAAAATGGAATACTGTGGAAGAGAGAAACCCCCACCCCCCTCTTATTATTTACTTTTTTCCACTGGAAAAGTATGACAAAAAATTTATTTGAGGCAAAGTGTTATTTTCATTTTTTTACTTTTTACATACTGTTCCAGTTGGGAAAAAAGAAGGAGAGAAAGTAAGAAACTGAGAGATAAAATGGGTACTTTCTCATTATTCCAAAATGAACATTTTTGGAAATTTTCAATTTTGGAAGAAAATTTTTAATTTTTAATTTTTTTTTAAGAACACATCCTTCAACAATGATTTTTTGGGGGGCTAAGGGAAGAATTCATTTTTCAAGAATAAAATTAAAACCTGTACAAAATTTCAGTTAGCTCTGCTCACCGATAACTGGGGAGGCTTAATAAATTAATGTTTGCAAAATGCTGCAAGATCACTAGACGAAAGACACATTAGAGTGCACAGAATTGTATTATGCCTGACTGCTTTATTGGGCATTTTCTGAACACTTCCACATGTACTGGATGTTACATCTCTTTGTGCTATTGCAGTTTCCCACTGTCCCCTCTTTCTTGGTCGTTACATTTTGAAGGTGTATGTTAAGACTTCACTCACCTGGGGGCCCACAAAAGAAACTGTCTTTTCCATAGTCTTGTTCTACCATCCGTCTTGTTCTTGCTTCTTGTTCGCCATGGATAAACCTCTGCCCTCTGTTAATACCAACGTCACCATAGCTATCAAGAGATCACAATTATCCTTCTATGGAACAGCTGGATTCAACATGTTTCTACAAGTCATGTGGTTGACTAGCCATGGGTTGTCACACCATGAAAATGTGCTTTGATGAGACATAATGCAATTGGAGCGGCCACTGGCCTAAAATGAAACATGGTTTGGGTCCAGGGGTTCAGTATTGGACTGTTGTACAGGTTTGACTGCATCAGTTTGCAGTCATGAGTTAGATCCCACATCACTCCTGTTGGGAGTCACTGAATTATTGCTGCAGATGCTTAAAGCTGTTGGGTTAAATTTTCAAAAGTGCCTTGGTGACTTAAGTGACTGCACTGCAATGAATGACCTGTTGCATGGCCATGGGTGGCCTGGGTCAGCTGACTCAGTCTCGCAGGTCTTGGGCTGTGGGGCTATTCAATTGTAGTGTAGACATTCAGGCTCAGGCTGAAGCCCAGGCTCTGAGACCCCATGAGAGGGAGGGTCCCAGAGTCCAGGCTCCAGCCTCAGCCTGAATGTCTACATTGCAAATTTTTAGATCTACAGCCCAAGCACTACACGGCTGAGTCAGCTGACCTAGGCACTTGAGACTCGTTGCTGCAGCTTTTTTATTGCAGTGGAGCCTAATCCTAGGAGCCTAATCCTATTTTGAAAAGTGATTTTAGGAGCCTAAGTCTCATTGACAGCCAATGGATTTACGCTCTTAAGTACATAAATAAATTTTGAAAATGGGGATTTAGGCTCCTAATTCACTTTGGGATGTTTGAAAATGTTACTTATTGATTTTACAACTCAGTTGCAACCAAACTAAGATGTCACATCATTAGTAAAGCAGTCTCATTGTGGCATTGCAAGCACTGAAACCCAAAGAACTAAATTCAGATACCTGTTCTTTTCAGCGTAGGGAGAAAGCAAAAGGGTCTTCTGATAGCCCGTATGGGTTTGTACATTCTTCCAGACAATGAGTTTTCTGCCAATGTCAGTATCTCGAGGCGCAAATCCCTATAGCCAAGCAAAAGGGTTTTATTAACTTGTCAGACTTGTGCTTTGGCTTAACCTTCCTTAGCCCACCTCCTCCACACCTTATGTCAGACACAGCACGTGTCTGTGATTATTAAAATCTAATCACATTTTTTGAGGCACACACAAATTGAATTTCTCTTAGAAAGGGGGGCATAGTCCACATGTGAACCTACAGAAATATAATTTATCCTTTCCTTTTTGGCCAGTAGTGAGATAGTTCATCCTGAACAGGCCAAGCAGGATTTCTCTCTTCCTCTCTAGATTAGGGATGTCAACCAAAATCAACAGCTGCAGAAGTAGGATTTATTTTCTTCCCTCTCGACACAGTCTTTAGTCCACACTGGAACTTTGACCAGAATGATTTTCTTCTCTTTCTCAATCTGTCCTGGAAAGGTGTCCTTCATCTCATCCTAGAGCCTGTCTGAGTAGGATGGTATTTTTCCATGTTTTTCAAGAACATTTTTTCTTAGATAGAGGAAAAGGGTAAACACTCAGGAGGGAGAGGAACTATTTAGGACAGGGGTCTCAAACACGCGGCCCGTGGGGCTATTTCCTGCGACCCACCAAGCAGCCCACGCGCCCCCACCCCCGGCCTACCTCCAGGCCAGGGGTGGGCAAACTACAGCCCACAGGCTGTATCCGGCCCCCGGGATTGCCCCCCGTGGCCCCGTGCCACTCCCTGAAGCAGCCGGCACAACATCCCTGTGGCCCGGGGGGGAGGGGCAGAGGGCTCCGTGCATTGCCCTGGCTTCCAGGCACCGCCCCCCGCAGCTCCCATTGGCTGGTAACGGGGAACCGCGGTCAATGGGAGCTTCGGGGGAGTTACCTGGAGAGCGGCAAAAGCAGCACATGGAGCCCTGTGCCCTCGCCCACACCCCTCCCTCCTCCGGGCCGCAGGGACATGGTTCCGGCTGCTTCCCAGAGTGGAGCGGGAGCGGGGCCAGGACAGGCAGGGAGCATGCCCTGGCCCCAGTGCGCCCCACTGCCACCCCGAAGCCACTCTAGGTAAGTGGCACTAGGCTGGAGCCCGAACTCCTCCTGCACCCTGCCCCCCAACTCCCTGCCCTAAGCCCCCTGCCGCACCCCTCCTGCACCCCAACCCCCTGCCCTGAGCCCCCTGCCTGCACCCCAACCCCCTGCTGCACCCCAACTCCCTGCCCTGAGCCCCCTGCTGCATCCCACACCCCTCCTGCACCCCAACCCCCTGCCCTGAGCCCCCTGCCTGCACCCCAACCCTCTGCCACACCGCACACTCCCTCCTGCACCCCGCACCCCAACTCTCTGCCTTGAGCTCCCTGCCACACCCTGCACCTCAACTCCCTGCCCTAAGCCCCTGCCACACTCCGTACCCCTCCTGCACCCCCTGGGGGCAGGGAGGGGGCAGAGTTCGGGTGGGGACTTCGGGGAAGGGGTTGGAATGGAGGCAGGGAAGGGGTTGGAAGAGGCAGGGCAGGGGTGGGGCCTCATGGAAGGGGTGGAGTGGGGGCAGTGAGGGGGGGTGTCAGTGAGGGGGGGGTCTGGAACACATGAGTTATGAGGAGAGGCTGAGGGAGCTGGGATTGTTTAGCCTGCAGAAGAGAAGAATGAGGGGGGATTTGATAGCTGCTTTCAACTACCTGAAAGGGGGTTCCAAAGAGGATGGCTCTAGACTGTTCTCAATGGTATCAGATGACAGAACGAGGAGTAATGGTCTCAAGCTGCAGTGGGGGAGGTTTAGATTGGATATTAGGAAAAACTTTTTCACTATGAGGGTGGTGAAACACTGGAATGCGTTACCTAGGGAGGTGGTAGAATCTCCTTCCTTAGAGGTTTTTAAGGTCAGGCTTGACAAAGCCCTGGCTGGGATGATTTAACTGGGAATTGGTCCTGCTTCGAGCAGGGGGTTGGACTAGATGACCTTCTGGGGTCCCTTCCAACCCTTATATTCTATGATTCTATGATTCTATGATGCGGCCTTCGGGCCAATGCACTAGTCCTCATCTGGCCCTCGTGGTCATCTGAGTTTGAGACCCCTGATTTAGGAAATAGTAAAGGGGTACTACTGGGAGCAATATGTTGAAAACGAGCAAAGGAACATTAAGACTAAATAACAAGAAAAATGTTTTCATGAACAGTGAAATAGTCTCCAAAAGGAAGTAATTTCACTAAAATCCTTTAAAACTATGACAGGCCAATGCACAGGCAAATTCAGTGCAGAGAACACTCCTGTACTGAATGAGAGGGATGGACTAGTTTACCTAACAGGTTTCTTTTCATTTTCAATTTCTGTGATTCTCGTGGCAAAAGAAGAGCAGGGAATGCAGATTCCCTTTTATCCTAATGTGCTTTCTGATATTTCTGAGAATGAGGGGGTAGCAGATTGTCATCTGGTGGTAGATATTATAAACTATTGAGCATTCTGGGGGAATGTGAGAGTGATAGTGTCTTTAATGTCCTCATGTATTTACAGATCTGTTCTCTTCTCCATCCATTTCCAGAGGAGTAGGGAATGTGGTAATTTTACACTGCAGGAAGAAAACATAATTGATTGTTCCACTGATTTTCCTTGCATTCATGGATGACATGCCTGCCCCATATCATCTGCAGGGACTTACCATCAAGGGTTCTGAAAAATCTGGCAGATTTCCAACTAGCAGGCCAGCTAAAGTACAAACCAGAACGGTCACCGAACAGAGCACAAGGACAGCTACTGGCCACTCAGCAATCACCTGGGAATAACTGGAATGAACAGGAGAAAACAAATGCTGCTGTTAACCTGATTTCTAATATTAACATGAAATATGCTGTGGTACCAGCACAATGTTAGAAGAAGAATATTTACTAGAATGAGGGCTTCCTAGTTTGGGCATTTATTTGTTAAAAAGCTCAGGGGGTAGGAGTTCTACTGAACACATTCTGTCTGCAATTGGATGCTTGCATGCAGTTCTCATTAACTTGGGTAATTACATTCTGCATCCCTACACTTCCCTGCCTTTTCAATTGGAAACAGTAAAAACTAGGCACTTGCCTCCCTGGGCAAAATGTGGCTTTTAATATTTAACTGCAAAAATCCATTTGGGAAGGTTGTTTTTCCCCCCTTATTATTTTGTTCTCCTCCTCCCACACATTGCACAATCCAAACTATCCACTGCCAGACAGTCTAGTCAGTGTGTAACTGACAAGAAGCAGCATGAAGTTTGGGATCTCAACAGAATACACAGGAAAGTAGATAATCAGCTTGTGAATCTGCTGCCACAAGATATTGTCATGACTAAGAGCTTACTAGGATTCAAAAGAAAATTATAAATGTATGCAGATAATAAGATCATTCAAAGTTATATTAGATAGAATTATTTTTATAAGGGATATAAACCCTCATGCTTCAAAACATATGGCAAACTCTTAGGCCAGGTCTACATGAGAAACTTTTGCTGGCACAGTAATGTTGGTTAAGGGTGTGTGTTTGTGTGTGTGTGAGAGAGAGAGAGACCTGGCATAAACTGACAAAGAATAAGTTATGCCAGCAAAAGCACTCTTTTGCCAGTATAAACTGTAGCTGCACCAGGAGGTTTTGCTGGTATAGCTATATTGGCAAGCACAGTTGCCAACTTTCATGCGGTAAATAAGCACCCCGACTTTCACAATAAGCCAAAAATCAAGCTAATCCCATTTCAAAACAAACCAATCCCTAAGAACCCCAACATTTTATGTGACTAGATTCCCCCGGCGTGCAGTCTGGGACTGTGGTGGGCCTGCTGTGCACCTCTAATTCTCTCCCCCTTGCCTCTACTTGCCAGGAGCCAATCAAAAAAAAAAGAAGCAACAAACTGCAACAAGCTACAAGCTAAACAAGCAACAAGCTACAAGCCAAAAACTAGCCAACAAGCAACTCACAAGCCAATTAAGCCAAAATGGTTTATTATTTTAACTTGAAGCCCAATTTCTGCGTTTTTTTCATGGGTTTGGCATGTCTGTTGGCAAGTTTTTTCTAATATAGACCTCATCTAATTGCCTGGGGTTTCTTGTACCTTTCTCAGAAGCATTTGGCACTAGCTACTGTTGGAGACAGGATATTGGACCACAAGGGCTATTGATGTGATCTGGTATATTTCTAAATATTTATGTCTTTGTAAGGTCTAAGGACTATTTGTTAGCAAACAGCTCCTGGTGTATTTTAGATTCATGGATGAATTTACTGTTTACAAGCCTCAGAAGCTGTGCCGCTGCACTTCAATCCTGAACCGTAATACTCTAGCTAGCCCAGTCCCATGCGTCTCGTGAGCCAGAGACTGTTAATTGTGTCAAGTAATGTAGCTTCGTCATAACCAGGGACAAGAATGAGCCCATGAAATGCGTTTTCACTTGTGACTGAATCTGGAATTGAACCTATGACCTGTTTTTTTTAAATGTAGACATAGTTATTAAACTTGCATGCGCAAATCAGGTATTTGTGCATGCAAAAGATCAGAAATGGCCACTTGCACATTAAATTATCTATTTATGTGTGGGGCTGTGGTAATTTGATGCCTAACTTTTTAAACATCAAGCCCTCAACCTCCAGAGGTGAAAGATTCTTACACAAATCCACTGGAGAACCTACCTGATAAACACAGTTTGTAAACCAAAAACTGGAAGCACTAAGAGGTAGAGAACCACCTGTTAAAACAGTTTGTATCTTGCTGATGTTAGCTTAAATGGATGTTGTTAATTAGTTTTAGGCCTCAAAATTACATTTTTAAATGGAGTGTTGTGAAAGGAATTACAAAAATGTTTTCATGATTTTTTTATTTATGCATTTCAACAAAACCAATTTTTAAAATTGTTACATTCCACTGCTGTGCTGGTAACCCAAATGCAACAGCCCTGTAGCAGCCAGAAAGGGTGCTCCTGCATTTGTTTTCATTCTCTAAGTTAAGTGTTCTCCAAGCATGATATTAAGAGGAAGAATAGAAAGTGAAAAATACCGTAAATTAGCTATAAGTTGTACACATATTGAATCTATTTCCCCATGTTAAGTATCCTCACACCTTCTTGTCAACTGTCTAAATGGACCATCTTGATTATCACTACAAAAGTTTTTTTTCTCCTGCTGATAATAGCTCATCTTAATTAATTAGCCTCTTACTCCACCTTTTCATGTTCTCTGTATGTATGTGTCTGTCTATCTATCTATCTATATGTTCCATTCTAGGCATCCGATGAAGTGGGCTGTAGCCCACGAAAGCTTATGCTCAAATAAATTTGTTAGTCTCTAAGGTGCCACAAGTACTCCTTTTCTCATTCCTTTGGATTTAAATATGAGAAACATAGGGCAGGAGATTAGGGCAACAAGTAATTATTTTATTTATCTTTTTTCATATAACATTTCTTTCCAGAAGTGTGTCTAGATTGTCCATAATCACCTTTCCGTCATACACGATTCCGAGTTGCACTTTATATTCCCCGACCTCTTTTAAACATTTTAGTCATCTAAATTTAATTGTAGAGCTTCTGGTGCATTAATACATGAAGAACTAGGAAGCATTACACATAACCTTGACAAACACATCTCCATCACTAGATACTGTGGGAAAATGCAAAACTCTGAGACTATTACTGCTGTTACCCTCACATCGAGCAATCTTGTGTCTGAAGATCTTCCAGTTTGCTTTAATTCTGAGATGCAGAACCCAGGAGAATCCACTGCAGTCATTTAATATCTACAATACTTGTGTTGTGCTTTTCATCCCTGGATCTCAAAGCATTTCACCAACGTAGGTAAACATTATTATACCTATTTTCCAAATAAGGAAACTGAGGCACAAAGAGGTGTAATGAGTTGGTTAAGGTGGCATGGAAAGTCAGTGACAGAGTGGGGAATAGAATCCAGATTTCCTGACTCCCAAGTCAGTGGACCTGGCTGCTCCTCTAGGCTTGGTTTAGACCAATCAAGAAAAACAAATAAAGCTGTTGGCTGGGCCAGAGAAAGCGCACGCTTGGAGAAAAGCTATCTAGACAGTGAAGCTCTTCATGAATGCAGGTTAAATTTATTACACAAACAGAAACAGATTTTTCAGACAGATGGGAAGCCTTTAATGAGGAGCTCTGCTCTTGCCTCTGAAGCTGCGCCTGTCTGGAATGTCACCAGGAATAATACACTGTGTTTCCTAATAGCAGGGTAGGAGAGCAATGATAATAGGGTAGCAGGAAAGGAAGCATTTGATATTTAACATACCTTTTTGGCATCCTGAAAGCTTTGTCATGTCTGCAGAAAGAAAGAGATTGGTTGGTTTATTATTTTAACTTGAAGCAGTGTGCTGTGCTGTTAATAAGCAAGTTAACCCTTTCAGGAACTGTAAAACAAGAAAGCTGTACAGTGCAGTTCCAGCTGATGAAAGCTATCTGACACTAGTCTAAGTACATCATGAGGAGGCAGTCTAATGAATAGGACAATCTCTTCTCCCACTGGTCTTTTAAAGAAACACAACAGAAAGAGACGTAGGTTTGAATCCCACTCCTGATCTTTTGCCTTATGGGAAAATCCTACAGAAATTTAATTAGATCATAAACAATTTAGTTCTATGGAAATTACTCTATACACTTAACCTATAGATTTTAATAGAAAATTATATATTTTCTACAGATTTTTTAACCTTTCCATAGCACGGGTATAATTCTCCATTAAATTCTATAGGATGGTTCAAAATAGAGTATAATTTTCTATTAAACCCAATAGGGCTTTTCCATCAGGGTAAACATTTGTGCATTGGGCTCTATTTTCTGCAGTCAATGCTGATGATGGGTTGAGCGATATGGAACTGCTCATGACAATTTGCCACAAAACAAATGCCCTCATAGATGAACATTTGTTATTCCTAGCTGCACTGTTCTAAGGAGTTCAGCAAACAAGTCTTCTCTGAGGAATTCAAAGGTCACTTTTGTTAACAAACCTTTGAGCCTGAGCTTTCCACTTGCACAATTAACAAAAGCTCCATTTCAGATCTGAAGAACCTTTTTTCCTCTCATCCCCTTTAACTGTATAGTCTTACCACCTCCTCATTCAGGGAAGGCTCAGGATTGCCCAACATAAAAATTCTCTATCTCAGTGGTTCTCAAACTGGGTCAGGACTCCAAAGTGGGTTGCGACCCTGTTTTAATGGCTGGCGTTGGACCTGCTGGGACCTGGGGCTGAAGCCGAAGCTTGAGCATCACCGCCCAGGGCTGGGTGGCAGGGCTCAGGCTTTGGGTTTGGCCCTGGGTGGCAGGGCTCAGGTTACAGACCCCACACCCGGGGCTGAAGACTTGGGCTGCACCTTTGGCTCCCTGGGGCAACAAGGCTTTGGTTTTGCCCCCTCTCTCCTCCTCCCCCCCTCCCCCTGGGGCGATGAGGCTTGGGCAGGCTCAGGCTTCAGTCCCTTCTCCTGGGGTCATTTAGTAATTTTTGTTGTCAGAAAGGGGTCACACTGCAGTGAAGTTTGAGAACCCTGCGTATCTCATGTAAAAGTGCATGCTGCTTAAGAGACTTTCAGTTGTATGGTGGCAGCTTTTTGTGAGTGACATGGATGGGAGAATTGCAAAACAGAACAGTTCTGGTATTTGTAAAGCAAATGACGAGGGCCCAAACATTGTCCTCTCCAAGGTACTCAATGGCACATGTTCATTTGTTATAAATCACTCACAGTTTTTTCATGCAGCATTAGCTCTCTCTGGATTTTGGAGTGTTGTTTACATTCTTTTTTAAACTGAGATTACAGTCAGAAGATGCACTGTGGATCTATATAGTAATTCTCTTTCAATAAATCTATAGCAAATTTGCTCAGATTACAAATCATAACAGTATTGTGGTGATGATGATTATGACTTTTCTAACTGCCAGCACTGCAAACTCTGCAAACGCTTTGCAAAACCAGCTGAGTCTGTAGCTTAAATCACCTATTATAAAGAATTTAACTGATAATTTTGTTGAAGGTATATGAGCTAAAATAGGATCCTAGTCACTCCCTGATAGCTGTGGCTGTGAGGCTCTACAGTGCAAACAGAGGAAAACACAGGTTTTTTTCTGTTGCTAGATATAGCTCAAGAAAATAAAGGGATAGAATGTGCTTAACCTTGTACCAGAGTGCAGGGATAGATTCAACACTATCTAATCTACCTCTGTTAGGATCTTCTAAGGTGCCTGTCAGTGTGATATTAAAGGACTTGGGAACTTTAGTGCCAATAGTGGTCCTAAAAATAAGGAGAGGGGTGTAGTAGATGCCATTCCTCGCTGTACTCTTACAGCTCTTCCAGACACATGCATGCCTGCTAGTGTGCGGCTTTTCCTTAGCCTCCACTTACAACCAACCCAGGCAGTGGCTTTAAGTCCCAGTTTAGTTCTCAGAGAGCTACTATGTTGAGTGAGAAGATCATTTTTACAGTCATTTTTTCTGACCATCACCATACTTTAAGATAGAACACCCCGGTTCAAGTGGAATGTTCCTTCCACAGAAAGGAAACCCTGGCAGCTATTTGGGATTCTCCAGCATTTTGATAGCCTCACAGGATGAAATGCACTCTTCGGCTCATTGAAATACTTAAGAACCAAAGGGTTTTGGGGTACTTCTTACAATATACCAGAAGAAAATATGAGAACTGCAAAACATGGGCCTGATCATGGCTAGATTAGATGTCTTGACCCCAGTTTGAGGCATTATCTAATGAGTCCTATTAGGATCAAAGCGTGGGGTGCACAGTGGGAAGGAACTAGGAACTGCTTGTATGCCCGACACAAGTGCACTGCTCACTCCATGTGCCTTGGGGGTACCTATTGCCCCAAAGCAGAAGAGGAGCTGGCAGAGCCTTGCTCCCCATCTCCATCCTCACCACCTCTCCAGCACAGCACTTTCCCTTCCCAGCACACCCCAAAGCTCTAAGAGAGATTGAGAGCAGAGCAGTGTGAATAATGGATATTTTATTTAACTGGCAATCTTGAAAAATTAGGAAACCAATTGTTTCAGGTTGATGAGAAAATTATACGTTTTTGAAATTTTCAGCAAATCAAAAGTAAGAAAAAAGTTGTTTGGGGTCTAACTGAATGTTTCATTTGACCTGAAATGAAATCTTTGGTTAGATTTCAATCAATTTTTAACATTTTTAATTCTTTAAAAATAGAATTAAAGGAAATTTCAAAATGAAAAGTCAGTTCAAATAAAAAAATTGAAATGCTTTGTTTAGAAAATGTCAAACAAAGCATTTTTGATTTTTCAGAATTTTTAGGGGATTTTTCCTCAGTTGAAACAATTCAGTGAGATTGACATAAATTTGTGAAATATTTTGGTCACCAAATTTGCTATTTTTGCCAAAAAGTTTTAGTCGAAAAATTTTGCCCAGCTGCAATTGTGAATAACCCTGTGACCTGTACAGACTTTGGCTTACCTGACTGTTACAATGTGGCGCTGCACTGGTCGTGACTGCTGCTGGTCATGTGACCACTGTTTCCATTGACTTTCAGAGGTCTCGTGGTGGGAAGCTGGTAAAGAATTCCCACTGGAATGGTGGGAGCACAAAGTGGCCCTCTCTCCATGCCCTGGCAGTGGGGGCAAGGCATAGCTGTCTCTAGGTTCATGCTGGTTGCAATGGTAATATAGGTGATGTTGATGTGAGTCCTGGGAGCTGGATGGCACCTGACCATTGGACTGAACAGACATTGGTCCAAGCATGCGGCTGGAGGAAGGCAGACGACCTCTCACCAAGCTGGGAGATGCAGTGATAGGGCACCGATGGACTGGACAGACTCTTTCCCAGGGAGCTCCACCATGGCTTGGTTCAGTCTTCCTGATCTCTGGCACATTAAGACAGGTTTGGCAAGGTTCTGGGTTTACTTTCTCTCTGTGAGAAAACATGGAACAATTTTATCATGTACTAGAGTGGTGGAAAGGCCCTGTATGGGATCACATCTCCCAGTCTAAAGGTTTTGATAGATTAATATATTTTAAAGTCAGAGGGGACCATTATGATCATCGAGGCCAAATCCCACATAACATAGCCCTTAGAACTGCACCCAGTAAGTCCTGCATCAAGCCCATATTTTGTGGTTGAGCTAGTGAGTCTACGTTTTTTTAAGAAAGATATATGAGCTGGATTTAAAGACTTCAGGTGATGGAGACTCCACCGCATCCCTAGGTAATTTGTTCCAATGGTTAATGTAGTGTATGGGAACTGGGTAGTAGTCTTTTAAATAGTTAGTGAGCCTTATAGGAGTGCTTACTGTGTTTTGTGTTTTAGAAACCTGGCAGAGTAGCATTGTGAGTATGTAGCTACGTTTTCCATGTTGTGCCATGGTTATGTGGACCCCACAGTTCCTTTGTGGTTTCTTCATGCTCTTATTGTTGTGTAAAGGGCAAAAGACACAATAATTAATTATCATAATCCAGGAATACAGTGAAACAAAGAGTAACCAAGAGGCCTAATGAAACAGAAACTAAAGGAAACTAACCTACCACCACTGGGACTGTGAGTGAACTATTCATTTAAAAAGGGGAAAAGGAGTTAAAATGTCTGGAAGTTTGGGGAAAACAAACTTTTTGATAGCTCAGTAAAGAACTGGCCACCTACATCAAGAGACTGGAACCACATATAATCACTACTGGCATAACTGATGAGAGATGGGCTAGTATTTGGAATAGCACCTGCACTTGCTACTTGGCAGCAAGCCATGGACAAGGAATTAGAGGGTATTCCTGGCACTCAGTGTTATTTGGACAATATACATTTTATGGGAGCTAGTTATGAAGAGCACCTGGAAAACCTCCAGAAGGCACATGTGAGGCTGTCATAGTCTGGGCTTAGAGCAAACAAGGAAAATGTGAATTTTTCAAAGACTCGGTTATGTATTGTAGCCATACCATTGACAAAGATGGATTGCGTAAATTACAAGAGACAGCTGAAGCTATCCCTAAAGCATCCCAACCAAAAAACGTGTCACAATTACTTTCTTTTGGGGGGATGGTCAGTTATTGCTATAGATTCTTGCTTAACACAGCAACAGTGTTATCTCTCCCAAATGAACTGTTACACAATGGAAAGAAATGGTGTTGGTCCATACAGTGCACCAAAGCTTTTGATGAGGGCAAGAGTCTTACAGCATCTGAAAAGATCCTTGCACACTATAGTGGATCTTTGCCTCTAAAGTTTGCCTGTTTTCATACTGAAAGGCCCATTGCCTTTGTTTCTAGATCTCTTACCTCAACAGAATGTATCTCAAATTGATAGAGCAGCTCTGAGGTTAGCCTGGGGAAAAAGTTTAATCAATATCACTATAGGAAACAATTTACTCTAGTTATGGATAATCAACTTCTAGTCTCAATTTTTAACCCAAAGAGTATTAGTAATGGCTTCTGCAGCACAATTACAGAGGTGGGCAATATTCTCGGCCACTCACTGTTATAATATTGAGTTCAAAAGTACCAACGAACACGCAAATGCAGATTATTTGTCAAGCATATGCAGACTGCTATGAAGTTCAGGTCACATGTACTCCAGAAATTACATGGCCAGCCATTTGGGAATTGTAAAAACAAAAGTCCTTGTCCAAAGTTTTGTGTGGTACCCAGGCAATGATACACAAATAGAGGAAATAGCAAAACAATGTCCAGCTTGTCAAGAAAACACAACACATGCCTAAACATGCTTCTTTGCATCCTTGGGTGTGGCCAAACCCTGTGGCAGTAAATCTACATAGACTATGTTAACCCATTTATGGGACATATGTTTTTGATTGCACTAGATGACCACTCTAAATGGCCTGAACTATGCTATATTAATTCAACTAAATCACTGCAGATGGTAGAAGGGTTAAGACTCTTGTTTCCAAGATCAGGAGTGTCTAAAGAGATTGTCAATGACAAAATAACTCAATTCACATTTGCAGAGTTTCAGTTGTTTGTCAGAAAAAATGGTATCAAACATGTCACATCAGCTCCTTACTATCCTGCCACAAAGGGATTAGTGGGAAGATTTATCCAGACATTAAAGCAATTGATTTGTGCTATAACTCCAGATAAAGGTAGTTTACAACATAAGAGTATGGATTTTTCTACTGGCCTATAGGAATGCAAAACATGCCACTACAAATCAGATGCCAGCGATATTGTTTATGGGATGTAATTTAAGATCTTGCTTGGACTTGTTGAAGGCTTGTTAAAGTCATGCCTGTGGCAGTCAACACAGTTGTCCCTAACACAGTGAAGGGCAGTTGGAGTGCATGCAGATGAATGAGAGAATACAATCCTGTGGGACAGAACACATGAAAAACATTTACTTAATCTTTCCTCGTCTCTACTTATTATACACCAGCCTTGGCTGAAACACACTTATTGTATACCCCAATGACTTTTGCCAGCTCCAGGGGGCAGAGTTAAGGATCCAAAGCAGGGCTGGTGTGTACCATAACTCTGTATTTTCTGGTTTTTAGAAGTTTAAGTTTGTTTTACGGTAACTATTTATTTCCTGGTTTTCAGTGGTTTAAGTATAGGTGTACTTGACCTACAAAAGTCCAAGGCACTGCCAGTCAATTTTAACTCTATGTTAGAGTTTTTGGGCATTGAATTTTAGTTAGAGTTCTGGAATTGTGGTCCACACTATACGATGGCCAATTCAAGATCTTTTTTCATTTCATTTTTATGTTCTAAGATGATATGTCATTGTTATTTCCTGTACCCTTGACCGTATTTTTTCTTGATATTCATTATGTACAATTTAAACAAGCAATGATTTACTAAAATAAACAATAATTCACAGATATGTTGCCACACTGACAAATTACACTTTTAGAATAATAGAATCATAAAAATGTAGGGTTGGAAGGGACCCAAAGAGGTCATCTAGTCCTTCTCCCTGTGCTGGGGCAGGACCAAGTAAACTTGGACCATCCCTGACAGGTGTTTTCCTAACCTATTTTTAAAAACTTCCTATGATGGAAATTCCACAACCTCCCTTGGAAGCCTATTCCAGTACTCCACTATCCTTAGAGATAGAAAGATTTTCCTAATACCTAACCTAAATCTCCCTTGCTGAAGATTAAGCTGTTTACATCTTGTCCTACCATCAGTGGACATGGTGAACAATTGATCATAGTGCTCTTTATAAGAGCCCTTAGCATATATGAGGATTGTTATCAGGTCTCGTCCCCCCAAGTCTTCTTTTCCCAAGACTAAACATATCCAGACTTTTAACCTTTCCACATAGGTCATGTTTTCTAAATCTTTTATCATATCTACGCTCTCCTCTGGACTCTCTCCCATTTATCCACATCTTTCTTAAAGTGTGGTGACCAAAACTAGACACAATACTCCAGCAGTGGCCTCACCAGTGCTGAGTAATAATGACTTTCTGTGTCTTACATATGGCATTCCTGTTAATACACCCCAGAATGATATTAACCTTTTTCACAACTGCATCACATTGTTGGCTTATATTCAGTTTGTGATCTACTGTAACCCTGAGATCCTTTTCTGCAGTACTACTGCCTAGCCAGTTACACCTCATTTTGTATTTGATTTTTCCTTCTGAAGGGAAATACTTTGCACTCATCTTTAATCAATTTCATCTTGTTGATTTCATACCAAATCTCATATTTTTCCAGGTCATTTTGAATTCTAATTCTGTCCTCCAAAGTGTTTGCAACTCCTCTGAACTTGGTGTCATGCACACATTTTATCAGTGTACTCTCACTCCATTATGCAAGTCATTAATGAAAATAGTGAATAGTACTGGACTCAGGACAGACCCCTGCAGGACTCCATTAGACACCTCCTCCCATTAATAAATATTCTCTGAGTAGGTCCTTCAACCAGTTATACATCCACTTATAGTTATTTCATCTAGACCTCTTTTCTCTAATTAGCTTATGAAAATGACATGTGGGACTGTGTCAAAAGCCTTACTAAAATCAAGATATAGCACGTCTACTGCTTCCCCACATCCACTAGTCCAGTAACCCTGTCAAAGAAGGAAATTACATAGGTTGGTATGATTTGTTCTTGACAAATCTATGTTGACCATTACTTATCACCCTCTTATCCTCTAGCTACTTACAAAGTGACTGCTTAATAATTTGTTCCAGTATCTTTCTGGATACTGAAGTTAGACTGACTAGTCTTTAATTCTCCAGGGTCCTCTTTGTTCCTCCTTTTTAAAGACAGGTACTATGTTCCCTTCTTCAATCCTCTAGAACCTCTCCTGTCCTCCATGAATTTTCAAAGATAATTGCTAATGGTTCTTAGATTGCTTCAACGAATTCCCAAAGTACTTTACAATGAATTTTGTCAGGCACTGCTTACTTAGATAAGTTAGCTGTATTCAAGTCTTCTTCAACTTGTTCTTTCCCTATTTTGGCTTGTATTTCTTCCCCCTTTTTGTTAATAATTAATTGTGTTGAGCATCTGGTCACAATTAACTTTTTTAGTGGAGACTGAAGCAAAATATGCATTAAACATCTCAGCCTTCTTGATGTCATCCGTTATTAGCCCTTATTCCCTGCTAAATAGTGGACCTACACTTTCCTTTATCTTTCTGGTGCTTCTAATGTATTTATAGAACCTCTCCTTATTGTCTATTATGTCTCGCGATGTAACGCATTTTGTGCCTCAACCTTTCTGATTTTGTCCCTACATACTTCTGATATTATTTTGCATTTATCCTTAGCAATTTGTCCATGTTTCCATACTTTGTATGATTTGCTTTTGAATTTTGGGTCATTAAAGAGCTATTGATGGAGCCATATTGCCTCTTTTTAGTCTTCCTATCTTTCCTTCACATTAGGATACTTTGCTGTTGTGTCTATAATATTTTCTCTTTTAGAAACTGCCAGGTGTCCTGAACTCCTTTTTCCCTTAGACTTTCTTCCAATGGGAGAGTAGCTAGCTGTTCTCTGAGCCTGTAAGTCCATTGTCCTTATTCTGCTGCTCTTACTTCTTCCTTTCCATACAACCATGAAATCTATCATTTCATGATCACTGTCAACTGCTTTCTACCTTAAGATTGGCAACTAATTGCTTGCTGGAATTCAGAATCAAGTCTAAAATGGCTGAACTTCTGAAACTAGAAGTTGTCCTCAATACATTTTGGTGATCTAATTCCAATAAGATATTTGGATTTTTAAAAAAATTATACATCCAGTGAAAATACAAATTTTCTTCCTTTAAAGAGCTGGTGCTAGATAGTGGAGTGGGACCAGAAACTGTTCACTGATTTTTCATATCTAGAGTGTCTGTCTTTATTACTGGAGGAGAAAAACATTCTCATGTACAACACTGTGAAGCCAACTAGGGAGATGGGGGAAACATGAGCAGTGAAAAATTCCTCCTGACACACTCAAAAGAGCAGCCTGCTACAAAAATGACTGATCATAAAAATGGACAGATAACCCTTTAATTTATTCAATTGCATCCAACTGTTGCTTAAATACATGAATATTCTTGACTCTAACACTCCTGGTGGAAGTCTGTTCCCCCTATTCACCACTATGCCTGTAAAATAATGCCACTTTAAATTCTTCCTCCAGATGTTCCCTCCCAGCTGATACACTTGACCCTGGCCTGTCCAAGAACTTCATAGTTTATAATAACTTGAGCTGGTTTAAATCTTTCACTTAAGTCACTTGTTAATCATCGCTCATGACTAACTAATTCCAGTTCTGTCGATCATTTATCATATGTAAGCACCGAATTTCCATTCCTCATCTTAGCTGTCCTATGCGGTACTCTCTCCAACTTCATTATAGTGTCACCGTGGTTATCTAAAGGTCTTACAGGAAACCTGAAGCTTTTGGATAATTGTGGGTTGGTAATCACCTATGTAAGCTTTGAAGATTTCAAAGTCTGCAGAAGTTACAATCCCAATTAGCTGTGGATCTGGCAGCCTCAACATTTTATGTGCTGCAGTTCTTGCCAGAGTCGTAGACCGGCTCATGTTTGTTTGTCTGTACCAGGTCATAACACTATTATTTTGCTGCATAGACAGGACCCTCTAATCATATTAGAGAAGAGAGGATGAAGGAGTTTGTGGTGTTTGTTTACTGTTGGCAGGTGGGGGGGGAGGAAAGGGGAGGACTGGCTAGATCAGTGCATTTATGAATCATCTGCACACATGCTTTAATGATACTGGAACTGAACAAGAAGCTAACAACACTGAAAGAAGAACATCTGGAAGATAATTTCCGATCAGGGTGATGTGATATATTCAACAATTTTGGGGCTGCGGGGGCAGAAATGTTCCCTCGGGCACAGAAAAGTAGCCTGCAGTGGTGACCTCACAGCCTCATTTTGTCAAACCCAGCTGGATGCAATCCAAGAGATGAACAAAGAGAGGAGAGGGAGGCAGAGAGCAAGGACCAGACTGAAATTAACTGCTCCTGTTATCTACCATTGCTGGTTGTGTTCCCTACAATGTTTGCCTCCCTCAAAAGCTGGCTCAGAGCTCCAGGGCTGGCAGCTAGGGTTACCACGCATCCGGTTTTTAACCGAAATGCCCAGTCGAAAAGGGACCCTGGCGGCTCCAGTCAGCACCACTGACCAAGCCACTAAAAGTCCAGTCGGCAGCGCAGTGGGGCTAAGTCAGGCTCCTTGCCTGCCCTGGCTCTGTGTGGCTCCCAGAAGCAGCAACATGTCCCTACAGCCCCTAGGCACAAGGGTGGCCATGTGGCTCCGCATGCTGCCCCTGCCCACAGGCACTGCCCCTGCAGCTCCCATTGGCCAGGAATCGCCTAGGGGCCACAGGGACATGCCGACTGCTTCCGGGAGCTGCCTGAGGTAAGTGTTGTATGGAGCCTGCACCCCTTACCTTCTGCATCCCAACCCCCTGCCCCAGCCCTGAGCCCCCTCCCGCACTCTGAACCCCTTGGCCCCAGCCCAGAGCCCCCGCATGCAATCCAAACCCCTCATTTCTGCCCCACCCCAGAGCCCTCACCCCCAGCCAGAGCCCTCACCTCCTCCCGCACTCCAACCCTCTGCCCCATCCCGGAGCCCCCTCCCACACTCCAAACCCCTCATTTCTGGCCCCAGCCAGGAGCCTACATCCCCAGCCGGAGCCCTCACCCCCTCCTGTGCCCTAACCCCCTCCTGTGTCCCAGCCCGGTGAAAATGAGTGAGTGAGCGAGGGTGGGGGAGAGCGAGTGACAAAGGGAGAGGGGATGGAGTGAGTGGGTGGCGTGGCCTTGAAGAAGAGGCGGGGTAGGGGTGGGGCCTTGGGAAGTGGCAGGGCAGAGTGCGGGCAAGGGTATTCAGTTTTTAGCAATCAGAAAGTTGGCAACCTTACTGGCAGCTTAGAGCTCCAGGTCCCCCCACTGCGAGCGGCAGCTTGGAATTATGGGTCCCATCCACCAACCACGGTGGCTCGGAGCTCCGGGGCCCCTGACAGCTGACAACTCCAGTCCTGCTGCCCTGGGGATGAAGCAAAAAATGTCACAGAAGTCTCTGGAAGTCACGAAATCCATGATCTCCATGACATAATCTTACCCTTACTTATGGCCCAACTGCTCGATTGGATTAAATGACCGTCCTCTGGGAAGCAGTAACTTTATGAAAATTTGGTCTCCACTGGAAGTTTCCTCTTTCACTAAGATATTCAGACAATTTGAAAATCAAATTTATGAAACTGTACTAGTCACCTTGTTACATTGCTTTCCTGAGATGATACCACAGCACAGACAACAAAATTTTTCACCACCTGAGGAATCAGAAACACCAAAAGAACAAAGACGGTATCTTCCTCTTCCCCTGTGAAAATGTGCAGGAAAGCTTAAACAATTAATGACTCCTAACTAGGCTCCTTTCTACTTCTTTACCCCACTGGAAGGTAGAGCAACAATGATGCAGACTAAGCAGAGGGTGTGACTTATGCAAGGAGCCAGGGCCACAGATCCATAAAACATGGGATTAGCAGAGGCCAAGTCCACAGAGCTTGGCCCATGTATGCACCTAGAGTCTGGATCTGTGCCATGCTGTCAAGCTTCAGCACTGGCTAAATACGTGGCTCAGGTGCTGAGTGGTCATTGTCTGGCCCCCAGCCTCCCATGCACATAGCGTAAAAGCTGTAGAGGAAGAGTTAGTGCTGGAAACATGCTGTGTAAATTGGCTGGTCCCCAATTCCTTCTCATTGGCTGACTACACCCAGTCACATGGAACTGAGTTCAGGCACTGTGGCAGAAGCAGCTTCATATGGAAGGGAAACGATACCACATAGCCACCATCCCCCTCTGCACAGTAACCCCATTTCTCCAGCATTTCTGTAATTTTGGTTCTCTCTGAGCCATGCAGTGGGAGAGGGCATGTGACTCAAACTGAGAAAGGAAGGGGGAACAAATCCAGCATTTTTAAGGAGAGCTGTAATGTGGGTCTATGAGACCCATTCTGAAAAATATATGGGCTTCACTACCTCCCTGATCTGCTGCATTTTCCCCATTGTGTATTTCTTATTTTGATACTGTCTCAATGATGTAATATTCCTCTGAAGATGTTATATGAATCTGTAACTTAGCAGGATGCCATCACTCACTGTTTTCCCAAGTAATTTAAATGTCTTTGTTTATTATGTACTAATAATTTATATTGTGGTACACCTAGAGGTTGGAGCCTTATTGTTCTAGACCCTGTACAAACAGATCGTAAACGACAATCCCTGCTTCAAAGAACTTACAGCCGAAAAGACAAGATGTACTAGGCAAATGAAAGAAAAAAGCAGGTGTGGGACAAGGGGAGAGGGGAGGTAACAAATATAACAGACTAGCTCTGTGGGCAACTCTAGCCAATAAGTAGCAGTAATCACCGTTCACATACTCTTAAAAATGGAAGAATTACAGTCCCAAGTGGGTTTTTCCTCACCTAAAATATGGATTCTACCAATTTTCTTCAAATAAAAAAAAATCCTCCTGTGCTAAGACCTACTACTGTGTGCCAAGTTTCTGTCTAGACTTGATATAATTTTTACTGAGACTTACAATAGAAGTTTTTAGAAGGAGCACTATAATAGAATTTAAAGAAAGGTTTATAATAGATGTACTGACAGATTCTTTTCTCAAGCACTAGGAACATGACACCAGCAACATGAAAATGTGACACAATAGTTGAGAGGGAATGAGTTCTTCTCTGATTTAACTTTTTTAAGGTGATAAAAGGACCACATTTTAGACAACAGGGAGCTCACAGCTGCAAGCATTCAGAGACAAGGCAGAGATAACAGAAAAGCAGCACAACGCTGTCAGAATGCATCAAACGAAAACTGTCATCTACTGTTCTGCATAACAAGCAATTAAAAATAGTTATAGGATACAAAATTAAAGAAAACAAAACAAAACAGGAAGAAGAGATGACTCATAAATATGAGAGGATCAAATATTGTTCAACAATTATGGTTTGTTCATATGTTGCTAGCATGTTTAAAGATGTTTCATTTTTTAATGTTAGTATTGCATCTTATTAAATGAGGGTCTGCCTTTAATGGCCTTTAGATTAGGCTCTTAGACCTGGTCTACACTAAATGGGTAAGTTGATGTAGGCTGTCTTGTGTTGAACTAGCTGTGGAAATGTTTTCACTTAAATTTGGCTCCCGCCGAAGTAAGTGCCTCTCTATGGCAATTTAGTACCCCCTTCTCCCAGTGACATAGAGTCACTGTCAATGTAATTACATTGATGCAGTGTCAGTGTAGACACAGTGTTGCTTACATTGGATGTTACTGGCTTTCAGGAGCCATCCCACAATGCCCCACACTGATAATACAATCGATACAAGCGCTCCTGGTGAGGATGCGCACCGCCAACACAAGGAGTCAAGTGTGCGCACACATAAGTGATTTAATAATTGCAGTGGCTGCGTGCCGACATAAGTTAGGTCAACATAATTTCGTAGTTTAGTGTAGACATGGTCTTAATTATTGGTGGAATCTGATAATATCCTGAAAAAGATAAGTACAATAGCCCAAAGTCATCACTAGTGAGATGTCATTGGCTTCTGTAGCATAACACCAGGATGAATTTGACCCAATTTGTGTACGTCATGTGGTTGGGATAATAGAAAAGGAAACAATCTGGAGCCCATTTCTGCTCCTGCTTAAGTCAATAAGAATTTTGTGACTGTGTCAGTCCAGGCTCTTGGGATGGCATCTTTGATAATGTGTACATACCATATTATTAAGCCTTCTGATTTTAGGTTTTAACCAATAAACAATTATAAGAGAAAGAAAGAAAGAAAGAAAGAAAGAAAGAAAGAAAGAAAGAAAGAAAGAAAGAAAGAAAGAAATCAGGGATTATCCAATAAACACCAGAAAAACACTGGAAATAGTTACTTGTATCTAAGGGCTTATCTACACAGAGCAGTTATGCGGGTTACAGGGGTGTGATTTCTAAAGCACATGAACATGTTGTTAATAGATTAGTCTATGTAGACCCTGCTGGCGCACACTAAAAATTCCCTAATGAACTTTAATATAGTAATTGCAATAGGGAACGTACGAAAGATTATCCATTATAATATAGACAAAGAGAACCCCCCCCCCCCAACACTTGATTTTTGGATATCTACATAAAACTCAATAATTACTGAAAAAAATTACCCCCTCTCCCCCAAATAAAATTAACAATCCCCAAAAACCAGAAGTCCTACATATCAGGCACATTTATGGTGCCAATCCTGCATGTTTCTGAGGATCTCTTGTGAGACATTGAGCACCCTCAATTCCCATTGACTTCAGTCACAGCAGTATTAGGCCCAATTCCCCCTTCCTCTTATGCACAGAAAATGGACCAAATTCATCCCAAGAATAACACTGAAGTCAATAGAAGTAGAGGGTGATCAGCACCTTTCTGGATTGAGCCCTAAAATTGCAAGTTGTGGGAGAGAGAAGATCTAAGAATTTTGTTATTTAACTGACTAAAAATTTGTATAACAATAATTTTAGAGGGGGGCCCAATTACTTTCACTCTTTCCATTGGCCAATATTTTGTATACTCAATATCTTATACACTGAAAAAAATTCCACAGGTTTTTTTCATTATAGCAGCAGAATCTATTCTTGAGGAGATCCGCAATCTTTTTAATGGGACTCTTGAGTATGTTAAATCAGTATGAAGAATTAATGAGATGGCAAAAGGCTGCCTCCAACATTTGTACTTTCTACTGACAAGAAAAGTTTAGCTTTACCGTTCTTATCCTTTGATGCTACTAAACATAATATTGAATTTACTACCAAATAGCTATTGATGCAATTGTATTCAAAGACACATATATAGATATACACATAATAAACAAAAGACAAGATATCCAGAGCTGAATGTTATTCACCCAAGAAGGTGAATACTGAAGGAATTAGCTGAAGAAATCTTGGAGTCACTGGCAATAATATTTATAAACTCATGGATAACAGGAGATATCCTGGAAGACTGGAGGAGAGCTAACATAATGCCCATCTTTAAAAAGTGGGGGAAGGAGGAGCTGGAGAACTATACACCAGTCAGCCTGACTACAATACCTGGGAAAGTAAAGTATAAAACATACAATTTGCAAATACCTGGAGGATGAAGGGGTAATCACTAGCAGCCAGCATGGATTTACCAAGGACACATCAAGCCAAACCAGTTTCATTTCCTTCTTTCACAGGGTAACTGGTTTGTTGGACAAGGGGAATACAGTGGACGTAATATTCCTGGACTTCAGCAAGACTTTTGACACAGTCCTGCAGGATATTATGATAAGTAAGCTGGAGAAATGTGGGCTTGGCAGAACTACCATTAAGTGGATACATATTTGGTTAAACAACCACAAACAGAGAGTAACTATTAATGGAATGCTTGTGGCACCTCAGAGACTAACAAATTTATTTGAGCATAAGCTTTCGTGAGCTACAGCTCACTTCATCGGATGCATCCGATGAAGTGAGCTGTAGCTCACAAAAGCTTATGCTCAAATAAATTTGTTAGTCTCTGTCATAAATATAAAGGGAAGGGTAAATACCTTTAAAATCCCTCCTGGCCAGAGGAAAAACCCTTTCACTTGTAAAAAGTTAAGAAGCTAGGATAACCTCGCTGGCACCTGACCACAATGACCAATGAGGAGACAAGATACTTTCAAAGCTGGAGGGGGGCAGAAACAAAGGGTCTGGGTCTGTCTGTGTGATGCTTTTGCCAGAGACAGAACAGGAATGGAGTCTTAGAACTTAGTAAGTAATCTAGCTAGATATGTGTTAGATTCTGTTTGTTTAAATGGCTGAGAAAATAAGCTGTGCTGAATGGAATGGATATTCCTGTTTTTGTGTCTTTTTGTAACTTAAGGTTTGCCTAGAGGGATTCTCTATGTTTTGAATCTAATTATCCTGTAAGGTATTTACTATCCTGATTTTACAGAGGTGATTCTTTTTTACTTTTTCTTCTATTAAAATTCTTCTTTTAAGAAACTGAATGCTTTTTTCATTGTTCTTAAGATCCAAGGGTTTGGGTCTGTGGTCACTTATGCAAATTGGTGAGGATTTTTATCAAACCTTCCCCAGAAAAAAGGGGGTAAGATTTGGGAGGATTTTGGGGGGGAAAGACGTTTCCAAACAAACTCTTTCCTAATAATAATAATACCGGTGTTAGATCTTTGGTAATGGCAGCAAAAGTCCAAGGGCAAAGGGTAAAATAGTTTGTACGTTGGCGAAGTTTTAACCTAAGCTGGTAAAAGTAAACTTAGGAGGTTTTCATGCAGGTCCCCACATCTGTACCCTAGCGTTCAGAGTGGGGAAGGAACCTTGAGAGTCTCTAATGTTCCACAAGTACTCCTTTTCTTTTTGTGAATACAGACTAACACGGCTGCTACTCTGAAACCTATTAATGGAATGATGTCAGATTGGAGGGAAGTCTCAAGTGGGGTTCCACAGGGGTCTGTTCTGGGTCTGGTGTTGTTTAATATAATTAATGACCTGGATGTAGGAATACAGAGCACACGGATCAAATTTGCAGATGACACAAAGCAAGGGAGGGTTGCCAACACTTTGGAAGATGGAGCTAAAATTCAGAGGGATCTTGATAAATTGGAGAACTGGGCTATAGACAACAAAATGAAATTCAACAAAGACAAATGTAAAATACTATGCTTAGAGAAGAAAAACCAAATGCATAACTACAAAATAAGGGATAACTGGCTTGGCAGCGGCACTGTAGAAAAGGATCTGAGAGTTGTGGTGGATCACAATGTCAACATGAGTCAGCAATGCAATGCTGTTGCAAAAAAGGCAAATGCAATTTTAGGTTGCATTAACAGAGGCAAAGCATGCAAGTCATGGGAGGTGATAGTACCTCTCTACTCGGTGCTGGTAAGGCCTCAAGTGGAGTACTGTGTCCAATTTTGGTCACCAGCGTATGGAAAGGATGTAGAGAAACTGGAAAGGATCCAGAAGCAAGTGACAAATATGATCAAAGGGATGGAATGCAAGCCATATGAGCAAAGGCTGCAGGAACTGGGTATGTTTAGTTTGGAAAAAAGGAGGTTAAGGGGGGACATGATAGCAATCTTCAAATACTTGAAAGGCTGCCATAAAAAGATGTTCTCTCTTGCCACAGAGGGCAGGACAAGAGGCAATGGGTTCAAACTGCAGCATAGTGGATTTCAATTAAATCTCAGGAAAAACTTCCTAACTATAAGAACAGTAGGACAATGGAACAGACTGCCTAGGCAGGTTGTGGAAGCTCCTTCACTAGAGGTTTTCAAAAGGAGACTGGATAGTGATCTGTCTTCTATGGTTTAGACACAACACAACAAATCCACATCTTGGCACGGGGTTAGACTAGATGACCCCTGTGGTCCTTTTTAACCCTATGATTCTACAATTTCGAAGTACAATTTGCCCTGTGTACACAATGGGTTAGTTAAAATGTCAACTAATACACTTAAACAAACAAACACCCAAAACAACACCTTTATATCCTAGTCTAGAAAAGGTCCAAGGAAACTTATTCTTTTGAGGCATCAATAGCTATCTGATGGTAAATTCAGTAGAATGTTCACAATAGACAGGAAATGTGAAGTTAAATGTTTAGTTTACAAACACACATACACACACACACAAGATCTGTATAGAAAGCCACATACAAATGTCTATGTGTATATATATTTATATATATATATATATATATATATAATATGTGGGAGGAGGCACTGCCTAATTATACATTATTACAATAAATTATATTGTAACTGAGCATGAGACTATAAACCACAAGATAAAGGTCAAAGTGGAGTCTGATTCTGCCAGCCATCTTTACTCACACATGTAATTGTAACTCATGCATACAGTCCTATTGATTTCAGTGGAGCTGCTCACCTGAGCAAGGATTATTCAAGTAAGCAAATGTTGCAGGATTTGACTGGTCATTTCTATGTCACCAGATTCCCAAAAAATTGTTGTGAAATGGTTACAGGAAGGGTTTATTTTTAGAATAGTACATGAATATTTTATTAACCAAAACTCACAGACTTCTTGCCTGAGATTTTCAAAGCTATCTAAGGAGATGTGACTGCCCACTTTCCTTGGACAGGTTGGAATAATCTCAGCACTAATGTAAAGTTTATTATTTGTACTAGGCAAAAGTGAAACTCTTTGCCTTTATGTATATATTTAGTTTAGTCTGATCTTCTGCTATGCACTGATCAACTAGAAAATCTAGATAATTTGGAAGACCTATGCCTCCTGAATAACAAATGAAAATCTGTTTAAATATTTAGGGCTGCCTTTACCCTATAACAACATGACTATTGGGCTCCATAGGAAAATTACTGTAAGGGTGCATATATGCATAGTAACTGATTTTGTAAGCTATGCATTGGGACATATAGCATAAAGGACATGACCAAGCCTGCAGAGTTTTGTTTAGACTGTGATTAAAGTTTTTGGGGGCAAGGAATGTGCCCTCTTTTGTGTTTGTACAGCAACTAGCACATTATGGATGCTAAGAGAAGCACATAATAAATACTAAGAATAACTTCTTTAACAATATATCATATTTTGTTACAGAAATTATAATTCATAAGGCTAAATCACATGCCCAGGCAAATGCAGATCATAATGATATATGGGGCTCACAGTTTTGCATGCCAAATCAATTGGAAACAGAGAAATCAGAATGTGTGTGTGCAAACAGCACTTGACAGCTAACTATCTGATTAGCTCTCTGTCACTCTGGTATAGAATTATCTCCATATCCACACCCACAGAGGTTTGTAGTGTGTGTATGTCTCCTTATTTAAAGGCAGAAGCAGTCTAATAAAACAGGTAGGTATTCCCAATGCTTTCAGGTCTTACATCCTAATGCCACATCATTGTCTTCCCTTATGACTATCTTTCAGCCTCCTTACTTTGGTATTATCTGGTTAGAATTTTATTCTGTTGTGCCCTGCAGGGAAAAATGCCATTCACAGATCTGTAGCTGTCATGAATGGCTTCCCTCTTCCTTGTCATAAATGTGGCGGTTACTGAGGCATAGGTCATCCCCAGAATCATGCGGAGTGCGGCTCCTATTCTGTAGGACACCATCCACAGCCCACGTTAATTGCCCTTCAATGTTACACTGGAACTAGAAATAGGTGCAAAATCTGCATATATTTCCCTTGTTTGTGCAATCATGAGGCAAGTGAATTAGGTATTCTCCCCTGTTTGAGAAAATCCTGGCTGACGCGACAGGCAGTTCTCTTCGGTTCTCTAGGGCAGCGTGTGTCGTTTTAATTCGAGGATAAACGCCAAACCAATCTGGAGACAGATGTGCAGAGGGGCTTGTCTGATAACATCAGTGAAACATGCTCAGGCGTTAGTCCCATCCCCACTGAACTGGAAAGCCCTGTGTTTAGCAGCGAGTCTCTTCTTCAGGTGATACTGGATGATCAAAGCCAATCGCAGCTGGAGGCTGGCGGGTACTCTCGCCACCAGCTGCTGCGCACCCTTTTGGCGACTCGCACCGTGCTGCACCTTAGCGAGGCCTGGAGGGGGCAGGAGGAGGCGAGCTGGGGGCGTGAAGGCTGGCAGCCCCCGTGGGGAGCTCCCTCACCCACCCCCGACTGCCTGGGCTCAGAAGGGCCGGCAGCAGTCCCCGCCGCCCGGCCCCGCGCTGGGGGGATGGCAGGGCCATCCCAGCCGCGGGGGCCAGGCGGGGCCGGCGCAGGGGGCGGGAGGCAGCGGGTCCCCGGGCGCCGCGGACAGGCGGGGAAAGGAGCCTCTGGAGGCAGCGGCGCGGGGCAGGGGCTGGCGCCGGGCCGAGGGAGGGGACCCGCGGCGGTGCGGGGAGGCCCAGGCGAGCGGGGCCGGGTGGCTGTGCAGGGACGCGCTGCGGGTCATACCTGGGCGAGCAGGTCCCCTGCTCCCGGCGCCTCCCCTCCGCCCGCTCCTCGGCGGCCGCCGGCTCCTCCTGCGCCTGCGGGGCCGGCGCTCCCTCCATGGCCTCGCCTCCGCGCCCCGCGGCGGCGGCTCGCCCGGGCTCGCTGCAGGCTCCGGCTGCCGAGGGAAAGGAGCTGTCCGGCGCTCGGCGGTGCTGAACGCCCGCCCCCCGCGGGCGGGGCGCCTGCGCAAGCGCAGAGGGCGCGGGGCGGGGCGAGGGAGGGGCCCGAGCCGCGTGCGTGGCCCAATAGCGGCGCCGGGCTGAGAGCGGGGCGGGGCCACGACCAGTCTCGAGGCTGGGAACCCGCCGCTGACGCTGGCCCCGAGAGGCGGGGGAGGGAGCCCTGGGAAGCACCAGCGGCTGGTACCAGGTGTCCTGGCAGCACAGGAGCGGGGGAGCGAGCCCTGGCATGGAGACCTTCCCTTGCCCCAGCTGGTAAGTGGGCCTGCTCCAGGGGCGGGCAGCACCCCCCTCGAGGAGAGCCTGACCTTCCCCGGAGCCGCGCTGCTCCCCCGCGCACACACGTTAGCCCAAGTGGAGCAACGCTGCTTCCTCCCGTCTGAGTGCAGCTGGCCCCGGCCCTCGGACACGGCCTGCTGCTGCCACGCTGGTATGAGCGCTACCCGGTTCCTAAAGACAGCGGGCCTGTGTTTTACAGGGATTTTAGCAAGGGGGTGTGCATAACTGCCCGGCTCTGGGAGATAGATGGCCAGGGCACTTAAGGGAGAGGTCACCTGGGACCAGTGTGACTCTACTTTTTAAACAATTACTGAACTGGATTCACAAGAATAACTTGTATTACAAAGAATATGAACACCCGGACTGTTTTTCTTTTCCAAAAGTGCATCGCTAAGTATGCCTAGTTATGAGTAGAAAAGACTTAATTACATTGTATTGCATGGTGTCAGATGGGTGCCACTGACTACAGTTTGGGCAGAGAACAGGAAAACTTCACTGGGTAACAATGGAAGATTAATTTGCAGCAGCTCACTCCAGAACTTTTTTCTTGATAATGGCCATGGCCCTGCTTGTGATTTTCACCATGGCAGTGACCTTGACCTTTTTTGTGACAGTGAGCACAGCCATGACTACAGCATCCTCCTGGCTTTACTTTCTATGAAAAAGCCAAAGCAAAAAGGATGAGTATTACTGTGCTAAGTATCCTGGCAACTCCCACTAATCCTCAAGCTGCTTAGAGTAAGCCCTTCCTGCTTTAATGCTCTAGATTTTTTAGAAGGTGTAAAAAGCATACATCTTTCCTTGATGGGAGATGAAGTGCTTTTATAATCCAGTGGTAGTGGAGTCCCAAGGATAGGATATGGAGACTACCAATGACTCTAATATTCCCTGACCAGGTTGAGATGTACTGGCTGCACAGTGGGGAAGGAGTCCCCTTTACTGAGTATCAGCTATGAAAATGTTTCTCTGCTACAGTTAAGCAAGAGGCTTGCTCATTAGGATTGAATAAATTGCAATTATTAGCTCTAGAATAGCTTATGTGGCCTACCTAGAAAAAATAAAACTTAATGTCTACTGAATAGATTGGACAGGATTTATTTGATGGTAAAGTCTCTGCTTATTGTTTCCTTTCCTTTTCCCTGCCTCTTGGTACTATAAAATAAAACAAGCAATAGAATTTTAAAGAAAGATTGGGAGATGGAATCCTCAGACCCTATTATAAATATGCTGCTACTTTTATAGCTAGCAATTTCATATAGGATATAATCTATTACCGTGGCTTTACTTTTATCGGTCAGGTTAGTGACATTGTAACTAGAAGAGTTTCATCTACTCCTTATTCTTTGCTCTTGTTTTGTGCAATGTAGCTTGGGCAATACAATCTCAGATGTAGTACCTATTTGAGAAGAAGTAAGGTCTTGTGGTTAAGCAGTAGGTTGGGATTCAGAAGATCTGGGCTCAATTCCCAGCTATGCCACAGACCGCCTGTCACTTAGTCACTGAGGGCTTGTCTATACTGGCACTTTACAGCGCTGCAATTTTCTCGCTCAGGGGTGTGAAAAAACACCTCCACGAGGGGCACAGCTACCAGGGCTGGTAGCTGCACCCCTCATAGAGATGGGTTTTTTAAGAGTGCTTGGGAGAGCTCTCTCCCAGAGCTCTGCCGCGACTACACCCAGTGTAGACTAGCCCTTAGTCTCTCGGGGAACTGAGGCACAATCTGTATTAGGTGACATGTTGGAGGGACACAAAGAGGGGCACCAGCTGAAGGTGTTTAAAAGCTAAAAAGTGACCCTCCACGTGACCTGCACGTTAAGGACAGCTACATTATTTAGTTACATCTGTCCCATTCATGACTGGAGATCATTTTTAAGTCTTCTGAAGGTGGAGAATGAGTTCAGGATGATATAGGTACAGTGAGAAGGATTCTTATACATTTACAGTACTCTGGAAACTTAATGCTTCCAGAGTACTGCAAATGACTCCAAGATCTCTTTCTTGATGGGTAACAACAGCACCATCATTTTGTATGTATTGTTGGGATTATATTTTGCAGTCTGTTTTGGACTTAACTATCTTGAGTAATTTTGTATCATCTGCAAACTTTGCCACCTCACTGTTTACCCCTTTTTGCAGATCATTTATGAACATGTTGAACAGCACTGATCCCAGACCAGTACAGACCCCTGGGGACACCTCTACTTACTTCTCTCCTGGACCATTTATTGAATTCCTATTCTTTGTTTCCTGTCTTAACTGGAGTACCTGGGAATGCTTTCAGGATCATCTAATGATCCTTAATTTAATGACAAGGCTTTTGTTATCTTAATCACCCTGCCTCTGTTTATAAACAAACTCCCTGCCCCAAAGGCAGAAGTTGCTAGCAGCAGCTGGGCCCTTGCCCCCATCTAGGCAATTGGGGAGGGGCATGCGACCCTTGCCTCCCCTTCCCCTGCGCGTCTCCCCCTTCCTCCCATCCTTTGGCAGTCTTGTCTATTTAGGCCCTATCTACACTGGCAAGTTTCTGTGCAGTAAAGCAGCTTTCTGCGCTGTAACTCCCACGGTGTGCACACTGCCAAGCCACTTTGTGTAGACACTGCGCAGTTGTAATGCTCTAAAAAAACCCACCTTGACGAGAGGCGTACAGCTTTCTGCGCCAGGGCTACAGCGCTGTGGTATCAGTGTAGACAACGTCGCGGTTACAGTGCTGCGACTGGCCTCCGGGAGGTGTCCCACAATGCCTGTTCTCGCCTCTCTGGTCATCAGTTTGAACTCTACTTCCCTGCCCTCAGGTGACCAACCGTCATCCCCACCCCATACATTCCTTTGCAAATTTGAAAGTCCCCTTCCTGTTTGCTTGGTGATGCGTGCAGTGGTCTCAGTGCATCTTTCCAGGTGGCCACGCCTGCTCCATGCACCAGGCGATCCCTGCTGGACCTCATCAGTATTTGGGGAGAGGAAGCTGTGCAGTCACAGCTGAACTCTGGCCATCGGAATTATGATACCTACGGATAGATTTCACAAGGCATGACAGAAAGGGGCCAAGACTGCAGTGCAGGGTCAAAGTGAAGGAGCTGCGGAATGCCTGCCCCAAGGCATGGGAGACAAACCGCCGCTCCGGTGCTGCGCCCACGAGCTGCCGGTTCCACAAAGAGCTGGACGCGATACTCGGTGGCGACCCCACCTCCACTGCGAAGTCCCCTGTGGATACTTCATTGGCTTACGTGCCAGTTGAGAGTGGACCGAACCAGGAGGAGGCAATATTGGATGAAGAGGGGGAGGGGGAACCAGAGGCAGAGGATGAGTCAGAGGCTGGAGATGCATGCAGTCAGGAGCTCTTTTCTACCCCGGAGGAGGCTAGCCAGTCACAGCAGTCAGATCTTGGCGAAGTGCAAACAGGAGAGGAGGCTCCTGGTAAGTGAATCTGATTTTGGAAATTGCTGAAGCGATTTGTTGGGGGCAGGAGGGTGCAGAAATCAGGCTTGTCTCCCACCGCATGCCTATTCTGAGCGGCGAAACAGACTGTTGATAGACTCCCTCACTTCACAGGAAACTCTCATGGAGATACTGGGCAATTCACTGCCACAGGTTCCTCGGCAGAGCTGCTTTGTTTCTTGCCCCATTAACGGTAACTTTCCTGCGCGACTGTGCCATCACACAGGCAAGCCGCGTAGGGGCAAGGGCGGAAGCTGCAGGCTTGGAGAAGACCCTCCCTTGATTCCCTGCTCACCCTCAGCAGCGAGATATCTTCCATAATGATCACATCCTGTGGAAAGTGTGGGGACAGGAATGATTATCAAGCCCCCCATACAGTGCGAGCTGAGCCACATGCCCAGTGTACAGCAGGGTCCGGGAAGAGTGATTCACCCTGCTCCTGTGGCTACTCACCATTTTGGGGGTCTTGTGTGCTTGCCTGGGGTCAGCCAGTCAGTGACAGGTGTGAGAGTACTGGCTGTGTTGCACTGAATGAGTGTTGTCTGTGTTGCAAAGAATACTGCTTCTGTATAATGTTGCATTTAAACTTCAGAGATGACACTGGGAGGCCAGCCTCCCTTATTGGCGGCAGAACGGCTGCACAGAATTAGAAAGCGGCCACAAAGAACTAAGGAGGACTTTCTCCGTGAGGTTATGATGCATTCTGCTGCTGAGAAGCAGGAACTGAAGGAGTGATGGGATAGCGAGAAGAAGGACCGAAAGGAGAATGCGGCACACCAGAAAGAAGCCACGGAGTGGCTCTTAAACGTTATGGAGCGCCAAGTGGGCACGCTCCAGGCAATACTAGCTCTTCAAACCGAGCAGCTCCATGCCCGCCCTCCCCTGCAGCCACTGTCACAAAACTCTTTCCCATGCGCTCCACACACACCAACACACTCTTATCAACCTCCTGGCTCCACTCTCTACCCGCAGCATTCCACTCCTCTCTCTTCATAGTCCAGCACTGTGGACTCCCACTAGCCATTGCACTCAACACCCATCCCTCTGCAGTTTGGCCCTGCTGAAGTACAGCACCCATTGCATTGTACTCTAAAGGAGAAGGTTGGGTATGATCCCTGGACCTACACAAATCTGTAGCTATCCTGGGACCCCTCCTCCTCTTGAGACGTTCCCTTCCCCCTTCCTGCTGATGATTTTTTTCATTTGACTCTCTCCTCCGGTTGTTGTCTTTTAATAAAAGAATTGTGTTGGTTTGAAAGCAATCTTTATTCTATGAAATGAAAGCAAAAAGAGCACTACAAAGCAACATACAATTATGTTAAGGCCCCTTCTTACATCATGTGCACCAATCACCTCCTAGCGTTACAAGCACTGCAATCCCGAGCATAGCAACAAATATTAGTGACTTTCAGCCTCAAATTGCTGCCTTAAGGCATCCCTGATCCTTATGTTCCCACACTGTGCCCCTTTAATAGCCCTGGTATCTGGCTGTTCAAACTCAGCCTCCAGGCACTGAGCCTCTGCCATCCAGCCCTGAGTGAAGCTTTCACCCTTCACTTCACAAATATTATGGAGTGTACAGCACGCAGCTATAAGCATAGGAATATTGTCGTCGGCAAAGTCCAGCTTCCCATACAGGCAATCGCCAGCGGGCTTTTAAATGGCCAAATGCACACTCAACAGTCATTCTGCACTTGCTCAGCCTGTTGTTGAACCACTCCTTGCTGCTGTCAAGTTGCCCCATGTATGGCTTCATAAGCCACTGCATTAAGGCATAGGCGGGGTCTTTCAGGATCACAATGAGCATTTCAACTTCCCCTACAGTCATCTTCTGGTCTGGGCAGAAAGTCCCTGATTGCAGCTTCTTGAACAGGCCAGTGTTCCGAAAGATGCGTGTGTCATGCACCTTTCCGGACCAGCCTGCTTTAACGTCCGTGAAACATCCACGGTGATCCACAAGTGCCTGGAGAACCATTGAGAAATACTCCTTGTGATTAATGCACTTGGTGGTTAGGTGGTCTGGTGCCAGAATTGAAATGTGAGTACATCCATCTCTTGCCCCTCCGCAAATGGGGAAGCCCATTTGTGCAAAGCCATCCCCAGTGTCATGCACGTTGCCCAGAGTTACGGTCTTTCAGAGCAGGATGCGATTAATGGCCCTGCACACTTCCATCAACACGAGTCCAACGGTCAACTTTCCCACTCCGAACTGGTTAGCGACTGATCGGTAGCAGTCTGGAGTAGCCAGCTTCCACAATGACAGGGCAGCTCTCATTCTTGTGTCCTTGCACCGCAGGGCTGCGGCAAGCTCATCACACAGTCCCATGAATGTGGCTTTCCTCATGCAAAAGTTCTGCAGCCACTGCTCATCATCCCAGACGTGTATCATGATGTGATGCCACCACTCAGTGCTTGTTTGCCGAGCCCAAAAGTGGCGTTGCACTGTAGTCAGCACCTCCGTGAAAGCCACAAGCAATCTCGTGTCGTTATCTACCACGCGTGGCGAGATTAACGTTGCACTCCTCTTGACTTTGTAGTTTAAGGAATAACTCCACATGTTGGTCAGAACGAGCAGCATACTGGTCAGCAGTTCGGGATCCATTCCTGCAGCCAGAAAGAGGCAGGGCAGGGTGCACAGTACACAAACCCACAAGCCATTGAAAGATGGCACCATATGCAGATGGAAGCACAGAGTTTGCTGGGATGCGAAGCAATACATGGGGACTGGATGCAGGATACCCTGGGACCCCTCTGCATTCCCACAAGTCTTAGTGGCAAAAGAGAAAGAGCTGCTCTGTGGGATAGCTGCCCAGAGTGCACCGCTCCAAATAGCGCTGGAAGTGTGAACACGCTATTCCGCAGGCAGTGTAAACACACAACCGCGGTTTTCCTTCTGCGCCCTCTGAGCAGTGCTGTAACTGCCGGCACTGTAACTATGCCAATGTAGATGTGCCCTTAGACTGTAAGCTCTTTGACCAGGGGTGTGTGTTTGTACACTACCTAGCACAATGGGGCCCTGATCTCAGTTGGGGCATATAGGCATTACCATATTACTACTACTACTACCTATTTCATATGTATATCAAAGTCCCTTTTAAAGCCGTTATGACACACCCAGTGCTGGAACAGTTCTGTGTGAAGTTACACATTGTCCTTCCTTTGCTCTTTGCCTTTGAGGTAGTTGGCTGTGTGCCACGGGATCACAGCCAAACCACACATCCAAGGTTTATCAGTAAATTAGACAGGTCCAGCTGTTCTCTGTTGTCCTTCTGACCTGAAGGAAGGTGTTAAGCACTGAGGGTGGAAAGAGAAAGGAAGAAAAAGAATAAAAGTGAAAGGAAAGATAGCTAGCTAAAATAGAGATACAAGGTAAGGCAAGGAAAGAGAAGAGAGACACATGGAGAAGTGGAAAGGGCAAGAGAGAGTAAGGAACAGTAAGGGAAAAATACAGATGAGAAAGGAGAGAAGAGAAATAAGAGGGGTGTATGTGATGAAGAGCGGATAAGGGAGATGAAAGAGGCTGAGATGTAAGGGAGTGATTTAAATACACTCATGGGTGGTGGGTGGAGCCCCCTCTGGGGAGGCTAGCCCCCAGCTCCGCCCCTTCTGTCCACACCCTCCCCATGGCTGGAGCCCTGAGACTCCTTGTGCCTTCCCTCCCCCCCGCCGTGGCCAGAACCAAAAGCCGCCCTCCCAGAAGAGCCCCGGGCTGGCCGAAGCCCTGAGGCCCCTCCTCCACCTGCCTGGAGGAATCCCGGGCCCGCCGCAGCCCGGAACGTCCTCCCCACACCTGGAGGAGCTCCAGGCGGGCCGGTCGAAGCCTCAAGCCTCTCCACCCCCGGCCCGGAGGAGCCCCGCCTGGGCTGGCCGAAGCCATGAGCCGAGCCGAGCCGAGCCTCCTCCCGCCTGGAGGAGCCCTGGACAGGTTGGCCAAAGCCGCACCGTGCCTCCTCTCTCCGGACCCAACCTGCCCACAGCCCAGGGGAAAAGCGTCTGTAGAAGAGGCTTTTGATATGCCCCATGCAGGTTCCGGGGTGGCTGAGGAGGGCCGTATGTGCTGCGTTAGCCGCCCCGGAACCTGCATGGCGCATAATAAAAGCAAAAACTTTGCCGCCGCAACTGGGGGTTTGGCGGCCGTGGCAGCGCCGCCCCTGGCCTGTTATACCCGTTGTCCTTGAATATCCTGTAACTGGAAAAAAGGTTTTTTATCCTCCAGGAGGAGTCCAATTGCACAATACTTCCCCCTTCTCCTTTGGATCCACATGGCCTGGCTGGCAGGGGCAGGACCTAGGGAATGCTGAGTGAATTGCATTACAAAGCCCAGTCATTAGGAATGTGCTTATTTACTGCCAAATAATGAGTTTTCTTACTTGTGGCATTTTGGCTGTGAAAAAGAAAAGAAAAATAACTTTGCATTTGAGCTTTGAAACAGTATTTGATGTGGACATATAATATTCTTTCCAAGTCTTTCCATATTTTCCTACCTCCTCTCTCGCCTCCACTACCACCATCACCACATGCAGGTGCCTTTTACAAATAAGCAACCTGGCAGGTCTCCTTTTCGTACCTCAAGAGCTAGAGTTTACTGTGAGAGAAGTAAACACTACATTCCATGCTCATTTCTCTTCATGAAAAGAATCTCTAAGATTCCTGGTTAGAAAGTCCTGAAGCATCAAGGGCTCCATTCTGCTCCTACTGAAGTGAGTTTCAAAGTTTCCATTGTCCTCAATGGTACAGGATCAAGCTCTGAATGTTTGCTGATTCTTTAGGGAGGTGTAAGGAACACTGTTTTCCTTTTTTGTTTGCAGTGTTGTAGCCGTGTTGGTCCTAGGATTTTAGGGAGACAAGGTAGATGAGGTAATATCTTTTATTGGACCAACTTCTGTTGGTGGCCTGAAGAAGAGCTCTATGTAGCTCGAAAGCTTGTCTCTTTCACCAACAGAAGTTGGTCCAATAAAATCCACCTTGCCTCTCTAGTGTTTTCCTTGGCATCTGTATGGTGGATCAGGTCTACTGAAGGAAATCTCTTCTCATGTTTTCTTAACATATCTAGTTCACTTCAATGCAGCTCTGCACTTTTCAGTATGAATCATCTCAGAACATCCCATCTTAGTTTGTGTCTACATTCAGCACAGTTTATTTTAGTTCACTTCAAATCCACTGATCTTCTGCCCAACCCAGGATAGCTCATTTCATAATGTCCTGGCTCAGATTAGCACAATTTAGCAAAGTATATTCCAGTTAAAATTGGCTCAGCAAAACACATTCAACACGAGAGCATGATACATACTCCAGCCTGGCTCATCAAAGCTCAGACTGGTTCAGTTTAGCACTTTCCTAATTCATCTCTGTAGCTCTGCACATACCATTTTGGATCATATATTTTCCGTTCTTCTATAATATATATTTAATCTGGCTCATGATTTCTCAGCTCAATTCTTCTTTGCCTGGTTTGGAGAGTAAGAAAAGAAAGACACATTTTCTGCTTGGTGTGTGGGGATTTGGCTGGGTGACTCCTGGGAGTCACCTAATTAAATTGCTGCACTTTGCACTGAAAATTTATCCTTAATGTAAGCGGGGGAATAGTCCCGCTATTGTGGGGAACTTTCCTGGCTTCTGCACTACCCCGGTGAAGTGGGCTAGCAAAATGATCTGAGTCCTCGCTCCCACTTCCTTTACCCAGTGTCCTCCCTGCCCTTGAGGACCCCCCTTCCACTCTCCTGTCTGGCAGAGTCCTCGTAACCCCAACAAGGCTGGGCCCAGGATTCCTGGGGGGCTCGACACCCAACCCTGCTGTGGTCACCTAGGACAGGGGCTAGGGTGTCCCCACTCCACGGTACTCTCTCTGCACTGGGCACTTCTCTGACCCACTGATCATTACATACAATTTTGAAGAATGCAAGTTATTTAATCAACAATTAATTTTTAAAAGAATAAGGGAAAATGGGAAAGGTTAAAGGAAACACATCACCCCACTCTGTGGCAGGGAAGATCACAAACAATGTCTCTGGAACGTCAGGGCAGTTCACAGTCTGTTCCTTGTAAGTCCCAGATCTCCTTCTCAGGCCCTGGCTGTGCTGCAGGGATGCTGTGGGTTGGACACTCGCTCTGGTGGTGGCCACACGCTCTCAGGCTGTAGGTGGCAGGGCCCTTCTTCCCAGCGTTGCCACCGCCCTGTCAGGATTACCAATCCCCCTCCGAATCTGGCCTGCAGAGCCTCCTGGCTGAGGCGTCTCCCTGTGCTGGGCCCACTGTCCAGGGTCCCTCCTCGCTCTCCCCAGCTGCTCACGACACCCAGCTCTGGACTGCTCCAGCCCCAGCTCCAGCTCCACTTTGTCTTAGCTCCAGCTCCACTCTGCCTCAGCACGGCTGTTGCTCTGCCTCCAGCTTCCTGGGCTCCTTCTTTGGCCCCTCTGGCTCTGGTTGCTACAGCTCTCCTCCCAGGACAGGTCTGCTCTGCAGGCTGCTTCTGTGATTCTGCTCCCAGCACTGACCTGCTTCGTGGGCTGCTCTTCTGGCCCCTCTGGCTCTGGTTGCTGCAGCTCTGCTCCCAGGGCAAGTCTGCTCTCTCTGGGCTGTGCCTCTGGCTTTGGGGCTGCAGCTCTGCTCCCAGGACAGGGTCTGCTCTCTCTGGGCTGCTTTTCTGGTCCCTCTGGATCTGGCCCAGCTCTGCTCCCCAGCTCATCTTGGGCCCCTGCTTTCTCCTTAGCTCAGCCCCACTCTGTCTGACCCAGACAATTCCAGCTCACACGGAGGATGGGACCTCCCTGACCTCCTGACCCCCTGATTAGCCTGTCCACCCTGTCATTCAGGCTGACATGGAGCATTGGCCGCTCCCCATTGCTCCTTGGGACTGGCAGTCTCAGGGTCCTGATTCCCCATCGACCCTTCCCCCTTTTAGTATTGGGAGCTAGCAACTAAAACACCCCCACTGAATGCTAGTAACGGGGCAACAGTCCCCTTACATTAAGTGTCAGGCACTTGAGAAGAAAATCTGAACAGAGCCAGAAAAGAAATCCAGGCCTTGGACAAAACCTAGCAACAGCCTCTAACAAGACCAGGCTGTCCCGGACACTAGGTAACAGGATTGTTGAAGAAAGTTGGCAAGGCACCAAAGTCTGCATGTGGTGTATGTCCAGGAAGACCTCGCGGTGTTTGTGCTGTGTGCCCCAAGGTCCTTATGAGGTTGTCAAAAACAAAGAAGCATGTTAGCAGAGCCTATGGCGGTTCCATGTGTGCTAAATGTGTCCGTGACAGAATCAAACGAACTTTCCTTATTGAGGAGCAGAAGATTGTTGTGAAAGTGTTGAAGGCACAAGCACAGAGTCAGAAATCTAAGTGAATCTCTTTGTACTGTCTGCCTAATAAATAAAAATTCAACTTAAAAAAAAAACATTAAAAAACAAAAACAACACCCCTACCCCGGGCACGTGCACCCCTCCCCCCTAAATGATATATGACCAGACAGGCACATACACACAGAGACACACCAATTTGGATAAATACCCACAAAGCTGTATATGAATATAGATTCACATATTTTAAAGTCCGAAGGAACCATTATGATAATCTCATCTGACCCTCTGTATAACCCTGAGCATTGTATTTCACCCAGTAATTTCATCAAGTCCAGTAACTGGCACTGATAGACAAATGTACACAGAGAAGTGCCTATCCTAATACGGAGGCAAACTGGAGTACAAATCCCCACGCACAGGCATGCATGACATGCAAAGACAGACAAAGCCATGCTGACACACAAAATCAAACAGAGCTATATATGCAGACACAAAAAACTCAATGCCAGCTGCCAGGATGGAGCCAGTGACTAGAGGTGGGCAAAAGTCTTTAGCGCCAAACTTTTTTTTGGCAACAGTGAAATGTTTCACAAATTCATGTCAGTTTTGCCAAATTGTTTCAGACAAAAAGATTCTGAAAAAAAGTCAGTGTTTCATTTTGACATTTTCAACATGAAATGTTGAAATTTTTTTGTTCCAAACAACTTTTATTGAAAGATTTCCTTTAATAAAAAGCAATCAAAACATTTTAAAAATGCTTGAAATAAAAAATATTTTGCTTCAGGCTGAACAAATCATTTTGGTTTTAACTTTTCGATATGCCAAGGACTTTGTAAAAATTGTTGAGGGGTTCATGCTAAATGAATTTATTTTTGGATTTTTCAGAATTGCCAGACAACCAAAAAAAATCCATTATTTGCCAAGTTCTACCAGTGTTACAATCATGTATCCTTTGCCTTAATAAACTCTTTCTTGCCCCAGCCACTCAGTTCAGGTCTGTACTAGAAAATATTGCTGATACAGTAGTGTTGGTTAGGGGTGTGATTTTTTTAAATGACATATCTATACCAGCAAAAGCCCTAGTGTAGATGCAGTTATACTGGCATAGCTTATTTTTGCTTAAGGGACTGGTATAAGCTACACTCATAAAAGCACTTCTTTGTTGGTATAAGCTGCATCTACACTTGGAGGGTTTGATGGTACAGCTCTACCAGCATAACTAAACTGGCAACCTTTCCCAATGTAGATCTGAAGTGACACTATTCATATTTGGCTACCTGACCCTGAGGAACAGTCCCTGCATGGCTGCAGATGTGTGAGCTCATTACATAATCTACGCTTCACCTCCTCTGCACGAGGCTCATTTTACTGCAGTACCATTCACCCTTTGCAACTTCAGAGGTGTTGAATATACACATGGTAATGCATTGCAGTCATAGCTTGAACACCAGGAGCTGAATCAGACTCATTCATACAAAGAGCCACCTTCATAAAGGTGAACACATGCCAAACATTTCAGAGCTGGTGTCTGAAGAGCCTAGATCTTATTGTTTAATCTCCTAAATAGAAGTGTTCTGTTTTTCAAGTTGCTGAGTATCTTCAGCTCTCATTGATGGGTTCAATTGCTTGGATATGCACAGATGCACATTCTTATCAGAGGCTCACGCTGTCTACTTATAGCATGGTTTAAAGCAATATTGCTGTTTTTCAGATTTGTTTTTCTGGTTTGTAGGAGCATGTGCTGTATTGATAATTCACACTCAGTCATATAAACATAGAAAGATTCAGATTTCTTGGTATTTTCTCTTAGATTTCTATGTTATAAATGTACACACATGCATATACGCAGTGATTTACACACAGATGATTACTTAAAGATGATTACTTACCTGAACAAGAAGAGGGCAAGATGTATTTATGTATGTATTTACATACATTTATATACATGCACAGTTCTGCACAGCCCACCACACCCATTAAAGGTGTTTCTGCAAAAGGTGAGCTTACCAGAATAAGATATTGATGAAAGGTGGAAAGACACACAGGTGCATTACTATGATTTAGGAGAGAGAAAGCAGATTTCTAGAACCAAAGGGGTGCTGTAGAACAGAAGGAACACACAATTAGAACACGCTGCCAGGAAAACTGGATAATTCTCCATTACTTTCCAGAAGGTGACTGGCGGAAGCGGCTGGTGAAAGTGGTGAGCAGTCGGCCCGCGGGAGGCGGTGAGCTGGCGGGGCAGTGAGGAACAGTGCCTGGCGGGGTGGCCAGCGAGAGCAAGTGCTAAGATGGTGGAGCAAGCCAGGAGCCCCCTTCGTTGGGTGGGAGGTGAACTCACACAGATGCACCTCTGAATCCTGGATCCTCACTGACCAAGGACAACCACCGTGAGTGGGGTACGGTGAGGGAGCAGAGGGGGGGCACTGTACAGGAACTTTTGGTTGTAGAACTCAGGATCATGAGGTAGAAGACTCTGCCCCATGCGCTCTGGGGTGGACATCCTGCTCACAGTTTTACGTTTATGAATCCTGCTTGCAGCATTTTCCCTAATTAATGTCGGGTGGCTTCTCTCCTTTCATTAAAAGTTTATTTTCTACACTCAGACTCTGTGCTTGTGAGAGGGGAAGTATTGCCTCTCAGAGGCGCCCAGGGGTGGTGTGTCATTTTCCCAGGTTACGGGGTGGGGGCTTGGGCTGGTTTTGTGTTATATTGTTGAAAAGGAAGCCCTAGATATTGAACTCGGCCCTGGCTGCTGCTCGCTCCACCTGGCAGAAGGGTTACAATTATAGCTATTAAGGTCTCAACAAATACTACATGGGTTTTTGAAACCCTTAACTAACACTGCCAGTTGTAGATTGTCTAGTTTTTTTTACATGGGTTGTAAATATTATAGATTCATTTCAAGGTATTATTATTCTGCAAAGGAATCTCAACAGTTGTACTCAAAATGTAAGTTCTGTACGACTATTTCAATGTAACGAAGACCTTTCTTTATAAATATACAGACACCTCCTCCTCATATTATGTCTCTGTCACATCTGATTACATCGTGTTCCGGAAATAAGTCTTCTCACTAACCATGTGTCTTATGCACATATCGCATCAGGTTTGTTTTCCATTTCAAAAACAGTTTTCTTTAATTTCTGGCCATGTGTTATTAAACTATGTGTATTCCAGCAAAAAATTGTTAGAACTACGTTGTTTAAACTACATAGTACCTTCATTTAAAATTGCATGAATGTGGTCTAGCAAGAGATTGTCTATATGTAAATACTTTTCTGCCACGTTGTAATTTTTATCCTTTCAGCCTTCTTCTGTGTCTATAAAATGCAATTAATCACTTCTATCATAAATGCTATACATTTCTTTGTCTATAAGCAGTACATTGTCTTCTATTCCCCTTATATTATCTTCCCTGCCTTGAACTGTGTTTTGTTGTACCAGTAGCTATTTTTCCTTACTGGTGTTTTCCTCCTTCTCCACTTTCTACTGTGAATGTCTTTTGGTATCTTCTGCATAGGATATTTGAGGGATAGTTTTAATTTTCTGTATCTCTCTAGCTCATTCTAGTGCCACACAGCCTTTGTATGCCACACTTGTTTTTCCCCACAATTGCTGCATTTTAGTTCCATTCTTTCCATAGGAGAGTTCTCCTCTATGTTTACCTCACCTTCTTTTCCCCTTACAGACAGCCACCAAATGCCCAAACCTTTGACGTTTATAGTATCTCTCAGAGGCTGGGATATATGGCTTAACCCAGAAGAATTGATATCCTTCCCTTCTTCTGAGACAGAAGGCATTCTATATATTGCCCTCCTCCAGAGAGCTCCTCCCAACTGCCTGGAAGAGAGGGGAGCCCTGCCTTACCTTGCACTATGGGGCTCCTGATCCCAGATCCTTAAAGGAATAGTGTCTTGCCACCGCCCCCTCCCCCCATCCCCAAACCAATTCCTGATTCCCCAGGACTGTGTCCTCTCTTCAGTTACCAGGCCATTTTCTGGGACTTTGTTTATTCCAACACCTGGAATGGGGTCTTCCGGCTCTCTTTAATCTTAAAGGGCCAGTACACCCCCATTATGGGTACTATGGGGATAATGTATTCAAAATAAAGAAAAGGAGTACTTGTGGCACCTTAGAGACTAACCAATTTATTTGAGCATGAGCTTTCGTGAGCTACAGCTCACTTCATCGGATGCAGAATACAGACTAACACGGCTGTTACTCTGAAACCTGTATTCAAAATGGCTTTCTTTGAAAAAGGCAGCTAAAGAAACAGTCCATAACCATTTTATTAGAGCATAAGTTTTTTTGTGTCTAAACAGCTGTCAGTTCTGAGGTTATCTGCAGTGGTGGTGTAGTCGCGGTGGTCCCAGGATATTAGAGAGACAAGGTGTGTGAGGTAACTTTGTGGGGCCCATTTCTGTGAAGAAGAGCTCTGAGTAAGCTCAAAAGCTTGTCTCTTTCACCAGTAGAAGTTAGCCCAATAATATATATTACTTCACCCACCTCATCTGTTCTGCAGTCAGTGTCATGAACAGGGAGTAACCACAGAGGCTGGGGTTAGCATGCAACGGCCGGGAGACGTGTGGCTATGTAGTCGGTGGGCAAAACCTAAACCAAACTCAGTCATGATACTCCCACAAAAGCAAACAGGAGATGCCTTTCTATCAACACCCGCCTGCCCGCCCCTGCTCCTCTTAAGTCTGCTCAGAAAACTCACTCCCCTAAATCTAAATAATTTTCTACTGTTACCCATAGGCTAGCAAGATGTCCTGCCTTCTGTAAAGAGGAGGAACAGCCTGACTGTTCTGCATCTGCCACTGTCAATATGTCTTAACACGGTGGCAACTATCCAAAAAAGCAGCCACTCCTCGCCGCCCCCATGTCCTACTAAGCACATGGTGATGTCACTCTCTAGTCTGCTAACACTGATTGATGCAAAGGCCCCATAATCTAATAAATGTCACATTGCTCACCTGATCCCTAGTGTCTGTATGTCTATTGTCCATTACTCACTTCTCACTCACAACTCACCTCCCAAAGGATTGTCTAGCTGCCTGTCTCTGGCTGGTTGAAGGATGGATGCAGTTGGCTGTCCAGTCCTATCCACAACCCCCTCCTCCTCACTCACCTCAGTTATTGGTTGCATAAGCTCTTCTATGTCAGTCTCCGTGGACAAGGGTATTCCACCTCCTGTTGTTGTGTCTGAGGTTTCAACAGAAGTCTCTGCAGCATCCTGAAAGCTGAAAATGGGGAGGAGTAAAATAATAGGAATTTATTATAAAAATAAGTAACACAAGGGATGCCATACTGATTGGAATGGGGGCAATGAGGGGGAGAGAGTTTGTAGGACCAATGCTGCATAATTCCAGGGTCAGTGCCACATACTTGTTTTCAATGCAGCACATTAGGACAAATGGCCTTGCTTGCTTTATGGGGGTGTTGTGAGATTTATTCTTTCATTTTGTAAAGCATGTTGAAGAGGAAAAGAGCTAAATATTAGTATTATCTAGAACTGGGTAAGAAATATTTTTTCTTGGTTGCATGTGAATTTGCCAAGTTACTAGTTACTGCCAAGTCTCATAGGGTAAAGCTCACTCAAAATCCTTCCAACGTATTACAGCCAGGCTTGGCTGTGACCTTCCGTTCACGAGACAAGCCACTTTGGCTTGCTCCCTCAATGGAAAAGATCCATGGTATCTCCTTATGCCCCCAGTTATACTCCCCCAAAACCATTGTATTTACTCAGAAACAGAATGGCCCCTGGCTGGTTATTTTTTTCCTACGTGCCTCTTTCTTGTGGATTTCGCAGTTTGCAGATAGGCCTCTGTCTTGAAGCAGACAATGCACATATGACCAGCCAGAGAGAAATAAGCGTCTCTTCCTCCTATCTGATAGGAGCATATTTATCACCTTCTGGTGACCTACCTTAACTCACATACCTTAAGAACATAATTTTAAGTACAGAGGCATAATTTCTTAAATATCATCTGTGCTTATGCTTCACAGTGATTATAATAACCAGTAAGCTGTTGGTTCTTCGTAGAGATCTCAAACACCACCCTTAGATACACTTAGAATGCATACATCTGACCCAAAGGATTCCTGTAGACCCCCATGCACCTCCGGGGCCCTCTGCCAGTTGGCACCAAGAGGTTCCTGTGTTACAGGGGTGCAGAAAGATTAGGGTGCAGGGTGCTTGGGGTGCACTTGTAGAGCTGGGGGATGCAGGAAGTTTGAGGTACAGGGTAGTTGAGGTGCAGTGGCAGACCTGGGGGTGCTATGTATCCCTCACCTGAGCCCCCAACCTCACTTGTCTCCCCTGCCACCCATCCCCAGTTATCTCCCTCACAGTAGCCTCCCCCCCACCCACCCACTACTCCATCCCCTAACGCTCCTCCCCTCTCAGGAAGCTTTCACATCTCTAGTGTTTCCCCCAAAATACTTTGATTACAGTCCCCGCAAAATGAAACTGTCACCTGTGATTCACAAATTGCAGCAACCTCCATCCGCTCAGTCCCAAACTCCTTTTGTCTTAGATGGGGGCTTGTGATTAATTTATCCTTAGTTCTGTTAATTAAAGGGTGAGAACAGGGCCTGTGATTCATCCAGTCATTAGAACCTCTCAGTTTTACAGTACAAGGCAACTAAAGGAAACTGGGTGGTTTTTTTTGGAGGGGGAGGGGTAGTGTAATTCAGGAACATTTCAGTCAAAGAATCCCAAATTTGGATCACTAATGCCTCTTTGCACCCCCATGAGGCACACCAAATGTCAAGCAATCAGGGTAACCATTCAGATTCTAGAACATTTACATGAGTTGAGCTTTAAAGCATATAAAATGGTGGGAATAGAAACCCTCTAGTTGTTTTTCTGTGAGTGAGACCATTTTGACTCACATTACGTCAACAGTCTGATCTCTAGCTCTGGGCAAAAAAACCAAACCAAACCAAACCACACCACTGCCACAAAAAGCACCTAGAAACTTTTTCTAAAATGGCAATTTTTTTCAGAGATCATATCTCTGGAACCCCTGGCTCCAATAACCCCTATTTGGGTCACAAACTCTACCCTGCTTCTGCCTGAGACACCAAATTGTAAAGAAACAGGACTAAGTGCGTCGCTTTCAGAGGACTTAGAAATCCGTCAAGGTCCACCTTGAAACGGATGTCATGACGCAATCTTAACTCGAGCAGCGCTGGGGCACCACTATCATCCTGTCTCTCTTGGCTTATTGCGGAGCTTCTACCTAGAATCTTCCCCAGCCCCCATCCAGCCCGGCTTCCTGGTACAAATTTTAAAAAACCCAGCACACAGATTATCACAGACTCAGATTTAGACTGTCAGAAAGATAAAGCCCAACTGCTCAAGCCCATCTCTCTTTCATAATGGAACTACTGGTTTGGGGGCGTGTTACAAAGAGGTCACGCAGCTGTGCGGTATACGTTTCTTGCATGACAGAAGGCTTATAAATCATCTCTTCCCTTCCCCAGGAGGATAGCTCCTTGAAAAAAAACACTCAACTCTGTAGCCACTGGGGTAAAGAATGGCTCTGACAGATAGGGCTAGAGCCCAGACCTAGGTGTTGTTACAGGGAACTGGTCTGCAACAAGTGTTTTGTAGTCTGTCTTCCTCCCGCCATCACCTTTATAGACAACATCAGATATCATTACACTAGGGAGAGGCTCAGGGTCGGCTTTAGGGGTAGGCCACCCAGGCGACTGCCCAGGGCACTGTGCAGCAGTGCAGAGATGCACACTGCTGGCTGACAGGGGAGTGCAGCAAACTCACAGAGCTGATGCGTGGAGGGGCACCCAGCTTTCTGCCTGCTTCCTTCCAGCAGAGGAATGGGGGGGAAACTGTGACCCACAGATACTTCTTGCCCCCCAACGTTCCTCTGCACTCCCGCCTAAGAGGCTGTGAGTGGGGGAGCGAGGAGCAACACCAAGTGCTCCATGCATCTAGGTCACTTTCCCCACCTGGCTTGTGCTGTGAAGCGAGCATCAGGAGCTGCTGAGCTCCTGCCCTCCCCTTACATAGACTAGATGGGGGGAGCGAGCAGCAGTGTCAGCTGCTCCGTGCACCCAGGTCAGTTGTCCTACGTAGGCGCTGATGAGGAGTGCAGGAGTTAGGGGCACAGGAGGGAGGTGCAAGGGTTAGGGGTGAAGGGTTCACAGTGCAGCACAAAGTAAGGGTGGCAATACACGATACACCATGCCACCCGTACTTCTCCGCTGCTGCTGGCGGCAGCACTGCCTTCAGAGCTAGGCATGCAGCCAGCACCCGCCACTCTCCAGCCACCCAGCCAGTGCTTAATTTGCGCCGGGGCTTGCTGGAGCTGAGCCCCAACACCTTGTTCAATAAAATTAAGCACTGGGGGGAGGCAGTGGGGCCCTGAGTGGGTGGGAAGCCTGGGGAGCAGGTGGGGACCAGGGGTGATGGAGAGCTGGGGGTGGGGCATGGGCAATGGGGGCTGGAACGCCAAAATACAAGTGTGCCCTGGGCACCATTTTCCCTAGGGCCAACCCTGGAGGGGCTCCCCTGCACCCTCTAAACTGCAGAATAAACAGGTATGCAGATTAGTCAGTGGCCTTTTAGGAGCTGTATTGCTGTCAGAGATTTCCTATTCCTTTACCTCCCTCTGGTGGTTAGAGTATGTCAGTGCTGCTGAGCTACTCAGGAAAATAACTGGAAGCTCTATCTCCATGACCTTGTCTACACTAGGTAAAAAATCATAGTAATTCACGTACCAGCAGTCGAACAAATTGAGGAAGCTTTAGCACAGATAAGGCACAGGCATTTTTACTACCATGTCATCTAATTCTCTTCAAATGTGGCAAAATGTAGACCCATAAGACCTGTTCCAAAAGGGGGATCCAGATTGAAGTGTTACCAATAGCGTTTGTACCTGGATAAAACATGGATATAGCTGCCTTGTCATATGAGGATGAGAACACATATTTTAATCCCATCACATGACTTAAATGGGATCCACACACATGTAGCAAAGTTATTTCTCTCCCAGAATGACTTCACTCTAAGCAGAGGTTCAGTATTCCTGGAACTGAAGCTTGCAGATTGCAATGCATTGAAACCATTTGGAACCTTCATTCAAATCCTTTATGAACAGAGTTTTGCTACAGCAGAGTTCAAATGGGTTCCGCTGAGTGTGTATATATATTTGCAATCTAGTTGCAGTAGGTAATGCCAGGTTGTGTGTTTGTGAGGCCTGGCTCTTATGGGCAGAATTGAATTGACCTTTTCTGTGATATCATCTGTTAACTGGCACCCCTATCGGTGTCATCAGTGAATAGTGGATTTTGCACTGTGTCTGGAGAGGACACAATATACCCATCTGGACTGAAGAGCTGTCTTGTTTCAAGGTTAAATGTTCCAACTAAATATTATTACTATGAGAAGTGTTTGTTCCTGGTTCACTGTGTCCACACTGAGCAGTTTGCATTGTGTAAACCAGTCCAGCGTGTCCACACCTGCAGTCCCTCCAACCATTGTGGAACTAGTGCTTTGTGTGTCTTCTGAGACAGATATCTGTCAATCTAGATAGCTACCTATAAAGGTACTAGTGGTGGTGGGGGTCCCTCAGTTGCAGGCAAGCAGTGCTTCACAGCTACAGCCTTCACACACTAGGTGTTACCTTCCTGTAGGCCAGACCGTCCCTTGCTGGAGCACAGGTGGAGGGAACACAAGGAATGCTCCCACTCTGTGCCCCTGGGATGCAAACCATCCTAGTTGGCTTGAAGTGGAGGCAGAGACATGGCCTCACTTCCTCTCCATATTGACTGGTCCACAGAGCTGGCCAGGCCGCTGAGGACAGAAGGTTTCACCCTCCTTTGGGATGGCACAGTATTTACATCCTATTGAGCACGGAGAGTGTGGGGGGGGGGGGGCTGAGGGAGGGATAGTGCTTTTCTAGGCACAAACCTGCAGCACTCTTGCTGGGACACTCCCTCTCGTGAGTCGTTACCCACATTCCTAATAATTTGCTGGACTGGGCCTTTGGTGGAAACAGAGCCTTAGATCTGCATTTGTGTGTGATAATTGCACCAACTTCTGTTTAAAATATCTAGAAATAATATCTCACTTGAAAAGAATGAGCCTGATTCTTGCCTCATGCTAAGGTAACTGCACTGACCAGTATAAATGAGAGGAGAATCCAGCTCAGTGTATCTGAAATCCTAATGTTCACTGGGAAAGGGAGGGAGAGGGGTGTTTTCACCAGTGACAGAGAGCAGGATTTTTAAATAAGCCCCATGATTCATGATTTCTATTCTGCTGCTTTGCAAGTAATCTGCACTTTCATGAGGTCTCTGCCAGTTGAACATAGTCTTCAGGCCAGCTGGGCAACAGATTTCGGCAGCATTTCAAGCTGAACATCCATCCAACCTTCCCGCCCTGCCCCAAGAATTAATTAAATATTAAAGAATGAACCAATTCAGCAATAATCACCAGCCTCAATATCCCTTTCATCTCCTTCTTTCACAAGCATCTCCATGTTTTCTTCTAGGCCAGTTGCTGTGCTTGGAAGGCCTTTTCTGTACCTATTCCCCAAGCCAGCTCCCTCAGCTCACCCAAATCCCTCCTGAAGGGCACAGCCAGGTATGAGATATCTGAGTGCAAACTGAATCAATCCAGTGTAAATCCAGAGTGACACCCCTGAAATTAATGGAGTGTCTTCATTCCAGATTTATGCCAATGTAACTGAGATCAGAATCTGCTCTCTTAGATTTGCTGCAATGCCATGAGGGAAGAATTCCAAATTACAAAGGTGAAGATAAATTGTTCAAGTGAGGCTGCTTGGGGAGATGGATGGCTCAGGGGGCAGGAAAAAAGATACAGAGCTTGTCACCTCTAGATCCTTTTTTTGAACCTAGACCAGGCGGTAATAACAACTGATAGTTGTTCCCATCTGAACAGCCCTGTGGTGGCTTGTGTGAAATGAGCTGGTCTCTTTCCAGTTTCCTATGGACAAGTAACCATGGCACAAAACCACTACCATGACTGGCACTAATAGGCAATCGAAGCAGAAAGGCTGAGTTGTAGGCAATTGTGTGTGAGCTATTTTCTCCCTCCTATGTCAGGGCTAAGGGCATTCGGTAGGCGGGAAGCTTCCGTTGCTGCTACCTGCGCTGTACATTGCCTGTGTGCAGAGGTCAGTCACCCAGGCTGTCAACCCAAGTGCTATTTACACAAAAGAGAGAAAGAACCTCCCTTGGCAGGTGCCCCATCTGGTGAGTCCAGACGAACTTATCAGTGCGGAGTCCTTCTGACAGCTGGGTATTGAGCTATGTGCTTTATATGAGGGCTTGGCTATTGCATGAGATTGCTCCATCTGCATTTGGCCGTGCTGCGCACATCTGGAAGTCTGACAAGTCAAGAGATCTGTGCTATTAGCAATTCTTTATAAACGCGCCATTGCAACATGTTACCACAATCACACATTTCAATAGACATGAGACACGTGAGCACAGCGATCAGCTGAGATGCAAAAGAGCAGATGCAAGAGTTAGTGCATTCAATCAAACATGGGGGCAAATCCAGTCCCCAAAAAGCTGGACACTGGGGGGATTCACAGTGAAATGAAGGGTAGGAGGTAGAATCCTCCCAAACGGGCACACAGCTTCTGTGCAGAGACTAAGGCCTTGTCTACACTAGGGATTGCTCCTGGTGTGGACTGGTGTAGCTGCACCCATGCAAGTGCCTACTGTAAACAGGCAACACCGTAATAAGCTGTGATCTTCAGTGGTTTCAAACAGGGGTGAGCTGCTCTGGTACAAAACCCTGCTTTGCCTCTTTGCACTAGGGGTTTGCACCACTAATGCAGCTACACTATGGCTAGCCACTGATGGCTGCAAACCCCAGCATAGGCAAGGCCTAACCTAGTTTAACACAATACCTGTGACAGCCTTCATTGCTGCCAGTGTGCTCCTTCTAGCCCCACCCCAGTATCCCTGGAGACTCTGCCATGGACAGCTTCTGTTCTATGAGAAGCAACTCCCTTTCATTTCATCACACTACCTAGGAGCCACTACAAATAGATGGACAAGAATGGTGAAATGCACTTTTTAATTATTTTATAATTTGTCTCAGTATTATCCATCAGAGAGCCAAGCTCTGTAGTTGTATGATTAAGTCAATATTAAGTTGTTTAGTGAGATAAAATAAAGTTCACTCTGGGTCAAAGACTATGTGGCAGACTGATGTTATGGCAAGCTGATCATAATGGCAATACACATGATGGGGAAATAGCTCATCATTCATAACATTGCATGTGATGCTCCCTAGAGTATTTTGCAGAATATTGTCAGAGACTGGCATCCCCATATATATATTAAAATATTAGTATGAAGTAAACTAAAAACTGCTAAGATGGGAGGGTTCCCATATCCTGAGCTATGTGAACTTGTGATGAGTGGGCAAAAACAGAAACAAAAAGGTTCTTTTCCCTCCCAGGCAGAGGAAGAACAAATGTAAAAGACAAAGATGGTCAGTCTCTTAGGCAGTCTTTTGGTAACCTTAATGGGGTTCAGCTTGTCTGCAGGTTTTAGTGTCTTTGATCCGGTTTAGGTTCTGCCTCCACCCCTTCCTTTTGGCCACCTGGTCCATACAGTCTCAGGGGCAGCAGGGTCTGCAACTGTCTTCCACTTTGTTGAATTGTCCCTGTAGCCAGCAGTCTCCGAGGTACAGCAGCCTTCCCCCTAACCACCACACCTTTCTGGCTTTTCCTTTTCAAGCTTCCTCCTTCCAGGTAGAGCAAGCCTTACAGGTGTGTCTGGTTAGTGCTGACTGAGCCCATAAGGGATCAGCCTCCTCTCTTCTAGAGTGTGGGTGGACTGTAATGGAAACTTACACAGCCCAGGGCTTGATGACCTATGTTTATAAATTTCAGAGTAGGTTTAGTGACAGTGTCACAAAAAGGCATTCTGTGAGGGGGAAAAGGAGTTTTGTGCCCTGTTTGGATTTGTTTTTGTAAGAGCATGACTTACTACCAGAATGCACCTCTATGGCTGGGCAAGGTATTGCAAAGCCTTCCCCTCAGTACCTCCAAACAGCAATGTAGGCCTGCTGATTGTCCACCTGTTCTTGTGACTCGGCCCTTCCGGCATAAGTCAACAGACCAACAAACAATAGTCTGACAATTTCACATTGGAACTCCAGCCTCACTCCAGACATGCTAGTCCCTACCCCTTGGGTCAGGGGGTCTCAACAGTCCTTACCCCTTGGATCAGGGGGATTTCTAAGCCATCTTCCTCGCCAAGCCAGGGGGGAGCCCAGGCCTTCCCTCTCCTCTGAGTTCCAGTACAGGACCCCTTTAATAGGCAACCAAGACCCAGTAAATGCAGATCCCTTGCTGCCTTCCTGGACCACTGCCTACTTTCACTGGTTTTAGCCTTTCCTACAGCCTCTCGCCCAGCTCATTGTGTATCAGCATCACAGTCTCTAAGCCTCTCTCCCAGGCTCACTGCAGATCGTCTTAGCTCTCTCCACTGCCCAGCTGGTTCTGCTACAGGAGAGTTTTCTCTAGGCAGTCCCTGGCCCAGCAGGAGCCTCCCTGATCCCCACAGGCCTCTCCACCAGCATGGAGAATCCTGGGCCAATTCAATTCCTCCAGCTTTCCTTCCCCACTTCCTGAGGCTCCCAGTTACAGATGTACCAATAACATGAGAATTGGAATTGGAGTCAAGGACCCATATGCCCTGGATGGACTGTTATTGATAGGACACCAGTGGAAACAGAGAATGTGGGGAGTAGGCAGTGCTCAGGGTTGAATACAGTTCCACTTGTTCAACTTAATCTGCGTTCAGCTGCGCTCTGTGCTAAGGAAACAGTACCTTCCTTCAGGGAGGTTCTGTCCCCCAGCAGCCCAACTCAGCTCCCTGGCTCCAGCCAGCCTTCGTTCTCAGAGTGAGAGCCAGAAATCTACTGTCCTTCCCCAGCCAGTCCTCAACTAAGCCAGATTCAGTCCTTTTAGCTCCTCCCTCCAGCCTTGACACCTAGTGCAGGCAACAGGGCAGGGCTGATTGCATCCACAGCCTGTCATTAACCCAGTGTGGGATTTCTACACCCCATCACATTTTTCTTTTGTTCTCCTTAATGTGTAAAGAAAGCAGGAAAAGCTGGTTGTTTTGTCTTTATTGTTCATGAGGTGTGGGGGGGGGGAGAGAATGTTTGTATTTTGCAGAAGTATCAAGCATGTTAAGTCTGGCCTTCCCTAGTTGTACCAGAAGACTCATTGGAGATCAGAGATATGTGAGCTTTCTCAGCCTTGACCTGAAGGGACCGGAATGTTGAATCTGTAAGAAAGATATTTTTTCTCTCAAGTTTTTGAATTGAATAAGTATGAACCGAAACAAGGAACACAGAGTTTAAATAGTCCACATAAATACTTCCCCTCTTAGTTAACTAGGCTTCACTGGCATGGTTATCGCTGATGTCACAATCTTATCAGTTCTCCAGAAACCATAGAGTTTCCCAGGAAAAAAAGAGTAGGAAAGACCTAAATTTCTAATGTAAAACACAAGTAAAAATGAAACCCACTGAAATGAACAAAACCAGACAATCTTTCAGCCCTTCTGGGTTCAAATCTGTTTTCTTTATTTCCTTTGCATGTCTTTCCTTTTTGAACATTTATTCCCTTTGCCTGTTTTATCTGGAGCCCTGGCAGAAATGGACAAACCCCAGGTCTAAGGACTGTGTTTAAAAAACTAGAAAACACCCACCCACACATGTAAGCATGTTACTGCTGTGCACTGAGGAGCTGGATTGCTGTCATTATTATAATAGCTGAGCTGATAATTGTTGAATGAGGTGACAGTACTCATTTCAACTACTGGAGAATGTGAGCATTGTGGAATTGGTTGCTAATTGCTTAAATGGCTTCCAGACTGTAAAAAAACCTTTATTTTAGACCCAGAAGTGAATGTAGATGGTGTGTCATAATTGGTTATTGTTGTAAATCTCTAGTTGGCATTTCTACCAGTAAATGGTGCAATTGAGCATTGTCCATTGATAAAAGTATATCAAAGCGGGAGCTGTCATTTTAAGAGGTGTGCTGGAGGTTGCACTTGAGTGGAATATTGAGTGGAGTTTTGTGCAATCTCAGTTTTGGATGTTCCAGTCTGGGTGTGTGTGATACAGTAAAACAGCAGAGAGCTTCCTCTGGAAAATATTCTAAACAGGGCAGAATTTAGATTAATGAAAATATTTTTGAACAAAAGTAGACCTCCTCTTGAAGGAGCAGGTTTTTTCCAACTCTAATTCCTACGATTCCTTGAGTCAATGGATAACGGGGGCAAGGTGTTCTGGATTTTCTGTAAAAATCCTTTGAAGATTTTCTGGCTCCTGGGTATACACAAGAAACTCACTCTGAGGAACGCATTATCAATACCACCAGGGCCCAATTCTTCATCACATTGCTGCTCTTGTGAGCCACTGGAAATGGCAGAACTGGTCACCAGTGACTCCTCCCAGCATCAGACGCTTCCCCAGACAGCGCAGAGTCAGGCAGGCCCCGCAGGACTGGGAAAAGGGGAAGCACAAAGACAGTTTAATGCCACCTTCATTCACTACTTCCATTTCTGAGCCAAGTGTAGCTGAGTCGGAACAGAGAGTCTAGTCCCTAGTTTAGATTCGCTATGGAATGCTTGTTACCGGCTGGTGATTAAAAAGTGGTCATTCAGGAAGTGGAAGCCAGGCATGGTGGGGGATTGGAGTCAGGAAAAGAGGAGATGTTAAAGTAAGAAGCTTTTAAGGAGCTTCACAGAATGGAACAGAAAAAGGATGGAGAATTTCAAGCTAAAGCTGTGTGTATAGACCCTGCACTGGTGAAGAAGGGCTTAAAGAGCTGCTGTGGGCAAGGTTGGCCCCACCCCTCCACACTTGTCAATCATGTCAAGGGTGGAATAAGGACATAAAAACAGGCAGTTTCCAGCAGTTCGTGGTCAGCTCTGGGAGAGAGCAGATAGTGGCTCTACAGCTCCCAAAGGAGATTCCGCTTCAGGGGAGCTGCCCTCAGGAAGGCTATTTACCATCCGTCCCTGTGCTTACAATTAGACAATGACTCTGCTATGGTAGCTGGGTAGGACAAGTTTGGCAAACTCTGAGGCAAGCTGTTTAAGTGGTTGATGCTGCTTCCCTCTACCCTTTCAGGGTTAGACAATCTGAGGACAGGCCTAAGGGACTAGGGGAGTGGGAGCCAAAAGCTCCATCCCATCAACCCCAAAAAAGACTATCTAACATAATTTGTGTCACAAAGACTCTAACTTAGGCAGATGGGGGATGCCCTGAGGACTTTTCAGTGCCCATCCAGTAGGAGGTGCCCCTCAACAGCCTGTGAACTGTGACACTGTGTTAGCATAAGGAAGAGTTGATAAAGGAGAGCTAATAATGCATCTGTATGTGGAAAATAGAAAGGGTTATATAGTTTGAAGTCAGTATAGTAAAGATTTATGCTCCCTTCAGTTAGTCTTCTTTGCATGAGCTAGAGAGAGGGGAATTTGTGGGAGGCTATGTAACTTGCTGTCAAATTTGGAACAGGGTCAGGGCTTGTCTACACAAGGGATTTAATCTGCGTTAAGTCAATTTAACTTGTTTTGAAAAAGCTTGCATGCACACAAGGCAATCCATTACAGCACACTAACTGCATTTATCGCAAACTCTGGAGTCCTCTTGCAAAGTGGACTAAGTTTGCTGTGAATCAAATTAGTCTGGTTTATTGTTTGTGTGCACACAATGTTGCTGTGCATCACTTTGGTATGCCTCCAATGGCCATCCCACGCTGCTTTGAAGGCAATAATTACTGACCTGTCTGTTTACCTGTGTGCCCTCTCTCACCATGGTATCAAGTTGCCAGGATATCCCCTCTTCTATTTAAAAACTGGTGTGGGAACAGATTTTGCCCATGTGTTCAGGGATTTCAGTGCATGGGCACTGCTGCGATAGTACTCCAGAAGCCCCACAACATGTCTCGTGCAGCCACGTGAAGCTGTGCATCACCATCTGGGTGAAGCACTGGTGCAGCAAGCTCTTGTAGCCAGCCATGGGAATAAAGATCTCTTTGTGAACATTGCAAAGCAGACATCCAAGAGGAGTCATGACCAGGACACCAAATAATGCTGGATAAAAAGCAAGCAGCTCGGGAGGACCCATATTAAAACCAGGGATGAGAGGAAAAATTCAGCAGGGGACAAGTATCCTGTCCATTTTTTGAGGAACTGGACTGGATTTTGCACCACTACACAACCACCCAGCCCTGAAAGACTGTGGAACCACCTGCCTGCTCCTCACCTCCTCCCAAGGCTCATTGGAGGATGAGCATGAGGAAACCAGCAAAAAGCTGTCCCCTGAGAGCCAAGATCTCTTTGGGACTCAGGCCCCTGACACTGGCCAGGTAGAAAGCCAACATAATTTCTGCCCTTCAACAACGGAGCGCGAGCCCCCGCCAGAAACCCAGGCCAGGATCCAAGAGGCAGATTCTCTGGAGGGAACTTTGGCAGGTAAGTACGTATCTTTACAATTAATTATTATTGTGCTGTACTGCCATGCTAGCTTCTGTTACGGGTGTCCCATGGCCACATCCATTTTAGGCAGATAAGAGCTAGGAGCCTTTCTGAATCTCCAGCCCCCACCTCCCTTGGCCCATGCTATCTACTCACGCCCGCCACCCCCATACACATTTCCAAGTTGGCAACTGCTCCGCCCGAGTGATAGGCCTCTGTCACATGCTAGAGCCCTTACCATGGACTGTTTGCAGGCCCATGCCACAGAGGGCAAATGCCCATCTACCTTTCTCCTCCCCTCATCTCTCCTGCCTAACAAACCCCTTCCCTCTCCGCAGCCCCTGTTGGCCATCTCAAAAAGGCACCTGGCAACATGGTGGAGCCACTGCCTCCATCCCACCTCGCCCCCCTCCTGCAGCAGATTCAAATAATGAAAACATTCATTTGTGCAAAATTCAACAGTTTATGGAGATAGCGGTTACAGGAAAAGACGTTGAGTTAGTATTCTCAGTGGACATGAGGACACATGGACATTACAGGCCTATAAAGGTACAAAAAGTACTGCTCCCCGTTATTGCCCTGTAACAAGCATTCTGACAGGAAAAGATGTGACAGTCATTGCCAAACCCTATCTGTTTTGCTCTGCGCTTTCTCCACGTCTGCAGGGGAAATAAAGCAGAATCTAACACACAGACATTTCTCCATTTTTGTCTGGATATTATGGCATATAGACACATGGTGATGCGCCCCTGTATAGCTCACAGCTCCCTTCCATTCCTGCAGCACTCCTGGAGGGACCATCTTGGTGAGTAACTTCACAGCGTATCTTGCTGGTCTGCCCTTTGCCTTTTTGAATAAAGCCATGCTCTGCTTCCTAGTCACCCACCTCAGTGTAACATCATCAAGAGTTAGGACAGCCTAGAAGGGGTTACTACCCAGCTCTCCCCTCTGTGTGCCCCTTTGACCCTTCAACACCAATATATATGCTCCTCCAACGCCCAACAAAGCTGCAAAGCCAAACCAGGAATGTTATTTCCCCTCCTTCTCCTCTCCCTCCCCTCCTGCCCCCAGCCTCCAAGGCACCATGGCAAAACCAACAGCATGTACTGCACAGACAAAAACCCCAGTGTGCACACCACTTACCAGCTCTGAGATTCCCCCAAGACTGGGAAGAATTTCAGGGAGGTAGAGTCACAAATGCATATAAAAATGCTATCATAGCCTATCTGAAATATGAACAATAACTGACTGTGTTTTTTCATACTCCCACAGCCGCAACAGCCAGGCCCTCAAGGACAGGGCCTCTATCAACAAGAGGAGATTCAGCAGTGGAGGAAGCAGGATGAGGAAAATAAAAAAGAGGAGTTTACCGTGTGGTGGATGCTAGGGACTGACTCCTGGATAAGCTACACACTGTGCAGGACCATTTCTGGGCTCAGAAAACCAGCATGGATCGGTGGGAAAGGATTGTTCTGCAGACCTCGGATGACCAGCAGTGGCGAGAGAATTTCAGGCTGAGGAAGGCAACCTTTTTTGAGATCTGTGCTGAACTGACCCTGGAGCTGCAGCAGCAGTGTACCAACATGCAGTACTCCATGTCCAAGGACAAGTGGGTTGCCATTGTCATCTGGAAGTTGGCCACCCTTGCATGCTGTTGGTTGTAGCCAGCCAATCTGGTGTAGGGAGATCAACTGTTGGAGCTATTGTCATGCAGGTGTGTCATGCCATCGAAAAGGTACTGTGATACTGGGTTAAAAAGCTTAACAGGAGATTATTGATGGTTTTGCAAGCATGGGGTTTTCAAACTTTACTGGGCATGTGCCTATAATTTGCCCCTTCCCTAAGTCACAGAATTTATAAACAGAAAGGGGTATTTCTCCACGGTGCTCCAAGGGCTGGTTGACAACTACGGCAAGTTTATGGACATAAATTCAGGGTAGCCTGGAAGGGCCCACAATGCTAGGATCTTTTGGGAGTCAGTTCTGGTTACATTCATGGAGAAAGGACTGTTTGCCCCAGTGATCACTCCAGACATTAAAGGTGTGGAGGTTGCTCCGATTATCCTGGGAGACCTGGTTTATCTTCTGCTTCCCTGGTTAATGAAGCCATTCACAGGCTGGTTGGGCAGAAGGAAGGCCATTTTTAGCTACCGACTCAGCAATTGCACAATGATAGTGGAGCGTGCATTTGGCTGTTAGGAAGGTGATGCTGTTTATGGAATAGGTTGCAAACAGCAGAAAAAAAACCTCATTCCAACTATTATAGCTGCCTTCTGCACAATATTTGTGAGAGTAAGGGAGAAAGCCCAAATTGCTGGGTGGGAGGCTGAGGGGCAGACACATGCTCAGAAGTTCAAGCAGCCAGCATCGCATCCCACAGAAAATGGAAACAGCCAGGATAATATTGCCAGGGATGCCTATTGTTCTGATTTGGAGTCTCAGGCCTGAAAATGTGCAGCTGTCCATCCAGTGTTAACCTAGGGCGGGGGATGAGGCTGGGATGGAATGTGAACTGGGCACTCTGGTTTCTGGGTGGTGGAAGTGAAACGTTGTGGTAATGCTTCATTTACCGTGTGTCTCTGCCGACATATTTTTGTGAAACCCTATGATTTATTTCACTTTTAAGGGTTTTCTGTGTTTAATGCAGTGCTGACTCATTAGCAATGAATTTTTATCATTTTGTTATTAAACAGCAAATATGTAACAAACAAAAAAGAGTTTCAACTGAACCAATAACAAAACAATTTTTAGTATGAAACAATACATTTTAAAAAGAATCTATTAACTAACAATGGTAAAGAAACCTTTAATTAAAACAACAGTGAAGCCACGACTGAAAGTGCAACAGTGCAGAACAAAAGTATAGGGGGACTCTGCCCCTTCTTGTTTGTGGGTACTTCTGGGGTTGAGTCGTGTGGCTTGAAGTTACATGCGGTGTTGGAAGGCTCAAAAGAGCTGGGCTCCCAGGTGCAACTGTTCCCTGTGCCCAGAGGTTGGGTCTGTGAAGGGAGTGGCACCTGGGTGTATTGCTGTGGGGGTACAGCAGGGAGGAGTTGCTGGTATTTTCAGTAGCCTTTATTGCCCAAGGTCTGAAGAACTGGCTGGGTCCTGGCTGACAGGATGGCAGTGCCTGCTGCCCTACCAACAGCATGCTTTGCGGCAGAGCGTTTTGGCTTAGTATTGCACCCATGAGTTGCCTCTACATCTGCCTGTCTCTTTCCATGCTCTCTTTGGTCATGGTGATGCTTTCCCTGGCAACCGCCATGCTCTCCTTGGCCATGCCACGTTCTCTTGGGAGAGCTTCCTGTCTTTTTCCCTCTCCATCCGACAGTACTGCCTTCCCCTCTGCCGCCACCACGTCATCTGCTTGCATGGGTGTAGTTTGGAGGGGCGGGAGGGCATTGCCCCCCCCAAACTGCAAGCCTCGGGCAGGTGTGGAATTTGCCCTCCCTCCCCCATGTGCGGCCCCATTGGGCTGACTGGAGCCGCCCCCTCCAAATATAGAAGTCAAACTACGCCTGTCTGTTTGGTGGTGCGATGGGTGAAGACCAAAGCCGAATTCAAGCAGTCTCTGAGTATTTGCAGTTGCCAGCATAGCAACCCAGACTATTGTTGGATCCATGCCGGCCAAAAGCAAAGCAAAAATGGCGCTAGTCTGCCCAAAAGGGAAGTACAGGGTGGTGACAGTGCAAACATGGAATTTTAAAAAAAATTTGAATCTGCCTGGCTTCCCAAAATTCATAATGGAAAACTCCAGGATGCACACTGCTCAGCACCGAAGCAAAGGAGTCTGGGATACCCTCCAAGAATGCCATGCCCGTAGCACACAGCAAGCTGACAGTGTGCACACTCACTTTGAATTGAAAGATGGAACCAGGCGCTCTGTGTGTACACTCTTGGTGTGACTTCCACACTGCATGTTACCTGATGCATAGCAAAAAGCTTCAGGTTAAATCCCCCATGTAGACAAACCCTTAGTGTTTCTCCAAAAGGGCTGAACACAATTTTTTTTCAGTTAGTAAATCAGCCTTATGCACCTGCTAGAACCTATTGCTGTCTAGGTCAAAATGTTAGCAAGGAAAATACATTGCATGGTTAGAGAAAGGTACTATTTGGCAATAGCAGTTGCAGTATGGTAATGCCACAACCCTAACTTCCTTCCCTAGGCAGTGCAGTCCCAGACTCTCACACTCAGCTCTCGTCTTCCCCCATGTGTATCTCAGTGCCGCCCAGCAACTGAGAGCTCCAACTGACACAGGAGCTGTTGGAAGCAGCGTTGATGATTCAGCAGGCAGAGTGCTTTGCTGTGGATGTGGATCAGTACTCCTGCATGGAACTATAGGGGGACCTGACTGCTGAAGGTGCAGACTTAGGGATGTTGGGTCAGACTTTGTGCTGTGTATCCCTGGAGGTGCAGCACAAATGGCACAGCCTGGGAGAGGGGCAAAAATAGTTTAATGCCCCATTGGCACCTGTAGGATTCAGGGCTGTTCTGAGAGCTGGCCCAGCCTCTGGAAAAAGTCAGAGCAGCTCCAGGGACTGCTGTAACTTTCAGTAGCAGCCCATAGACACTGCTCGGCAGTCACTTCCTTTTCCACCCTCAGTTACCTCCCAGCATGCCTGTGCACTAGCGGCTCTGTGACCAACCTACAGCCATCTATGCCAGCCACTCACTGCCCCTTCACTGGGGTGTTCCTCAAAAACTAGTTAAGCACCTCAGCCACCAGAAAGGGGCCTCAACAGAGCCCAGAATCAGACCAAAGACATAAAACTGACCTCTTGTCCATTCATGTTCATTAAAGCTCTCCTGACACTTTTGATAAGAGCAGGCGTGTTAACTCAGGTGTCTCGGCCAAATCCCCCTTTGGAGAATTAGATTCTGCCTTCTGAAAACACTGTTGCTGTTTCACAAAGACATAAGATTCACTTCCAGACTTAAACAGCTATGTAGAGTTGTTGTGTGCTGTTAAACAGCTGTCACATTTTGCTTTAGAGGTGGGTGCATTTCAGCCCTTGGTGAGGTGAAGGTCCTTGTGAACAGTTTGCAAACTCTTCTGGGGATCCTTCGGGATGAAAGCTTCTATCAAAATGTCAGCAGTTATTAAGGTAGTTCTCTGCGTAAACACAAGCATTTGAGTCATCTTCAGTTTCTCTCATTCAGTCATCTCAGTGTCTTCAGCCAGATGGCTCGCAGGGCACCCATGGCTTCTTGCCTCCTTTCCCCCAACAGTGTCTTGTGCAACTCCTCCAGATCCCTCCATTTGCTCTCCTGCTTCATGAAGCCTCATTTCAAAGGCACCATCCTCCCTGCTGCGGACTGTAGGGGATTCCCTTTCTCATCCATAAGGTTTGCCACTGGGCACTATGAAGCAATCCTTCCCCCAAAGCACTGTCACTAAGTCACTCTGCCAGCTCCACGCTGGCCTGGGCTCTGATCCAAGATAGTTATGATGACTCTGCACAGACTATGAGCCTGATCCAAAGCCCATTAAAATCAATGGTAGTCTTTCCATTGACTTCAATGGGTTTTGGACCATGCTCCAGGTGAGCATAAGACAATAACACACTGTGACCTAATCATGTCTGTGTCTTTGTGATGCAGTGAACCACTCAACAACGTGTGTGAGGAAGTTGTTGGAGACGAAGAGGATGTTAGTGCTGGGGCCTCTCCATCAAAGGACGCAAGCACCTTTTGGCTATGACCTGTCATGTGGAGATATTGTGGACACCAAAACAATGCCTGTGTTTCTTTCTCTTGTTAGCCTGCAAGGACTTCAGCAAGGGCAAGATCATTCAGAGGGTGAGAGAGAGGACAGGCTGGCTATGCTAAAGGAGAGCAGAGCAGGACCAGGACAAGAAGCTGAAATAATGTTTTCAGCATAGGCAAACAAGAATGGGGATGGGGGGAGACCTCCTAAGTATCGACATGAGGGTGTCTGTAATGGAAAAGTTGGGTCAGAGCACAAATGCACTGTATCCATCCACCTGCTACTGCCAATATGTGAGTTGGGAAGTGGCAAACCTTTTCCATCATTATCACAATGCCCCTGACCTTTTCTCCGTGTTTCACAGGGAGGTCACTTTGAGGATGCTAATAAACTAAAACAACTATTCCTATCAAGAGAAAATGTGATCAGGAAAGATTCGTGCCTTTGCTCTCCCCATCTCTTCTATCTTCTTAGTAGCTTATCTTAAGAGGTAGTCAAATTATTCATTGCTAAGAATATGCCTAGCAAATGTAGGCCTTTTGCTGCTTGCAAATCATTTAGGAACCAATCCTGATTTCAGCAAATGTATTAGTTATTTATGACTATTCGCTGGATTGTTTGGATGAACAGTTTTGACCCTGTGGTTTGCTCAAGAACCATTCATCTTAGCTGTTTCCTATTTGTTATTCATGCTGTATGCTTGGCCACATACGCCACATGGTATTGTCTCTGCTACCTGATTAGATGAATGAAACATTTAAACAGGAAAATATCAAAAAGCAAATACAGAATAAGGTGCCTTTGATACAAGTTTTCAGATGAAGGGTCATTCATGCTAGAATTGATGAAACACTCAGGATCCATGAACATTTTCATGGCCAGGCTGCCAGTCATCCAAATAACCATGCAAACCAAATAACATGACCACTGTGAACAGCCGCGGAGTGAAGTCAGGCTGTTTGCAAATCCATTTTTCACTGTTCGCCACGGTTTACACTTTCCCATTTGGGGTTCTGGCATCTGTGAGTTAAAGGAAGTCATGGGGGGGAAGGGGAGTGTTTCTTTTAAAAAAGAGAGTGAGATTGAGAGGAGGACACAGGCACTCAAATACCCTGTCTGTGCTTGGTATATTAGGCAGCCCGTGCTCTTGGCTGGGAGCCCAGACAAGGCTTTTGTAATCAAAACATGATCTTGTATGCTGTGCAACCAGTGCTGAGAAAGGCCGTCTGATGACTCTCCTCTTTTAGCTCTGCTTTGGAATCCACCAGGCTTCACCGCCGAGGTCCAAAATGCAGCGATCTGTGAGTGCTGCCTTTGTTGTTACTGGGAGGGGAGTGGGGGGATTCATTTCTCTTTAAAAAAAAAGCCAAGAAGTGACTTGCGCTCACTCTCATTTTGTTGTTGTTGTTTTGGGGGGTTGTTTGTTGCCAACAGCTGTGTATCTAAAATGATCTGAGATGCGTGGGAGGGAGGGGAGTGGATTTCGTATGCCGGATTTCATGTACCGATCACTGGGGCAGTTTGCCGTCGCTGGCTTAGGATGTTGTTCTTATCCAGAAGGGTGGGAGCATTGGGAGGAAAAAACCCATAAAGCCAGGTAATGCTGGACATTACTCATCCTGGTACTGGGAGTCGGGGGGCTTTCAGCTACAGCTGTCAGATCAGAGGCAGAGAATATTTCTTAGAGAGCTGGTGCACTGTATTTCATAGAAAAATGCTAGTTTAGGGGCCTGTCCCTCTTCCTTTTCCCTTCCCCCACCTTCTCTCTCTCTCTCTCACCATCACTCCCTTCTGAGCTCTCTCACTTCAGAAACAGCTGATTGTGAAAGTCTGCAGGGAAAGATGTGCACAGAAAGATGATTCCTGAGACAAGAGGTGCTCTCAAGCACTGATGAGTTGCATAATGGGGGTGTGTGTTAGGAGTGGGGGGGACAGAATGAGACATTGCCATGTAACTGAAGCACATTGCCTCTTGCTTCCCTTGCCGCCTTTTGTTACATTTTCATTTTTAATAGAAAGAGGTCTTTCTTTACAGTGCTCTCTCTCTGTCTCTGAGGCATCAGGCTCTGCTTTCTGATTCATAGCACACTGCACACTTGTTCTGCCAAATCCATTTACAACTCCCTGCTCTAGACACTGTGACATACGGGTGCCTTGGTTCCCCGGAAGAGCTTTATTCCGGGTAGGGTGAAGTGTAGCCACTTTTCATCCTAAGTGGCAGCGCAGCCTGCATTCTTTCCAGCAGCTCAGGAATGGGCACATACCCTTGTTATCGACTGGCTCAGACCAGCAGCTAGTAAGAAAATGCTGACCACGTTTGGACGTACAATCAGTGCTCCCCAGAGAATCAGTGTCAGGGCTCAAAATGCTGCTCTGCATTTCTGTGGACAAGTTGTTTTTGTTCGGTTGCTATGTTTTTTCTGAGTGGGGCGGGTGTGGATTTCCATTTACTTCCCCCAAGTATTTTGATGAAACTGAGCACCCTTCCCCATCACCCAAAAATAGGCTGAATAACAGCAAAACTTTTCTGGCAGAAACATCTATCAGACTGGAATAATCTCCCTAGGGAAATGGTGGAAGCCCCATTGCTAGATTCATTTCAAACTGGACAAAACACTGACAAATATACAATAGGGAACAATCTTGCACAACCATGGGAAGAACTAGATGACCTAACAGATCTTTTTCAGTTCTGATTTGCCTTCTAAAAAAATCTGAATTCGCAATGGCTTTCCTGGAATGCGGCTCTGCTGTTATCCATTTACGTGAATTTAAAAGTTAAAGGTGTATATTTCAAGGCACACAATACACTGATCCCACCCTGAAAAAGGCAACATGCCCACCACTCTGCAAACACATAGCCTACCCACCCAGTACACTCAGAACAGAGAGTCTGTTGAGAGCGACACTGAATTCAGATTAACCAGTCTTGCAAAATTGCTATAAAATGTACCTTCCTCGGTGCAAAATCTGCTTACCTGCCACTGGATGATTGATGATAATGAAGAAAGAATATTTCATTCACCTGCAAAAATAAAAACGATAAAAAACGGCCGATTCGGAAAATTTTGCAGGACTGGCTTGCAAATTGTGGGTCTTTAGGAAGGACTGTTACAGCATCATTGACAAAGTATGACTGTTACTGATGGACTTCATGTTCAATCTTGACATGAATGAAAATATGTTGAAACAGAATGGGAGGTACCTTTTAGCGAACGAGTTTAGCTATCTTTTCCCTCACTAGTTTCTCTCCTGTTCCTTTTGATCCCATCGCATCTTACAGCCTAGGTCCTGATCATGAAATGAGCTCTATGCAGTCAGATCTCTGTGCCCACAGGGGAGCCCATTAATGTCAATGAGGCTCTGTTTGGGGTCAGGGGGTCTGCCTGCATGGAGCTCATTGCAGGATCAGGGCCTAAGCATGACTCGGTCAGTACTAGGATGGGAGATCCCCAAGGAACACTTACACGCTGCAAGAAGTGGTACTGGTTACCTAGTTGGCATCCTTCCCCAGTGTGATATTAAAAAAAATTGTGGTCCTGGCAACCACTAGTTCCTAAAGATCTCATGGGACTTTTTTAAGAGCAGTGATATTAAATTCTGACCAAATGCAAGTTTGATCATTATTATTACTTGTTGTTTTGTATTACCACAGTATTTGGGCTCCATTTTGTATTACCACAGTATTTGGGCTCCATTTTGTATTACCACAGTATTTGGGCTCCATAGTGCTATGTGCTGCACCAACACAAAACGGAAAGACAGTCGCTGCCCCAGAGAGCTCACAACCCAGATATTCTATTTGATCTGATCTGTCGCAATGCTTATATGGTGCCCTTCTCCTTGGTATCGGAATATCTCTTCTAATTGTCTGTACATAGAATCATAGAATATCAGGGTTGGAAGGGACCTCCGGAGGTCATCTAGTCCAACCCCCTGCTCAAAGCAGGACCAATCCCCAACTAAATCATCCCAGCCAGGGCTTTGTCAAGCCTGACCTTAAAAAATATCTAAGGAAGGAGATTCCACCACCTCCCTAGGTAACGCATTCCAGTGTTTCACCACCCTCCTAGTGAAAAAGTTTTTCCTCATATCCAACCTAAACCTCCCCCACTGCAACTTGAGACCGTTACTCCTTGTTCTGTCATCAACTACCACTGAGAACAGTCTAGATCCATCCTCTTTGGAACCCCCTTTCAGGTAGCTGAATGCAGCTATCAAATCCCCCCTCATTCTTCTCTTCCGCAGACTAAACGATCCCAGTTCCCTCAGACGATCCTCATACGTCATGTGTTCCAGTCCCCTAATCATTTTTGTTGCCCTCCTCTGGACGTTTTCCAATTTTTCCACATCCTTCTTGTAGTGTGGGGCCCAAAACTGGACACAGTACTCCAGATGAGGAATAGAGGGGAACGATCACGTCCCTCGATCTGCTGGCAATGCCCCTACTTATACATCACAAAATGCCATTGGCCTTCTTGGCAGCAAGGGCACACTGTTGACTCATATCCAGCTTCTCGTCCACTGTAACCCCTAGCTCCTTTTCTGCAGACCTGCTGCCTAGCCATTTGGTCCCTAGTCTGTAGCGGTGCATGGGATTCTTCCGTCCTAAGTGCAGGACTCTGCACTTGTCCTTGTTGAACCTCATCAGATGTTTTTTGGCCCAATCCTCTAATTTGTCTAAGTCCCTCTGTATCCTATCCCTAGTCCTATTTGGATTACTCAAATGAGGAGGGGTGGCAGGATCAGGCCAGTATTGTACGCAGTAGTTTGATCCTTACTTTAAACTGTATGATCCCGTATTTGTTCATGTCACATAGGACCACCTATGACTTTTCAGCAGTTAGGCACTTAATAGTAGAGAAAAAGAAAAGTTGGTTTCCCAATTCTTTTAATCACAGGGGATGTCTTCACTGCACTCATGAGGTGTGGCTACAGCTCATGCAGACATACCCGAGCTAGCTTTAATTTACCTAGCATGGGTCCTGGAGCAGCAAAGCTGCTACAGTGCAGGCTATACAAGCCCATCTGGAGCCGTGGGTACTCACTTGCAGGGCTAGCCTATATAATGATTTATTTCTCTCTGCTTACCTACGGTTCTCCCTGCACTTTCAAATGGGCCTGATGTTCTTCTTCACTTTTGTGATGCTTTAGGGGCTCACCCAGACCAGTAAGGGATTGTCTCACCATCTGCCCTATAGCCCTGAGTGCTTCTGTGCTGTGCTGCTTTGGCTCAGAGTCCTGACACCAGCAGCCTCCTCCCAGCACAATGGCCTGACCCTGACTCCCACCAGCCTGGTTACTCTGCCCCTCCAGTCCTCAGGCTCCCCAAAACTCCCTGGAGTGTCCAGTCCCTCTCACTGCACCCTCACAGAAATGATCAAGTTTGCTGCTCCCGGAAAGAGAAAATACACAGCAGGCTATTAGCTTCACTGGGGTTTACACTCCCTCCACTTTAATGCACAGCACTGAGTTGGTTTATAGTAAACGTGAAACAAATTTATTAACGAAAGGACATAGGCTTAAGTGACATCAGGTACACAGAATCAGGACAGAAATGGTTACAAACAAACGAGTTAAAATATGCTTCTAAGATTACAGTCTAACTTAACAAACTAGAATGAGCAGCGCGTGAATCGCCCCTTGGGGAAGGCTAGCCCCTGGCTTCGCCCCTTCTGCCAGAGGCCCTTCCCCTTGCCTACCAGATCCCAGAGCCCCCCCAACGCGGCTGCTGGCCTTTCCACTCCAGCCCCAGGCTGCCCGAGCACCCCCAACACTAGATCACTGGGTGGGTGGTGTGGCCCCAACCTCAGCACTCCCAGTCCTGAAGCCCCAGGTGGGAGGCCCAACCCCAGCCCCCTCACCCCTGGCCCAGTGCCCTCAGCCCCAGAGTGCCGGGCGTAAGGCAGCGCGGACCCGGTACCTGCAGCCCCAGTGCCAGGCGGCAAGGCCCCAGTGTCCCAAGTCCCAGTGTGCCAGGTAGGCAGCACGGCCCTAGCGCCCCCAGCCCCAGAGCGCCGGGCAGGCTGCACAGCCCCAGCACCCCCAGACCTGGAGTGCCGGGTGGCGCAAGCATCGGCTCCAGCTGCCCCAAGTCCCAGCCACAGGCTGCCCTAGCCCCAGGCGGGGGGAAGAGTGGGAAGCCGGAGGGGACCAGGGGGCAAAGCATGAATGGGGGCATGCTAGGATGTTTGGGGAGGCTTAGCCTCCCCAGGCCTATGATACTTGCCGCCCTTACAAACTAGAGTCTTTTCCAGCATGGTGGCCAGTCTTTGGCTGAAATCCAACACAGAGCCCACGGCACTCAGCTTTTTTGTCTCCTCAGGTGAAGGATAACCCAAAGTCCTTTTCCAGGTCTATATATTCCCCCAAAGTTCATTGTCCTGGTATCAAGAGCCAGGAAGGTCTCCTGGGGGATTCAGTGTCCTGCCATCTTCATCAAAGTGTCCCCTCATGGTGAGTTCCCATGTGATGTTTCCTGCTGCAATTTTACAGTGCAGATGAAGTCTTCCCCACTGCCTGCAAGCTGATTGCTTTGTTTACTGATGATGTATCCCATTGGTCCATGGCTAGCAAGGTAAAAAGAGGAAATTCACAACCCTAAGTCTAAGGGCATGTCTGCACTACAAACTTTTTTTGACTCAACTTATGTTGGCATAAAGCTGCTGCAGTTTGTGTATTGCTTGTGTGCATGCATAATTGGTTCCTTGTATCAGCGCTGCACGTACTCCCCAGGAGTTAGAGTAGCATCCGTGTTAGTCTGTATTCGCAAAAAGAACAGGAGGACTTGTGGCACCTTAGAGACTAACCAATTTATTTGAGCATAAGCTTTCGTGAGCTACAGCTCACTTCATCGGATGCAGGAATGTTTGTTTCAGTCACCATGGGTCGGTATCCCAGTGTGCAACTCACCAAAGTCCAGTGCACTGTCTGTTGGGAAGTTCTGGCAATGCATGATGGGGCAGAAATGAGTCGGGCAGGGTGACTGGGACTGCGGGGTCAAATTCCCATCATGCAGTTTTCTTCCCCCTATAATGCCATCGCTGTCCCAGAATTTTTGCACCTATTTTGAAAGTTCCACAAACTCATGTGGGACTTGTTGCTGTCTGCCATCTCTGACAGGAGCCCACACAGCTCTGCACTACTCTCATGAGCACTGCAGGCACAGGACACACGCCCCTCCGGTATTTGCAGAGCCAGAAGAGCTGCAGGGAATTCAATGATTTCCTGTAGGTCAGGTCGCTGTGGGACATCGCGAGAACCAATTCAACGTTGTTGTTGGCATTCACGGAGCAGCTGCAGATGGTGGAGCAGTGCTTCTGGGCCTGAGAAATGAGCACTGACTGATGGGACTGCATCGTAATGCAGGCGTGGGATGACAAGCAATGGCTGCAGAACTTTAGGATGCTCAAGACCCCATTCCTGGATCTGTGTGCTGAGTTCGCCCCAGGACTCCAGCTCAGGGACATAGAAATGGAAGCTGCACTGGCAGTGGAGAAATGAGTAGCGATCACACTGTGGAAACATGCAACACTGGATTGCTACAAATCAGTGGGAAAAATTATTTTGGAGTTGGAAAATCCACTGTGGGGGCCATTGTCATGTAAGTGTGTAGGGCCATTAATCATCTCCTGCTATGCAGGATTGTGACTCTTGGCAATGTGCAGGACATAGTGGATAGATCTGCAGCTATGGGGTTCCTGAACTGTGGTGGAGCAACAGACATGGAGCACGTCCTTATTATGGCACCAGACCACCTTGCCACAGAGTACATCAAACAGAAAGGGCTGCTTTTCTATGGTTATGCAAGCATTGGTGGATCACGAGGGACATTTCACCGACATCAATGTGGGCTGGTCAGAGAAGGTGCATGATTCTCCCATCTTTAAGAACACAGGACTCTTCAGAAAGCTACAAGCAGGGAATTTCTTGCCCAACTGGCAAACTATCATTGGCAATGTTGAAATGCCAATAGTGATCTTGGAGAACCCAGCCTACCCCTTACTCCCCTGGCTCATGAAGCTGTACACCAGTCACCTCGACAGCACCAAGGAAAGATTCAGCTACCAGCTCAGCAAATGCGGAATGACAGTTGAATGCGCTTATGGTAGACTGAAGGGATGCTGGTGCTGTTTACTCACAGGATTTGGTCTCAGTGAGAAAACTATCCCAATGGTTATAGCTGCCTGATGTGTCCTGCATAATACCTGTGAGGGGGAAAAGTTGCCACTAGAGTGGAGGTGGAGCAGCTGTCTGCTGAGCTTGAATAACCAGATACAAGGGCTATCAGAAGAGCTCAATATGGAGCTATATGGCTCAGGGAGGCTTTGAAAGAGCGTTTTAACGGCGAACCGCAGTAATGGGTTATGGTGTACTGTGCTCTACCTGGCCCTGCAGTTTGGGGGCCTGTTAGGAATTGTATGAACCTTGCTGTACATTTATAACTATTACACTGTTTGTCACAGATCCTGTGAGTTGTGTCAAAGTTTACAATCCCAGGTGAATGGGTGCTTTCACTACCACCAGCCATACAGCAGAATATGTTAGGAACCAATAAAGATTAATTATTTTAATTTTATTGAGTAACAAAAACATTTCAAATAATTTTGTGCAAGTTAAAAGCAAATACATTAAAACCTTAACAAATTTATGGAACAGAATTTAAAGAAGGGGAAGGAACATTCATGTCCATTTTAGCTACATATACATCAACCGTGGCTCTCACTGGCCAGTGTATGAGAAGTTGTGGTTGTCAATTTCCCCCGGAGTGAAATGGTGGGGTACGGATGTGGCCCTCAATGCCATGTGGAATGTTGAGAGGGATGTAGGGAGGTGCTGCAGTGGAGTTTTCCATGAGTCTGCAGCATCTGTGTTTGCTACCAGAGAAGACCCATCTCCAACTCCGACTTCTCGGCTTTTCTCCTTTCCACTCTTTCCTTCTCCACACAGTGTGCAATGCTCACCCCTCAGGCCCTCTGTTCAGTCTGATGCAGCACTGGCTTGCAGGAACTTACTGAACATGTCAGTCTGAGTCCTCTTCTTTCTCCTTATCTGGCTCAAGATTTTCATGTAGAGGGGGAACCTCAAGGCCACATCAGCAGTAGCCTACAGATAAAATACAGAGAGTGATTGTCAGTATAGTCACAATGGAAAGTGAAAGTTAAGATTCAGAAGTCCCTTCCTTTGCTCCCCTAAAGTTTTAAACACAACATACTTATTGAAACTTCTGCTTATGCACCAGCCATAAGTATGGTTCACCAGGGGTGAGAGAATTGAGGATGGAATTACTCGGTTGCATGAAATATGATAGGGCAATGGCACTGAATGCTGCACTGTTTTCCAAAGGTGATGCGGATTTTAGCTGAGATCTCACTCCTGAGTTTAACAAAAGCACAGACAACGCAGCTGTAGCTGGCATTCTGAAGTCATCCAGGCCCATATGCTGCTAGCCTGTGTGCTGCAATGGTGCCTACTGAAGTTATCACTGAGTGGCGCGGGAAAGCATCCTACCGCAGAGGGAGAAATAAGGCTGCCCTTCCTAGAAACCTTCAGCAGAGGATTGCAGAGTACCTCCATGGAAGCTTCATTGAGTTCAGACAGGAGAATTCAAGGGATGTCCCTGTGTACATAAACAAACTGCTCTGCATCCCGTCCCGTCTCCCCCGCAACTCTACAGGGGAATGACAAGCAGATAACACCCCTCCCTCTGTTGTACTTATACCTCTTCTAGTATGAGTAAATTAATGAAAAGTCACTAGATGTGTCCTGTTAATTTGGGGGTGCCATCAGTACATCATTGTAACTGGAAATAAATTTACACACTTATCCAAGGGTACTTCCCCTGCATCGGGCTCGCCCGTGCTCGACTGCCAGGACTGCCTGCAGTGGAGTCTCAAACAGCTTCTGGCTTGAAGCATAGCTTGACCCCCCTGTTGCATGTCCCTCCTCCTCCTCCTCCAGCACCTTCTCCTTGTTGATACCAGGGCCTGTGACACAAACCTAGCCCAATGATGGACCTGGTGGAAGGAGGAGTTCGAGCTGTTCACAGGCCTGGCCATGCAGGATGACACAGCAGGAAAGTAAAACTGTTATTTGACCTCACTGGGGAACAAGGCAGAGAAGTCTGCAGCACTCTGAAATTCACCCCTGCCTCAAGCCTCATAGTAGTACCGTTCTAGGAGCCCCGGGGGTGTATTGCTCCCCAAAGCAGAATGAAACTGTGGCCTGACACAAGCTTCTCGCTAAAGACCAGTCCAAAGGGAAGGGGAAAGACCCCTTATATTACTGCCTTACACACACTGGCTGCTACATGCAATTCTGGGGACTTGACAGTCTCCCTAATTCAAAACAGGATAGTCTGTGGCACTTGGGATCACCGCCTGTGGGAGTGGCTGCTTCAGGAAGGCAATCTCACATTAGACAAATGCTTAGACATGGGCTGCAGCGGAAACGTCAAGAGAAAGGATGAAAGCCCTAGGAGACACAAACATCCCCAGAAGCACATGCAGGGAGACAACAGCAAAGGAGATCAGGTGGCCAGTGGTCCGTACCCATAGTGAGATGAATTTACTGTGTGAGACAGCAGGAGAAGGTAAGGGACATGTGCCCCGCACAATGACATCACTGCAAGGAATGTGGCAAGTTGAACCATTTTAGCCATGTGCGCACAAGCAGAGGAAGATCCCAGAAAGATTCAGTCAGACTTGTCCAAGAGAGGGATCATGGGTGGAAGGTATCGAAGGCAGGGGAAGGTTCAGCCTACCCAAACTGCCTATGTGGCCCCACCCATACTCCCCCCCACAGGTCCCCTCCTGCTTCCTGCCGTGGTCTGCTGAGGCTCTTGGCCGGGGCCCAGGGCCCCAGGACCAGTGGTGCTGGAACCAGGGGGGCCAGGGGGCCATAGCCCTCCCACTTTTTGAAAGTGGACAGGTCTGGCCCATCCACTTTTCACCAGGGCAGACCTCTTCCCCCTCCTTTCCCCCTCCTTTCACAGGAGCCTGGGCAGCTGTGGGGAGCTGCGGCAGAACCTCCACCTGCCTGGAGGGGGGGGGCTGAGAGCAGCCCCTGGCCCATGTCCCCACTCCCTGGGCTCCCCAGCCACCCAGGGCAGGAGGAGGGTCCGTGACTCCATGCCGGCTCCCCACAACTGCCTGTGGGGGAGGGCCTTGGAGCTGCAGCCCGGCCATGGTAAGAGCCATGCAGGCATTGCCCCAGGCAGGTGGGGAGCCCAGGGGGCAGGGACACGGGCCAGGGGCTGCTCAGGACCCCGCACCACAGGCAGGTGGAGGGTCCATGGCTCTTAACGTATCTGGGCTGTGGCTCCGAGGCCCACTCCTGGACAGAGCTGGGTTGCAGAGAGCTGCGCGGGCAGCTGTGGGGAGACTGGGTCCCTCCACCTGCCCTGGGTGGGGGGCCTGGGACACGGGCAGGCGGCTGCCTTCATCTCCATCTTGGGCGGAGGCCCCCCCCACACTTTTGGGAGGGCTCCGGTGCCCTTGCCCCTGGCTGGGGCTAGTAGGGGCCGGCCTGCAGCTAGGGACTCTGGGCGGCTGGAGCCAGTGCTCATGCTGCCTGCCCACCGGCGATCCTGGGTGGGAGTGTGGGCCATGCTCAGCTGCCTGCGCGCCCACCACTCTGGGGCTCGGGCTGGAGACCACGCTGCCTGCCCGCCCGCCTGCCCGCCCGCCTTCTGGGCTCCAGCGGGAGAAAGGGGGAGAGTGGGGTGGGGCCCTGGGCAAAAGGGGCAGGATGGCCAGGGGTGAGCCTCCCCAAGCCCGTGGTTCACCCGCTGCCCATGAGGGGGATGGCGCCTCAGACAGTGTTGACCTCTTGACTCTGTCCTTGAGTCCGAGAACATATCAGGTTCAGACTTTTGGGAAGGAAATCAACAAGGGACACCACCAACCTCAGTGCAAGCAACAATGTTAACAAGGAAGTGCCCTGTGTGAGTTCAGCTGGATAGGGGGCCTCCTGCAATGTGATTCCTTGGGGTGAATTGGACCCGAACACACACATTAAAAAGAGCAAGCAGAATCTAATAATGTATAATGAGATCATAATGAAGCCTGTAGGAAAATGTGACTGTGACCCTAAGAGAACCACACTGCCAGATGGCAAGAAGCTTCCTGGTATGTAACAACAAAACTCAGCTGCTCTAACTAGCTCAATACACTTCACACATTGTTGTCATGATATCCACATAAGAAGTGTCATGTAATATATTATTTGAAAACTAACAACATGCTGGTTGTTAATATCGCTGTGAAATATATGTAACAACACTGTATGTGAAATTGTGGATTCTCTCTGATATTGTGTTTTGGAGTCTGTAAACAGACAAAGGAGAAAAAACAGGGTTTTTTCCAGACAAAGGAGGAAGCCAAACACCTCTTTGGTTCAGTTCCAAATCAAGCCAGGTATAACCAGAGGCAGGGACAGTGTGCTATTCATTTGCATATTGCGGGAAAATAATTTACCTTGTAAATCACAGAAGACTGCAAAATTAACATGGCGTGGGCTCCATGCTGAACACAGAAAGCTGAGCTTTCTGATTTTGATGGCAAAAATAAATTTTGGGGATGTATGGAAAATGCTGGAAAAATTTGGGGATCCATTGCCTGAGAGAACAAAGAAGCCAGCACTTTGTATCTACGAAAGATGGGTCCTCCCACTAAAACAGGCTGGAGAACTCGGTGTGAGTAGGAAACTAGGTGAGGCAAAGCTGTATCTTGCTGGAATTAAGTTGTAGACACTAGAAAGTGGGTTATTTCTGTTTTGTTTGTTTGTAACTCTTTCATATCTCTTCCATTCTTGCTTGAAAGCACTTAAATCTGTTAATAAACTTATAGGTTTATTGCAAACTATCTCAGTCTTGTGTAGTAAGGTGGAATGTATCACCCCAGCTGAGCTAACAAGCTGTTGTGAGTACTGGCTCTCTGAAGCCAGTGAACTTGGTATTACCTCCATGAGTGTCCAATAAGAGGAACTGGAAACTGCAGGGGAGATGGTTATGGGCAGACTCGGGATTGGAAGTGTTCTTGGGATCCCCCTGCAAGGAATAACTGGGCTGGTGGAAGCTGAGGGAGAGACCTTTGTGCTGTGGGTAGGCTGCTGGTGTCAGGGCTCTGAACCAAAGCTGCATAGCCTAAAGGCTCCCAAGATTACAAGGCAGGCAGTTATACAACCCGTTACTGGTCTGGGTGAGTTGCCAAAGTGTCATAGTGACCTCACAGTAACTAACCTGAAAAGTAATAGACGGTACCAACTGAAGTTTGTGGTGATGGATGGTAAGTGCCACAAACTTCTCTTGGGGAATAGAGCCATGGACACAGCAGCAGAATTTAATAGCTGCAGTGCAAGAAGTAAACGGAGGAGTCCCATGGACCATGGAGACAGTTTCAAAAGCATATGGGAATGTTTTCAAAGGCAACAGATGCCTGGAAGGAAAGCTGTGACTGGAAGCAGACCCCACAGTGGAACCTGTGTGCTTACAACAGAGGAAAGTTCCAGTGACACTATGTAATCCAGTGTGCAAGGAGTTCAAAAGTCTGCAGAACAGGGGTATCAGAAGCCAGTATAGCCTGGGTGAGCAGTATGGTGTGGCAAAAAAGCCACCAGGTAAATCAAACATCTCCACAGATCCAAAGCCACTCAACAAGGCATTGAAAAGAAGCCACTGCCCACAGTTGATGACATCTTGTCAGAACTTTCCAAAGCCAGAATCTTTGTCACAGAATCAGGGTCTGTGATGTGAGGAACAGGTTTTGGCACATACCCTTGGCCAGAGTGTCCAGTATGCTGACAGCCTTCGCAACACCATTTGGTTTCTACAGATGGTTGCACATTATGATGGGTGAAAACCCAGCCCCGGGCATGTTCCAGTGAAGACTCCTCCTGGACTGGAAGGACTGCCTGTGGTTAAAATGATTGCAGATGATATCCTCATTGTGGTGAAGTGAGCAATGATACAGAAGCTGGACAAGATCCTGACAGAAAACTACAAGCTTTTCTACAGCAATATAGGGACAAGAACATACAACTTAACCCCAAAAACATGTGACTCAAACAGCGTGAGATGACATACCTCGGACATTTGCTTACAGCAATGGGACTGAAAGCAGATCCCAACAAGACCAAGGCAGTCAGAGACATGCCAGCTCCAGTGGATGTGGACAGTGCTTCATGGGAATGATAAATTTTCTGTCCCAGTAATTACCACCCAGTAATAGTGCAATCAGACCACAAACCCCTAGAGACAAACACCTGTCAGGGATGATCTGGGTGTATCTTTGGTCCTGACTCAGAACAGGGGACTGAGGTCTCAACTCTTGAGGTCTCTTCCAGCCTTACACTTCTATAATTCTATAACAAAGCCTCTTCTTAATACTCCAGAAAAGATTGTAAAACATGTTGCTGCACCTCCAGAACTACCAGGTAAAGACCAGATATTGTCCAAGATGATTACCGGTGTTAGCCGACACCCTGAGCAAGGCGTAGATACAAGTTGGGGGAAAGGGATCAGGACACTGAATCCATAAACATGCTGCACTATCTCCCAGTTTTAACAGTGACGCTGATGGAAATAAAGAGGCTACATAAAAGAACATCCAGCTACGAGTGTGAGGGTTCGGTCAGAGAGACCCCCTTGGGACTGTCACCTGATGTGCTGAAACTACCTCTAAGCCTGTTTTCTTTGTCAGCTTGGGACTCCAAAACCCTGTCTTGTTGAGCCAGACACGCTAGCCTGCGGCAACACAGACCCAGGGTCTGAACCATTCACCCAAAGCTGCAGACTTAACTGAAAACAGCTTAGCAAGTACTCCTGTCTCCAGCACTTAGACACCCAGCTCCCAATGGGATCCAAACCCAAATAAATCCGTTTTATTCTGTATAAATCTTATACAGGGTAAACTCATAAATTGTCTGCCCTCTATAACACTGATAGAGAGATATGCACAGCTGTTTTCTCCCCCGGGTATTAATCACTTACTCTGGGTTTACTAATAAACAAAAGTGATTTTATTAAGAATAAAAAGTAGGATTTAAGTGGTTTCAAGTAATAACAGACAGAACAATGTAAGTTACCAAGCAAAATAAAACAAAACATGCAAGTCTAAGCCCAATACATTAAGAAACTGAATACAGGTAAATCTCACCCTCAGAGATGTTCCAATAAGCTTCTTTCACAGACTAGACACCTTCCTAGTCTGGGCCCAATCCTTTTCCCGGTGCAGTTCTTGTTAGTTCCAGCTCAGGTGGTAACTAGGGGATTTCTCATGACTGGCCCCCCTTTGTTCTGTTCCACCCCCTTTTTTAGCTTTGGCACAAGGCAGGAATCTTTTGTCTCTCTGGATCCCCACCCCTCCTTCTAAATGGAAAAGCACCAGGTTTAAGATGGATTCCAGTTCAGGTGACATGATCACATATCACTGTAAGACCTCCTTCTTCATTACCTAGTAGCTGGAAGACACGTACACAGGAAGGCTTGCAGGTAAACAAACCCATTCACAGTTCATTAATTCTGAAGCACACTTAATGGCTTCCATTTAAGATGTTTACATCAGTAATACACATTTATATCTTATTCTCCTAACTCCAGACATGGAGTAGATCATAAGCTTTGTAATGATACCTTACAAGAGACCTTTTGCACGGAGCATATTCCAGTTACATCATATTCACACTTTTATAAACATATTTCCATAAAACATATGGAGTGCAACGTCACAACCTGCAGTCAGGAGAAAGCAGGATGACCAGAAGACAAAAGCCAACTACCAATAGGAGCAGAAGCATACTTTCAAATGAAAGATTATCTGAGTTTGTAGGATAGAATCATATTTCAAGGACAGAGACCTGTTGTCCCACCTCGTTACGTAAGGATGTCATGCAAAAAATATACATGCTTCACACTTGGTCATTGACAGCTCCCTTACATGGGCTTGAGAGTGTATTTACTGACTGGAGATGAGCACACAGTTCTGCTCCTTGCTAGAGGAGTGTGACACCTGCTGGTCATATAATAATCACTAGCAGAAAGAGGCCGTTACTATGTGAGCTGCCCACCCAACCTGGGAAAAGATGGGAGTGGAATTACCCTCAAGGAAAAGCAGCACTTATTACAGCGGACTACTATTCAAATTTGTGGGAGGTCAGTGCCCTTTCTGATGCAAGAAACAAGTTAGTGACTGATAAACTTTGTGAGATATGGCATTTCAGACAATGTATTCACTAACAATGAACCTCAATTTGCCTTGGAAGAATTCAAGGAATTTGCATGCAAATGGGAGTGTGACCACCACATATTCTTTCCAACATACACACAGAGTAATGGTAGGGTGGAATCAGCTGTGAAAACAGCCAAGAGACTGTTACACAAAGCTGCTTCTTCAGATCCGTCCCTTGTTAGCATTTTTGGCACACAGGAATACCCTATCACGGGATGCCAAAACAGTCCAGAACAGACACTGATGGGATGAAGGACTCTGCTACCAGGGAGAGGAGACCTGTTGCAGACAGAAGGCTGGAGACACTGCTGAGAGGAGATTGGCCAACAATCAGAGAAAGCAGGCCATGTGGTAGGTTAGCCAAGGACCTACCAGCTTTGGAGACAGACACTCCTGTAAGGATCCAGACGTTAGGGAGACACCAGAAGGAGTGGACTAAAAATGTCATGAGGGATGCATTGGCAGCCAGGTCATACATGGTGACTATGCAAGAAGGACAAGTGATCCAAAAGAACAGGAGGCACTTATGAGCCAGCAGACACAATACCTAGAGGAGCCCACAGAGATACAGAGATCATCATAGAATGGAGAAACGGTACCATCTGGAGGCCAACACCACAGGGAAGAAGGAGACTCCACAGAAAGATAGTTTGGTAGAGTTTGAGACAGGTGATAGAGACAGAGATAGGTCACTCCTGGTGTGGTTATCTGTTGAGGAGACCAAACTATCTCAGACTATGTAACCAGCTGAGTCTGTGGCAAGGACAAGACTCCAACTTAACTAAGTGCTTGCCATCACTAGCCGAAACAGAACAGATACGGAGTGGGGTTCTGGATGTCAATTATTTGCTTTTAAATTTTATATTAAAATGTTTGTAGAACAGGGAAGATGTATCATGATCAATGGAACTAGAGTCAGAGGGTCCATGTTCCTGAAGGGACTGTTATTGATGGGTCACCAGTGGAAACAGAGATCACCAGGACTTAGGCTGGAAGCAGTGCAGTCATATGGACAGAGCACTGCTCAGGGTTTAATTATGTTCCACTTGTTCAACTTAACCTGCTTTCTGCTTCATTTTTTTCAAATGAAACACAGGGGAGCAGAATAGGCTCTCCATTGACTCTGCCAGGGCCTACGCAGGGAAGAGCCCATCATTGGCCCTCTCCCAATGTACAGCTAAGAGTCCAGTTATCAGGAGGAAGGAGGCACTGGCAGAGCCCAAAACCCACCTGTGGGGCAGAGAGAAACGAGCTCTGTGGGTAAATTGGAAGGGGAATGGGATGAACTTGGCTGAGGGATGCCAGCAGAGTCAATAGGCTTGTGTGGCGGGTGCTGGATGGTGGGCTCAGCTGGCAGGATCTTGTTGCCTGGGATGGACTGAGCTGAGGTGCAGAGGATAGACTAATGGGGCAAGGGATGGTCTGGAGGCCAATAATTGATTAGAGAGTCTGAGGGGAGAATGGCAGTGGTTTTGGGGAGCCAGATTTGATTGAGGGATCTGGGGCGAGAAGTGAATTGAATGATTAGGGACGGCAGATGCATTGATAAGGTGGGGGGGCCAACGTGTGGATTGGGGGTTGCTGGTTGGCAGAGGGTGGACTGTCTTTGGGAAAGATAGACTGATGGGCCTGAGGCAAAGCGCAAAATACATTATGGGCAGAAGGGAGGGCAGAAGATGGGTGGGCAGCAGATCATGGACAGTATCACCATCATGATTTTTTCGTGAGTCTTGTGATATTTGATGTTCTTCTTAAACTCGCATCTGTAGGAATCAAGAGGCTGCAGGAGAATCGCAGCTTTCATTTAAAAAGTAAGTTTCTAGCTTTAGTGGGTTGTGAGCAGGAAGATAGAACATGGATGACAGACGGAGTTTGGGGTGAACGGAAGAGGGGAGCCAGGGACTAGAGGAAATCTAAGCTGAAAGGCATGAGGAGAGAGATCTGGGAGGAGATGAGGTTGAGAATGAGCGACATTGAAAGGTAAAAGCAGGGGAAAGGAAAACTGGTAAAGGAAAAGTTTAGAAACATTGGGTGTGGGGGAGCCTGTTCTTAGGAAAAACAGAAAAGAGAAGCGAGACCTAGAAGGAAAGAAAGTCAAATAGAGAGAGGACAAAAACTAAGGGAGACACAATCAGTGTGAAATGCTTACATTGTTAAACAGCAGGTTGGGTGACAAATTATTATATAAAATCACATATTTGTGTGTCTGGTGCCTTTCTGTATGGGGCTTTGACAGGCCTGACGGTGGTAGGGAGGTGGGTTTGAGAGTCTAACGTTCCTGCAATAAGTGTATAGACAACGTGGCCTCACTTGAAATCAACCAGTGCTGACATTTAACAACAAAGTGTTAATGTCTGTGTGTATGTGCGTGATGAGAATGACATGAAGGATTTTTGACCCCAGGGTTTTGCTGCACATATCTTTGTGTTTTACTAGCCTAGAATTGGCTACTGCAAGTTATTTTAGAATTTTCAGTAAATGCTGTAGGGGCCTCTGGTTTTGTCTTTTTTAGTTTGCTTATTTGGGACTAAATCTTTGTCTAAAATTTTATAAGGTGTTGGAGACTGCATCTGTTATGTCACAAGTTGTGGAGAGAGGACTTGGACCCTCCCATTGTATTTGTATTTTTTCATTACTGCTGCCCTCAGCCTCCAGCTTTTGTCTGGGTAGCTAAAGACCCGGCAAAGAGATTCCTGTTTACTGTTCATGTAGCCGTTTATAAAAATGCTTTGGGACGCAAGGTGCTATAGAAATCTAAGAGATCGCTTAGAGGAGAATGTCGTTTTATATTTATATAGGGCCTTGCATACTACCAGTCTCTCAAAGCACTTCACACATCAATGTCAGTTAGAAACTGGCAGTCAGTGACTGTGTAGGCAGGACCCATAGCAGCCAATATGCTCTCAATAATTGCTCACACACAGCCATGGATATCACAAAAGATTTAAAAACCAACCTGAGCTTTATCTAGTCCCAGATCTGAATCCAAATCTTTTTTCTGTCTGAGATCAGTTCAGTATGTTACAGGACTCTCATCCCCTCTGCCTCCTCCCACTGCTTTTCCTTTCCTGATTCCCAGTGTGGCCCGTAGCGCCTTTCCCACACCGTTCCAACCATCATCTGGTTCTATCCCTCTTTGTAACCTGTTCCTGCAGGTGCCGGGTCCCTATGGCACCTCCTTTGGTTGTGTAAAATTCTGTCCAGACCTTGAAATCAGTGGAGTTTGGACAGTGTACATCAGGGCAGAATCTAGCATCTACAAGATGCTACTGCAGGGCCCTGTAATTGTGGCAGATTCTGAATTGGGCCCAGCTGCCCTTATGTTCAAATTTTGTGTGCTTCGGAGAGCAGCAGCTAACTGGTGCATGCTCTATTGCACAACACTGATGGGTGAAGGAAGAGGCCATTTTTGGCTAAGAACACTGAGATAAACCCTGACTCTTGCAAAAACTGTCACGGGACTGGTAATGTCTATTTAGAACAGACAGGACCTGAGGTTTGAAGGCCTTTTTTGAAAGACTCCTGCACAGTAAAATATAGAGAACTCATTTATTTCTGAAGGATACAGGGCTGAGTCTACCCAGTTGAGAGGTGAATCTGTTTTTCCAAAGGGCCTGGGTATTTCAAACCCAAGCCTTAGACTGTTTCTGTGGCCATTAGTCAGATAGGTGCCACTAGTGTAATTATATTCCTGTAGCTATAAAGCAAACCCCAGCTTTAGATCAGATCCTTAAATTTTACTTTTTCTGCTGGGAGATTTTGTGCTGATGCCCCATGCCTCGAGCTTTTGGAGGACTCCCCCCCTCCTCAAGGGGACGTGCATAGACATGGCTCACAGCAAGCACTTTCAACACTGATCTAAACTAGTGTGATTCTGAGGGGCAGCATTGTCAGAACTAACACAAAATGCTCTAGTGTTAGTGCAGGAGTGGTGCTCAGCCTGGGAATGACTGTTATCGTTCTATAGGGCACTCTAAACTGCGGGCTGATAGTGAGCCAAGGCAGTGATTTGCAGCTTATGGGCTGGGAAAACCAACCACATTGTGGTCTGCAGTTCCTAGGACCCTTTCTATGACCCGGGGTAGGGAACGGAGAGGTTGTGACCACAGGAAGTAGGAGTTTAGTTCTGCACCTTCTCTGCAGTGAATATGTTAAATGTGAAACCTTCATCAGCTCAAGCCATAAGGAATGATGAGTGTTGGTCTTGCTACAACCTGGCTTTCTTTTATTATAGACCAGCAGCTGTGAAATGTTGCCCTAAGCTAACCCCTTCTTATTGAGAGGTTGGTGATAGTTTCATTAAATGCATTTCTAAGTCCCTTAAATCTTTTCTTATTCTATCGGTTATTTATTACTGTTACACATAACAGAATGCAGATAACATATCTGACGACTTACAAGGCAGATCTACAGAATATGATCAAAGCAAATAGAGTCCAGCCTTAAAAAGCAGGTTGATACCAAGGCAGTAAAGTGGTGGCACTGGACTCTCAAGCTTGCAGTGCCCACAAACCCAACACAGTCAACTTGCTGTACCCACAAATCCAGCATTCACTTCCCTCCCCTTTGCCCCCAGCCCTTGTTACTTGGTTGTGTGTGTGAACAGAGCAGAACAGTGAATTCGCCGTGATCTCTGAAGCATTCAGATACTCCAGTGACTGATAAGCATTATAAAAACACCTTTTAAAAAAGCAAACACAGATGTAGCACTTCAGAAATCTAAGCAATTTCATCTGGCTGCTTCACTCAGACACAGGCTAGAGCAGAGTCTAGAAAAATGGGCCAATATGTTATACTGATGCGTACCCATAACAGTCAAATTGGACTAGCTGTTGCTGGCTCACTGAAAGTCAGCACTTTGTTCCAGAGGTTGCTATCTGGTACTCCAGAATTTTTGAAATGTACATCTGTAAGCCCTGTGGTTGCCAAGATACCCATCAAAATGCAAACAGGATGGGGAGCATGCCTGAGAAAGACTGACATAATAATTCAAAGAATTGTGAACTACTGCATAGGGTGTTGGCGCTGAAACCTAACAATGATGATTTAAATTGCAACATAGTTAACTACTTCATTGCTGATCAAAGTATATAAGAAAAGAGAGAGACGACTCTGTTATGATGAATTCAGCCTACTCTGAGTAGCTTCTCGTTTTGGTGTTTCAAGTAGACAGAGCTTGGTTGTGGGCAGAACTTGGTACAGGACCACTCCTTTTTTCTGCCCAGTGTGGCCCCCTACGTCTCGTTGATACAAACAGAGTGTAGGGGCATGTGCATTGTGGGCTGTACGTGGAGTCAGAGAAACTGTCCTTGTACCATCAGGCTGCCTCGGTGGATGATGCCGTGCTGAGGAAAAAAGAGCAGAAAGATGTTGAACTGGATAAGAAAATCCTGGCTTTGCGGAAAAAGAATGAAGCTCTCATACGAAGGTACCAGGTAAGTCTGCCCCACTGCCTGCCTGGATTTTATCTTCTTCAGCCCCATGTCAGAGCCATCTCCACTAACACTAACCAATGTGTCTGCTGAATGTTGCTCATTTTAATAAATCCTGGCAGGGATGTGGAACCTAGCTAGATAAGATCCATCACATAGAAAAGTGTTCAGGTTCTGCCCTTGGGTGTGGCTGCTTAATGGCAATTGACTTCAGAAGGAATTATGCATGACCATCCAAGGGCATGAGTTTAGGAAGACAACATTTAGAAATATGTATGAGCTCATTGGATCAGATCCTCAGTTGCCATGAATGAACCTAGCTCCATTGACTGCAGAAGAGCTTTGCCAATGTACAGCAGTTTAAGCTCCGTCTGTTTATTGGAGTTGGGTTTACATTACCAGGCAGACCTTTTCTTCCTCAATCCCCCATCTCTCTCTCTCTTGCCCTTCACCCTCACATCTTTCTTGCCATCTCCTTTTATTTCTTTCCTATCCTTCTCTGCCCCTTTCTGGCTTTACCCTTTCTTATACCATGTCCACCTACATATAACTTGCTTTCTCCATTCACCCCCACTTGGGGTTTCTCTCTGGCTTTCTATTCCCCCTCCTTCTCCCATCTATCTTGGCTTCTCCATTTTTGCCCCCTATCTTTCCTATTGCCCCAATCTCATTTTCTTGTGTATCTAGGAGGTTCTAGACTCTTTTGAACCCTCCACCACCCTCCAAAACAAATCTTTTGCAATCTCCCCTGCCCTTGATCACAGGGGATCCCTTATCCTTTCCATTGCTGCTGGATGGGCCATCAGGCTAACTCCATATTTTGTTGTCTCTCTCCTTGCATTCTTGCTCTCCATTACCATGCCCTGCATTAAATGATCCAAGTATTCATGCAGAGCACTGACACATTAAGTGGAAGTGCCAGGAGGCAAGGTAGGAAAGAGGTGTTGGCTTTGTCAAAGAGCACAACTGGGATGGGGCAGTCTCTGTGTGCTGGTTCCTGTACTGGGATAGATCTTTAAAAATCAGCTCCGTTTGTGGTGCAGTCAGCATCTGCTAAGATTACTGCGGACTGGCTGGGGCCATATGCCAGGCCATATACTAAACATAGGCTTCACTAGCCCGTTGGTTATTTCAGCCCTGGTCACCTAGGGTAGGAGAAAGAACTTCCAGCCACGTCTTATTTTTCTTCTTGGATAAATATCTTGTGTGCTGAGAAAGTCTGAAAAAGGAGTATTGCTCACATGGCAGGAGCCTCCTCTTCTTGGCTAAAGATGTTCTCCCAGCACTAGAGATGGTCAGCAACCAAGGTCCAAATACCTTAGAGCTTGGGAGTATTTCAAATTTAACCTGGACCCAAATTTGGCAAGTAGCCTCTGGTTCAGCAATTGGCTGAACCAAAACCCAAGATTAAATGTTGGGATGTTTGAAATTTGGATCCAGATTTGAATGATTAAGACTGATTAAATGCCATGCCTTTCCTCAGCAGACATCCACACTTTACCTCCTTTCCATATAAAGCCTGCACGGATTCCCCCTTCCTGCAGACTGCAAGGAAAATGGGCATAACAAAAGGTTATAGGAGGGCTTAAATGTCACACGTGGTCGGGGAAAGGAATTGACAGCCCTTTGTCAATCAACTCCCTAACCTCCATCAGTTGGCTTGTGGAATAGGAACCCAGGCCTCAGGTTTCCTCTCTAGGCTCACAGAAAATGCCCCCTCCTATTCGCCATGTGATTCAAGAAACATTCCCACCCTTGGGACCTGGTTCATAGACACAATGCCATTAGTAAAAGTAGTTCCTCCCCTGCACAGCAGGAGTTCACAAACTGGGCATAGTCCTTTCTGCCCCCTTGGCCTTGGAGATAGTGCAACCCATTAAACATAAACAGTTCCCTCTCTCTTCCCCTGGAGCCAGGTCTCAGAGCCTCCTCCAGGCTCCATAAGCAATCCGCTCTCTGCTCGGCTCGTAGCCTCATTCTCTAGTGCAGGGTGCTCTGCAGCTCAGCCCCCTCTCAGTTTTCTAATCCATAAGCCTCTCTGCCTGGCTGCTATGGAGAGCCCTATACTTCCACAGGCCCAGGTCTCTCTCCCAGGCTATCCACCTGGTCCTTGTGGTAAGCCCCCTCCCAGGTCATTGCCCAACTCTGGAACTTTCCTCTCTGCTGTTCCTGCCTGCGGGTACCTCTACACTAGAGCTGGGAGCATGCTTCCCAGCTTGGGTGAACGGACACACACTAGCTGTGCTCAAGCTAGTGAACTAAAAATAACCGTGTAGTCAGGGGTAGCACAGGTGGCAGATTGGGCTAGCTGCCTGAGTACAAAACTGCCTGGACCCTCTCTGTATATACCCTGGCAGGCAGCTAGCCTAAACCGCCCTGCTACACTGCTATTTTTAGTGAGCTAGCTCATCTGTCTACCTGAGCTGGGAAGCATGCTCCCAGCTGCAGTGTAGATGTATCGGGAGCAGGGGTGCTGGAACAATTTTTATAGTGGGGGTGCTGAGAGCCATTGAACCAAACTGTAAACCAGGGGTCTCAAACTCAATTTACCTGAGGGCCATTGCCAGTCCTCAAATCCTCCCAGCGGGCCAATAATGTCACTGAAGAGGGTGTTCAGAAAAGAAAAGGTTTATACTGTAGTTTTTATTTTGAATTTCTTAGACATAATAAAACTGTCCTACAACTTTATACAATTCTTCGCCTGCCAGAGAGATTTTAGTGTTCGCCAGACACCTGGCAACACTTCAGTCCTGTCAGTTTGTTGGTGTGTGGCCTCAGTGACTGAGCAGTTGAAACCTTCAGGATTGCAGCAAGGTGCGCATCAGATAGTTGTGTTCAGTATTTTGACTTGTATATATTCATTGTGGAAAAAAGTGACACTGCCTCCATGACTGACTCTGCCCGTCAACTAGTGATGGTATCTCTGTCCCTCTCCCGCAGCCAGTGGGAGCTGCGGGGGGCGGTGCCTGCAGCAGACATTGCCGGCAGCGTGTCTGCATCCGTCTCTCCTCCACCGGCCACAGGTGGCCTGCGGGAAGTTCTTGGGTCGCAGATGGCCTGCGGGCAGGGACTTTGAGACCCCTGCTGTAAACCATGTATATAATGGAAAACACTTCAAGCCAGGGGATGCGGTAGCATCCCCTGAACTCTTAGTTTCAGCACCTATGATGTGGAGAGGCAGGAAGCCTTGTATCCTATAGATCACATGCTTGTTACTTGTCATATACCCTGGGACTACAGTTCCCAGGTCTAAAGGCCTGGGGCTGATAACAGATGACCAGGGAGCACGTGCACTCAAGGAACAGCACTCTGGTACAGCTTTCTTGGAGAACAAGCTGTGCTGAGAGTGCATTGACAAGAGACACACAGCAAGTTGACTTTCTTTCAAAATGTAGTGTTAGCCCCTGTATTCCCCAGGAGGAATGCAAAATAGGAAAATGGGCCATGACTGTACCTAGCCTGAGGTCCCAGTGAGCACAGAAATCACCTGGCCTTTGCTTCTGTGGTTCATTATGATGGCTCTGGCCCCCTGCTGTTGTACATGCAAAGCTCATGGCCCTTTCCTCTCCCTGCCTGAGTGGGTTTGATTTGTCACAGGCCTTTGGAAGATCTGATGTTGGATGTGGACTTGACTGTTTCAGGAAATAGAAGAGGACAGAAAGCGAGCAGAGCAGGAGGGGATGGCTGTCACTTCCAGGAGACCCAAGCAGGATGGTCTGACTATTACTATCACCAAGGCCCATAATGTAAGTCTTGCTTCCCTTTTAGTACAAGTGAACTTCTCACTAAAGAATCCCTTCCTTATGAACTCAGAGCTACTATCTCTGGAGTAGGCAGCATGTACAACAGGCATTCAGAGTATCAGGAATCAGAACCTAACCACTCCCCAAAAGGCTTAAGTGTTCCGAATAGATTCATGCACAGATCTACATTAGCCTGCATACATAAACCTGTTCCCACAGATGCAAGCATGTACACAAATACAAGCAAGCAGATATGTGTACCTGTACATATGCACATTCACATGTATATGAACTCCCAGACATTAATGCAAACATAGTCACGGACATATATCCAAAATAAACATGCTTTATCTCTGCTGTAGGGTGAAAATCAGGAGTTCCAAATGTGCGTCAAGGTGTGGATTTACCTGCAGAACACACAAGAAGAAAATATCATAGGTCAGGGCATTCTTCCTCCTTCCCTTAAACAAGGGTCAGCCTTAAGAACAAGCAAATAAAGTGGCCCTTAAGGATTCCCATGCATGGTTTCTGATAGGGTTTCCCATGCAAACTCTGCAACTCATGGGCTGTCTCAGTCTTTTTTTATATCTCTGGGTCTAGAGGGGGATTAAACAAATCACCAAAAGACAGTCCTCCCATTCACTAGCAGCAGGATTAGAGAGGAGGCAATTCATGGCCTGAGTCACCCCTCCCAGCACTTTAGGCCCAACACATCACAAGCATGCAGCCCTGTGTTAAAGTGAACGCAATGACAGCAGAGCTCATGGAGTAAATAGCCCAAACATACCCTTGTCTCTTTTCTCTGATGTTGGATTGTTCACACAGTTACTTTATTAGGTTCGTTTGTGGACTGCCTTCCCCTCTTCCCAGCAACCCACTGGCCCTTGCTTTACTGTAGGCTTGCACTGTTGCACCATTTTTTCCCTTTCATACAGGAGATGAAAGATGTTATTAACCAGAAAGTGAACATTTTGTGGACTAGACTGTCCAACCCTTATAATGGTGAGCACTTACTCACACCAGCAGTCTGCTGGTGTCAACAATATGTGATCAGCACCAGGAGTTAGGGTTGCACAATCTAGCCGTAAGCGTTAACAAGAAAGTGACAACATCTGTTTCCTAAATCTTTGACATTTTAGTCTCAAATGTCAGATTTGTAAGTGCAACGGGTTTTCCAGACCCACTTAGATTTGTGGGTTTCACTTCTAATCAAAGTGCCTGTTGTTTCAGTCTTTGGAAGAATGTTATGGTATTGTCATGGGAGCAAAAAGCATCTCATGGAGCAAGTCCTAACATTTCCACAGCTGCCCTCTCCCAGCTGTTGAGGCAGAGCTGTTCCTAAAATGGAAACACACTGGTAACCCCAAAAGGACCTGTTTTCTAACCAGACCAATTGGCTTTTCAGGAGAAAAGGGTGGTGAGTGAGAAATGGGGAAGCACCTGCCCCACCAGCCCAGGGTTTGGAGTCGGCAGTGAGGAGGAAGATGAGGAGGAAGCAGATCATATGTTTACATTCAGGATGGGGAAGAGGATGCAGCTAGCTGTTACTATGGACAACAAAGCCAAGGTGAGTCTTTAAAATGATGCATCACTCGAGACTTAACACATTGCTTTCTTCGAGCTGTAAGGGGTCCCAGTTCTCATTCTCTAAGCTTGGAGACTTGTTCAATGTTTTCCTGTTCCTTACTGCGCTGATGCTTGCAATTACTTCCTTGATGTTTGTATTGCTGTCAAGTCCAGGATTAATACAAAAAGGACTCCCTATTTAAATACACTCCTGTGATCTGTGCGTACACGGTGATACTCTGGATTCCTCCTGCCAAAGGCATCCCATTTCCAAGCCTAGTAAAGCTGACAGTAATTTCTGTACCTTTCCCCATTTTACACTTGTGGCTTACTCTCAGAGATGAGATACCTTCAGTAGTCACTTAAAGAAAAGGAGTACTTGTGGCACTTTAGAGACTAAAGTCTTATGCTCAAATAAATTTGTTAGTCTCTAAGGTGCCGCAAGTATTCCTTTTCTTTTTGCGAATACAGACTAACACGGCTGCTACTCTGAAATCTGTCATCAGTAGTCAGTTACAGCTACGAGTTAAACTGGACTTGAAAAACATTCAGATACTAACTTGAAGCACAGGTTGGTGCCTTAAAGAGGGAAGCTTTTAAAGTGTGTCAGACTTAGACTTTTGCTTCTAGGTCACTGGCTTGAACTAGAAATGGACCTGAACCTCACACTTTAGGGAAGTTCCAATTTGAATGTGGATCTGAAATTCACAGCTTGGGCTCATTTCTAGTTAGAATCCAACCCAGGTGGGTGGAACCAGAAATTTTTGCATCTGATGACTGGGTTTTGGGCTATATATATTTTGTTTATAAAATGCACTCATTGCATCCTCTAGACATACATTCAAACCATAACAACAACAGCTGGCAATCTCAATCCAGTTCCCAAAGGACAGATGTCCACATCACTAATCACCATCACAGCTGGCACCCTTGCTAGCAATCTCTGCAGATTGACCGGGCATGGAGACTGATCATTTGTTTCAATTTTAGGTATGGTCCCTCCAAATCATGGTTGAGACACATGAGGAGGGTTGTTACACCTTCACAGCCCTTTCTGTGCCTATGGCTGTCAATTCAACACTTTATCTCAGCACTAAAATATAACTAAAAGCAAGAGAAACAATTTACATTAAATTTGAATCACATTCACCATTAATGTGTTTTTCACAGTCTTCCTACCTTTGCTAATTATTGAAGATATTTGTGTTTTTAAAAGAATTGGCCCCTTCCCAATCCACCTTCTCTTGTTATTTGATCCTGCAGTGAATGCTTATTCTATGTTTCAGGTTGCCACCAACCCAGGCACTATGGGTTTTCCTTTCCATGTCTGATTAACAGGCAGAAGTCACCAATCCTGAACTTTCTGTGCCCTCAGGAGGTCCTCCAGCTGCCTCCAGCTGCATAGAGTCAGTCCCTTTCCTCTGCCTCTGAACCGATCGGTCACAGCAGTGCCCCTTCTGCTGAGAAGAGTCAAAACCAGAGTTGCTAAATTCAATACATTTGCTATGGAAATGAAAAAGAAACACTGTAAGTAAAATGAGGACACCAGTCCACCAGCTGTGATGAAACTATACTGTGCTCTCCAGGCAGATAGTTATAGCCAATAGATGAAAGTGGTAACACTTCTCATTCACTGTTCCCTCTAATTTTTAACAGGCCGTGTGTGCAAAAAATTTCTTCTGTGCCGCTGCTGAAGCAAAAAAAAAAAAGCCAGCGTGCCAAAGCCGGAGTGCGTGCGGTGTTTCGCCGTGTGCGCAGAGTTTAAGATCTGTGTGCACGTGCACAGCTTAGAGGGAACAGTGTACCAGACCCTTATTCAGTTCCACAAAGTTCTAAACATAAAGAGAAAAGTAGATGCCTGGATGTCCATTGCATACCAAGCACTTGAAAGTGTGACGGTCACCCAATGTCAAAGTTGACAAAGTGGGACCCTCATCTTTTCCACAACTTTCTCCATATTACAGCATTGCTATTGTGACATTAGAGTTAAGGTTGAGATGGGGTGTCTCTGCAAACCCCCGATCATCAATCACGCATAACCATGGCAAACTCAGATCATTAATCATTTGGGTGTACTACTGACCACAAAGGCAGTAAATGGCTTTTCTTCAGACAAAAATGAACTAAACCTCAGTGAAGGGCTATAGATATACAATCACAGCGAAAGGGATCAACTGATGGGCTGGTCATATCCTACATGCCACTGATTCCTTGGGACAATAACCACACACGATCCGTCTATGGACTGACATTGGACTCACAAAAAAATACTCTTGGCCAGAAATGTCTTCCTCCAATGAATGCTGAGTTCATTTTATCATGGTGGCTGAAAGAGGAGACCAATGAAGTAGGCACAATGCTTTGGGACTCTGGAAGGGTAAGCCTGACGGCAGATGCCAAACCTTCAGGGTGATGAGACTTTAGAGGAAATTTTTACACCCTACCTGGGAGTAAATGATATTATTGTGAGAGAAGGGATCCTGTTTCTGGGCAGAAATCCCTATGTCCTTACTCAGATTGTACAAGTTTCTTGCTTAAGCAAGCTCGTATGGAAGTAAAACATTAAAGTGGCTACAGTTGTCACTGAAATCAGTGGGAGTCTGCCTGAGCAAAGACTGAATAAAAACAGAGCAAGGACCTCAGGTTCTGGCCCTTTATTCTGGAATTAACTGGTTTATTCTGGTAGCTCTCAAAACAAAACAAAACTAGGTGTTCATAGGATGATATAGATGGACAATACAGCTGCTCTAGAATACCATCTATATCAGGGATCAAGATGCTTTCCAGGAATGAAGGAGATGCTAAGTCTAGTCATGTGGGCAGCAAGAATGCTATACTGGTGTTTTGTGTCCCAGGGATACATATTGTTAAAGATGGTAAGTTAAGCAGAACTAGAATTCTTCTTGGGAATAAGCAGATGGAGATTTCCATTCATCTGCTTGTTTGTATCAGTAGCCAACTTCCAGAGCAGTAAATTCATAACAGATGGACATTTCAAATAGCCTAAGCATTCCTGACAAACTCTCCTTTGTGTAAAGAACTAAAACTGGTAACAAAAATATGATGCTGGGCCATCCTGGTGGCTCCCAACTGGCCCAGAAGAGCAGGGTATACAGAACTAATTGGCTAACCCCAGATGCAGGGCTCTGAAATGCCCTCTTCGTCCCCAACAGGACCAGCTCTAGGCACCAGCAAAGCAAGCACATGCTTGGGGCGGCACAATGCCAGGGGCGGCGTTCCGGTCACCCTTTTTTTGTTTTGTTTTGTTTTGTTTGGGCAGTTGCGCTTGGAACTTGGGGCGGCAGATTTTTTGCTTGGGGTGGCAAAAAACCTAGAGACGGCCCTGGTCCCCAAATGCTGTCTCTGAGACATCCACCGTGAAAAGTATTATGTCTACAAGCTTGATCAGAGACTGTTAGAAAAGGCAGAAGTCATCCAAAAAGTTACCTCTTCACTTCTAAACACTTGTGAAGTCTGTGTCTCCATGTGCAAAGATAAAAAGAATCCCAGCTGCATCTTCTGCTCTGTCAGAAGTTATTTGCCAAGAAGGGCTTGATAAAGATCTGGCAGTTAGTATTGTAAGGATACAAGCCTCGATGCTCAGTTACGTGAGGGTCTGATATACCCTGTGGGTCTGATCCTGTTCTAATTGAAGTCAGTGATTTTGCCATTGACTTCAGTGGGAGCAAGAGTAAACCCCCTGAAGGGACTCACTAAATAATAACTTGAATTGAGTTCTTAAAAAGCTGCCTTTTCACCTTTAAAAGCTTTAGAACAGAGAGGTATGTTTTTCCAGTGAAGATGGGCACTTAATGCACTCAGAATGTGAATGTCATTGTATTGATTATTAATAATAATGAAACATTTATTAGACAACTAGCACATAAGGCCTGACTCACCAGTGACTGACACAGCCTTTACATTAGGACTCTTCCATGCTGGCAGAGTCAAAGCTGCACTAATGGACCCCAAGAAGTGCCCCGAGCATATGAGGAGTCCCAGGATGGCATGGAATTGGCAAAGCTGACCCTGTGCGAGGCTCCTGCTGAGACCTTGTAGTGTAGGGGCATGCCAGAACAAAGGAGCCACGGCCAGGCTACACCTCAGCTATTACTGGCTGAGGGAGTGGCCCACCAGGGCTATGGGCAGCCAAGTGCAAGTTAGGGCAGCCCCTCTGGCTGTTCCAGCCTGTGCCAGACAACTCAGCATGGTGGAGGCACACAGGTGACAAAGTTTTGCCTCATTGGGACTTCCTGGTGCCTGGCCCCAAGCTCAGGTACAGGGATGAATTTGGCTCATAGTATCTGGGTGCATTTACATGACTTAGCTTAAAACCAAAAACATTTTCCAAGTATATGAAGCTAATACCCCACAACTCCCACTATGCAGAGATGAAGAAAACCTTGCGGGTAGCCTAAATGCACATAGAGTCACTTCTCCTTTATGAGGTGGTTTGGAAAAGCTCTCCTGGTTTTGTGCCTCTGGTGCCCTTTGAATTCCATCTCTCCCAGTTTTGTTTGCCCTTCTCCACAAAGGAGATGGGGCTGCATTGTAGAGCCATTAAATGTTACCCTAAAGGAACCAAATCATTTAGGAAATAAGATTGCTTTCAAAATTATTTTTCAGATGCATTGGAAGGGATTCAGGCCCCTCATTTCATTCTTTCCAAATAGATTGACAGTTGCATTAAATATGTTTCTCCCCTTCAAATGAAATCACATTCCACTACAACCAAAGCCCCTCATGAGATGAAAAAAAGAGATGCTTCTGGTCTTGGACTATGCAGTATCTATATCTAAATCTCTACATCCAGGATTTACTGAACATTACAAATGAAATGTTTAATCCTCCATTGATGCCTCTTTTGGCTACATACTTCCGCCTGTGGTCTTAGATGTGGATTAATAACATTTTCTTTGTATATGGCTCTCCCACATAGGCTCTAACCCTTGGAGCCCAGAACATGACCTACAGCATAAAATCCAAGTTTTCATCCCGGTCTCCCACATGTTAATGTAAAGCAGTGACCGTTAGCCTGGATTGGTGCCAGAGGAAAATCAGTTTGTTTTATGTATTTCAATGCTGTCACTGCAGAACCCTCATTTAGTTACATTCAGTGTAATTATTAAAATGGGAATTGGAGGAGCATGTGTGTAAGTGAGGGAGCACGTGTAGTGGAGGAGGGGAAAGCAATTGTGTAGAATCTTGGGCTAAGTTGTATATTATTTCAGATCAGCTGTTGACTTATCTACTTCAGAGTTCCAATAAATAACAGGACAGCAGAAGGCCTGAGAAGTTGCTAGGTGGCAATTAGGCTCCACTGCCCAGGAATCAAATGTGGACTGGAAAACCCTATTGTGTCTTGGACAGTGGCACTGAAATATAAACCAGTTATTAAATTAAATCACTTTATTAAATCACCTTCCTTCCCATGGCAAATGCCAGGGTCCTTGCAAGGGAGAATATTTTCATTCAAACATAAATATCTAAAGTAACTATAAAGAGAGATTTCAGAGTAGCAGCCGTGTTAGTCTGTATCCGCAAAAAGAAAAGGAGTACTTGTGGCACCTTAGAGACGAACAAATTTATCTGAGCATAAGATTTCGTGAGTGAGCTGTAGCTCATGAAATCTTATGCTCAGATAAAACTGTTCATCTCTAAGGTGCCACAAGTACGCCTTTTCTTTTTATAAAGAGAGAGCACAAGGAAAGACTGACTGAGCAAAGTACGTAAATTATACAATGCTCAGTTCTGTTTGTGTTTCTCCAAGCTTACTTCATTATGAAACTTCCTCCTAAACGGGCAGTTTTTAACCTCGGATTTTTGTTGACATATCACAATACACAGGTTGCAGTGTAGTGTGTACATCACAAGTTACACTATAGCAGTTAGAAAAGGAGGACTTGTGGCACCTTATAGACTAACCAATTTATTTGAGCATAAGCTTTCGTGAGCTACAGCTCACTTCATTGGATGCATACTGTGGAAACTGCAGAAGACATATACACAGAGACCATGAAACAATACCTCCTCCCACCCCACTCTCCTGCTGGTAATAGCTTATCTAAAGTGATCACTCTCCTTACAATGTGTATGATAATCAAGTTGGGCCATTTCCAGCACAAATCCAGGTTTTCTCACCCTCCGCCCCGCCCTCCCCCCCACACACACACAAACTCACTCTCCTGCTGGTAATAGCCTATCCAAAGTGACCACTCTCTTTACAATGTGTATGATAATCAAGGTGGGCCATTTCCAGCACAAAACCAGGTTTTCTCACACACCCCCCTTTTTTCCAAAAACCACACACACAAACTCACTCTCCTGCTGGTAATAGCTTATCCAAAGTGACCACTCTCCCTACAATGTGCATGATAATCAAGGTGGGCCAGTTAATCAGTATAAATGATGCGACTGCAGCTTCTCTGACTACATCTAAACATCTAAAGTTAGAGCCTCTAATCACATGTTGTCAAGTATCAGAAGGGTAGCCATGTTAGACTGGATCTGTGAAAACGGCAAAGAGTCCTGTGGCACCTTATAGACTAACAGATGTATTGGAGCATAAGCTTTCGTGGGTGAATACCCACTTCATCGGATGCATAGAATGGAACATACGGAAAAGGTGGAAGTTGCCATACAAACTGTAAGAGGCTAATTAATTAAGATGAGCTATTATCAGCAGGAGAAAAAAACTTTTGTAGTGATAATCAAGATGGCCCATTTAGACAGTTGACAAGAAGGTGTGAGGACACTTAACATGTTGTCAGTTTTAGCCACAGGGAAAGATGTGAAGCCAAAAAAGGGCAGATAGGGCCAGTAGAAGAACTCTGCAAAGGCATAATTGGCATTTATTATTGGTTCATAATTCCAGTTGGAGCTTCAGCTGCCTTTCTTCTTGCTGTGACAGCCTCTTCACTGTAAAAACATGAGGAGTCCTTGTGGCACTCATTGTTTTTGCGGATACAGACTAAGACGGCTGCCACTCTGAAACCTCTTCACTGTGAGAGTCCATGCAGGGTCAGCTGTGGGTGAGATTCCCATTGAAGTCAATGAGAACTCTGCACATGGAGGGCTTGCAGGTATGAGGCCTTTGACCACAGACATTCAAGAGTATCAGATATGGCCAAGGAGATAATACCCGAATTCATGCTCATTTGTTTAGTGATTTGTCACTGCAAATGCTAAATTTACAACAACACTTGATTCACCACCCATTGAAGTCAACAGGTGCCCTTCCATTGACTTCAACGGGCTTTGGATCAGGCCCTGTATCAACAACATTTGTGAATAAGTGAAAGTATTGGTGGCTAACTCCTGAGAGGCTCAAAGCAGTTGAAACACAGCAGACCCCAACTGGCTCTCCACAGCCTGCAGAGATTTTCTGAGCGAGCTGCATCTCTGCAGGGGCAATGCTATATTTAAGCAGGAAAAGACAACTGGGGGTATGTCATGCCAGAGTGCATATCATGGCCTGGGTGTATTGTTCAGCCAGAGACTGAGAGCAGAAACCCCTGGGAAGTGTCAGTATGCCCCACTGGGCACTCTCTTATTGTGATTAAAGGACGCCTCTAGACACTCAAGATTAGAAACAAGAGACTAATGAAGTAACCGATATTATTATGCCAGCAAAAGGAATTAAAGAAAACACATGAACATTAAATCAAGTGGCTGGAATGAGGATATTGTGAATTAGTTTGCTGGAAAGGATGCTGGGAGGGAAAAATTTCCATAAAATCCAGTCAATTTTCTGTAATCTCCACATCTGACTTTTTTTCAAACTAGTCATAATCCTACTAAGTAGATCTGTCTCCTGTATTCTTCCTTAATAAAAGCATCACTACCCCCCCACCCCAGATAATCTGTGCTGTGCCTAATTGCCTCACTTTTGCTCTATACCCTCCTAACAGTACATTTAATTCTAATGAGAAATTGTCTAGATGTGCTGTATCTGCTGCAAATCCAGGGAGACTGAAGTGTTCTCCTACTGGCTTTTGTATGTTACCATTCCTGATGTCTGTAACAAACCCTGCTGCCTACTCTGCCCCCATATGTACTCTAGCGACACCATCAGAGGACCCAACAACATCAGCCACACCATCAGGGGCTCATTCACCTGCACGTCTACTAATGTGATATGCCATCCTGTGCCAGCAATGCCCCTCTGCCATGTACATTGGCAAAACTGAACAGTCTCTACGCAAAAGAATAAATGGACACAAATCAGACATCAGGAACGTTAACATACAAAAGCCAGTAGGAGAACACTTCAATCTCCCTGGACATTCAATAACAGATTTTAAAGTAGCCATTCTTAAACAAAAAACCTTCAAAAACAGACTTCAGAGAGAAATTGCAGAGCTACAATTCATTTGCAAACTTAACACCATTAATTTGGGCTTGAATAGGGACTGGGAGTGGCTGGCTCACTACAAAAGCAATTTTCCCTCTTTGGGTATTGACAGCTCCTCATCAATTATTGGGAGAGGACCACATCCACCCTGATTGAATTGGCCTTGTCAACACTGGTTCTCCACTTGTAAGGTAACTCCCTTCTCTTCATGTGCCAATATATTTATGCCTGTATCTGTAATTTTCACTCCATGCATCTGAACTGGGTTTTTTTACCCACGAAAGCCTATGCCCAAATAAATCTGTTAGTCTTTAAGGTGCTACTGGACTCCTCGTTGTTTAAGTGAGAGAAGAATCAGTCCCACTGACTATAAACAGGAAAGCTCATGTCACTCTACAAATGTAGACTCTAATTGCACTCTACAATTTGAGTAAAATTGAGAAAGTAAACACGTAAATGGTGAAAAGTAAGCCAGATTTCAAAGATTTGTTTAGTTATAAAATCCAAAGTATTATAAGTATATATCACATTATAAGAACATGAATAGAGGAGAGTAGAAAAAAGGAACTAAAAATAAATACATGTTTTTACCTTGATAGTATCCCTTTAAATCATTCAGTTGGGTACAATTCATAACATCCCATTCACACATCCTGTATTTTGACTGCCAGTTGTGTGTGTTCATGGAGGGTTATTGATATTACTCATGACATGATTCAATAAATGAGAACTGGGGTGTTAATCAAAGCCAGAATCTAAAAACCCCTTAACTTTGTAGATGTTTGAATGGTTGACTCTAAAAAAGATTTGGGGTCATGGTGAATAATCAGCGGAACATGAGTTCCCAGTGCAATGCTGTGTCCAAAAGGGTTAATTAAATTCTTGGATGTGTAAACAGAGGAAATCTCAAATTGGATTAGAGAGGTTATTTTACCTCTATACTGTGGTGCAGCCACTGCCAGAATACTGTGCCCAGTTCTGGTGTCCACAATCCAAGAAGGATGCTGATAAATTGGAGTTCAGAGAAGAGCCATGAGAACGATGAAAACAGTCAGACTCAAGGAGCTCCATCTATTTGGTTTAACAAAGAGACAGTTAAAGGGAGGCTTGATCACAGTCTATAAGTACCTACATGGGGAACAAATATTTGATAATGGGCTCTCAGTCTAGCAGAGAAAGGTATAACACAATCCAATGGCTGGAAGTTGAAGCTAGACAAATTCAGAATGGAAATAAGGCATAAGTTTTTACAGTGATAGTAATTAACCACTGGAACAAATTACCATGGGTTGTGGTGGATTCTCCATCACTGACAATTTTAAAATCAAGATTGGATGTTTTTCTAAAAGCTTTGCTGTAGGAATTATTTTGAGGGAAGTTATCTGGTCTGTGCTATACAGGAGGTCAGACTAGATGATCACAATGGTCCCTTCTGGCCTTGAAATCTATGAATCTGGATCCTGATCTGCACTACCTGGCTGGTCACTACTGTAAAAAACCCATGTGCTGTAGACAACTGGCAAAATTATTAATCGCACGCACAGTGCTGGGCCTAGACCCCTGTTCCTTCTGCTTCAAACACACAGGCTTCTTGCCCTTTAACTAAAGAAGAATGTCTTTACTTTCCAATTGTAATAGCTGTAGTCAGCTGACTCTTAACCTGGGTTCAGTTGTAGTCTCTTTGAATCTGTTACCCTTGGGTCCCCTACATACACCCACTGCTGGGCAATCTGACTGTTTCCAGCAGGAGTTCAGCTCACTCTCAGGGTCCTTTCTGACTCTTGAGTCTAGTTATGTTCACTTGCCTCTTGTCCCTGGCAGCACTCCCCAGGTCACACCACAGTTCACTGGATGCAAAGACCCCTCCAGCATCCTTTATCCATATCAGGCTCATGGTGCCAGTCTGCCCCAAACAAGGAGGGGGAGAAGGATGGGCTAGCAACTGCCTCAGACTGAGTGCCCCTTGCTAGCATAGCTCGCTAGCAGTCCCTGGCAGCCTCTCTGCTCCTAGGAAGGAAACAAACCCAACCCTCTAGTTTGTGTGGCCAGTCTTACCTTTTTAAACTCCACTGCTCCAGGCGGAGCACGTTCTGCAGGTGCACCTAACTGGCACTGCTGGAGTGCAGGAATGCTCGTTAACTTATCAGTACGATGCCCATGTCATCTCAAGCTCATGACAAGAGTTAAAATGTCAACACTGTCAACTATTTCACTATTTGATCAAATCATTCAAGAAAGGAGAGGGACAATTATGAAGATCACAGAGTCTCAGGTGACAAGGACATGGTTTGTGCATGGGCTTAGGGGAGTATCACTACTCCAGTTCCCCCATTTTAACCCTTGGATTTTATGGAGGCAAATATCTTAGTAAGAGTAAAAAGAGAATACAAAGAGCAACACCTGACTATAATTCACTATAAAATAAAAATGATAAAGGCTGTCAATCAATACTCAAGTTTTGGAGAAATGAAGACAAGAAGAAATGTTCCTCATTGGATAGTTGTACACAATAAGCCAAGTGGATTTATGTGAACTTTACATTTTCCTCTGAAGTTCCCAGTATTTGCCACTTTCAGAGCTTAGAGGCTGGACTGGACTGGATGGACCATTGATCTATTCTGTTATGCCAATTCCTAAATTCACCACCAGCCCCTCTGTGTTTATCATCATAGTGAGAGGCTGGTACAAGGAGGGGGATGCTTCTAAATTTTGTGTCACTATATGTGTATGTTGCACTTGCTCTGTTGTTTCCAGGGGAAGCGGATTGTCAGTGAGAAACGGAGTTCAGATGGCCTCCTGAGCCAAGGTGGGGACCCAGACCTGAGTGAGGAAGAGGTGGACCACCTGGTAGCTTTCCGTAGAGGGAGACGGATGCAGATCGCCATCACCATGGACAACAAGGAAAAAGTGAGTGCATTCCAAGAGTCTGTGTCATAAGGACCGGTACTCCACCAATTGCTATTGGGCTGGAGGAGCAGAGGGGGAAAGGTTCTGGCAGCCGGTCAGTTGGAGATAGTGTTTTTTAGTAGGTTTCAAAGTAGCAGCCATGTTAGTCTGTATTCACAAAAAGAAAAGGAGTACTTGTGGCATCTTAGAGACTAACCAATTTATTTGAGCATAAGCTTTCGTGAGCTACAGCTCACTTCATCGGATGCATAAAAGTGGAAAATGCAGTGAGGATGTTTTTATACACACAGATCATGAAAAAATGGGTGTTTATCACTTCAAAAGGTTTTCTCTCCCCCCACCCCACTCTCCTGCTGGTAATAGCTTATCTAAAGTGATCGCTCTTCTTACAATGTGTATGATAATCAAGGTGGGCCATTTCCAGCACAAATCCAGGGTTTAACAAGAACGTCTGAGGAACGGGGCGGGGGGAGGGGGGGAGATAGGTTACCTTGCATAATGACTTAGCCACTCCCAGTCTCTATTCAAGCCTAAATTAATTGTATCCAATTTGCAAATGAATTCCAATTCAGCAGTCTCTCGCTGGAGTCTGGATTTGAAGTTTTTCTGTTGTAATATTGCAACTTTCATGTCTGTAATCGCGTGACCAGAGAGATTGAAGTGTTCTCCGACTGGTTTATGAACGTTATAATTCTTGACATCTGATTTGTGTCCATTTATTCTTTTACGTAGAGACTGTCCAGTTTAACCAATGTACATGGCGGAGGGGCATTGCTTGCACATGATGGCATATATCACATTGGTAGATGTGCAGGTGAACGAGCCTCTGATAGTGTGGCTGATGTTATTAGGCCCTGTGATGGTGTCCCCTGAATAGATATGTGGGCACAGTTGGCAACGGGCTTTGTTGCAAGGATAGGTTCCTGGGTTAGTGGTTCTGTTGTTTGGTATGTAGTTGCTGGTGAGTATTTGCTTCAGGTTGGGGGGCTGTCTGTAAGCAAGGGCTGGCCTGTCTCCCAAGATTTGTGAGAATGATGGGTCGTCCTTCAGGATAGGTTATAGATCCTTGATAATGCGTTGGAGAGGTTTTAGTTGGGGGCTGAAGGTGACGGCTAGTGGCGTTCTGTTATTTTCTTTGTTAGGCCTGTCCTGTAGTAGGTGACTCCTGGGTACTCTTCTGGCTCTGTCAATCTGTTTCTTCACTTCAGCAGGTGGGTATTGTAGTTGTAAGAATGCTTGATAGAGATCTTGTAGGTGTTTGTCTCTGTCTGAGGGGTTGGAGCAAATGCGGTTGTATCGCAGAGCTTGGCTGTAGACAATGGACCGTGTGATGTAGTCTGGGTGAAAGCTGGAGGCATGTAGGTAGGAATAGCGGTCAGTAGATTTCCGGTATAGGGTGGTGTTTATGTGACCATCACTTATTAGCACTGTAGTGTCCAGGAAGTGGATCTCTTGTGTGGACTGGTCCAGGCTGAGGTTGATGGTGGGATGGAAATTGTTGAAATCATGGTGGAATTCCTCAAGGGCTTCTTTTCCATGGGTCCAGATGATGAAGATGTCATCAATATAGCGCAAGCAGAGTAGGGCTATTAGGGGACGAGAGCTGGGGAAGCGTTCTAAGTCAGCCATAAAAATGTTGGTATACTGTGGGGCCATGTGGGTACCCATAGCAGTGCCGCTGATTTGAAGGTATACATTGTCTCCAAATGTGAAATAGTTATGGGTGAGGACAAAGTCACAAAGTTCAGCCACCAGGTTTGCCGTGACATTATCGGGGATAGTGTTCCTGACAGCTTGTAGTCCATCTTTGTGTGGAATGTTGGTGTAGAGGGCTTCTCCATCCATAGTGGCCAGGATGGTATCTTCAGGAAGATCACCAATGGATTGTAGTTTCCTTAGGAAGTCAGTGGTGTTTTTTAGTAGCATGGGAGTTACCAGGGCTAAAGATGTGTGGCTATCCTAGCTCACAAGGAGACAAGGCCATAGGCCTTGATCCACGTTCCCTTATCTGTGATCCTAGCTCTAGCTATCTCCAGACTGGTTCAGTTCTGACTTCAGCAGATTCTTCAACATGCTCCCCAAAGGAATCTCATATGATGCTTCTTTGAGGGGAACAAGGGAAAGGGAAGGCATTGCCATGTACTTGCCTTGCATTTAAGGAGGAAAGAATGCAAAAGTTACCATCATTTAGGCCTCATGGACACCTAAAGCCAGCTTTCCACCCAGGGCCAAGGAGCAGAATATAGTCAAAGAGCCCTATCCCAGACAAACAGTCAGTACAACTTAAAAGTTAATTGGGGTAGGCAATATCCATGTCCAAAACAAACTGATGTCACCCATGGGGCAGCCCATTTGACAATTTTGTTGAACTTTTTAGATTTTGGAAACACGGACCAAATATTCTATTGCAAACTCCTTCCTCGCAAAAATGATGTATTTCAATACAAGAGAATCCACAGCCAAGCAAGAGTGTGCCTCTGACACCCTGTGCTCAGGATCATGAAAGATAACAAGAGAAAACATAAAGCTATATACACAAAACAAGGTTGTACATAAAGATCAAAGGACTAATGCAATTTCCCTCAGTGGGACTGCAGCCAAAGTGTGCTGCTAATTGCCTCAGTTATTTTCCTGCTTTTTCTCCTCCCCACTGAGAGTTTGACTAGAGATACAGGACCCTACTATCTGTTTCTCTCTGGTTGCTTTACACTGAGCGTCATAAAGAAGCAGATAAGTCAGCAGATTGAGCTACCATTGAATACTCAGCAGCGCAGGGGGTTTCCATGGTAGCACAGACCTAGTGTAATAGTTCTACAACACAGCCACTGCCGAAGGGGAATTGTCAGGGCATGTTTGGGGGATAGGGGATGTAGTCTGTGCACCGGTGTGCTGTGGCTATTCTTGCCTGCTCAAACAGCCCTTGGAGTCATTGAAAACCCAATGTATATATTAGGGCAGCCTTGAGGTTGCTCTGTCTTGTGGCATGGGATTGATAAAAGCTATCTTTCCTCTCCCCCCATTCCTGCCCGAATCGTATCTCCTGCAGATCTAATAATCAGAGCCCTAAAGTGTGAGAAAAGGGAACTGCATTCACAACACCCTATCTCCTCCCCATTCAGTGCCCTACGTGCAAGCTATACTTTGCCATAGTTAAAGCTAAACAGAGGACACTTAGAAAATTAATAGGAAATGTTTTGGGGCATGCTCATTAGGGATCATTGCTGCTTTGTAAAGGGAGCTTGCCTATCAAATTCGCCTCCTCCAAAATGTAAATATATGCTGCAACTCAGTTTTCAGGAAGACTCAGTAGGAAGTCCATAACAGTCCAAAAGGCTTGGCTTTCCCTCCCCTCAAATAACTTTCTGATCACACTGTTCTACCACACTTTAAAGACAATGTTCCCAATTAACTTAGCTAACTGGGTATCCCAGGGAGAGGAGCCAACATTTCCCTGTCACTGCCTCCTATTACGCATTTGCAAATGGCCACAGTGTACTCATTGGACTTTGTCAAAATTTAATCCAGATAACCCCCAATTAATGCTTCTCTGCAAACCCTCAGGCTGTGCTGTCCTCCTCCGATACCAATGTTCATGTTTGGATTTTGAAATTGAAGCAAGTGGTCTGGGTAGGGAAGGAGAGAGAACTTTCATTCCTGCATTCTGGAGGACACGTGCGCGCGAAGGAGTGGCCATGAGAAATGACAAAGTGGGTGCCATTATCCACTCTGAGAAGAATTCCACAAAGTCATTTGGTCGCATTCACAGCTTCGCTGTGCAGCAGCAAAGTGTCAAATGCATAGGATGGGTGCAGAAAAACCAAACTGGAGCTTAAAATAAAAGAGTCTAAATACTGCACCCTAGTGTACAGAAGCAAGAAGTAGATCACTAAGCAGCGTTTAAGGGTCCGAAGGCAATGAAAAGAAAGAATTAAGACTGTTGTATGATTTCACCGTCTCCTTATTGGTGGGTTAGGGCAGCCAGGCTGAGTCCTGGACTAATGACACTGGTATGAGCTCACTTTAACAACAGAGCCACCTCTATTTATTATTGGCAGAGAGTACAGAGGCAGCTACTTCCTGAGACAGACATCCTGCCCCTGTACAAAGAGCCATGCTCTTTAGGAGATGTCCATGGATGTGCTAAAAAACACCTCAGCCAGCAAGCAAACAAGGAGCTACCATTCTGACCCTCAGAGAAGGCAGAGTGAAACTGAGAAAACGAAGGTCCTAACAGAAACCACTGGACACTAGATTCTCAACCCCCTTGTGCTCATTTTAGTTAAGTAGGTTTTTTAAAATGTTTTTTGTAGATTGCCTAGTTTTTTAAATCAGCCATAATCTAAAAAAGGTGATTGAGCTGATCTCTGAAACCCTAATTTCCAATACTTATTCGTTATACCTCAATCTTCTACATTCCAATCAGCCTCATGAGATTCGCCCACCTATTGGGAAATACGACGCTGTCTCCCCTACCTTGTTAATTATTGTTATTTGATTTGTAACATGGTAGCACCTGGAGGCCAAGCCCCAATGTGCTGGGTGCTATCCTGACATATCACAAAGAGATGGTTCCTGTCGCAGAGAGCTTAGAATCTAAGGCTATGTGTGTACTGCAGCATGGTGTGTAGACTATGGGCGTGTGACTTGCAGCACGCACCAAAGTGTTGTGCTGCAACTGCCCTGTATGGATGCCGCTAGTATGAACTAAAAGGTACCTAGTTTGCATTAATGTAGTCCTCTTCAAACAAGACTGTGTTAACATGAACTAAGTACCTATTAGTTCACACCAGCAGCATCCCCACGGGGCAGTTACAGCAAGGTTGCTACTCTGAAACCTTTTAGGTGCAGCAATTCTAACTCCTGTAGTAGTCCAAATTGCAGGGCCATGTAGACAAGCCCTAAGTATGGGATGAGAGACAACGGATTGGTATGACAAATGGACAGAGGGCGTGTCTACATTGCAATTAAAAACCCACAGCTGGCCCGTGCCAGTTGACTCGGGCTGCAGGGCTGTTTAATTGCAGTGTAGAGTTCTGGGACTCTATCACTTCGCAGGGTCCTAGAGCCCAGGCTCGAGTCCAAGCCCAGAAGTCTACACTACAGTTAAACAGCCCCACAGACAACAAGTCAGCTGGCACAGGCCAGCTATGGGTGTCTAATTGCAGTGTAGACATACCCAGAGGGAACACAAGGTACTACTGAGACAACTGCATGATAAGCAGTACTCAGCCACAAGCAGCCTACAACCAGTGAGTCACAGGACTTGGATACAGCATGATTAAAAAGAAAAGGAGTACTTGTGGCACCTTAGAGACTCACAAAAGCTCATGCTCAAATAAATTTGTTAGTCTCTAAGGTGCCACAAGTATTCCTTTTCTTTTTGCGAATACAGACTAACATGGCTGCTACTCTGAAACCTGTCAGCATGATTAAAGCATATAGTGTCGATGGGACCTCACCAAGCCCAATCTGTGGGATATGCGTAGGTTCCTCACTATGCTACAGATTTTAAACATGTGGTAACTAGAATAAGTTAGAGATGCAGTACAGGTGGAGCCTAAAACAACAGCTGCCCCTTGTCCGCCTTCAGTTCAGCTTGCACCCGTAGCACCTAGAAACATTTTCTGAAATGGCTGTGTCCAGCCTACACTGCCACTTCAGTCATTTCCGTTACAGATTTGGGAGGGAGCATTGTCAGCAATTCATCCATTTACTGGTGCTGGCAGGACTCCGAAAAGCCGAAGACAGATACATCTGTCTCTCCCACTCTGCCGCCGATTAATCTCCCTCCTGAGAGCTGGTGGGCATCCCGCTAACTAATAGTAAGAACATAGGAATAGATTCATTCATATGTTTTGGTTTGACAATCTCAGAGCAGTTCAGAGCGGTGAATAAATACATTAACCCATTTTACAGATGGGGAAACTGAAGCACAGAAAGGTTCAGTGACTTGTCCAAAGCCACAGAGGAAGAAAATCAGGGTCCGATGACTAGGGTCCTAGTCTGGGACTCAGGAGATTTGCCTTCAATTCCCTGCTGCCCCACAGACTTCCTGGGTGATCCCAGGCAAGTTATTTTCTCTCCCTGCCTAGTCTCTGTCAGTAAGTTGGGGATAATAGCACTTCCCTTCCTCACAGGAGCATTGTGATGATAAATACATCACAGACTGTGAGGTGCTCAGATCCTATACTAATGGGGATGGTTTAACTACCTCAGAGAGAGAGAGAAGGGAAGAGAATCCTGATTGGCAGTCCCTGTTTCTAGCCTTTAGAAACACTGTTTCCTCCTGTACCACACAGCTCAGGCGGGAGGCACAGGGCTGGCTCTGTGCTTGAAGGGGCAGCTGCATTATTTGTGTTCTCCAGTGGAGATTAAATGTACCTTTGAGCTGAGCTCTAGCAGACTGAGATTGACAGAGTCTTGGCTACATTCTGCTGATGCAGGGGGGCAATTAATTCAAGCACAGCACAATTCAATCCGCCTTTTCAGGAGGAACTGATTCAGCAGCTGCTCTTGCACTCTGCCCTCTTCTCAGCATGGTATCTGCAGGAAGAAAGCTTGTCTCTGTGCTGTCAACACTATGGTGCATGCCATGAGTGGGGGCATGGGAGGGTTCTACATGGTAAGATGGGCAGGTCTGTTCCTTTTTGCCTGCACAGCTCGAAGTGTAGAATGGTTGACAGGACAGCAGGGAGCACAAAGAGACAATGAAATGGAGATTGTAAATCACGCTGGGAGAGTTGGTAAGCACTGCTGGCAGAGTCGCTTGGCTCTCACGGGCAGTGCCTGCCTTTGAGTTTCCATAACATCATGCCATTTGTCCTCGAGCACAGGAGCCGCTCCGCCTCACAGCATGAAATAGATATTGGGATTGCTGAAGCTTTTTAAACAATGCTTTTTGCTGTAAAGAGCCTTTTGTTTTTGTTTGAGTGTGACAGAGCTCCCAACTTTCCCTATTCCTCACACAAGGGAGAATTGTTCACATTAAAAGAGGGGGACGGCCAGAGCTAGAGGGTGGTAAAGAAGGAGGGGCCCCTTTCTATTTAGGGCCTAATCCCGCTCCTACTGACGTCAATGCAAGGTTTGCACTGAGATGATATCTGGGAGCTTCTGGCATTCCTAAGCTCACTTTGGGCAGCATTTCTGTCCCTGGATAGTATTGCCCTAGCAAAAGTGGGAAAGAAATATGTTAAACTGAATTACTGAGAGGATTCTTTGATATGAAATGCTCTATAAAATGCACAGCATAGCATAATTGATTGGGGTGCATTTAAGGGGCCTTGTCTTGAAGAAACCAGTTTTGGCCATTGCTGGTGGTCAGATACCAGATCAGATGGAGTCAGTGGTCTGATCTTATTCCCATCCAGGGAGTGGTTGCTTTTTCACATTGACTTCAAATAAACCACGATTTGAGGACTTCAATAGCTCAGACATAAGTGAGAGGTTTTTCGCAGGAGTGGGTAGGTGAGATTCTGTGGCCTGTGTTGTGCGGTGGGGGTTGGACTAGATGATCATAATGGTCCCTTCTGACCTTAATATCTATGAATCTATAAAAGACTTCTTAGCCCAAAGCCGCACAATTTCTGATGCGGCAGGTGTACTCGATCTGTCACACATTAACAGAGAGATTGTTTTACAGACACCTCTTGTCCCATCTAGACAACCTTCCGCCCCATGGTGAGGCGCACCTTCTCTTCCACTCACAATCACGTGGACCCCCTCTCCTGTTCCATTTACGTCCCCTGGACCCATCTTCCCACAACTGGCAATAAGGCAGAACTACCTGCCTGCTTACTGGCAATCACATGCACCCACCTCCATGCCAGACTTGCCAGTTTGAATCCCACTCATGAATGCACGTCATCCCTGTGGCTCTTGCTGCAGTGGCGATCTCATTGAACTCTGTACCACCAGTGCATGTAGGTATTTGTAACTGTCTGCCGTGCATTCCCTACATTTCTAAGAGCCTATGATTATGTGATTTGTGCTTTTTGAAAAATATCATACATGCCATCACCCCCTCCCACCTATTATATTCCTGTCTTTCCTCTTCTTCCCTTGTACATACTTCCCTTCTGCCTGGTCTTCCTATTCCCCTGCACCAGCTGCCACAGCTCTGGTCCCTTGCTTCTATGTTCTTGCCCATGTTGGCCTGCCATGTGGTCTCCCTGCTCCCTGGCACATCCTGCAGGACAGTCTTGTCCTTGGTTCCCTTCTCTTCTGTTCCACTGGCAGCTTCTGGGGGGAGGTTGGTACCACCACACCCGTTGCTGGCTCTAGTCTTTGAGGAGTAGACTGTTTCCTTTGCCCCTTTTTCTCCTATGCAGAAGCAATCAGCAGTGGAGGCAACTAAGTTGGCTCTTCCATTTCATTTCCAGATGCTTCTGCAGATGCTCAGTCTCTTCACAGGAAGCTTCCTACCACTAAGAAAAGGAGTACTTGTGGCACCTTAGAGACTAACAAATTTATTAGAGCATAAGCTTTCGTGAGCTACAGCTCACTTCATCGGATGCATTCTGATGAAGTGAGCTGTAGCTCACGAAAGCTTATGCTCAAATAAATTTGTTAGTCTCTAAGGTGCCACAAGTCCTCCTTTTCTTTTTGCGAATACAGACTAACACGGCGGCTACTCTGAAACCTTCCTACCACTGTGTCTCAACCTGAGGATGGACCACCCCAAGTGACAAGAGGGTAATTCTCTATTCCCATTCAGTCCAGGGCTTTTTACTGAGATTACTAGCAAGGATGCTAATCCACACCAATTGTGATGGTGGTTTTTGTGGTATGAATGCCTGTCCACAAGGAACTGAACTGAGTCTCAGTCTCAATATACAGGCAGCTGAACAGATGGTGATTACTGCCAGCAGTTACCAGCCTCATCTAGATTGAGAATGATGACCTATAAGCAAAAGGCCCTTCCCCTCTCTTCCATATCCCCTTGTCCTGAGCCATTCAGTCTGTCCAGGCTAACAATGCCCACATTCACTCAGCCCCAGCTACACATGCTCTCCTCCTTCACTCTCTTGCACGCTCACAGATCAATCCATTCCTTGCTGACTCTTTAACACCCAGAGTCTCCCTCCCTCAGACAGATGCAGCACTGTGTGGAGTGGCTTGGATTGTCTAGAATGCCATCTAGAATGCCCTGTGGATGGCTCAACAGCTCTGACACCCAGTCTTGGGCTATCCAGACACTTGGTCCTTTTCCTCTCTCTGGTGGCTGTGGTGTGGAAGTTGCTTTCAGATCTCCAGGCTCTCTTTTAGAAATGAGTTTGCATGAAGCCTGTTGACATTTTGCTGGATTGAGCAAGTGACTAGAAGCTTACCCAACCTACCACAGGGGTGTATCCTATATTTTAAAAATCAATATGGGTAAAGTGCTTACCTTGTCTCTCCTCCCAGAGAGCCGTGGGGTTGTCAACCAACAACCCCTCTGGGCCACATATAGCACAGCAGAAATCTTCATCTCTTGTAAGCTTTCCCTTAAACAAAGACCAAACAGCACCTTTCAAGCAGAATCATGTTGTCTTTTAGAATTGTACTTTTGTGGTTTGCTAAAGTCAAGTCTCCATGAGAGAGCACGGTGTGATCATGTCTCCTCCCTAGTAGGCTGCACCAGCTCTGCCACTCAAAATGTCTGCCTGGCTCTGCAGACAGTAGAGTTCTTAGAGATTTAAAGGTGCAGCACACATTAAGCAAAGGCAGAACACTTACAGAGCAAACTAGACCACAGGCTCCAACTCAGAAGCGATGGCATAACATTGAGAAGCCACATTCATAAACCTTTCACTCCCACTCACTGTTGCCATGACAGACCACAGGCTCTCCATCTTGGACTCCCCATGCTGCTGCTCTCACTGACAGGTTGACATCCCCACAAAACTCCTTGCCGATTGATTTGCAGCCAGGGAACCCACTAAAAGCCAATTGGACACTAATATGCTCTTCCCTCATGGGTGATGAGTGAGGTGGTGCTCTGCCTGTCAGCCTGAGAATGGGGCAGCAGCATGGGAATGTTGCCAGCACCCAGTGCCGAGAGGCTGAACAACAGCTTGAGTGGTTCGTTACCCGGTGTGCTACACCCAATAATCACAACGGGGTGGAGAAGCAGAAAAGTTTATTTGCAGCTGCAAAAAGGTACAGGGAGAATAAAATCTCAAATCCTGCACAACAGAGCAGGAAGTTACACAGGCTTTTATACATCCTTTTTCTCAGCATACTTATCCAATAGCAAGCTGCCCCAAGTATCCATATAGCCAGCCAATCCAGTTCCCAGGTAGTTCCCTGATTCTCTGTATCATTTGTTAAACTATACATAAAGCTGCTTTATTCAGCATTGTTCTTCCATATCTCCCCTGTTTGGCCTTGCTTAGTTTCAGGCAGTCTGACTCTGCAACATACTGTTGCAGATTCTCAGCATAACTGCTGTGTGTGCCTCCAGGCGGGGGGGCCAAGGACACTTGGGCCTAGTACGCAGAGCTGCTGCGAGTGCCTCCAGGCAGGAGGGGGGCCAAGGACACCTGGGCCTAGTGCGAGTGGGCTTTATCGACACTCGTGGTCTTCCATCCCCTCGAGTTACCTAGTGGCCATGCCCCAGTGTCCCCAACAACTCCCCCCTTTGAGAACACTCAACAGCCTTGGCTCTGAGTTTTCTCACTTGGGCTACTTATTTTTTACAATATGACTTTGCATAAGCACTTTGTGATAGCCTGAAGAGAAGGACTTATTAACTTTTGCAAAAGGGCCCTGACACATGATACTGCACAGCATAATACCAGTAATACAAGCAATACAGGAAAGAGAATTTTCAATAGCAGGCTAAATAAACCACCAAGCCAAGACGACAAACCCCAGCCTGAAAACAAGGTTTGCAACCAATCGTTCTCTGGGGCAGTATAGGCAACCTGTGCTCCGGCTCGGGCATGGGCTTCAGCCTGTACCACCTTTTTATAGATTTCATAACTGCTATCATTTACATATACACAACATCGGGGCCCGACGAGGGCACAAATCCCTGCTTGGGATGCCAAGAGATAGTCCAAAGCCAGCCTGTTTTGGAGGGAAAATGTCCTGAGCTGCTGTACCTTTTTATTTAAAGTTTTTACTGCTGACCCTAAATTACTAACCGAGTCCTCTAACTCTAAGGCCACTTTCTCAAATACCATCTGCAGCCTTACAGTATAGCGGCCTATGCATGCCATGGCTGGCCCGGAAACCAGTGGCGCTATTCCCAGTACAGAGCACCCTACAAGCTTCTCGGTTGTGAGGGCATTCTTCATATTGCCCTCCAATGCCTTAGTCAGTCGCCACAGGGTCTTTTCTCGTGACTCAACAGAGGTGTCTCGGGCATTTTTAATCTTTCCTTTGGGCAGTGTGGCAGTTATGGAAAGATGAGGAACTCCATGAGCTATATAACAGCTACCTGTCCAGTTGGCTGGCAGCACCTTGTAAGCCTTTTGGCCACATACAAAATAGTGACCCTGTAGGGCCCAGTAAGGACTGTTTTTTAAGGGGATTCCTGGGATATTTAAGGCTGCTTTGGCTGCTTTTTTAAACAATTTATATGCCCCTAAGGGGGCATCTTATTTTTTTGATTGGGTACAAATGGGGGCATTTTTAATTGTGCCATTCAAATTACACTTGCCATAGGGACCACTACAAACCCACCATTGGCTTGCTACATTGGAGATGTTAACTTGACGGCAAGTTACATTTCCAAACCCCTTTTTTGTGGTAAGATTATTTGTAAGTGTTTCCCTAAAAGGGGAGGAACCATTACACCCACACTGTTGGCCTCCCCTGTTGGTCTTTATCCAATACCCATCAGCCCACTGTGTAATAACACAGGAGCTCTTTCCCACAGGATGCCCATAGGGATCAGATTGGTTTCAGGTAAAACATAACACTTCCTCAGTGAGTACTGCAACTGAATACTCCTGGTCCTGGCAAGTGGCTTGCTGTAAAGAGGTCTTGTTCCAGAACGGTGAGTCCGTTCTTTCCTGCTCTTTGGTGGTGGCTAATTCTGCTAGGGTCAAGGGCAGCATGTCAAGGGGCATTCCCGTTTTGGGGGATAGTGGAATTGGAGCACATACCCAGCAATCAGTCTGGTTTGTTAAATTAGCAACATGGTGCACAAGCAAAACAAAGGAGTTATGCTCCCGATATGCACAGTTTGGAAATACCAATACAGAGAATAACAATGTTACCCAATTAATTATCACCAGAGTCTTCCCAACCCAGGGTCTCCAGTACCTGGGTGGGCCCATTTTAGCATTAAGGTGCCCGCTATTTGTGTCTTTTAAACAGTAGCTTTAGCCCGAGATCTCACTAGATGAGGAGTCAGCAGGTTGGACGGTCCACTGTCCTGCTGACGAGGGGGCGGTTACTGCCTTCAGACGAGAGTGATGGATCCAGTTCTTGTGTCCCTCGATCTTTGCCGCTGTATGGGAGATCAGCAGGACGGTATAGGGTCCTTTCCACTTTTCCTGGAGAGGCTCGTCTTTCCAGGTGCGAACAAGCACAGAGTCACCAGGCTGTAAGGAGTGAACGGGAGAGTCCAAGGGGAGAGGCTGGGAATCCTTGGTATACCTGTGAAGAGACAAGAGAACAGCAGACAGGGAACACATATACTGAGACAAAAAGCCATTACCCAACTCCCATTCCCCTGACAGAACCGGGGTGCCATTCATAGGCCATGCCCTTCCAAACATAATTTCAAAGGGACTGAGCCCTAATCTACCCTTTGGGAGAACGCGGATACGGAGTAGGATGAGGGGCAAAGCATCAGGCCATCGCAGTGAGGCTTCTTGGCACACTTTTGAGAGATGCCGTTTAAGGGTTTGATTGGTACGCTCCACTACACCACTGGCTTGCGGTCTCCAGGGTGTATGGAGTTTCCAGGGGATCTGTAAGGCATGTGAGATGCTTTGAATGATTTTTGACGTGAAATGTGTCCCGTTGTCAGATTCCATCCACAGGGGGAGTCCAAAGCGAGGAATGATCTCTTTAACAAACTTGAGGGCCACTGTTCTGGCAGTGCAGTTACGGCATGGGAAGGCTTCTGGCCATCCGCTGAACCGATCCACTATAACAAGGAGATATTTGAACCCTTGGGTCCGGGGAAACTCAGTAAAGTCTATTTGCCGCACTTGTCCAGGGCCTGGAGTGGGTTCTAGGGCAGCTGGTGGCACAGGATGTCCCGGTCGGGGGTTATTCTTTTGGCAGACTAAGCAGTCCGCTTGTACCTGGGCAGCCAGGGGTCGGAGTCCGGAAGTGATAAAGTATTTTCCCATTAGCTGGATAAGTGCTTCCCTGCCAGCATGAGTGGTTTGATGTAGTTTCTGCAGCACTGGCCGGATTAGGCCCTTTGGTAAGAGGACCTTCCCTTCTGGGGATGGAGCCATCCCTCCTTTCACAACAGCATAACCCGCCCTCCTTTGCCCATCTATTACAGTACTGCTACCATCAGTGTACCACTCATAATCTGCATTTGGGAGGGGTACATCCTTTAAATCCGGACGGCTGGAGTACTGGGCATCTATGATCTCTAAACAGTCATGTTTCTGTTCCTCTGTTTCTGGCAAGAGGGTGGCTGGGTTAAGGGAGGGGCAAGGCTGTAAGGTGACTTCAGAGTTCTCTAACAGCTTAGCCTGGTACCGAGCAATCCGAGCCTGGGTGAGCCAAAGCCCTCCCTTTGTATCCAATAAGGCTCGGACCGTATGGGGAGTATAGATTTGCATAACCCCTCCCAATGTTAGCTTCTCGGCTTCCTCAAGCAATAGGGCAGTAGCTGTGACCGCCCGTAAACATGCCGGCCAACCCTTTGCAACCTGATCCAATTGCTTAGAAAAATAAGCCAGGGGACGTCTCCATGCTCCTAACAGCTGTGTGAGCACTCCTAGGACCACCCCCCTTCGTTCATGTACATACAACTGAAACGGTTTAGAGAGATCTGGCAGGTCCAGAGCTGGGGCTTCCATCAATTTTCTTTTCAGGATTTTAAATGCCCTATCAGCCTCTGGGGTCCAATAGAAGGGGTAGATCCACTCCTTTTACACAGTCGTACAGGGATTTAGCCCACAGTCCAAACTCTGGGATCCATATCCTGCAAAAGCCTGCCATACCCAGAAATGCCCTGAGCCGCTTATGGTTACTTGGGGTAGGAACTTGACAGATAGCTTCCTTTCTTTCGCTTGAAAGCTGATGCTCCCCTTTCCTTAGCTGTAACCTGATCCCTCTCCACCTCAGGCAACAGGGTTCTCAGGAGGATATTACAGTCATCTCAATTGGCTTGTGACTACTGAGGCACCCCTCAAAGACTGAAATAAACCTGCTTGCGTTCGTTGAGAATTCCCCAGCCTGTGTTTTAAAAGCTGCTAAGTCTATTGGATTGAATGGCACATGGGTGTAAACTTGCATAGTGGTAGCCTGACGTCCGTCTGCCCCTGGGCAAGCCACAACCGTCTCGGTAAGCAAAGGATAGAGTACCACCGAGGGGGCAATCTCTGTAATCCGAGGCATCCTACCCTTATACGGTGGGGGTGTGGGGGCCGAAGGGGACACCGGCTCTGCCATTACAGTGGGGGTGGGGATCTGGGGACTAACATTAGCTGCTACCGAACCAGTCGGAGTCAGATTACAGTGCTGTAAAATATCTGGTCGAGTACATAAAGTCAGAAACAAATGCGCATACATATGTTCATTCCATTTCCTTGTTCTCTGACAGAACAGGAGTAACTGAAGGATCGTGTTGTAATTAATTGACCCTCCTGGTGGCCACCACTCCTGGTCCTCTAGTTGATATTGAGGCCAGTCAACTGTACAGAATCGTTTTAATTGGCTCTTAGTCATCGGATCCGCACCAAATACCTTCCAGTTTGCTAGAATGCACTCTAGGGGCATACACCGTGCCCTAACCTCTGAGCTCTGTCCCTGTCCCATACCTACAGGGTAACTCTGGGCGTCCCCAGGTTCCAACAGAGCATACAATCCGGATTTTAAAAGGTTCCTACCTTATCCAAGGGACCGGTTCTTCACCGTGGCCTGCAGCTGCTCCTCCCCCATGTCTAAGGGACTGGTTCTTCACCGCCATCCACAACAGCTTCTCCACTATATGAGTGCATTGCACCGTTGTGCCCTCTGGGGTCGATCAAATCGCGTCTCCTCCGAGGCCCCCGATGAACTCACCGGTGCGCACTGGGCGTCGGTTCTCGCCACAATCCTTGACCTCCAGGAGGGGTCCGGGCAAGGCTAAATTGCAGCCTCGTCGCCCACCCAGGGACGCCAAAAGCTGTTGCCAGCACCCAGTGCCGAGAGGCTGAACAACAGCTTGAGTGGTTCGTTACCCGGTGTGCTACACCCAATAATCACAACGGGGTGGAGAAGCAGAAAAGTTTATTTGCAGCTGCAAAAAGGTACAGGGAGAATAAAATCTCAAATCCTGCACAACAGAGCAGGAAGTTACACAGGCTTTTATACATCCTTTTTCTCAGCATACTTATCCAATAGCAAGCTGCCCCAAGTATCCATATAGCCAGCCAATCCAGTTCCCAGGTAGTTCCCTGATTCTCTGTATCATTTGTTAAACTATACATAAAGCTGCTTTATTCAGCATTGTTCTTCCATATCTCCCCTGTTTGGCCTTGCTTAGTTTCAGGCAGTCTGACTCTGCAACATACTGTTGCAGATTCTCAGCATAACTGCTGTGTGTGCCTCCAGGCGGGGGGGCCAAGGACATTTGGGCCTAGTACGCAGAGCTGCTGCGAGTGCCTCCAGGCAGGAGGGGGGCCAAGGACACCTGGGCCTAGTGCGAGTGGGCTTTATCGACACTCGTGGTCTTCCATCCCCTCGAGTTACCTAGTGGCCATGCCCCAGTGTCCCCAACAGGAAGGCTGAGCATGCCAGTGCCCACCTTTGGTCTGGAGGTGGACATGGCTCCCACGATTTTTCATCAAATGTAATCTGGAGCTGAAGTGCAATATTTCTGATGGTGGGTTAAGTGGCTTTACCATAGCAACTGCCTAAGAGCCCACAGCTTGGAAAAAGTATAGGGCTGGATCCCACCCTCAGGATCTGTGCATGGAACGGATGCTGCATGCAATTCTCCCCACCATACAGAAGGAGAAATCAGCTGCCTCCATAGCAGCAGTCCTGTGTTCCCTCAGCCCTCACAGAAAGCTCTCTATGGTGTCTGGGAATATAAAAGTGGTGAGGGCTTGAGAACTGGCTGTGGAGGACCCACATTTCCCACACCTTCATTTCCTGCATCCAGCAGAAACAGAGAAAAATTAGAGCCAGAAGCCATAGTCCTGTTCCTACAGAACATTCTCTGTCCCTCTGAGCTGGAGCACTGGGGAGCCCATGAAGAAGCACAGGGACTCCATGCACCTGACCCTGTGCATCAAGCATATGCCTGAGCTCAGTGTGGACAGCAGAGTTCCTGGCCCCTGTGCAGGTGTTTCCACAATGGGACATGATCTGGCCTGTTTGGGGGAGTAGATCCCTTTGTCCCTGGAAACTCTGAGAATCCAACTCTGCTTCACCCTGTGTGCAGAGACAGAACTGACATCAAACATGGCTTCCACTCCCACAGAAACTGATAAAATCAGTTCCCCCAGCTTTTGTAAAGAGCAGCCTTGTTCTCCCCTTCCCTTGCTGTCTGTATCCATGACTTTCCCCTGGTTGCAGGATTCTGATTATTGTCAGTAGGGCTTAAGGCAAGTCTCACTGGCTGTGTGTTTGGTAGCAGTTTTCCTAAGACGGCCCTCCACGCTCTAGCATTTTTCATGGCTACGTTTCAGGAGAATCACTTTATGCATTAGAGCTGTGAGCCAGCACACCCGCACCACTGGAGCATACCTGTTAATTAACATGTTACATCTTGCAAATAGACAGATAGGTATGTGGCTTCTGGGCGTTTTACATTGCCTTTTTATTAACAGCATTTCCCTAGGTGATACATCTCAAGTGAAACCATTTCCAGTCTGGAGATGGACGAACCGCCCTCACCGGCTCAGCTATACATGTCAGAATATGTCACCCCTCCCCACAACAGAGAGAAACCCACTGCCAAAAAGCGAAAGAGAGAAAGTGTTCCATTTGACACTGTGGATGTGGTTTTCCAAAGAACTCAGCTCCCATATGGGCATCACAATAGGTGGTCAGAAAAAATAATCCACCCAATGTGCTGAGCTTTTTTGAAAATCTGGCCCAGTTGTGGGTGCTGAGCACTTGGAAATCTGGCTCCGAGCTGCTTTGAAAATCTAGCCCCACATAACTAGGATCTGCTGCTTTTACTCACATGGACTAGCACCTTCCTCTGCAGTTACTCCATTTCAGTGGGACTACCCATGGAGTAAGGGTAGCAAATCTGACCCTAAAGAGCTTAAGAAACCATACTAATGTATCTCCTCCGATCAGGATCTGCAGATGGCATCTGCTTGATTGAGTCAGATGATTTATCATCTTCATTTTGAAAATAAAAATTCAACGAGATGGTCTAAATCCCAAAATGAACTCATTTAATCTTTCCTACCTGTGGGGATCTTACCAAGGGTGAGATTTGCATGTACTGTGTCAATGGCAGCATTTAAAAACAAGCCTTCTAGAGTAATATTAGTTTGAAAGATCCCAAACAAACCTAAGGTGTGGTCCTTCAGCTGCCCATCCTCTTCCTCCTGCAAGGGGGGTCCCACTGAAGTCAATTGGACTCTGTGAAGGAGTGAAGTTCAAGCATGCAGATCTTTTGGCAGAACTGGGCTCCTAGAAAGGCGCAGACACATGACCCTCTCTCCTCTCCCTTCCTCCAGAGAATCATAGAATCATAGAATATAAGGGTTGGAAGGGACCCCAGAAGGTCATCTAGTCCAACCCCCTGCTCGAAGCAGGACCAATTCCCAGTTAAATCATCCCAGCCAGGGCTTTGTCAAGCCTGACCTTAACAGAGAACAGCATTTCTTCTGAAAGCCCACCCTCAGAAACACCAATGCTGCCATCAACATCTATGTGACAATTCCTACTTGGCGCATAGGCTTGAGAGGCAGCATGATCTGGTGACTGGAGCAAAGGGCTGGGAGCACAGATGGCGGCTTGAGCACAGGGGTTCTTGATCCTGGTGCAGTGACTGTCTCACGGTTGGGTGTTAACCTTTCTGTGCCTCAGTTTCCCCATGTGTAGAAGGGCAATAACGTTATTCACCTCACACGGGCATTGTGTGGAACAGGGGGTTAAGGTTCGTACAGTGCTTTTAAAATAAAGTGCTGCGATAGTGGGGAGTGTCGCTAGCACACAGAAGATGCTGGCCAGAGTTTTTATTGCGTCCAAGGGACATGAAAATGCCCTCTCTGTGGCTGGGCTTGCATGATCATGCCTGGCGCTAAGTCAAAGGGAGAGGCTTGGCAGCGTGGGAAGCTTTCATGCTAGAGTGGTCAGACAGAGGCTGTGATGGTGATGGTGGCAGGGTTGAATTAAGGCAGTCTGGGGCTTTCGGCACAACCCATATGGGCCCCTCATGCCCCTCCCTCACAGTGTTGTAGCACTGCCCCTCCTTGGGTTGGCAGCAGGTTCAGTTAAGATGAGTGGGGCCGTTCACATCTCTTGGAGCAATAGGTTCAAGCTGTCTGCAGACTCAGGCAGGCATCAGTTACACTTGGGGCACATTTTCAAGCTTCTCCTTGCACCCCTGAGAGATAGAAACATCATTTTAAAAACTTGAAAGTGGAGATTCTGATCTCGTCATGTAAGTTTGGGAACTGGTGTGCTAAGTGTAAGGCCAATGGGGTGCCTATGCCTTAATCTGGCCATAGGTGGTGGATTCTGTGCAACACCTGAAATGTAGACTGCAGATCACTGATGTGTCCCCAGATGCTCAGGGCTTCTTGAATCAGAGCCCAGATACTGAAATAACTCTGAGCTTTACTGATCATGTCAGCACTGAGTGAGTATTCACACAGTTCTCTAACTAGCTAATGTCCTCTCTCACTGTACTGCCCCCTGGGATGGCTCCTCTGGGAGCAGAGTCTTTTCCACAACAGCACACGCAACACCTTCCTAATTTTATTTCTGAGCGTCCTTTCAAACTCTGTTAGCCAATTCTGATCCCACTCGCCTTGATTGTGCTGTGTAACTCCAAGCAATTTCAGTTAAGGTGCTCCGGATGCTATGTGCTATAGAAACTTGGCTGGAAAGTTTCACTGGAATGCCACTTGATTTTCATCAGTGTAATGAAAGCAGAATCAGGCCCTATAGTTTCAGCATTTTAATTAATTCCTCATCACCCTTTGCCTTGTTTCAGTAATATCCTCTGTGGCATCTAAGAGTTTTGTTTGTTGTCTAAAAATCGCACTAAGCAACTAGCCAGAATAGGATTCCTGTTTTCAGCTCAGACATGACTTCACAGAGTTATCATTTCCAAGCTGTTTGTGCTGTGAATTTGCTCTTTATATTTTTGTTTTCCTTTCATGTGCAAAACTCAGGCGAGCTGATGGCCTTGGGGCCACACGTGACTTTCCAGTAACACTCCCATAGAGGATTGGGTGCAATTTTGGAAATCCCTTGGCTACAATTTTGCCTTTCCGATGCCGTGCCACTCCTGAGGGGGTTGTTGGTCTCCCTGCTGCAAAATAACAAGTTGCTACATCCATGTGGAATTTGTGCAGTCAGCCCCTATGCGGCCAAAACTGGGGGTGACTGCAGTGATAAATGCTGTGTCATTTGGCAGCAAAATGTGCCAAAGATCATGTGATGCAGCAGCAAGCAGTGGGCAGCCGAGGCAGCTCGAGTAGGGATGCAGCTGGGGGCAGTACACAGAGCAGGATGTTGCGGCTGTGTCATCGTCATCAGGCCAGTGGGGTTTGCTGAAGTTTCTTCAGCTGGTGGTTCACCCACTGGAGCTGCTTTTTCTTCGCACTGGCAGTTCTCCATTCCAAACGCTGGTTGGTAAGAATGAGGCAGCGATCCAGGGATCCCACAGTTTGTGTGATTCTCCAGTGAGGGGATGCAGGATCATTCCCAGTTAGGCAGCAGGGTCTCATAGCAAAGAACAGATACAAGTGAGGACCCTTTACCTTCCTGAGGTTCAGGGCTTGTCTACATGGGGAAGTTATTCCGGAATAAGGCAAGGGGTGGATTTAAGGCAGTAGAGCTGTTCCAGAGTAGCTCCCCATGCGGCCACTCTTGCTCTGGAATAGCTCCAGTGCTTTAAATTCACACCTTACCTTATTCTGGAATAACCCCCTGTGTAGACAAGCCCTAAACCTGTCCCAGCCTTCACATGATTGCTGTTTATAATAGTGGAGTCTGAGGAGTTGAAGGGTAGGGAGAATAGGAGAGGCGCATCTAACAAGCGCCCTCTTTCCTGCCTGCCCTTCCTGTTTTATTTGACAGGCACAAGAGATTAACATTGAAAGAAATTGACACAGGAGGGCTGATGGTTTTCACACTCCCTGCTACTCTTGCAAGTGGGTGCTAGCCTCCCTCTGCTGTATACTGTGCTCCCGTCATAAGCTTTCGTGAGCGTGACACACACGCGCAGCTGTACACTCTATGATTCTGTGACCTGAGTTTTTTCTTAAAGTCTTCCCCCTCCCCCGCCCCATGCTGTATGTCCCTGCTGCTGCCTGGAGGCATTAAGAAAGTCATGCAATTCCCTACCCTACTGCCTCCACACCGAATGTACTCTCTAAATGGTACTAGCAGTATGTTTCTACTTCATGAAGTTTCCAAGCTCTGATTGTCCCTGGAGTAGGTTTCAGGAAACAGCACTGGGTCTCACTACCAAGCTAGAGTTGTGAAGGAGCAATGTGGCAAAGCTTGCGCTCCTATCGGAGGTTACCAGCTGCTCCATTGGTGTCTCTTGCAAGTAACACTGCACCAAGTGACACTGCAGTTTGCCTTGGAGAAGGGCACGTTTCTGCTTTCCTAGTTAAAAATAAAGCACAAGTACTGCAGTCCACAAGTGAGAGGGAAGAGTGTACAGGGAAGGAAAGAGGCAGGAGAGCTTCAGGACTGCGCTGGGGCTAGATGGAGCAAGTAACAACCAGTGATCAAAGAGAAAAGGGTGGGGGTGGAAGGGCACCACAAAAACAAAATGTCACACTGAAGGAACCAGCAGGAACTGCCTCCTCAGAAGGACAGTCTGAGAGTCAGGAGCCATGAATTCAATTCCAGCTCTGCCACAGACTTCCTTTGTGCCCTTTGGCAAGTCATTTAACCTATCCCTGCTTCAGACCCCTGGTTTCTGATGATAATGATCAGTGATCTCACAGGGAGACTCCGAAGCTAGTCTTATTTACCCACAAAGCACTTTGACACCCTGTCATTGAAGGCCCTATAGATGTGATCTGTAATCACCCAAGATGGCAACAAAAGGGTAACAGGCAGTGGAGGCAATGCAGTAGAGAATAGTGCTCATTACAGTAAATCAATTTAATACCAAAGGGATCCCACGGGTTGAGCTGACTTCAGGCCCTTCATGGAAGAAGGGCTTAAACTGGGTGGAGTTTTCATGATCTCCAAGGAGGGGTGCCAGGGCTCCTGTATCAGTGTTCAGGGGGGATCCCCTGTGATCTTTGCCAGCCTTGTCCATAGCTGACTGTATTTGTCAGAACATGTACTTGCAGTGGGCCAGAAAACTGTCTGTTTCATTTGCTTAATGCTTTGTCCATGGTTCACTAAGAGTGGGGAGGGTAACTCCAAGGCACCATCTCTGCCGCAACGGTCTGGAGATCTGTTACAATACAATTCAAGGTAGTGAGATGGGACCTAATTGTGTCCCTCTAAGCGTGTTAGAGAGCTGGACTGTCAAGACTTTAGCCTGGATACAGGGACATGGGCACATCCTGTTAGGAGTACTAGTGCCAATGTAGGATCCAGACCTGTAGTTTTTCCTAAAATAGTATTTTAAGTTTGGCTTGCCTGTTTGATTTTTAATATACATACATTCTTACTAATATGTGTGAACAAAGGGATCCGTACTAAGGACAAAGACAGACACTGTATATCTTGCTTTTGCCTAAGCCAAATGGGTTTGTTAGTATAATGGGACCAAATAAAAGCAGTGAAAGTGTTCCTGGGCATGGTGGAAGTGTAATATATAACCGCACACTTAAGAACTGCCTCAACTCCTTATCTCAAAGCAAGGTCAAGCAACCAGTCAGAAGGGGCAAGGGAGGGTTGGGGGGAAAGATAAAACACTAAAAGACCAAAAAAATGCCTGCCCCTGACTGTAGCACAACCTCACTCCTTACCCCTCCCGTGGGGTACAAAAGGGGTGGAATAAAGACCCTAGACCTACGACCCCACAAAACAGAACATGACCATAAGTTGTAAAGGGTGGAACTGTGGGTGTGCATTACAAGTATAATTTTGGCTGCTAAGAAGAGGGAAGTAGGAAACACTGGAAAACAAGGCTCTGCGGCGTCAAAGTTATGGGACACATGTTTGCTGAAAACTAATCCCAATAAACATCGCATTGCCTGCACTTAGAAGTTCTGGTCTTCTGCTTTCTATCTGTGTAACAAGAACCAGGGGAAAGAGTAAAGGAAAAGCCCTCCAACACCTCCCAACTTTACCATAGCAACATTTAACCAGATTGCAATTGGTACCCTGACTCCACTACAGAGCCTCAAGGCTATTTAGGCACCTAACCCCGACTGAAATACCTTTGAGGAACTGGTTTTTGGTGCTTTAAGCTTTCTCTAGATCAGCTTTCCTCTTTGGCAGCATGGTGGAGTAGAGAGATCAACGGGAATGTGTCCCCTTTTGCTGCTGTCCTTCTTGCGTCTTGGTGCCCCATTTTCCCTTGCTAGTGCCGGTTTGACTCAGTGCAGCAGGAGCCAACTTTGACTCTTCTGTTCGCCTTTTGTCTCCTGAGAAATCCCTTTTGGTTTTGCACAGTTGCTCAAAGGCCTGGCACTAATTTCTCACTCTAGAGTCCATGCACAATCGTGAATCATGTCTCTTCTGTATCCCTATAGGTGGATGAAAGAAGAACAGTGGAGAGGAGGCGATCAGACACTGACAAGTATCCAGAGAGTGAGCACAACATAAAGGTGAGAGGGGTCCTTGGTGCTGATTGGTGTTCATGTGAAGGGGGTGGTGATGTAGTGAACTGTAGGTCCTGATTGTCAGAGAGACTGACCATCCACAGCTGCCCTTGAAGTTAATGGGAGCTTTGAGTGCTCAGCCTAGCTGGCAATCAGCCCTCATGGCATTCTTGGTAGTGCCTGTCTTCATCCCAGTAGTGACTGCTCAGGTTGCCTTGAGTACGGAGTGGTACAGGGAGTCCTCTCCTTGACTGCCTCTTTCACCACCCACCCCATTGTAAAAAGAAAAGGAGGACTTGTGGCACCTTAGAGACTAACAAATTTATTTGAGCATAAGCTTTCGTGAGCTACAGCTCACTTCATCGGATGCATTCAGTGGAAACTACAGTGGGGAGATTTATATTCATAGAGAACATGAAACAATGGGAACAGCCCCATGCCAAAGGAATGGACAAGCTTGTTCAAAAATTAGAGATGGAAAAGATGGATTGAGTCACCTGGCCCATCCCCCCATCGATGCAGGATTGTGCTCCAGAGTATTATCCAGAGCTTTGTCCCAGCTGGCTTTAAATTATATGATCATGAGGAAAATGCGAACTACTGAAGAACCAACATGCCTTTTAACTGTATGGATTGTTTGGGAGCATTAGTGCTGGAGCAGTTGTTAGCCTGCTATGCAGGGCCCAGTGTACCTTCTCTCCAGTCACCAAAGGTTTCCCTTGCCTTTGTCCCTCTCCTATGCTGAGTTCTCTGTGACGATGGGCAAAGTATAAATGCCTAGACTGATAGAAAGGTCCTGAAGCACGCAGCTTTGTGATGGCTGCCCCAGTAGAGATTGGCTCCAGAGTGACATAAGGTGGATTTCTACAAAGAATCTCCAAATCATGCGGAAGTCCTTTTCCTTAGTGATAAGCCAGACTACGCATTTTTACTGTATCAGCCAGTTTGACTTCAGCTCTATGACCCGAGATTCGTCCGAAGAGAGTTGTACCTGGAAATAAAGCAACATTTCCTAATTTTCCTTCTGGTGAGTTGGAAGGTCCTTTTGCCACGTCTTCATTCTGGGATGCCTTTGGCCCTTCGCCTTCTCCCCATGGTCTTTTCTTTGTGATCACACTCGCACTCACCTCAGACTGTGTGAAATGGAAATCCAGTGAGGGTTGAATCCTATCTCGGTGTTGTTCAATAGAAGGGCCAGCAGAGGGGACTCTAAGAACAGCATGAGCATAAACAGGTGAATAGCATCTTTTCGCAGAGGCAGGGAACAAAAGGCAGAGGTGGCTTTCCAGGCCAGCATGCCAACGCTGCTGCCAGAATGCTTGCCCAGCCACAGGACGAGTGCCATTGCATTAGCTGTTTTCTCTGTGGCTATCATTTGCTTGTGGGTTGAAAGATTCAGGCTGCATTAGCCACAGTCCATTGCTTTAGCAGGAGCTGGCCAGGGTTGCAGTAAATTAAAGTTTGTGCCTTCCTGCTGGCTGTTTAATGCAAACCCTGGAGGAAGCACTGGCTCCCCTGATATCAGACACTCTTAATTAATGGAGCACAAATTGAATAGCTCCCGTTCCCATGCGATTCATTAGGAGAACACAGATGGGCTCCGAAGCATCAATCCCAATTGCACCCAGCAGAGTGGCAGAGGGCTGCCTGATTGGACTCCCACTAGGTCCAGCAGACACAGCTGCGTCCAAGCTGAGCAGAGCCCTAGGTTGGTAAACAGCTCCTCACCCTTGCACTTGACAGGCAGCAGATGTACATCTTCTCTTTATTTACCCGATAAACAGCACAGATACTTGGTGAGAAACACGCCATCTGACAGCTGCAACACCTCTGTCATTCACTGGTTTGGAGCCGCCAGCAATTTTGCTAGAGGATCCAGTGACAAGATGGACGAAGGCTCTGCCCTTCCACCTGTGCACAGCCGGGATCAAGTCTTATCTTAGGTCTCCCATAGAAATTAATTTCCCAGATCTTGCCTAATCTTCATGTATGTGTCAGGTGGCAGGGCTGTCAGTCTCTGCTCAGGAGAGGTGTCGGGGTCATCATAGGTCAGGTCTGAGAGGTGCATTGGCAGCTGGGGAAGCTTGCACAGAGCCCGCCTGCACCATGTATGCCTCACACTGCTGCTGCTGTTCCCTGCTCTCCTGAGCACTAAACCCACTCACCAGCCATGGCATGCCCCTCGGGATGTGCATTAAGCGGTTAGGGGAGGGGCTGGAAGCTGCAGGGAGTGTTTCAGAACGACCTTCCTCTCAGTCTAAGAACAGGGCTTCTAGGACCACAGCCTGGCATTCCTTTGCCCAAGAATGGAGGGCTGAGCATCTTTCCTCCCCTCTTGCTCCTGCACGGGCTTGCCGAGTCCCTGACTCCCTTTGGTAAAGAACTAATGAGCTGTTGCTTGCTCCCTCCCCCCAGTCTCCTTGCACACACAGGTGGGTCTCCTTGGCAACAGGTTTTTCAGTCACTCCTTTTCCTCCAGTCTATTTTGATCTGCAGTGAAATGCTAGGGAGATTAATTCCTGTTTTGGAGAAGGGTGGAAGGAGAGGGTGGGCTTTGAAGGTGGGAAATGTGGAGTAGTGAATTATCCACCAAAAATTAACATCCCAGGACTCGTTTTGTGCTAAGCTATTCACTCTATTAGCTATTCAGCTATTATACGACTCTACTTGATAGCAGGCTATGGTCAGTTGGTTCTCACTTCCAGTAAAAGACTGAATTTGGTTCCTTATTCCCAGTTCCTTAGGTGTGGTACCAGCTCCTTTTTCATGGGTCCCAGTTCCTTATTCAAAGGCCAAATCTATTTGAAATATATTCATGTAAGACTCATTTTTTAGAAATGTCATCAAATTAATGTGTTTGAATGTGATAAAGAATTAAAATACTAATTACTTAATTATTTATTAATTAAATAATCAGATAAGGAGCTCGGATTTGAGTGTCTGTACCTGACAAAATGGGTCTTGGGTCATCCCAGATGACACATCCCCACAGCCAACAGACTGTTCTGAAGGATCTGGGACATACTACTTGCCGATCTGAAGCTTTGTTCCTGCACATGCTGCCATCTGTTAGGTCCTGTCCCACTTCCATGTTGTACATAGAGCTTAAATAAGAAAGAGGGTTTTGACAGACTGTACATAGAATCATAGAATCATAGAATATCAGGGTTGGAAGGGACCTCAGGAGGTCATCTAGTCCAACCCCCCACTCAAAGCAGGACCAATCCCCAATTTTTGCCCCAGATCCCTAAATGGCCCCCTCAAGGATTGAACTCACAACCCTGGGTTTAGCAGGCCAACGCTCAAACCACACATGACATAACGCATCTCAGGTCACCCCATGTGCCATCCCATCCCCTGTGACCGTTATTTCATGAAGAGATGTTATGCCACTTCCTTTCTTGTCTGATAAATATATTACCCCAGTTTTTATTTTGTTAGTTAACATGGGAAATGCATGTACAAATCAACAAAAAGCCATATGCAATCAGTTTGTTACAAATCCAGTTATAATGTTTTCACAGAAATTATACGATAGTTAAAAATGAAGATGTGTATAGGAACATTGGTTTGTTGTTAGATTAATTAAGAGGAGGAAAAATGGCTAAATTTATCAACATTTGTTTAACTGTGTTACAGATATAAAAGCATTTGTTATTGTTTTGTTCATTACACAACAAATATAAAATGAACACAAGGCTTGAGCTCAGTGAGCTCCCAAATAATCTTGTTTATTAACTACATGCAAACATGCAAGGCCTAGCTTAATGCATACTGCTGTTCTGAGCGGTTTCTGATAGCTTTTAAAATATAGAAAACTGTAAAAACCATTAGAGTGCTCACAAACGACTTAAAGGAATACTGCCCTATTCCTATACACTACAATTAGCTGATCCAGTCTTAAGTGTTGCTATGGGACTTGTACTACAAGAGTAATGTGGCTTGGTACACTTTAGAAGAATTTGGAGAACTCTATCTGTGGCTAGAATATCCGCACTTCCTTTCCTTTTTAATTCCAAAACTCCAGACTAGAAATGCCAGACCTCTGTCCAAGTTTGTGGAAACATATAAAATGTTGTATAACAGCAACTTCGTACCTATAATGGTAACACCTTTGTTTAAATAAACTCTATTGGTTATGCAAATAATGTTGCTGACTTCTGTTGAACTGATCAATATTTGAACGTTGTTTTAAATATTCGCAAAAAGAAAAGGAGTACTTGTAGCACCTTAGAGACTAACCAATTTATTTGAGCATGAGCTTTCGTGAGCTACAGCTCACTTCATCAGATGTATACGGTATACATCTGATGAAGTGAGCTGTAGCTCACGAAAGCTCATGCTCAAATAAATTGGTTAGTCTCTAAGGTGCTACAAGTACTCCTTTTCTTTTTGCGAATACAGACTAACACGGCTGTTACTCTGAAACCTGTTTTAAATATTGTTATATTCAAGTTACATGGAAAAGTACTATAGAGAAGCCGATGAAGGATTTTTCTGTGGTAGGGACATTTCCTTTTTTGCTGCGAATGGTATTAGAGAAGACATGAGTCACTATTTTGAGATGGAGCCACAAAAATGCATCTTGTTTTTTTTCAACTTATTTACTATCAGACCCAGAAATCTCTGGTGGAAATAGACGAGTGTCAAATTTTTGATTATTTCTGCGATTAGACTTAATCGCAAATGTAAATAATAAGATGCATGGTTCGCCATTAAAGAAATGATGTGTACTCAGTTGACATAGTACTTGCTCGCTTTGATGCTAAAACTGTAAAATGAGTAAAGAAATTGCAATGTATTATAATAAAAATACTTTACTTGAGCAATTGGTGCTGCTGCTAGTGCTTATCACTGGTGACCCCTGCATTTAAGCATTCCTAAGGATCTGTATGCTAAGGCCCTGTTTTGCACAGAGAGGAAGTTTCTTCATTAATTTCTGCATAAAATTGCTGCAGCCATCACCAAATTATGCCTCTCCTTAAGGAGGTTTTTATGGTCTGTAATCCTGACACAACTAACTACTGCATTCAACATCCACCTGGAGGGGAAACTTTGATAAAGGTGCATGTGCCAAAGGGCCAGTAGCAGCGTTTCATAGATTCAGAGATTTTCAAGCCAGAGGGGACCATTAGGTCATCTAGTCTGATCTCCTGTATATCACCACAGAATTTCATCCAGCTATCCTGGTACTGAGCCAAGTAACAATTTGTGTTGGACTAAAATGATGTTTCTGGATGGCATCCACGCTTGATTTGGAAACATCAAAAGCTGGAAAATCCATCACTTCCTGTGATCATTTGTTCCAATGGTTGATCACCCACACTGTTAAAATGTTGTGCCTAATTCTAATGTCAATTTGTCTGGCTTCAGCTTCCAGCCTGTGATAAATAAAGGGGGGTAGCTCCCTTTGATGGACACCCAGCCAGCCAGTTACTGTAAAATCCCTCTCGGTAGCTGTTCTTTACTTGCTTTACCTGTAAAGGGTTAAAAAGTCCCCAAGGTAAAGAAAAAAAAATGGGCACCTGACCGAAAGAGCCAATGGGAAGGTAGAACTTTTTAAAACTGGGAAAGAAACTTTCCTTTTGTCTGTTGCTCCCTGAGCTGAAGAGACAGGGCAGCAGGAATGCTGTGTAAAGTTTGAACCAGACATGATCATAAATCATCAGATCATGCCTAGAACTACTTAGCTGAACTCCAAATGTGCAAGTAGATCAGAATGTTTAGCTAGATGCGATTAGGGTTATTTCTTATTGGCTTGTGGACCCCTCTGTGCTAAACCCAGATGCTTTTGTTTGCTTGCAACCTTTAAGCTGAACCCCCAAGAAAGCTATTTTGGGTGCTTAATTTTTGGAATTGCTCTTTTAAAATCTAGCAAAAGCCTAAGTTCCAGATATATGTCCTTTCTTTTTGTTTTTAATAACATTTACCTTTCTTAAGAACAGGATTGGATTTTTGGTGTCCTAAGAGGTTTGTGCATGTTGTTTGATTAGCTGGTAGCCACAGCTTGTTTCCTTTCTCAGCTCTTCCCTGGAGGGGAGGTGAAAGGGCTTGAGGGTACCCCACAGGGAGGAATTCCCAAGTGCTCCTTCCTGGGTCCAAGGGTTGGGGTTTTTTTGTATTTGGGTGGTGGCAGCGTTTACCAAGCCAAGGTCAGAGAAAAGCTGTATCCTTGGGAGTTTAATACAAGCCTGGAGTGGCCAGTATTAATTTTTAAAATCCTTGCAGGCCCCACTTCTGCACTTGGAGCGACAGCCTTGACACAGCCATTCTCTGCTAGATTTATGAGCCTTTCAGTACCCAGTATTTTGTCCACTGAAAACTACTGTACGCTGCAATCAAGTCATGTCTCAACTTTTTTTTTTGAAAAGCTAAGCAGATTGAGCTCTTTCACTCTCTCATGCAAGGTCTTTTCTGCAGCCCTCACATCATTTTTGTGGCTCTTTTCTTTGCCCTTTACAATTTTTCAACACCCTTTTAAGATATGGACGCCAGAACTGGATGCAATAGTCTAGTGTCGATCTCACCAAGGCCATAAACAGAGGTAAAAATCACATCCTGCTCCTACTCCTTACTTCCATTTATACATCCAAGGATCACATTCACCCTTTTTGCCACAGCTTTGCGCTGGGAGCTCTTGTTCAGTTGCTTGTCTCCTTCATTAATGATTTGGTTAATGGAATGGAGTGTATGCTTATAAAATTTGCAGATGACACCGAGCTGGAAGGGTTTGCAAACACTTTGGAGGCCAGGATTAGAATTCAAAATGACCTTGACAAAGTGGAGAATTGGTTTGAAATTAGCAAGATGAAATTTAGTAAAGAAAAGTGAAACGTACTACACTTGGGAAGGAAAAATCAGACCCACAAATGGGGAATAACTGGCTAGGCAGTAGTACTACAGAAAACAATCTCAGGGTTACAGTGGATCACAGACTGAATATGAGTCAATGTGATGCAGTTGCAAAAAAGACTAGAATCTTTCTGAGAGATATTAACAAGTAATGTCGTATGCAAGACATAATTGTTCTGCTCTTCTCGGCACTGGTGTGATCTCAACTGGAATACTGTGTCCAGTTTTGGGCACCACATTTTAAGAAGATGTGGACAAATTGGAGAGAATTTAGAGGAAAGCAATAAAAATGATATAAGGTTGAGAAAGCCTGCCCTAAGAGGAAAGGTTTTAAAAAACAGGCATGTTTAGTCTTGTGAAAAGAAGATTGGGGGGGACTTGATAAAGACTTCACCATCTTCATTATAATCTTTAAGATGCTTGGTCTGTTGTTCTCCAAGTCCACCAAATGTAGGAGTAGTAGTAATGGGCATAATCTGAACCAAAGGAGGTTTCGGTTAGATATTAGGGAATAACTTCCTTAGTATAAGGTAGTTAAGCTCTTGAAGAGACTAATAAGAGAGGGTGTGGAATCCCCATCATTGGAGGTTTTTAAAACCAGGTAGACAAACACTTGTCTAGGTATACTTGGTGCTGCCTCTGCTCAGGGAGATGGAGAAGACGACTCTGGAGGTCCCTTCCAGGCCTACATTGCTGTGATGCTAAATCCTTTTCAGAGTCAGTGCTTCTCAGGACACAGTCCCTCCTTCGGCCGGTATGGCCTGCATTCCTTGTTCCCAGATGTGTTAAAACATACTTTATTTGAATGCAGATCACTTTGAAGGACTGCTTTGTCCTCATCATTATTTACCACTCCTCCAATCCTTGTGCCAGCCACAGATTTGATCAGCAGTGATTTTATATTTATTTCCTGGTTGTTGGTGAAAATGTTGAATAGCATTGGGCCTAGTATTGATCCTTTCAGACCCCACTAGAAACACACATGCTCAATGATAACTCCCCACTGGCAACTGCTTTTTGAGACCTCTCACTTACCCATTTCTTAATCCATTTAACATGTGCTTTGTTGATATTATACTGTTCTAACTTTTTAAACCAGAATGTCATGTGGTATTAAGTCAAATGCCTTACAAAACCCTAAGTATTTTATATCTATTCTGTAGAGGTTCTTATGCTGAGCTTATCCGTATCTGAGCACCTTCTGAGCATTAATGCACCTTCCAGTAGTGCATTAAGCAGTGTGACTATACATCTGTCATATGGTGCTTGTTCTCTCATCCTCTACCCAGGGATAGAAGCATGTGTAGTGGAGTGTCTTGTTTTGGCAGGGTTTTAGCTTTATCTTAACTATTTAAATATGCATATTGCTGTGTGTGTGTTAGAGAAGGCACGGTCAAAGAAGTGAGCCTTGCACTTGGAGCAGAAGGTGGTGAGGTTTGTGATTGTCCTTACTTCCTGGGGGAGTTTATTGCACAGTAAGGGACCAGCCCCCCAGAAAGCTCTGTCTACTGCCCAGACAAACTTTACCTTTATTGTAGAGAGTGCCACTGTGCCTGAGGAGTGGAGTTGTTGACCACGTCTTTGTTCCGGAATTTAAGAAATCTTTACAAGAGCCTGGGCTCGGGCCATTCCATGCCTTGAAAATAAGGATGATACTTTGAACTTTATTTGAAATTCTGTGTGAAGCCAGTATAAAGAGCAGAGGACAGGTGTGACGTGTTCGTGGCAACCTATGTTGCTGAGGAGATGTGCTCTAGCAGTCTGTAGTAGATGAAGTTTACTAAATGCTGATGGTTTCATGCCCAGGTGCAGCACAGTGTTTTCAGCCGACCGAGAGGTAACGAAGGTGTGAATAATTTAGACCAGGTTATCGTCCACCAGGGTAGGAGAAAGTATCATAGCCAACCAGGGATAGCAGAAAGTATTACTCTTGGCTTCCGCTATGTGAGAGCTTAGCATCAGCAAGGAATCCAAGGGTACTGTTCTATTAATTTAGATGGAATATATGGGCCCAGAGAGTCAAAGTGTTAACGTGACCCTCTCTCTATCTGACATTAAGCAGTTATAAACAAGGTTGAGGGTTGGTACACAGAGACCTCAGTCAGCTTAGTGCCATTAGAAACACACCATTAAAAAAAAGGAGTACTTGTGGCACCTTAGAGACTAACAAATTTATTTGAGCATAAGCTTTCGTGAGCTACAGCTCACTTCATCGGATGCATTCTGTAGCTCACGAAAGCTAAATTGGTCAGTCTCTAAGGTGCCACAAGTCCTCCTTTTCTTTTTGCGAATACAGACTAACATGGCTGCTACTCTGAAACACACCATTAAAACCTTTTTTTCCTTTATTTAAAGAAAAAGAAGGAAAACCAGTTAAAGCATTTGACAGTCTCTTGGATGGGATTAACGATGGTGATAATTGTTGTTTTTGGGAAACAGGGAATAAGTTAGTTGAAATGGACTAGAACTGTCGTTATTTCTGTAGCCTGACCTCATTTTCTAAAAGCTCAGACAAAACACACACAAAAGGGGAAAGAAAAGAACAGCAAAGATAAAATATGCAGCTTCTGTCTCTGGTATTGATTCTCACTTGCAACCTCACTGTTAGAGATATACAGACATGGCACACAGTCTTATTAGCCACTCCAAAACCTGGGAAACTTGTACCAACACTGCGTTGTTTAGGGAATTGCTTTTATCTGATTCCCTGGTCATGAATCTACAGCAGTATTGCAAAATAAGCAGTCTTGGCCAACTAAGCCAGGCTCTTATTAGACAGAAGGGAAAAGGAGAAGGATAGGAAAGAAAAGGTGGGGAAGGAAAAGGACACATGGGGGAGGGGGGATGTGTGTGACAAAGTCTCACATCCTAGGTTAGAGTTAGCCAGAGCCAGTGGAGGTCTCAGCAAACCAGACATTCTTCAACAAATCAGTCTCTCTGCCTCCTGCATGAAGTCCGTGTTTCACTTATGGACACAAAAACATCTTTGTGCCGAGACAAATTTCAGGATCTATCAAATCTAAATATTACCTGTTCTGCTATACAGGTCAGAAGCTCGGACAAATAGGGTTCTATTGTACCTGTTTTTATTTTTTCACAAAATGCAAAAACTAAAGATTCTCTTAAAAAATGCAAATTCCGTGTTTTTCCAGGGCAAACGGATTTCTAGGATCCCTGATTATCAATAATTGTAAAACAAGCAACAATAACTAATGTAGAGTCCTCCCCTCCCCCCGACACACACACCTTTTACCCACTCTATTCCTCCTGAAGAGGTGATAACCCATCATGTGAAATGTCCCACCAGGTTTCAGTATTGCCAATTGTATATATTTTTCTCATCAATGAGAGTTTCTTATTCCTCTCCGTTGTTAACCAGACTCCTAGCATTGGTATGTAAGCAACTGAAAAATGTCTTCTCTTCACATGTTTTGTCACATCAGTTCAATTTGTTTGTGATGTCTTGAGTTTTAGTTTTGTACAGCATTTGTCTCCCTAGCACCTCCTCTTGTGTTTGTAGCTCAATGCCCTCCTAGCTGCTCCAACTAGTCTCCTACAGAGAAGGTTAGCCCCCAATCTGTGAGATGCCAGCCATCCCATATGTACAGCCCCCACTCCCACTGGAATGTGGCCCAATGTTCCACAAAACCTACACCTTCAGCCTCACACCAGCTGTGCAGCCAACAGTTTACCTCCTGTATTTTCTGCCTTCTCTTGCTCATTGGATTGGAAGGATCTCTGATGAGATCACTTGGACTTTCCTTTTCTTCCACTCCCTTCCAAGGTGCCTGAGGTCTTCTCTAATTTGAACAGTTCCATGTGATGCTGTGTCATTGGCTCCAATGTGTATCATCATAAGTGGACAGACAACTTCATGATCTTGTCTAGTCCTTCAGTTACCTCTCATATTTTCATGCCAGGGATACAGCACACTGTCTTATTGTCCCTGTGTCCCTTGCTGAATTCTGTCCTTTCTTCTTAATATTAAGTTATCAGTGATGATTGTTTGTATTCTTATGATGGTTGATGAACTTCACTTGGTTGCTGCTCATTTCATACCATAAGAACACCCATCAGGTATGTCCCTGGTAGCTTTTTCCATTCCTCTAGAGACAGGTTCTTCTGTAGCTGACTGCTGAGCTTTGATACTTCTAGAGAAGTTGAAATGACTCTTGGCTCTCTTTCTCTCTTGTTACAAACCACTTGTCCACTTTGATTTCTACTCTCTCCAGTTGTCTTATTGCTGAGCCATCCCCTTGTGGCATCTGACAGTGATTTCCCAATCTGATTGTCCAAGAAGTCTTCACTGTCTCAGATGCTGTACAATATTTCAAATTATGCTTCCAGACAATGTGTTTTCTCCTCCACTACAGCCACCAGCTTGCATTTCAAACACCAGAAATCTGTTCCGTCTTCTGACGGAAAGTAAAACATAGCACATCCAAGGTGGATCACAGCAGTTGCTCTCTTCTAAGCCATATCTGCTCTCTGGTGTAGAGCCAAACCTAAAACAGGAATCCCACTCCTCTCTACGCTCCCACCAAAACTCATCCAGGATACCATACCCATTCGCCTGGCAACTAACATATACCAAACCTCACTTCTCAGCTCCTGCCCTCACAAACAGGGAGGGAATAACCACTCAAATTTCAAAAACTGGTTCTGTTCAAAGCCCCACAAATCACAGCAACAAGGCCCTCACTGAGACACAAACAGACCCATATCACTTGGCCAGTTCAGTACCCCCAGCCCAGCCACACCACCCTCCCAAAGAACAACCAACCAACAGATGGAACAAATACAACATGCACCAAGTCCCTCTACCTGCATGAGCCACAGCTTCATCCTCTGACTCCCCTGTTTACTGTGCCTGTTGCCTAGCTAACGGGTGTGTATGTGTTTGAGGTTAGGGGGAGAAGGGCTGGTGACATGGGCCACAATTTTTTGCAAAGAAGAAGTTCCAAATAAGGGAGTTCCAATGTCTCAGCTACAGCAGAACAGTTCAATGGTTGTGCTGACCTGAGACTTAATTTATCACATACAGCCAGTCAAAACCCAGTTCAGTCACCATTTACAATATGGAAGTGGGGTGGTGGCATAACAGGTGACAGCATATTGCTCATAAACAAAGCTTTGGTCAGTAAGTGGCATGACCCAGTCCTTCAGAGCAGTCTGAGGTGCGCAGGGATGTGTCACTTGGGGTGACCGAGACTTATTTAATCACATACTGCCACTCAGATCCCAGCTCCTCATTTGATTATTTAGTTAATAAGTAATTAAGGAATTAGCCATTTAATTTTTATCACATTAACTTACTGTAAGATTCAATTTTTAGAAATTTAATTGATTTAAAAAATATAATTTGAATAAATCCTTTGAATAAGGAACAGGGAACTCTGAGTAAAGAGCTGCTACCACAAATAAGGAACTGGGAAAAGGAACCAACTTCAGCCTCCTCCTCCAGTGGAGTCTATTAATCTGTCACTGTGTTACACACATCTCCCTCTGATACACTCAGCTTTGTTTTGCACTGTCTCTTTGTTGAGATTTTAAATACTTGGAACAGCAACAGCTCTCAGCTCTTACAACATGAGAGAGAGAGAGGGCGCAAGCGGTGAAAGTAAACAATCCCCTGCTCAAAGGATATTGTTCTGACTTATGCATGTGATGCTCATTATACAGTGCACTGTGAACCAGGAGTCAGCATCAGCCAGTGAATTTGAGCTACAGAGCACTCACCAATGGTTGCAAAGTGACTCTCTTCCCTACGCCCCAATGTTGGAGGGTGAAAGGGTTGGGGGAAGAGATTGTGCCTGTTACCTTGGACCAGTAAAGAGTTCCAGGGTCTTTTGGAATTCTTATTCCCTGGCCTTCTGAATTCACATAAGAATTTAGTTACTCAGAAATTGTTCTCTACAGAAAAAACATTGGAGAGCTCTGTTCCAGGCACTTCTAGGACTAGCTAGATACACTAGACAACACTGGGCTGCTTTGGATGAGTGCCTTTTTCAGGAATAACAACGTGGATGTGATTTTTTTAACCTATTAAGCGAAGTGTGAAGTTGCCGAGACACAGTGCGTGAATGACTGCTGCCTAATTTATGCATCTAATTACTAGGACTGAATACAGAAATCAGGTAAATTGAAAATGGGAATCAGGTAACGTTGGCCATTTGCACACACAAGCACAGTAACGTGTTTTCAAAAGGGTTACAACTCAAGGCATATATCTAGACAGGGAATATTTAGACAGAAAAGTCACATTTCAGAGCAGCTGTTACCAGTTTCTAAAAGCAAGCTATTTACAAGGTTTCTAATAGAATTCCCACCAGCCTAGTCCGGAAACCTTATTGAACATAGTTTCTGGTTGATGGTGTTGTATTAATGAGTTGCTCATTTGCTTCCACTAGGAGGGAGGGAAACCTCTCCAGAAGAGTCCAGGAGACATGGGTTTCACCATGACTGGACGGGAACGCTCAGAATACGTGCGATGGAAAAAAGAACGAGATCAGATCGACCTTGAGAGGCTAGCGCGCCACAAGAACGCAAAGGGCGAATGGCGACGGGCTTGGGATGTAGAAAAGTCAGAGCACATGTAGGTCATCTACACCCCTGAGGTGCCTAGCATGCTACAGGCCCTATTACGGTGAATGATAAGTTCTATATTCTGATGGGACATTGTGAGCTGGTAAACTGTGAAACACTAAATCCCAGGGGCTGATCAGCATGGGTTCTACAGGGACTCTGAGAGCTGTAGAGGGGGTTGAATCACATCCCATTCTCACTACCTCTATAGAGGGGTTGACCCCCAGCTAATTCCACTGGTCCTCCACAACTTTAGGCATATGGGACTGATGGAGGTAGGAAGAAGCTGGGGCTGTTCCAAAAGGGACAGTTGGGCAAATCCGCTTTGATATTTCAAACCTTGTCATCCAGTCGTCATGATTTCTCCTTTTCATTTCCATAAAAAGCCAGCCCAGCTACATCACCCGTACCTTATAAAGTAACCTCCTTCAGACATTCTAGTGTGCTCTCTGTCATGGGCAGGGCCATCCTGTGTCAGTTCAATGACTAGCACGGTATACAGTACTGTGGGATGACTCTCATCATGGTATTGCAGAGTAATGAGGTAGCTTCCCTTCATTTACATTCTGCCTCTTTAGCAACCCAGCTGAAATGCACTGGCCAGGTGGCTTTTGGGAGTGGAACACATTGCACACACTGGCCCAAGGGCTTTGGAATAGGGCTCGTTACATGCATTGGATTGAATGTTCGTACCATTATATATTCTAGACAGAGGGGTTTGCCGGTACCAGACTCATATTGTGTACTGTACAGAGCGCTTTTACGAGACAGGTATGCGGGATGGTCCTTTGGTTACGTGCTAGAACTGTCAGCTGGAAGATCTCAGTTCTGTGCCCAGCTCTACCACAAACTTCCCATGTGATCTTGAGAAAGTCACTTAAAGCCTGCTTTTTTAGAGATGCATTGGGAGTTGTGGGTTTATAGCACCTCTGAAACTATGGCTCTTAACCTTTCTGTACCTCAGTTTACCCATTTGTAAAACAGGGATAATATTCACCTAGCTCACAGCTGGTTGATGAGGCTCCATTTATTAACATTGGTAAAGTACTTAGAGATTCTCAAACAGAAGGTGCTATGAAAGTGCATAAAGTTAATGCTTATTACTTTATTTATTATATGTAGTAGGTGGAGAGCTTCTGGGGGTGGAACTGTGTGCACAGAGCAGAAAGCTTTTGGCAAGAAAGCTCCCACAGAGAAGTTTTGACAAATTTTTACCATTCACTATTTCAGCAGTTGCCCTATATACGCTGTAGAAAACCATATGATAAATTAATTTATCATGCACCCGTGACAATTTCACCTGTACTCTGCTCACTGTTCCATCTCCCTGGGACTTGCTGTAATGTTCCAAATCACCAAACAGCTTCCAATAGGCTCCCACTTTTTTAAAATAAAAGTCTCCCTGCCAGGATCAAAGAGATGGGTAGCACATTTGTTACATTTTAACCCCTGGATGAGTTGGAGAGCTCTTTTTACCTCTAAGATTTCAGTCGTTATGTTATTTCAGTTATCTTGTGAAACTGTAATGTTATTGGAGTCATGGTACAATGCTTGCCTAGGTAAGATGGAGGTCTTTAAAATGAAACAATTAAAAACAAACCCCTCAATCTGCCATAGATTTGTTTCCTCTGTCTCCCCCCAGATGTGGAACTTCCACCCCAAAAATTACCCTGGCTTGGCACCCAATTAATATTCAGACAGGTCAATAATAGTTTTTTTATACATAAAGATATCACAGCTTTAATGTCCAGTATTTCGCAGTTATATGAGCATAGAATTGGGTACTTTATACCAATGGAAAGGGGAAATTCCCAACTTCCTAACTGGAGGCACCACCAGGAGGAGTCCACGATATTGTGATCTTTTAAGTTTATTGTCAGAGACAGACTATTGAACTAGATGGGCCACTTCTCTAGTATGACAAATCCTGTGTTCCTAGAGAAAAACAATTTTAGGTCATTTTTAGTAGTTTGCGTGGCTCCCCCCCTGCACCTTCCATAATTGGACTCATGGTAACAAGGGCACCTGGCTTTACAGGTGGATACAAAAAATAATCCTGATTAAAAACCCAAAAGAGTCCTAAAATAGTTTCCCTGTGGCATATACAGAATACAAGATGGTCTGTTCTGGTATGAAAGCTTTAGAAGGTCTCCTTTGGGGTAAGTAACGTGCGCAGTAAAATGTGCCTTTAGAAGGTCTCCTTTGTGGTGAAAGTATATGTGACTGGTGGATATGGCTTCTCTAGGAGCATTTCAGTACTTCAGTGTAGCTACTCACTACAGTGACGGGCAGGGTTCTCAGAGGCTCATAGACTTTAAGGTCTGTCAGCGTAGTTAATCCACCTTCGCAAGAGAGGGAAGCTAGGTCAACAGAAGAATTGGGGGAGAGGTCATCTTAATTATGCCACTCAGGTGTGGATTTTTCATACCTCTGAGCAACACAGCTGGGTTGACTTCACTTTTGAGTGTAGACCTGCCTCCTGCTTATTGAAGTGAGTGGGTTTGTATCTGACAATGCCCTGTTTTTTCCTGCAGGTTTGAGGAGGACTTTAGTAAGGATGGGGAGCCAGTCTTGGATAATCTCAGCAGTAAGAAAGGTGAGGAAGGGACACACCGGTCCTATTTTGACATTTGTTAGCCATGAACATGTGGCTCACTGGTCCACGTCAGGTGTGAAAGATCCAGTCGTGGGATACTTTGCTTTCCATCAGGCCTGCACAGAAATGGCTCTAAAATCAGCATATAAGTCTCAGCACTCTCTGTTTTGCAGAGTGCTCAGTGGATCTGAATTGTGTGTGTACTGTCACTACTCTCCATTCCCCAGAGTGCAGCCGTGACTAATTCAATAACTTGGACCCAGATCCTCAATGGGAGTTGAGCACCGAAATGCCTTTGAGGATCTAGGCCTTGCACTCTCTGCTATTTATGATGTTATAGTATTTAGAGAAGCTTAGAACTGGCTCCTTTCCCAAGCGCTGGTTTCACAAGGAGTCAGATTGCAAAGCTCTCCTGCAACTCATCATCTGTGCTCCCAGGGGCACATGCCAGGTTCTTAATTAGGATAAATCCACCACAGTTCCCATTCTCAGGAGATGTACCGAGGGAGTGAGGCTTTGCTGCTAGAACACATCACATGAACAACATGCTCTCCATTGTGCTTTCACTATATAACCCTACTGCTTTTTTGTGCGTGCTGTGCCCATTCAGGGGGAAGAAACGCCAGGAAATTCCAGCACAGGTCCTTTCCTTTTGAAGGGAGAGGTGAGTAGTGCCTGTGAATGGCCTTAAATTGAACTATTGGGCACTCGCTCTCATTACTCCATGCTGCGGTCCGGGGTCTCACATACACTGACCAGTGAGGGAGTTCTATGCAGGTGGGAGTTGGGGCTGGAGTACCATCTCAATAGTGGACACGTTGGATATAAGGAGACCTGGGAATATAAGGTCCATGCATGCTTCAGGTTGCATTTTCCTAGTGGCTGCCTCCTTTAGCCATGTTCCCTACCCCTCTCAAGAATGGGACTGACACCTGCAGAAGGATCCTGGGGGGCAGTGTGGTAGCTAAATGACACTGAACTGAAACAGAGATAATGGGGGGTTGTGGTCAGGGGGAATTTTGGCTTTGCAGCTTTATATTTTCCTCCCCTCCCGCACAGCCCCCTTCTGTAGGAAATACATTCACAAACTCTAGCGATAAAATGAGTCTGGCCCCCACCTGCATGAGTACAGAGCATAAAACCACCAGACAGACCTTATTGCTATGACTTTCTGCTGTCTCTTAGCTCAATGCCAGGTGGCAGAGCTGTAGGAAGACAGGTGCTATGACAGCACCAGTTTCCAGCGCTAGCCAACTGCTGGATATACTAGCCCCAAGCTCTTTGTACATCCTGTCTTTCAGGTGGAGGACAAAGTACTACGAACACAAGTGAGCCTGCTTCCAAAACAGTACCAGTTGTGAGCAGTAAAGCCAGAGGAAAGGATAGACTGACTGGCAGAGCCAGAAGGTAGGAGGACAGTAAGCAGGACATTATGGAAACCATTTTGTAACCACTGCTAGAGGTCTTGCTGTGCAGTTCCTTGCTTCATTTGGAATGACTGAGCTGCTATGATCCATGGGGAGTGCTTCAGGCCAGGGATTACATCATTAGAATTGCATCCCCATTTTTGTGACAGAGCCTGGTGGGACATCCAGTCAGAGACAATCCTATGGAAGGATTGTGAACCACTCACGCCAACTGCACAATTTTCATTGATGGGGCACAAATAACTGATGGATCAGACAAACGAGTCCTGACAGACTGGGCGATACTTGCCCACTCCCAACCCCCAGCCTGCTGAGCATGTCTTCTCCTGTTTTCAGGCTTTGCTGGCCCAGGGAGCAGGTCTCCTGAGATTGTTCCCAAGGGTAGCTAGTAATTAGAATGACTGACTCCTTCAAGAGACCTTCCCTCTAGCACTCAGCAACTTTTATGAATGTGTATATATATATATACATATCATACGTAAAAATATTGAGAGGGACTCTCCCCTCAGCTTAGCCCCACCCCCTGTATGTGACTGGAGTGGTGTAAAGCAGTGGTTCTCAAAGCCGGTCCGCCACTTGTTCAAGAAAAGCCCCTGGCAGGCCGGACCAATTTGTTTACCTGCCGCGTCCTCAGGTTTGGCCGATCGCGGCTTCCACTGGCTGCAGTTCGCCGCTCTAGGCCAATGGGGGCTGCGGGAAGCAGTGCAGGCCAAGGGACATGCTGGCCGCCCTTCCTGCAGCCCCCATTGGCCTGCAGTGGCGAACCGCAGCCAGTGGGAGCCATGATCGGCCGAACCTGCGGATGCAGAAGATAAAGAAACCGGTCCAGCCTGCCAGGGGCTTTCCTTGAACAAGCGGCGGACCGGCTTTGAGAACCACTAGTGTAAAGGGACCATACAAGCCCTGATTGAGCCAGGACAGAATTCTCCAGCACAGGCACAGTGGGCTTGTCTACAAGGAGACTTAGTGCACAGCCAGCAGAGTGTAAATCTACAGTGCACTAGCATGCCTCATACTAAGTTGCCCTGGGGCCCTGCTACGGTGCACTACAGGTTCCAGAGCGTGCTTTGACAGACTGCTGTTTGAAACAACCTCTGTCAGTAAAACCAGCCAGGGTGTTCTAAGGTCAGGGAGCCCAGCTGTGTGAAGGGCATGCTGGGAAGAGGCAGGGCCATACTACGTAGCACTGTAAAGATTTCAGGTAGTGCTGCTACCCACAGACACCTCACAGGGCACTTCCCAACGCCCCAGAAATCCTCAGAATCAAAAAGGGCATGAAGGTGCTTACAGCTATCTTAGCCCCTACTTCCACTGGGTTGCAAGTTTTGTCCTGAGCTTCTTAGAGGTACAGCACAAAATGATACCCATTAAGAAGGCATTGCTAGTAACCGCAGAGCTAAGATCGCATTGAGATACGCAGAACTAAAATCCCTGGGCCTTATTTTCCTATGACAACAGTTTTACTCTGGTCTAATTCCACTGACTTCAGTGAAACATCTGTTGATTAGACTGGTGTAAGGGAGAGGAGAATCCAGCTAGCCACTTCTGTTTTATACTTTAATGATTCAGTTTAGCTTCCAAATTTGGCACACTTCAGGGCAAACTCCAGCTTTCCAGTGCTACACTACCTAATGGCTTAATAATTCTAATCTTCAAACTACAATCATACTGTGTACCAGCCAACAAGAGAAGTCTAAGTGGATTATATACCCAAAACTTAACACATCAAGACCACAAACAAAATTCTACTATATGTTTACAGTGTGTTTTTAAAATAATCAGGTCAGTTATGAAACAAACACAGCTACACTGATGTATAAACAGATATGTTTCCTATGTACAGCTATAATATGTTACAGAACACTGGTAAGCTGGTACTTTGCTGTGTAGTATTAATTTCTTGATATGTGCACTGAAAATGGTAGCACTCTTGAATTGAAATTGAATTCGTTAGAAAGGGTGATCATGTGAAGTATGGTGACATGTCATGATGGTAGTGGGACTGGCACTGTCTTGTATATGGCTGTTTTAACTTACAATTTCCTTGCTTTTTAGTCTCTGCATTGTGAGGAAAGACATTTGAGCAACCTTAACTCTAAGTTAATTACATTTTGCGTTGGAATACATTTAGAACAGAGAGATGGGACCTATTATGTCTCCTCAAATCCAATCTTAAATCAATTACAAAACATTAATTGGGTAAGAATAACATCAACAGCAAAAAATAATCAAGTTATCACTGTCTTTGTTTATAAGCTACATTAAGCCCCACTTCATTCTGAGGTTCCATCTCCAGTCAGCCACAGTAGTAGCTGTTTCCAAAAGAAAAGATGCCACGTAACTCTGCCACACAGACAGTTCTTGACCTCAAAAGGTAAAGTAACTACAAAATGTCACCCCAGTTCCTAATACTCTAGCCCCCACAGGTGCAAACCAGATTCCCAGATCTGAACAACTCCAAACTTCAAGTTTGTGATTTAGGACCATCTGTAATATACGCACAGCAATTACTTCAACCAATGAACTGCAGCCACCTCTGGGGTGGACTACCCAACACTATAACAGGAAGCAAAGGCGAATACGGTATCCATCTGAAACTACTGGGGAAATTTAGAGAGGTCAAATGTAGTTACCCAACTGACAAGGGCACTGGGGCTAGCGCCCCTGCTGTTGTAAGAATGAAAGTACTATGGACTTACAACCACAGGTGATCAGGACCTTAGTTTTCCATCTCTTCTGAAAGACAGCACTTTCACAACACAGTGTCCCCAACACCCTACTGGGATTAGGGTGACCACCCATCCTGATGGGTGGGACAGTCTAGAAATGCAGAGTTCAAAGTCCCGGTCCCAGGTTGTATGACTCCGGGACAGCATGTGTCCTGGATTCTCTGTGGTGCACTCCGCACCTGCCTGAGGCTCAGGGACGGCACCAGCCTCTTCCCAGTGTTTGTGGGGGGGTGAGGTGGGCATTTTCCCCCCTCACCATGAAGCCCCGCCCCTGCTCCTCCTTCCCCCCCCCCCAACCATGCCCCCTGGCCAGGTCGGAAGCTGGAGCTGGGTCATGGTAAGAGGTGCCCAGGGAGCCTTGGCTGCTGTGGGGAGCCCTGGACTCTCCACCTGTCCTGGGCAGCATGCTCTGGGGGGCTTTCAGGCCCCCTGACTCCCTGCCCAGGGCAGGTGGAGGGGCTGGTGCTCCTCACAGCAGCCTGGGCTCCCTGGGTGGCTTTTACCACAGCCCGGCTTTGGCTCCGGCTTCCAGTCTGGCCAAGGGGTGGGGGCCTCAGGGGACGAGGAGAGGAGTGGCAGGGGCAGGGCCATGGAGGGGACAGGGCTCCTGTATGTGTCCTGCTTTTGCATTTTGAAAAGGTGGTCACCCTAACTGGGTTGTGGTTCAGCCCTGAATCAGAGGAAAGACTACACCTCCAGAATCACCATCACTGGTTCCTCCAGCAGTTGAGTTAGTATCTCTGCACACCAAGCTGAGGAACTCAGAGTCCAAGACTCATTTTATAATGGACCGTGATCTATTCCTTGAAAATAAACACACTAACAGTGCCCACCTCTGGAGAGTTTGCTGGACAACTTGTTCCAAGAACAGGCTGTGTCTTGCTAAGGGACATGCACATAAATCCCCCAAGAGCAGCTACTCTAGGAAACCGAACAGAACAAACAAATTGTGTTTTCCATGGCCGGGCTGCCCTGGGAATGCGAGCTGAACCATTATAAAGATGATTTTCTTTCTTCTGTCTTCTTGTATTTGTCCTTCCCTTTGGAGTCTGCTAGTTTTCATGACTTTTGGAGAGGACGGGGTTGGAGGTGGGTAGGTTAAGGTTGTCGAGCCTGCAGTAGCTGTGAATTCTCCTTCAGCCTGGGCCACCCACCCTATTCTCTCGAATGATGTCCACTAAGAGGTGCTGGGAGGGGAGTGGGCTTGGGGTTCTTGCTTAGGAATCACATCTGCTTGGGATAAGTGCCTCAGAGAGTCACATAAAAGACCCCTGATAACTGCTCTGGAGCTCAGATTCTGGTTGCTTGGCTGGGAGGGCTCAATTTCAGGTGCACTTTGGCTTTTGAAACCGTCTAATTCCTCATGAATAAAATGCTGTGTGGTGACTGACAGCTGTATTGCTGCTGCTCCTTTGGGCCTGGAGATACAGAGGGGCAGAATGGCTTCCTACACAGTTTCATACACAGGGAAGGGTCAGTTATTTTGGTCAACGCTCGCTCTCACATCTTTGGCTATGCACCTCTTTTCCCCTGGAGAGAAGGCAAGGACATGCCTCTGGGCCATTCTGGGAAAGGCAGATGCAGCCAAGATGTTGGGAACCATGAAGTAAATTCATCAGCAAGTGGTCTATCTGCCAAGAGTTGACTGCTCTGATTCTGGTCCATGCCCTCTCTGTGCTCTCTCCCTACTCCCAATCAGTAGGATGTAAGGAGCTGGTTTAGGAAGAATGACGATGTTAGAAAAACCTAACCACATTAGGCCTCATCCCCTCCAAATGTTTCATCTTTAATAAAGCCTAATTCTGGTTGGTTCCTAGGCAGTGAGCTAAGTAGTTGATGTATTCTTGGCTTATAGATATTTTAGCTATAAAATTAGGCTCTGTATAATTAGTTTTGTGTGTAATTATCATTAAAATGCTATGCACTAAAAAGCAGTCCAAGTTCTTGAGCTGCTTATTGGAATTAACAAGGAGAGATGTTTGTTTCCCTTCAAGATAGGGCAGACTGACAACAGCACGTTACACAATGCTCCATGCTGACTGGAACATAGCAATTGCCATACTTCACTAGGCACAGGTGGGATAATCTGCCCCCCCACCCGCTGTAGATCTCCTCTTGACCTCTGATAGTTGGAGGATACTGGCTTTAGCCCTGAAGCATGGGGTTTGAAATTCAAGCTGCTGGTTAGTAACCATAAAGCTTTAACTGGTTCCTGGACCATTTAGTTTAGAGAGAGTGTCTTTTGCTTGCCATACAATCAGGACTGTGCTCAGCTACAGCATTCCTTCTATCTGTCACAAGGCTAAAGTTCACAGAAGCAAAGGTGTTCCCAGTGTCAGGTCCTTATCTCTGAAATCTTATCCTGGTGCATATACAGCTGAGCCTGAAACTGGCCAGTTCTAGAGTGAGCTGCCGAACATCTTTGTTCTGGCTTGCCACCAACAGCAGGCCTAGGAATCTCCTCATACCAGAGCTGGTTTTTTGCCTCTTCTGATGCTCCCAAGGAAGGTGGGTCAGTTTTTGCAGAGGACATGCTCTCTGCTTTGGGGACATGATGAATGGTACCATTCTTAACTATGTAAAGTTGTACCAGGTGACAAGGACCTTATAAAGACTGGTAGCACAAGTTAAGGTTATCTTTTTACAAGAGCCCCACTTATGAACAATGGTCCAAACAAGCTTGGACATCTCCTATGATGGTCTGGCTGTGCTTTTAAGAAGTCGACCACCACTGTTTACTCTTAAGGAAATAATTATTCCTGCCATGATGGGTTGGATCACAGAAACCCCCTTGGGGCTGCCAACTGATGTGCTAAGACTACTTCTGCCCCTGCTTTCCCTGCCATCTTGGGACTCCAGAGCCCTGCCTGGTTGTGCCAGACACGATTGCCGGCCACAAACACAGACCCAGGCCTGAACCACGTCCCACAAACTGCAAGCTTAATTGAAAGCAGCTTAAGAAGGGCATCTGAGTGTTAGAGACAGGAACACAACTCCCAATGGGGTCCAAACCCCAAATAAATCCTTTTTACCCTGTATAAAGCTTATGCAGGGTAAACTCATAAATTGTTCGCCCTCTATAGCACTGATAGAAAGATATGCACAGCTGTTCCCCTTCCCCTGGTATTAATACATACTCTGTGTTAATTAATAAGTAAAAAGTGATTTTATTAAATACAAAAAGTAGGATTTAAGTGGTTCCAAGTAATGACAGACAGAACAAAGTAAATTACCAAACAAAATTAAATAAAACATGCAAGTCTATGCCTAATACAGTAAGAAAGTGATTACAGATGAAACCTCACCCTCAGAGATGTTCCATTAAGCTTCTTTTACAGACTAGGCTCCTTCTAGTCTGGGTTCAGCAATCACTCACACCCTCGTGGTTACTGTCCTTTGTTCCAGTTTCTTTCAGGTATCCTTTGGGGGTGGAGAGGCTCTCTCTTGAGCCAGCTGAAGACAAAATGGAGGGGTCTCCCGGGGGTTTAAATAGACTTTCTCTTGTGGGTGGACACCCCTCCCTCCCCCTGGGTAGAATTCCAGCTACAAGATGGAGTTTTGGAGTCACATGGGCAAGTCACATGTCCATGCATGACTCAGAATTTACAGGTATCAGCCATGGTTCACATGCTACCTTGAACGTTCTCAAGTAGACTTCATATGTGGATTGGAGCCTTCCAAGATCCATTTTCTGTTAAGTGTTCCTTGATTGGGCACTTAACTTGCAAATTCCTTTCTAAAGAAGCTGCCCAAATGCCTTACTAAGGCTACTTAAAATCAAACCAGTACACAGCCAATATTCATAACTTCAAATACAAAAATGATACATGCATACAAATAGGATGAATAGATTCAGTAGATCATAACCTTTACAGAGATATGTTACATGGCATCTGTAGCCTAAAACATATTCCAGTTATGTCATATATATATTCATAAACATATTCCCATAAAGCGTTATGGGGTGCAACCTGCTATACCCAACGCCGTCACTGGTGGGTGTGTAACACCTGCACCCTGCTGGGCCTTTCTTTCGCGGCAGCCCAGGCCCTCTGAGCATTGAAATGGCAGTTTGTCGTTCCTGAGCTTGGGGCTTCAACCAGCTTGCACATTCACACAGACTCAGCTCAATCAGTGGCAGAGTCAAAACAAGCCTGTTCTGTGGGAAGGTTTTAAAGCAAAAAGATCTTCCCTGTGGAGACAGTATTCCCCATAAGCCCTTCTTCGTTTACCTGACACACCCTCCTTTTTGGGCCTCCAACCCTCAGCTAATCAGCTTATGCAGCACAGGTTTGAGAACCCTCTGATGAAGGGTTCAAAGCATGTGCTTCAACAAAGTATATTTGGCCTGTCATTATTATTCCTTTTTTGTGTTACCGGAGAAGCTAGGACCCCTAGTCATGGGGCAGGACACCATTGTGGTAGGTGCCGTCCAGACACAGAACGTAGTGACAGTCCCTGTCCCAAAAAGCTTCATAGCCTCTAACAGCTCGTTCCTTTTCTCACAACAAGTCCGAGGGGAAGTACGTTTCTCAGTGCATTTATCTGACTCAGGCATTCTAGTGCATCTCAGAGAGGAACATAGGGCCCCTGTAGGTATATCAGGATCTCATTCCAGGCCATTTAAGGCATTTGGATCCTACATGATATTATCCCCACAAATACATCACTATGTTTGTTTTTCCTTTTTTCCCCCCCATCCTTATTGTCCCACTGCAGCTCTTCTCCCTCCCCGCCATCTCTTCATTTTCACTTAATGCTCCAATAAATCTGGACTCCTCATCTTGCTTATCGACTACAAGGGAGAGAAAATGAGGTTTGTTTTAAGCTAAAAAACGGGACCACTGTAACACCTAGCAGGAGCGTGTGGTGTAGATACCAATTCCCTATGCTCCGGCTGGCAGGGCCGGATTAACCATTCGGCTAATAAGGCTATAGCCTTAGGCCTTCCTATTTTTTAGGCCCTACTAGTCAGGCAGAGGGCACGGGAGGGGCGGTGGCAGGGAGCGAGCTTGCTCACACTGTCCTGCTGGGGCGCTCCTGCCAGCAGGAAAGGCAAAGCAGCCCCCTGTGGGTTGGAAGGAGCTCAGCTGGCAGCCTGCTGCTTCCACTCCCTCCCATCTGCATCTCCCCACGCTGCAGGAACACACTGGCAGGTATCCAGTTAACACTGGTGACTGGACACTAAAAATCCAGTTACCATGGGAACCCATGCCAGCTGTGGGTGTAGTTTGAGCGGGCATTGTCTCTCCCCGCCCCAGCTCCCTGCATCCCCTGTTTCTCCAGAGCTTTGCTTAGCTGTCAGGGAGGGAAGAGGCTCCCTCTGTCCCTCTCCTTCACTGAGGCTGAACACTACCTCCTGGGCCCTAGTGCCCATCCTTTTCATCTTCTATGTGTGCTGGGTCTCATTTCTGGACAACTGGTGAGTGCCTGTGGGAGGGCAGGGCAAGGGGACATGGGGAGAAGAGGCAGTACCAGAGTGGTAGGGTGGGAAACTTGCACAGAACCTACAGACACTCTATCCATTGCCCCTCCCATGTATAAAGAACAAATTCCCACACATTTGTAGGAAAAACAAAAAACAAAACAAAACATCCTATTTTGGATGCCAGTACTTTAACTTTTACAGTACCTTCCATTGAGAGGCTTCAGATTTATGATGCACAGTGTTCAATACTGTATTGAATGGTACTAAAAATCAAAGAAATTCCATTTTTTCCTTTGATGTATTTTTCTGTACTGGAATGCAGAGGCAACCAAGTTCTTACCTTTTGCTCAGCCTAGTTCCACAGGCCAACACAGATTTGTACTTCTAAGGGGTTGCAAAAGCACTGGAGGAAGCTCAACACACAATGTTGTAGGTTTCTCCCTCCCCTCTCCCTCAAGGATTTTAAATTCACTTCTTAGCAGGCTACGATAGAAAGACATACTGAATAGGCGAAAGGCAAGTTCCGTCCATTTGCTGGTTCTCTGGCAGTTCAATCTGTCATAAAAGTACCTCACATTTGATTTCTTTTGAGTTTCATTCAAAAAACTTAAAGCTTAATAAACCTGAAGTTAGTCCTCATTTTTCTGCCCCAACTCAAACTAACTTCCTTCCCAAGTGGAAAACGTTGGGTAAGCATAGAATACGATTCGAGAAGGGAATGAGAACACAGGCCAATTCCTGCTGACAGTTACACCTGTGTAGCCTTATTGAAAAAAGAACAGGAGTACTTGTGGCACCTTAGAGTCTAACAAATTTATTAGAGCATAAGTCTCTAAGGTGCCACAAGTACTCCTGTTCTTTTTGCGGATACAGACTAACACAGCTGCTACTCTGAAACCTAGCCTTATTGACTTCAGGGAGAACAGATTTTTCCACAAGAGTAGATTTTGGTTCCTTCTGTTTTTTCACACCTGGTATAAGCAGAATCTCATTCACTTTCCTCCCCTAAACTCTGAGCACTTTAAGGAAAAAAAATAAGCAAGGTCTACTTGTTTTGCACATGCAAATAAAACAGGAAGCTCTCCTTTCATTCTGCACTAGGCTTTAAACAAACACCAGACCTGATGTAACAAAGGTGTCACTACAGCAGCCTTGGCTGGACTGTTCTTTTGAAAGATCCTTAATGATTCTTTTAAGATGCTGATTTTCATGAAGTTTTTTGGGGCAGAGGGGGAGGGGGGACCGAGAACACAACAGGGAATAGCTCTGTTTTGTCAACTCCTAGTCATTCAAAAGCTGAAAAGTTTTAGATAAAGTTTGTTTAATGTTTGCACAGTGATTTTGAAGAGCTAACATAGTATAGAAGTGCTAAATAAGATGACTGGACAATGGTCTAAAGGTCTGCGTCACTTCTAGCTGTTACCTTTTTCTTACAGAAAGCGTAAAGCAAACAAATGCAAACCATAGGGGGCTGGTGCACACAGAACTCATGCTTAAAAAACATCATGTCAGAGCTGCTGATTACATGTTCTAGAAAAGATAATAGTCCTGCCATGAGTGCAGGGGACTGGACTAGATGACCTCTCAGGGTCCCTTCCAGTCCAATGATTCTATTCTATTATTCTAATTGTGGAAGAGCTTGGTGACAGAATGGCCTCATGTGGTGAATCACTGGAGATTAAGTACACAAACTGAGTATCATCTCACAAATAATATTTGGGTTCAATGTGAAAACACTCATTCATTATCCTCAGCCAGTGCAACACTGGGAGGCAGCTTTCAGAGCAAGACAGCCTAAATACAATGCCACGCAATGTAATTTTCCCACTACTACTTCCTCTACTTCAGTGGATTTTACACCCGAGTGGTTTTCTTTTCCATAATAAAAGCTGGCTGCCTCCTAGACTGCAGCCAGAGTGAGATAGGGTATGTGGTGTAGAGTCCATAGCTTGGGGAAAACACCTGCAGGGCTTGGCTTTGCACTGTGCCATGTGGAGAGCTGAGGGTAGAAGCACAAGGTCGGAAGAGGTGAGCAGGATGGAGAATGTTGCAGTGTTCATCCTCATACAGATGATCACTCCACTACCTAGGAGAAAGGAGGCCTAAGAGAAGGACAGCATAGCATCCCTCGGGCTACCTCTGACTCCGAAGTATCTGTTTGAAGAATTGAGTGTCGTGAGAGTAGAATAAACTTGTGAATTTTACATAAATAAATAATATGTAAATATGTATGTAGAGAAATGTTTGATGATTTCATCATTTTTTTTGCAATCTGTAATTCATACTTAGTAGCCTTAGGCCCCTCGTAACCTCAGTCTGGCCCTGCCAGCTGGAACGTTAAACATGTGGAATCAAAGGATTTGTCTGTTGAAACATCATCACAATCCCACAACCCCAGCTAGCTCTGCTGGCTCTCTGTTCATTTCAAGAGCAGTTCAGAATTGTGCTCCTTGTTTTTAGCCCTTCATCCTACCTCATGGACCTTGTCTAGTTCCAATCCCCTCTTCACTGCTCCTGCAGCTCTCTGTTTACCTCATAGTGACCTGTTCTCTGTCTCTCCAAACACTCATGGCTCTGGTGGTGCAAGAACCTTCTCCTCTGCATTGCCTTTCTTCAGGACCAGCCAGCTGTTCCTGAGTGTCTCATCTCATTCCAAAACACAGCTGAAAAATGCCTTTTTTCCTTTGACTAGTCCTCTCTGTTTTTCTTTCTTTTTTATTTTATGTATTTATTTTGCTGCTATTTTTCAGTATTTACCACTAGCGAGCAGGGGCAAACTCTAGTCTCTATTATGCCCATAGCATCCTGATGAAGCCACAACAGTTGCATGGGTGCAACTAACAGCAGCATTAGCCCTTGTAACTTATCTTATTCTGTGAAGTGTTGGGGGCTACAGCTTGCCTGAAAAAATAGAATGTCTACATCATGCTTTAAACGCACGGAGTGCTTACAAACAGGGCCGAATCTGCACAAATACCCCTTTAAGGCAGCTAAGTAAGGAGCTGTTATCCCTGTTTGATAGATCAGGAAACTGAGGCAGAGAGGTTACAGACCAAAGTTTCCAAGGGTTACCTACAGTTTTTGGTGGCCATCTTTAGAACTTAAAGCCAGATTTTCAGAGATGCTGAGGACACTGTGGGTTCACCTCTGACAATCAGATCACAGGTGTCCAAAGATGGCCACCAAAAACTAGAGGTCACACTTGAAAATTTGGTCTTTAACCTCACTGCCTCAATTTCCCCATGTATAAAATGGGGATAACGGCTACCTACACAGCTGCTTCCAAATTAGAGGTCGTTTTTTAAAATGTGGGCCTTAGGGACTTATGTGTGGCCACACAGCAAGCCAGTGGGAGAGCTAGTACTAGAATCCAGTACTTAGCATTCCCTGGCCTGCGTGCTAAGTACTAGATCAGATGGTCTCTCAGTGTTGTACTGGATGATTCAATTTACAATCAAGTATTTAAAGGAGAGAGTTGCAGCGCTGTAAAGTGGCATTGTAGACAAGGCCTTAATCTCAGCGAAATCCACAGTGGGACAGTAACTCAATCGCTGCTGAGACACCACCCTTTATGGTTGTATCAGGGTAACTTTATCACCATTTCACTAATATTATGACAAGTAGGTGTCATGCATAGCAAACACATGAGAGAAAAGTAGTCAGTGACAGCTTACATCCAGCGACAGGCATGGTTCACATAACTGACACAAATTTTATTTGTCATTGTTTTTACTGCTGTGGTCTCCCTAAGAGAGAAATTTAACTACCATTTTAGGCTCAAACTTGTGAGACTGCTTAGTTCTGGTCCTCATTTACATTAAGGCCACTTAATACTACTCTAGTTCTGTAAGAATGCCTTAAAGTGGGTATAAATACAATTGACTTCCACTTTAAGGCCTCTTCACGCCATGGCCCACCCACTTAGCATCCAAGCCCACCCCCCAGCCCTGGCTCTTCTCTGGCCCCAGCACTTGCCCCACTCCACCCACCTGCGCGGCATAGGCACGGGAACTAAGGGCTGGGGGGTGCTGCAGCACCCCCAGGTTTTACACGGAGCTCTGCTCCCAGCCCTTGCACCTGCCTCCAGCTGTGGCCCCAGCATCGGCCCCTTTACCCCTGTCCAGGTCCCCCCTCCTGGAGACGCAGCCCTGCTCCCAGCCCCAGCTCTGAGGGGAAGGGGAAAGAGGGCTGGCTTTCAGCACCCCCACTATTAACCATGTTCCAGTGCCTGCCGGGGAGTGGGGTTGCCCCGACCCCACGCCCCAGCTGGAGAACCGGGCGGGCGGAGTGGTGCAAGCCCCTATGTCCAGATCCCATTCCCAAGGTAGAGCGCCAGGCAGGTGGGCAAAGTGGAGCAAGCCCCCACACTCCCACCAAATCCGCAACTGGGAGGAGGGCGAGCAAACAGGCGGTCGTAGAGGAGAGCTTCAAAAAAGACAGACCCACTGCCCAGGGGAGCCAGGCCCGGTGTGGGGCGGTGGGATCTGGAAGGGATCCAGGAGCGCAGGAGAGCAGCATCTCCTCCCAGAGCTGGGTGCACATGCGGGGCCTCGGGGAGCCTCTGACCAGAGGGTCCATCCATCGCCCCCTGCAAGGCCAACTGCAGGGGGTGGGGGAGGCGGGCCCACATCCCTCCTGCCCTCCAGCTGCCCCCCTCCCCCATAATTGCCAGCCCATCCAAAGTCAGGGCCCACCCAAATATCCCATGCTGGCTTTGCCACTGCTTCACACTGCCAGAATACTGTAAAGTGGCTTTAGTTTAACTGTAGGGTCAGGGTCCCTGAGCATTATTTGTTCACACAATTATCATGACTGCACACACAGTCACTATAATTGTGCACACACACTTTTGAAAATTTGGGACTCTGCATGTCCTCAAAAAATGCCTTTTAAGTTTTCGTAGTTTGGCCCAAATTTATCAAGAGAGACCAAGCAGCTAGAGGCTTTATTGACCCCAGTAGAGTTACATCAGGGATGAATGAAGCCAGTGTACATACTTCCCCTCTTTTTTCTAAATGGGGGAGGGGGCAGCAGACCCTGCATTTCTATTAAAAATTGAAACTAAATTAACAAATAATTCCAGCAATAATTACTAATGTCTGCAGTTATCGAAAGCCTAGACTATCCAAATACCAAGCTGTGCTACGCTCTAGCAGAAAACCTTAGAAAATAAAAGCCAAGGCCACATGGTAGGTCTTCTAGTCCATCTCCAACTGATGCAGGATAATTACTCTATAAATTCCCTCTGATATATATGTAGGGCATCACCCAGTCTAGTCTGAAATGATTCATTAAGGGGGTACGTACTTGCTCTCTAGAAATATAGAATTAGACTTTTCACCACTCACTAATGTTACCTATTTTTGAATGCTAGAGGTCAATGTCACTTATTTCATAAGCATATCTCCTTATTAGTTGGTCTAGCCCTGAGTAATCCAGGCTTCACCTTCTCCTTGCATATATGTAGTAGCTGGCAGAGTTCTTAAACTTATGGGCCCTATCAGTACTAGTACAGTTAAGCGGAGACAGTGGCAGACATCAGAAGAAACAACTGGTAATGTGATTAGCCTAGTCTAATGACAGGTGTCTGTACTAGAAACCGGACTGTATGATTTCATTAGATTAGAATGTTTAGATTTAGTGGCCTCAGAAGAGTTCCACCTTGTCAGGAGAAGTGCTTTGTAGGGGTCATCAATATAAAAGCAAGTATGGGAGCAAGTCAGGTGAATCTGAGCATATTTAGAAGAAAAATTGCTAGAAGGGCTAGTGACTTCAGAAGATGGCAGGTTCCCCACCCCCCAAATCAGTATTTCACCATCGCACCATTCATCATCATCTGCTTTATCAAGATGCTTTCCCACAGTGATTTGTACCATAGCCAGTCTGCATCCTTGCCAGATGACCAGTCACATCTTCCTTTCCTACTAGTTATTCTCAAGGGTATGGCCTAGTGGCCTGGACCAGACCTCTGAGTTACCTAGTATATCTGGGGTGGGGATGCGGTGTTTGGATGGAATGAGAGTCTGAGTCCCAAATGCAGTGTTCTGTTCCTCAGGCCAGCTGGACTCAGGTATTGTGTAGACATAAGATTTGCAGGTTGTGACAAGGTTCACCTCCATGGTGCCCTCTTGTCGCCCAACAGGGCACTACTCACCCTGTAATGGAGTCTCGGTTGGTTGCCGTCTCTCACAGGTCCAGTGCAATGGTGCTTTAGTCCCCTGGCTAAGACACACTTGAGTCCCAGGCTTCAGGGGTATTAAAGTCCAAAAATAAAGGAATGCTACAAGCTCAAAACAAGGTAATCCAATGAATCTTCAGTCAGGACCCCACCTGCCCACTCAGGGCCTGTCTTCATGCTAGTGCTTTTTGTCAGTCTCCTTGGGCCCAGTGATCCCACCACTGGGGGAGGCTTGTCCACTCCTGGCTGAAACCAGGCTTCCCTCACTGAGGAAGAAGCAGAGCTCCGCTCTCCTTCCTGGCTAGCCTCAGGCTCCCCTCTCCCCTTCTGACATCTGTTGTATGTGAGCAGGATGGGGTCAATTTGGTCCAAAGGCCCTCAATTAACCTTCTCCTTGCCAGTGTGGGGCCTGTATGCCCCATCATACAAATCCAGATTAGCGATTTGAACCATTGCTGTTGAAGGAGTAGAAGCAGGGTAAGGAGCCATGATAGACTAGGTGCCATAGGATGGTGCAATGCCTCCTGGGAGGACTGGGATCACACCTGATGGAGTATCTACATAGTCTTATCAAGACGGAGGGACTGGTTGGGTGGCAGGTAGGAATGTTAAGGCAGGAAAAAGTTTGTGCACCAATCAGCATAATAAACTCCAAGACCTACTGGGCCTTGGATCTTTGTCCAAGCGTGCCAAAGCACCAGTACAGCAAGAAGCGTTTGGGAGGGGGAACACAGACAGTAAGTGTGTAGAGTGTGTGCGTGTGGTGGGGCCTCCATGATAGAAAGGAAGGGGAGGAATGTCCTACTTCCCTTGCCATAACAAAAAAAAAACAAAACCACTTGTGTGTGCGAGCAGTAGGTTGAAGAGCTGCCTGGTCAGGTATCACATACTTGGTGTGTGATCAGGAATTATGAGGACTAAAGATCGACAGGTACTGTAGATAGTCACGGCCCACCCCTACTATTTCCTTGGTAGCAAAGTCTTGTGAGTCAGTTGTCTCCTGTGCTATGAATCTAGAGGTGAGCCATCCAACAGAAGGAAGTCAGCATCTCAATCCCCTAGAAAGGTTCTGAAACACCTCCCGTATTGACTCAGCAAAGGTAACCAGGAAGCACTGTAAAGTTATACTTTGTGGCATTTTATTTAGTAAACAAATCCACTGGATGAGTGGCTATTGCTCTGCTCTGCCCTGCCATAGAGCTAAGTTCATTCAGCTTCCAGTTTGTGAGTCTTATTCCCTGGCTTAGGAGCACTTTGTATCACCCAGCAGTTCCCCTTTGTCCACTTATTGCCTCTGTAGGAATTCTTGTCTATGCCTCAGGATGGAAGAGGTGCTTTGTCACTTGAAGAGCTGACAGCCCAAGTTCTGTGTTTTATTTTGACAGATGGGATGCAAAGGAAGGTGAAGACATGCCCTTTCTAAAGGATGACCCTGATAACCAGGTGAGTTTAAAGAAAATCTGCTCAATTCTTGCAGTTAGTCCTGAATAAAAACTTGCAATCTCAGGTAATTTGGGATCTATTGGTTAGAGCACAGACTTGAGAGACAGGAGACCTGGGACGTACATCTGACTCAGTCAAAGACCCTCCCACCCTTTGACCTAGGATAAGTCCTTAGACTTCTCTATGGTTCAATTTCCCGCTCTGAAAATCAGGATAATACTTATTTAGCTTTGGGAAACGTATGTCTTCAGAGGAAAAGTACGATATAATTGCATATTGATATTTTAAATAAACTGAACTAAATGGTTCTCGTTCTCTCTTTTCTCATTCCAGAGATCCACCAGTGCTGACACGCTGAAGAGCAAAGTTTCAGCGGGCAGGGAGGTGACAGAACAGAATTGCACAGCAGACCAGGAAGAGAACATGGAGCAGCAAAGGCCCCAAGACCCTGGTTTCTTCTCATCACAAGGGGAGAGAGGTGGGAAGGTTCTGCCTGCACAGGACAATCAGAGGGAGAAACAGCGAGCAGGGAAGTGCCTCAGCAAGGAAATGGCAGCGTCCAGTGTGGGTGACTCCGAGCCAGAATCCAAGCTAAGTCAGGAAGGAATTCTGGAAGCTAACACTGGGAAGCCTAGCACGACCAATCTCTCCCAGCAGGGCAGCTGCACGAACAGCAGCACTTCCCAAAGCATCACTACAAGCACTATGCAAGCTGCTGGCCTTGGCAGAAAGGGAAGCATGTCAACACCCCTGGGAAATGGCTTAGAGAAAAATGCTCTGTCAGAAAGAGAGCCCATTGAGGACTCTTCAGAAAGCCTCAGCGGAAAGCTGGAAGAGGCAGCACGTGGTAGATGTGATGGAGCCAAAGGACTGTCACTGAGGAGAGTGGATGAGGTGACCCAATACACTGGTTCTGAGGGGCAAAACGTCACAATAAAAGGAGGCGAGGTAGCCACATGCCTTGAACATAGAGGGGATCCTGCATCTCCAAGGAAAGACATCTCAGACAAGATTGGGGTCTCTCAGCAGGATGGGGCAAAAGCACAGAACAAGAAAGGTGACCACCCTGAGAAGTGCAGTTACAAGAACAGTGGGGACAGTCAGAACTCAAGGAGAATACACTGGATTGCAAGAGATTGAAGGTGAGTGCATGGTCCATAGCTCACTTGGAGGTATTTTAATAATCCCAGGTGCACTTAATTGAGCGTAGACGTGAGACAGGTCCACAGCTCAGCTTTTTTGGGGTCAGCAGGGCAATTTACTAAATATTTGCCCAAATATGCTCATGAATTTTAACACTGAGCAGACAGTAACTGCACCCAACTTGTCCCATCCCCATGGTTCCAAATTACATGAATCAACTGTGAAAATCTAAATCTCCACATCACAATTACCTTCCTCTGGAATATAGTAAAGAGAGAAACCTTAGAAGGCTTCCCCATGGTTGTTTCCTGCTGCTGACATGTAGTACTCAACAATCCAGGGGGCTCAGACTTTGAAATTGGATACTTGTTTCAGATAGTCTCTGAAATTCCAGGAAGAAGTAGCAACCTGTTGCATGGACCTTTCCTTTGGACTGTGCATCGATCACAGGTAGAATAATTAGTGGCCTATTGAGTGCCATTCCAACAACATCTTTCTTCGTATTATAGGCCCCTCTCGTCTGCAATAGTTTGAACGTCAGGCTAGAGGATCATGAGGATCACGTGATTCTCTCCCCAGTGCATGAAATACAAACAAAAGGGTAATAAAATTATTTATTTGGCAACACTAATGTATATGGCACTTTACAAACATAAAGGTCTTCTCCAGAGACCTTTTAATCAAAGCAGAAGGCAGAAAAAATCCACTCTGGTTAAATTGCAAAGCTCAAGATATTATTCAAGCCAACTATGCATCTTCCCAAAAAAATTGAAATCCCACCCAAGTGACGACAGTAGAAAAGAATATAAACTATGGCAGGCAAAAACAAGATGGAAATTAGGAGGAAGGGCTTAGAGGGAATTTGAAGAGCAAATGGCTAAAGACATAAAACAAAATAAGAAGAAATTCCTTCAGTAGCTCAGAAGCAGGAAGCCTGTGAGAGATTTGGTGGGTCCCCAGGACTACCAGGGAGTGAAGTGAGCAGATAAGGACATTGCATAGAAGCAAAATGATTTCTTTGCATCAGTGTTCACCACTGAGGCCGTCAGGGGAGATCTGTTCTTTTCAGATAATAAGGATGAGGCATTATCATAGATTGGTGTGTCAACAGAAAAGGTGCTAGAACAAACTGATAAAATAGGGCCTGATCCTAAAGCCCCATCCACAACACCCAACTTTTATGTGTCTGGAAAGTCACTGGAATGCATCTGATGAAGTGGGTTATATCCCACGAAAGCTTATGCCCAAACACATTTGTTAGTCTCTAAGGTGCCACAAGGACTCCTCGTTGTTGTTTTTTTGAACAACAGTGTGACCCACAAAGCTTGAGTTAAGCACTTAGGCTCCCTATATAATGCCTGGGGAGAGATAGATGCCTTACAGTGAGACCTACAAAGCCAGCATGCTAGGCAGGGGGACGCCTAAGCTAGCCAACAGAAGATGCAGATGAGGGCATAAGCGCCGACTCCGTGGGTGCTCCGGGGCTGGAGCACCCATGGGAAAAAATTGGTGGGTGCTCTGCACCCACCGGTAGCTCCCCACCCTGCCCCCCCCCGACCCTAGCTCACCTCTGCCTCCGCTTCTCCCCTGAGCACACCACTGGGTCCTACTTCTCCCCCCTCCCTCCCAGCTGTTTCGCACGGCAAGCCTGGGAGGGAGGATGGGGAATGCAGCACACTTGGGGGAGGAGGCGGGGCCGGGGTGGGAATTTGGGGAGGGTCCAATGGGGCAGGGAGGGGCGGAGTTGAGAGGGGCGGCTACGAGCACCCACCAGCACCAACAAAAGTTGGGGCCTGTGGATGACGGGGGTGCATACCAAGTCCCATCCCGCTCTTAGCATTCTGCACCTAACTCCAGACTTCAGGGAGGTGCCTATCTCTACTTGTGATTCATGAACTGGGGCCACCTAAGTCACATTAGGGCTTGATCGGTAGTCATGCTTAGAGGGTGCCTAATGCCACACAAAACCTCTAGGGGTGGGAGGAAGAGGACTTACCTTATAACTTTTAGCCCAGGGGTGGGCAAACTGCAGCCCATGGGCCAGATCTGGCCTGCAAGCTCCCACTGGGGTGCAGGATCTGGGGCTTGCCTTGTTCCAGCTGGGGCACAGGGTCGGAGGCCACTCCATGCAGCTCCCGGAAGCCAAGGCATGGCCCCACTCTGGCTCCTACACACTCCAATGGCTCCCTCCCGTGCTCCAATGGGAGCTGCAGGGGCGGTGCCCGCAGACGGGGCAGTGTGCAGAGCCATCTGGCCACGCCTCCACAGAGGAGCCGGAGAAGGGACATACTGCTGAACCCCAACCCCTCATTCCCAGCCCCACCACAGAGCCCATACCCCCAGCAGGAGCCTGCATCTCTTCCCGCATCCCAACCCCCTGCCCCAGCCCAGAGGCCCCTCCCAAACCCTGAACTCCTGATTTCTGGCCTCACCCCGAAGCCTGCACCCCCAACCAAAGCCCTCACCCTCTCCCACACCCCAACCCCAATTTTGTGAGCATTCCTGGCCCATGATACAATTTCTATTCCCAGATGTGGCCCTCAGGCCAAAAAGTTTGCCCACCCCTGTTTTAGCCTATTGGTTAGGGTATTCACCTGGCATGTGGGAGACCCCCACTTCAAGTCCCCCACTTCCAGGCAGGGGGTCCTGGGAATTACACAGTAATTGTAATTGAAACTTATTGAAGTTAGGCAACCACTGCTTGAATATTATGTCCAGTTCTTGTGTCCACAGTTTAAGATGGATGTCAATAAATTGGAGAGGGCTGAGAGAAGGGCCACAAGAATGATCAAAGGATTGGAAAACATGCCTTATAGTTAAGGCTGTGATTTAGGAATCTGTGACTTCCAAAGACCTCCGTGACTTCAGACAGCACTGGCTGGGAGCTGCAGGGTCCCCTGCCGACTGCGGAGGCAGGGAGCTGTGGGGGAGCCCCAAAGCTCCTGGCCACCACAGGTGGCAGGGGGGACCCCTGCAGCTCCCCCGCTGCTCCTGGCCACCAGGGATGGCAGGGGGGGAATCAGCCACTCCCAACCGCAGGCAGCAGGGGGAATCCTCGTTGCTCATGGCTGCTGCGGGCAGCAGGGGCAACCTGCACTGGTCCCTGCCACCTCAGGTGGCAGGGGGGACCCGCTGGCGGGGGGAATCCACGCTGCTTACTGCTGCCCCAGGAGGCAGGGGGGACGCATGCCGCTCCCCACAGTGGTGGGCAGCAGGAGGACCCAGTAGCAGGGGGAATCCCCTTTGCTCCCATGCACCGCAGGTGGCAGGGGGGATCCACCAAGCTCCTGACCGCTGCGGATGGCAAGAGAGACCCCCGACACTTGGATCTTTGATGCCCTGGGCAGCAAGAGGGAGCCCTGGAGCTCCTGGCTGCTGCAGGCGGCAGGGGAGACCCCCAGCAGCTCCCAGCTGCAGTGTGGGGGCAACCCTGGAGCGCCAGGCTGCCCAGGCTACCCCCATTTTGTCATGGGTATTTTTAGTAAAAGTCAAGGACAGGTCACATACTTCCAGTAATTTTTCATTATTGCCTGTGACCTGTCCATCACTTTTACTAAAAATATCCATGACAAAAACATAGCCTTACTTATAGTCATAGACACAAGTTGCTCAATCTATTTAGCTTGACAAAGAGAAGGTTAAGGGGTGAATTGGTCAGCCTCTGAGGACCTACATGGGGAACAAATATTTGATAATGGGCTAGCAGACAGAAGTACACCTCTATCCTGATATAACGAGACCCGATATAACACGAATTCGGATATAACGTGGTAAAGCAGCGCTCCGGGGGGGCTGCACGGTCCGGGTGGATCAAAGCAACTTTTTTAAACAGATATGCGCTAGTTCAAAAGAAATATTTAGTTCTGCAGTCTGTGTTATACACAAAGTCAGAGTAGATGATCACAATGGTCCCTTCTGGCTTTGGAATCCATGAATCCATATGAAAGGCAAATTGGTTGACACAAATCATTAAAAATAGACAACATCTAAATGTACATGACGTAAGAAACATAAACCAGCATGGCTTAGTAGATAAAGGGGAAGCAGCTAACATACTTCATTTAGCCTTTCAGAAGCCTTGCACAAAGTCCCACACAAGAGGTTATTAAGGAAACTAAGTTGCCATGGGGTGAGAAAAAGTACATTCATGGATTAGACACTGGCAAAGAAGAAACAAAGAGTGGGAAATAGCTATTTTTTTCAAGGCAACTGGTTAGCAATAGATTCACTTAAACACATCCTTGATGCCATCCCTCCTCTGCAAAGTACTTAAGCACATGTTTAAAGTTAAGCACCTCATTAAGTCCCACTGAAGTCAATGGGAAGTCATTGGGACTTTATGCAAATATTTAATCACATACTTACATGCTTTGCTGAACTGGGACATAAGAAAAGTATTGTTTGATATACATAATATGTTTATGGTTTCAGAGTAGCAGCCGTGTTAGTCTGTATTCACAAAAAGAAAAGGAGTACTTGTGGCACCTTAGAGACTAACAAGTTTATTTGAGCATAAGCTTTCATGAGCTAGAGCTCATGCAAACGTAGTGATGTGGCAATATTTGTACATGACACAAAGTTATTTTGGTTATTCAAGGCTTAGGCAGACTAAGTAATTTCAGAAGAGCCTAACAAAGATAGGAAACTGGGCAGCACAATGGCAGGAGACATGCAGTGTTGACAAATTCAAGGTAATGCACATTTGAAGTAACAATTTGAAGTACAACTACCCATTGCTAGGTTCTAAACTAACTGTAACCATTCAGGAAAAAAACCCAAGTATCATTGCATGTAGCTCTATAAAAATCTCTCTTCAATGCAGCCAGAAAAGCAGGCAAAACATTTGGATGATAATGAATGTGACAGAAAATAACATTGAAAACAACATATTGCCATTATACAAATCAGAGGTGTGATTTTAATCGAGAATACTAAACTCACTTCCTCTGAATCAGAGCCACCTGACAAGTATAAAGACAATTTGTCATTGAACTCTATAAATCTAATTAATTGGCAGATTGGAATGGTGAGCTTGGACACACTAAGAAGAGAGATCATGTGTCAAGTTACAATATATCTTTCTCTCATCCAGGCTTGCCATTTCTACTATTGGGACTTGAACATCAGTGATACCTCAAGGGGTTGGCCTTACATAACTGTTTATATTTTGGAAGGCCATTTTGTTAAATGGCTTGTTGGGGTTTCACAGCACGCAGTTCTCTCCTCCCAAACGCCGACTCCACCAGGGTCCATTCACCTAGTTTGTAGTGACTGGCTAACGTGTAAGTGGGACATTGCGCACTTCCTTATAGGACCCAGACAATTTCTCAGCCTGAGAGGTCAATCTAGTCTTAGTTGGATGAGTTTATTTGTCCTGCAGGAGTTTAATCTTTTGTCTCTTTTGCTTCTCTTTTGCTAAAACACAATATTTTAACCAATTCCTGCTGAATGATGCAGGACAAGCTGAGCATTTGACTTTCTACATGCTTGAATTCTCACTGGATAGATCTCAACAGCTCTGTGGACAGCCAGCACATGGGTTTTAAATAGGCTTTTCCTGTGCTCTGGAAGGAAGGAGGAGGAAATAGCAGGTGTGGAAACTGTGCAACTTCAGTTGGCAGGAAGAACGGGGCTGGTTTTCCTGATCAGGAATTAAACCTCCTGTTTGGTGACTGAGAGGTCTAGTCCCACCTCCTCAACTGCAGAGTAGAGGGAATGCCCAGTACTAGGAATGAAGAGCCTGGATAGTAGAGAGAACAAGGGGACTTTCAAAAGGCAACAGATGAAATCCTGGCTACACTGAAGTCAATCGCAAACCTGCCACAGACTTCAGGAGGGCCAGGATTTCACCCTGCATATTTAAAAGGGGTAAAGGGACATTTTTATGCAGTACATAATTAGCTCTGGAACTCTCGACGGCAAGAGCCAAGTAGGGCTCAGAAAAGGATCAGACATTTATATGCATAACAGGAACACCCGCAGTCACCTCTGACAAGATGGAAATACAATGTCTTAAAATCAGGAGCAAAACCCCTCACATTTCAAGGCATGAGCCTATCACTAACTCACTGCAGAGTCATGAAGAAACTTCTCCTCTTTGCAAATTTTTCAATAGTTGTCCAGTATGGAGTTTCTTCTCCCTATCCCAGAGCATCCAGCACTGGGTGCAGTCAGAGACAGGAAGCCTGACTGGAGGGGGCACAGGTCTGAGCCAGTATGGAAATCCCAATGTTCCTTAGCACCGGTTATTTGTTTTTATCTTTTAAATTAAAACAGTGTTTAACTAACAACATGATTTTTGATTGCTTGTAATTGACAATTATTTGACTGTACTTTTTTAGCAACTTAGTAGGAGACCTGTGATTGTGACACCTCAGACTAGTCACATGTCACCAGTAAGACTCAGCACACATCGCTCTGTCTTTGCCCCAGCATCCATGAATGTAGTTCCCCTGTCAGTGATAGATATCCCATTTTCAGGCAGCGTAATGTTTTGCCATGGTTTATTTAGGGTGGGGAAAGCACAGAAGCCAGAGAAAGAGAGCGTTCTGCCTTTAACTCTGTTCCCCAGCTCTGAATCACGAGTAACAAATCTTGCAGGGAGAGAGATGTAACGAACCAGCCAGTATGTATTTCTACCATCTAACTCAGCAGAATCAGAATTGCTTCTTTGCGTATCATGCTACAGATGCTGCTAGGAGTTTAAAAACAAGTCTTAACGCAAATGGTCCGCCATCAATGCATTTGGAGCAAGGTGGTTTCGGGTCTATGCCTCCTGTTGCTTTGAAGTCCCTATATCAACATGAAAAGGAGTACTTGTGGCACCTTAGAGACTAACCAATTTATTTGAGCATGAGCTTTCATGAGCTACAGCTCACTTCATCGGATGCATACCGTGGAAACTGGAGCAGACTTTATATACACACAGAGAATATGAAACAATACCTCCTCCCACCCCACTGTCCTGCTGGTAATAGCTTATCTAAAGTGATCATCAGGTTGGGCCATTTCCAGCACAAATCCAGGTTTTCTTGGAGAGTGGTCAGTTTGGATGAGCTATTACCAGCAGGAGAGTGAGTTTGTGTGTGTATAGGGGTGGGGGGGGGGTGTGAGAAAACCTGGATTTGTGCTGGAAATGGCCCACCTTGATTATCATGCACATTGTATGGAGAATGGTCACTTTGGATGAGCTATTACCAGCAGGATAGTGAGTTTGTGTGTGTGGTTTTTGGGAGAGGGGGTGAGAGAACCTGGATTTGTGCAGGAAATGGCCCAACTTGATTATCATGCACATTGTGTAAAGAGTTGTGACTTTGGATGGGCTATCACCAGCAGGAGAGTGAATTTGTGTGGGGGGGTGGAGGGTGAGAAAACCTGGATTTGTGCTGGAAATGGCCCAACCTGATGATCACTTTAGATAAGCTATTACCAGCAGGACAGTGGGGTGGGAGGAGGTATTGTTTCATATTCTCTGTGTGTATATAAAGTCTGCTGCAGTTTCCACGGTATGCATCCGATGAAGTGAGCTGTAGCTCACGAAAGCTCATGCTCAAATAAATTGGTTAGTCTCTAAGGTGCCACAAGTACTCCTTTTCTTTTTGCGAATACAGACTAACACGGCTGTTACTCTGAAATATATCAACATGGTGTGCAGAGGAACGACAGCCCTGGCTGGCATCCCTAGAACAATCATGGGCTGGTTGCTGTACTTTCACTACTCCCCCCAGTCACAGTTTTCCTGTGGCCTGCACAGAAATTATTTGCTAGACCACATTACACAAAGCTCTGCAAAAGTCAATTTTATTTCCACCGGAGTTTGGGCAAAGTTCTGTTGTTTCACACAAGCACCATGCTCCAGGCTTTCACTGATTAGCAGGTGGCACAACAGGATTATTTTTGCCTGGGGGGAGAGGGGGAGAGGGGAGAGACATTTTACATGTTTTCAGTAGAAAGCCTTGTGCAGTGAACAAACTGGTCAGGTTTTGCTCATAGCTGGCCCAGTTTTGCTTGAAAACAGACCCATTTTTTGTTGGAAAATGGGCCTGCTTTTGCTCCAACAATCACACGCCTCATCCAAATTTCCTGCAGAAGTGGGCCCATTTCCAATTTGTAACCAAATGCAAAAACCCCAAGGATTTTTGCATTTTATCATGTCACATACACAGGCAATTACAAAATGTTATTACCATGGGTACTCAGCAATAAAACCTTCAGTTTCTGTGACTTCCTTCCCTTCTAGGGACTTCATATCATTGGTACCTTGGTCAGTGATGTTTAAAATGCTATTGAACAGAGACACCAAGATAATGTGGCTGCTTTTACACAGGAGCATGGACCAAGATTTTCAAGACTGACTAGCGATTCTGGATGCTCAGTTTGACACACCTTTAAAGGAGACTGTTTTTCTGAAAGTGCTAAGGAGCCACCCTCTGAAAAACAATCAGCCCTCTTTAAGGTTGTCTCTGGTAGGGCACCAGAACTCAATAGCTGATTATGAAAATTTAGGCCAAAGAATCTGCCCTATTGACTCAGAGCTTGTCCTGGAAAGGCTGGTATCCTGCCTCTAGCAGTAGCTAGTTCAGAGAAAGGCAACCCCCCTTTTTTCTCCCCCAACACCCTCCCACCAAAAAAAAAAAAAAAAAAAACCCACTACATAACCTATAACAAAACAAGCCAGGTGTGGATTATTAGTGAATTTGCCTCTCTCACTATGACTCTACTAAAAGATCAAGCACTACCTCTCAGACATGGGTTTCTGCAAGAGCCAGGATCAGAGAATTGTTCAAGCAACCAAAAGAGTGATAAATCACCTCAGCTGTTACATCAAACAAAGAGTGGCATTTCCCATTCATTTATTAGGATGTAAAAATAAAGGTCCAGCATCCAGGGGCACCTTTACCAGCCACTGCTTTCTCATGGCCACACATGGTGTTGTGGTAACTCTGCCTCAGTTCCCCCCCAACAGTCCTTTGTCTCTGTGTGAGATGGCTGCTGTTGCTTCTTAGGACTCCAGCCAGGTTGTTAAGAGCCTCTCTCTTTCCAGGGCAATAGAGGGTCCATTAGACCAGGATTCCTATGACCCTAGCAAAAAGGTAACAATCCCAGGCCCGCCCACCAACTCTTCTGGGTTCCAGCCCAGGGACCTGGTGTGAAGCAGCTGGAACTGGTTTGTCCCAATCCCTGGCTGCTTCCCTACAACTTCTCCCTTGCCTCTCTAGCAGCCCTTTTCCGAGACTCACCCTCACTGAGTCTCTTTCTCTGGAAGTCCTGGGAGGCTTCCTACCAGTCTGCTATTGAAAGACTCTCCTCATGGTAGTCTCTGGGGCAACTGCCCCCTCCACTCATCTGCAGACTTCTAATGCCCCAGTTGTTACTGAGCCAGCAATTAGCAGCAGCTGAGGAGATAGCTAAGCTAACTGTCAACCCCTGAGTGGCTGTGGTCTATATATCCCGTGACATCCAGTTATTTCTCCAGTTTGTAGACCATAAATCCTGATGCCAAAACTGCCTTGATTATTTGCTTCCTCTTACTATTTGAAGAATTAGCAGCCCTAATGCCTTCCATGGGCTGAAGGCTGGTGCCTTGTGAATAGTTTTGAACAGTTTATGTTTACATTGACTTGCTGAGATCAATACATAATTTTATTGATCCTACATCAGGCCAACACAATTACAAGATTATCCCTTTATCACGGGGAGATGGGGTGTTTTTCACCGTCTGGTATATCAACAGCAATAGAGTGAGTACTTTTTAACACAAAAGATTTTATTCCTATAATGGGCTAAATGGGCTGCAATTATACAAGTAACTTGTCTCCTTGGAAAGGCAGTCAGACAGTCTCGGTGACTCCAACATGGCCCAGCAGGAAGCTTCTATTATGTTCTACATCAGTGTTTAGCCCCAGGAAACACAGGTGCTGGCACTAGGGAGTTTAGTCAGGTTGATTTGATAATGCACCCAGAGTCACACATGGGTTTGAATACTGCGCTGAGGGGGACTAGATTATAAGCATAAGGCAACACTGGAAAAGGAATGTGCTATTAGAAAAACTGTCAGAAGTTTTGAGTGCTGCAATACTCAGGATATTAAAGGGGGTATGAGCAAGGGGTGGGGGGGATCCTAGAATGTAGCAGAAGAGGAGGAGTGAAGTGGGAAGGTAACCAGTGTAACAGGGAAGGCTGTATGGGGTATGATCTTTATTAAAGAGGGCAATCTGCGTAGGGCGTAATCCTGTGGACTAATGATAATTCTCTAAACTGCTATACTGCAGACTCAAATTCTTTTTGTTACCAGTCTCTCACCCCTCTGACTGGGAACACTGCAGAGGTATTGTGCTCAGAAGTTGAAGAGGCAAGGTCCTGCTTAGACTTGGTCAGAAATTTTCCAGTGGAATATCTTTTCTGTCAGAATGCTGATTCATCAAAAGTAAAACATATATTTTGACGGAATTTCATTTAGGAAAAAAAGTGGAATGGAGCATTCCAATCAGGTCAAAATAGAACAGTTCAACCTCTTCAGAATGGAACATTTTGATTTTCTACTTCGAAATGACTTTTCATTTCAATGTTTTTAATATAATCTGATATAAAAATTTTTAAAAGCCAAAATCAGAACATAATATTTTGACTGCATTGAAATGAAACATTCCAATTGACACAAAGTGAACTCTTCTTCAGAATTTAATTTCATATGTTCTGTTTCTTTCCATTTTGGAATGGAAAAAATGTTAAACTCACTGAATACCCAGCAAAATAGAAAATCTGGTTCCCACCCAGAACTAGTCCTGTGAGCTCTCAGTGATCCCTTCCATGGCTAAAGGAATGACACTGATGGATGACTCTGAAAGGAGCCCCAGCTGGTCCCATTCAGCAGAAGGATGGTGGCTGTTGTGTGGAGCTTAGGCCAGAGGAAGAATGCAGAGTTGGCATAAATGAGATCATCGGGGATCTAAAACTCCAAGGAAGATTCCCTGAAGGATAAACTTCTTTCGGAAAAACTCTAGGCCATTGAATGGAGGCCCCATTCTACCCACCATCCTTTAGACATTAGCAGTATGAGTGACACTAGATACTCTGGAGGGGGCTTCCATCTGTCCCTTAACACGCCCTTTGTTGGAGTGGCATTAACTTTAACACCAACATACAACTTCCCATAGCATAAACAATCTGTACATCCTGACAGAACACCAGCTCCATGCAGCACTCACCTTCAGGCACAAGGCTAGCCACTGGGATCTCACAATGTCAGCTGTTAATGTCTGTTTAATTTCCTGCATAGTACAAAGAATATCCCCCACCTTCAAACCATACCCCCGGCTCAGGGGGAGAGGCTGTACAGAGCGCCCTTTCGTCCTCTGCATCAAGGAACAAGAAATAAATATTTACCCAAAGTGCAGGCCTGGAATCCCCTGAAAAGTCCCAGAGAAATAAATGATGCAAAAAACGCTCACAGAAACTTTCCTTCAATTCTCTTGAGAAAATTAAGCTTAGCCTTTTAGAGTAAATGCAGCTGGGGGTGAGTTTCCAAAGCAGCGACAGGGATCTGACCTCGCAGCTCTCATTGACGTAAACGGGAGCTGTACAGCCAAAGCCCAGTATGCTGCAGGATTGAAAAGGACATAGGTGGTCACTTTTCTGATGCAAATCAATGCTAAAAGTTACAGCCTCAAGCAATGTATGCAGAAACTGACACTTCTTCTAAATAAATTCAGAGAAACATTAGCAGAGAGAGGGCTTCGGTTTTCTGTGGACCCATAGGAAATAAAGGAGACCAACTGCCATCAGCCTTCAGAGGTGTGATAAATTGGGGGTGCCTAAGTAACTGGCTTGAGCAGTGCCCATTGCAGGACTCTCCTGGGCTTTGTAGCCCTTGCCATCTACCCATGTTCCAGACAACCTGCATGAGGCTCTCCTCCCTGCCTGCTGTAATGCTGGCTTCAGGGCTGGGCCCTGATAATGCCACCCAAGTTTTGAATTCACCTGCACTCGCATGCAGTGTATTATGGAGTACTGCAGATTCCAGAAACATACCCTGCACAGTGTGCTGCACAGCAGAGTAGGAGGATTTAGTACTCCAACAGAATTAGGTAGTGCAGCAATCAAATACAGAGCTAGACAAGCCATTTAAGAGAAGGTTTTCAAAAGTGCTTAAGAGATTTAGGAGCACAGGTCTTTCAGTGGGACTTGTGCTCCTACATATCTTCAGCACTTTTGAAAATCTGCCCTATTGCTTCTTTGATACATCATGATAACTTATGAAGGCAGAGTATAGAGAAGAAACATCTAGGAGCTACTGAATTATTAGTGACAGACATAGGGTTACATTCAGATGATAAGGATATGTAAACTGGACCACCTTACACCCTCTTTGGCATCCTTAGATCTACTTACTGATGGATAAGTGTCTTAAGTGTGATTTAGATGCCAAGGAGCCAGAAGGTATAAAAAGCCACTATCATACATTAACTTACACTGTCTTCTGACTCCTTGGTGTGTAAGTTACACTACCTTAGACACTTTTACCTACTGTTAAAATGGGTATATCTAAGGGAGGAAATCTGAGTATCCAACTTACACTTCTTAGACATTACTTCTGAGTTTTACTATATGATGTTTCACAAAACCAATCAGCTGAGTGGTTCACTGTCAGAACAGAATTTTCACCTAGGGATTCAGGAACCTTGTGGGTCCAACTATCGCCAAGGATGTGTCAATAAAATAAGTCCTCTAACCTGATCAAATAAAGGATACGCCCTGATCTCAGCCCAAAGGAGGTAATGGCCTATCTGTGACAAGGGTAATATCACCACATTGTCTATTTTCAGTGCCAGTTCAAAAGAAGGCAGGCACCTTTGTGTGCTTAGTCAGAAACTACCTATGATAGCATTAGAATTTTTATTGTAGTCAACCATGAGGTCCTGAGTCAATCTCTTATTGGCATGGCTGTCAAAGTCTCCCACGACCAAAAGCCTCAGTGACTCTCAACACAAAACCAAACTCAACTGGGTAGGAAAATCTGAAGTGCATGAGTGCTATACACAGCCATAAATCCAAATATAATCCAATACCAAGACTCACCTGAGGCTGATGCACACAAATTTGTCATATTTAGCACCTCTGACACTTGCATACCTAGAAAAAAGAAAGAGACAGCTCACAGCCATATCTCCTTCCTGAGCCTCTGCTCATGCAAAGAGAGAACCTGTCGGGAGCATGTTCTGCCAATACAGGACCTGCTGCATCTACCAGCCAGGTGTTGGGTTATGCAAGCAAGATAAGATGCACTGTAATGTAATAATGCCCAACTCTTATGTAGTGCTTTTTATCCCTATATCTCAAAGCACTTTACAAAGGAAGCCAATAACATGTTCCCCATTTTACAGATGGGGAAACTGAGTGATTTTAATCACGCCATCATTTCACCCTAATCACTAGAGCCCTGTGCAAATACAAAATTTGTCTGTGCATCCGATCTGCAAACATGGTCCGTGGATATCTGCGGATAACAGCAGATTTGCATGTCTCTACTAATTACTATGTTGAATTACAAAGATGAATAAATAACTTTTAAAAAGTCAGTGTTTTAGTAAAAAAGAATAGTTAACAAATGGTAGGAACGTGGCCATTTTGAAAGGCTGATGCTACAGAACAGAAGAGAGAATTCAGATCCTACTTGAAAGCACTGGAAATCAAGGGGCTTTCAAAATGGCTGGGTTTTGTTTGTTTGTAACTGGCTAACTGGATACAATCATCTATTAAATTACTAAAAATTGTCAAAAGAAAGAGAGAGCTAGAACTTACAGTATCACAAACACAACTATGAAAATCTCCAATTTCCAACCCTTTCCAATAGGATCCAAGTTTTCCACCCTTACGTCTGGCCCCTGCTGGGAAGCACACTGCTGCATCATTTAAAGTGGCATCCCCATTGTGAGAAAGAGAGAGAGAGAGACCAACACAACTCACTGAATGTAGATACGGGAACAGTGACAAGTGTTTGCAAGAACTGTTTTGAAAATTCTGATTAGATTTAGTAACTGTTTATTTCAGTATCTAAGGTATCATTACAAATCACTAATGTGTAGCCTCTTATCCAATGTGCATTACTATGTTCTTAAATGCTTCTCAGTGTCTTTCCTTTTTTTGTCCAAAGGTTACTATTTCTCTCCTTTTATGGGAGTTCACATGCCTGTCTCCTTTTATATCCCTCCTTCTGTCATCCCCACTCTTTCCTGTGCACATTGGATGTTGAAATCTGCGTCAGAAAAATGCAGGTCCATGGATTTAAACACAGATGTCTGAAAATGCTAATTCAGTAACTCTGATGGGCACTGGAGCAGCCAGCGAAGGAAAAGAAAAATTGTCTTTCCTTGTTAAAATCAATGTATCTAGGTCTGGAGGCTGCTACAGGCCAAGGGGTCTAGCACATGGGAAACACAATTCTAAGTTCAGTAAAGAAAATAGCTGATATACCCCTCCTCATCTACACTTGTTGCTTCAACACCAAACCACATGAACCTCATGGGATTGAATTTTTTATTATTATTTACTATTTATATTACAGTAGTGCCCAGAGGCCCCAATCCCCATTGTACTAGGTGCTGTACAAGTACATACAAAGACATAGTCCCTGTAGTGAAGATATTTAGCTCTTGCTGATCAAGACAGAAAGGTAGAGTATTCTTATCGGAAAAAGGAGGATTCAGTCTCTTTGTTTTACCTAGATATTTACACCACATTTATCCCCCTGGTGTCTGCTGCTGCCATTAGATCTAGAAGCTAAGCCTCCAGGTAGATGAGGCTTAGGCTTGACAGGATTACATATTTTTATATATATATAATTTTGACACATAATTTTTTTGACATTTATTTATAAGCATCTTTTCTATTTTTTTCTATTTCAGTTTTCACAGTTGTGGGAAATTATGCAGAGGTCAGACAATAACTATTTAATGATAGTAAACAGATTCAAAAAGTTAAAACTTTATAACCATTAAAACACAAATTGTCAACATCAAATGCCAAAATATACAAAGCAAACATCTTTAAATCAGACTCTAATAAGTTCTCAAGCAGCATTTTTCATACTTTGCCTATTTGTAAATTTTTATTATTGATGGAAATATTTTTTCATTGGTTTGTGTATGTACAGTGAAATTGACATTTCCGGACATTTCCCAATAAACTCTAATCCTTCCCAGCCTAATTATGCTGGAATCCTGTGGACATCCTATCTATGCAGGAAGATCACATTAGCACTAGGTAGACACTTTAATTTGCTGCTCAGCAGTTCTCTGCAGGCTGATAATTCTGGCTTTTTTTGTTTTGATTTTCCAGGACAAAGTGCTAAGGGGTGGTTGATAAGAAAGGAAGCTGAGCACAATCTTCTCCTCACTCTCAGAGCTTGTATGAAATCAACTTTGGGCACCAGGCCTTCACCTTTCATCATCCAGTATCAACATTCACCACAAACTAGATCTCACTGGTCAGTAGCCATTCACCTCCCTGAAACTGACTGTTCACAATTTTGGCATCACCTCTCAGTACCTGTCTCTGTGCCAAATGACAGAGAAATCTACAACTCAAGTTGCCAGAGGGAAGAGAAGATGAAACACTGTCACTTTTATTTTGTATTTGTTTTTCTTACATTGTGAGTGTGTGGCAAGCCATGACTTATATACTGTATGCACTTTATTTTATTTAATAACCAATTCTATTTAAAACTGAGGTTTGGTTTTCAGCGCCCCCCTTCTGCTTAAGGACTGACATGATACTGCACCCTCCAGGAAAGCATGATAGAAGTGTTTAAGGGTTTATGGGGAGTGCTTATCTTGTAGCTTTGTAGTTAATATGGGCAACTGCCAGATTAGAAGGTAGTAGGGAGGGGGTTCCTGTCTCCTCATGAGAAAGGGTGATGGAAGAGATAGGTTTTATGGGGTGGTGTTAAAGTGTAGTTTTGTAGGTGGCTGAGAAATTGAAGGGTGTTGGGTAAGGTGGATTATACTAGAGCCTCAAAATGGCTGAAGAGTTGGCAAGGATGCAAGAACATACTGTCGTACTGTCATCTGGTAGACAATGGGGCATTGAGGAGGTAGAGTGTTAAGGAGTTACACTGTGGTTCATGGATAATTTTGAAAGGCTCAGAATGACTCATTGGTGCCACTGTGTTATTAAGGAGGTCACCGTTTCCTCCTTTTGGATTTAGCAGGCACAAGTGGCAGGCAGCATGTTAACTCTGTGGAGATTAGGCTTTCCTGAGTAAGATACTGGATTGAATGGATATGAGTGCCATTTGAAGGGATTCTGGCAAAGTGCCAGGTCTGCTTCTTAAGACCCAGTAGCAACTGGTACCTACTTGGTCAAGTGAGCTAATGGCACCTAAAATCACATGCACCAGGCAGGGTTAGGAGGGGCATTCAAACATGGTAATCCTCCTTGTCTACCTAACCCACCAAGAATTTGCTAGCACATGTGAGGACATTTGTGTAAAGACTTCTGGGCTAGTTAGGGTTGAACATCCAGGTTTCCTCTGAGATCCTTTCACTTTCCGAACAACGCCCTCTGTTCTCTTAACCTTCCAAAGCCTTCTGCTTGCATAAGAAGATACAGTAGTGACTTTCCAGGAATCTGCCACATTAGGTTCTTTTGTTTTAGCCTTAAGACAAGACACCTTTCATAAGAAGTTGACCAATCCTCTACTAGGGTAAATCAGAATAGCTTCATTGATTTCAACAGAAACATTCTAATTTACATTAAGGGCCTGGCTCAAAAATGTCATCCAATTAAAGAAAAGATGGGAAGTGGGCTTGAGAGATTACATTACATACTTTCAGGCTGATGACTTACAGAGAAGGGGGACTGTCCTCATTTTCAAACCTGGCCCTGAGATGTGAAGCAGTTTCATCCTTTCCATTGAAGGGAGATGTGGATGTGTGCATGGAGATTTATTTGGTTTCCCCGCAAGAAGTGTTGCTAACCCAAATGACAGACTGCTTTACTGATGAGATTGGCATGAGTGCACTGGAATGCTGTTTTAATAAACTAATATTTTCACAGAGAGATGTTCTGGTTTTCCCCGAAATTCAGAGCCAATGCATTCAGCTGGCTTTCACTCAAGAAGACAGAGTTAGGCAATCTCTTCTGTGTGCCAAATTTGTGATAGTTCACTGACCCATCCTGAGGCTGTTAGCAAGAGAAGGAGCAGAAGATCGCATGCTATAATCATGTTTTATTAGAAACAATTTTCCTGCAGTTTAGAGCTAAAGTTACAGATAAAGTGGGTTATAAAACTGCTTCAATTCCTGGAAGTTCTTCTAGCTCATTAAAGGGTGAATTTCCACATCCCATGAGATACTGGGTTGGAGGAGCAGCTGGATCAGGGGACCAGTAATTGGTTATAAACTCATTTATATCTAGCACCCTGACCTCACTTTGAACCAGATTGGAATTTTAAAATAATTAGCAGTATATAGCTTGGTAGCCTATGTAAAAAGGAGATGGTAATCTCAGTCCAATTCCCAGAAGGTTCACAACCAAAATATTCCCTTCTTCCTGGAGCTTGTTTCTCCAAGTCAGAATTAAGGCACCATGGGTGGGGTAGTATGCAAAAGTTTCACTGCTTCCTGACCCCACTTCTACAGCTAAAGAGAGGAGTTCACTTTCAATTGTGGTACACTTAGCATCTTGTGCTAGGCTAAATTCAGCATCAGGAAAAACTGCTGTTTAATTCACCCTCTTCCTCTCTTTCCCCCAAGCTCACATAATTTAGCATGTAATAAGTAGTGCATAGGGAAGAACATGATAATGGGCTTCATGGAACGTACTGTCCGATGGTCCATGCTATTAACATTAAGTTTCCTTAATTAAGTACAGGATGTTCATTCTGTCTAAAACCAGTTTGTTCCAATTGTTGGAGAATCATGACTACTATTTATTTCTTCTGTACAAGGGTTATATATATATAGGGGAAGGTGGAGGTGATTGAAAAATTGAAGTGTAAGGATTATTTTTGTTAAATAAAAGTTGTAAGGAGGAAAAGACAAAGTTCCAATTTGTTACCATTTCTCTCTCTTGAGGATGGCTGGAAAGGTCTTTGAAAGGGACTCGTAACCTTTGGCTTCTCTACCAAGAGCAGCAGCGGAGTTGGATAGGAATTTTATTTCTTGCCCTCCCCATTAGTCTTCCCAAGTCCATCCTACTCTTGGTAGGAATGTTAACACCAGCTCATTTAACAGACTCATCAACCTCACTGTGAATCACTATTAAGAATTTGGCCCATGTCCACAAGTTCTATCCTGTACCTGGCCTTGCAAGTCAAGACTATTTAAAAACAAAAAACTTACATATTATTTTAAGGAAATATATGAGCCACCACACTCCTCTGTGCTCTGACTTGGCTAACCGAGCTCATGGGAAGTTTGCAGGGATTACATAGTCTAATACCTACTTAGTAAACCGAGGTTGGATCTCTTCATGCTGATGACAAAGGCCATTCATTTCTGCTTGCAAGAATAGTAACACAAATATTATAGAAGCCAGTGAAGGGCAGTCAGTCACTCTAAGTCAGTGGTTCCCAAACTGGGGTTTGCAAACCCCTGGGAGTTCGCAGAATGTTACAGGGGGTTCACCAGAAAAATTTCACTAATGGCAGCCACGGGACCCTGGGCATTGGAGGCAGCAGGTGGGACCCGGTTGCAAGGCAGACAGCCCGAGCCCCAGGGAGAGCGGGGCAGGGCAGGTGCGGCTGGCAGCCCGAGCCCTGCCCCCGTGAGCGGGGGAGCCAGCCACCTGAATCCCAGCGCTCCGCGCAGGGCTAGCAGCTCAAGCCCCAGGGAGAGCGGGGCTGGGCAGTTGGGGCTGGCAGCCCGAGCCCTGGCAGTCAGCAGGACCTGCAGCCGGAGCTCAGTTGACCAGGGCAGTCAACGGAGTCCAGCAGCAGGAGCCCTACAGAGTGCGGAGGAAATTTAAACTTAAATCCCTAGAAATATTCATTTTTAGGAGGTGGTTCATGAGATTTGATAATTTAGTGAAAGGGGTTCAGGGTCTGTTAAAGTTTGGGAACCACTGTTCTAAGTCATCTGCTTACAGAGGTATTTGTTTTCTCTCAACACTGGCTGACAGCCCTGTGATTCTTTCACAGTGTACTTTGGGACTTCCAGTTAGAGGGAAAACAGCAGGGACCCTTTCAGATGGAGTACAGTCTTGCTACCAAGAGAACAGCTTGTTTATGGATAGTTACTTCCACAGTTTGAAAGATTCAGCACCAGCCTGGTGAGCTAAGCACTGCAGTTAAAACCAGTACTGAAAACGATCTCTCAGGCTTTGACGTACTGAAGTCTTGCCTCTGAGATCTGCTGACAAAGAAAACTAGGGGTGGCAATGGTGAAACAGCCCACAGAGAAAGACACCCCCCTACACAGCTCACCTGGAATGGTCAGGCGGTCATTCTATAAACCCCTGTGGGTCTGTTAGTTCAGGGGAAGCAAATGAGAATGCTAGACAGCAGCTCAAGCTCAGTAGCCCCAGCTATGACTACGTTAATACCCAATTTCAGAGGGATACTGCACAGATTAGTGAGAACAATGCCCCAGACACATGCTGAGTATTATTTAAAAGGAGAAGTTATTTCATAGTAAAAAGGAGCATTACTGATTTTCCACACCAGTTCTCTGCCCTGGACAAGTTGGCTGCAAGTGGTTTATGAGCCTGAACCTAAAATGCCTTTCAGTGAAAAACTTTTATATTTAAAGTACAAAATGTAAGCACTAACAGCGTTTTATTTAGTTATACAGTAGGGGACCTACGTACAGCTAATCGCAGGCACGGAGCTAGTGTTGAGTATGGAAATACTGTACTGTTTAAAAAACTGCCAATAGTCTTCTTTAACAGACTCTGCACAACGATGGTTTAAACAATTCACCTATGGAGATAACTCCCCTCACGCAGTTGCTGCATACAAACCCATCATCGACTTCAAAGAGGGATTTCTACAGCTGTTACACCAGGTTACTGTAACAAGCAGGTGAGGTTAGATTCACAAGAGGATTCAGGTGCCTGACACTTTTGGCACCTAAATCCCAGAATCAGGCCCTACTGGGATTCACAACCCTGACCTCCACTCTGCTGCCCCCAACTGCAGTATGTGCCTAACTCACCTGCAGGACCCAATCCACTAAGCGTGTCCAAACTTTACCCACTAAATCTGGCCCCTGTAAGTGAGGCACAGCAATCACCACAGCTCGTTACTTTTAGCCCACTGCTTAGGCTACCCCCCAGCGATGTGGGAGACACCCCATTTGAGTGTCCCCGCTCCACCTGAGGGGAAGAACGGATTTGAACTAGGGTCTGCCACCTCTCAGGTGAGTGCTCTAGCCACCAGGTTATGGGATATTCTGATGTGGAACTCCCTCCACCTCTGCAGTGAAGGCTTGTATTTGCCTGTGAATTTCACCTAGTGACCATATTGATTATTTTAGTTTTGCCAGCTGCTTTTCATACAGCTGACCAGGCTGTAGGCTATGTCAGGCATTGACAGAGTTGTGTCCTGGTGGCTCCATTTCTTTCCCTGGAAGAGAACCATGAGAGTAGTAATAAGTGACTGCTCTTTCAGAATTTTCTCAACAGAAAAGGATCAAGGCTCTAGTCCACAGAACACAATACATTCAGAATTAGGGGCTAAAGCAACATGGCCTGATGTTGTCCCTGAAAAGAAAAAAAAAGTGTTAATATGGTCTAGAAGAGCAATTTAGAGGCAACTTGATATTTGTTTATTCTCCCTAGCAGTCACCATATCAAATTTACTGTTTATAAATACATCTTTCAGCACCAAGCTAGACTTGATATAATAAAAAAAATCTGTTCTCTGTTCCATACAACAATAAAACATTCTTTGATCAGAACAAAGTTGACAGGTTCTTAAAACAAGAGGAGGACTAAAATAAAGCTTTAATCCCTATAGCTGTATTAGTATTGCAGGACCGTCAGTAACCAACAGCATCAGCAAAGTCAGATGGCTATGCTGTAGCTGTGGTAGTGCACAGAATGGACTTTCATCTTGAATGGTTCCTTGCAAGTCTTCTTCCTGCAGCAAGTGTCAAGATGGATGGATTTAGGCTTTTTAAATGCCTCAAAATTGCATCTTTCAACCTCATTCATAGCTGACCTCATGCTCTATTTTCTTCAACCTCAGCTCTGTCTACCTTCTGACTAAGCATACCTTCTTCTGCACACTGGACATGACACCATCACTGCAGTCATCTTGTTCTCAACTGGGGGAAGACTGAGACTCTGTGGGATTATCTAAGCATCTCCTAATTTGAGATCAAAAAATCAAGCCAACGTATGATAAGAACACTTTGGACACAGAAAACTGTTTAGTTTCCTCCCCTGAGCTGTTTTTCACACTACCATGTTGAATGTGTCAGTAACCAACACTCAGTAAATTAAAAGTCACAACAGGATTTGTCAGGAGATAACAGCAGTCCCATTCTTATAACCACCACATTTTTTAAAAGGAACACTGCAAGGTAAAAGGCTATTTGGAAGATTATAGTGTTAGCTACACCACATTTGATTATTAAACAAAGCATTTTAAGATTTAACTTAGCAGAATGGCTGAAATGTTTAGTCTCTGAAATTCAGTTTGGGCAATGAAGATAAGACTACTTACTTCCACTCTTGAGTTCACATTCATTAGAATTTAAACAGAAAGCTGGCCTTAACCTTTACTAGAATACCACTTCAGTGTTTGGGCTGGGAATAGTGCACAGAAATGGCTGTCTAAAGAAACTGATTCCACTGGAATTTCTAAAAAAAATTTTCAAGGAACAAGTTCTCAGGAATTTAGGATTTGTAATATTTTCCCCCTCAGATGTAAACAAGTCTGAGGCCGAATCTGACCTGCTAGTGTTCTTTTAACCAGCATGGTTCTTTTCTAATTTGCGCAACTAATTTTTTTTCCCCTTTATAGTGGCATGGGAAAGGTTGAAATGCATTATAACGGGCCAGAGTCAGTGCTGTGCAGATCATTTCACAATGTAGCATGGATTTAAAAAAAAAAAAAATCTGTCAACTTGAACAAGCTAGTGCATATGCTATGTAGTTAAGGAATTAAAATAGGAGATTCTAGACACAGATGACTCAGCTTCAGCCCAAAGACAGCACAGCACGGCTGTAAATCCAGAGCTTCATGACCCAATATATTAGCAATCCAGCTATTACACCTTGTGCAGTAAGCCCATTTCCTAAGAAATCCATAAAATTCTGGATGAAAATGTTAGCTTGCACATGGAAACCAATTCTGACTAGTCATTTCAGTAATTAAGTATTCTTAAGGGTACCTAGTCAGAAAAATGTCTTATTTCTTAACTCTCAAGAGACCAAAAGCAGTAAGAGGACAAACAGACTTATGAACTTCCTCATTCCTGCATTGCATTCCCAGATGAAGAAACCATTGCATCCTGGGTACCACCTGATAACTTCTAAATCTGGTATCCGGATTCCTTCCTCCTGTCTGAAGGTTTTTCAAACATCTATAAAGCTTTTTAAAAAGGCAAATGAATGTATTAAAGCTACTAAAATTGCTCTGACAATCATGACCAGCGTCTTGGAAATCATCTATGACAAGGCTGAAACTGAGAAGCTGCTTTGGAAACTTTAAATTGCACATTTTCTCTTTGTACATTTGGTAGCATAGCAGTAAAGTTAATGGAATGCTCTAATAACCATTTGTAACAGCTTCAGAGATAAATGTCTCTGCTTTGCCTCAGTCTTATTCCACCAGCAAGCAGGACATCACTGGAACAAACTCTTTGTACAAGAACAAATTTCATTCACGCTTCATGCAAGGACGCTGAAGATGGTTTTGTCCTATTTAGTACAATAGCAATTCAACCATATTCAGTACCAGTTCAGGGGAGCTGAATTGTCAGCAATGGGTCGATTTCATAGAGCAAATTACTACTGTACTATACTCTAGACACTTTCCTGTAAATGCCTCTGAACAGATGAAGAGCTTTAAGTTGTCACTGAGTACAGGGCATCTCTCCACAGTAACAGGACAAGTTGGAAAGTGGCCACAAAGGAGGGGAAATGAATTGAATTAAATGAGCTGTCTGCTTTACTGAACAACACTTTATTAATCTTCAGAGAGCAATGGTTTTTAAAGAGGAAAATACTAAGTGTATGTATCTCCAAAATATATTCCTTGTTTCACTTGAGACTGCCCCCGCAATTTCTGATCAGAGCAGCAGCCAGACACTTCCTATTAGTGAAGTTCTGATCTATGTAGATTTCCATCTAGTCCTTTATGCTGGAAATGGCCCACCTTGATTATCATACACATTGTAAGGAGAGTGGTCAGTTTGGATGAGCTATTACCAGCAGGAGAGTGGGGTGGGGGGAGGTATTGTTTCATGGTCTCTGTGTATATAATGTCTTCTGCAGTTTCCACAGTATGCATCCAATGAAGCGAGCTGTAGCTCACGAAAGCTTATGCTCAAATAAATTGGTTAGTCTCTAAGGTGCCACAAGTACTCCTTTTCTTTTTGCATCTAGTCCTTGTTTTTTGTCTCTGAAGGGTTATTTTGTTTTTTGGGGGAGGGGGTTGGTTTTTAATTAAAAAGCAAATTCCCTTACACCAACCTTGCCCTATTGGCCTGCTTTTAGTGCCAAATCCCAGGAACAGTCTAAACTCTACTGGCACCATGGAATGAGTGTTTTTTCTCTTCCACACCCATCTCCCTTAGATTACTGAAGGCAAATCCCAGATCAAACCAGCACACAGGCAGCATTTCAAATAATCATCCTTCTCCAACCCCATGCAGAGCTGTAATCTCTAACAGAGGCCCCTGGTTAATGAAAACTATAACATGGAAGAATTACAAGCATCTCCCTCCCCAGGATTTGGAGCTTACATCTCTGGGTTTGCCTGCAGGAAATGGAGAACACAAACTTCATGTCCAGATATGGGTCAAGTGGTTCAGCAAATGAAAACAGCCAAACTGTAGAACCAATGCAATCTGAACTAGAAGCCACACCTCAGAACTGTTTGTCTTGGCTACAAGTGAAAGTGCTGCTGCCAGACCCTCTGCTACCCCATCTCCCCATCCCCACAGCCCATATAAAAAACTAGAAATAATTGTTCTTTGCTTGTTTAATGACCTATTCACAGGGTCAGGCATATTGTGATAGCATTGCTCTGCAGATAATTACAGAGTTCTATTTTTAGATGCTTACCAACATAGGCAAGTTTGACCTCTGTGCCTGGTCTCCTCCCCACCAAAAACTACTATACTCTCCCTCTTCTGTCAAGTACCATTCAAGCCACAAGCATTCCGACCTCCTCCCAGTCCACAGAGGTAAGTTAAACACAATGTCCTTTCCCACCCATATTCACCAAGCCCACATGGACCACAAAGAAAGTCAAAGTCCCTTTCCTCTATGCCTCATCTTCACTCGTGTTCCCAAAAAGTTTGGCAAGATTAAAAGTCAGTCTAAAGCATACAAGTTAGGCAGAAATCTCACTGTATTTTTGTTCCCCTTCCCCTCCCCCCCCCCAAATATACAGGTCTTTTGAATACAGATATAGCTTACATGGTGGAATTAGCCTAACATTTAAATGGTTTTGCCAAGTTCTTTTGTTTGCAAGGTGACAGTTCAGAACACTACAAAACGTCATACACTTGCTCGTATGTGTTTCGAAGGCTCATAAGCAATCAGATTTAAATTTGCAACTTGTTAATAATAGACTAGTAATCATTAAGATCAAGTTCTTTTTGCTAATTTGCTAAACCTGGCATTTTATAGTTTCTCAAAATGGCCCCACGGAGTTACCGATATGCCAAGAGAGGTCCAAAGTCTACTCAACATGCCTTGTCCATCACAGGTTACTTGTCAGATTATATCAATCAACTTTGAAAGTTTTGCTGTTTGACACTACCTTGGCCATGAGATGAGGCTAAACCGCAATTACTGGCCTATAAACTTGGTTAGTTTCAAGTTGGCAAGAGAACAGGCCCTGGGGCTTCTACTGACACAGCATTTCAGCTGCCTTATGTAGCAAGCTCTCAAATGGAAACTCATCACTCATAACTGCATACAGGGAGTTAAGAACCCAAAACAGTGGAGATTTCACTATCCCCACCCAGCAAAGCAGCACATATGTAGTTTTCACTTATGTTCCCCCCAAAAAAACCAAAATGCCATATTGGAGAGAGACTTTCATATGCAAAAAATATTTTAATATAGTAAACAAGTCAATTTACCTTTCACATGTTTTAAATAAGTTTGTTCATTAGTAAACAATGCTATTTTCCCAAAACAATGGAACACAGCCTCTAAATTCATATTCTGCTCCCAGTTGATCCTATAAGTGGTGAAAAATTTGGACACCAGTATCATTTCACAGATAACAGAGTGGCATACACAGAAGAACAGAGCATCAACAGAGAGTCAAAGAGAAAAGCTTACCCTGGTGATGGGGAAAATTAAGCCACAGAATTCTCTTGAAGGAAAGACTAAAGATACTAGCTAAGATTCTATTGGTGTAAGTGTTATCTTTCCATGCCTACCACTCATGTTTGCCTCTATGGTTAAAGTTCCCTAAGCCATGCCTAATTAAGGGAAAAGGTGCTATGAAAAAAATCAAGCTAGGAAACTTTAATTGAAGCCCCTATTTAACACAAATGCAGACACTGCTGACTAATTCAATGTTTTTACCAGATCAAAAGTAGATTTCTACATATTCACTTCTGACTACATTTATATTAAATAGGGTTTTCAACGGAAATATCCTAGCTGGAATGAAAAGCAGCACCTTGTCCCCTAATCTAAACCAGGCCCTACTGAAGCATACAAGGAGGCCCAAAACCATAGATCTGGAGGTGCTAATAAGAAGAAGACAGTCCTCTGGAATCACTCTTGATGAGCATAGCAAATAAAAAAATATGCTGCATTCTTTCCCTCCCCCAGTCTAGAAATCCAACATAACATGGAATTGTCTTTACTAAAAAAACTTAGTAAAGGGTGGGGGGGTCACATGCACGCTTCTGACGGGGTCTGTATGGCTTTAGGCATCTTTTAGCCGCCAGGATCATTGCAACTTTCTTGCTTGGTTTCCTGCTATAGCCCTTTAAAACCAGTCAGGGTGTGCTCTTTGTGTAGTTTACATAGCATATATCTCACCTCTATACAGCCATCGTCTGAGTGTATATATATCTACAAATACATACACAGATAAACGAAATGCATCTGGGTACATTTCAGCTAGGCTGACATACCTGAGCTCCACTCTCTGTGGCTTCCCAGTACCGTTTACACCGTATTAAAAACTAATAATTACAATTCGCCCTGCCCCAGTCCTGCGCAAATCGATGGACAGGCAAAGAGGCCAGACAGAGCATCTGGCAGCGTGTGCGCGCCACTGTCCCCAAGGGGCAGACCCCGGAGCGAGGGGTGCTGGTCCCGTGGCCCCCAGGCGGAGGCGAAGCGAGTCAGGGTCGGTGGAGGCCGGTCGCTGGTAGAGGGAGCCGCTGTGCCCCTACCCGGGTCGGGTCTCTGGGCTGCGCCCTGTCCGGGCTCGGCCCCCGCTTCCCCGCGATCAGTGGCTCCGGTGCACTCGCTGCAGCACGGTGGGGTCGGGGGCTGGGCCGGGCTCGGCCCGCGGCGGTGGCGAAGTGGCAGCGCGCTCAGTCCCGCCCGCCCCTTGGCCGGAACCCGGCCGCGCAGGCGGCTCCGTGGGGCCGGCTCCCCGGTGCGGCTCCGTGGGGGGCCCTGGCGTCGTCCGGCCGGCGGCTGCGGCGCTGGGCCCCGTCGGCGGGCGCGGCTGGCGCACCGGCTGCCAGATGAGGCTGTAGTAGACGGCGAGCACGATGGCGGCCAGCGAGACGGAGAGCACGTAGGCCAGCACCGTGGCCAGGCGCACCCACTTCTTGTTGGTCTTGGCCGCCATCCGCGCCTTCTTGTCCCCGGTGTAGGTGGCGGGCTTGCCCCGCTCCGCCGGCGGCTCCTTCTCCTTCATGGGGGCCCGGCCCTTGGCCCGCTGCTCCACCGCCCCCTCCGTGGTGGGGGCTCCGCGCCGAGCCGGCCCCGCTCAGGACATGCCGGGGGCCCCGGCGCGGGAGAGGGGCTGCCGGCCCCGCGGCTGCTGTTGCTGGTGCCGCCGCCGCCCGCCGGGATGCGGGGCCCGTCTCCGCCGAGAGCCCCGCGCTTTGCGCTGCCCGCGGGGCCCGCGCGCTCCGTGTCTCCTGGCAGCGGTGCCGGTGGCCGCTTCGCAGCGCGGAACACGCGCGGGAAGGGGAGGAGAGGCGACGGGCGGCTCTTAAAGGGGCAACAGGGAGGAGCGGAGTATCCTTAAAAGGGCAATGCCCGCCCGCTCGGGTAGCCACCTGCCAGCGTCGGGCAGGGCAGACCGCTGTCTCGGCCCCGCCCGCCCCGTCCCGAATTCCACCAATGGGCACTGATATATCAACAGCTCCACGTGCCACGCTGCTCCGGGCCTCGCACAGACCCGCCGCGTGGCGCGACCCTGCCCACGTGGCTGGCTGGCTGCTGCTGGTCCCTATCCCGCCCTGCGCAGTAGCCCTGCAGCGCTGCCCTGCGGCTGTGAGCGCTGGCTGGGGATGGCGCCTGTTCGGAATTATGTCAGCTGGCAGGACAAGCGCGGCTGTGCAGGCGAGAGGCGCCGTGTTCAGCTCCCTGTCAGCTAAGCCGTGCTGGTACACAGTGTCCTCACGCTCATATTTATAACACGTGTCATCACCCAACCTACCATGCCTTGCCCACTGCAGTGTAGGGGTCATGCAACACCACAGAGATATAGAACCAGATGGGAGACGGGGGGGAAGAAGCAGGCCACAGCTGTCCAGCACCGGAGAAGGGAGGTAGAGGTGAGACATACCTACCATATGGGTTTCTTTATCAGGGGATGGCTGACTTTATCTTGCCTCAATGGCAGTGGGTGCGTGGGCCAAATTGCAATCCCAGCAAATGCTAGAGGAAATCACAGCTAACCTGGCAGCCATGGGAATTTGGTGAGAGACAATTTTGGCACCCTTCTACTGGGGGCTGACCAGTGGTGAGCTGGAGCTGGTTCGCTAGAACTGGTTGTTAAATTCAGAAGCCCTTTTAGAACCGGTTGTTCCGGGAGGCATAACAGGTTCTAAAAGGGCTTCTAAATTTAACTGGCCCAAAGTGGCGCCTTAGGCACCGACTCCACGGGTGCTCCAGCCCTGGAGCACCCAAGGGGAAAATTTGGTGGGTGCAGAGCACCCACCGGCAGCTCCCCGCCCCACCCCCGGCCCCACCTTACCTCCGCTCTGCCTCCACCTCCTCCCCTGAACGCGCCGCCCTGCTCTGCTTCTCCACCCCCTCCCCCCCGGCTTCCCGCGCGAACAGCTGATTCGCGTGGGAAGCCAGGGCAGGCTGAGAAGCAAGCGGCAGCTTCCTGCTCAGGCCCAGGGAGGTGGAGGTGAGCGCGCAAGGAGGGCCGCCCGCGCCGCAGCAGGTAACCTGGAGGGAGGGGGGCATGCAGGGGAATCGCTCCCCGCCCCAGCTCACCTCCGCCACCCTCGGCCTGAGCGGGAAGCCGCGGCCTGCTTCTCTGCCCTCCCCGGCTTCCTGCTGAACAGCTGATTCGCGGGAAGCTGGGGGGGGGTGGCGCGGAGAAGCAGAGCGGGATGGTGTGTTCAGGGGCGGATGCGGAGGCGGAGCGGAGGTGAGCTGGGGCCGGGCGCAGGGTGGGGAGCTGCCGGTGGGTGCTCTGCACCCACCAAATTTTCCCCATGGGTGCTCCAGCCCCGGAGCACCCAGTGGGTTGGCGCCTAAGGCGCCACTTTTGATGTGATCAGTGGGGGAGCGACTGCTCCCCCTGCTCCCCCCCAGCTATGCTCCCTCGCCCCTAGGAGCCAGAGAGACCTGCCGGATGCTTCCTGGGAGCTGCCCCAGGTAAGCACCGCCAGGACTCCCCACCTCGCCCCCTGGCAGGTGCCTCTGGCTCTTAGGGGTGGGGTGGGCACTCACTACGGTGGCCCATGAGACCCTCCTGCCCGGTTCTGGGGGCAGTCAGGGGACAGGGGAGAGGGGTGGATGGGGCAGGGGTCTTGGGGGGGGGGTGTCAAGGAACGCAGGGGGGGTTGGATGGGGCAGGAGTCCCGGGGGGTGGGCAATGACCCCCTCGTGGAGTGAGGAGGGAACCCGTTGTTAAGATTTTGGCAGCTCATCACTGGGGCTGACCCCTAATAAAACTCTAATATAGAGCTTATTATTCCTAGGTCCCAAAGATCTCTAAAGGAGATCAGCAGGGCTTAAATTCAGCAGGAGCTGTCTGGAGCAGAGCTCTGGTAAATATTTTCAAATCTGTGGGGCAGAAGCCCCCTCCTAGGGGACTGAAGCCCAGAGCTCCAGGAAATACTCTGTGAGAATTTAAGCCCTGGAGATCAGTGTGATTATCCCAATTTCACATGAGAAAACTGATGCATAGAAAGAGGAAGTGACTTGCTTAAGGTCACCTGGCAAGCCAATGGTAGACCCAGAAATAAAGTCCATTCCTCATGCAGGCTCAGCCAGTGCTCTATCTCCAGAGCCATGCTGCCCTCAGTGAGTCTTTCCATTGACTTCAATAAGCTTTGGAAAGATCAACCTATCACCATTTAAACTCTTGTAAAGTCAAACTCAGTTGCATAAGGCCCTCCAAAGACAGCTGAGACCATAGATGGCTGTAAGCAAAACAAAGCCAAGTACAGATTTGCCTAATCTCAGAGTTTTTGTTGGGAGGGATTTTCTCAGTCAATTAAGAGTAACTCCCCCTGAAATCTCGTCTCCTTCAGATGTGTTGCCACTGTAGGTGCAATAGCTACAGATATTGCAACTATGAAAGTGATGAAAATGACATGAAATGAGAACAGTGATTCTCAACCTTTTTTAATTTGCTGACCCTTAAACAATTTTAAATGGAAATCTTTGGAAATCTTAGACATAGTCTGTGGACCTCTAGGGGTCTGCAGACCACAGGTTGAGAACCACTGGTATAGATGGAGCTAGAGAAATTAGTGGTGCCCTGACAGGCCATGAAGAAATTAGCACCCATGTGAGATTACCTTTCTGGAAAAATAATTTAAGAGAATTAAGGTTACAAAATATTTAAATTTTTTTAACTGAAAAGGGTTAAAAGTTTTGAAAACTCTTAAAATTGTTTTTTTCAAAATTCTTTTAAAAATTGACTTGTTTTGACCTAAAAGCTCAGCTAACAATTTGCATACTGGTTTACATAGCAAGCCACCCCCCCCCCCCCGCCCCAACTCTTTCTTCAATCCTTCCCCCTTATAAATCCTCGATAGTCTACTGGGAAAGGAAACAACCTTCTGGTGTCCAAGGGGTAAAGAGAGTCTTGTTGTTCCTTGACTTTAGCAAATCTTTTGACACGGTCTCCCACAGTATTCTTGCCAGCAAGTTAAAGAAGCATGGGCTGGATGAATGGACTATAAGGTGGATAGAAAGCTGGCTAGATTTAAGGTCGGGCTTAACGGGTAGTGATCAATGGCTCCATGTCTAGCTGGCAGCCGGTATCAAGTGGAGTGCCCCAAGGGTCGGTCCTTGGGCCAGTTTTGTTCAATATCTTCATTAATGATCTGGAGGATGGTGTGGATTGCACCCTCAGCAAGTTTGCAGATGACACTAAACTGGGAGGAGAGGTAGATATGCTGGAGGGTAGGGATAGGATACAGAGGGACCTAGACAAATTAGAGGATTGGGCCAAAAGAAATCTGATGAGGTTCAACAAGGACAAGTGAAGAGTCCTGCACTTAGGACGGAAGAATCCCATGCACCGCTACAGACTAGGGACCGAATGGCTAGGCAGCAGTTCTGCAGAAAAGGACCTATGGGTTACAGTGGACGAGAAGCTGGATATGAGTCAACAGTGTGCCCTTGTAGCCAAGAAGGCTAATGGCATTTTGGGATGTATAAGTAGGGGCATTGCCAGCAGATTGAGGGACATGATCGTTCCCGTCTATTCGACATTGGTGAGGCCTCATCTGGAGTACTGTGTCCAGTTTTGGGCCCCACACTACAAGAAGGATGTGGAAAAATTGGAAAACGTCCAGTGGAGGGCAACAAAAATGATTAGGGGACCGGAACACATGACTTATGAGGAGAGGTTGAGGGAACTGGGATCGTTTAGTCTGCAGAAGAGAAGAATGAGGGGGGATTTGATAGCTGCTTTCAACTACCTGAAAGGGGGTTCCAAAGAGGATGGATCTAGACTGTTCTCAGTGGTAGCAGATGACAGAACGAGGAGTAATGGTCTCAAGTTGCAGTGGGGGAGGTTTAGGTTGGATATTAGGAAAAACTTTTTCACTAGGAGGGTGGTGAAACACTGGAATGCGTTACCTAGGGAGGTGGTGGAATTTCCTTCCTTAGAAGTTTTTAAGGTCAGACTTGACAAAGCCCTGGCTGGGATGATTTAGTTGGGGATTGGTCCTGCTTTGAGCAGGGGGTTGGACTAGATGACCTCCTGAGGTCCCTTCCAGCCCTGATATTCTGTGATTCTATGATTCTTAAAAGGGCAATGAAACCCCAGTGCTGAGCTGGACAGGGAGATCCAGTAGACTCTTCTTAAAAGGGCAATGTTAATTCATTTAGGAGGCATCTGAAGCTGTCAGCTAGTTCTGATCACCGTGCAGCTGCCTAAACAGTCATGCTATGGGCGGTAGAATTCACTCTTGCTTTACCAAAAGAGGACCATTTTGAGGGGCACCTATATAGATTTGGGAAGTTCTGGACCCAGATCCTGCATCTGTGCAGCAGAAATAACAATGATCTGACTTCTAGCCGAGGCAATTGACATCATAGTAGGGGAAGTGTTCTCTTTTCTGTTCATGACTCAGCTGTAGTAATATGCAACATGGATGTACAAGTCCAAATACTGGATGGCAGATTCCACTGTAGTTCAGCACGAGACCCCCAGCTGGCAAGGACAACAAAAAGTTCATCATCTAAATTGGGGCAGAGTGCTCAAGATCAGTCCAGTCAAACTTAAAGGTACACTTGAAACAGACAATATAAAGCCATACTTTATACTGCACCTGCTTTTTTATATTATTTTATTTTTGTATTACTAGTAACAGCATTTTAGAAACTGGGAAATGAAATATTTGTTCTTTTTCATTTGGCAAACAATAAGCATTTTTATTGTGATCTGAAAGGAGCAAAAAATTAACAAGACTGTTCTTGTTTAACATAGACAACTTCCTAAACTTCAACTTATGACACGCCTTATTTCAAAACATTATTTCTTGGAATACCAGCATCACCCACAATGTCAGTTTATATCTGTGGAAAATATGTGTTAATGGCTGTTACGTTTTCATACAAGCACCTATTCTATTCTAGTTTTTATACTACATCTGTCACTGTGGTACCTGAGCACTTTGCCCTAACTGAAGCCAGGTTCTAGGGACCTGAATAATGATAAGATCTGATTTACAATAGTAAACCTTTCATGAACTGGAGAAATAAGTTGTCATTGTTTTAGAAATTCTGTAACACACAAGGGTTTTCCTGGTTCATAGACTTTGAGTTTAAGCAGATGGAAGCAATATCTCAATTCCAACAAAATTAATTTTTAATTGACCCTAATTCTCACAAAAGCAGAGTTTTGACTAATTCTTCCTGGCTGGTTTCTCTTAGCATTTAATGATAAACTCATCCCTGTGTCTTCTTTTTGTGTTCAACTTCTCAGCTTTCAATCCTGTCAATCACTTTGTCCTTCTTTAGCACCTCAAGCAAAAAGTCAGTGACACCAGCATACTCTTCTCCTGCTTTGAATATATCTGTCTGACTCCTCATTTTGGAAGGAGGCTTTACAATTTCTCACCAGTCCCTCTGTTACAGAGTGTCTCAAGGCTCTGTCTTCAGACCTCTTCTCTTCTTCACCTCTCTCCTACCTTTGAGACATTTTATTGCTATCTTCAGGCTTAGATATCACTTCTATACAGGAGACACACTCACTAATCCCTCTGTCTCTCATCTATCTCCCCATTGTGAGTCAGCTCTTGGCTACACTGTAACTTCCTACAATTGAATGCTACAAAGGCTGAGGTCCTTCTTCTGGGGAAAAAAGTCTTCTTGATCCCCTATCAATCTCAGTTTAATTCCTAACTTCCTTCTGAGTTTATATATCTAGGAATCAGTCTGCCCCAAATTCATACGTTCTTCTTAGTCAGCCTCTTTTTGCATTGCCATCATTCAGATTACCATCATCTTGCCTCTTGTGAAATCCTCGTTTGTACCCAAATGACTTACTGTCTCAGTTCTTGTAATTCATAAAGTACTTCCTTAAACCCTGCTCTCTGAATTTCAGGGTGTAAAGACTGACAAAGCTAGTCTACTCGCTCCCTGCAGGATGGGGAACCATCTCATCCCCAATCTCTCGTCTTTCCAATGGATTCCTCTCCAAAATTGTCTTCATCTTCAAAACTCCCCACACATGCACTCCCTCCGACTTCATTATTATTGATTTTTTATTCTGGTGGTGCCTAGGGTCCATCATGCTAGGCACTACACACCCCAGGCCAGGGCTCAAGTCCTGACGTCACGTTCAGGAACACCATTCAAGCACTTACTTTCGGAGCTGGAGTAGCATTCCAGTACTGTCAATTAGTGATAGTACTGGAAGTGTGTTTCAGCACTTCTGTTTTTAGGACTCAAGCACTGCTAGACACACATGTAACAAAAAGCAGTCCCTGCCCCCATGATTTTACAATCTACATATAAGAGATAACAGGTGGATACCTCTAAGAGGTAGTAGAAACACAATATAACAGTGAGATGGTTATGATTAGCGTAATAAGAAGCAGCCACAGCTGCCTAACGTAATCCTACTTCCCTAACATCAAATCCACCTACTTCCCAGCAGCCCATTCCACTCCTCCTCTTGGTTTCTGTCCTGTTCCACTTCTGACTCTCCACAGTTGGTGGTTACTCCTTTCCTGACGCTGCCCTATCTATCTGGAACAATCTTCCCATCCTTCCCCTGAACCACTGAGTCAAATCCTTTTTAAAAAATCTCATCTTAAACTATTCCTTTTCCTTTCAGTTTTGGATTGACTTCTTGCAGCGCATTTTATGAGACTGTGTGTTACACAGATGCTCTGCAGAAACACAATCGACTACCATGCCAAAAGGAATTTTAAAAACAGTCACAACTAAAGGTTAATTGAAAGCAAATAACTCCACTGAAATGTTGAGAGGAATTAGATGTTGTTAAAGGTTGCCCTCCCCCATGCCAAGGCCTGGCTGCCTCTGTGCTTGATATGACGAGCTCAGTTAATTACGTAAGAAATTGTTGACGTCCGCACCAGTCAGGCATAAGCTTTTCTTTTCACCACCAGCAAATCAGTGTGGTTTTCTCTTGATGTCTCTTTGTTAGAGTGCAGCCAGCTAGCTGAAGGCGTGTTCCCTGTGTTCCTAATCTCTTTATTACCCTATTAATAACTTTTAAAGCAACACACTCAGACAAATGAGAGCCAGGAAGCCAGATCTACTTTAATGACTTTCTTTTTATCCCTGGCATTTTAGGTAAAGGATCAAACTGTGCATTGAATAGTCTCCCATAGCTCAAGGGAAGAGCTTCAGGGGTGGAGAGAAAGCAAAGGGATTTTGTAGCCAATGAACATGTCAGGCACTCAAACAGAACGTGGCTTACTGGGTTGCCACTGTCACACACTGTGGTGTAGGCAGTGCAATCTAGTGGTCAGAGAAATACTCAGGCCTAATGGTCCAAGCAGAGCTGGAAGGTGGAACTGGAGCCAGAAGACAAGCCAATGGCTGGAGGCAGAAATTTCAGAGAAAGGTAGAGACTGGGGCTGGAACAGGAGCAGATGTGGGTGGGAGCAAGGTCCAGTACAGGAAGCAGGTCTGGCACAGCTGCAGACATAGAATGCATAGACCAGCCACTGTGCTGCTGATGGTACAAGGCTTAAATGATGATCTTCTGGCTCTTCTGTCCACTCTGGGAGCAACTGGGTTGCCAGGCAATGGTGCTAAGAGGCAGCTGAGTTCTAGACAGCCACCTGCTACTTGCTAAATGTCCTCAATGCCCACTGAAGACATTAGGAGTTGAGGGTGCTCAGCACCTCACAGAATTGGACCCTCTATAAATAAGAAGAAGGAGCGAGACCCTTGAAATCCTTTGGCTTTTATGGCACTCTCTGCCATCTGTTTATTTTTAACAGAGAGCTACACACTCCCTTTGAGACCATACTGTTCATTAGCTGCTGGTTGCTGAGCTCCCCTCTTTCTTGGGCTTCTGCTTCCTCTAGAGCAGTGGTTCTCAAACTGTGAGTTGGGACCCCAAAGTGGGTCGCAACCCTGTTTTAATGGGGTCACCAGGACTGGTATTAACTTGCTGGGGCTCAGGGCCAAAGCCCGAGCCCCACCACCCAGGGTTGAAACCAAAGGGCTTCAACCCTGGGCACCTTAGGCTTCAGCTCTGGCCCCCTTCCCCGGGCGGCAGGGATCAAGCTTAGGCTTTACCTCCCCCTTCTCCTGCGCCTGGAGCGGGCTCTGGCTTCACCTCCCAGCTTGGGGTCACGTAGTAATGTTTGTTGTCAGAAGGGGGTTGCGGTGCAATGAAGTTTGAGAATCCCTGCTCTAGAGCCTTGCCCAGTCAAATGGGTCCTACTAATTGCCTTGCCTTTAGGATTAGTTTTAATTCCTGGCTGCTGACATTGATTCTCTGTGATACAACCTCAAACCTGCATTTTAGAATCCTGTTGCTTAGACCTGGCTGTTGTCTATTGTCCTGAGAGGTTTTAGTCTGCTCTTTTAAGTGCCCCGTAATAATGTAGTTGACAGATTAACTGATACCATTGACCTCATACCAAGTTCTGAGTCTGGTAATGGATAGTATCTGGTGCTTGCATGCAGCCACCTTCCCGATCCTCCTCCACATACGCCCTAGCCCTCTCCACATATGCAATGTATCTCTCTAATTGTGCAGTGTTGAACACAGGAAGAATATTCTTTTTGACCCCTGCAGGTGATCAGCTTTCACCCCAAACTATGAGTTTGATTACCCTTATTATCGTAGCTTGCATAGTTGCAAATGTTATTCATTACTATAAAATTATACAATCCTTTTTTAAATCCAGCCACAGTTTTGTCTCGATGCCCTCCTGCCGTGGTGTGACTTCTACAGGCTGATTACAGACTCTGTAAAGGTTTCAGAGGAACAGCCGTGTTAGTCTGTATTCGCAAAAAGAAAAGGAGTACTTGTGGCACTTTAGAGACTAACCAATTTATTTGAGCATGAGCTTTCGTGAGCTACAGCTCACTTCATCAGATGCATACCGTGGAAACTGCGGCAGACTTTATATACACACAGAGAATATGAAACAATACCTCCTCCCACCCCACTGTCCTGCTGGTAATAGCTTATCTAAAGTGATCAACAGGTGGGCCATTTCCAGCACAAATCCAGGTTTTCTCACCCTCCACCCCCCCACACAAATTCACTCTCCTGCTGGTGCTAGCCCATCCAAAGTGACAACTCTTTACATAATCAAGTTGGGCTATTTCCTGCATAGATCCAGGTTTTCTCACATCCCCCCCACCCCCATACACACACAAACTCACTCTCCTGCTGGTAATAGCTCATCTAAACTGACCACTCTCCAAGTTTAAATCCAAGTTAAACCAGAACATCTGGGGGGGGGGGTAGGAAAAAACAAGAGGAAACAGGCTACCTTGCATAATGACTTAGCCACTCCCAGTCTCTATTTAAGCCTAAATTAATAGTATCCAATTTGCAAATGAATTCCAATTCAGCAGTTTCTCGCTGGAGTCTGGATTTGAAGTTTTTTTGTTTTAAGATAGCGACCTTCATGTCTGTGATTGCGTGACCAGAGAGATTGAAGTGTTCTCCGACTGGTTTATGAATGTTATAATTCTTGACATCTGATTTGTGTCCATTTATTCTTTTACGTAGAGACTGTCCAGTAAAGAATCATTACTTTTTATTGGTTACACTTGTGCTGCCTTTAAATTTCACACTGTCCCCTTGTTCTTGTATTATGGGTCAGGATTTAAAAAAAGAAGAGACTGATGGTTTTCACTATGTGCTTCCTAATCTTAAACAAGTAAAGTCCATCCCTTTACATTCATCTCCTTTCTAGGTGGAAGAGACCTTGAGTAAATGCTTGATTGCTTAGTCTTGAGCTTTTTGTCATATCGCCCCAAGATCCCTAGGCCCTTCATGGTAAAGGAAGAATTTCTGACTTTGCCCTCTTTCCCTTATTATGAAGCATTCCTCATTTCATCCTCTGATTCCTTCCTCCCACTTCAGTCCTGGAGATGGAGCCTGCTCCCTCCCTCCCCAGCCATTTCTCCTATTCATTACAGGGACATTTTCATACATGCTGTGGCATCACCTGTGGCTCATGTGGGCAGACCCTGTCTCTGTTTCTCCCAAGTGTCCCTTGTCAACTTAATTGAAGGATAGGTGGTCTTTTAATCTTCTTCGTCTCTGATTAAGCTGCCATCACAGTAGTTTGCACAACACAGGGAAGATTCTCTACTGCTTTACATTCTGTGCAATCCCTGTGACGTCACTGAGGTTACATGGGGGAAAGCCAGTGCAGAATCTGGCACTAAGTGTATGAGAAGACGTATTTTTCCAAGGGCAGTACCTTCCGATGGAGACAGCCCTCTGTTGCTCAGGGCACTGATGCCTCAGCAGCCTCCACGTCATTATGGCACATTAAAACAGGTTTTTTTTTAATTTACATCTTGGCGAAGATCCACAGAAGATCCACAGAATGAGAGTGTATTCTACTGCAGTGTGTGTGTAGAGGGAAAATACCCCTAGGGTGGGAGACAGTGACAGATACTCTGTGCTGTGAGGCACTATTCTGGTGAATTTGTTCTGAAGAGGTTTTTAAAGCATTTTTGAAATGCGTACAAATGGAAGAAGGTTGAGGGTGAGTCCAGGCTTTGTAGTGACTGAAAACAGTCTAGCTGTGTTTATATAAGGCAAAGTTCACACAGCTTGGGAAACCCTGTTTTATTTTGGAATCAACTGGGGGTTTGGCACAATGTCAAGTAGGGGCAGAAGCCACAGAGCTTCCCAAAGAATTTTCCACAAACGCAAACACACACACAATGAGGAGCAGTAGGAAATGAATTATACTAAATAAACAAGAGATTGAAGAACCTCTTACCAAAAAAAAAAAAGGACTGAAGAGATTTTTCAGATCAGAAAGGGATGACAGAGATTGCTTGGCAGTGTCCTTCAGTAGTCAGTGGGAAAAGGAGCTTTGCCAAATGCTGTCATGAAAAAACTTGCTCTAATCTCAGGAGTTTCCAGTCCTTTTAGCTGTGTGCTTCACACATCAAAATATTTAAAAGAGAGTTGCACCTACCTTGGTAATTGCCATCTTCTGATAGTCACATGGTTGAATGCAAATTACTTCTCATTGGGTGTGAATCTGAGAGTTGCATTCATAGTCATCTGTGACACCCACATTGCAGGGACCTGGTGTCAGAAATCAGAAGGCAGCTGCTTCAGCAGAAGTTTCATAAGCAGGAAACAAAAAGAACATTGCTGTTCATCCAAAGACACTCTGAATTCAATTTCAGCTGGGCTTATATTTATTTAGCTGAAGTTTAGTACTTACAAATTTAGCTAAATCAATATAAATGAGGTTTAAATTGAATGCAGAGTGCCCACACAGAAGTTTAACAAAATTGGTTTAAAATAGAACCTTTCGTTAAACGGGTGCAACACTGAATGTAGACAAGGCCTCACAGCAGTAAAATCACAATTGAAATAGAGTAGACTTATTTATAGACAAATTTTCAAAAGTGGCCACTGACTGGGTTTTTCCATTTCTGAGCACCAAATCAGTTGCCAGTTTAGAAAACTCTGGCCTTAGGTTTGATACTTGACTCACATTAACACTGACCAGGTCCCTGTTCAGCACTGCAGTTTAGAGATGAACAAACTACCTCAGAGAAAATACTCCCTTGAAATATCTTCCAAGGGTCCACCTGAGCTGAACCTTTTTATTTACTTATTACAGTTTGCCTCTGTTTTTGATTTCCACACTCCTCAGCACGTTCTGGTTCTGTATGTAATTGGAAATGGAAGCTGCCCAAATCCCAGGAGAAACCCCAAGAAATACCTGTTCTCATGCCATTTCCAGCCTTATCAAGAGCAGGAAGTGAAGGACATCTCAAGAGAAAGCCCACTGCCACTGTGTTGTCCCTCACACAAGAGAAGGGACAGGGCTTGGTTGTAATGTATATAAAAGGGCTATTTTATTAAGGCTACTACAAACTCCTGGCCACACTACTCTCAAAAAATTCCTTCCATATCAAAGATGTTCAGATAAGCATCCAATGTGTTGGATATCAATCTAAATCAAACCAGACTTCTGAACTGCTGCAGGTGCATCCATCGGTAATCCTGTGGCCACCAGCAGAAGGCTCCTAAATTTTAATTATATTTATATTTGGTGATCAGTCTTCTCCCTTGGAAAAGTTTCCCTGCATTAAGCCAAAGCCCCATCTCGAAGATGAAGAATACAAGAGTTTCATAATTATTATTAAGGCTACATTTTAGTCACAGGTATTTTTAGTAAAAGTCACGGACAGGTCATGTACAGTAAACAAAAATTCATGGCCTGTGACCTGTCCGTGACTTTTACTATATACCCCTAACTAAAACTTGGGCTAGGGGGCTGCGAGTGCTCTGTGGGGGTGGTCTGGGGACACTGTGGGGGGTGGCCCGGGGGCACTGCTGGTGCTGGGTGGGGGCATGGGTGAAGGCGCATGGCCCAGGACCACTGCTGGTGCTGGGGCGGGGGCCGGTGCAGGTGGTAGTGCATGGCCCGGGACCCATGCGGCGGGGGGGTGGGGTGGGAGCAGGCAGCAGCACACAGCCCGGGACCCCTGCTGGTACTGGGGGAGGGAGGGTTGGCGGGGCTGGCAGGCTCCCTAGCCAGCTCCAACTGGCATCAGTCCCCGTAGCTCCTAGGGGGAGGGGTGGCTAGGTGGGCTCTGCGCAGTGCTCCTGCCACAAGCGCCGGCTCCACAGCTCCCATTGGCCAGGAACTGCATCCATTGGGAGCTGCAGGGGCAGCACCTGCGGGCGCGGGCAGTGCACGGAGCCCCCTGGCACCTCCGCCTAGGAGCTGCAGGGACATGCCAGTGGGAGCCGGGTAGCCCCCTGCAGGTAAGTGCTGCCCTGCACTCCAACGCCCTGTCCCAACCCTGAGCCCCAACCCACACACCCAAACTGCTGCTGCTAGCCCTGGCCACTGCAGAAGTCACAGAAAGTCATGGAATCTGTGACTTCCGTGACAGACACGCAGCCTTCATTATTATTGATATTACTGTAGCATCTAGGAGCCCTAGTTCTGGGCTAGGATCCCATTATGTTAGGTGCTGCACAAACACATTACAAAAACATTGTCCCTGCCTCAGAAAGAGGCTAGAAGGACCAGGAGACATACAGAACCTTGGGTGAAGTATCTTGCTGTCATTTTGATAGAGGGACCATCTGAGGGATATTAAGGTGTAAGTTTTTACTGTACTGCATAGGGAACCAGCACAGAAATTCCAGTCACCAATATTTGGGTTGGGTGAAGAAGCAGGTCCTATACCCAGGTGGGAATAGCCTCTCTTAATCCCACGGCATGTGTCACCTAACAGTATAACTGAAACAAGTTCCCTTACCTTGCACTTGACAGTGTGGTTTATGAAAATGCCACTCTTTTCAGTCGCTCTCCACCACCATGAGCACCAGAGAACTTTCTAATAAAGGATCAGGCAAGCGTCCCTGTACTCCCACAGCAACCCCTTTTCACTTTGCTGCTTCCCTCAAATCTGTGTTTAGCTAAGGAACCCAAAGGAGGTGACTGCAATGATATGCAATACTGAGCTGTTGCTTCTGAGGAGTGTTTTTCTTTTCAAAGAATCTCTGATAGTAATTTTCTTGTGCACTGTTTGTTCCATTCAGTTATGTCATGAAATAAGAAAACTGATTTCTTCCCAAGTCTAATTTTGCCCTCAGGAAAGAAGTAAGATTATTTCAAACATACTGTGGTAATCAGGACCAGTAAAGACTAGAAGAACTGAATAAAAGAACAAAGACAAATAAGAAAAGAAAAAGGGTTTCTGGGTAAACAAGGCAGAACACTTAATCAAAGAGACTCACTGGCAAGAGATTGCAACCACCCCACCTTGTGCTATGGTCTTGTCTGCCCTCACCAACTATGCAGAGTTAGGTTAGGAACCCTCCCATGAACACAAAGGTGTTTCAGGCAATAGCGCTGTTGTTTCAGGAGAGTGAATTATTCCTGTAGAACTTTTCCTAAAATAGCAGCTCCACAGTGTTGGGAAGGGAGCTGGGCTGCTCTCTTTGGGATCAGATATACACCAAAGTCCTGAGCACATGTGGTTATTAACGATTCTGCATAACTTTGTACAAAAAGAAGACATCATCCCCAGTGTCCTGGTAAAATTCTCTGCCACCTTAAGAAAACAAACACTGACCCCTCCTCCCCTACTTGCCTCTCCAACTACCATGCCATCTCCCTTTCATCTCTAAACCCATTGAACACACTAATTACAATTACTGTCTGGAATTCCTCTCCTTCAATTTCATCCTAAACTCTCCAATCTGGCTTCCACCCCTTTCACTCTAGTAAAACTGCTCTTGCCAAAGTCTCTAGACCTCTTCCTAGTTAAAGCTCAGAACTAGTACTCTGTCTTCAACTTACTTGGCCTGTCAGCTGCCCTTGAAACCATCAACCATGCTATTCTTTTTGAAATCTCCTCCTCCCTTGGCTTCTGCAATTCTGTCCTCTCCTGGTTCTCCTTCTACCTCTCTGATTGTTCCTTCAGCATGTCCTTCAGAGGATCCTCCTCATCCTGCCTCCAGACACCTATGGAAGTTCCTCAGGGGTCTGTCCTTGGTTCCCTTCTCTTCTCCCTCTACACTTTAACTCTGAGTAATCTCATCCACAAAAACCAATTCAACTACCATCTCTATGCTGACAACAGACAGATCTATTCTCTCTACTCCAAATTTGTCTCCTTCCATGCTAAGATTTTGGCCTGTGTCTCTGACATTTTGTGGATGTCTACCCATCGATTCAAACTTAACATGGCTAAAACTTCCCCCTATGCCCTCACTGCTACCTGCTTTCGCAATCACAGAGGACAACAGCATCATCCTTCCTGGCACTCAGGCCCTAACCCAGCTGCAGGCTGAATAGATTTAAATCCCAGTGATTTAAATCACCAATTTTAATTATGATTTAAATCAGCAAGCAGGAAACCTTAGTTTAAACAATCAATTTTAACTGTGTTTTCATGGGTACTTTTTTTAGTTATATTCCTAAACGTAAGTTGATTCTCATTGGTTGGTAATCATTAAAACATGTTGATTTGCAACTAAATAGAGCCTTTACACTAAATTTGGTGCTTCTTTTGGATAACCAGGCAGATTCACTCTAGCTGTACACATTTATATAAGTGATTATTATATAACTTAATTTACATTTATTCACAGTTTTAATTTTTGCATTTTATTGTTCGAAAATGAATGATACACTTCTTATTTACTAGAGGATTATTAATTCTTTACTTCAGACTTGTGTCATGCTCAATTTGATGAAAATTCAAATTCAATTAACAATGCACAAAACAGCATTTTAAAATGGCTTTTTATTAGTTAAATAAAATCCAAAATGTGCTGGAGACATATGAAAAGACGTTTATCAGTAAGTTTATCAAAACATGTTTTGCATTTAAAACTAATTTATCAAACAAAGGAAGTATTATCCATAATTAATTAATTGTAGATGTCACCCTCTCACACCGAGTTTTTATTCATTAATTGGAAGAGGAAAACAAGCTTTTCTGCATTTTCAGCTCTCATTGGTCTTTTTATCGTTGAATAAGCTAGTAATTGAACTGGGGAAGTCCTATGGCTTGTGTCAGACAGGAGGCCAAACTAAATGATCACAAGGCCCCATCTGACCTTGGAATCTATGAGTAAACTGACATAAAGAAAATATTCTCTCTGTGCCTGCAGAAGAGGCTACAGCTGTCAGAAGCTGGCTCCAGGTGCTTTGCCCACGACTTCCAGCAGTTTAGAGGGTTGCCTTTCTTTAAAACTTGGCAGTCAACATGTACTGCTTAATATGTTTTTAATTTACTTTAAATTATTTTAATAGATTATACTAAGATTAGATCTTGACTCTTGACATAGGTTGTCATAATTTCAAATTTAATTTTAAATAGGTTTATTTAAAAAAAATAAAGCTGTATTTCATTTAAATTAAAAAACCCATTTGTTTTTATTTAAAAGAAAAATCATTGCTTTTTAGCCATCCTGCCAGGGTGTCATCATCTGCTGAGAGATCTTTTTAGGTCTTCACATCCAGGCTCTGTCTAAATCTTGCCAATTCTTTCTGCAGAACATCTCTACATTATGGGCTTTCCTATCCATCCACAGAGCTAAAACTCTCATCATCTCGCATCTTGATTACTGCCACATCTTCCTCTGTGGTGTTGACAAATGCAGTTTTGCCCTGCTCATATCCAAGCAGTATGCTGCTGTAAAGGTCATTTTCTGAGCCCATTGTTGTGACCATGTGTGATGCATGGCTAGAAAGGGTTAAACATCCTGCAAAATAAATAACCCTCATAAGACTGGGGAGATAATGTTTGTGTTTTTGTATATTTACATATGTATGAGTAGGGTCAACAATGTAATCAATAGTCCCTGTCTAAGCTGTATTCTGATAATTCAGAGGTCATCAGAGGTCACAGAGAGAACATCCTATCATTTAAATGAATTGTAAACACGGGATATCTCGGTAGTCATCTCTCTTTGAAATGTACTGGGAATGGTGGAGGAACAAGCAAATGGCCTTATGTTAATTTGTATAGCCAAGTACTGGTGATGGACCTCCTTCAGTCACCCTAATTACCTTTTGTTCCCCGAGGAAATCCCAACTTGTCAAAGAGAACATGAAATTGTATAAAAGATCCTTGGGTCCTGATTCTTGTCATCTCAGGTCTGCTTAGGCTTCATCAGGGGAAGTTTGAGTCACAAGACTGAGGTCCCAGTTATGCTGGTATGCCCTGAATATGATATTTGGACATTGGACTATAACCTATGAACTATTTCTGAAAGAATTCTTTGCAACTACAAAGCTCACCATCTATACTATGAATCCGAACCTCAATGAATCGAACTCATGTCTGTATGTATATTGATCTTTTAACCATACTCTCTCTCTTTTGTTTTTTAATAAATTTTAGTTTAGTTAATAAGAATTGACTGTAGCGTGTATTTGGGTAAGATCTGAAACACTCATTAACTTGGGAGGTAATGTGTCCGATCCTTTGGGATTGGTAAATCCTTTTCTTTTATATGATGAAATAAGATATACAGAAATTTTCATCATATTTGACGTGGTTACCTGGATGGAGTCCTGAGGCTGGATCACTTTAAGGGAACTGGTTTCAGAGTGGTAGCCGTGTTAGTCTGTATCAGCAAAAATAACAAGGAGTTCTTGTGGCACCTTAGAGACTAACAAATTTATTTGGGCATAAGCTTTTGTGGGCTAGAATCTACTTCAACTTCTGAGTACCCGTAAGGCAATAAAGAAGCTGTTTTATGCTGGATTGGTGAATTTAAGTATTGGAATATGCACCAGCCGTATGGGGATTGTCTGCCCCATTCTTTGCAGTTCACCCTAATTGAGTGACCAGAGCTGGCTCCCCACTTGGACCCCGGTCACACCACATGACCCCTCTCTTTTCATCCCTCCACTGGCTCTCCCTTCTCCATCACATCAGACATAAGCTGCTTGTCTTCACTTTCAAGGCCCTTTATGCCTATCCCACCCTACCAATTATCTTTCATTTGCTATCAAGATGTCAACAACCACTTCATGCCAGCCACCATCACCCTCTTGTTAAATTTTCAAACAATGCCTTCATGCTTTCTCCCATGTTGCCCCTCACACTTGGGAGAAACTCCCCATAAACATCTGCAAAACTTACCTCTTAATCCTCTGTAAAACTGTCCTCTGCCATGATGCCTACAAAAAAAAATTGACAAGCGGCTGCTGCTGTGCTGAGACCACTGCCAGTCATGCTGATCAGTAGTGTCTCATTGTTTCCTTGTGCTCCATCTGTCTGCAGTCATCTGTTGTCTCTTGTCTTATGCTTAGATTGTAGGCTTCTTGGGGCAGGGACTGTCTTTTAGTTTTTTGTTTGTACAGCACCTAGCACAATGGGTCCTGCTCCATGACTAGGGCTCCTAGGTGCTATGGGAATACAAATAGTAATAATAATAGCCAAGTCTGGCATTTTTTGTGTATATTTAGTAAACATGGTGATTTGGGAATCAGCTGTGCTCCTGTGGTTTCTTTGCTTTTGTTGTGTAAAGAGCAAAACACACAACACCCATTACAGCATAGGGCTTTCTTGAGCACCCATGACCACCTGTCTCTCTATGCACATGTGATGGCAATCAGGTTGGCCAGAAACACAGGGGACTGAACCAGGGACTTCCAGAGCTAAATGCTTAAGTCAAGTCTTTACAATTTTCACTGAAAAGCCATGCTCTCAAGCAGCGGTAAAAGACCCACACCCTCTGTGGATCAGGCACAGATGGAGATACGTAACACTGTACACATGCTCACCAGGGGGTTACACACACCCTTCAGTGGCCTCACTTTACAGTGGAGATGAGGAACTGGGTATTGGCTTGCTTGTTTTTTGCATATTTTTGTATGGCACTGTTTTTCTTTAAGTGGGTGATAGGAACCCTTGAGTTCAGGAGGAGGAAAAAAAGAAAGGAGTGAGGGGTGAGCACACAGCTTTGGTTAGGAATGAATTCATCACTCGTTTGATGCTAATTATAAAGGCAATGCATGCAGTTTCCTAGTAAATCCACTAGAGGTCAATATTTCATATCACAAAACATAATTATAAAGGGACAATTCTGATAGTGATTTGTTATTGACTTCAGTGAAGTTTTGCCTGCTTTAACCAGGGCTGAATTTGGTTCTGTATTGCCACATGACCTCCTGGAGTATAGAAGATGTTCAGTCAGTAGTTTAATAGACAGGATGGCTTAAAACCATTGCCTTCATACCCTGTCATGCAAAATCTCCAAAGGTTAAGTACTGCCATTTTGTGTATTAAAATCTGTGTATTAAAATTTGTGTATTAAAATCTTGCCAAATACATGGCAAGGCAGAGGTTGACCAGCAGGACAGGGGGAGGACAGGCATAAAGATGAGGTCACTGACAGGGACTAGAAAAGTTTTAGAAACATGGGCTCTTACAAAGGGGGAACAGGTGTGAAGAGAAGGGCCCCGACACAGAGAAGCAAAGGCATGGGGATTTGGAATCATATGGGTAAGGGATGGGCACAGACAGAAAGAGGGATCTTGCAGTAGAATGACCGACACGGGCATGGAAACACTGTAAAATTGTTCTTTAAAACAGTTTAGTTCATAGCAGATTTGATGGATTCAGACATTTTGTGTTTCAGTCCTTTATAAATATCTATCCTCGCTGAGCTTTACAACAGAGCAGCCATTCCACTGAGACCAGGCAAGAAAGGGGAAACATCCCCAGAAATCCTCTAGGAGCTGAAAGGGGGTTGTGTACCATAAAGAAGATTTCACAAGGGTGAAACTCACCCTTGGGCAGAGTTCCAGAGAGCCTCAGTGGAACTGACGTGCTGCATAGGGTAATGCTGGCACACTGCATGGAGTCAGGGAATTTCACCACAAAGGAGCAAAAGCTAGTAGGACATGAGTGCTTCGGCTAAAATAAGAAAACTTTCCCCCAAACTCAAACCAAACCCTGCTTGCGGCTAGAAGGTCTGTTGATTTTCCTTCAGCCTCTGCACTTCCTTCTTCTGCTACAACAGGGAAATGACAAAGCATCTTGTGAGTGCCTGTTCCCATGCAACCAGTGGAGCAGAGATTTGGAATGGCTGAGCAATCTAACACATGGGTGTACTAGGGAAAGCTACCCATTTGTCTGCGGGAATGTGTTGTGTCCCTCCCCCTCGAAGGCCCATGTGCAGCACAGTGTCAACATTAATGATTCTAAATCTCTTCATTTACTCCAGGCACTCACACCAAGGATTCCCTTCTGGCTCTGTTCCAACTCCTGCTTCTAGTCCTGTCTTGTTTACTGCTCCCCTCCTCCTGTCTGTGAACTCACACTTCCTTCCGGGATTTTGTGTTCTTTTGTTTCCTTGTGTTACTTTTTTCTCAGGCCAGGGTTACACTTTCATTTAAATTGGCATAGCTATGTTGCTCAACAGTGTGAAAAGTTATACACCCTTGAGTGACGTATCTGTGCTGGCCTAACCCTGATGTAGATGCAGCTGTGTCAGTGGAAGCATTCTTCCCTCAACCTAGCTACCTCCGCTCAGGGAGGTGGAGTGACTAAAGCAATGGGAAAACCCCTTCCATTGCTTTAGTGTGTGTAAGAACATAAGAACAACCATACTGGGTCAGACCAATGGTCCATCCAGCTCTGTATCCTGTCTTCCGACAGTGGCCAATGCCAGGTGCCCCAGAGAGAATGAACAGAACAAGTAATCATCAAGTGATCCATACCCTCTCACCCATTTCCAGCTTCTGGCAAACAGCTAATAGCCATCGATGACCTATCCTCCAGGAACTTATCTAGTTCTTTTTTGAACCCTGTTATAGTCTTGACCTTCACAACATCCTCCGGCGAAGAGTTTCACAGTTGACTGGGCATTGTGTGAAGAAATACTTCCTTCACTATGGGGTTACTGCAGCCACTGTAGTGTAGACAAGCCCTCCGTCTGTTGTTCCTCACTCAAGCTGAGCTTACTGCAAGTCGGTGCTGCCCCAGGCTGGAAAGATTTTTGAAATGTTTCCTTTTCCTCTTTCTTTCACCTTTCCTGTAACATCTCCTTATCCTAATTCTCTGCTCCCTCTCTCCCCATCTTGTTTCCAATAACCGAGAGACTGGGGCACCCTCTCAAAGTCAGGGCCTTCTACCAGCCAATACAGACCTCCCTTTAGCATTAGCCAGTAGTGCTCCTAGTCAGGTGTCTCTACTGAATGAGACAAGGCACAGTCTGGAGGGAGCAGAGTGTGTCACTCTCCCAGTGCATCCACTCCTCAGGAGCTAGCCCAGAAAGCCAGAGATCAAGTCTTGAGATTTGAACTTGAGTCTCTTCTTTGGCTTTTTATTTTGTAACCACAGCAGGCCCACCCTACAGGAACATACTCTGTGAACCATAACAGAGGAAAGGAAGTTTGGGGTAAATTATGCTCGAAAGACAACTACTGAGCTGTTGAAACAGGCCTTTTGCTTTAGTTTGCCACTGATCCATCAGCCATGTTTTCATGCAAGGGGAAGGAAGCCTCCATGTACAACAGGGAGTGCGAAACTAAAGATAAGATTTGGGTTTTGCAAGAGGAAGTGAGGCTAGAGTTTCTGGTCATCTCCATACAGATGGGGATTTTAGCAGAAAGCAGGTTGAACGGCTAACACGTAATACATCCTCCTAAGATAGTTTCCAACTCAGTCACATTTTTTATTCGGCAAGAAAAACTGAAACACTATGGGGTGTTCTCACATTATGTTGGGGCAGTCATAGCACAGTGAAAGAGAGGAGATGCTTGGGACAAGGTCTTTGGGGAGAATGGAACTATCTGGCTGGCAGCAGGAAAAGGTGCTCTCACTAGGCTAGGTGGAGAGTGGTGCATGGACAGGACAGAGGGAAAGCAGCCACATCTCTAGGGTTAAGTGTGTGGAGGATGGAAGTGTCTCTGGCACTAGCAGGAGGCAGACACCCTCACTGCAGAGGACATAGATGTTGCCAGAACTATGAATGGGATGAAAAATTGGAACTGCCTTTTTGCACGCAGAAGGTCTCCAGCTGCAAGCCCCCAGCTTTTCACTGCCTGTAGGTGGCAAAGCTAATCTCAGTTTTCCTTTTTTTGAAAAGTATGGATCAGCTCTTCAAACCTTGCCCCTGTCGTTTAGCACTCCTTCCACTGCACAACGGGCAGCCGGGGGGATTCCCAGGGAATCCCACCTCCTTCCAAACCTTCCGTCATAACACACTGTGCTCCGGAAAATCTGATCAGGTAAAATGCCCCTTAAGGAGCCATTACTGCCAGCATAAGCTACAGCAGCCCTGAGACTGCTCTGACTTATGCAGGTGATCAGGTGAGAGCAAGAAGGACTTTAAGCCATCATTGCATCCCTTCCACTGCTCCTGCCCTTAGCATAGCTCACCTAGACCTAAAGATCTGGTCCTGTGTTTCTAGCCTCTTGCAAGGTTAGCCTTGAAAATGTAACCCCAATCACTAGAGCTGAATGTTTGTTACTGTGATTTTTCCCTAAAAGTCCCAGGTTGTTAATGATGTCCCTTATACTCATCCGATTGTGGCCTTTGGGATCTGTGCAGTCACAGGTGTCTTGATTTGGGAGAGGATGACACTGCACTAGTAAAGGAAACGCTGCCTAAACTGGTTTCAGAGTAACAGCCGTGTTAGTCTGTATTCGCAAAAAGAAAAGGAGTACTTGTGGCACCTTAGAGACTAACCAATTTATTTGAGCATGAGCTTTCGATGAAGTGAGCTGTAGCTCACGAAAGCTCATGCTCAAATAAATTGGTTAGTCTCTAAGGTGCCACAAGTACTCTTTTTCTTTTTGCTGCCTAAACTGTTGCCAGTGGGGCCAGGAACATCACAAGTTGCTTCCCAGGTGGCTGCCTGAAGCTCAGCAGCTAGTGTGACCTCTGAACATAATGTGGGAGAAGCTCAGTAGCATGACGGACTGAGTGGGCTACTTACGGGGCCAGAAGTGAGGGACTGCTGTGATCTAACCCCAGCTCTGACATGCGAATACAGACTAACACGGCTGTTACTCTGAGCTCTGACATGGAGGATCTCGATAGCTCTGGCAAGTCACATCATTTCCCTGCCTTAGTTTCCCCAGCTGTACAACAGGGATAATAACAGGCATCTTGGCTGACTAATTAAAGGAATGTTTGGAAAGCACTATGTACAGCTAAAATGTACTAGAATATGCTCAAAGCCCAGCTGTGGCTGGAGGTCTAGACTCCCAACTTGCAGGAAGAGTTGACCCTTGGAACGTGCTTTTAAAAGATGTTAACTTTGTTCAGACTGCTCTGCTTTCACTGTGGGAACCTGTCTGAATATTGCTCCCATCCTCGCTTTTCATTATAGCTGGAGCACTAGCTACAGCTCAAATTAATGGCACCTAACAGTTTCCAGAAAAAATGAATCAGCAAAACGTGAGCATGCCCCACAGAAATGTCCGACTGACCTTCCCCAGAATTTTCGCCTGGCTCTGTGCATAGTGGCGGGATGACCAGGTAGGGGTAGGTTAGGTTTGGGAAGGCAGAGACGAAAATTTTGCATCAGGCCCACTTCAAAATGCTGAGGCTGCCTCCGTGACCAACAGGAATGTCAACATAGCCATTTTTATCACCTACCCTTTTCAGAGAAACTTTACTTCCTTTTATATTCTTCTCTTCTGCCCTTCCGTGAACAATGGCTGTGCTAGGTATAGCTCACAACCACAATTGCTACAGCTTGATTTTCATAGAAGGGAACTGTTATGAAATCCCAGCTCACATATGGAAATCCTGTTAGATGGGGAGTCTGTTGCAGTAAACCTGCCATTTATTTGATTCAAAAAAGGCTAAATGCCTTCAGTCCCATCCATTTCAATCTGTGTGCCCGTCTCCTCAGCCGCCAATGCTTCTGCACCTGCCCAGGGAGATGTCCCTCCTTGCCTGCAATTAGCAAACAGACAGTTCTGCCCTCTGTGCACTCAACTGTGTTTGGGGGTGGCGGGCTCCTTTTGTACAATGGTGTCAATGTACTTGTACCCCAGTCTGGTGAGAGCAGCCCCTGCCGTTAACAGAAAGAGTGTTATCTTTACCCCCTGTCTTATGTATCTCCCAGACACAGCGCTCTTCACTGGAGCCACGAGAAACTTGGAGGTTTTGCCTTTTAGACGCTCTGGCAGATCTTTCCTTTGGTTTCGATCTATGGTGTTTGCATCTACTCTATAAATCTTGCTCTGAGCTTAAAGTTCAAAAACCCCTCAAAACACAAAGCAAAACTCCATGAAAGTTGTCTTGCTGTCCCTGATTCTGCATCAAACCCATGAATTTCACATGCTTTGGATTCAAATCTGGGGCCCAGGTCGGCATGAAAGGTTAATGAACCTTAATGAATCTTTCACTCAACCTGCTCTGAGGTTTTGTCTATACTTGGGATTCAGCCATTGGTGACCAGAAGCTGGAGCAACTGCAATGGTGCAGCCCCCCTAGTGTAGATAAAGAAAGTTGGGATTTGCACCAGTGACACTTATCCCTGCTTGAAAGTGAAGTAACCTGAACTAGGAAAGGATGACCTAGAGAATAAGGGTCATCCTAAGGACTCAGATGAGTTTAATTCCTGGTTCAACCACAGATTTCCTATATGACCTTGGCAAGTCATTAAATGTAACCTGTCTCAGGTTCCTCCCTCTGTAAAATGGGTATAATATTTCTTTACATCACGGGGATATTGTGGGGATAATTCCATTAAAGATTTTAAGTGTTCAGATGCTCCAGTGATGTGGACTATATAGGTAGAATATGCACTGTAAAATAAATGCATTCCTTGTAGATGGTAGATGGTTCTGTAGTGTTGAGGGGGCTGATCATGAGTGGCCAGGCTCACTGGTGTTTTGTGCTGGTGTCTGTTGAAATTGATAAATGACTGGGTGGTTCACTGGCAGATACTGCACTTGTTCTAAAGAAAAAAATTTAAGGAAGTTCTGTCCGGAAGTGTCTGCTGAACATTACACTTCAGTAGTGCAGAGTTCTAAGGAGTAGATCTCTCCTAGAGTGTGTGCATGCGTGTGTTTCTCTCAGCCCATCCCAGGCTTTCCTCTTGCATAAGCTTCATCTTCTCCTCCCTGTGCTGGGACCCACCTGCTTGTTTGGAGAACCACTGATTTACAATGCAGATGAGCGGCTCCTCGCTTGTCTGTGCTAGTCGTCCCTAATTTTACCTGGCATATAAGAGGTTGTTTGGTGCCTGATGCCAAGGGCAGCAGTGGCAGAGAACACCATGTGAGAGGCAGAGATCAAGAAGAGGGGGGCCAAGAAAGAGTGAGCCCTGCAGCTGCCCTGTTGGCTGAGGGGCAGATCTGTGGGACAGAATGTCGATGTTCACACCCATCCTGATGCCCCCCGAGGTGAAGGAGTATCTCTCCAAGGGCGAGCGCTTCATCAAGTGGGACGATGTGAGTACCTGGGCTTTCACTGCATGTGCTGGGGGCACGGAGGAGGCCGAAGTCCTGCTGGAGGGCTGGGAGTGCTTGCTCATGTGTGCATGTGTGTGTGGGCAGCCTGTATGTGAGAAAGTAGGAGAGGGCAATGGGAAAATGTATGTCTGCTGTATGTGTGGGCACCTGATGCATGGAGGGGGATGGGTGGATGAGGGGGATGCTGAGCGAGTGCATGTGTGTATGGATATGAGGGGTGGGTGATGTGGGCCTGCGTGTGTGTGTGCGGTGATGGCAATGCACTCTGACCCCCACGGGCGCAGGCAGTTGTGTCCTAGTTCCATGAAAGAGTTCTCTGGTGGCATGATCAGGGCCCCCCTTCTGTCCCATGGGTCAGCCTAGAGAAAGATGGAGAGTCAGTGCAGCTCCCCTCCTCCTCCCCAAGACAAAGGAAATGTGTCCTTGATGCTGTAGGTCTCCCGGAGCCGACAGGGTCACTCCCTGCACTCAGAGATCTCCAGCGAGGTTGGGCAGGATATGGGTCTCAAGCAGAAGGGCTCTTCAGTTTTGCAGAGGGAGGGGAAAAAAATCAGATCAGAAGTTGCTTCCCCTTCTGGACCCATTGCTGGAGGGAGTAAGGGGTGTGGTGGTGAGCTGTTTCCTTCTCTCCCAGCCCTGTTCGCGAACAGGGAAGATGTGGTTAGCCTGTGAGCTACAGAACTTGCATGGGATATAGGGGCCCAAGCAGCTGCTCAGTTCATGCTTTCACCAGTGTTAGGAAGGTGGCTCAGGTACAGGCTTATTTTCCCACCATTCTGGGTTGGGCTCAAGGGCCTGCTTTGGTTGGTTTTTAGCTGAGGACTGTGAAGAGCTGCTCGCTCATCCTTCTTCTTGTGTCTGCAAAGTGACTGGTTTGAGTTATCCATTGAGTATCCATCACAGGCCAGGAGAAGGGGTTTGGAACAGGAGCAAAGGAGGAAATTCATTTGCTAAATATTCCTCTGAGTCTAAGAATCTGTGCTCTTGTCTCCCAGGAAGGCCTCCAGCATTCCCCCAAGCAGGGATATGGGGCAGCTGTCCATCTCTTTATTTTAGAGCCAGATCTCTGTGCCTTTTAAGATTTACTCATCACCAGAGGTAAGAGTCAATAGACCAGAGGGGAGCTATGGATATATGATAGTTTGCCTGGATCTGGGGGAAGCTTTTACACAATATGGCAAAAGAGACACATTTTAAAGGTCCATAAGTGGCTACGTAGTGGGTGGCTGTGAGCTACTCAAGTGGATGCAGAACTAGTTTGAAGACAAAGGGCCCTCCTTTGTAGAAGCAGTATGGGATGAAGGAGGCGACTGGGGACATGCAGTAATCAATGATCTGCGAGGATAATCTAGCAGCGTTCAAGCCAGTAGGTGATGTAGCGTGCAGATAGCAGAAATGGATGGCGCTAAGTAATACAGGTCAAAATGACACTGGTAGCTCAGCAACATGGGCAGATGCTCCTCCTGACGTGTATAATTCTCTGTAGAAAATAAGTGAATGAGGCCAGAGCTAAGTGGAACACAGATATATCTATCTTTAATCATGATTGCTGCTAACAGGGTTCTAATGTGGCTTTCTTGGTATTTTGTTTCTGAGAACAATGTTGGCCAAACACGCATAGTCTAAAGCCGGCATTTTCGTGTGGCCACCGATTTTCTGTCCCTGTTTTTGGGTGCCCACCTTAAGACAACTTGAATCTGATTTTTAAAGGCCTTCCCTTGGAAATACTGGGTGCTCAGAACCTCTAAAATCCAAGATGTCTCAAACTGATCATCTAAGAACTGAACCCTCCCCTCTCCCCCCAAAAAATACTGGCCACTGCTGAAAATGCTGGCCTTAGTCCTTAGGTAGTCGACAGCATGCTCTCCAGCAAAACATATCCCTAATCAGGATTTGGTTATTCCATTCACATTTCTCCATCTTGTCAGGCTTCCTGTCCCACGTGTGTGTGTGGGGGGGAGGGGCAGGAGCGTTGGGCAGGGGTGCTGCAAAGGGAAATGGTGAGACATCCTGGGCTGCAGTGTTATCAGTGGGCTGGCAAGACTCGGCTCTTCTTTTCCCTCTCATTGAATTGGATTTTGGGATCCCTCTGCTTTCTCAGCACCTGACCAGATTTGGATCCTGAAGAAAGCTAGCTGCTTTAAACGGTATCCAGATTAGGTGCTGTTGGCGGGCAGGGGGAAACGTTTTGATGAAATGAAGGAGATTACGTCTGCTTCCTCTGGCAAGGGGTATTTCCTTTGCAGTCTCAGAGTTGTACTGGAACCACCACTGTTTTTGGATTCCTAGGGAGCAGCAGTGGCCTACCAGGCCTTTTAGCACCTTCAGCTGGCCTAGCAATTGGAGCTTTCCCTCTAACGGAGGACATACTCCTCTAGGCTGACTTATATTAATGTATTTTATTTAATTAAATGGCAACTTCTATGGGGCAGGGATCATCTTTACTCTGTGTTTGTACAGTGCCCAGTTCAAAGGAGGTGCCATCCAAAATAGGGAGTCTGAGTGTTACTGTAATACAGATGATACCTAATCATTATAGCCACTTTGAAGTCCACTCCAAAGCCTCAGCTAATGCAGAATGTGCTTGGCCATCTCTTAAGTGTGGCAAGCAGATGTGAATATAACAAGTGGGATATATTACCCACCACCTGACCAGGATGGTGATAGTGACTGTGAAATGCTCAGGGAGATTAGAGAGGCTATACAAATAAAAAAACTTCAATAATAATGGGGGATTTCAACTATCCCCATATTGACTGGGTACATGTCACCTCAGGATGGGATGCAGAGATAAAGTTTCTTGACACCTTAAATAACTCCTTCTTGGAGCAGCTAGTCCTGGAACCCACAAGAGGAGAGGCAATTCTTGATTTAGTCCTAAGTGGAGCACAGGATCTGGTTCAAGAGATGAATATAACTGGACTGCTTGGTAACAGTGACCATAATATAATTAAATTTAACATCCCTGGGGCAGGGAAAACACCACAGCAGTCCAACACTGTAACATTTAATTTCAGAGAGGGGGACTATACAAAAATAAGGAAGTTAGTTAAACAGAAATTAAAAGGTACAGTGCCAAAAATGACATCCCTGCAAGCCACATGGAAACTTTTAAAAGACATTATAATAGAGGCTCAACTTAAATGTGTACCCCAAATTAAAAAACAGAGTCAGAGAACCTAAAAAGTCCCACCATGGCTAAACAACAAGGTAAAAGAAGCAGTGAGAGGCAAAAAGGCATCTTTTAAAAAGTGGAAGTTAAATCCTAGTGAGGAAAATGGAAAGGAGCATAAAGTTTGGCAAATGAAGTGTAAAAATATAATTAGGAAGGCCAAAAAAGAATTTGAAGAACAGCTAGACAAAGACTCAAAAAGTAATAGCAAAAAATTTTTTTAAGTACATCAGAAGCAAGAAGCCTGCTAAACAACCAGTGGGGCCACTGGACGATCAAGATGCTAAAGGAGCACTCAAAGACAATAAGGCCATAGAGGAGAAGCTAAATGAATTCTTTGCATCGGTCTTCACAGCTGAGGATATGAGAAAGATTCCCACACCTGAGCCATTCATTTTAGATGACAAATATGAGAAGCTGTCCCAGATTGAGGTGTCATTAGAGGAGGTTTTGGAACAAATTGATAAACTAAACAGTAATAAGTTACAAGGACCAGATGGTATTCACCCAAGAGTTCTGAAGGAATTCAAATGTGAAATTGCAGAACTACTAACTCTAGTCTGTAACTTATTGTTTAATTCAGCTTCTGTACCAAATGATTGGAGGATAGCTAATGTGATGCCAATTTTTAAAAAGGGCTCCAGAGGTGATCCCAGCAATTACAGGATGGTAAGCCTGACTTCAGTACCAGGGGAACTGGTTGAAACTATGGTAAAGAACAAAATTGTCAGACACATAGATGAACATAATTTGTTGGGAAAGCGTCAACATGGTTTTTGTAAAGGGAAATCATGCCTCACTAATCTACTAGAATTCTTTGAGAGGGTCAACAAACATGTGGACAAGGAGAATCCAGTGGATATAGTGTACTTAGATTTCCAGAAAGCCTTTGACACGTTCCCTCACCAAAGCCGCTTACGTAAATTAAGTTGTCATGGGGTAAGAGAGAAAATCCTTTCATGGATTGGTAACTGGTTAAAAGACAGGGAACAAAGGGTAGGAATAAATGGTAAATTTTCAGAATGGAGAGAGGTAAATAGTGGTGTTCCCCAGGGATCTGTTCTGGGCCCAGTCTCATTTAACATATTCATAAACGATCTAGCAAAAGGGGTAAACAGTGAGGTGGCAAAGTTTGTTGACAATACTAAACTGCTCAAGATAGTTAAGACAAAAGCAGACTGTGAAGAATGTCAAAAAGATTTCACAAAACTAAGTGATTGGGCAACAAAATGGCAAATGAAATTTAATGTGGATAAAAGTAAAGTAATGCACATTAGAAAAAATAACCCCAACTATACATACAATATGATGGGGGCTAATTTAGCTAATCAGGAACTATAAACAACGAATCAGGAAAGAGATCTTGGAGTCATCGTGGATAGTTCTCTGAAGGTGGCCACGCAGTTTGCAGCGGCAGTCAAAAAAGCGAACAGGACGTTAAGAATCATTAAAAAAGGGATAGAGAATAACACGGAGAATATCTTATTGCCCTTATATAAATCCATGGTATGCCCACATCTTGAATACTGCATACAGATGTGGTCTCCTCATCTCTAAAAAGATATACTGGCATTAGAAAAGGTTCACAGAGGGGCAACTAAAAGAATTAGGGGTTTGGAACGGTTCCCATATAAGGAGAGATTAAAAAGACTAGGACTTTTCATCTTGGAAAAGAGGAGACTAAGGGGGGATATGATAGAGGTATATAAAATCATGAGTGGTGTGGAGAAAGTGAATAAGGAAAAGTTATTTACTTGTTTCCATAATATAAGAACTCGGGGCCACCAAATGAAATTAATGGGCAGCAGGTTTAAAAGAAATAAAAGGAAGTTCTTCTTCACACAGCACACAGTCAACCTGTGGAACTCCTTGCCTGAGGAGATTGTGAAGGCTAAGACTAAAACAGGGTTTAAAAGAGAGCTAGATAAATTCATGGAGGTTAAGTCCATTAATGGCTATTAGCCAGGATGGGTAAGGAATGGTGTCCCTAGCCTCTGTTTGTCAGAGGGTGGAGATGGATGGCAGGAAAGAGACCACTTGATCATTACCTGTTAGGTTCACTCCCTCTGGGGCACCTGGCATTGGCCACTGTCGTCAGACAGGATACTGGGCTCGATGGACCTTTGGTCTGACCCAGTATGGCCATTCTTATGTTCTTATGTTATGTTCTTCTCATAACACAAGAACTCGGTGTCACCAAATGAAATTAATAGGCAGTGGGTTTAAAACAAACAAAAGGAAGTATTTCTTCACACAACACACAAGCAGTCTGTGGAACGCTTTGCCAGAGGATGTTGTGAAGGCCAAGACTATAACAGGGTTCAAAAAAGAACTATATAAGTTCATAGAGGAGAGGTCCATTGATGGCTATTAGCCAGGATGGGCAGGGATGGTGTCGCTAGTCTCTGTTTGCCAGAAACTGGGAATGGGCGACAGGGGATGGATCACTTGATGGTAACCTGTTCTGATCATTCCCTCTGGGGCACCTGGCATTGGCCACTGTCAGAAGACAGGATGGACTAGATGGACCTTTGGTCTGGGCTAGGTGGACCTTTGGTCTGACCCAGAATGGTCGTTCTTATGTTCTAAATGTGGCCCGATTCAGTTTTAAACATATTTCTACTGAGAACAAATTATAAGCATCTTGAATGTACAATCCTTACTGTCTTTGGCAAGTTCACGCAAGTAGCTCCATTCACTTTAGCACATTGTGACCCATGGAACATACGTAAGAGGTCATAAAGCCCCTGTGTGGGCTACTCCCATCGCAGACCACAGTGCAGGGATTAAATAGCCTTCATGGAGCCACATATTGTGTCTTGGAGTGTGCAGGGCCTTAACTCCTTCCATACAAAGCAGCAGCCAGCCAGCACAGAGTGTAAAGTAAGCTGTGCCAAGTAAAGGGATAGAACAAGTTACTTTCTCCCTGGAGCAATGAAAAACCAGACACCAAACTGTGACTCTCTACATCACAATTATGTCCCAGGGCCGGTGCAGAGCAGCAAAGCTACAAGCTGTTCCTTACAGAAGGGAACTCCTCAATTGATCCCTAAGTGATTGTTGGAAATGGATCCCTTGAACAGGAAATAGGATTTCGTAATCTTCGAAGGTGAAATTCTGGCCCCCTTGGAGTCAATAAGAGTTTTGCTATTGATTTCAGTAGGGTCAGAAATTCACCCCAGTGATGTTTTGATTTTTGCATTTCTCTGCATATATTAGGGGGCAAAGTTAAGGGTGAGGCAGTATGAGTCAAGGGAAGTCATGGTGAATGAGAAAGGGTTATTCAACAAAGGAGAACAGCCTGGCTCCCCTAGCTGTTCATTTCCAGACATTTTGGGATTTGGGGTTTCTTCTTATTTAAAGTGTTGAATTTTTGCAAAGAAAGTACTATAGGTTTGGGGTGTGAGATTAAATTAATTGAAACATACTTGTAATTTATGATCACAAACCTTATATAATCCGTGCTCTGCACTGGCTCCCAATCCACCCCTTTGTTATCATCTACAAAGCTCTGAATGGCCTGGGTTCCCACATCCATCTCATCTGCTATGCCACATTGCAGCAGTTGTGTTCCACAAGACAGCTCTTGCTCTCAGTCCTTGGGGTTGAACTCCAGGGCATGGGCAGCAGGACATTCTGATGAAGAATCCTCATCTCTGGAATTCACTCCCTCCTGCAGTCTCTCATAGGCCAGCCTTGTTGCATGTGTTTTAGGATGCGTGTGCTCAGTCTGTCTTTTTCTTCATGTGGGCCTATAGCCAAAGGGGAGAAGCTGTTAAGAAAAGAAGGAGATAAAGAGATGATCATGGTTTGTGCCACTTTTTAGTAAGAGTTCATGATAATTTATGCAACATCTAAGATCTCACAATGTTGGGTGGTTGAATAAACTCTGTTTGAACCCAGTTGTAGCTAGCATGGATCTGTTCCTCATATGGACAGGTAGGAAAGAGGTCCTTCTGGGCTTTTCCACACTGAAGACTCTGCTTGGTTTTAAAAAGCTTGGTTTGGTGGGAGAGTGTGGGAAATCTAGAAATGTGGTCAATGGGGTCCTCATTTGCATATCAATGTCCAGAATGCTCTTCTAGCTCACAGCAGTGAGCTCAGGGAACTAACTGAGAACTATGGGGACATGGGTAGGTATATGTGTCTTCATGAGCTTTCTGCCTATTGCAGAAGAGGAGAGAGTGGGAGTGAAAGGAGGGAGTGGAATGATGAGAGGGAGAGCATGGCAGGCAGATGGTTATTGTAGTGTTCAGTGCTCATGGAAGGCGCCAACCCTGGAGATTAAAGACCCTTGGATACTCATAGGGGAGGTAAAGGACACAGTGACAGCATATCCTTCCTTAACACTTCGCTGCCAATGTGTCTTGGCTCAGCATTGATCTGGAGGCAGGACCCACCATTAGGGGTAGCAGCAGTATAGGTTAGCCTCCATAACCCTTGGCTCTCACTTGCTGGAGCTGAACTCAAACTAACCAACTGCTTTATACAGACCACAGAATAGTCAGAAGGTGATTCACCAAGTCTGGGCTGCAGGGGAAATTACATTCCCTTACAGATTCTCCAACGCTTTAAACCTTCTTTCTCCTGGTTTTGTCAGGACACAACGAATGCTTCGCCTGTGATTCTCCGGGTAGATCCAAAGGGCTTTTACTTATATTGGACATATCAGAATAAGGTAAGTGTTGAGCTTCCCAGCCGTGTCTCTGAATTGGAGTTTGTAAAAGTACCCAGAGCAAGGAGGCTTGGTCAGCCGCTAGACAGCAGCTAGAACACATCCCATCTTAGAAGAAAGCACCACACAAGGGCCTGGGGACTGCCACTTGTTCAGTGACAGGTGCCCCTACAGGCATTTCCTGGGCAATTCCAGGAAAAAGCAGGGAGTCAGAGGAACTAGACGACATGTGCTGATGGGAAATGAGCACTTCCTTTTTTGTCACAGGTTTTGTTTGCACTGTATAGCTCGTTAGTTCCATGCCTCTCAGAGCACTTTACAAAGGTGAGCAAGCATTAATAGTCCCATTTCCCAGACAGGCTGAGTGAATTGTCCAGAATGAGCAAACGGCAGAGCGAGAGCTACAACCCAGGACTCGCGAGCGAGAGCCCCCTGCACAGCCTACTAAGCCAAAAGCTACAACTCTTACATGTCTCAAACAGGAATGGACTATGCTTGTAGCTAAGTAGTGTGCTGATGTTTCCAGGAGCTATGTATGAAGTTTATCCAGGTGTGAGCTGAAAAAAGGGAGGAAGGAAGAAGGTGGAAGACAGCACACCTCAGGTCCAGAGGGAGATATTGGTTCCTCCAGTGCTAAGCTGGAACACACAGTTGTATATCTACATTTGAGCTGGGCAGTGTGATTCCCAGCTTGCCTAGATGTGCGTGCACTAACTTGCTAAAAATAGCAGTGTCGCCAGGGTAGCATGGGGAGCGGCTCATGCTAGCCGCCCAAGTACATAGCCACTTGGATCCCTGTGTACGTACTTGGGTGGCTAGCCCAAGCAGCTGCCTCTGCGCCCTTGACACATTGCTATTTTTAATGTGCTTGCTTAAGCATAGCTAGTGCAGGTCCACACAAGCTGGAAATCACACCTCCCAGCTCAAATGTAGACGTACCCAGCAAGGGATAGGCAGACTGGAGCATGCAGGCTGGAGTGAGGGGTGGAGAGGAGCAGGGGTGCTGGAACAGTTTGTGTAGTGGGGTTGCTGAGAGCCATTGAACCAAACTGTAAACCCTGCATATAATGGAAACCTACTTCAAGCCCAGGTATGAGGCAGTATCCCTAGTTCCAGCATCTATGCAGGGGAGACGCAGTGGGAAAGGAGAAAAAATCCAGTTCCCCAAGAGGCAGAGAGTGCTGGGAGATGGCAGGTGGGAGGCTGGGCCTACATACTTCCGCTTTCTAGTCCACTGTGGTTCAGCTTCACTTCCTCCTCATGACCCACATACTGACGCATGGCAGATAAAGAGACAGCAGCAGTACATTGCACAGTAGTACTAGCTGGGACTATTTGGGCGCTATTAGTGACATCTTCGCTATGACTGTTTCCTCGTAACAGTGATTGCCAGTGCCAGCTGGGGCTCCAGCATGGTGAACTCCCTCACAGCGGTGCCACAATAACGCTTGTCGGCACAGCAGTGGTGTGAGATAAGGAGCTGTTAGCAGCAGCATCTTATGCCCAGTATATTCCCCTGTAATGTCTGCATTCCCTTCAGCTGTGTGTCTCCTCCTGAAACATTTGGCATTCTGCTCAAGGGCGCTCCAGATCTACTCCTCATGGTTGCGGGTTTGGAGCTATAGGGAACGCTAGAGGGTGTCTGCTTCCTCCTGCAACACAGCAGAACAAGTGGGCAGCTCTGTGGGCAGGAGAAACACTGTTTTTTGTAAACCTGACAGACACTGTGACTGCCCCCTCCCTTCTCCCTAAAGTAGCAGATGTTCAGGGTATGTAACTGGTGCGAGGGGTTCAGAGCTGGGGAAGGAAATGGGGACAAGACCTGCTGCTCTTTGGGCAAAGAATGCTGATTCTGTGGAAGGGTGTTAGCAGCAGGCCTGGTACTGGAATTGTGGAGTTGTGGGGAGCAGGCCTGCTGCTGTAGGAGGAGACATAGGTCAGTGCCTAGTTATACTGGGAAATGCAGTACTAGTTGATTAGCACCTAGTACAAACTGTAAGCAAATCTTGGGCTTGGCACATCTGCTGGCTTTACATCCTGGGAGAAGTTTCAGAGTAGCAGCCGTGTTAGTCTGTATTCGCAAAAAGAAAAGGAGGATTTGTGGCACCTTAGAGACTAACCAATTTATTTGAGCATAAGCTTTCGTGAGCTACAGCTCACTTCATCAGATGCATTCATTTGTCTGGCACCTTTCCCACTCTGAGAGAGTCTCTGGGCGTTGAGTGAGCTGACAACAGCTGCTGGGTGTAGCTGATAGGCAGGCTGCTGGCTGCTGGCAGTATGGGTTGGCATGGGCCATGGGTTGGCCAGTCTGGAGAGTGTGGCCATGGCAACGAGTGGGCGGATGCAGCCACAGAACAGGCAGACCACAGTAGATTATGCGGGTGACATGGGTGATTAGCAAAATGACACTGCTGGGGGCAATAGGCAGGTTGATGACATGGGTAACAGGTGAGGGACTGGGGTGAACTGTGGACTGTCACAGGCTACTTTCCGTGGCTGGGCTGGTAGCTGATTCAGTTGCATTGCACGCACACCATATTGCTGATCCCAGGTCCAGTGATAACTGCTTGGCCCTGACAGGCCTTGAGGGCACCCGTATGGGAGCAACATGTTATGTTATTAGGAGAGGAGTTGTGTTAATTATTGTATTAAACCTTTCAGTCTGCCATTGTGAACTAGATGTTTCCGCAAGTGTGAGCAGACTTGGCCGGAGCTGAGTGCTTGTTCAGTTGGTATAAGTGCTGTTCCCTTCCCTCCTGAGCGCTTACTAAGCATTACACATCCTGCCAGATGTTTCCAGGATTCTATGCAGAGTCCCTGTTTTCACTTCAGAGATACCACCCTGTCTGATTAATTGGGCTTTACTGAACAGCAATCCACCCCTGCTACAACCTCTCGCCCACCTCCTTCTTAGTGCAAGTTTGTGGCATGCCCTTTGATGGGTGTGCAAGGTGCTCTCCCACAGGGCAGGAGCTTGACGGAATTGCAGCCCTTGTGCTCTGTTGCCCCCAGAAACTGTTTCCTGCCAGGACCTCCACCCCAAAAAGGAAGGAGGTGGAACCACATATCACTGTCCCTCTGCACTGGCCAGGGGAGCAGTCGGCTTACACAATGTTGCAGCAAAAAGAAAAGGAGTACTTGTGGCAGCTTAGAGACTAACCAATTTATTTGAGCATAAGCTTTCGTGAGCTACAGCTCACTTCATCGTATGCATCCGATGAAGTGAGCTGTAGCTCACGAAAGCTTATGCTCAGATAAATTGGTTAGTCTCTAAGGTGCCACAAGTACTCCTTTTCTTTTTGCGAATACAGACTAACACGGCTGTTACTCTGAAACCTGAAGAATGTTGCAGCAGGTGCTGTCTCTGTGTGGCTGGGAGTTGTGCCATTGTTCCTGCTCTGGAAGTGCAGCTCCACACTGACCCCAATGCAGGGCTGTGAGTGAGAGCCACCAGAGAGCCTTGCCATTCCCTTTCTAACCCTTCACTCTCTTGCTGTCCTTGCCCTTCCTCCTCCAAGTGCCACCCTCCTCCCTATTTTTATTCTTTTTCAGGAAATGGAATTTTTGGATATAACCAGCATCCGAGACACCCGAGTAGGAAAATTTGCCAAAATCCCCAAGGTGAGTCTGTGGCCCTTTTCTGTCCACGGTTGAGCCCTTGCTTGAGCCACGTGTTTGCATAGATGGTGTCTTTCATACTGCCCTCAAGGTATCTCAGAGCACTACACAGAGCTCTCTCTAACCAATGGATTAGAAACTAGCAAAGCAGTGATTGTGGAACCAGTATCGCACTTCTCATGCAGGTAACCAAACATCTCAGATGAAGAGTGCCATATCTTAACAGTCCTAATGCTACGTTGCATATGAGCACAAACCTTGGACTAGGACTTGAACCACCTGTCATTTTCAGGCTTGGAAACAAGAGTGCTACCACACTGGGCTGTATGGGCACTTGTATATGGGAGAGGGTGAGAAGCAAGCATGGGTCCATAGCCTGTAAATTCATGCAGGCTTAAATTGCTGAATGAGAGATTTAGGTTAGACATTAGGAAAAAAATTTTTAACTGTGCGAGTAGTTACATACTGGAACAAATTACCTAGGGAGACTGTGGAATCTCTGTCGTAGGTATTTAAGAACAAGTTAGACAAACACCTGTTAGGGATTATCTAGATGATACTTAGTCCTGCCTCAATGCAGGGGACTGCTCTAGATGACCTATTGAGGTCCTTTCCAGTCCTACAGTTCTGTGATTTCCAAATACTAGGGGAGGAAGCAGGCAGGGAAAGGCTCAGTGCTTGGTGGGGGTGGCTGTTTGGCACCCTGGGGCACAAAGCTGTCTGGTCCCCACTCCTGTAATGGTTAGTTTTATTTAGGAATTGAATTTTATACTAAAATGGCTAAAATTACTGGGGGCAATGGGGCAGAATCCTCCATTAAAATCCGTGAATTCTAGTTTGGCCACACATCAGGAAGGTGTGCCCCATGCATCTGTATCCCACTGTGTTCCCAACTCCCCCATGGTCCAAGTGACTCTTTCCCATGGGCAACAGCAAGAGCCAAGGGAACTTCATTTGGATAACTCCTCTCCCCCAATTCCCTGGTAGCTACCTGTGCTGCTCAGAGTGATGGGGTCTTAAATCTTGTAAGGATTGGGAGCTGTGGAGCCCTCCATGCTGCACATGTCAGCAGAACGGCCCTCACCATCATGAGACTTAGAGAATTCTCAGCAGTAAGCCGTCCCGATGTCGAGGGATAGGGCAAGGCTAATAAGAAAGTGAGCGTTACATCTTACTATTGGGCTTAGATTTTCCTTAGACATGTTCAGCGAACATACTCGCTGCCATATTATGGAGCTGCTGCCTTATAACTACTCCATCATGTTGCCAGCATGTAGCACTGGAGTAAAAGCTGATTACCATTCAGTTGCCACAGCTTTGTGATGTTGGCATTGCGTTTGAGGGTGAGGAAAGGCTGCTTTCTCTCCAACTCTAGCAGTCTGCATGGTTCTTTGCCTATATTTGCATAAGAGAGTTTGTTTCCCTGGCTTCTGACTCTGGTTTGTTCAAGTGAGGCTACTAGGGAAATCAGGGAAGTGGGAAAAGAGTGGAGAGCTGAGATTAAAGCTGAATCACTGGGTTGCTGGTTTATAAAGTCCCATTTTGGCTGGGGCATGAATTATAGGGCTGGGGCATGAATTAACCTCTCCTGCTTTTTAATGATATCATACCTGTTTTTACCTGGCAATCTCATGTAAAATGGCACTGTGTCTGATTGTGTTGTGAAATTGCAGCATGATGTGAGGAAACTGTCATGATATAATAAGGGACTGTGGTCTGAGCTTTAGGCTGGGAGCTAGAATTCGTGGGTTCTATCTGCAGCTCTGACTCTGTGGGGTGGTGCAAACAACCTTTATGTATGGCAACCATTTGGCCTCCTTCACCACAGTATCTGAGCACCTCACAAACATGATTGAATTTATCCTCACAACACCCCCCTGAGTACGGTCATTCCCATTTAACAGATAAGAAATGGAGGCACACAGAGAGTATGTGACTTGTCCAAGGTCACATGTGAAGTCTATGTCTGGGAGATAAAGCCAGTCCAGGGCCTTAACCGAAAGACCGTCCTTCTTCCCTATTTAAAGCTTTTCCGTGCCTCAATTTCCCTATCTGTGAAATGGGGATAACAATTAATTTTACTGGAGTGTTGTGAGGCTTACTTAGTTAATGTTTATAAAGTGCTTTGAGGATAAAAAGCTGCAAACATGATGTTATGTCATGGTGAGATGACAGTATCAAGATATTGCCAGTACTGAATTTGATGAGTTTGTCTAGCAGAACAAACTCAAAGGTAGCAGTTCTAGATGACAGCTTTCAGACTGTCAAGACTCAACTGTGAACAACAAAGGGACTTACCTGCATGATAAGCAACACCAAATAACAGAAAAGGAAGGGGAGGAGGAGACAGCTTCTAACAAATACAGGAAACTTCTTCAACATAAACCACAATTTCTCTATTGTCTCAGTTTCATGGTGTAGTATGTGGGAGGTAAATAATTTGGACAACAGCCAGCAGGTCTGTAGCATGAAGTTAAATTCAAGACTAAAATCATATGACATGAAGGCTTTTGTAATGAGGATCAGTAGGGTTGCCAACTTTCTAATCACACAAAACTGAACACCCCTTTCCTGAGGCCCTGACCCTTCTCTGAGGCCCCGCCCCCACTCATTCCATCCCCCCTCTCTCCAACACTTGCTCTCCCCCACCCTCACTCATTTTCACTGGGCTGGGCAGCGGGTTGGGTTGAGGGCTCCAGTCGGGCGGTGCTTACCTCAGGCGACTCCCAGTCGGCAGCACAGCAGGGCTAAGGCAGGCTCCGTGCCTGCCTAGCTCCAAACGGCTCCCGGAAGCAGCCGGCATGTCCGGCTTCTAGGAGGAGGAGGGGCCAAGGGACTCTGCTCACTGCCCACACCCGCAGGTGCTGCCCCCGCAGCTCCCATTAGCCGCGGTTCCCAGCCAATGGGAGCTGCAGTGGATGCGCTGTGGAGGCGGGGGCAGCTTGCGGAGCTTCCCTGATTGCCACTCTGCCTAGGGGCCGCAGGGACATGCCGGCCGCTTCTGGGAGCCGTGCAGAGCCTTGGGAGGCAGGGAGCCTGCCTTCGTCCCACTGCGTCACTGACCAGACTTTTAACAGCGACCGGAGCCGCCAGGTTCCCTTTTTGACCGGGCATTCCGGTCGAAAACCGGACTCCTGGCAACACTAAGGAACAGTGAAGTCTGACCTGATCATACCAGGGGCCTTGCTGCATAGGCAGAGGCAGAAAGGGAAGTATGTACTATACACATACTCCTCTGCATTGGACAGAAATCACAAAATAAAACTACAAGACCGTGCTAGAGATTCCTACTCTGTTATAAAATAAAAGTCTTCAGAGTGATTTTTTTAAAAGTCTCTGTTCCAGTCTTTCCCCTCCCCTCCCCATACTTCAAATGCATTCATGTTATGTTGGTTGTTGGAATCACCCTATGGGAGAAGGCACTTTGCTCTTGGAAGACACAGATGCTAGTTTGATAGTCTTGGGGTGGTATCTACCTTTTCCTAAAGGTAGATGTTTACCACAGACTCAACTAGCATTGAACTCTATAAAAATATAATAGAAAATGCCTGAAAAATAAAACCTTATAATTTACAGCATGCCTTTGGGTGTCCATTGCATTTTACAAGCACATAAGAAGTTCTGGGTGCTGAGCTGTTTTGAAAATCTGGCCATTTACAATCCAAATGTGACCAGAAAACTCAATGACAGGAAAGGAAGAGCTGGGATTTGAATTGTAATAGAATACAAGCATGTATTTGCATGTATTTAACAAGGATATATCTTTACTGCAGAGTTAGCCCAGCTGATAACCCAGGTGTTGCCCGTGCTCCCTTTCTCTCCACGTGTAAGGGTACTGTTGGCCCCATACTAAAACTTAGTGGGGGTTTTTGGTTGGCCATCTCCCAGTACTAAAAGGGGAAGGGTCGATGAGAAATCAGGACTCTGAGACTGACAGTCCGCAAGAACAATGGGGAGAGGCCAATGCTCCAGGTCAGCCTGATTGACAGGTGGGCAGGCTAATGAGGGAACAGACTACAGACAGAGTGGGGCTGAGCTAAGGAGAAAGCAGGAGCCTGAGCTGAGCTGGGGCGCAGGGTCATGCTGGCCAGAGAGAACCAGAGAAGCAGCCCCGAGAGCAGACCTGTGTTGGGAGGAGATCTGCAGCAACCAGAGCCAGAGGGGCCAGAGAAGCAGCCCAGGGGGCGGGAGGCAGAGTGGAGCTGGGGCTGGGGCTGGAGCAGTCCGGAGCCGGGTGCGGTGAGCAGCTTGGAGTGGTGAGCGACGGGGGACCTTGGGCAGCGGGATCAGCGCAGGGAGGTGCCCCAGCTAAGAGGCCTTGCGGGCCGGACGTGGAGGGGGATCATAACCCCAACAGGGGGGCTGGCTCTGGGAAGAAAGGTCCTGCCACCTAGAGCCTGAAGGTGTGTGGCCACCGCCAGAGCATGTCTGACCTGCAGCATCCCTGCAGCACAACCAGGGCCTGGGCAGGAGGCCTGGGACGTGTGAGGAACAGACTGTGAACTTCCCTTACATTCCAGAGATGCTAGTTCTAATGTTCCCGTCCCTCAGAGTGGGGTTATGTGTTTTCCTTAACCATTTTCCTTATTTTTTCAAAATTAATTGCTGTTTAATAAATTGTATTTGCTTTGGACTGTGTGGAATGATCAGTAGGTCAGGGAAGCATCCAGAGCAGAGAGAGCACCCCAGAGTGGGGACATGCTAGACCCTGACCTAAGTGACCACAACAAGGTTGGGGGTTTGAGCCCCAGAAATCCTGGGCCCAGCCTTGTTGGGGTTACGAGGACTCTGCCACACAGGAGAGTGGAAGGGGAGCCCTCTGGATAAAAGAGGTGGGAGCAAGGACTCAGATCCTTTCGCTAGCCCGTTTTACCAGGGTAGTGTATAAGCCAGGAAGGTTCCCCACAATAGCGGGACCATTCCCCTGCTTACACACGCACAAAAATCTCTAACCCTGGTTAAGAAGATGCTTTAAGCCTGAGCTAGCAAGCACAGCTGAGGGCATAGTCTTGATCTTGGGTTTTGCTTCAGCCTGGGCCGGCAGCCCACCCTACTTTGTGGTGAAAAGGCAGGATAATCAAGCACTGGTGCTGGTAGACCTCCAATCCTATCCCACAGCTCTACCTGGGATGTACTTTCTGGTCTAACTTCTCCCTTCTTCTGCACTGGCTTTTTGACCTCCTGTTTGCCTGCTTCATTTCTGCTGCACTTACACAGCATTTGAATGGAGGTGCTGTCCAAGAAGCCCTCCTCTTGGGCTGCCAGTTGGCCAGAAGGTGTGATGTCTGTAAGACCCATAATTTGGGGGAATTTGTATGCTTAGTGGACAAGAAAGAGAGAGAGAAAGAGCAGTCCCAGTCAGTTGCACTACAAATCACTTTGAGGTTTGCAGACTGAATTCCTTAATGACATTCTCATTAAAAATTCTTGCAGCCAAATGCTGTTTTCTTTTGCCTTCAGAGCTGTCTGCAGTAATAAGGAGTATTTCCCCTTGGAAATTATTTACCTAAAGCATTGTTCTCATGTTCTTCCTACAGACAGCAGCTCCATGCTAGGTAAGAGAGAGCACCAGGCAAATGAATTAATAGAGTGGTCCAGTTTAATGCATCACTAAGAACTATAGGATAGCACACCAGAAATTCATCCCAGCACGTAGGCTAGTACAGCACCAGTGTGGATGCAATTACTTGGGTAGCACTTAGCAAGGATGGAGCATCCCCACTGCAAAGCTAGCTACACCAGGCTAGGCTAGCTTGGGCTTACTGTGAGTTGAAGACATAGAATCATAGAATCATAGGACTGGAAGGGACCTCGAGAGGTCATCTAGTCCAGTCCCCTGCATTCATGGCAGGACTAAGTATTATCTAGACCACACCTGACAGGTGTTTGTCTAACCTGCTCTTAAAAATCTCCAATGATGGCGATTCCACAACCTCCTAGGCAATTTATTCCAGTGCTTAACCACTCTGACAGTTAGGAAGTTTTTCCTAATGTCCAACCTAAACCTCCCTTGCTGCAATTTAAACCCAATGCTTCTCGTTCTATCCTCAGAGGTTAAGAAGAACAATTCTTCTCCCTCTTCCTTTTAACAACCTTTTATGTACTTGGAAACTGTTATCATGTCCCCTCTTAGTCTTCTCTTTTCCAGACTAAACAAACCCAATTTTCTCAATCTTCCCTCATAGGTCATGTTTTCTAGACCTTTAATCATTTTTGTTGCTCTTCTTTGGACTTTCTCCAGTTTGTCCACATCTTTCCTGAAATGTGGCACCCAGAACTGGACACAATACTCCAGCTGAGGCCTAATCAGCGTGGAATACAGCGGAAGAATTACCTCTCATGTCTTGCTTACAACACTCCTGTTAATACATCCCAGAATGATGCTAGCTTTTTTTGTAACAGTGTTACACTGTTGACTCATATTTAGCTTGTGGTCCACTATGACCCCCAGATCCCTTTCCGCAGTACTCCTTCCTAGGCAGTCACTTCCCATTTTGTATGTGAGCAACTGATTGTACTTTACTTGGGCCAAATTCAGAGGTGAGTGAAAGTGATTCTAAGAGACTGCCACTCACACTTTCCTCAACTTGTAAGTTACACTACTGTAGACTCAGTCTCCCTTGTACCTACACCCACTAGACATCACCTCTGAATCTGGGCCACTACGTTTATGGTAGCAGATTAGAAGTTTAGCTGCACATATGCAGCTAGAAGTCGGGCCTGCTTCTGCTCCCACCGAAGTCAATGGCAATTTTGCTATTGACTTCAAAAGGGGCAGGATCAGGCCGTTTGTTTGGTTTTGGCTGGAGGATTACATTTATATAGTGAATTTAATGCACTTCTTTCATGATTTGTGAATGTTACTTATTTCATTGTAAATTGTGGTGCCCTGCACCGCAGCACCTTACATTTGGGAGATTTTACGTGGTGATGAAGAAAATTAATGAAAAATAATTCTACAAAGATTCTGTAAAAATTGACATGTATTATCCTTAACGTGATCCAGTAATGAAATACATATTACACTAATCAGAGAAGGTCTATACTTGTCCAACTCAGGCTCTGGCGGGTCACAAATGTGAGGTGGGATGGAAGGGAGACAGGTTCCAGAAGTGAGGGGCTCTGACACTCATTTTATAGAGGGACCAACTCCAGGAACTGGCAGCAAGCGTGACTCAAGCGATCACAACTACTGGCACAAGACACAGGGAGAGAGTCCATCTCTCAGATAACCGGGTCCTAGACCATGGAGGGCTTTAAAGATCATAACTAACACTCCAACTGCATTGGGAAGAGATAATGTTATGGTGATGTTGGAGTAAGGAGTACTGCAGTAATCCAGCCTTAAGACTATTGTGTGATGCTGACAAACAGCTTGTTTGTAATAAACTCAGGAACCCTGCTTCAGTAGTGTCTGTCACCTTATTCCATACATTACAATATCGGCAATGTCTGCAAATTTGGACTGGAGATAGGGTTGCCAGGGGTTCGGTTTTCGATTGGAACACCCAGTCAAAAAGGGACCCTGGCAGCTCCAGTCAGCACTGCTGACCGGGCCGTTAAAAGTCCAGTTGGCGTGGGGCTGGCAGGCTCCCTACCCAGCTCCACATGGCTCCCAGGAAGCAGTCAGCATGTCCCTCTGGCTCCTAGGCATAGGGGCAGCCACGGGGACTCCGCGCACTGCCCCTGCCCTGAGCACTGGCTCCGCAGCTCCCATTGGCCAGGAACCACGGCCAATGGTAGCTGCCAGGGTGGTACCTGTGGGCAGGGGCAGCGCACAGAGACGCTTGGCCGTGCCTTCACCTAGGAGCTGGAGAGACATGCCAGCTGCTTCCCCAGAGCTGCCTGAGCTAAGCACCGCCTGGAGCCCACACCCTGAATTCCCTCCTGCACCCGAACCCCCTGCCCCAGCCCTGAGCACCCTCCTGCACCCAAACTCCCTCCCAGAGCCCATGCACTGAACCCCCTCCTGCACTTCAAACCCCTGCCCCAGCCCTGAGCCTCCTCCCACACTCCAAACCCCTCATTTCTGGCTCCACCCCAGAGCCCGCACTCCCAGCCAAGAGCCTGTACCCCCTCCCACATCCCAGCCCCCTGCCTCAGCCCGGAGCCCCCTCCCACACCCCAAACCCATAATCCCAGGCCCCACCCCAGAGTCTACACCCCCAGCCAGAGCCCTCACTCCCACCCTCTGCACCCCAACCTCCAGCCCAGAGCCCCCTCCTACACCCCAAATCCATCATCCCTGGCCCCACCCCAGAGCCCACATCCCCAGCTGGCGCCCTCACCCTTCCTGCACCCCAGCCCTCTGCCCCAGCCCAGGGCCCCCTCCCGCACCCTGAACCCCTCATTTCTGGCTCCACCCCAGAGCCTGCACCCCCAACCCAGAGTCTGTATCCCCTCCCGCACCCCAACCCCCTGCCCCAGCTTGGTGAAAATGAGCAAGTGAGGGTGGGGGAGAGCAAGCAATGGAGGGAGGTGGGATAAAATTAGCAGGGGCGGGGCCTCAGAGAAGGCGCGGGGAGGGGAAGGGGTGGGATTTTGGGGAAGGGGTGAGGCAAGACTGTTTAGTTTTTTGAGATTAGACAATTGGCAACCGTCACTGGAGATCTCTCAAGAAGAAAGTTTCTCCTGAGATCTCTTGGTCAGATCAGAAATGCCAGGCTGCTCTAGTACCTCTTCACATTCCCACTGGACCCAGGAAGTACAGAGGCCCACAGTGAAAATGAATAATATAAAAAGTTTTCTAAAAACTTTTTCCAGCTTCCATAAGGGTTCAGTGCAAATTTGGGTAAAGGTTTGGGTTGGGTCTTGTTTTCTGGTGTCAGTTTACCAATCCTCCTTCATTTTTACCTTGTTTCCCTTTGCAGAGCCAGAAGCTCCGAGAGGTTTTTAACTTAGATTTCCCAGACAACAACTTCCTGCTCAAGACTCTGACTGTTGTGACCGGCCCCGATATGGTGGATCTCACTTTCCACAACTTTGTCTCCTACAAAGAGAGTGTTGGCAAGGTATCTGAGACCTCAGGGGAATGGACCACCAGGGATGTCCAGGAATGGTAGTATTAGTGGAAAGAGGGAGGGTGGGAATTCTAAATCCCCTGTTTCTTGAGCATGACTGACAAGCTTGCCAGCTGCAAGGGACAGGAATCCCGTTCCAAAAGAGAGGGGGGTACAGTGCCCTTGAGCTCCAGCCTGGAGCCCCTGCAAGCAGAAGGAAGGAATTAATGTGCTGCTGCTATTCACTTCATCATCCTCCTTCCTGCAGTTAAAGTGGACAAAGCAAAGGATAGGAGGGTAAGTTCAAGGTCCTACTGTAAGCAGGTGTAGAAACAGGGGCTCAAGACTAGGCAGGTGGCAGGGACCGGAGGGTGCGCACTGCTCCTCAGGCTGTGAGGACGGGATGGGAGGTCAGCACCATTCAGAGTGCAGATGCCATGTCCTGATTGGTGCCATTTTTCTAACCTCTGATTGCATTTGTTTTGTTGCCAGAGCTGGGCTGAGGATATCATGGCCATCGTTAGAAATCCACTGACATCCAATGCATCTCGCTACACCTTCCTGGAGAAAATGTAAGTGGCTTCCAATTAATGTTACTCTTTAAAACTCCAACCCATTGCTCTCCCTGCCTGTCTCCGTAGAGAATGATGCCAGGGTGGGCTCCTTGGGAGCAAAGGGCTTCTGCAATTCAGCAACAAACCTTGTCTGAACTCAGTTGCCCATAACAACTGGTGCAATGTGGTATCTAGGCTGTATGTCACTTTGGGTGCATGTACACTGCACCCTTCTTTTGGCGGCATGTAGGGTGTATACCGGCGTAGTCTCCGTAGAATGGGTATAAATAACAGTGTAAACGGTGAAGCCTGGCTTAGACGAGCAGAGTAAAGACATGCTTGAAGGGTGTGGGACATACCTGAGTACATGCCCCAGACAGTTCTCTACTCACCCAAGCCATGCCTACCCATTTACGCTGCTATTTTTAGCAATGTAGCATCCTGCTGCCTCCCCATTTCCGGAGCCCTTTCCCACACTGAAGGAAAGACTCTGGCAATGGTGAAAGGGTGTCCATTACTTGCAATAATTGGTTGTGGTCAGTTTGGAATCCTTGAGTCGTCTTCTTTTGCTTGTGCATCTGCCATCTGTAGTTTGCTCTGTTGATTGTTCTTTCTGAGAAACAAGCTGTAGATGTTGATGGTTTCTGTTGAAGTCTCCACTGTTGGTCTCAATCACATATGATCTGGGTGCTGAATTCTTTTTCTTTATGGCAGCTGGCATTATCCATTCTTTTTCCTCATCCAGTTTGACGTGAACATAGTCTCTAGACCTGGCAGTTTTCTAACTGAGTGACATCTGTTGTAAAAGTGTTCATAAGCTTTGTTAGCCTTTTTATCCCATTTGGCTATTCTCTTCATTCTTGGCCACTTTGGAAATAGATTCTTTTCCAAAGATGGAATAGTAGTTCTGAGTTGTCTTCCCATCAGAATTTGTGCTGAACTAAATCCAGTAGCTGCTATTGGTGTTGATCTGTAACACAGAAGAGCAAGGAAAGGATCTTCCTGCTGTAAGATTTTCTTAGCCTTCTCTACAGCTCTTTCAGCCTCTCCATTTGCTTCTGGGTAAAACGGGCTGCTAGTAAATATGGTCAAAATCATATTTTGTTTGGAATGACTTAAATTCTGCTGCAGTGAATTGTGGTCCGTTGCCCATCACTAGTTGTTCTGGAATACCAAACTGAGCAAAAATGGACTTCAGTTTCTCAATAACATTGTGGCATATTATGTCTTTCAAATACACTATTTCTACGTATGTGGAAAAATAGTCCATGAAGACCAGGTAATGATGGCCTCTGAATTCACATAAATCTTCAGTGAGTCTCTTCCAAGGTCCGTCTGGTAGAGGTGCTGTTATTAAGGGTTCCTTGTGTTGTGTTGGTCTGTTAGTTCTGCAGTGTTCATGTGCAGATGCTTTATTCTTTATCTCCTTGCTGATGCCTGGCCACCTGGTTGGCCCGTTCACAGCATTTAATTAATCCTTGATGTCCTTCATGGATGAGGTTTAGGATTTCTCCACTCATTTGTCTGGAATTACGATGCAAATTGCCTTTAATCACAAGTCCATTTGACTCATTCAATTGTCCACGCACCACAAAGTAGTCTCTTATCACTTCCTTAGTGTCCTTTAGATACTCAAGTCAGCCGCCTCAATGTAACTTGAACTTCTTGAAGTTGAGTGTCTGTCAAGGTTGGGTTTTTTTAGCTGGAGGAATCCCTTTTCTGACACTGGTCTGTATGCAGCCACAGTATCCACATTTGCCATTATGTCATCTTCAAGCTCACAGGTAGCTGAGTGTGATTCTGGGCTCTGTGATAGAGCGTCTGCTATCACCAGATTTTTCCTAGGAACATATTTAGCAACTGGGTTAAATTTCATTAACCTTAGCAGTAGATGTTGGCATCTGAGCAGTGCTTGATCCAGGTCTTTTCCACTGATGAGGTTTACAAGCTATTTATTGTCTGTTACCAGTCCACATAGATCTCTGTAGAAGTTCTCACCTGCCCATATGCTTGCCAGGCACTCTTTTTCAATCTATGCATATCAGTTTTGTGCTCCTGTAAGGGAGCAAGAGCTAAATGCAACTGGCCCCCACTCAGAGCCATGTTGTTGCAACAATGCCCCACCTAGGTTATAGCTCCTTACATCTGCACTGACCCTTGTGGGTTTGTTCACATTACAGTACTGGAGAAATGGAGCAGTTGAGATCAATCCTTTTACCTTTTTGAAGAAAATGTCTTGATTTGGGCCCCATAGCCAAGATGTGTTCGACTTTAAGGGTATGTCTACACTGCAACTAAACACCTGTAGCTGGCCTGTGACAGCTGACTCAGACGCAGGCTGCGGGGTTGTTTAAGCAATGTAGACATTTGGGCTTGGGCTGGAGCCTGGGCTCTGGGACCCTCTCCCCTCACGGGGTCGCAGAGTCTGGTCTTCAGCCTGTGCCTGAATATCTACACAACAATTTAACAGCCATGCAGCCCAAGCTCCATGAGCCCAAGTCAGATGACATGGGCCAGCCATGGGTATTTAGTTGCACTGTAGATATACTCCAACAATTCATTCAGTGGTTTTATCACTGTAGAAAGGTCTTGTAGGCATTGACCAAGGTAATTTACTAGCTCAGTATATATATATCAGTTCTGACAGGTTTCAGAGTAGCAGCCGTGTTAGTCTATATTCGCAAAAAGAAAAGGAGTACTTGTGGCACCTTAGAGACTAACCAATTTATTTGAGCATAAGCTTTCGTGAGCAACAGCTCACTTCATCGGATGCATAAAAGTGGAAAATGCAGTGAGGATATTTTTATACATACAGACCATGAAAAAATGGGTGTTTATCACTTCAAAAGGTTTTCTCTCCCCCCACCCCACTCTCCTGCTGGTAATAGCTTATCTAAGGTGATCACTCTCCTTACAATGTGTATGATAATCAAGGTGGGCCATTTCCAGCATAAATCCAGGGTTTAACAAGAACTTCTGAGGAATTGGGGGGGAGGGTAAATAAGGAAAAAACAAGGGGAAATAGGTTACCTTGCATAATGACTTAGCCACTCTCAGTCTCTATTCAAGCCCCCCCCCCCCCCCCATTCCTCAGACGTTCTTGTTAAACCCTGGATTTATGCTGGAAATGGCCCACCTTGATTATCATACACATTGTAAGGAGAGTGATCACTTTAGATAAGCTATTACCAGCAGGAGAGTGGGGTGAGGGGAGAGAAAACCTTTTGAAGTGATAAACACCCATTTTTTCATGGTCTGTGTGTATAAAAATGTCCTCACTGCATTTTCCACTTTTATGCATCTGATAAAGTGAGCTGTAGCTCACGAAAGCTTATGCTCAAATAAATTGGTTAGTCTCTAAGGTGCCACAAGTACTCCTATATCAGTTCTGGTTCATTAGTTGGTGCATTCCATTCTCAAATTGCTTTTACTTTCTCAGGGCTAGGACTGATTCCATCTCTGTTTATGGTCTGTCTCAAAAACAAAATTTGGGGTAGGCGGAAATGCATTTTTCCTTGTTTAGCATCAGTCCAGACTGATTAGGCTTAGGACTTCATTGAGTGGTTTGTTGTGTTGAAGATCCATATATCAGAATATCATCTACGAAAACTATAACTTCATTTGTGCTCATTAACAATTCTGCCATCTTTCTTTGGATAACTTCAGGTGCACTGGTAATCCCAAAAAGTAATCTTTGAAAGCAAAATCTCCCAAAGGGTGTGATAACTGTAGCACTTGCTTTAGCTAAAGAAATTGTTTAGATATCCGGCTGAGGCATCCCTTTCACTTTGGGGAGGAAGTCTTCCAGTGTTGGGAGGATATATTTTTCTCTCACAACTGCTTCATATAGTCTTTTAAGATCTACAGAGTCACATTTTTCCATTTTTCTTTATAACTGGTACTATTGGCACACACCAGGCTGTTGGCTTAGAAATTTTCTTCTAATATGCGAATCCACTCCCTTCTCTTTAACTCAGTTTCCACTTTATGATGTAATGAGGTAGGAATCCTTCAAGGTGTATGTATGTATGGTTCAGTATTGTCTCTTAAGGTTATTTGTACTGGATTGCCTTTCAGAAGTCCAATATGACCTAATATTCCATCAAGTTCTTCCACTTGTCTCACTAGGCCCATCGTGGCTGCCACACTGCAGCTGAGAAGGCTGTTGGTCTGTAGCCCATAGATCACATACAAAGACAAAAGCGATGCATCCAGATCGTAAGTTATTTCTGTAGTGGACTGGCCCATGCAGGTCAGAATACTGTCAGAGCTGTCTCAGGTAACTTCAGCTTTGGAAAGGGTTGAAGGTGATTGTAAGTCCTTCTGAGATGACTGTGAGGTCAACTCCTGAGTCAATTATAAAGGCAATAGTCTTTCCATGAATATTCAGTTTCACTCTCCGGGAAGGCTCTCTGTCATCACAAGTGATAGATCCCAGAAATAATGGCTCTTGATTGTCTGTAATGTAAGTCAACTCCCTGATTGTTTTGGTGCAGCAAACAGCTGCAAAATGTCCATATTTCATGCATACGTTATGCTGTTTGCCTGTGACTGGACATGCAGCACCCACTGTGCATGTAGGCTGGAATTTGTCTCTCAGGGTATGTCTACACTGCCCATGTTACAGTGTGGCCACGGCAGCGCTGTAACATGGGCAGTGTAGACACGCTTTATCGCCGTGGGTGAGCTCTCCTGGCGATAAAAAAGCCCCACCCCGAATGAGCGGTGGCAGCTTTATTACTGGGAGTGCTGTCTATACTGGCGCTTTTCAGCGCTAAAACTTTGTCTTGCGGGGGGTGGGGGGTTCACACCCCTGAACGACTAAAGTTTTAGCGCTGAAAGTGACAGTGTAGACACAGCTTTAGCCTCAGAGTTCTCTCTCCTTGCCTCAGGGGTTTTATGACAATGACTTTTAACACTCAAGTGTCTGTTTATAGCTTAGTGAGTTTCAGGGTTTTCAAATTGCTCCTCCTGCCTTTTGTTATATTGTTTGACTAATTCTGACTCTTTTGCTATCTGCATAGCTGTCGCTAGTGTTAAACCTCTCTTCAGTTGTAGCTGCTGTGAAAGGTTTTTATCTGCTAACCCACTAACTACTAGCCTGTCTCTGATGCTTTCATGATTTGCATTGCCAAAAATCAGTTTTCAGCCAATGTATGCAGAGCTCTTATAAAACATTCATTATTTTCCCCCTGGTTCTTGAAGTCTCTGGTGAAAACATGCTCTTTCATAAACCACATTTCTGAGCTATAAAGAATGCATCTAACATAGCCAGAACCCTTTCATAGTGATCTCCATGACTTTCTTCAGTAAAGTCAAAGGATTTAAAGATATGCTCTGCCAACTTCCCCATAGCATATATTAGCGAAGATCGCTGTATATCTCCAGTTTCTTTGTGGAGTTTTTTGCAATTCAAAATCTTGCAAAATACTGCTTTCTTTCTGTCCACTGGAAAGGTTTGTCAAAGCTGAAGTTCTCTGGGGCACTGAAGAGTGGCATATTGATGAGATCCTGCAATCTTTGTTGCTGTTCCTTTTGTCTGCAACATCTGTTGCTGTTTTCCTTTTGTGTCTGTTCTTAATTTACTACTGACACCATGTCATGCTCCTGTACCAGATGTGGACTGGTCCCAGAACTTGCTTATACATACCAGCTATGTTCATCATAAGATCCTTTAATGATCTGCGTGGTGTGATTGAGGGTTGTTAAAAAAGGGATTTTTATGCACAGTGCCACCTAGTGGCTGAACGGCATAATACAATTTAATTTAGCATGCCCATTACAGCGGGGAAAGGCTCTGCCCATTTACTGGCAGCGGGGAAAGGCTCCAGCAGCAGGGAAAGACTCAGATGTGGTGTGCTTTTCACTGCAACATGCAGCTACACCTACACTACATGCCACTGCCAGTGGTGTGTAGTGTAGACATAGCCATAATGAGAATGACTGAAACCAAAGTACACAGTGAGCCAGTTAAGCATATGCTTGGTATTATACAAAAGCAATTAAATCGAGAGCCCCAAGAGTTATATCCAGGGAAGATTCCCTCCAGGATCACATTAGCCCTGACACATACTGAGTCTTTCTTTCCAGGACTGTGTCATATTATTTAACTGACCACAGGGATCATGGTAGAGCAACAAATAAAACCACCTCTCTTAGGTGTTTCTCATTTCTCATTGTGGTACAGAAGTATTTATATACTGTGCTGACTGCCTATCTTTGTCTGCCTCCTTCCCAAAGAGTAGGACCAAACCTCTGCTGGTAGGTAGCATCTCAAAATCTGCCAGACCTAAAGAAGAGCTCTGTGTAGCTTGAAAGCGTGTCTCTCTCACAAAACAGAATTTGGTCTAATCAAAGATATGACCACCTCACCCACCTTGTCTCTCTCATATCCTGGGACCAATGCGACTACAGCAATGCCGCAGACAGGACTCTATTTGGCAGTTAACATCTGAGTTTCTTTCCCTCTCCCTGAATCCTGGTATGTGGGGTCTGGAAAGGTTATACAAGCATGTTCTTGTCTAATCTGCTCTTTTTCACAGCCTGGTGAAGCTGAAGATGCAACTCAATGCTGAAGGAAAAATTCCTATCAGGAAGTGAGTACAGGCATTTATATCTCATTGTGCACCCAGTCAGGCTGAAAACAGAGCAGGTGGGTGAAGGGACGAGAACCCAACCTGGCTTTGTCTGCCTTGCTGCACCCGGAGGAAGACATTACCTCTTAGGGATTCTGGTCCTTCCCCCAAGAAGAGGGAAAGGGACTTCTGTCTCTTCTGGCTGTCCCCAGAAGGGGGTTAGGCCATGGGGGGATATGCCTTGGGAGATCCCACTAGCAGGGGCTACCCTTTAATGCAGTAAGAAGAACCCTAGGATTAGCCCTCTGATCTCAATTAGAGTAGAGATCAACAACCAGGTCTGGTCTGGGTTGTATAAAGCCTCATTTGTTGGGGTTTTGTTTTGCAAAACCAAGGCTGGGTAAGATCCAAATCTCATTTTAACCACCCTCCAGAAGCTTAAGGGGTTCTGGTCCTGGTCCATCTCTAAATGAGCTGTCTGCTGGCTGGCAGCAGTGCTGGGACGCCTGTGTTTCTTACTGCCCTCTGGGAATTCTGAGCTGATGTGTTCTTTAATTGCTTTCCCGTTATCTGTGTATAAAATCTTTGGGCCTTCTCCCCAGTTTATCCCAGTTTAATACCAGTGTATCTCCACTGATTTCAGCAGTTACTCTGGATTTACGCCAATGCAAGTGAGAGCAGAATCGGGCTTGAGGCCCTGTCCCCCCCGTGTCTGTGCTTGTGCTGGTGCAGTGACGGAGGAGGTGGTTCGCACTGCCCTTCTCCAGAGCAGGGCTACTTTAGCTCCTGGTGCACACCTGGGCAGCCATTGCAGTAGTGTAGAAATGCTGGGACACAGGACTCTCCTGACTATGCCCCCAACCCCTCCGTGGCTCCCTTTACATGCTTCAATGGGCCCTCTGCCTCTTAGAAAGCGTCTCTTATGCTAGAGATATTCCTCGCGGGCCTGATGACCCCTTTGTATTGGTTTAACTGGTGCAATGTAAAGGGGCTCTAACACAGGGTTGATTTTCCCCAATGATGTATAAATTCTCTTCTATATTAAGAGTAAGGGGCCTCATGGACACTTTCTAAGAAGTTTAAAACTGCCCTGAATGTACGACTGGGGCAGGGCGTTGGGGTGTGGGAAGGAGTGTGGGGTGTGGGAGGGGATGCAGTGTGCAGGAAGGGGCTCAGGGCAAGGGGTTGGAGTGCAGGAGGGGTGCGGGGTGCAGGAAGGGGCTCAGGGCAGCGGGCTGGGGGCTCAGGGCAGGGGTTGGGCGTGCAGGAGGGGATGCATAGTGCAGGAGGGGGCTCAAGGCAGGGGGTTGGGGAGCAGGAGGGCTGTGGAGTATGGTAGGGGGCTCAGGGCAGGGGGTTGGGGTACAGGAGGGGTGTGGCAGGGGGCTCAAGGCAGGGGGCTAGTGGGCTCAGGGCAGGGGGTTGGGGTGCGGGGTGCAGGAAGAGTGTGGCCAGGAGTTCAGGGCAGGGGGCTAGGGGGTTCAGGGCAGTGGGTTGGGGTGCGGGGTGCAGGAGAGGTTCGGGGTACGGGCTCCGGCCTGGCGCCGCTTACCTCGAGGGGCTCCAGGGTGGCAGCGATGTGCAGCAGGGCTAAGGCAGGCTCCCTGCCTGCCCTGGCCCTCGCCGCTCCCGAAAATGGCTGGCATGTCCGGCAGTGGCTCCTGGGTGTGGGGTGGGGCAGGAGGCTCCACCACGCACTGCCCTCGACTGTGGGTACCACCCCCAAAGCTCCCATTGGCTGCGGTTCCCCATTCCCGGCCAATGGGAGCTGCGGTGAGCGGTGCACGGAGCCCTCTGTCCCCCCTCCCCCAGGGGCCTCAGGGACGTGATGCTCCCCCAGGGGCCTAAGGGACACTTCTGGGAGCGGTACGGGGCTAGGGCAGGCAGAGATTAGCCCCGCTATGCCACGGGGCTGGCAATCCCGTGGGCCGGATTGAAAGCCTTGACGGGCCAGATCGAACCCATGGGCTGTAGTTTGCCCTCCCTTGTCCTATAGGGTCCCCAGCAGAAACTAAAGTTGGCCTTGGTTGGGGAAACCTCTGAATTGAAGCAGCAGTGGAAATACCTCCTGTAAAATATTAAATTCAGGTCCTCATAGGTATTTATGTATTGATATCAATGGGAGTTAGGCCCCTAAATACCTTTAAGCATTTTGTATATAACATCTCACCATGTATCTATTCTTTTTCTCTCTGTGAACCAGTTTTACATTCACCCTTTTGTCCCTCTCTCTGATTGTAGCTCCCCGCTACCCCACCCCATCTTATCCCACCCTCTGACTGCACCTGCCAGCAGCCCCAACCTCTGCTCTCTCTCACGGCTCTTCACAAATTGTCATTTTGCAGGCTCTAACTGCCCTTCTCTCTCTCAGTATTTTTCAGATGTTTCCTGCAGACAGGAAGAGGGTAGAAGCTGCATTACATGCTTGTCACCTTCCAAAGGGCAAGGTGAGTGACTTCTTGGCATATTCAGAGGTATCCAGAGCTACAGGACAATACCTTCCCTGGCCCTGACCTCTTGACCATGATGTTGCTATCCCTAAAACAGCCCCAAAGAGGTAGACTTCCCAGACCAACACTCTAAATTACTGTGAAACTCTATAGTCTGTACCATGTTGTAGCTTTACCCCGTCCCCAGCCATGATGACATCAATTATTATTATTTCTATTACAGTGTCACTGAGGGCCCCAAAGAGCTGACAGTCTCAATAGATAAGGTAGACAAAAGGGAAAAAGAGGCACAGAGACTTGGCCAAAGTCACTCAGCAAGTCAATAGTGGAGTCAAGAATATACCCCAGATATTCTGAATCCAAGGCCACTGCTTTATCCACGCAACAACTGCGCCTTCCCAAGGGACACCAGGGACAACTCACAACTACCCCATTGAAATAGCTTCCCCCAATCCATCACAAATTACTTGCCCTGTTCCTCTAAGCAACGTCTGATGCTCTGTGTGCTAATTCACATGACCACAAACAGGGATACTCCAGGTACTACGGAGCAGGGCAATAGGAATATGGGCAACTGGCTCTAATAAGGAAGTGACGGCAGACATGGGTTTGCAATACTTGCGAGCTGCGGTTTCATTTTCAGAATGATGCGATCAATCCAGAGGACTTCCCTGAGAAAGTGTATAAAACCTTCCTGATGAACCTGTGTCCCCGTCCGGAGATCGATGAGATATTCACCTCTCTGTGAGTCTTCCTCATGCTCCAGGGGCAGGCTTTGTTTCATGAGGGGAAAAGACAGGCAAATGGGGGACAATAAAGGAGGAAGATACGGTACAACTGAAGCAAGATGACTGGGGTGTATGAAGTGACTTCATTCTCAGTCCTGCTCCTAATGTGCAGGTGTCCGCGTCACCAATGGAATTGACATGCTTACTGACAGCCTCAAAAGAGAGAGCAAGGCCTGGCAGGGGTATGGAGACTGATCTACCCTCTTCATTGCTAGAGGTGGTCACAGGTCAAGGCTGAATCAAATGGGTGGGAAGTGTGCACTGCCAGTTTCTGCACTTGAACCTGTGCAGTGGACAGGTAAAGAACTTTAGACCATGCTTTTCAGAACTGACCAATGATTTTGGGTCCCTCTGTGTGCAGGTGGCCAAGCTGGTGAAGGCTTAAATGGGTTTGATTTTCAGAGGTAAGTGCTCAGCTCTTCTGAAAATCAGGCCCCTTGATAGTTTCTCAAGTTGGGCACCCAAAACTTGAGGCACCAAAAACCATTGATCACTTCTGAAAACCTTGGCCTTGGTCTCCAATCTGTGTAACCTTTAACCAGCACTAAATACGCATAGTACAGAAATAAGATACAAAGAAGAGGAAAGGGTGCTGCAAGGTAGAGGAAGTGAGAGAGAGCTGGAGCCTTCAGAGAAAAGAAGGCCTTCTAGGAAATGGTGGGAGTCCAGAGAGATAGGCATGCACAGCCAGCTGCAGGAAGGGTTAGCTTGCGTCTCACTGCTGTAAAAGAGGTTTTCCAGTAATACTTAAATACATTCCTTCTTCCATTCCTCTCTGATTCTCTGCCCTTAGCCATTCGAAAGCCAAGCCCTACATGACCAAAGAGCACTTGGCAAAGTTTATCAACAAGAAACAGCGAGATTCCCGCCTCAATGACATGCTTTTCCCTCCTGCCAAACCAGAGCAGGTGCAGGGCCTGATAGAGAAGTACGAACCCAGTGGGATTAACATCCAGAGAGGTGAGTCTTGTTCAGCACACTGCCTCTCTATCATTCCAGTGCTATGGAATCATCTCACACTGCACATTACACTGATGCTTAGCAGAGTGTCTGGAGCAGCCAGTCTAACTCCTGCAGGCCCCTGTGTTTCAGCATTACCCACCTGCAAGGGAGCCAGGCCTCTTCGTTTCACTTCTGTTTATAGCAGAGGTGAGCAAACTATGGCCCGTGGGCCGACCATCCTGCCCGGCCCTTGAGCTCCTGGCTGGGGAGGCTAGCTCCTGGCCTCTCCCTGCTGTCCTGCCTCCCCCCACAGCGATGCCGCCTTGCGGTCAGCAGGGCTGCGAGCTCCTGCCGCTCTGAGTGGCATGGTAAGGGGGTGGCAGTGGCGCACGTGCGGCAGTGGGGGGTTTGGGTAGGGAGTCTTGGGGGGCAGTCAGGGGACAGGGAGCGGTTGGATGGGGCGGAGGTTCTGGGGCGGTCGGGGAACGGGGGGGTTGGATAGGGCGTGGGAGTCCCGGGTGGGCCTGTCGGGCGGACAAGGGGTGAATAGGGCCAGGGGGGCAGTCAGGGGATAGGGAGCAGGGGGGGTTGGATGGGGGTGGGGTCCCAGGGGGTGGGTTTGGAGCAGGGGGTCCTGGGAGGGGGCAGTCAGGGGACAAGGAGCAGGGGGGATTGGATGGGTTGGGAATTCTGAGGGGGGCAGTCAGGAGGCAGGAAGTGGGAGGGGGCAGATAGGGGTTGGGGGCCAGGCTGTTTCGGGGGCACAGCCTTCCCTACCTGGCCCTCCATACAGTTTTGTAGCCCGATGTGGCCCTTGGGCCAAAAAGTTTGCCAACCCCTGGTTTATAGCTTTGTTTTCCCTGCAGGGCAATTGTCGCCAGAGGGGATGGTCTGGTTCCTCTGTGGCCCTGAAAACAATATTGTATCACTGGACAAAGTGGTGCTGTACCAGGACATGACCCAGCCACTCTCACATTACTTCATCAACTCATCACACAACACCTACCTGACAGGTATCTCTCCACTGGATGAAACACCTATACCAGGGATCTTCCCCTAGCTTCAAAGCAGGTGTGTTGCACCAAGCACATGTACCGACACTGAAGATGGGTTTTGCCCCATGTGCCATGTATGCTGGGCAGCAATCGGGCAGTTTGTAAGGAATCGACCCATTGGTAGGGATTTGAAAAGAAAAAGCATACTCTGATCTTCTGTAGAAAGGGCAGGCCTGGGTGATGCCAAGCAAGGCAAAAGTACTAGGGAGATCAGTGTAAACACTCAAGCCAGTGAGTCACAGTCTCCTTGTGTCTGATGGATTCTTTTTTGGGATGGCCTGTAGCTGGGGTGTGATAGGGCATGTATAACATTTCCAGTGTAGGAAGGGTGAGCAATTCTTTGTCCTCAAGCTCATAGCCAGGGTCTTTTCCCATCACCAACTCCATCACAGTGCAAGGTTATGGCTTCATCATCTGACCATATAGACAGGCACGGGTATTCTTGGGATGTGAGGGCAGGTTCCTGTCTCTCCTAAACATCTGGCCAGGTGTGTGTCTCTCTCAGGAGTCCCTAGGCTGAGCAGATGTGTGCCACTCTTCACTGGTTGGGCATGTGCCTATCTTTGGGTGGAGGTATTACCCTACAAGGCAGGTATATATGCTTTAAGATTTCAAGGAGAAGCAGGTGTCCTGCCCAAGCAGCCGAGCAGATGTATAACCCCATAGACTTGAAGGCAGATCCATACCCCTTCCCAACAGCTGGGCAGGTGTAGATCCCTCAGGAATTCAAGAGCAGGTAGTTGTGTGTCCCTCCCAACTGACTGGGCAGGTGTCTCCCCTGGGGGTTCGTGGTAGGTGGATACCGTCACACCTCATCCCTCAATGTGCAAACGGTAAACACACTGGTATAGGCCATGCTTTGAGGGAGGAAGAAGTGTTAGGGAGGGCTCCACTGCCCACTTACCTAAAATCTCTCTGAAGTGTGGAGTGCATGCTTGCCCCGGGTGTGCACAGAGCTGTTTCCCCTTCTTATTGCTCTCCATGCAGAATGCACTCACATGAATAATTGGCAAACCAGAGTCTCTTCTTCTCCTCCTGCCCCTCTCCAGCTGGCCAGTTTTCTGGCATCTCATCTCCTGAAATGTATCGTCAGAGCCTGCTATCTGGCTGCCGTTGTGTGGAGCTGGACTGCTGGAAGGGTCGTCCCCCAGATGAGGAGCCCATCATCACCCATGGATTCACCATGACAACTGAGATTCTCTTCAAAGTGAGGGATTGTCTCCACAGATTAATTGTCCTGATTTTGTACTTATTTCTGTGTACCGAGAGTGAATAGATGAAGAATGGGCAGGGGGACACAGGTGTATGGATAGACGAGCTTATATTCAACAGGGTGGCCCGATGTGTAGGTTAATTGGGGGAAAGTAGATAGATAGGGGGAAAGTAGCGGGGCTGTTGTATGGATGAGTCTGAATAGATGAGGTGAAATACTTGTGAATTGTCAGATAGGGAATCAGAGAGGTGGCTGGGGGGATGGAGAGATGTATGGTTGAATGGATGAGTGCCTAGTGGTTGGAGGGTTGTGTAGGTGGATGGATGTGTGTGTGAATGAACAGCTGTGTGAGTTCAGACAAATGACAAGCACCAGGCATCTTTTCAGAAGTCCACGAGGGTTAAGAGAGAGCCTTTTTGTCTTCTACAGGTTGATGTCTACAGCAGGTTTGTAATGTTAAATATTGGCACTGTGGGGGTAATTCCTTTTGTCACGACCATGCCATGGGAGTACACGATATGCATCCAGCAGAGCAGCAGCCATCTGGGATGTTGGTCGTACAGCTTCCCTGACTATTCACTCAAAGGCTCTACGGGGAAAGAGAGCCAGCCCAGGGTCATGCTCCATTGCCTGGTGAACTTGCTGTTCACGCTGAAGGATTTTGTTTTCGTGTATTTAACCGCATAAATTACAAAAACGGTGCATGGTAAAAGTCACAAGACTACACTCACTTCCCCTCAGTCCACTCGGGCAAAGCCCAGATCCCACCAGACAGAAGCCAATTGTTAACAGCTCTCTTGTACTTAGTCTGTGTTTCCCCCACTCCCACACCCCGCATTCCTGCACTTCATTATTACCAAGACATATGAAAAAAAAAAACTTTCTCCTTCACTGCTCAGGTACCTTGACCTGTCTGTAATAGTTAGTGCTGGCAATTTCCCAGGCTACCTCTTTTGGTATCATGGGGTTGCTTTTGCATAGCAGTTCACTACAGATAGGGCAAATAATAGCACAATTATGTATTATGGAAGCTATAATTGCACAGAGGGGTTCTGCTAAACCATGTGAATGAACCTTAAATTGGAATTATAGCCTGTTAACACAGCATGAGCCCAGTTTTTAGTTTATATAATACACAGATCCCCCATCTCCAACCCCGTCCGTCTAATAGCATCTTTTGCACCCTCTCCTCCTCTGAACTTGTAGCAGCTGCCTTTGAAATGCCGCTTAAGTGGCCCCCTGAAGTGGCACTGGAGCCGCCTTCCTTAGAGAGAAACCGCTTGTTGAATCAGGGTTTTGGGGTTGCGGGGCAGGGGTTGCATAGATTGAAGTCATTGGGCCATATTCATCCCTGGCATTATGCCACTGTCTTCCTGAAGCTTACACCAGAGCTGAATTTGGCCCAATGGATTGAACTCTGCAGTCCATGTACTATAATGCGGTATACAATGGATTGTATGATATCACTGAATGAATGGAGCAGGAGTAAGTGCGGGCAGATAATTACAAAGGAAAAAAACTATGCTCCTGGAACCTGCCAGTTAGCAACAATGGGAAAGAAAATAGAGAAAAGTTCATGGCAGTTTAATAGGGGCCTGGGGAAAATATTATTTTAAAAAAGAAATCAATATTGTTGAGAACAGTTCCATGGCAACAGCATCTGGAATGTTAGTTACTGCTGGTTGCTGAGCATTTCCATTTGCTGTGCTTTTAGACAGTCAGGATCAAGAAGGATTTTACAGGTAAGTAAAATGACAGACAAATGGACAAATTCAGAGGAAGTATGTGTTGCAGTATCCCCCTCAGTGAATCTTACACCAAATTTAGTCTCCCTTTAGATATAAAGAAAAGGAGTACTTGTGGCACCTTAGAGACTAACCAATTTATTTGAGCATGAGCTTTCGTGAGCTACAGCTCACTTGAGCTGTAGCTCACGAAAGCTCATGCTCAAATAAATTGGTTAGTCTCTAAGGTGCCACAAGTACTCCTTTTCTTTTTGCGAATACAGACTAACACGGCTGTTCCTCTGAAACCTTTAGATATATTTACTTTTAATCATACCCATGTAACAAGATCTACACTGGCCCTCCTATGCCTTCTGCATCACCTCTGAATGTGAAGTATTGAGTATAAAAGAAGGGAATCCAGGTTGTACGTCACATGCTGAGAGACCAGACGAGAGGAGTGTGTGAAAAGGAAGTTTAGTCATGCCTGGAAGAGTTGCTGGAAGAGATCAACTCAGAGATGTGAAAGCTGGGTGGCTACCTGTCTCAGGACACTATAGTAATGCTCTGTCTGTCTGTCTCTTCTTGTTTAGGATGTCATTGAGGCCATTGCAGAAAGTGCTTTCAAAACCTCTCTCTACCCGGTTATCCTGTCCTTTGAGAACCATGTTGACTCGTGAGTATCCAGTAGTTGCTGGTGGGCTCACATCTGGGGAACTCACGTGAAAGAATTAACTTTTTGCTGTCTGAGAGGAGAGGTAGAAGCAAGCACAACCTCTCCAGCTGCCTCACACATAGTTGTGATTTCCTGGGTGTCTGAGCCTGGGGGTAGCAAGGTGAAGCATTGGAGTTGCAGTGTTAGACGTTTTTCTTGGAGGGATCAGAGGTGGTTGATGCCGAAAGATGAGATGATCAAACCAGTGAATCCCATCTTGCCACTCCCATTCAACCTCCCCCAAAATGCCTAATGCTGGGGAGGTGATAGAGCAGGGCAGATGCTGTTAGTCCTGGACAGGGGTTTCAGAGAGCCTGTGTGAGAGATCAGGATGAGGGGAAGTTAGGGTTAACTCTTTGGGTGGGGTAGCAGGGGTGGGTTTTGGGGGAAGGTGCATGGTGGAGGAGGGTTGCTTATGCTCTTTTCCAGACTCCATAGGTTCATGTCTCTTGTTTTATTGCATTATTCTTTAGGCCCAGACAGCAGGCTAAGATGGCTGAGTACTGCAGGACCATATTTGGGGACACACTTCTGACAGAGCCGCTAGAAAAATATCCAGTAAGTGGAAGATGGGGGAGAACTTTTATTGGGGAGAGGGCATCATACACACAGGGATCACTCCTTGGTGCTGCCTGGTTCTGCCACCTGTGTGGTAATTTGGGGGATCCTTTGTGGCAAGTGGGAGGAGGCTTATAAAGGCATTACAGTCAGTGAGCCTGGAGACAGAGGCAGTGAGGGCAGACAGCTGGAAATGGGGCTGGGTGCTGAGCAACTTGGAGAATGAAGGGTGAACTTTTCAACTTCAGGGCCAGATTTTTTGAAACTAGAGGCCTGATTCTGCTCTAAGTTACACCTATGTGACTCCTTCGACTTTAGAATCAGACCCCATATGAGTTGTGCATGTGAAATACATATGTACAGGCATAGTCAGATAAGTAACATATGCAGCTGCATGCACAGAACAGTAGAGTGCATGCCCAGATAAGTGATTGCACATGCAGCTCCCCAGTTTGCATGTACAAATGCATATTACCTTTGTGTAATCCCCATGCACATTACTACTGCTGTGCCATAGATATACATGTTGTTTTGCAGAAAAATAAAAAGACAACATCCATCTGCCAAAGTGCTTACAGACCACAGTACATCAAGGAATAATAAAGGATGGCATGTGGGGTGTTGGAGGATGGACAAGGTTTACAGCAATAGACAGGTTTCAGAGTAGCAGCCGTGTTAGTCTGTATCCGTAAAAAGAAAAGGAGTACTTGTGGCACCTTAGAGACTAACAAATTTATTAGAGCATTAGGAAAGGTGAGCTATTACCAGCAGGAGAGCGGGGGTAATAGCTCACCTTTCCTGATCACTCTTGCTACAGTCTGTATGGTAACACCCATTGTTTCATGTTCTCTGTGTATATAAAATTTCCCCAAGATATTTTCCACTGTATCCATCCAATGAAGTGAGCTGTAGCTCACGAAAGCTTATGCTCTAATAAATTGGTTAGTCTCTAAGGTGCCACAAGTCCTCCTTTTCTTTTTACAGCAATAGAAACACACACACATGCAGTGCCTCTTGGGAAGAATCATGGTAGGCAGACAAGGTAGAGCACCTGAAAACCATATGTTAGTTGGATGGATACAGAAGGATATTTGGGTGGTCCTTTGAATGGTGCTGGATGTAGGCAGATGTGTGGCTGGAAACACAGCATGGCACAAGCAGGCACAAAGGTGGAAAAAGTGTGGGCTGTAGATAGAGAAAGATATAAAAATAGTGTAGGATGCCAATGTAAAACTGGCAGCCAGATGGCCGGGATACAGGATGTGGATGGCACTGTAAGCAGACAGGTGGTTACAGGTACAGACAGGTGGATGGAGATGTTGAAGGATGCAGATGGTGCAGTGTGAAGGCAGACATGTGGATGGAGATGTTCACAGATACAGATGGACAGCTGAGTGTATGAGCTCTGACTCTTTGTAGGGGAAATTCAATAAGGACTTTTCTCTGTTGCAGCTGAAACCGGGTGTTCCCTTGCCAAGCCCTCAGGATCTCTTAGGGAAAATCCTGATTAAGAACAAAAAGAAACAATCTGCATCTGAAGAGAGGCAGGACTCTCTGAAGAAAGAGAGGAATGAAGCTACTGACCAGCCTTTCACTGTGGATGGTATTGATACTGGTACAATACGGAGTGGGGGAGGGGACTCATTCCACTCAGATGGGGTGGCCTGGCCCTTTGGAGAAAGTCCAAACTGGCCTGGTGTTATTTAAGATCTAATATACATAAGTTCAGGCACTTCAGAGTGGAGGATGAGGGGGATCAGCTTTTCAGAATAGAATTGTTTTCAGACACTTTATAGCAGTAATAGTGTTACCAGAGCCTTAAAAGATCATGTTCCCAATACATTGCCTGGTTATCTGCCAATCATTCTGCTTCTCCTGAGATGCACTGCTGCATATACTGGCTGTTGATCTGATGTGTGCATGGATAGGCTATATTGCCCTTGATTCCTGTCCTGCATTGTCACTGAGTAGCTCCATGGCATCCAACAAATACATCATGACATATTTCTTAACCATAAACGTTTTGAAGGCCTGTACAACTTGCAGCTCCCCCAGATCTTTCATCTCTTTTGCATCTTACATTTGGAGACCCCAAGACAGAACAAGAGAGATTTCAGCCCATGGACCCCAAGACAGAACAAGTGAGATTTCAGCCCTATGTCCTAATAAGGAGGAAAGGATGGAAAATGATAAAATACAGGGAGGATCTGATGAGAAACAGTCAATTATGTTGAAAAAAAAGTCCCATTCAATTATGTCATGCAATAGGGGACAGCCAAAAAATGACAAGTTTTTAAAATGCTTATATACCAATGCTAGAAGTCTAAATAATAAGATGGGTGAACTAGAGTGCCTAGTATTAAATGAGGATATTGATATAATACACATCACAGAAACCTGGTGGAATGATGATAATCAATGGGACACAGTAATACCAGGGTACAAAATATATAGGAAGGACAGAACAGGTCGTGCTGGTGGGGGAGTGGCACTATATATGAAAGAAAGCATAGAATCAAATGAAGTAAAAATCTTAAATGAACTAAAATTGTACTATAGAATCTCTTTGGATAGTAATTCCATGCTTGAAAAATAAGAATATAGCAGTAAGGCTATATTACAGACCACCTGACCAGGATGGTGTTAGTGACTCTGAAATGCTCAGGAAGATTAGAGATGTTATTAAAATAAAAAACTCAATAACAATAATGGGGGATTTCAACTACCCCCATATTGACTGGGTACATATCACCTTAGGAAGGGATGCTGAGATAAAGTTTCTTGACACCTTAAATGACTGCTTCTTGGAGCAGCTAGTCCTGGAACCCACAAGAGGAGAGGCAATTCTTGATTTAGTCCAAAGTGGAGCACAGGATCAGGTCCAAGAGGTGAATATAGCTAGACCGCTTGGTAATAGTGACCATAATATAATTAAATTTAACATCCCTGTGATGGGGAAAACTCCACAGCAGTCCAACACTGTAGATTTAATTTCAGAAAGGGGAACTGCATAAAAATGAGGAGGTTAGTGAAACAGAAATTAAAAGGTACAGGACCAAAAGTAAAATCCCTGCAAGCTGCATGGAAACTTTTTAAAGACACCATAATAGAGGCTCAACTTAAATGTATACCCCAACTTAAAAAACATAGAGAACCAAAAAAGAGCCACCGGGGTTAAACAACAAAGTAAAAGAAGCAGTAAGAGGCAAAAAGGCATCCTTTAAAAAGTGGAAAGTAAATCCTAATGAGGAAAATAGAAAAGAGCATTTGGCAAATGAAGTGTAAAAATATAATTAGGAAGGCCAAAAAAGAATTTGAAGAACAGCTAGACAAAGACTCAAAAAGTAATAGCAAAAAAATGTGTAAGTACGTCAGAAGCAAGAAGCCTGCTAAACAACCAGTGGGGCCACTGGACTATCGAGATGCTAAAGGAGCACTCAAAGACGATAAGGCCATAGCGGAGAAGCTAAAAGAATTCTTTGCATTGGTCTTCACAGCTGAGGATGTGAGGGAGATTACCACACCCGAGCAATTCTTTTTGTGTGACAGATCTGAGGCACTGTCCCAAATTGAGGTGTCATTAGAGGAGGTTTTGGAACAAATTGATAAACTAAACAGTAATAAGTTACAAGGACCAGATGGTATTCACCCAAGAGTTCTGAAGGAATTCAAATGTGAAATTGCAGAACTACTAACTCTAGTCTGTAACTTATCGTTTAAATCAGCTTCTGTACCAAACAATTGGAGGATAGCTAATGTGACGCCAATTTTTAAAGAGGGCTTCAGGGGTGATCCCAGCAGTTACAGGCCGGTAAGCCTGACTTCAGTACCAGGGGAACTGCTTGAAACTATGGTAAAGAACAAAATTGTCAGACACATAGATGAACATAATTTGTTGGGAAAGAGTCAACATGGTTTTTGTAAAGGGAAATCATGCCTCACCAATCTACTAGAATTCTTTGAGAGGGTCAACAAGTATGTGGACAAAGGCGATCCAGTGTATTTAGATTTTCAGAAAGCCTTTGACAAGGTCCCTCACCAAAGGCTCTTAAGCAAAATAAGCAGTCATGGGATAAGAGGGAAGGTTCTCTCATGGATTGGTAATTGGTTAAAAGATAGAAAACAAAGAGTAGGAATAAATGGTAAGTTTTCAGAATGGAGAGAGGTAAATAGTGGTGTCCCCCAGGGATCTGTTCTGGGCCCAGTCCCATTTAACATATTCATAAACAATCTGGAAAAAGGGGTAAACAGTGAGGTGGTAAAATTTACAGATGATACAAAACTACTCAAGATAGTTAAGTCCCAGGCAGACTGTGAAGAGCCAGAAAAGGAACTCACAAAACTGTGTGATTGGGCAACAGAATGGCAGATGAAATTTAATGTTGGTAAATGCAAAGTAATGCACATTGGAAAACATAATCCTAACTATACATATACAATGATGGGGGTCTAAATTAGCTCTGTTACCACTCAAGAAAGAGATCTTGGAGTCACTGTGAATAGTTCTCTGAAATCATCCACTCAACGTGCAGTGGTGGTCAAAAAAGAGTACAGAATGTTGGGAATCATCAAGAAAGGGAGAGATAATAAGACAGAAAATGTCATATTCCCTCTATATAAATCCATGGTACGCCCACACCTTGAATAGTGCGTGCAGATGTGGTCGCCCCATCTCAAAAAAGATATATTGGAATTGGAAAAGGTTCAGAAAAGGGCAACAAAAATGATTAGGGGTATAAAACGGCTTCCGTATGAGAAGAGATTAATACTTTTCATCTTGGAAAAGAGGCGACTAAGGGGGGATATGATAGAGGTCTATAAAATCATGAGTGGTATAGAGAAAGTAAATAAGGAAATGTTATTTACTCCTTCTGATAATACAAGAACAAGGGGCCACCAAATGAAGTTAATAGGTAGCAGATTTAAAACAAACACAAGAAAGTATTTTTTTCACGCAATGCACTGTCAACCTCTGGAACTCCTTGCCATAGGGTGTTGTGAAGGCCAATACTATAACGAGGTTCAAAAGGGAGCTAGATAGATTCCTGGAAGATATGGCCATCAATGGCTATTAGCCAGGATGGGCAGGAATGGTGTCCCTAGCCTCTGTTTGCCAGAAGCTGGGACTGGGTGACAGGGCATGGATCAGTTGATGATAACCTGTCTGTTCATTGCCTTTGGGACACCTGCCAAGGCCACTGTCAGAGGACAGGATATGGGGCTTGATGGACGTTTGGTCTGACCCAGTACGGCCGTTCTTATTTTCTTATGGAGTCTCCATGCTCCTGTCACAGAAGGCACACAGAGCGCTATGAGAATGCAGGAACAGCTCCTCTGTAAAATAGCCAGGAATCAGGATCTAAAGTAAATCCACTCCCAGATTTGTCCCATTAGGTATGACCCTTGGTGGAGGAAGTGGGCCTACAGCCCACTCCTCATGGGAGAAGCCTATGAAGGGAGGCTGGAGGCTTTGGGGATACAGCGAACTTAGAGCCTGTTACTGTATTTGGAGCTTAGGAAACTGGCAAGAGGAAGAACTGAATTACTTGAGTGCACCAGCCCAGAGCGGTGCCTCTCCATATTTGGATGCAGCCATTAGAGCAATATCGTACCCCTTTCGTGTTCCCACGTTTACACTGGGAGGGATTTCAATTCAGATAAGTGGCATGTTTCCCTTGCTAGTGGAGGAGCATTAGAGGACATGTCGGCAATCCTTCATGCTGCCCTGTCTAAATGTGCTGCTGGTGCACACTGTGTATGCTTAGTCTGGGCAGGCGATGTGACCGAAGAGGACCCAGAGGAAGAGGAGGAGGAATCTGGAAACTTGGATGAAGAACAGATTAAAAAGATGCAGTCAGATGAGGTAATGCGCTGCCCTTTCCTCTCTTGGCCCATTTGCTTCTTCTGGACAGTGATCCTATCACAGCTTGTTGTGGGGTCCCATCGTTCTATTTAATCTAAAGCCCCCTCTCCTCTGACCCCCCCCAGGCTTGAGAGCCCAAGCTCTACCCCAAGCCGCAACCTCAAAGCAACATCTACACAGCTATTCTTAGCGTACTTGTGTGAGCCCTGCTAGCACAAGTCTAGACCCGGACTGGGACGCTTGCTTCCAGATCTAGTGTAGCCTTAGAGACCCAACTGTGAGTGTGTTGTTTTTCTGGGAGGTGTCTCTTCATCTGTCCAGTCTCGTTTTGCTTAGGGCACTGCTGGCTTGGAAGTGACAGCTTACGAGGAAATGTCCAGCCTGGTTAATTACATCCAGCCCATCAAACTTGACTCCTTTGATATCTCAACAGGTAAGAAGGATTCTTGTCTTTTCACTATTCTAAATGTTTTCATTGAAACAGCTGGTATGAACTTGCACGTATTGACACTCTCCAGCTATTCTGACTGCAGCTGTATTTGCAGATACTCTGTTGCCCCATGCCATCTTCTTTTACCCTCCTTGCTCTCTCTTACAATAGCAAACATGGACATCCCTCTTTGTAGTCACTGGGTCAAATTCTGCCATCATTTACACTAGTGAAAATCAGCAATACCACCACTGCAATCCATGGAGTTATTCTGGTCTTACACTGGTGTAAATGAGAGCAGAATTTAGCCCAGCCTGACTGGTCTTTTTCTTCAGTAGGGATTCCCCCTGCTGGGTGATGGAGAAAGAAAGCTGTACACCTGTAACCAAGTGAAATGCACCTGCTTTCATCAAACACACCAAGTTCATCAGATTCTCAAACCTGGGGCCAATTTTGAGTGAACTGGGTTGATGCATGGTGTCAGTGAAAAACCTGGTAAAATGCAGAACTTTTCATTGAGCTTTGCTGTCAGTGTTGGGTTCACTTGAACCTACAACTCAAACTAAGGGGAAACAAGACAACTCCTGCACTGACACCAAAGAAACAATTTATGTTGCACACATCACTGCCATGTGAGCCCTTCTCTGTCTGTGAGATTATAATGTATGGTTTGGAACAAAATGAAGGGCTGTAACTGTTGCTATATGTTTTCTATAAAAGAAAAGGTGAACTTCTTACACACACACACACACACACACACCCTCTCTTTGCAAGCTGATCCTCTGGATGTGTTCATTTGCCTGTCCCAGGTAAACCCAACGCAAATCCCAACAGCTCAAATAAACCTTTATGAGTCCTCCTCCAATCCCATTTCAGAGGGCCAAGCAAGGATGGAGGTGTCTTGATCTGATCATGGGGTCCGTGGGGAAAGAAACAGGCTGGGTGTTGGTCTGAGGCCCAGCATGAATGTGTCATGCTTTGATCATGGCACTTGGCAGAGTATGAGATGAGGTGCTGGGCATGCCTGTCTTTTAAACATTTCCCTCTTCCGTATTCCCAGAGCAGAACCGAAGTTATGTCATCTCCTCCTTTACCGAAATGAAGGCTTATGATCTACTGACCAAATCCCCTGTGCAGTTTGTAGAGTATCCTTTTTGCTAGATGAACTCTTACGCAGCATTGTCCTGTGTACCTGGGTGATGCATTTTAAGTGGAATATGAAAGCATTACTCCCTGTCATATAGTATAATTCTGGTAAACTGTACAACAATGCACAGTCCTGTGAGTATTTGCATGGCTCCTGGGGTAAGGTAAAGACAGCACAACTTGCTTCGGGTGGTCAGAACCTTATTAGCTCCTATTCACAATCCATGAAAAGTACCAAGTACACAGAGGACTCAGACAAGGTACTATTATCTGGGGAACATGTAGGTCATACTGGTCACAGGGCTTCCTGATAGGATGCCTGTTGCCCTCTAGCAGGTGCAGTCAGGACTACCAAATGCTTGTTGCTAAGCATGGAGCACATCATGTTATATAGGGATGCAGGAAATGGGTCTCGCTTTGATACCGTATCTTACAGCCTCTGGTGTTTATAACATAGGATGTTACCAAGCATCCAGCAGCCATTTCAGACCTAAAGAAGCTCATATAATCTGGAACTGGGAGCTAGTCCCAGGGCACATGTGCAGCAATAGGCCACTCCAGACCTGTTTCCTATGGAGTATCTGCAGATATAACAAGCGACAGATGAGCCGGATTTACCCTAAGGGCACCCGGATGGACTCATCCAACTACTTGCCTCAGATGTTCTGGAACGTCGGCTGTCAAATGGTGGCCTTAAACTTCCAGACAATGGGTGAGTTGCAGGCTGTCCCATGCTTCTCAATGGGTGGGGTTGTGTTCGCACCCGCGCTTATTTCCCCTCTTTCCCTCACTGGGATTTTCTGGTATTACCAGGTGCCGCTGAACATGTGTGCTGTTTGCTTTGCCCTTGTCTTGTCAGAGTTTATCTACCCATGGATATCTCTCGGTCTCCTACTGAGCCTCTCTCTCTCGCAAACTGAGCCTTTCTCAGCAGCACGGACAGGGTTAGCCCTGCATGACTATACCTTTGAACTCCATCCTCCCACATACTATCTCTACAGTCCAGCATCCACAGAAATCATCTTAGGCCAGCCTAATTTCATTCTTCAGATGGTGTGGAGAGTGTAGTGGTTAACACAGGCTGTTGAGAGGCATAGCTACACCTAAGCCACACATGCTGTTGTAGGCAGCATGCACAATGAGGCACCTGCCATGCAGAGGAGCTTCTCTCCACCGCACTCTAGCACTTCCCTCCCCACTATTGTTTCCAGTGTTGCTGATCTGGGGTGGGCAGAAAGGGGCTCCAGGGCTCCCCCTTCCCATGTCCACTTCAGGTACTGCATGCCCAGAGTGAGAAGGCGGGGAAGAAAGGCCTTGTCTCTCTCACACACACGTGCGTGTGAGTGTAGAAGAGATAGAGGCTGGAAGTTGAAGCTAGACAAATTCAGACCGGAAATAAAGTGCAGATTTAGAACAGTGAGGATAATTAACCCTTGGAACTGTTTACCAAGGGTTCAGGTGGATTCTCCATCACTGGCAAATGTTCATGATTAGGTGTTTTTTCTAAAAGATGCGCTGTGGTTGAAACAAATTATTTGGGAGAAGGTCTCTGGCTTGTGTTGTACAGGAGGTCGGACTAGATGATCACAATGGTCCCTTCTGGCCTTGGAATCGATAGGTGGGCTGGGGAGAGGGAAAGTGGGAGAGAGGGGAAGGAAAAGTGAAAATCGGAGAGACTGGTGGAGAGGGGATTGTATTGTATATGGGGCATAGAAAGAATAAGGAGCAAAGTGAGTGAATGGCGAAGGAAGGAGGAGAGGGCAAACATTAATAGCGGAGCAGACAAATGGAGAAGGGCTAGAGCAGTGGTCTCCAACCTTTTTACGCACGAGATCACTTTTTGAATTTAAGATCAAGCCAGGATTTACCCCGCCCCTTCCCCAAGACCCCACTCACTCCATTCCCCCCTCCCTCCGTCGGTCGCTCTCCACAATTCTCACTCACTTTCACCAGGCTGGCGCAGGGGGTTGGAGTGCAGGAGGGGGTGCAGTCTCTGGGCTGGGGCCGAGGGGTTCGGAATGTGGGAGGGGGCTCCGGGCTGAGCCTGGGGCAGGGTGTTGGGGTGCAGGAGTGAGGGGGTGCGAGCTTTGGGAGGGAGTTTGGGTGCAGGGATCATATGGTCACACTGCACCTAATCTCATAGAATCCACTGGACATTTCATGAATTTTACTTTTTATTAGTGTCGTTTGTGGTTTATAGATCCAAAACCCTTTAGGGATTGTCACAAATCAGTGTAACATTCTCAACTGCGGGGTGTGCATTGGCTGAACCTGGGGCAGGAGGTTGGGGTGCAGGAGTGCGGGCTGCAAGCTCTGGAGTTGAGTTTCGGTGCAGGAGGGGGCTCCAGGCTGGGGCAGAGTGTTGGGGTGCAAGAAGGAGTGAGGGGTTTGGGAGGGAGTTGGGTGCAGGAGGGGGCTCCGGGCTGGGGCAAGGGGTTGGGGTGCAGGAGGGGGTGAAGGGTCTGGGAGGGAGTTTGGGTGCAGGAGGGGGCTCCGGGCTGGGGCAGGGGGTTGGGGTGCAGGAGGGGGTGAGGGGTCTGGGAGGGAGTTTGGGTGCAAGAGGGGGCTCCGGGCTGGGGCAGGAGTGCAGGAGGGGTGTGAGGGGTCTGGGAGGGAGTTTGGGTGCAGGAGGGGCTCCTGGCTGGGGCAGGGGTGCAGGAGCAGGTGAGGGGTCTGGGAGGGAGTTTGGGTGCAGGAGGGGCTCCGGGCTGGGGCAGGGGTGCAGGAGGGGTGTGAGGGGTCTGGGAGGGAGTTTGGGTGCAGGAGGGGCTCCTGGCTGGGGCAGGGGTGCAGGAGCAGGTGAGGGGTCTGGGAGGGAGTTTGGGTGCAGGAGGGGCTCCGGGCTGGGGCAGGGGTGCAGGAGGGGTGTGAGGTGCAGGCTACAGAAATTCAGTCACTACAGCTCCTTGATACGTACAGACCTTGCTGCTGCACTCTCGCAAAAGTTCCTGTCTCTGTGTCCCGCTGTCTCTCTCCCTCAGATGTCCCCATGCAACAGAATATGGCCCTCTTTGAGTTCAACGGCCAGAGCGGCTACCTTCTGAAACACGAATTCATGCGGCGTCCAGACAAGCAGTTCGACCCTTTCTCTGTGGACTGCATTGATGTGGTGGTAGCAAGCACCCTCTCAATAACGGCAAGTACAAGCCCCTGTGCTGTTTCTCTCCTGACAGAGCTGCACACTCGCAGCAGGGAGATAACTGGCACCTACAGCGCCTCTATTTACCACCCAGGAGGGCTCTGAATGGCAAATGAACCCGTAACTTCCTGCCGGAGAGTGTTACTATGGCAACTCCCAGGCCTTTCAGTGTTTAAAATTAATCATATTCATATGAAAATAGAAAATTAGCATCTGCCACATGGAATAATCCCTGGCTCTGGTGAGGGGGAAGGAAGATGACGGGGGAAACACTAACGCAAGGAGCACAGGGGAAGGGAAAGAGGAATGAGACAGGCATGTTATAGGGAATGAATGGGCTGGATGACAGCAGTGACCAAGTCAAGAGAGGAGATGGGCAACAGAAGAAGTGGCTTGGGTGTTATACCAATAAAATAAAAACCAGCAGGATCTTATTAAAGGGGAAAAGGCAAAATACCACATTTCTTGTGAATATAGAAAGAATCATAGTAAGCAGTTAGTTACAGTTATAACATTCCATTCAATCTCATATTTATTCACACATTCATTCATACACACACACACAGGTTCTGCAAGTTACCAGCCTTAGAGTTGCTCATGCCAAGCCACTGGCCAGGTGGCCTGGACATGAGGCGGGAGCAGGGCCTTGTCAGATGCCCATCTGATGCTTCTGGAAGTTGGTTTGCAGAATCAGACCCCCAAAGTTCTCACTTTCTAGAGTCCATTTTTATAGGAATTTCTTCCTATGCCAGTCTATGGGAATTGCTTCATCGTGCTGTTGCTGAATCAATCAGCAGATGGCACATTCCTGAAGGCTCCATGCTGCCAGATGTTATCTTGTTCTTTGGTTCTTGAGGCTGTTGGGTGGATTCCAGTCTGCCCTCTGGGGGTCCTCTGGTTGTTTCCACTTGACGCCTTCTTCAGCCGATGGACACTGGATTCTTAGGCTGGCACCTCCCTGATCATTCAGTTATTATCCACACCAAGCATCCATCCACATACATCCTCTATCTCTATTTTAATCACAATTGTTAATACAACAAAAGGGCGGGGAGTCTCTGGGTGCTGTTTCTGTTGTTACAGAGTATTGCTTTGAGTCTCTCTCTGTGTGAATTGCTTTGAGAACAGACTCTGTCTTAGAATGTACTAACGCAATTAGCAGCTTGCAAGTTTCACACATAGAGGGAGAGAAACAGTACCAAAAACCAAGAGACCTCTTAATTAGTAATACTCTGGAATTTAAACTATGGGGAATCATACTCATTTGTAATTTTAATACAGAACTTCTTTAATATGATCCAACACGGGGGCAAGAGAGGGCTTTACTAGCTGTTGCTAGTTTTGTTTCTATTTGTTCTTAGATCCTTTCCGGCCAGTTCCTCTCGGAGCGCAGCGTGAAGTCGTATGTAGAAGTGGAACTGTTTGGTTTGCCAGGGGACCCAAAACGTAAATACAGAACCAAGCTGACATCAAGTGCCAATTCCCTCAACCCTGTATGGAAGGAGGAGGCTTTTGTTTTTGAAAAGGTAACAACACTTCACGGTAACTCAGATAAAGGGCCCCTAAAGAGCTCAGTGCCCATGGGCATTTTCCTTGGGGATTCCAGGGCCTCATGAAAGACTCCTTCTTAGACCCATAAAGATCTTTTGTGGGGATTCCAAGGGCCAGAGATTCGAACAACCACAAGTTCCTCTATTGGTGAAGGATCGTTGGGGACCCTTTCTGGACATCCCAGAGACCAAAACACTTCTCTCTGAGCATTTCAAACTGAATGTGCTAATCAAATGAGCCTTGGGAATCTCCAGCCATGAGGAAGCAGAAAAGATGAGAGTAAATAGACCCATGTGGTTGTGTCACGGAGTCCCCGGGCAATGCTCTGGAACTGCTCCCCATGAAGCTAGTCAGGACTCTGGGGAAGTCTCCTTTCTGTGAGCAGCCTATCTTCAGGACACACAGCTCACACAGCTTCCACCTTCCTGGGTCTGACCTCGGAGCATTCAGCATCCTCTGCCCCTCCGTGCGCTTCCCCCAACAAGTCCGCCCAGGAGGGGTCTTGGGGAAGCCAGAGGGTCCTGCACCCCAACTCCGCAGTCAGACGTGACTCTCAGCCAGCCAGTAAAACAGAGGTTTATTAGACGACAGGAACATGGTCTAACACAGAGCTTGTAGGTGCAGAGAACAGGACCCCTCAGCTGGGTCCATTTTGGGGGGCAGTGAGCCAGACAACCATGTCTGCACTTCACTTCTCGTCCCCAGCCAGCTCCAAACTGAAACTCTCTCCAGCCCCTCCTCCTCTGGGCCTTGTCCCTTTCCTGGGCCAGGAGGTCACCTGATTCCTTCATTCTCCAAGCCTTTAGCTCTCACCTTGCAGGGGGGAAGGGCCAGGCCATCAGCTGCCAGGAAACAGGGTGTTGGCCATTCTCTGTGTCCAGACCCCTGCACACACCTGCCCTCTAGGGCTCTGCAACGATCATACACCCTTATCCCACCACCTAGATACTTAAGAACTACATAGGGGAAACTGAGGCACCCCCACAATATTCAGAGGAAACATTAAGAACAGTCCCGCTTCATCACAGGTTGCATTACAGAATGAGAGGCACTGTTTTAAGGAGAAATGGTAGAATAGTGAGAAAGTCTCATGTGAGTCAGATCATAGGATCGAAGAACTGATTTGCTTGTTGCTACTATTCCAGGTGTGGGGCTAGGGGACGTAACAGCAACATAATAATAATGCTTAGCACTTATATACTGCTTTACATGTTCACCTTCACAACACTCTTGGGAAAGCAGGGGAAGCTTTCACCAGCTCATGAGGTGATGTGGGTATTATCTCCATTTTAGATAATGGTTCTGAGACACAGACGTGTAGTGACTAGCCCAAACCCAGGGTTAAACCTCAGAAATGCCTGATTCCCAACCTGGAGCTCATTCTTGTAAACTTTGGGGTCACAAAGCAGCTCTTACTGGGCAGCGTGCGGGGGGGGGAGATTTTCTTCTTGGGTTTACATTTTTAATTAGTGACACCAATACCCTGTTAGGAGTCATAGTAAGGCACCTGGGGCTTGAGCTCTTATGTTTTTCTCTCCAGATTATGATGCCAGAGTTGGCTTCTCTCAGAATTGTGGCTTTGGAGGAAGGAGGAAAGTTCATTGGTCAACGCATCATTCCCGTTATTGCTGTGCATTCAGGTAAAGTCAGGCCTTTCTGTGGAAGCTCCGTCTGTGTCCTTCATTGCTGTCCTTTGCTGTCCTGTGATCAGTTTGCTGTGCAGTACAATCTTAACCTGAGCTATGCTAGGGGTTGGTGTTAAGGAGGTGACCCCATGTGCTGATGCGAGTAGTAGTGCTAGAAACTGCGGTCCAAAGTGCAGTGGTGCTCTCTCTGGGGACGAGGGGAGATGTCGTGTTGTCCTCTCTTGAGCACAGGAGATCAGTCATTGTTGCATTCCTTTGTGTTGTGTTTGAGGGATTCAAGCAGCAGAGACCCTCCAAACTCATTGCAATGGAACCTTTGTGTAACCCATAATGCCCGAATATGAGTGCCTTCCCTTTCTCCTCCACGTCACTCACAGACTGCTGTGTTTCCTGTTGGGACATTGGGGGGGGTGGATGCCTTCACTCATTCTCTCCTGTTTTCTGTCATCAGGCTATCACCACGTTTGCCTTCGCAGTGAGAGTAATATGCCACTCACTATGCCCTCCCTCTTTGTGTACCTGGAGATGAAGGACTATGTCCCTGACACTTGGGCAGGTAATGTAGTTGGAGTGCCTGACGTGGAATGTCCTTCCCTGACTCTAAACTGCTGGTATACTGAAATGGCCAGAAAAGATGAGCTACTCTCTCTGTCTGTGGGTTGGGATGGTTTTATTTACCAAGGAGAAAATTACCCTAGTGTGTGAGGCTGGAAATCTCACCCCGTGAGGTGATGGTGGGGCTCTCCTCAGTTTAGAGGTGAATTGCACACAGAGCACAGAAGAGGAGTGTGACTGGCAGTCTCTCCAAGCACACCTTCTATTTGTCTGCCGTTCTGGTTCCGCCACAGCCTACAGATCCCACCAGTCACTACTTAAGCAGTTGTTTCAATTCAAAATACCACCTACCCCAGTCAGGGTGCTTTTATTGGTCCTTTTACCAGCCTTAGTCTGAGCATCATATTTGGGAACGTCACATGGTTTTTCACCTCATTGCCAACATTTTGCACAGCTCTAGTTAGGGCTGAGGTGCAGTGAGAGACAAGTGGGAAAACAGCATTCCCAGGAACAGAGTAGGCAGAATGGCAGTGTCTCCCTGTAACTTGTCGGGTGTGCTCTCACCAAGATGAGGTTGAGATGAAAAGACAGTGGGGTGGGAGAGGACCCATCCGAGAGAGGGCTGATGGCAGGGAGAATGGAAACGCATTCTAATACTAGGAAAGGGAGCAAGGGATTTATCCAGGCTGCAGTACATCCCTCAGGCAGTTAGTGTGGAGAATGGCTATTCCCAGAAATAAAATCTGAGTGGCAGGGAAAGGGGAAATCTGATGAGTCCACTGATAATCTGGATCTGCTCTTTGTTTCCAGATCTGACTGTTGCTCTCTCCAACCCCATTAAGTTCTTTAATAATCAGGACAAGAGATCAGTGAAGCTGAAACAAGGCTCTGCAGAGGTGAGTGTTTCTACACATTCTGCAACATGCTTTGTGGGTTCAGTCTGAAATTATGCAGGGTGCTTGTCCTGATGCTTCCTCACCCTGCCAGGAGCAAGGACAGTGTAGCAGTAGTTCAGTCTTTGAAGGGTAAGTGGGGATTCAGTGTCTATTTCAGAAAGCCTTGTCTAATTCCTTGAGGCTGTGGATAGCTCCTGGTTCAGTGACTGTATAGATAACAAAAACCACCAAAGGGGAGCCTGCCTGGTGTCAGGAAAGTCATGCCCACAGATTGCAAAATTAAGCAGACAATGGTGTTAAGCTCTTGGGAGACTCCATTGTCTCAAATGGGAAAGCATTGTACTGTTTCCCTCACTGGCTTTGCTAGGATTTATGCTTATATTGATTGGTCTATCAGTCGCCACATCTATTTCTTGGGTCTGTTTTGCTATAGCGTTGATTCACGTCTGATCTTTGTTTTAGAAGCCTGACATGCAGAAGAAGCTTACAGCAGCTCAAACCAACGGGATACCAAATTCCACCAGGACCTTTAGTTTCCATTCTTCAAATGGACCTGCAGGTAAAGCTGTAGATGTGAGTGGGACTAAAAGAATGAGGAGGAAGAAGTACATTGCTCAAACAGTGAAAGAAGGGGGTGTTGGATAGCCCTAGAGATTAGTAATGGGACAGGAGCCTTTCACCTCTAGGTCACTTGCTTAAATTCTGGCCTCGTTCAATACTGAACAAAAGTTGTTACCATCCAGTTACTCTTTAGGTGTGTGTGTGAATGAGTGGGTGATTTCACTCCATTTCCAAGGGTACAACATTATAAAAATCACCATCACAATTAGCACAGTTGATAATCTCAGTAGATAAACCAAAGGTTCAATGAGCATGGAAACAGAACTATCTTCTTACCCCTAGAGGTGGTTGCTCCAGGTCAGAGTTGGGACATAATAGGTGCAGCAGTATGGATGAAGATTACATTGCCATTGCTTATGCTGAACTGTTCCTGTCCTGTGGATAAATAGGGGAGGTCACTTCCCAACATTGACAATGCAGCACCTTTCACCAGCACTAAAGTCACAAGAATATAACATTTTGGAAAGGAGCAGAGATATGGTTAAAAGAGAAACACATAACTGAGGGTGAGATAGTTCATGTTGTAAATTACCAGCAGGCGCTAAAGAAATTTCTGTAAATTAACAAATTGAGCACCAGCCTTCATACCCTTTCCTCCTTACAGTCAGACATCCAGACCTGGGGAAGGGTCTCCAGATTAAAGCTATTTCTTTATAACTTCAAGCCTATGGCACCATAATTTGTGTGCCATGTGCCATGGATGTATAGGTCCCAACCCCAGTCATCTAAAATGATGAGTCCCACAATGACCGAATCAATACAAGGATGTAGAATCTTTTTCTCTCAGAAATATATACACACTAAGCTAATTCTCTCCTTTCCTCTATTTTCACATTGGTCTAAGAAGCCCACTGACTTCAACTGGATTACTCCTGATTATGCTAGTGGTATGAGGGGAGGTCAAGGCTATCCAAATCCTCACCAACTTTGGGGGCAGGAAATGTAGCTTGATGGATTTAGTGGATGACTTGGTTCTCATCAATAACATCTCACTGTTCCTTACCTATATCTTATTTTTCTAAGCCTAATTTTGTGAGGTCCTGATTGTCTCTTTCAAAATTCTGGGTCCCTCAAATCCCATTGAAGCCACGTTGAAGGCAGTCCACACCTGGCAAGTCTGACCTTACTGAAGTTCTGTTCCATTGTATGTGTTGAGTGCTGATGAATGTTAGACACTCTGTTGGTCAGCTGAGCTGATCCCTGAGTTCCTTCTGAGACTTGTTGCAGCTTCTGGGTATAATGTTTCTCCCCAAACAGCAAAAATGGCAGCAAGGGTATTTGATGCAGGAATATATACACAGCATCCCTTACACCAGCGTAACCACCTCAGCAAGAGTGGGAATGTAGCGAAGCCCCAGCTCTCCATTCTCCACTGCTCCATTTTCAGCCCAGAGGTAGGGTATGAACAAGAATCTCTTCTGTGGTTTTAGGAGCTATGGCCCTGGAGAAGGAAGAAACTATAAAAGAAGTTGCAAAAGAAGTTGCAGGTAATTACACTGATATTACTCTAAAGGGCTCAGGGAGAAGGGATACAAAGATAGCTTTAAGCCACCTTTGTGACTCCCCTATCCTGAGCCAAATGGGGCCCATTTAGCCATCCTGCATAATTTAGAGTAGCTTCAGGACTGCTCTAATTTGTGCTCTGCTGCCTGTGGCCCCAAGGGGACATTGCAGCAGCTGTGAATGTGCACAGCAGCACTTTAGCCATGTTCTAATGCCTCCCAGCTTGCCCTCAACACACACACTGTACCAGGGGCTCCTGTAGGAGGCAGCAGAGAGCCAGCATCGCCAGTAACCCAGCCAGAGAATCTCCTATGTTAAAGGAATTCCACAGTGGCCAGATCTGCTGGCTTTAAGGCCCCTTTACACCGTCAGAAGCAGTACGAAGAGGGCAATGGGGCAGCTTAAGCCCCCCAGAGGACTGAGCCCTCCATCTGTTGATTTAAATAATTTATTATTTGCCTATTTGTCTGCATCATAATGCTGTGTGATAAAACCATTACACAACATTAACATCAAAATAAAAATCCAACATGCCGGAATATACCACCCACCAAACAGGGCACAAGGATGAATCCACCTGCCCTCAGTCAAACTACCCCACTGGGATCAATTGCCAAATAACTGCCATCCATCTGCTGCAAATTTGCACACCTCACAGTTATGAATATATTACTCAACAAATAAAGGATATTCATAAATTAAAAAAAAACATTGTTAGGATGGAGTTATGGTTGTATAAAGATAGTTGTTAATATAGCAAGTATCTGAGTCATTACATTAGAAGGTGATAGTTCAAAAAGCCTAATTTCCTGACTCAAACATTTGTGTTTGCACTTTCTCCCTGAATTTCCTCACTTTCATATGTTCACTAGAACTAAAGTTCGCTACATTCTTACAGCTTCCCAAGCACAAACCATTATTTTCCTTAGCACCCCAATAGCCTTTTAACCACAGATACCAGAGTTCTAGTGACTTGCTGCCCAAAGATAATGGAGTCTCTGTAACATTTCCCTTGCACCCTTCCCCATAATCCTTCATCTCCCCTAAAAGCCACTAGAAAACTCTTTCCTGACACCGTGGAAGGGATGTCATATATTAGAACTAGAGGCCATTATTCCCCAGACAAGAGTATACTGATCATAATTAGGGCCCTACCAAATTCATGGTCCATTTTGGTCAATATCATGGTCATAGAATGTTAAAAATAGTAAATTTCATGATTGCAGCTATTTCAATCTGAAATGTCACCGTGGTGTAATTGTTGGGGTCCTGACCCAAAAAGGAGTTGGGGGGGGTCGCAAGGTTATTGTACAGGGGGGTTGCTGTGCTGCCACCCTTACTTCTGTGCTGCTGCTGGCAGCGGTGCTGCCTTCAGAGCTGGGCGCCCGGACAACAGCAGTTGCCCTCTAGCTGCCCAGCTCTCAAGTCAGCACAGAAGTAAGGGTGGCAATACTGGGACCCCCCCTAAAATATCTTTGCGACTCCATCCCTATATTTTCCAACTAAAATTTGTCCTAGCTTTTGGGACGCTTAATTTCGTGAATTTGTCTTGTGCCTCACGACATCCCGATGTGTCCCAACTCAATTAGGTTGACCATCAGAACAAACTACAGAAAACTGGCAGCTCCCACGGGCATGTACCCAGACCATGAATCAACCTGTTGCTTATTGACCTTGCAGTTACCCCGATGAAAGGGAGGAGGTGCTGGAGGCAGTGCTGAAAAACAGCTGGAAACAAAAGGGAATTAGAGTATGGCAAGAATGTCTGCATGAGAGAGAGGTAGGTAGGTGGGTTAGACAGACAGACAGGACTCTTTTTATACTGTATTTTAGAGCTCCAAACGGCCAGCCTTGAGGAGCTGCAGAAGATGAAGCTTTTTATGAAGCTGCTGAAGAAACAGGAGAAGGAGCTGAAGGAGCTGGAGCGAAAGGGAAGCAAGCGCAGGGAAGAGCTGCTGCAGAGATATTCAGCCCTGTTCTCCGAGTTGGTCACCCAGTGTGGCAGGAAGAAGATGGCATGCCCTCGGAAAACCCAGAAAAAGAAAAGGTAAAATACAGCATAAGAAATCTCCAGATGTGCTGCACAGCACTCAGGAGGCCTTGTTGCCTGCACGCACAAGCAGCGCTAAGTGCTTCCCTCAGAGAAACACACATGAGCCACACACTTCCCTGTCTTCATGCCCATCCTCCAAAAAAGAGGCATGAAGGGGGTTGCCTATCACATATTTCCATAGGTGTGCACGGAGCTGCACATTCCTTTCTAAGAGGTGTACGGAAGGACGCTTTGATATGGTGCAGTAGGTGGAATGGATTATCTTCTGTGCTGCAGTAAGCATTCCTCCTGTATTCCTCCTGTTAACAGCAGTTTGACTGTAGAGGAGGTCATTGCAGGAGGGAATCCAGCAGAGATGGCAGAGAATGCTGACAGCCGAGTCTTGGAGCTGAAGGAGAAGCTGGAAATGCACCTGATGCAACTGTGGGAAGAGCAGTATGATGGGATTCGGAAAAAGAAAGAGCAGCATGCCACAGAGGTATGGACTGCATGTGTACTCTACCTGGGCACTCACAGACTGGGGGTGACCCACAGAAAGTGTCACCAGCCAGGTTACACCTTCACTGACTGCTTCCATTAGAGCATTGCAGATGCAGCCAGGCACAGGAATGCTCACCAACACAGCCCTAGTCACCAACATTGCTGTATCCTTGCAGATGACATGTTGGACTAAAGCTGCTCCAGCAGATTTCATGCCAGCCATAATCAAAGCAATGCATATAGATGCAATGCCCACACACAGCATGTCCCCCAGGCCGAGAGCTACTCACGGGGCCTGATCTTGTTCCTGTTGGAATCAGCGTATTTTCTGCATCTGACTTCAGTGGAACGAAGATCAGGTCTATATACATGGTGCCATCAGACACAACATATCCCACTGAATGCCATTGGTAGACACAGTGCCCTCAGATGCATCACCACTCACAGGGAGAGTGACAGCCAGAGAGACAATACCTGAAGATAGGTCACTGCCCAAATCTAGTGATAGCCAAGGAGTCACCCAGCTCAGTGACTGCCCACCAGTACAGTGCAACCCAGAGCCCCAGTGTAACCGAGGCACTTGTATCTGCCCACACAAACTAAAGGGTAGGAACATACACACATGGTATACCCTACAAATATATGCTATGACCCAAAGGGACAGCTCCACCAATGGTGACCTGATGTAATCTACCAACACAGCTTGGCCCACATACACAAATCACAATTTGCAGACACAGTGTCATATTTCCAAACCCATGTAGATTAATTGACTGTTGTAAGTAAATGGAGGATGAGGTCAATGGCAGGAGAGAGAAACCTGAATCAGTTAGATCCTGACTGTGTACTCTTGTTTGGGTTGTTTTTTTTGTTGTTGTTTTTTTGGATCCCTTCAACAGCAAATTGCCAGACTAATAGAAGTAGCAAGGGAGAAGCAGGCAGCTGAGCTGAAGGCACTGAAAGAATCGTCAGAAAGGTAAATTCTGATCATTTGAATAACAAAGTAATACTAGTATAGCACTTCATTGGTAGATCACAACGTGCTGCACTGAGCTGGGTAAGCATCATTCTCTATCATACAAATAGGCGAACTGTGTGACTTACCCAAGGTCGTGCTATGAGTCAGTGGCAGAGATGAGAGGACAACTCTGGTCTCCTGACTTCCAGAATGGCGCTCTATGTTGCACCTCAGAGCACAGTAGCAATGAAGTTAGAGCTGATCTAGCTGGCCAACACCCTATTTTATATGGATAGCAGCTTGGAATATTGTACAGCAGGTAAAATTGTTTGTAAGATGATTGCAGTTTGTGGATCTAGGCATATGTGCATTGCCATACCGGACCAGACCAGTGACCTCCTAGTCGAGTGTTCTTTCTCTGACAGTGTCCAGTGTCAAATGCATGAGAGGAAGATGTAGGAAATGCTACAATGGACATTTATAATTTTTAACTGTGAGGGTAATTAACCATTAGAACAATTTGCCAAGGGTTGTGGTGGATTCTCCATTATTGGCAATTTTTAAATCTAGATTGGATGGTTTAAAAGATCTGCTGTACTTCAGAATGAATTATTTTGGGAAGTCCTCTGGCCTGTGTTATACATGACATCTGACTAGATGATCACAATGGTCCCTTCTGGCCTTGAGATCTATGAATTTATGGAGTAAGATGCTCTGAGGGGAAATTTCTTCCTACCCCAGGCAGGCTTATGTCCTGAAACATGAAGATTTATAGACCTTACATTTTATCCTGTTTAGTGTAATTGACAATATTTGCATTGTCAATATAAATGTCTGACTCCTACTAAGTTCTTAGCTAAGATAGTATCTTGTAGAAATGAATTTCATAGGTTAATAATTACATGCTGTGTAAAAAGTGTTTTTATTTATTGGGTTTAAATTTACTGCCTTTACGTTTCACAGAAAGATATCCAGATCTTTTTCCTGAGTGGTTATGGTTAAATTAGAACCCAATAATGTGTACGAGTAATTCAAATGATTACTTCCACTGTGCATTATCTCACGTTTTTCAACACTAAACTGTATTTGCTCTCTGAAGTTCTTTAGTCTTTTTTAGTTTTGACTAATACATCATTTTGTGTCATGTGCAAATGTTGCCAACTAACTATTCAACATATTTTCCAGATCATTAATAAATATATTAAACAACACTCATTCTAGTACAGAACATTGGGGCACCCAATTCTTAATCTTTTGCCATGTTGAACATTAACTGTTTATTCTTGTTATTTTCTATCTCTTAGTTAGTTTCTGATTCAGTTGCCTCTCACCCTATAACTACACCGTTTCTTTAATAGTCTTTTTGAGTGACTTTGTTAAAGCTTTTTGAAAGTGCAAATAATATCAACCAGTTCTCCTTTATCCACTATTTTGCTGACATACTAAAAGAATTCTAGTAAATTAGAGAACAGTTTTCCTATGCAGTAGCCATGTACATCTAGATGTTTTATATTTCTGCTTTTAATTAAACTTTCCAATTAATTTTCCTAGAACTAAAGTAATGCTCACTGGCCTCTAATTCCGAACATCACCCCCGTGCTTTTTTAAAAGATGGGCATGCTATTTGTTATCCTCAAGACCTCCAATATAGTAGCTGAGTTTAATGGGAAATTGCATCTTTTTGTGACCAGCTCAGCCATTTCATTCATTTTAAAGGTCCTTTGTCCCTCTTGGACAAATACCATCCTGACCTGGAGAATTTCTGCTTTTTTAGCAATTTATTCCCTAGTGGGCCTGCTAGACCCATCGATTCACGTGCATGTTTCCTATTTCTGATATACTTAAAGAATTTTCTGTTATTTGTTTTTGTCTTTGCTATTTGCTCTTAAATTCCCTAAGGCTTCCTAATTTCCATTTCATATGTTATCTGCTATAGGTTGCACTCCTTTCTATTAACTTCATATGGGCTGGATTTCTGTTTTTTCATGAACACTGGTTTGGCTCAAATATCCTCTTTTAACTTTCCCATGTAATCATACAAAGCCTTCCTGCTTCTTTTTACTTAGGGTTATGAGTACTTTCTGTGTCTCTTATCAATAGTCTAGCGGAGACAAGTGTAGCAAAGTGTTAAGAGTATTCAGAATGGATTTGCATGATGTAACCCAAGTATAATGTCCATGTGTATTTTGTCCTAGCTCCTAGGATCACTCACCTCGGGTAAGGAACATTTTAAATCCAGTAAACAAAGGGTCTTATTTTAGATCTCTTCTGAAATTTTCCCTTGCTACCAGGTTTGCCATTCTTGTATGAAAAGCTCTCCAAGACAGGTGTTTAAAGAAACCAGTTGTTCATATATAGTGTCTGAGGGTTGTTGGTCCTGTCATTCATGACATCTTCATCTCTGCAGTGATACTAAAGAGATAAAGAAGAAGCTGGAGGCCAAGAGACTGGACCGAATCCAAGCCATGACCAAGAGTACCATTGACAAGACTGCTCAGGAGAGGTACTGGTTGGACAGCCTAGGGCTTGGTCTGCACAGAACAGAGAACGATCCCAGGCAGGGAACTCCATTGCACTGTGGTCTTCATCACCACTAGGCAGTTAGTAACCGCCACCAAATTGGACATGGAAGGCAAACCCATATACCTCACTCCCTTATCAGCCTAATTTCAGGTACCCTCAAAGGATGGTATTGCTCCAGCTTTGATCTGTCTTCCTGTGGGCTGGATTTCCATCCCTCCCCCTGTTGCCATCACCGTCTGGTAAACAGGCACATATGCTCTGAGAGGCCAAATTTCTAGACACAGTAGTAAGGGCACTGCTCTGCAGTGCCTTCCATACACATAGTGTTATAGGGGAAGATCAGCTCCACGTAGTACAACCTTAAATGGTTTGATCCTGAAAGGAGCTGACCACCTGCAATTCCCTTTGAAGTTAGTAGGAGCTGTGAGTGCTCAACATCTCTCAGAATCAGACCCAAAGAGTCCGTATGAAAACCCCCTGAGGTCATTACAAATGGATGAAGGCGTTCTGCTGTAGTTCTTAAGGCTGGAAAACCTTGACTAGATCAGTGTGCTTGCATGGAGAAGAATCTCCCTGTGGGACTTACCACAAGTTGGTATGGTCGGTACCTTCATTTTGGTGTTTTCCACTATCCTAGAAGAAAAGGAGTACTTGTAGCACCTTAGAGACTAACCAATTGGTTAGTCTCTAAGGTGCTACAAGTACTCCTTTTCTTTTTGCGAATACAGACTAACACGGCTGTTACTCTGACACTATCCTAGAGGCTCTGCTCTCTTGTTTATCTTAGTCTCTTACTCATTAAGGTAGCAAAGAAGCCTCAATATCTTCCAGCCATTTCAATTTTTCAGATGAAGGCTGGGAATGCAGCCTTTTCCTAACACTCCTTACCTACACTACACCTTGGTGGAGATGGATCTCAGATTAAGCTAAAAAGAAGCTCCTCCATAAAGCCTCTCTTTAGAGACTATTTATGAGCATCTATTATTAGCCTCAGTTAAGATCCAAATACAACTTTTGAGTCTCGTAACCTTAGTAAGGTACTTTGGATGCTTATTAGCTTGGAACATATAATGTTATATGCCACCTTCTTTTGTACTGTATATCGGGGGTCGGCAACCTTTCAGAAGTGGTGTGCCGAGTCTTCATTTATTCACTCTAATTTAAGGTTTCGCGTGCCAAAGTAATACATTTTAACGTTTCTAGAAGGTCTCTTTCCACAAGTCTATCATATCTAACTAAACTATTGTTGTATGTAAAGTAAATAAGGTTTTTAAAATGTTTAAGAAGGTTCATTTAAAATTAAATTAAAATGCAGAGCCCTCTGCACCGGTGGCCAGGACCCGGGCAGTGTGAGTGCCACTGAAAATCAGCTCCCGTGCCGCCTTCGGCATGCGTGCCATAGGTTGTCTACCCCTGCTGTACATGTTACAATAATTTTCTATGTTTTTTTATTTGCCCGTGCCTCAAATTGGTACTTCCATTAGCACATTTATATACAATGTAATATCCTTCCTGGTTATAAATGCAGTTCGGTCTTTCTGTATGGACACGAGCAGCCCTAGCTTAAGCATGAGAATTTATGGTAATTTTACTGACATTTGGCTAACTGGTGACTTGGATAAAGATAATAGATAAACAGGATTTATTTTTAATAATAGCTGCTGTGGTTGTGTTTTTAAAGATTAAAGAGAGAAATTAATCATTCACACATTCAGGAAGTGGTGCAGATGATCAAACTGGTAAGTGTCTCTATGGAAACCTTCTGCAGCATCTTTGTTCTCACCCAGGTGGTGTTGTCTTGTGTATGTACTGTGTGCGCTTCACTGTTTTGTGCAAACATTGAGTTCTCTTAGGTATATAGTCCTACTGCACTGGATCCTCAAGATATATGCAGATCCAAATCTTTAGTGACTATGCTTTCTGTGATAGTGTGAAGACAGCTACAATCTTGCTAAGGATTGTAGTCCTGCCAGCTGGAGATAAAAGAGATTTCTCCAGGTTTCTGCAAATCCACCTAGCAGGCTGCTGCAGGGAAAGAATTTTCTAGCATGGCTATTCAGCGACATGGCTTTATGTCCCTCTATCACTGCGATTATTCATGTGCTTAAAGTTAAGCATGTATGAAAATCTTTGCAAACCTGGGGCCCTACTGAGCACAGTTTCTACAGTACATGGAGGAGCCACTGTTGTGATGAGCAGATGCAGCCATGGTATACATTGTGTGTTCATGCAATGATCTCCCCATCACTATAGGTAATCACCAGCTTTTGAACACAGCACCTTGAACACTAAAGGAGTAACTCCATTAGCTGGCAGAAATAGTAGGGCTAGAGGGGGATGTGACACGCACTTTATAAGCATGTTACATACAGCTTTGGCCATACAGAACTTTCTCTGCAATGTTTATACAGCTCCGTTGAGAAATGTCTCTTTTAAAACTTAAATTTGTTTTTTTTATTCCTTGAAGGTGACAGAAAAGATGGCCAAGTACCAAGAGAAACTGGAAGAGAAGCAGGCAGATTGTTTAGAAAAGATCAAGGAGAAAGAAAGCCAGGTAAAGGCAAAGAAGAATCCAGGATTTAATGTGGTTACTCAGTATAGTAAATCCAGGACTTAATGTGAGAGCCAGTCCTCTTTATGAACTCTCTTCTGATAACACCACCCTGTATAGTCGCAATTCCACGTACACATATCGCATATGATTAGTTCCCACTTCAGACACATCCCATACAAGTTACACAGAAATGGTATGATTTGGAGAACATGGAGCTCATCTCTAGGTCACTGCATCAACTCCAACCTATACAAGTTGATAGAGACCAAAAATTGTTACCATCTGGAATGCTTCTTGATGGCCTATGTGAAATGAGTTAGTGATCACAGTTCAATCTTCAACAGACTATGGTACAAATATAAAAAATACAATTAACTGGCAGCCCTATTACAGTCCTCACCAGAGAAGCCAAGGTTGCCTCAGCTATGGACAATAAATTGCCCTCTTCCCTCATGAGATGAGCCTCCCAAAACAGGATTGAGACATGGTGGGGTTCTGATGAGAAGTTTACACGGTCACTGCCTTGATGTATGTGTTCTGTGGGTAAAGAATTTCAGCCTCCACTGCTAAAACCCAGTCCTTTCACCAGCACTAAATTCACTTTTCAAATTAAGAATTCTATAAAAACCCAGTTTGGAATGAACTTTACATTGCTTCTCCTGTGTTCTGAGAGTGACACCAGGACACACGCCTCTCATTTACTGAGTGACTGATTTTTTTCCCTATTTGCAGCTCCAGAAGGAGGCCTTGGCAGAGTATGAGGAGAAAGTGAAAACCCTTAGCATGGAGGTACAAGATTTGGCAAGGAACTGTGTGAAAATCTGCTTCCCTCTGGAGGCTAATATCAAGAAGGAAGAAGCCATGAATGCCAGCAGTGAAGGAAAACAAGGGTCTAAGGACCAACCAGAAGGAAAGATACCTGGAGCTGAGATATCATGGCTTGAGACATCCATGGCTGAGACCTCCATAGCTCAGACTCAAAAAGTTGAGTTGTCTGAACAAAATCAGGAAAGCAGATTATGAGAGATGCTTCTCCTAATCCTTATTCTGCTTCTGGAAGCTCATTTCAAACAATTAATAGGGTCTACAGTAAAGTTATGCACATGAAATAAACTTAATCTACTCAGACGACCATCCTTCCCAGCCAGGGAGTTGTATGGGTTGCTGAAGTTCACCAGAAACTTCCTACTTTCTTCTCTGTCCTTCAGAATGTGGAAGAGAAGAGATTTTAGGGGATCACCTTAGCTGAGAGGTTTGGTCTGTAGGAAACACCTTGTCTTCCACTCCGACTTAGCAGCAGGTATTTCAGGAGCATGAGTGACTTCATGACTGGCAATTCTGACACAACTAGCTTGTCTTCATTATCTCAGACTTCATCCAATTTATTCTGTTTATAGAAGACCCTTCCACAGACTAAAAGAGAGATGGAATGTCACTTTAAGGAACCTCATGCCACCAGTGCACCATTTTCCCTCTCTCAAACAGAATAGTGTTGGCTCCATGGATTTCTCCTATTGGTGGAGGAAAAAAGAATCTCAAAGAGAATTATGCTGGTGTTCACACACCATTTTAGATAAATTGCAGTGGAAAAAAAACCCCTAGGAAATGGAAGGAGAGTACTCTATGATCAGTTTCCTAGATTATTTTTTTAAAATGTCTTCTTTTTCCTAGTGACTGTTTTTCATTTCTGCTGTATCTTTTGGAAGCTAGTGGTTCTACAGACAGATTTTGTCGGACCAATTTAGACTTGGGTTGACCCCTCATAGAATGTATAGACAGAAAATCTGTAAGGGCTCTCTAATACTCACCTGTAGAAATTATGCAGAGAAATGAGCCATTTCTCCCACCTATTACTGCAAAGTAATCTAGAGAACTCCTGTGGACATTCCATAAAGTTTTCTAAAGAACTCCATCAAGATTCTCCAATGAAGCCATGATAACTCCACATTTAGGGCCCTTTTGGAAGCATACAGTCACAATTTTGAAAACTTTTAATTTATTTTAAGGGTAAATAAACATAGTTTCCTTAAATGTTCCTCATACTGTAAGGACACCTGTTCGATTGGCTTGCCTACCAAAAAGTACAGCAATTTGTTTCAAAACCTGCCTCAAAATGCTTTGCGCAAGCTAAAACCTCCTATTCACTATGTTTCTGTATCAATTTATTACAACAAAAGATTAGCAAATTCTCCAGCAGGCGGTGCAGTCTGAAGAAGTACAGTGTGGGAGGAATCAGGGAAGAGACGCTCCTTCAGTACATACGCTACACAGGAGGTTTGTGGGGTTTATCTCAGCTTGCTAGGGGCTCAAGGAGGTTTGTATGCGGTTTACCCTTTGGCACACATGCTGCCATGCAGTGTGTGTAACAGAGCAGTACGTAGCCTCTTCCCTACAGTATATTCAGATTTCTGACTGCCTCAGTAGTTATTTCTAGCTGTAATTGCAGACTGACAGGCATAATACACATGTTCAATTACACAGCTTAGTTTTGAGGTACGTTAGTCCTGACCTTAAGACTTTCTGCATGTTTTGACCGCAGATGGGAGGATGTGACCCTTAGATTGTCTGAGACCTGGTGTCCATTTGCTGCTACTGCTGCTCTTGGGTAATACAAAGCTTTCTAGCGTAAGGTGAACAAAACCAAATATCAGGGGGCAATATTCCTAGTTACTCATTTCTGCACCTGGGGCAGGAAGAGAGTGGTGTGTGTGTGTGTGTGGAAAGTGACGTTGTGGGGGGATGTGTGGAAAGTGACCTTTGCATGCCCTATATTCTACGATTGTTCAAGGCTCTGCCTGGTCCCCAGTGTAAACTCTAGCAATCTCCTCAGCCTCTGGAAGCTGGAAAGCAGAGAATAGCATAGTTCAGGTCACTCTGGTTGTGCCCCCTCTTTGCCCTGACACAGCCCCTACACCAGGGACTGGGACAGGCTTAGCAAATAACCCTAATGCCAGTTCTACAATGGCTGTTTCCAGGACTTTTGCATGCTTGTCCGCAACTCTTTTCCTGGTCAGTACAGCAATGAATTGGGATTTATGCACTGATTTGCTGATTTGATACACGTTAACTTGTGCAAGCAGTGCAGTTAATACTATTGGAAGCAATAATCTTTACATTATTACATGATAACATGTGTTAATGCTATTGCATTTATCTCTCGATAAATCATTCAGCCCTGTGAGTCATTCATTTGGAAACAGCGAGACTTAATGAAAGGAAGTGGGACAAGCATGCACTTTGGCATACTGTTTCTGTAGGACTGCATGATAACGACACCATTCAAAGATCCAGTCTCAGCATGAAATAGAGCAACCTTACCACTGCTATAATATATGCCCATTCCCAATAGCCCCAAAGGGTCATGCCAGCAGCGAAGCATTCCCTGGGTTGAGGGAATCCTCCCGTGCTTGGATCTGCCAGCTTTGTGGTGCTGGAGCCATGGCACACTGGAGAATTGGGGTCATTATCTCTGTAAAAGTTTTATCCTCTTTAAACTCCCTTTAGCATATTCTAGTAATAGAGGAACTAGTGAGAGAGTTTCAGAGTAACAGCCGTGTTAGTCTGTATTTGCAAAAAGAAAAGGAGTACTTGTGGCACCTTAGAGACTAACCAATTTATTTGAGCATGAGCTTTCGTGAGCTACAGCTCACTTCATCAGATGCATACCGTGGAAACTGCAGCAGACTTTATATACACACAGAGAATATGAAACAATACCTCCTCCCACCCCACTGTCCTGCTGGTAATAGCTTATCTAAAGTGAGCATCAGGTTGGGCCATTTCCAGCACAAATCCAGGTTTTCTCACCCTCCACCCCCCCACACAAATTCACTCTCCTGCTGGTGATAGCCATAATATAAAGTTATATAAAGTATATAAAGTCTGCTGCAGTTTCCACGGTATGCATCCGATGAAGTGAGCTGTAGCTCACGAAAGCTCATGCTCAAATAAATTGGTTAGTCTCTAAGGTGCCACAAGTACTCCTTTTCTTTTAGTGAGAGAGTGTGATTTACAGTACGATTTGAAATGCTTCTTTTATCCTCTGATTATTGGAGCCTTTGACCTTAACTTGATAGACAACACTAGAGCAAAGGAAGAGGTGTTCCTGACCAGAAAGATGCTACTTTTCCCCATGTTCTGTTTTTTTATGACACCAAGCGCCATCCCCCAACAAAGTATTCACCGTTGTAGAAATGTTCTCTTCGGGTCTGTATCTTGTTTGGAGCGGCAGGGAGCAGCAGGCTTAGTTTTAGTGGTTCTACAAAAAATGGTGGTTATTATACTGGATACTACCGTGATGAATGCATTACAAAATGTAGATAGACATGAAATTAGCTCAGGTTTGATACTACAGAGAAGTCCTAAATCTGGTTTAATGGCTGGGTAAAGGAGATAATGTACCTCCTCTGTAGCATTGCATTTGCATGAGATATGCATTGATTTTATTAAAATACAGGAGTGGGATTGTGTATTGTAAATTTGTGACATATTTATTTCTGGAAAATAAAACACATTTCTATAAAACTTCTGACACACTTCTTTCTTGAGTGTGGGGCAGGCTAGTGGGAATGGAATAGACTACAGTACAGGTGTGTGACAACAAGAACATTAAGCTTCCATTGTTCTGAGTTATCTATGTTCTCAGCTCTGTTACTTTCCATAGTGCTGGCTGCAGCTGTTGACCCCACTGTGCATTTCTTAAATAAAGTTTTAGTTAGGTGAAATGATATTCTTAATGTAGTATGTTTCTCACGCATGTACAGTAACTCCTCACTTAACGTTGTAGTTATATTCCTGAAAAATGCGACTTTAAGCAAAACGAGGTTAAGCAAATCCAATTTCCCCATAAGAATTAATGTCAATGGGGGTGGGGGAGAGGTTAGGTTCCAGAGAATTTTTTTTTGCCAGACAAAGGACTCTCTCTCTATATATATATACACACACACACATACACACACAGTATAAGTTTTAAACAAATTTAATACTGTACACAGCGATGATAATTGTGAAGCTTGGTTGAGGTGGTGGAGTCAGGGGGTGGGATATTTCCCAGGGAATGGCTTACTGCTAAATGATGAACTAGCAATTGGCTGAGCCCTCAAGGGTTAACTCATTGATGTTACTGTAGCCTCACACTCTACAGGGCAGCAGGAATGGAGGGAGGGGAGACAGCATGGCAGACAGAGACAGGCACACACAGAGAGAGAGAGAGATGCGCATTTCCCCTTCAAGTATGCTGACCCCACTCTTAAGTACACTACCTTCTTAAGTTAATCAGCAAGCTGAGACCACAGCAGCTGCTGGCAGGAAGCTCCCTCTGTCCTGAGCCCTGTCCTGTGTCCCCCTACTCTATGGAGATGGGGTAAGCAGGGTGCAGGAGCAGCACACGGCAGTGGGGGGAGGGACAGCTGAACTGCCAGCAATTGATAGCCTGCTGGGCGACTGCTGCACAGGGAACTTAGGGGAGTTGATAGGGGGCTGCCGGTCCACCCTGGTTCCAAGCCCTCACTGGCTCGCTGCAATGGGCTGCTCTTCCTGCAAGCAGTGGACAAAGCAGATGGCTACCAAACGACATTATAAGCGAGCATGTTCTCTAATTGATCAGCAATGTAACAACGGTAAGTGAGGAGTTACTGTACTCCTTCCCAGATAGCAGTGCTCCACTGACTTACATATTCTATTGATAATTCTGTTTACATCAAAGCAATTTATACCACTAGAATGTCATTCCTGACCCTTAAATCAAGGGTACAGGGTTATCCTCACCTACGCTTTTTCAATGTGGTGCCTTCTTCCTTCCTTCTCATGAGCCTGAGTTATGAGAGAATTCCAACAAAGACACACAGTTCCATTTAATTTAAAAATGCAGTTCCAGCTGGAGAGGGCATCCCAGAACTTGGAGGATTTTCATTATCTGGATCCGAATTATGTCTCTTGGGTTCATCTCTAGTTATACCAAAAAAAGGGAGTCCCAAGAGACAGAAGGATGTTTCTGTTGATATGCCTACAGAAATGACTGGCAGCAATATTAATCATGGGTGAATCTGGAAATGTGCTGCAGTTGGCCAATACCAAAGCCTAACAAAATTGAACTCCGTTTACTTCGTCACAGATTGTGTCAAACAGAAGTAGACTGAAGGAGTTAGAAAAAAAGTTGGTATAAACTATGCTGAAATCACTCCTGTTTCCCATGTTCACTACCAGCTACTTGATGTATGTGTGCGCGTTATGTACATGTACAGCTACCATCAGCTCAGCAGTAGCAAAAACCAAACCTTGTTTACAGTCTTCGTAGTTCCTTCCCTGGATCACAGCCAGGCCTGCTCAGAACCAGCACCTTATTCGTCACAGAACCAGCTCCCATGCACATGTAGGAACTGCCCCTAACTGAAATCACCTAAAAATGCAGCTGCATCTCTGGCCAAAATCATCCTTTTTTTAAACACTAAATCGTGCTAGACTGCAAATATGTCCATTGCATGGTCCAGTTCATGAACTGCAACAGCCCTCAAGCCAAAGTGGACTGTGGAAGGCAGATTTTTTTGGTTTGCAGGACCAAATATGTAGAAAAAAATTGTCTGGTCTATTAAAACAGGCTTTGTGCCATAGCGAAACATCTCAGCCAACAAATATAATTGCACCACTCTAAGACTTCACTGTACTGATATTTTGAATAAACCAATTAAATTAATTCTGACTTACTTTATTGGCTTGTAAAGATGCCATAATTATTGTTCTTTCTTGCATCAGCTTCTCTTAGCTAATGTAGCCTTAGTTTCAGAATGGAAGTCTTCTAACAGAATTATAATTAATAAACAGTTTAATAAATCATGAGATAGGTTATCCATAAAAGTTATGGGTATTAAAAAAATTATACTTATGTCAATAACAGAGACATGGCTACTTTTAAATCAGATACACTGACAAAATCTGCAATGTGCACAAACCCCAAACCTTCCTACCCTTTTTCCAATAGTAATAGGTATTTGTTAGTAGCATATCATTTACATGTATATATTTTAACTTATAATACTAATTGCTGGCTGCTCATTAGATCTATATACTAAATGTGTAAGTCAACATGTAATTGTAAACTTGTGCTTACTTTTTTAAAATGTTTTCAAATAAAAACAACCAGGCCCCAACATTGTCTGATTTTTAAGAAACTCTTTATTTATTAACCAAAGGAGTTTTGTCATTATGACTACAACTTACATATGACTAACCAGCGTTTTCTGTTGTCTTAAATCGATGGTCCTGCATTGCACTGTTAGATATCAAAATATGGTGCGGTGGAGCATTCACAAAATGTGCATCTTATTCAGCTATCCAAACAAACAAAGTTTTAAATACTTTTATACACGTTAAACTGCGCACCCCCTAACTAATATACATACACTCTGGGGGTAACAAGAAGTTCTGAGGGGCTAAGATAACTGAGGCCTATTCTCTGACAGCGTGTGTGAGAGAGGGGCCTCCTGTTCTCTCGAATGTAATAATTGCACAGCTAAACACAGGTATGTTGAAGCTAAATGAAGTGGCAGATCCTACTATGCTAACCCCAGTCTGTGTCTTCCTATACTTCATACACATACAAATACAATTCATAGACTAAACTTCTTTGAGAATACTAAAAACAGATTGCTCTTTTATGCTGATTGGAGCACTCCAGAGAACTGCGCCAATAAACATTGACCTGGTGAAGATGTATTTTCTATCAGAATGAGCACTGGGAATCCACCTATGACTGCATTGTCATAGGGAGCTGTGCACCTGGGTCACAGCTATTCAGTAAGGGAGTTCCCAAAAGACACGTTTTCACTGATTCTTTATATTGGAACATTGATTATCAACACTGTGCCAATAAACTCAGTATTTTTACTCCATTTTCTCTGCTTTACCCTAACATTCTCTGCATCACTAGTTCAGAGGAATAGCTGCTGGGAAAGACCGGAATTGGATTTTTCTGTTGCTGCCTTCCCACTCATCTCCCCTTGAATTACAAAGCACATCTGATGCCAGTGTAGGTATGTAACACATATTTGTCATCCTTTCATGCTTCATCATATTGACTTAGCAGACTCTGCCATCAGAGTGGACCTCCAGGCACTACTGCAATACAAGTAATAATAATAATAGCTCTACCTCTCCTGAGACCAGTGCTTTACACAGTCCATGTTTGATACCTCATGTTAATATAAAGAAAGCAGTAACATCCTCATTGCTTTCCAGTCAGACCAATTCCTTTGCTTTTCTGGAACGATTTCCCTCTCATCTGCTGGAATTTAACTCAAATTAAACTGATTGAGCTGATTTAAAATTTAACTGATGCCTGAGGACCTAAAACACCTCAGTGGGGTGGAGCTAGAATCAGGAAGCAGTTTATTGTTTTCACTCAAAAATCAGCTCAATCTGAGAGCAACATGTTAATTAGTCCTCTGCCCTCTACACCTGGGACTAGACATGGAGATGGAGAATCGCATCGATAAACAATGGGACTGCCACAAGAGAGAGGCCAGCTTTACTAAGGATGCCACAGATTAGCAGTTTTACTTTAGAGCTCTCTCTCCTGTACCATTCATGAGATGGAAGAACAGAGGATAATAAATCCACATCTATAGACACACACGAGTGAGAAGCCAAGACTGGGACACTGGCCCTTCAATTACCAAAACACAGGCTTCTACCCCATTAGCTAAAGGAGAACTAATTGCTGAGCTAGCAGAAGCAATAGGTCACTTGTCCTCTGTATGGGCCAATATCACTCACATACACAAAGAGCCAGGACAGTATAGGAGAGGCAGAAACTCTTCTTTTTTGTCTTCCAAGACAAAAGCAGATAAAACAAAACAGAACTACCTGCTGGTCCCTGAGAGACTTTCCATTCTCTTCACCATCAGTCCCAGGGATCTTTCCGACTATGCTGACAGTGTTCCCCAACCACATCTTATCATTAGTACTGTTCCCACAATACTATTCACATGGAGCCCTGAAATTGGCTGCAAGATTTCTGAGGGTAAAGTTGCATGGTCAAAACATGTAGCTCATACTCTCCTCTGCTTTTCTTTTAGTTTCATTAGCCATCATCTCCAAGTTGCTTATTAATTCCTTGTCAAGTTGACACAAGGCTGGAGATGACATTCTGTTGGGGTGGCTACACTAGGGAAAATGACAAATGTTCTTTGGTGTTATTCCACTCCTTGCCACAGCCTATCTCACTGAGGTTTCTTGAAGGAGGAGCTATCTGCCTTTCCAAACAATCAAGGCTGAACGAGGACGTGCCTGCTCAGTGATATTTGAGAAAGTAATTTTAGGACTTATGATTAATGTTATGGGATACAAATAGCACTTTTTAAAAGCAGAGAAAAAACAAGAACATGACTCATGTCACGGCACTGCATACGTTTCTACTATGCAGCTTCTGTCATAAAATGAAGCAGCAGCATTGTTTCCCTGACAGCCTATACAGAGAGCTGGACGAAACACAGGGAATGCGTTTAACGTACAGTTGCACCCCTCTTCCAAAAAGATCCAAATGCGCTTTGCAGACTGTATATATTAGGCTCACTCGCTGACTATTAAAATGAAACTACAGCTGAGGCAGAATGCAAAATACACTCTGCATCAGCAACACCATATAACAGTTCTTAGGGAGAAAAGTAAAGCAACCTAGCTACCATAGTGACGAGGCATTTATAATATTCTATCTGGGAATGTGTCTCCAGTTGAAATTAGATGGAATTTAGGCAGCATGTAATTAGCCAAAGTGGGATGCAACCAGGACATGGGCTAATAGATCTACTCACGCAAATAGTGCTATGCAAACTTTAATGATTACAAGTGAGAAGGAATTTTCTTTTATGCCCTCTCTGAGAGGTGATACTGTTAGCAGCACAGGGTCCCATAACATCACACCAGGACACTGTTTCAAAAGATTCTGTGGAAAGAATACCACCTTCTGAATTGCTAGCATCACTTATTCCTGCAGCATTCTTGCAGCTCTAGCCAAGTATACTGACCAGCCCAGACCCTGCATAGTGTACACGGGTTCTCAGGACAATTTTTTGGTGCCCTCCAAGTGTGGCCACCAACTTTTGCTGATGGCCACTCTCCCACTTTTTCCTAAAATATGTAATTAGCTTTAGGAAAAACAAATAAATATGCACAGGTCCAAACCATTGTAACTGATTTATTGCTAGCTAGTAAGTCTGTTGTGAAAGTGATATTAACAAACACACAAGTATCATTTTTCACAGCAGACTTATTCAGCCCTGCCAAGACTGGAGACAAATTAAGCCCTGGATGGGAGGTCAGGGGAGGCAGCGGGGGTCTGGAGCCCAAAGCCCTGCAGCCAAAGCCCAAAGCTCTGCAGCTAGAGCCTGTGCCCCGCCACCCCAGGGCTGAAGCCCAAAGCCTGAGCCCCACCATCCCTGGGAAGGTGGGGAACGCACTGGCTGCCTGCTCCTCAAGGTTGTGCCCCATGTGTCTCCAGAGAGGGGTAGGGCCCAACCCTTGCTGGCGGACTCAGCAATCAACACTAAGCTGGAGCATCCATGAGCAAGGGAAAGGAGGGCAGGTGACTACTTCCTCTCCCCCTCGCCCGCCATCACAGCCCAGATTGCTGTGGCGGCAAGAAAAGCCCCTGGTGCCCACATTTGAGAAATGCTGGTGTAAGATATCTGATGAGATTATAACACAAGGTAGAATGGCAAATGGCTTTCTTGAGGCTGGTAATGGAAAAAGAAAAATTAATGATAACCAAGATAAGCCTATTTTACATAGTATATGGCGGGTCTTTATCTTTAGAAAAACTTTAGATTCTCTCCATGCTCACATTCTTTTGCTACTCTATGCAAGGGACCAGAATATGGACTTTTTCAAAAGGAGACTTCTAAACAAGTGATACAGTGTGGGGGCTTGTCTCCGAGTCTCCAGTTTTCCTATGCAGGCTCCCTAGTGGCAGTTCAGCATTGACGTGCAGGAGAAAACTGCCCAATAAGGATGACTCCTTCAGGTGGGAGGCTTGGCCCAAGATCCGTCTTTCCCTGCACTCTGTTCAGAGAAGGAGCTAGAGGTTGGTCGGCGCCTTCCTTTCCCACCCAAGAGCTGGCTGGGAAGGAGCAGCACCCCTTGCAGTGCACTGGTATTGTTATATTTATTATCTGCACTGCCACTTCACATTTTCAAAACACTTTACAGACATTAGCTAGAAGCTTGAAGCTAATCAGCTTCCTTTAGCAACAACCATCACTGTGATAAAGAGATACACATACTTATGCATATGCAGTCAATCAAGCATACTGAAGCAAATACTGAGAAAATGCATGTAATTTGCTGATTTAGCCTTATTTCTGTTGTCATTCTCTATTATTGTCAACTCGGTGTTAATAGAATGTTTTGCTTTAATACTTGAATTACATTAATACCTCACATTATTACACATACAACGCCAAATATGACGCTAACTTAGTTGCTTACAACCTCAAACCTTACTCCCAATACACATTCCAATAAATTTTATTCTGTAAAAACAATACATTTTTTGTTTTGTTTTTTTACAGTAAACTTGTCAACTACAAACCTTGAATACGCAAAAGATGTTCCAAGGACAAGCATAACAAGGATTGATAAAACCAGACTAAATATGTTTTTACAATAAAAGCTGGCATAAAAATAAATAAAATTCTCTATTATCACAATAGCAACAATAATGTACACAGAATAATGGTTTTGAAATGCTTACTCCCTCGTCTAGATCTATTTCCAAAATTAAAAACAAAGAACAAAAACAGAAGAATGACAGGATCCTTTTTTTAAGCCTTTCAGTAGTGAAAATTCGATGTTTTGGTTTGGTTTCATAAGGTTTCTGTATCACAATAAGCTTAGAAATGGAAAGCATTCTCTAAGCAGGCAGTGACTTATTGAAAACTGCCCACGGATAACTAGGCCGAGAAATCCTGCTCTCTGTACCCTTTTGTGCAATTATTTGTATGCAAAATGTTGCCTTCAGGATTCAGTGACTATGTCCATCCCCATATTGGCAGAAGTCAGCTCTAAAAGAAGCTACAAACTAGGTTCAGTTGAGAGCCAAAATTTCATAGGCTTTTTCCAGCAATAGCTGAACCATCCAAACCTCCTAAGTCTGCATCATTGGGTTGGAAATCTTAATACCACAGCCTCTCAGCAAAAAGTTCTCCTCTCAGGCATGCCAGAATAGATCAGGAGGAACTCCACTGAAGGCAACAGTCACTCTGGTATAAGGATCAGGCCCAAGGTATGCAGCATTGTGGGCTTAGCAGAGGGGCCAGTAACGCTAGGCAAACATCCTTTATCATAGTATTTCTGCACTGGGGGGTTGGCTCCCCAGCTGGATGACTTCTCTGAACATTTCAGAGCCTCACAGGCTACGTCTACACATTTCCGAGAGGGGGAAGAACAGGGGTTACTTTACCTATATGAGTTGGCCCATCCCTGCTGCACAGGCCAAGCCCCAACTGGAGTGGGCAGCACAGGGTGCATCCCCCAGTACTGGGATGGGGAGATCAGTCCCAAGAATCAGTTTCCCTTCAGTTCCCATTGGAAGGACCCGCTCCTGGCAGATCAGGCAGAGGGGGGCACAGGAGTGAGTCGGGCTGAGGTAGGGTTGCCAAGCCTCCAGGATTGTCCTGGAGTCTCCAGAAATTAAAGATTAATTTTAATTAAAGATTTACACAATGCACAGTCAACCTGTGGAATGCCTTGCCAGAGGATGTTGTGAAGGCCAAGACTCACAGGGCTCAAAAAAGAACTAGATAAATTCATGGAGGATAGGTCCATCAATCGCTTTTAACCAAGATGGGCAGGGATGGTGTCCCTACCCTCTGTTTGCCAGAAGCTGGGATGGGCAATGGGATGGATCACTTGATGATTACCTGTTCATTCCCTCTAGGGCACCTGGCATTGGCCACTGCCAGAAGTTGCAGTGGGGGAGGTTTAGATTGGATATTAGGAAAAACTTTTTCACCATGAGGGTGGTGAAACACTGGAATGCGTTACCTAGGGAGGTGGTAGAATCTCCTTCCTTAGAGGTTTTTAAGGTCAGGCTTGACAAAGCCCTGGCTGGGATGATTTAACTGGGAATTGGTCCTGCTTCGAGCAGGGGGTTGGACTAGATGACCTTCTGGGGTCCCTTCCAACCCTGATATTCTATGATTCTATGACAGGCTACTGGGCTAGATGGACCTTTGGTCTGACCCAGTATGGCCGTTCTTATGTTCTTATTATGTCATGTAATGAAACCTCCAGGAATATGTCCAACCAAAATTGGCAACCCTAGGCTCTGGGGGTTGGAGGCATAAGCAAACTAAGCAATTGCTTACAGTCCCAAGCAGCTCCATAGACCACTGTTCCCTCTAAGCTGTGCGCATGTGCACGCGCACACAGATCCTAAACCCCACACACACAGCAAAACACCGCACACACAAAAATTTGCACAGAAGCACAACAATTTGCACAGAAGAAATTTTTTGCGCACACAACCTGTCAAAAATTTGCACAGAAAAATTTTTTTGCATGCTCGGCCTGTCAAAAATTAGAGGGAACATTGCCATGGACCCCCTATTAATTATTAGTATGTGTTGTGTGTGGTGGGGGGAGAGGGGGCAAAATATCCTTCTTTAGGGCCCCCAGTGGGCTAGCACCAGCACTGGTCAGAGGGACTCTTGGGTGGCTGAGCTAGGTGAAGGGGGGGGGGGGGGGGCGGGACTCCTGGCAGGGTCAGTTCCCAGGGGGATGGTAGGACTCTGGCCTGGCATCACCCACCCAGGGAACAGGATTACCATACTTCATGTTCCCCAAAAGAGGACACTGGGTAGAAGGGAGCAGGGAGGCGCTGGAAGGGTGTGTACTACTGGGATGATTACCGGGGGGGGGGTCCTGGATGGTACCTGTGGTGGGGATACTCACTGGAGGTGAGGGGCAGTGTCACTCCCTGTCACAGTGGCACGCACAAGCCAAGGACCCAGTGCCAGCCGTCCGTCAGTGCCTCCCTGCGGGACCCCCTTCCCAGGATTGGAACCGGGGGTTGCAGGGGAATGGACCAATCGGCTGCTGCAGACGCAGGGGAGGGACCAATCGGGGCTCTTTCTGAGCTGCAACTGTCTGCTGCAAAAAAGGACTGCACCTCACTTTTAAATTGTTGTGATTCTCAGAACGCTGGGCGCAACTGACTGCGGGAGGAATCACGCGGAGCCTAAAACCAGCCCCTTGACCTATTCAGCCAGCCCCGCCCACTCTCTAGCTGCAGGGCAGGCCAGGCCAGGCCAGGCCAGGCAGCCAGAGCGAGAGGATGGAAGCTGGAGAGAGAGCCGGGAAAAGGCAAGTCTCCTTGGGCAAGGCAGCCTGCATCCTCACTGGGGCATCCCGGGGCTTCGGCCGGTGCCTGGCACTGCTGCTGGCCCCGCGGCTGGAGACTGGCTCCGTCCTGATCCCAGTGGCCCGATCCCAGGGGGGCTTGGCCGAGCTGGAGGCTGAGCTGCGCTCCACTTTCCCCAGCTTGAACGTGCATTCCGTGCAGGCCGACCTGAGCACGGAGGACGGGCTACAGCTGGTGCTCCGAGCAGTCCAGGACAAGCTGCCTGCAGTGGCTAATCTGGAGCGGCTCCTCATCATCAACAATGCAGGATCACTTGGAGACATTTCCAAATCCTTTGTGGACTTCACCAGCCCAGCCGAAGTCAACAGCTACTTTGCCCTCAATGTCACCTCGGCTCTCTGCCTCACATCCTCCATCCTGAAGGCCTTCCCAGGGCACCCTGGCTTGTGCAAGACTGTTGTGAACATCTCTTCACTGTGTGCCCTGAAGCCCTTCAAGAGCTGGACGTTGTACTGCACGGGGAAGGCCTCGCGGGACATGATGTTCCAGGTGCTGGCACTTGAGAAGCCGGACGTCCGCGTTCTCAGCTATGCCCCAGGGCCTCTGGACACGGAAATGCAGCAGCTGGCCCGCACGAAGTCCGGAGACCCGGAAGTGCGGGAGCAGTTCCTCCGCATGAAGCAGGGCGGGCAGCTGCTGGACTGCAGCGTGTCCGCCCGAAAGCTAGTGACGCTGCTGCTGGAGGACACCTTCGCCTCTGGGGCGCACCTGGACTTCTATGAAGTCTAACCCGCCACGCTTCCCCCCACCCCACACACGCCTCCGCGTCCGCGGCTGTGACCGAGCTGCCTATAAAATGGCCGCGGCTTGTGACTCTCCGTTCTAAGCCCACCGGGCGGAGAGCGGACCGCCAGGAAGAGGGGCCCTGCCCGGGGAGCTGTGGGAGCCCCGGACAGGTCACAGGGGCAGCAGCCAGGCCGGCCTGGAAGAAGCAGAGGGGGCAGCAGCACGGGCTGGGGGGGGCCCACAAACCGCGCGGCCACCCTGGTAACCCCCGCCGCCCAGGGCGCCCCCAGGTGGCTCATCCCCGGGGCGGGGGGTTGAGGTGCCCCAGGGTCTCGGGCGTGGCGGCCGCCGGTAGCGCGGGGCAGGGCCCTCCCGAGGCCGCAGCGCTCCTCAGGCCGGGCCTCCGCCGCGGTGACCGCTGAGCCACCCCCAGCCCGCTAAGGCGTTGGCTCGCCTTGGCAGAGCCCGGGGTCCCTCCCGCCCCCCGGGACCGGCTTTCCCTCCCCGGGCGCCCCCCTCGGACTCCGCCATGGGGCGGGGCCCGGCCCGGCCCCTGACTCTGCTCTCCCGCCTCAGTGCTCCTCTCGGGGCGGGCCGCGGCTCGGCAGCGCGCACGTGGGAGCAGGAGCCGTTCCGCCTCCAGCAGGGACACTGGCTGCAAGGAGAAGTCGTGAAATCAGAGTAACAGGAGTTCCCTTAATACACCGGCCAGTGATGGCAGGGGCTGGCAGGACAGTTAAGGGCAGCCTTGCAAAACGTTTCACCCACTTCCTCAGAAAGAGGAGTTGTTTAAAGGGGCAAGTGAAATGTCATTGATAAAATAATAATAATTAATAATCATTATGGTAAAGGATGAGCAAGTGTGTTTTATGGCTGGGCTGGGCAATTTTCATGACCGTATGCAGGTCTGGTTAACCCTGAAGCATTTTTAAGAAGGTGGAAAGTTGACTGTCCATTCCTGTGACATCAACTTTGTACATCTTTGAAACAGGACACACCCCAGGACTCTGAGGCTTGCAAGTGAATACCTGCTAAAAGATATACATATGGTATAAGCCACAAAATTGTGTTTCTTCTGGCTAAGCTATTACCCATTCCTTAGACTGTTATTGCTGTTCAGGGTAGGGACTATATGTTATGTTTGTACATCACCCAGCCCACAATGAAGCTAGAGCATGTAGATGCTTCTGCAATACAAATTTAGTAAGTCTGCTTATCATGGAGGTGGGGGGGGCTTGGTCCTTCGGGCTTGATGCCTTATTCCTGGGAAAATTGGTATTACATGCAGAGACTATGACTTTAAGTTTTTACAAACTGGAATAGAATTTTGAAATTATATTGTGCTTCTCATATTCCTAGTATCTCATCTACTTTACAAAGCAATGAATGGGATGCATATGTGCAAGAACAGTGTAAATAAACAAGAATCAGATGCTCACAGTGCCTTGAGTATTGGAACTTGTGGTTTTGTTGTGTTTTAGGGAGGAAACTGGAATTTGTCTTTTCAAATAGTGCAATGAGTGCTTTGATTTCATGTCCCATCAAAGTGTGGCCCTACTAAGGGTATGTCTACACTACGAAATTAGATCGATCTTATAGAAGTCAATTTTTAGGAATCGATTTTATACAGTTGATTGCGTATATCCAGACTAAGCGCATTAAGTCAGCAGAGTGCATCCTCGCTACCGTGGCTAGCATAGACTTTCGGAGCATTGCACAGTGGGTAGCTATCCCACAGTCTCCGCTGCCCATTGGAATTCTGGGTTGAGCTCAGAAATTTTGACTGGGGAAAAAACATAGTCGCGGGTGGTTTTAGATACGTGTCGTCTGTCTCCCTCCGTGAAAGCAGCAGCAGAGAATCGTTTCACGCCTTTTTTCCGTGCAGACGCCATACTGCTGTCAGCACACAGTGCAGTAGGACTGCTAATAGTCATAGTCATCCACAGCTTCCGCTGCAACTCTGCTCTCACGCAGATGCCATACTATGGCAAACATGGAGCCCACTCAGCTCACCGCTGCTGTTGTGAGCACTGCAAACTCCTCCTGCATTATCTTGCAGTATGTGCAGAACCTGCAAAAGCAAGCGAGGAGGCAACGACAGCACGATCACCATAGTGATGAGGACATGAACAGAGACTTCTTTCAAAGCACAGGCCCTGGCAATTTGGACATCATGGTGGTAATGTAGCAGGTTCCTGCCATGGAATGCCGATTCTGGGCCCGGGAAACAAGCACAGACTGGTGGGACTGCATAGTGTTCCAGGTATGGGATGATTCCCAGTGGCTGTGAGACTTTCACATGCGTAAGGGCACTTTCATGGAACTTTGACTTGCTTTCCCCTGCCCTGAAGCATAAGAATACCAAGATAAGAGCAGCCCTCACAGTTCACAAGCGAGTGGCGATAGCCCTCTGGAAGCTCGCAACGCCAGACAGCTACTGGTCCGTCGGGAATCAATTTGGAGTGGAAAGAAAAGGAGTACTAGTGGCACCTTAGAGACTAACCAATTTATTTGAGCATAAGCTTTTGTGAGCTACAGCTCACTTCATCGGATGCAACTGTGGTGGGATGGAAGGCATATCCCTATCTTGGGACCGGACCACCTTGGCAGCCAGTACGTAAACCACTAGGGGTACTCTTCAGTGGTGCTGAAAGCACTGGTGGATCACAAGGGATGTTCTACCGACATCAGTGTGGGATGGCTGGAAGGGTGCATGATGCTCACATCTTCAGGATCTCTGGTCTGTTTGAACAACTGCAGGAAGGAACTTACTTCCCAGACCAGAAAATTACCATTGGGGATGTTGAAATGCCTGTAGTCATCCTTGGGGACCCAGCCTACCCCTTAATGCCATGGCTCATGAAGCCATACACAAGCACCCTGGACAGTAGTAAGGAGCAGTTCAGCTATAGGCTGAGCAAGTGCAGAATGCTGGTAGAATGCGCATTTGGACGTTTAAAAGCTTGCTGGCACAGTTTACTGACTAGGTTAGACCTCAGCGAAACCAGTATTCTCATTGTTATTGCTGCTTGCTGTGCGCTCCACAATATCTGTGAGAGTAAGGGGGAGACATTTATGGCGGGGTGGGAGGTTGAGGCAAATCGCCTGGTGGCTGATTACGCAGAGCCAGACACCAGGGCAATTAGAAGAAGACAGCCGGGCGCCCTGCGCATCAGAGAAGCTTTGAAAACCAGTTTGATGACTGGCCAGGCTACAGTGTGACAGTTCTGTTTGTTTCTCCTTGATGAAAACCCACTGCCTTGGTTGACTCTACTTCCCTGTAAGCCAACCAGCCTCCCCCCTTCGATCACCGCTTTCAGAGGCAATAAAGTCATTATTGTTTCAAAATCATGCATTCTTTATTAATTCATCACACAAATAGGGGGAAAACTCACAAGGTAGCCCGGGAGGGGTGGGTGAGGAGGGAAGCACCGAGTGGGGTGCTGGATGAGGGGAGGCAGGAAGGACAAGGCCACACTACAGTTGAAAACTTATTGAATGCCAGCCTGCTGTTGCTTGGGCAATCCTCTGGGGTGGAGTGGCTGGGTGCCCGTAGCCTCTCCCCCACCCCCTATTTTCTTGGGAGTCTGGGTGAGGAGGATATGGAACTTGGGGAGGAGGGCAGGTGGTTATACAGGGGCTGCAGTGGCGTTGTGCTCCTGTTGCCTTTCCTGCAGCTCCACCAGACGCCTGCGCATGTCACTTTGCTCCCCCATTAGCCTCAGCATTGCATCCTGCCTCCTCTCATCGCGCTCCTCCCTCCTCTCATCACGTTCATTTAACGCTTTCCTGGACTCTGCCATTGTTTGCCTCCACGCGTTCTGCTGAGCTCTTTCAGTGCAGGAGGATTGCATAAGCTCTGAGAACATTTCATTGCGGGTGCGTTTTTTTCACCTTCTAATCTGCACTCGCCTCTAGGACGGAGATGATAGGGGGAGTGTAGAAACATTTTCAGCTGCGGGAGGAAAAAAAGGGAGAGTAGTATTTGAAAAGATCCCTTTGTTCTCTAAAATGTAAGACTATTTCACACTGAATCAAGTGATTCACATTGCATAGCACATGTGCTTTTGGTACAAGGTCACATTTTGTCTCTTATACTGAGTGCCTGCCGGTTTGGTGTGAGACATCACACACACTCGGTTGGGCAACAGAATTCGGCTTGCAGGCAGCCATGGTAAGGCAAAGAGTTTCAGCTTCTTCAACCTTCATAACGTGTGGGAACGGTTTCAAACAGCAGTGCCCTCCTTTCCCATACCAAGCAAAACCCTTGGGTTGGCCATTTAAAAGGAGGGGCTGCGGTTTTAGGGTGAATGTGCAGCACAACCCAACCCAACCCCCCCCCACCACCACACCCAATTCTCTGGGATGATCGCCTCACCACCACGTGGCTAGTATCAGGGAAGATCCCTGTCAGCCAAACACGAACAGCTGCGGGACTCCCCACACCATGTGGCTAACAGCAGGGATGATTTCTTTTCAGCCAAAGGCAAACGGCCCAGCAGGAACAGGCACCTCTGAATGTCCCCTTAAACAGATTTGCTGTATTGCATCCAGGTGACCATGAATGTTATCAGTCTCCTGAGGCTAACACAGAGAGTACCTCCAGGAGATCTTCATGGAGATGTCCCTGAAGGATTTCCACTCCGTCCCCAGACACGTTAACAGACTTTTCCAGTAGCTATACTTGCTGTGAATGCATCCCAAGTCTTCAGGGCAAATTAACTATTATATTAACTAATAATTATATTAATCATTAAACACACTTGCTTTTAAACCCTGTATTATATTTACAAAGGTACACTCACCAGAGGTGCCTTCTCCGGCTTCATGGTTCGGGAGCCCGCCTTGGGAGGGTTGGGAGGATATTGGCTCCAGGATGATGAACAGTTCCTGGCTGCCAGGGAAAAGGGATTCTCCGCTTGCCTGCTGTGCACTCTCCTCAACCACCTCCTCATCCTCCTCCTCATCCATAAAATCCTAATCCCTGTTGCGTGAGACTCCTCCCTTGCAGGTGTCCATGGACAGTGGTGGGGAAGTGGTAGGGGCTCCTCCTAGAATTGCATGCAGCTCATCATAGAAGCGGCGTATATAGGGCTCTGACCCAGAGCGACCGTTTGCATCCTTTGTTTTTTGGTAGGCTTGCCTCAGCTCCTTTACTTTCACACGACACTGCAGTGTGTCCCTGTTGTAGCCTCTGTCCATCATGCCCTTGGAGATTTTGGCAAATATATTGGCATTTTGTCTTTTGGAACGGAGTTCTGCCTGCACAGATTCTTCTCCCCAATACAGCGATCAGATCCAGTATCTCCCGTTCAGTCCATGCTGGAGCTCTTTTTCAATTCTGGGACTCCATGGTCACCTGTGCTGATGAGCTCTGCATAGTCACCTGTGCTGATGAGCTCGCCACACTGGCCAAACAGGAAATTCAAAAGTTCCTGGAACTTTTCCTGTCTACCTGGTCAGTGCATCTGAGTTGAGAGTGCTGTCCAGAGCGGTCACAATGCAGCACTCTGGGATAGCTCTTGGAGGCCAATACCATCGAATTGCATCCACACTACCCCAAATTCAACCCAGCAAGGTTGATTTTAGCGCTACTCCCCTCGCCAGAGAGGAGTACAGAAATCAATTTTAAGAGCCCTTTAAGTTGACAAAACAGGCTTGGTCGTGTAGACAGATGCAGGGTTAAATCGACCCTATGCTGCTAAATTCGACCTAAATTCGTAGTATAGACCAGGGCTCAGAGTTCAGCCTCCCTTCCCCTCTACCTTTTTTAGACAGCATTGGGCTGAAGCTCAAATCCTACTGTTGAATTTGAACTCTCCAACCTGTGTCCAATCAAGCCCTCCTTTCAAGGTTCAGTTTTCTTGCTGTGGTACCCCTAGTTATGAAATCATCCCCTCTGAAGTAGGTGAGTGTATTAGAACAGACTTGTGGCTCGCTCACTTACCCACTTCCTTCCATCTCAAAACTGTAACCACATTTTAAAAGATCTCAAAAGTGCAACTGCTTAATGAATAGATCAAGATCTACTTTAATTTAAAACACAAGTGCAACCAATTCACAAACAGACAGTGTTTCAAAGTATAGGCCTCTTTAAAAAGGCTCTGCTCTTTTGCATAAAAAGACAGGATACTTGGAAATACAGAAATTTTTTGCATCAAAGTTTCATCCAGGCGGCTAGATGATTTCATGTTATTTATTACAGCTAAAAGTCTATTGCAAAATCTGTAACAGGGAAGGTGGTAGAGGGAAAGAGGAGGATAAAAAACATCCTAAAGAAAATTCAATAATTAGGTTTTTTTTTTGGGTAGTTGGGGTGCCCTAAAAAAATCCAAATTTCTATGATCTTTATAATTTGGCTGCAAAATGATATCCCAGTTTCACAGATAAGACTAAGTTCCAGATATCTGCATGACTTTAAACACATTACTGTACATGTTAAAACCTGACCTAGGAGTCAAAGTGACCATGACTATCTCACTGATCAGTGAGCTTGTACAAAAATTCTAAATTTACTTTAAAAAAGATTGAAGCGGCTCCTTACACAAACAGAAACCTTCAGACATTTCAAGGATGGTGGACATGCCAATTACAAACTACACACAACCGCTCCCTCCCCTCATCACCCTTCACTGTAACAAAACATGGGAGGTGGAAGCCAAACTTTCTCACCAAGAAAACAAACATCTTCCAATGGGATAGACAGGACATCTTCAATTTTTTATTGAGCCTGTTACAGAATTCACAATGGTACAAAGTCCTACCTAACAGCTGTTTCAAGGCAGCATTTCTTGATATAAATCCAATGTACCCAGGGGGATCTAGATCCTGGGACAAGCTTTCTTAAAACCTTCCTGCTGAGAACACCATTTTGCCTCCCATTCAAGTCAGTGTTGGAAAAGGTAGTGGTGTCACATGTTATGAAGCTTCAGCCATAGGATTCTGGTGGCAGGCAGTACTTTCTCTATAGAGCAGAGAGAGAGAGAGACACTTAGAGAAGGCCTTTGCCAAGGATCATCATCCCTCCACATATCTAAGATCATGCGGTCGAGTCAAGACAGACCACCTTTTTGTCTTGTTAAACCACATATATTCTCCATAGAAATGAAGCAGTTTGATGCAAAGGAGGAAGTTGGAAAGCAACCAAACATATATTACATCTGCCCTCCAGGTAGCTCTTTTCCAGGCCCAATGATGTTCACACTTGTGGAATGAGATAAAATAATAAGAGAAAAGTCTCAAAAAAGTGTTGAAATCCTTGTGCATTGTTTAAGATAGGATTTTTTAGAACGTTGGTGCCTCAAAATGCATCTCTTTTGGGTCAGCTCAGGACTCAGTGTACAACTAGCATTAAAAAACAAAGATCACATTTTTGTTTGGGGAATACAGTTCCAATTTGATAGCCAGTAGTTAAAATTTTCCAGAGTTTGCAGACACTTCAATATACAAATTCAAACATCTTTAAAATGCCATTCTTGTAAGAGAAATACGAGATTCCAGAAGCCATGTCATGCCTCTGTTTTGTTCTTGAAAGATATTGGGTCTGACTTGATTGTCTTCAGCAAAAGGGAAGCAGCTAAAGGTCTTGGGGGAATTTTCACATTCATCCTTTAAAAAAAAAAAAAAAAATACTGACAAGTTCTAAGCACTGTTCGCAGAGTGACACTGCTTGAGTTCTTGGTCAAGTACAACCAGTGTTTCCAGAAGAGAACTTGAATTTCCAGTGCTGGGATACTGGCTTTTCCCCATGCTCAGAGTCAGCAGGTGGAGGTGCGCTTCCTGTACTGCTGAATAAGGGGGACCAGGCACTCTGGAAGTCCAGTCTGGAGCAAGAAGGGGTGATCCAGAAGCTCTTGTGCTGTTGCTCTTTCTAGGGGATCTCGTGTCAACATCCGTTCCAAGAAGTCTCTCAGAACTGGAGAAGTCTGTGGAAAAAGAACCAATCAGGTCAAGCAACTTACGGAATCAGATCTAAGTTTACATAATAGTGGGTTTAAAAAAAAAAGAAGATTCCTGCATCTGATTAACTCTAGGTGAAAAATCAGGTGTTCCCAAACAAAAATTTAAGAGGGGAAGGATCCCTTATGGATATTCTGCAGTACTTCATGTTAACACTAGGTGCTATATTTTCACATTTGTGTAGGTCATGATTTTTATTGGAGTTGGCAAATGGGGAGTATGGGATTGTCTCTCATTGTCCCCAGATTTATGTTAGTTTTTGCCCCTCTGTTCTTTGCTCTACTGTGTGTGGATTGCAAGGAAAAACTCATTAGAACTCTTGTTTTCTGAAGTGACAATATATATCCCTTCAGAAATTAGGATTTTAGTAAATTAAGCCTTGTTCCTGCTGGTCACAGAGAGGAACCGGGGGAAATGGCACAAGATAGCAAATTTGAAAACAATTCAGAATCTGGAGTGGAAATCTGATACAGCTGGTATTTGAAGATGAATACATCTGCACACACTTAAACATTAGATCTGAACACCATTGCAATGTTTTAATCATTTCTAATAGGGGGACATGTTGATATGTACAATTCCCATTAACAACAGGAGCTGGATGTCTAATGTCACATGTTGGACATTTACTTCTCTATATCAACATCAAAAGTAGGTAACAAGTAATCACAACTTACACATCTATTTTAATGTCACTAATTAAATTTGTTTTCATATAGGGATACGTTTTCACAGTTTGAGTTCACTTACAGCCAGATTCTGCCAACCCTGTTCGCATTAAGTAGTACTTTACTGCATGAGTAATTTCATGGACTTAATTGGGGCTACTTGAGGGGTGAGGCATTACTTAACTAAATACGGGTGGCAAAATCTGGCCCTTAGTACTTAGTCTATAAAGCTGTCTGTTTTGAAAGAAGAGGTGAATTCTGCTTAATCTGGTCAACTCAGTACTGCACTAGTTGATCATAGTAACAATTAATTGTAGTAATGGCAGGTTTCAGAGTAACAGCCGTGTTAGTCTGTATTCGCAAAAAGAAAAGGAGTACTTGTGGCACCTTAGAGACTAACCAATTTATTTGAGCATAAGCTTCCGTGAGCTACAGCTCACTTCATCGGATGAAGTGAGGTGTAGCTCACGAAAGCTTATGCTCAAATAAATTGGTTAGTCTCTAAGGTGCCACAAGTACTCCTTTTCTTTTTGTAGTAATGGAGCACTGAATCCTCAGTTACAACTGAGCTCCACTCACATGGCTGGAGGGAGTCCTGATCATAGGTATTTTTATGGTCCGCGTTTTGGTCCCAAGGTCTCCTGTAAATCAGTTCACTCCCCTGTCCCAAGACAATTTAGAGAACTCAAAGGCTATAAATTGTGCTGGTTGGTAATTGCCCCCAAGGGGTCACTCTTGAGGGAGAAGTGCGTGCACAGAGGGAGGAGGCCAGAACTGGCTGTATGTCACCTAAGGATTCTCTGATGCCAAAATCTGGTCCTGATTTTTTAATATTAGTGTTGCAAAGGCAAAAAACTAACACAGCAATTTAACTCGTGACTGAAGAGGAAATCACTATTTCTGAACATTAGTGCTAATTTTCTATAAGTAATGATCAAGTTAGGTTAATTATCAGAGTGGCTGCAGTTCATTGCATGAGCCATCATTTACCTAGAACCATTCCTTTCTTTTAAACATGAGGTGGCTTTACAGCTGAGAGTGCCATTAAAATGGAAGATTTCAAAACACCAGGTGCAAGGACCCTCACATTCGCTACTGTGATGACTTGGCCCTGTTGAATTCAGCAGTATTTTGCTCTTGACTTTGCCAGGACCAGGATTTGATCTAATCATATAAGGCAAGCAGCGTTACAGTAACCAAAGGTATTTTACTAGGGATAGGTTTCAGAGTGGTAGCCGTGTTAATCTGTATCAGCAAAAAAGAAGTCCTTGAGGCACCTTAGAGACTTCCCAAATAAATTCCTTAGTTTCTAAGGTGCCACAAGGACTCCTCGTTGTTTTTACTAGGGATAGTAGTCACTAGGTGTCAGTGTCACTAGGTGTCACTACTTACCATGGCATTGAGATCTGAAAGAGACCGTTGAGTAGTGTCTATTGAGCTGGGCAGAAGCACGGAGATAAATCCACCAGCCTGTGGCCTCCATCGAACAGGAATGAAAGTGCCTCCCAAGAAACAATGTCCTGGTGGGATTGGGATTCCATAGCCAGATGTGATATATTAATAAACAGTCTATCTGGACCTCAGCTACTCAGTCCCCACATGGCAATCAGGGATTTATCAGATTGCAAAGTGCCTGCAGACATACTGACCTTGTGAGAATTTTTCAGTTTGGGAGGAGAACTGTCACGGAGTCTCTTCATTGCTTGGACTGGGGAGTCACTGAAATAGGGGGGTTCTCCATCCACCATCTCTATCACCATGATCCCTAGAGACCAGATATCCACCTGCAGCAGCAGAGTATTACATCTGTGAACACAGTCAATAACAACAGCCTACTACTCTCTATTCTTGATCTCTTTGCGGGTGAAGAAAAGGTTGTATCTCTAAAGCAAGTGCTATAACATCTCAGACAGCTCTCTGATCTTATTGAAAAAGTGAAATATTAACTCAGATTAGCACTAACTGGACCCCTTGCATACTGTTTTAGCATAGATTGTTAAGACTGAATGGACTATGGAGACTGGCCCTCCCAAGAGGCTGCTCCTCCCAGGCTGGGACTGAGCCACAATGATGATGTAGTTTGGAGATAACTGCATAGTCATTGCTCAGACTATCTGTTCCATGGATAAATAACGGCTTATCAGTTTGGAATCTGTCACCTGCAGTGCTGCTTCATAAAACATGCGTGTGCATGTTCCCTTTCCCTCATCTCTCCTGGAAAATAGGATAAATTAATTCAGTGATTCCAATTCATGTCCCAAGCTTCTCCTTGCTAGAGTCTGTCCACACATGCAGGGTTGTAGCAAGTTTCAGTAACAGTTAAAATTTAGTTACACCCTGTTTACATTACCAGACTGAACTATGTTTTAACCATGTCAGGGAATAACTATGTTGTAACCAAGTTTTCTGTCATAGTTGTTTATGTTGGTATGGGCCCTAACTGTCTCCTGAGAAGAGGAATAGATTGTTATCTCAGGTTTCAAAGTAGCAGCCGTGTTAGTCTGTATTCGCAAAAAGAAAAGGAGTACTTGTGGCACCTTAGATGGCATCCGATGAAGTGAGCTGTAGCTCACGAAAGCTTATGCTCAAATAAATTTGTTAGTCTCTAAGGTGCCACAAGTACTCCTTTTCTTATTGTTATCTCAGTGAGTCCCTGTAATATCTCAGACTGTTATTTACTAGCTCTTGCATTAGGAAAGCGGTAGATTACCTCAGTAGTGTATGGAGCCCTTGAAATAACCTCTGGAGCCATCCAGTATGGAGTTCCTACCAAGGACTTCCTTTTTGGTACATCTTTACTGATCTGAGCACAGAAGCCAAAATCTGAGAGTTTCACCTGTGAGAGAGGGGGAAGAAGGAAGATCACTGGAATCTTTAAACAAAGGAGGGAGTTGACGATGGGACAAAGATAAAGACCAAGTGGACAGAGAGAAGATGACTGGATAAGACAAAGAGAAAAGCAAAAGAGTAGAAAAACAGTAAGAAGGGTAGGAGACTAAATAAGGTTACAGCAGCAGAAGATAAAAGAGAAGGTGAGACTAGGAAAAGACGAGAAAGGGAAGGAGAGGCTGATGGGAAAGGTCAAAGGAAAGAACCTGGGTGAGTTGGACACTGAGGAAGTTAAACACAGGAAGCCTACCCTTCCATCAAGGGTCAGGAGAATGGAGTCGCTCTTAATGTCTCTGTGAATCACACCCTGGGAATGCAAGTATCCAAGGGCTTGCAGCACCGACTCACACACTGTTGCAATTTGTTCCTCGTTTAGCCTGAAATAAAACCCAGAATTGTAAAGCTGCCTCACATTTGACCACACAGGTTAAATCAATGAAAATCTCCTAGAAGTGCAGTGTGACCCTTCAATCAACTTCCCTTTCTGTTATCAGTAATTTTTCAAGATGTTTACTTTTAGTTCACAATGACCAAGTGTCCATATCACAAAAAACATGAGTGCGATCGGAAGTGGTACTGTTGTGGGTAATTTTTTGAAAAAAAAAAAAAAAAAGCCAAGAAGCAGATGCGCCTGAAGCTTGAACTACTTTATAATTTCACCCCTATGTGGTTCCTGAGGCTCAGGGTTGAAGCAGGGCAGTGTGGAAAAGCTAGTACTACCACTGCCCTGTGAATCCCTTTTGTATTGATAAGTAGATTTTTTGTCTCAAGGGCTGTCGATTCAGAATCTTTCACAAGCATTACATTCAGACAAATCATGTTTGTAAAACAGATTTTAGATTTAAACAAGAGCCATGTCCCCAAATTCATATTCCAAGCTGGTACGCTAAGCCAGTTGTTCTCAACCTGTGGCCCAGTCAGAACACAGCTGCGGCCCAGGCAACATCCTCAGTGTGTACACACACACACACACACACGCACGCACGCGCGTGCACACAGAAAATTTCCTTACCTTGTCAAATCTTTTTTTAAAACTTTCCCTTTATTTTTTTAGTTGTTTATGTTTAACATAGTACTGTACAGCATTTGTTTTTTTTTTGTCTCTGCTGCCTGATTGCTTACTTCCAGTTCCAAATGAGGTGTGTGGTTGACCAGTCAGTTTGCAACTCTGAGGTTCTACTATATTACATTCAAATCTAATTAAAACACACAGTTTTTTTATTTGCAATATTTCAAATACTGGGTCACCAGCAGAGACAGCTTTGGGTCTTATGAACCTAGGTGCTTCCCACTTCCTAGATCAGAGGAACCACCACTTATTTCAAAAGAATTGGTGGCTTCAGTTATAAAATTTTATAATTATAAGGCATTGCAATCATGATCAGAACAAAAAATAAGTTCTCCAAATGAATTTCATGACACAGGCCTTACAGTCATGCTATTGCCCATCGGGTAGCATTCTTTTCTTTGTACTTCATACCTGATTTGAGACACAATGTCTGTGAGGGCTCCTCCCTGCAAAAATTCCATGAGCACCCAGAGTTCCTCTCCCACCAGGTAACTTTTATACATCTCCACCACATTGATGTGCTGATAGTCTCTCATTATCACCACCTGAGAAAGTAGGAAATATGTTTTACCACACAACTACATCACCCATAACCATAAAGCAAAAACCTCCCCCAAAGATCTAGGTGGGCTCCATTTGTCTTTCTGTCTCACATGTGACATAAGCTCACTGAAGCACTCTCATGCCCCCTCTCATTCTTATTACCAGACTCACTTCATTAAAAAGGAAGATGGTCCTTCTCTTTCCTCCTTTTACTATCCTCATCTCCTTACCATTTTCCCTCCATGAAAAATAAAAGATGAGCCTATCGCTGTCCTTGCTTCATTACAGAAAGAACAGTCCACCGCTCACCTGTTACCATCCTCACCTCATTAAAAAGAAGTTCCCGTCGCTGCTGCTTTCTCAGATCCATCATCTTTACTGCCACCTGTCGCCCAGAGTGCTTCTCACGAGCGATGCAGACAATGCCTGTGGACCCTTCACCAATCTTCACATAGTTCTCCAGCAATGTCCGGGGATCACCCTGGTCCACAACCATTCTGAGGGCGGCCTTGAACTGCTCATGAGTCACGACCACAGGGTCCTCACTGGCCAACTGTCCTTTAGCAGAAGAGTCTTGGGACAGGTGAAGGTTGCTGGAACTGCTCTGAGTGTGTCTGTTTCGGGGGGATCCTGCTGGTGATGGCCTGCCCTGTGGCAATGTAGTTGCCTTCTCAGTTGTTGGGCTCTTCTGGGGGGTACCAGCTTCTGAAATTATCCTGGTTAAATCTGGTGCTGGCTGGTCAGGCGGAAGAGACTGGGCTTTGTTTGCAGGACTGCGTGGAGAACCCCATTGCTGGGGCCTGCAGAAAGCATTAGACTGAGAAGAGTGGATTAAAAAAATGTTGATTAGATTAGTATGTTATGCCAGTGTGGTCCAGTGGATAGTGCACCAGACTAGGAGTCAGGAGAGCTGGGTACTATTCCCTGTTCTGCCATTGACCTATGGGATGACTTGGGACAAGTCACACAGGCCAATAATTTCAAAAGTAACTAGGGATTTGGGTGTCCATCTTGAGACACCTTCAAGGGGCTGACTTCAAGAGGGTAGGAGCTTAAGCATATTCTGAAAAAACTCAGGTGCCTAGAAAGTGTCTCAAATTGGACACCCAAATATGGAGGCGCCCAAAGTCATGAGGCACTTTTGAAAAATATGGTTTGCTCTGGGCCTCATTTTTTTCAATCTGTAAAAATGGGGGATAATGAATCCTACATACATTGTAAATCACTTGAGGTAGATAGATAAGAAGTGCTCTGTAAGTATTCAGTTACGGGTGCAGGGAGAGTTTTAAGTAGGCAGAATGTAATTCCCCAAAGTGGAATTTGGCCAAGACATCAGAGTTAACTCGCTTTGTTTTGGGAAAAGTGCCATGGGATTTTTAATAGTGTAAATGGGCAGTGTCTTATTGGAAAGGTCAGACCCCCAGCAGCACAGAGTCATGTGACACCTTACTATGCCACTGGCTCAGGTCTGATTCAAAAGGAATCTGAATTACCAACACTCTTTGCTGCAGTACTCAGGGCTCTCTCTGGAGACCTCCCACTCAAGTACTAAACAGGCACAACCCTATTCAGGTTATGAGAGCTAATAAGATCACAGCTTGCAGTGATATGGCTTAAGAATACACACACTCTCACTCACACTAATAAAATGGATAGATCTCCAGAAAGGATAAATTCTATAGGATTTAAGATGTCTAAGCATCAGCGGTCGCCCAGGCGATGTTGACTAATTGAAATTCAACATAAAGCGTGGTCAGCTGCAAAATGAGAGAGCCTGTTCCAGCTATACTTCACAGTATCAGCTTCACCGGAAAGTGCTTAATCAAAACACTTTCCATTGCCCATCAATAGCAAATCAATCATTTATAATTTATAGGTAAACAAATATTCAGTGGCAACAAACCTTTATCTGTCATTATTTAGATGGAGAGTTGAAAGCTGATAGTGCAGGCGTAGAGGGAAAGGCAGATAATAGTTACCGCTATAGAGAGAATTCTTCACTTTTAGAAATCTTCTTAAGACACTCAGAGAGAGACTATACTAGACCTTAACTATATAAGCCTGAATTTTTATTAAGGATTTCTGTTGATAATAAAAACTACAGAAGTGTAACCTCTCCATTCGCTCACTCATTTTCAGGCACTCATATACAGACACCCATGTGTGCAACCATGGCTGTGAAGTCACTGGCACACAGAGAGCACAAATACACACAGAAGTAACTGCCTGTTAGCAATGACTTCCTGCTCCCATAGCAGCTCTACCCCTGCATTCCAGCACAGACATGCTCCTGACAGGAAGGTATTTATTTCTGAACTCTTGTTTTATTACACAAGAATAGGGGTGGGGTTTTTTTATAACCTAAAGCACACAAAAGACCTTTATATGCACATAGGCTCATACATGTCTGTCTAACCACATGCACATACATTTCCTGCTCCAGCCTTCTATCACCTCATGTATATACACATTCCTAGGTTGGTAACTGTGGGTGTTCCCTGGGTCCATCTATCTGGAGGCTCACAAGCCCACACTGTTCCATCCTTACATTTTGTTCCCTGTCTGTCTGTCTAGGCATACCCATTCCCATTTTTATCCAGCTGTATTCCCATGTCAATCTGTCCACAGTTACACATTTCCCTAGATGTACATGTTATTTTTCCCCACTTCCACACACACTTACACTTCTGTGAGAATACAGAGCAAGGTATCTCAGACAGGTCCTTTTTCCTTCTACAGGGGCGGGCAGAGATGGTCATTCCTTACAGTGGCTTAGAGCCAGATCTTCAGCTGATGTAAATCAGCATAGTTCTATTTACTTCAGTGGAGCTAGGTTGACTTACGCCAGGTGAGGATCTGTTTTTCTTTCAGTGCCACTCACAGACAGGCAGATAGATTTGTGCACAAAATGAGAAAGAAAACAGGCCCAGAGAGAGAGAGAGTTCTGTAAAGAGACAGAGTGAGGGACAGAGAAAGCAAGAGACACAGAGCTGTATTTGAAAATTAAGTGTCCATTCTTTAAGAAAATGGAAGAACATTCCTGTGATTGTTCTCATTTGATTGAAGGGCACCACCGTCCAGCATATTATAGCAAATCAGTTCTGCTGGGTCAGAGATTCCAGTCCCCATCTGCCTTTGTCACCTTCCTCAGAATAAAGGAACATAGCAATAACTCAGAACTGACCTGCAGGGAACCAACCCATCTTACAGAAGGCACCAAACAGTTATTAGATGGTAATGACCTCAGTTGAATTGACAACAGTGATCCAGAGGTTTTCTATTCTATAGCCATTATCAGTGCCTTGAGCCATTGCACCAGTTGCTTTTTATTCTAGTCATACACTCAAAACAAAGAGGCTTCCAGGGAATGGAATAGTTGTAAATCATTCCATCCCCATCAACAGTAGTGCTTAAATAGATTAAAGTCAGAGTTTAAAGTCAGAAGACACCACTAAATCTTCCAGTCTGACCTCCTGTCTATCAAAGGGCACCAACACTATCCAGCACCCACACACTAAACCCAGCAATGGAAATGAGACCAAAGTAAGAGAGACCCACAGGCGACTAGACTATTATGTGCCACAGGCAGAGAACTGGAGGGACCAAGGTGCACCAGTGCCTAAGGCCCCTGTAATGGCAGGGAGATGATTAAATGACATATACCATATAATCCTGGTAAGTGACCCACACCCTCCAGAGGAAGGTGAAAAACCCCCAAGCTCACTGCCAATTTGACACCAGGGAAAATTCCTTCCAGACCCCACATATAGCCATCAGTTGGAATCTGAGGAAGGGACACCAACCAGCCAAGCACCTGAGAGAATGTTTGGTGCCACCTCAGAACCCTGGCCCACCACATCCAGTGTCCCATCTCCAGCCATGGCCATCACTGATTCTTCAGAGGAAGGAGATTAAAAAAACCACCCAGAATACACTGCGGGGGAATCCCTTCCTGACCCCTGGTGGTGGCTGGCTGACACCCTGAAGCCTGAACTTCAGGAACAAAAGATATGAACCTGATGTGAGCCCCAGCCCTGCCCAATTCTCTTGCCGGAAAGGGTCAGTTTGCATCTGTAGGCCTAGTCTACGTTTATGGTTTGTCTATATCAACCGTGTGTGAAAAAGCTAGGGTGTAAATCTACCTTGCATTAGTCTGCTGTGCACAAGTGGCCCCTACTGCCATGTGCTAAAAGTTCCCTAGTGTGCTTTGATCTACTCCCATTTCAAAATGGAGTAAATTAAAGCACACTAGAGAACTTCCAGTATGTGGTAGCAGGATCCACTCGGACACTGGTGGGCACACTAGTGCAAGGTTGATTTACACCCCAGCTTCCTGCACACTAACTGTTCAATTAGACAAGCCCTGAGAAAAGGTTTGCCAGTATAGATATACCAACACAGCTATCCCAGTCAGTCCTCCTTGTAGATACAGCTCCCAGGAGAGTGCTTTTGCCAGTATAAGTTATGCCCCATCAAACTGAGCTATACTGAGCAAATGCACTTTATACCTGGCTGTCACTTTGAGTGATGCTCAGCAGCCTATTTTGTGAGGAACATCATCATCTGTCTTTGCATGGACTAAGCTCTCCTTCCACTTTGGTTCTGTATTTTTGGCCAGGACTTCTTTGACTCCATCATTAACCTAATGGGAGGGATGTTGTTTTTCTTCAGAATTGTTTGAATGTGAAAGTAAACTGCAGCACGATAAAAAGTCATCAGCGTATTTAGGTTTAAGCAGTAAATAAATGTACCTTTATCTGCAGGGTGGGACCTGACTTATTTGAGTCGCCAGATGAGGGCAACACACTTCGTAACAGCCTCCGTTTCAAGCTGTTTTCCCTCGATTTGGGGCAAGGGCTTCCCGCCCCAGAAGGCCTGGGATTCACTTGTGCCACCAGGCAAGGCTGGGGCCAGCATTCTGAGCTGCTTCTTTCTGCCTTGTCACTCTTTCCAGCCAGAACATAGGTGCGCTGTTGGTGCTGCAAAACTGAAGTGAGCTGGATGCAGCGCCCACCCTCACCTTGGAATTCTGAAGGCCCAAGGGACTTTGCTTTCATTACCATACCATTGGGATGAGATTGCCCATTTGTCCTGGGTTTATAATCTGGCCACATAGTCTGCCTTCGGGCTGCTTTGCTTCCACCATTGCAGTTGAGATAGTTTCCATATTTGTCTTCCCAGTTGACCTCGGGGCTCTGAAGATACATGTCTGGGAACCTGTCTTCTCCCAAAAGTCCAAGTGACTGGGCTCTCCTCCTGCTGGTCGGGCTCTTTCCCCTTAGAGTGTTGGAACTGATGACAGAAAGCTTCTGAATATCATTCAGTATCCCAGAGATATATCCCTCCACTTCGATGCTGCTGCCCCTCACGACAGTCTGTCAAACACACAAACAAAAGGCAAAGTTAGAGCTTTAACCCCTGAGGCTCAGGACGTCAAGGGCAGGGGTTGAACTTTGTGTCTGGCTCGTCACTGAAGTTCAGGGTAGGGGGGAATGGTTGGCTTCTCCTTTGTTTTTACTTTCTTAAAGTTTGATGAACTATATATTGCTGTGATAAAGAGTGGCACTAGCTAAAATAACAGAGCAGGGAGGCACTGTGTTCCTCACACTGCTTTTCTAATGCATCTCAATCCTGACTTGCCACACTCCTACTAGTTCCAGGAGTGGGCACCTACTTCAGTCCTGAATTTTCTATTCCTGCTGCTATTCTGGGCTCCACTTCATTCTGTAACCACACCTCACTTGTGAACTGCAGCCAAAGAAGCTATGAACACACACACACTTTTAAAATTTTACATTGAACTAGCAATTAGTCCTGAGAGTTGGGTGTTAAGAACTTTGATTTTGAATGCACTGGACAAAAGTTTCCTCTTTATTTATTGGGGCACTACTTCCAAAACTGAGTCTCAACAAATCTCAGTGCATTTTAATCTCTACCTACAAATCTTTTTTCTGTTCCAGTACAAGGTCCTCCTCTTCTCGTACAGGTCTGTCAATGCACACATAGCTTAGCACCCACCAGCAGCCAAGCTGCCCCCCTGCCCAGCACCTCCTGCCTGCCAGCGGCCACCTCCTGCCTGCCAGCGGCCCCGCCGATTAGCTCCTCTCCCTCCCTCCCAGTGCCTCCCGCCCACTGCAGATCAGCTGTTCTGCAGCATGCAGGAGGTGCTGGAAGAGAGGTAAAGGAGTGGGGATGGTGCGCATTCAGGGGAGGGGACAGGGAAGCAGGGGCGGGAAGAGGCGGGGCGGGGATGGGGCTTTGGGGGAAGGGCTGGGGGGTGGAGCAGAGTGGGAAGAGGTGGGGTGGGGTGGGGGTTTGGGTGGAGTGAGCGTGGGGCCTGGGGCTGAGCAGGGGTTGAGCGCCCCCGGGAAAAATTGGAAGCTGGCGCCTGTGAATGCACATTCAAAATCCTGCCTTTCTTAGTCTGCTTCTAATTCTGGTTCCTCACAATTTTTGCCAATGTTACTTAATCCTGACCTGTAAAACCCATGCTGTTCTATCTCTGGGTCCCTCCTCTGTTCTGCCAAGCCACTGCAATTATAAATAGTGAACACACTACTGGAAATAAAAGGATTGCAGCAGTTCATAACTGCCTTGTAGGCAAATGAAGAAGGATAAGGCATCCATCCAAACAACCACCCATACTGTATGAAAGGCACGCCCTATACGCTCAATACAGCAGCCTAGCCAACTTGTTTATTTTGGAAGTGAAAAGCTTAAGTGCTAGGAACTCAAACCATCTATTCTCCACAAGAAGACACAGTATAATATCACTCCTACCCCTTGTGTGAATCTCAGTCTGTATGAGGAAATCTTCCCATGGAGTGAGAGGTAATCTCCTGTTTGTTATCTCAACTTGGGTTCCTCCAACCATGCTGAATTACTTACACTGGGCCAGATCTTCAGCTGGTGTAAACTGACACCGCTCCAATGGAGCAACACTGACTTGCACCAGCTGAGAATCAGGCTCGCTGCGAGTTAAGGAAGGAAATACAGGAGAGAAAGATCCTATCAATTACAGGCGAGTTGAGGCCACTCAGACTCATTTAATTGTGTGTCCAATAGCTCAGACGCAGGCAAATTCATCTCTCCACTCCCTGCTGTGGTAATACATCTTCTCGCGTGTACATGCATCTCTTGTTCTGCCTTCAGTTTGAACTGCTCTGTCAATCACCACTTGGATTGGGACATTGACTGCAAACTGGTTCCACCACCTTTACACAAAAGTAAGGAAAAGGAAAAGCCCCACCTCCACGCCAAAAAAAAAAAAAAGGTCAGGAACCCGGCTCCAGGAGTCTATTCAGTAGGGTGAATAAGCCTAAATTACCATTTTAGTTCACTCCTAAACCTCAGCAGTCTGTGTTTATAGTTTACCTCAGCAATGCAAACTTGGGTAATAGTAATGGTTTCTAAATGATCCACTAGCTTAAGCTGTGGTCAATGTAACCTCACCTCCTCCTCCTGACTGAAGCACAGGGAGGACAGTACAAACTCATCACTCAGGCTTGCAAATGGGGCAGTAAGATATGGGACTTGCTCTTTCATCCCTTTCAGATGCACAGGTGGTTCACTAATTTGTTAGGCCAAACCTAGGATCATATTCCCTATGGATATGCTGGGAGCTCTCCAAGGTCCATTTCTTACAGAAGGGTAGTTGAATGACTGGTTCAGTGGTTCTCAAACTTTTTGTATTGGCGACACTTTTCACACAGCAAGCCCCTGAGTGTGACCCCACTTATAATTATATTAAAAACCACATTTTTTATATTTAAATGCTAAATTTATAACCCTATTGTTATAAATGAATTTACTTTTTCTCACCGCTTTTAAATTAAGACTAAAACACATTTATCAAATCATTGTTATAAGCAGAAAAGATTTTTTTAAATAGTTACTGATGAATACTGGGAGAGGGGGCGAAGAAACTTTGTCAATATCACTGTTCACAGCGGACTTAGCGCCCCATTGCCACCCTTACCTCTGTGCTGCTGCTGGCGGCAGGTGGTACTTTCAGAGCTGGGTGGCCAGAGAGCCGGGGCTGCTGGCTGGGCGCCTAGGTCTGGAGACAGTGCCGCCACCACCAGCAGTGCAGAACTGCAGAAGTAAGGGTGGCAATGCTATACCATGCCACCCTTTCGTCTCTGTAATGTTTGCCCTTTGTACTGGGAGGGGGAGCGAAGGCAAATTTTGGGGTGGCTATAGCCCCTGCAAGCCTCCCCCAGTGCCATTCCGGCCTGTGTGTCTGACTGTTAAATTATAAATTACATGTTTATGTTTGCCAGTCTCAGTGTTCTGATGGATCTGCAGTTCAATGTAGCTCTTCAGCTGCTGAACAATCAAGCCCTCTCATGTTGTCTCAGTCCAAGGAATGGCCTTAGGGAAAATGGCACTCTGGGCGAACTTCTATTTTGTCACCCTTCCTTTGGAGCCAGAGACCTGCCATGCGCGGGGCTGACAGCCTGTGACCCCCACATAATATCCTCATGACCCCCAGTTTGAGAACCCCTGGGTTAGTTTAACTGCAGTAGTGTAGTTGTTTTAGTTATCGCTGAGGTTCTACTGCTGACCCTGTTTTTTCTTTAAAACAAGAGAGGTTTTACTCTGCCTTCACAGAAGATAAAACTTGATCAAAACCTATACCTTGACCTTCCCTGGTCTCCTTACAGATCACCCTGTAACATTAATAGGACATTTTTATTCTGAAGAACATAGAAGGCATTGCTTCACTTGGGCTGCACTGCATTTGAGAGAATGGGAAGGATTAACTTTCCTCTTTCACCTTCATAGGTTGAAGCTGCATCCTGGTGATTCTTGAAGGGTCTACGACTGGCTTTGGGCGTTTCAGGGTGTCGAGAATGTTCTGCCATTGAGGGGGCAGGCCAATGAATTTACCCTCTTTTGGATCGAACGAGGTGTGGACCCGATGCTGGAAGTTCTGCGGAGCAGAGATCTCCGGTCGTTTCTTCTTCTTTTTGCGGAACATGATGCCTGAATCAGAGAGATCAAATGCATTAGATCTAGTCATTTATATGGTCTTCACAGTAGTTATTGTACGGCTCCAATTAGGGTCGCTAATTGTGGTTGGACATATTCCTGGAGGTTTCGTCACATGATATAATCTTTAATTCCTGGAAACTCCAGGACAATCCTGGAGGGTTGTCAACCAAACCTACAGTTATAGCTGCATTCGAATTTCCAGTCTAACCCTTCTTTTTCCATTGCTCGTGCAAATTCCTTTTCACCTGAGTTTTTCCAGCCTTGGTCTTTTACCCTAAATAGCTGAGCTTACACTAGGATCCATAAGTCACTACTGATGTAGCTACCCCGTTGGGAGTAATGGGGGAGAATGTAGATAGCCGTTTTTATGACTTTGCATTTAAATCTACTCAGAATAAGGTGAGATAACAGAGAAAAAGAGCCTGATCTATAGCTGCCTCCACTGCCATCGCCAGGGGAGCTGCATCGGCAGCGAGTTATTGCTCCTACTCTCCCGAGAGCAGAGAAGACCAAAGAGATTTTTTTTTTTTTTTTTAATTTAAGCAATGTAAGTTGAGCCAAATTTTTATCTGCAGGTAACTTTAAAAGTTGAGATAGGCCTGAACCAAAAGCTCAGTTTTATCTGTATTTTTAAAGGGGCTTTTTCTGGATGTGGGGAGGTAGGGTATTAAATCCAGAGCTGGATTTGATTGTTGTGAATGGCCCCTATTTTTATAATAGGCTGAGAATAAAGCCACAAGTCCAATACTTTTGAACTTTGAGGTGTTCAAAAGCTGAATCCCAAACTTGCAGCTCCTGACCACCTCAATACAAATAGCTAGCAAGGTCAAACTTGCTGAGGAGATTTTATCAAGTCTGGAAAAAAATTAGTGGAAAATTGGTTCTTTGGTTTCAAAGTTACAAATGTTTAAAGTCAGCAATTTCACGTATCCGACCTAGAGTGTTTTCTATTTGGGGCTTTAAGGGCATGTTTAGCAGGGACACTTTACAGTCCTCCTAAAGCTGCTTGAGCCTGTAAATTCCATAAATCAAGTATCTCCAGTTCAAGAAAGTTACAAACTGTCAAGAATGCCACTGTTAGAATGATAATATTAGAAATGCAGCTTGTGAAAGGTCATGAGGAGAGAAACAGCCAGGGAGCCTTCAGCAGAGGCCTAGCATTTTAGATAGCTCAGTCTAGGTAAAATGCTTCAGCAGAGGCTCAGTGCTAAAGCTCTGTAGCATAAGCTGAGCAGCCCTAGTTTAAGCAATTTATAATCTCCACTGAAGAAAATCCCTGTTTTTTGTGCCCCTTCCTGTAACCTCTGTCTACTTGGCTATCTGTCCTTAAATTGTGAGTTCTTTGGGGGCAGGGACCGTCACTTCCTGAATGTCTAAAAAAGGCCTTGCACACAGTAGACTCTGTCATGAACAAATAATAAATGGGTGAAATTCCTGACGGGTTCCTCAACAAAGTTCCTGAGGGTTACTCACCAAAACACAAACTTGAGCCTAAACTTTCTCCCCAAGCTTCACTGTCCCTAGGGTTTCCTTGCAGGACTTCCTCTGTCCTGGTCCTCTGCCTTTTTCCCCTCAGAAAGACACCCCGATCACTCTTGTATCCCATTTAGAGCGAACAAGCATGAGTCAGAAGTAATTACTCTGTTCCTTTATTCAAGGTATTAACGCCTGAAGTTAGGGTGCCTCAGCAAAGGAACACTGCATTCTGATGCTGGGTTCTAGAAACCGACACACAATTACAGTTTCCTAGGCCAAAGAACTCCAGATCTAGTTATTTTATTAGCTCTTCATTTTTCTAAATTAAAAGGAAAAAATAGTGCTAATACTATGTTAAGGTGGAAAAATCAAGCACTCAAAAGGACGTCAGTCCTGCAAATTAAAGTTATTCCCAGAAGTTGATTATGTTGCATACATAGAATTTTCTTTATCTCTTTCTCTTGTTCAATTTAAACCTTAACATATTATTGTTTGTTGATAATACATACAGGAAATACATAGGATGGGCAGTTATCTTTTACTTATGTGTTTGTATAGTGCCTAGCACGTGACTCGGGCACCTAGATGCTACTGAATTACAATAAATAAATAAATATTATTATTAACATTGTGGGAGAAAGTAGAGATTCTGGATTTTCCTAAATTTGCGGTTCAATTTCCCAACCTTAATATTACATTAGTGCTGGATGCACTATTGTATTATCTGTACAGAACCACTGGTGTACATAGACACTTCCTGATCTTTCCCTCTATCCAACAGCAGATTTTGGACCCCCACCAAGCTCTTACACTTCAGAAAGATCTTTCTCCCTTCCCAGTACCTCAGCTTTAGATTATTTTGAGGGAAAAGTATTTCATGGGTCAAAGACAACAGTGAATATAGTGAAAATAATTTGTTTCACAGTAGAGACACAAACATTTCTGGTGATATTTTCCTTACATGCTATACACTTCAATATCATGCTCCCTTAATGGTATAATGCTGTACATAATTCACATTGTTACATTTAGAGCTACAGTTTAAAGCAGTGTACAGTGGTTAAAAAGTGATTATTTAACATACTGCTGTATTTCCTGTACTTAGGGCCTGGAGCCTGCAAAAACGTATGCACATGCTTAACTTTACTACCATGCACAGTTCCCTTGAAACAGTAGGGAGGGGATGGAATCAATCAACTTACGGTAGTAAAGTTAATCATGTGCATTAAGCATTTGCAGGATCGGGGCCTTACACTGTATATCACAGCAGGGCATTTATACGGACTTTTCAAATGCAAACACAGCATTACTGTGCTGCATCAAAATGCTCACAAGAGACCCCAGACTTACTATTCCATCTGAAAAACAGAGAAGCAATGTAGAGAAAAGCCAGCCAAATAAAAGCCCATTTAGAGAAGCACTGTGAGGCCACACTTCTGCACCTGAGAGGGTGCGCTGCCAGAGCCCTCTTTGCTTTGGAGGTAATTCCAATGGCACCCAGGGCACATATGCTCTAATGGTGAGCTCACTGGGGCAGTGATGGTCTTTGTTCTGTATCTGTATAGAGCCCAGCACAGTGGGGTCCTGGTCCATGACTGGGGCTCCTAAATACTACTGCAATTCAGATAATAAATAATGAGAAATAATTCTGGAGACAATTCTTGAAGGAGAAGAACTACAGAAGATTTCCTTGAAAAGGGAAGTGACCTGCTAGCTACTCGTTTTGGCACTGTTCAGAGGACAGGTGGGGCTACTAGAGAGGCTCCACAGCATTTGACATAAATCAGGAAGTGGGAAGGACTGGATAAAGTGCTCTAAATCTCAACTCTCTGCTGGGACAAGAAGTGTGTCAATAATTATTAAATAAAACCTCTTCACTGAGCCATGAGGAAGGAAACATACATTCCTAAACTGAGTAACCAAGTGATCGTATTGTTTTAACCCTTGTTCTTCCTCATCTACCCCCTCCCTACTCTTTGTAGCCTCCCTCATTGCATCCCATACATAATTATACTTTGGACCCTACCAAATTCACAGCTGAAAAACGTGTCACGGACCTTGAAATCTGATCTTGTGTGTGCTTTTACCCTGTACTATACAGATTTCACAGGGGAGACCAGTGTTTCTCAAATTGGGGGTCCTGACCCAAAAGGGAGTTGCAGGGGGGTCACAAGGTTATTTTAGGGGGGTTTCAATATTGCCACCCTTACTTCTCCACTGCCTTCAGAACTGGGTGGCCGGAGAGTGGCAGCCGTTCGGCAGGCACCCAGCTCTGAAGGCAGCGCCGCCGTCAGCAGCAGTGCAGAAGTAAGGGTAGCAGTACTGCAACCCCCCCTACAATAACCTTGCAACCCCCCCCCCCCCCCACACACACACACACATTATTCCTTTTTGAGTCAGGATCCCAACAATTATAACACTATGAAATTTCAGATTTAAATAGCTGAAATCATGAAATTTACTATTTTTTAAATCCTTATGACTGTGAAATTGACCAAAATGGGCGGTGAATTTGGTAGATCGTGAATTATACTGTAAGATCTACAGGGCAAGGACAATGGCTTTCTATTTGTTTGTAAAGCCCCTAGCACACTTTGTGGTGCTGTAAAAATAAATCCATAAATAATAACTAGTTGCATTCCTTTATGATTCAGGATGATTGGATTTTATGTGTGAATTACGGAATTAAAATGTTCACTTTTCCATTTGGGGCCAAATTTTCAACCAGGTTTCAAAAGTAGATCTACCCCAGCATATCACTTTGCATGTACATAAACAAAACATTGGTGCATTCACATTAGATAATTGTGCCTGCAAATCACCCTTTTGAAAGAACTTACTGCATTGGTATAGACAAAAGTATGGTTCACATATGCAGAAATATGTATCCATTAAGTTCATGGTCACATTTACAGCAGCTGTCTGAAAATTTGGTCTTTGTGTCTTTTTGGCTAGTAGTATGAGTATCATAATGATAAAATGCATCCAACCCTGGAAACCTATGTGTACCTCTGGGTTTCCAATTACATTTGCTTTACATTGATTGCTTTGATTATAAATACAGTCTGATATTGGACAGGTGGTTGTAGTTTAAATGAACACGGTCAGGATAAAAAAAATCATATATTAAAAATAGGTATCTAAATTCCCATCATCTTTAATAATCCTTTAGGTTTTCCATTTTACTCAGCTTGGGCAGTGAAATGAGAGTGGTCAGTTACACTTGTTCTTCTGTATTGGCTAGAATATTTGAGTTTCCATCAGGAGAATGTTTAAATAAGAAAAACTAAAACATGCCCTTTGTTATCCAAAAACAAATTAATAAGAATATTTTTATCATATAAGACTTAGATTTTGTAAATAAACACAAAACCTACACTTTAGCCTTAAACTATTAGACAACATCCCCTTAATCTGCCATACATATCCTAGGACACTGACACCATAGTAATCTACTAGACTCTAGTCTTTTCATTCACTCCTGATAGTCCTACTGGTAGAAATGTCATAAACATAAATAATAAAAGTCACTACCCTGAGACAAAAGCAGCTGGAGATTTAAATTCTCTCAGTGATCCATTTCTGCTGCCTAGGAAACCACGTCAGATTTTTTAACTCCAGATATAGCTTTTCACAGATAATATAGTTCCAAAAGCTGTCACATCTGCTAGCGAGCAGGAGAAAAAAATCACAGACGGCAGATTCAGAGCAGTGGGAGGGATCAGCTGGAAAGGAGGGGCAAGCAGAGAGAAGGGTTAGGCTCGGATGAGAGGAAGGGGGAATTAGGTTGGAAGAAGGAAAGGAAATCAGAGTTGGAAGGAGGGATTGGGAGACAACAGAGAAACAGAGGGGCATAGAAAATGATCAGCTGGTCAGAAGAAAGAAGGAAGTAAATGGTAGCAGGAATTGTTCCTTGTTATCACACAGCATTTCAGATACTAAAGCAAATTTGCTCTTGTGCTTTGTTATTTCATCAGCTTCCCTGATATAATTATAGTTTCACTGGTGCATAGGGCAGGTATATAAACTATGACTGTCATTGTGTGTGTGCGTATGTGTATACACACACACACACTCTCTCTCTCAATCTCTCAACGTGAATGAGAGAAATAGGTAGCAGGGTGTCTGATGCTTACTTGATTATTTTTTATTTAGAACAATTTCTTACAGCAACTGAAACACCGTTCTGGCTGAGAAGTTCTACCCTGTGGGCATCACCATTCTGCTACCAAGCTTGGTGGGTCATGCCCTCCCTGGACCAAGAACACAGAACTCTTAGATACTGGATGGGGAAAAGTATCAATCCAGTGTCCCCAAGTGACTCCTCAGTTGTTGCTCTGAAAAGTGTTGAAGGACTACAAAGAGGGGCTGCGGGAGTTCATCCAGTCCAGCCAGGCTGCAGGCAGAGTCACTGTGATGGGCGGGAGGGGGGAGTTGAAGTTGGAGTCAGAGAGCACAGGGAGGGATCCCAGAGAACCCCTCAAACGAAAGGAAAACCCCATTAAAACTCACTGAGATGCAAGTCACAACAGTGTAATACATTTCAAGTATGGTGTATGCTAACAAGATAATTACCCATGTGTTTGGGTATGTATAATACACACAAAGTATTTTATTGCATTCCAAGCCCTATAGAATCCTAATGTTTACTGACCTGACATGATCATTATTTACTCCATGTCATAGACGTTCATAGCACTTTGCAGACAAACAAAACTGTCAGTTTCCTTCCCTAAGAGTTTTCAAATCTAAATGAAACTTTATACAGCCAGGGCTAACAACCAGTAAAGAGTGGGTGGAGGGGGAAAAAGGTGGGGGCTAATGGCAGGAGGCCAGACAGCCTCTCCATGTCACTTCCCACCCTACATCTCTATGATTCTATATTTGAAATGGGATCTGAGAGTGCGGTGTCCTGCCGTGATCCCTCTCTGCACCTTGATCTGAGGCCCTGGGCTTTGGAAATGTTGGTTTAGGTGCTTTGCTTCCCTAAAGGAAGAGATTACGTTTGCTGCTGCACTATAACTTTCAGTGTTTCAAGTCCTACATTTTTTTCTGATAATAAAGCTGTATGTCTGGCAAGATGGGTGCACCATGCAACCTAACAGCACTGCAGACTGATGTAATGCTCTAAATCCTGTGTGAACACATACCCAGGCGTACAGATTAATATTCTGTTAGAAATAAGATTAGGAGAGACTTATCTGTTATGTTGCTGGGTTTATTTTGTGACAGATGAGAAAGGAAATGCAAACTCCCAACATTTGATACATGGCTTTTACCAAAAGGATGGGAAGGACCATGAAACTAAATTGTTGGTTTTTTTCTTTTCTTGTCTCATCCATTAAGAGCAAAATAGGCCACATAATAAATATGTCTTTCCTGAGCTTATTGTGAACAGTATTTATTGTCATGCTCCTCTGTGGTTTTTAGACATACTGGGCCAAATTTACATCTGATGACATAAAAGCTCTTCGAAAGGAAGGAGCTTTTGTACTGTGCAAATCTAATACTATCACAACCCAAACGTTAGCCAGCTTCTTTCTTTATGAAATAATAAGGCTGTATTTGACTGACAAAAGTTGGGAGGAGGGGAACTACTATCATCTTCAGGTACAGATGAGACAGAGATTAAATGACTTATTCAAGTTCACACAGGAAGCCTGTAGCACAGCCAGTGACTGAACTTTGATCTCCTGAGTCACAGCCCAGTACTTTAGCTGCAAGATCTAGAAGAGTAGCCTCACTGGGTACACCTACACAGGGATAGAAGACCTGCATTGGCGCAGGTCAGCTGACTTGGGCTGGAAGAGCTTGGGCTGCAAGGCTACAAATCACTGTGGAGACCTTTGAGTTCAGGCTCTTGCTGCAGGGCTAAACATCACGATGTAGATGTAGACGTTCAGGCTCAGGCTGGAGCTGAGTTCTGGGACTCTCAACCCTTGCATCTACACAGCGACTTTTTAGCCCCTAAGCCCGAGCACCGCGAGCCCAGTCAGCTGACCCAGGCCGGCCACAGGTTTTTTATCCCTGTGTAGACGTAGCCTTTCTGTTCCTCTTATTAGATCGACTGGAGGATTAGGGTTAGCAAATACCAATGTAACACCAGCACTGCTTTTCCCAGCTTCAGAGATCGATCCACAGGACTCACTCTCAATTAGCTCTGCTGAGAGGGGGGCACCTTTCAGCCACCTCTCTCACTTGCCTTGAATCACAGATGGACACTTCCCTACATTCACAGTCCCATTCCATTCACAGTGGACACTCCAGGCACCACACAGCCCACCTGTAGATTCCCTGAGGTGCATCCAAAAATGAAGATGGATTGTTTTCATTTTTAAAAAATCATGTTTTTTCACATGCTCTCCACTGGCCATCATAACAGACTGCTCATTAATTCAAGACACTGTGGAGACATTTGCTAAGCTTGCCCTTCCTTGGGACTCACTATATAAGGGCAGGAAGATCCCAAGCCCTGATTCTCCATTTGTCCTGCACCTTGCGAAGTCATCTACATCTGTGCAAAGGGTGCTACCAAATCAAAATGGTAGCATTTTACACTCACTGTGCCCAGATGTAACTGCCCACGCAATGAAGACTCAGGCCTCAGGATGCGTGCCTTAGCAATGTGGTGGAAATGTGCTGAGATGGCAGGAGCATGCCACCTGATCATGATGACACCAGTAGCTAGGCTAGCAAGGTTTTGGAGACAATTTTAACGACTTCCAAACAATAAAGACAAGTTGATTCCCCACTTGTCATAATGTAGGTAATAACACATTGCTTTGCAGTCACGCAGTTCAAAGTGCTTTATGAAAACACTAAACCTGCCACCAGCCTGTGACACTGGTCAATTGTATTATCCCCATTTTACAGATGGAGAACTGAGGCACAGAGCTGTAAAGTGACTTACCCCAAACCTAGGGTGACCAGGTGTCTGGTTTTTGACTGGCATGCCCCGTAGAAAAGGGACCCTGGCGGCTCTGGTCAGCACCACCGACCAGACAGTTAAAAGTCCGGTCAGCGGTGCTGCGGCGCTAAGGCAGGTTAGCCCCTACCTGTCCTGGCTGAAACCGCACTGCGCCCCAGAAGCAGTCAGCAGGTCTGTCTCCTAGGTGGGGGGGTCCACAGGCCCCCCTCCGCCCCTGAGCACTGGCTCCGCACTCTCATTGACCAGTGGGAGCTGGGGTGGTGGTGATCCCTGCGGGTGAGAGCAGTGCGTGGAGCCTCCTGCCCGTGCCCACTCCCCTCCGCCTAGGACCCAGACCAGCTGGCTGCTTCTGGAGCACGCACAGTGTGGTGCCAGGACAGGCAGGCAGTCTGCCTTAGCCCCCGCACTGTACCACTGACTGGGAGCCGCCCGAGGTAAGCCCACGCCCCAAGCCCCAACCCCCTGCCTCAACCTGTAGCCCCCTCCCGCACTCCAAATCCCTCTGCTCCACCCCCCAACCTGGAGCCTCCTCCTGCACCCTAAACCCCTCATTTCTGGCCCCACCCCAGAACCCACACCCACAGCTGGAGTCCTCACCCCGCTCCTGCACCCCAACCCCTGCCCTAGCCCAGCGAAAGTGAGTGAGGGTGGAGGAGAGGGAGCCACCGAGGGAGAGGGAATGTAGTGAGTGGGGGACGGGGGCCTTAGGGAAGGGGCGGGTCTAGGATTTTTTTTGTGTGACTAGAAAATTGGCAACCCTACCCAAACCATACAGTGAGTCATATAAACTGATCTTAGAACCTAGACCCTGACTGATCCCCAGCCCCCTGCTGTACCCACTACACTAAAATGACCCTGCAGCCACAATTCAGACCACACCTCCTCTCAGGTATCGGTTATTTTGTCACCCAGCTCTTAGACTACAGAAGGGATGGGAATGGGAGGAGCCTCTGATTTGTAAGGGCAACAACATCATCATATATAGGGCGAAGACACATTTCTTATAAAGGGTTTTGAAGGGACCAGGAGCCTGGATTTTTATTTTATCCAACTATGTTAATGTTTGACTCTTATGTAAGACCAAGGCAATCAATCTAAAAACAAAAGTAATATCAATACTGCTCAAGGGTTAATTCAGCAAGGTAGCAGCACAAACCTGCTGCCACCCAGGAACCTGAGTTTGCCCTTTAGATACCGTGCAGGAGCCACGTTAAACGGATATGGCCCGATTCTCCCCTCCAGTGCACCTGGTTTACACTGTAACCAAAAGGATAGTTTGGATTAAGAAGCGAAGGAGAAGTTAGGCTAACGTGGGTCCAAACCCTCGGTGTAGAGGAGTAGGGGAAATTGAAGTTGCTAGTGTGAGAAAAGGCAAAGATAAGTTGGAGACAGTGTGTTATGGGAAAGTAAGAGTGAGCAAGGACGTGACCCAGGGCTTTGTTACCATTATGTTTGGATTATAACTGGTTTAAGCAACGTTTTTAATAAATGTTTATGAAAATTGTGAATGGTTTATTAAAATGTTATCTATATTGCTAGTATGCGAAGGACATTGGTGCAGATGTCAATTTAAATAATGTGCAGTGTAAAGAGCCAATAAGAAGGTGGAAGAAATAGAATTATGGTAGAGGACAGTTTAACGTTAATGAGTACTATAATAGAGTATAAAAGGAGTAGTTTTGCTAAATTGGAAGGGAGAGCTGCAGTTGGCATCCAAAGGATACCATTATGCCAGCAGTGAGTGGAGGGGGTGTCTAGTGGCCGACGATGGGGGTGGGTGTGCAAGGCTGGTGGCGGGGTGAAGATGCAGCACACAGGGTCGGCCGCTTCTCATGCTGGTCCATCAGTGCAGCCCCCACCCCAAGCCAGCTCTCAGCTAGCAGGGCCCTGCCCTGCATCCTGTTTCTGGCCAGCACTGGCTGCACACTGCGAGCTCTGGTGGCTGGTGAGAATGGGCAGGTGCCAGGCAGCAGCCATTACGTGTTGCCTCTGTAGCCCTCCCATCAGCCCTTTACGTGCTCCCCCTCTTGCTGTCCTCTCCCTGCTTTGCTCCTTCGCCCCTACACCCCAGCCCCGCTGTTCCTTCATAACCCCCTGGCGGGGCGTGTCCCGCTCCCAGAGCTGTGCAGGGAACCAGCCTCTGGTCAGAGCGCTCAGCTCACCAGCAGCCTGGCTGGCAGGCTCCTTCCTTCCCCCACTGCCTCTGGCTGGGCCGGCACCCTGGGAAAACCCAAGAGCCTCCGGCCTGGGATGTTGGCCAGGAGGAGCCGAGCCTTGCATGTGCCAAAGCCCCGCACAGCGCTGGTACGGGGAAGCCTCTCCGCCCTTCAGCTAAGCTCTGGAGTGGGGCGGGGGAAGTGATTTCCAGCCTGTTCACACCCCGAACCTGCTGACTCCACGGCAGCCCTGGGGCAGGAGCTTAGCCCCCCTCTTCACCCCCCTTCCCCTGCCCTGGGTCCTGCCCAAGGGAGCGCGGGGCTGCTCCATCCCCTAGGCACCCTTCCCTACTGAGCCACCTCTCTGGCCCATTTTCTGAAGTTCCTGCAGTCAGGTTCCCTGAGCCCTGGTGCACAATGCAGCCTTAGGGCTTAACCCCTTCCTGCCCCTTCCCTTCTTCCTGTAGCCAGTGGGGAGGTGGTGGCAACAGGAGGCAGCTGGGTTATGTCGGTGGCCAGCAGCAGCCTGGAGGTGTTAGCTGCCTTTCGACACTGTATGGGCAGGAAGGAACAAGCTGTTTCCAGCCGGAGGGGGACGGCGGAGAAGAAGAGATGAGCTCTGCAAAGACACAAGCCAGGTCATCCCTTCCTCCTCTCCTCCTCCCCTGCGGCTGGAAGCAGCTCCCATCCCTTCCCTCCTGAACAGTGCCAAAAGGCTGCTGCTGGCCACATTCTGGTGTAAACGCTGGTAGAATTTGGGGGCCTTCATTCCCCCCCACCACCACGTTGCCTTGGGAAGGTGCAATGCCATGTACCAGGAGAGGCAGGTCCATCCCAGGGGCCCAGCCAGGCATGGAGGGCAGAGAGCGCTGGCAGAGAAGTTCGGGTTGGTGACCCCCCCGTGTGAGAGAGGTGTACGGGAGTGTGTGTATGTGTCACCTCTCCCCATGGAGGGGGAGGAGGTGTGTGTGTCACCCCTCCCTATGTGAACCCTAAAGCCTTAAAGATAAGAAGGTAAATAAAAAGAATCTAACTGTGCAGTATTTCTTTTTAATGGGGGCTCAGTCAACTTCATGTTAATTTTAACATTTGTACTGCATAGTTCTGATTGATGGCCGTTGAACTCACTTGAATACGAGTAATTTTACCAGGTGTCCCATATTCAGCAGAGGGAAATATGGTCACCCTATTTTTTAATAAAGTTTGGTTGTATCATTCAAAGTGTTGCCTAGTGATCCTACTAAACAGTTTTTCTGAAACGAACCTAGAAGCTTGAATCTGAAAACCAAGCTGGGTTTTCTTGGACCTTTATGTTTAACAACTCAGTATTAATTGGGAACATTTCAGCATAAAGGTTAACAAATGTTGACAGCATTGATATAACCCATTCATATCAACAGAGATGCACAGGAGCAAAAGAGATGTGATAGAGTGGAAAATTGGTCCCATGGTTTAGATCCTGATCTGGCATTGATTGGTCTGAGATTGGTGTGATGATAAATGTGCTCTCCCCTAACCTCTGGGGCTGAGGAGGGTAGCACCAGAGATTCTATCACTGACTGAAGAGGAGTGTTAACTGGATTCCCAGGGCATTATGTCTGAGCCAGACCAACGGAGCATTATGGTGACATGGGGCCTTAGATACCATCCTTCTACAAAGATAGATAAACCTTGATTATCAGGAACAAAAATCATGGAGTCTAGGTCTGAAAATAAAATATTGTATGATCCAGGGGAATGGGATGTATGTAGTTAAATGCATTTTTACTTACAATTAGAGCTAATCTGTCTAATTGTTTCAAACAGTTTACTCGACATATTTAACCCTTTCTCGCTGCTCATGAATTGTCTTTGAACCGATTGTGATTTTTACGAACACATCAAATAGTTTTGACAAACATGTTTGACCTGTGGGTTGTTCACAAACTGTTCACAGCAAATATCCAGTTAGGAACGGATACTGAGAATTCGTTATTTGACGTTTGGGACTGGTCACCCAGCTCGCATGCTGTTGTTTCTGTTCCATGGTAGGATGCTGAACTTTTACCAAGTACATACACTTTCCTCTGTAAGGAATTTTGTTTAGTCACAAAACAAATTTTGTTTCTCAGTTAACTGAATGTCACCTACTGGGCCCCAGATTCTCTCTCATGAACGTTCTTACACACAAAATGTTTTTCACATGAATGTTCACAGGCAGCACACCACAGAGGGGCACTTACAGGCTGCTTTGAAGCCCAGTTGCTAATATCACAAACAGGTCTTTATACTAGTTGACCAGCCTATTTACTAATAGCTTATTTATAAGCCATTGTTCATACATATCAATATGCTGCACAATGTGAGCATCAATACACAGTCTTACCACATGATTAATGACTTGACTGCTTCGGGGAGAGAGAATTTATACAATGCCAGTACAGCAGCACCCCTTTCACAAGCAGCAATTTAGGGATTCAGCTGCACTGGGCATTGGTCTTAGGATGGGCTTCAAAAGGGGGATTGGCCTTTTATCTTTTCAGCAAATGCCTCATTTTGTACATATTCCCAAGCCCCACCTTTGAGTACTCACTTACCAGCTATGTGCTTCTCTTCTTCTTCTCAGACTACTTCACTGTTCGGTCCTCCAGTACATTAAGTCACTTAATATCCTGGCAAACAAGAGGAGAAATGAATCAGTAAATATTACTGGACAATTGCCACACAGACCTACCTTCTCCATGTGTGTGCGCGCGCGCGTGTGAGTGTGTGTGTGTGTGAGAGAGATCACTTGGTTAAAAGAGATTGTGTGTACATTGCCAATGTAAATCTGACAAATGGTTTTCAAATAGTATGAAATTAGCCAGTTTCCTAATACTTCAGATATACAACACAATATGTCAGCAGCTGTGCTGAAAGGGTCTTAGCTGACATAGCAAAGAAGAAATGCAGGGATATGGGCATGAGGGGTTTTAGCCGGTGAATCAATAAGTATCTCTGATAGGTATGGTGAGGGTCCCTGCAGATATAAGGGGCTCCCTGGAGATATTGTTACATCTTGCATACAGAGAACCAGTAGGCATGTTCCTGACATGGGCTGTCTGCTTTCCCAAGCATCATCAGGGGTGACTTTAACCTTCCTCACCAACTGCCAAGTCCAGCAAGGCATTTTCTTTCCATGCTCCACGTTGTTGACAGCTTACACTAACAGGTCCCAAATGCCACGTCCCCGTAAGAGACACACATTCTTGCTTGTCTAAAGGGGATGGGGAGGTGAAAGAAAGGAGATCTCACTGACTGTCCCACTGTGAGAATGCCAGTAGAGGACAATTCTGAGTAGAAAAAGGGCTGCAGGGAAACTACCACTGCCATCCAGCAAACCCGATTGGTGGACGGTGTTGCTGGGCTATAGGAGCAAAGATGGAGTAAATTCCTTCCCAAAGGAGCCCAGGTCCCAGTTTTCTTTCCCTTCCAGAACCAGATCTGAAGGGAAAAGCTCCACAAACCCCACTGCTCTCCTCTCACATTGCCCTAAAGTGGTATTGCCAACACACAAGAGCTCAGCACATGCATTCCTGGCACTGCTAAGATTGAAAATGCAGCTCCAAAGAGAAGGGGTTAACCCATAGAAGCACAGCCACTGAGAGGTTAGTTTAAACTGACAAACCTAGTCCTCTGTAAACAGAGGAAACAAATCACATGAAACCGCAGCCATTAGAATGTTGTTGTTTTAAATACAAAAAGCAAACCCAGTGACCGTCCCCAGACCTGCGATCTGAAGCTTACCCCAGATTTCTCACTGCTCCGGAACCAGTGGTGAGGTGGAAATATTCTCACGCTGGAATCCGTTGACTCTCCGAGAAACTTGAAAGAGAAAGGAGAAGGCAAGAGAGAGCGGAAGAGAAGGGGGCGGAGGCAGCTCTGACATGTTTGTACAGTGCCTGGTTCACCTAGCTGTGAATTTGATTTCAGGGTGTGGTGGTAGATGAGACACAGAAATGTTCAGCGCTGGAAAGTTTCAGGCTCTCATTGCAAAGAGCATGATGAATGTTGACACTGGGGCCTCATGAGATCCTCCTTCCTCCTCCTCATCACCATCTCCCTTTGGACTCTGGAAGGGACAGAAGAGAGAAGGTGCTCAGAGTCGTACGAGAGCAATGAGGTTTGCTGGGTCTCAGACAAGAACCTCTGCAAGGTCGCCACCTTGCAGCCCTCCTCACTGGCTGACCTATTAATGCTCCAACTTGCTGTTACCGCACTTCTCTCATTTCCACTGCCTTGGGGCCTAGAGCTGCTGCAGTTCCGAATGAATCCCGACGTCTCCTGCTGTGTTGTGAATTTCAGGACCTGCCACAAATTCCTAGTCATTCCTGGCAGGTGGAGCTTTCATCATTTGATATGTGTCTGGATAGATGATAATTAATTTGCATTGCAGATGTGCAGCACATGACCTGGTGCCAATACTTTCCCTCTGTAGCTTGCCACGAGTCAGTGCTGTGTGATTTACTGTTTAGTATCACCCTATGATCCTGTTGCTTTGATTGTGCTGTGGCTTGGGGCTTATTGACTCCTGGAAATGTACATTTCTGCGTCAGTGACTTCTGTCTGCTGGAACATCAGCCAGCAGAGGGGGAGGGGAAGAGGTGGAACATGGATGAGGAACAGGAGGAGGTCAGAGTTCATGTCTGCCAAAGCCATCAACAGCTCTTTCCCTAGAGCAAATAAAGGGGACTCTTGCCTTATTGCAACAGTCTATTGCAAACAATGCCAGTCTAAACACCAAGATGATTAGGTCCAAAGAGCAAAGATAAAAATACCCTCAGCCCTCACTGTGTAATTTACTCCCTTTTGTGTGTGTGTGTGTGTGTGTGTGTGTGTTTTGCTAACATGGTATTAAATTTAAAAAAAAAAAATCCATGATGTAAGTAACCCTGATTAATTAAACTGACATGGGCACCCCGGACAGATATCATGGCCCAGTGGATGGGGCAGAGAAGTGGGACTCAGGAGACCTGGGTCCTAATTCTGACCCTGCCACTGTCTGGCTGTGTCCCCTCAGGTAAAGTCACCTCCAAGTGCCTCAGTTTCCCCTCCCACTGCTTCACTTGTCTATTTAGATTACAAGCTCTTCAGGACAGGGTGTCTTTTACTATGTATATGTACAGTGCCCAGCACAATGGGCCCAGGATCTCAGCTGGGATCTATAGGAACGACTGTAGTACAGAGAATCATGAGGATAATACCGAGGGCAGGTCTACGCTGGAAATGCTACATTGGCACAGCTGCATCAATGCAGCTGTGCCGCTGCAGCGTGTCTGGTGAAGACACTCTATGCCGACAGGAGAGCGCTCTCCCGTCGGCATAATTACTCCCCCTCCATGAGAGGCAGAAGTTCTGTTGGCGGGAGAGCATCTCCGCTGATATAGCACGGGTATGGACAGCGCTTAGGTCGCTGTAACTCATATCGCTCAGGGGGGTGCCTTTTTTCACCCTGAGCGATGTAAGTTAGATCAACTAAAGTGGTAGCATGGACCTGCCCTTAGACAGAGTGAGGATGTGTACGTAGCGACTGTGGCCTGTACTGGAATAAAGTTTGATGTTGTGTTACAATGACTGGGATCAATATTCTCTCCTCGGCTTTTCACAGCTTCTGGCAGTCTGCCAAGAACTCACAAGGAGGTTTTCTGCTGGAGACAGGAAGTGCAGTCACTGCTTCCCTACATTATCTACAGGTCCTTGTCTGCTGAGGCCTGCCGAGGAGATTTCCTACTGGTTCGCTCCAGCAGCCTCTTTGGTGTCTAGGAAGTGAAGTTAGCCAAGACCCTTTCTATTTGCGGATTAGCCTGCCTGCTCCTATTGGGGCATGTAAAGTTGGGAGTCCCATGAGCCGTTGTATCCAAGAAAGGGAACATTTTTATTAGTGATGGCAAACACCAAACAGGGCTCAGAAGAGAGAAGGGCCAGCATTAGCCCTCCAGCAGCTCTCCCTTCAGAAGATAATAGCTCATCTTAATTACTTAGCCTTTTACAGTTTGTATGGCAAATTCCACCTTCTCTGTATGTACATATATATCTGTCTTCTTACTATATGTTCCATTCAATGCATCCGATGAAGTGGCTGTAGCCCACAAAAGCTTATGCTCTAATAAATTGGTTAGTCTCTAAGGTGCCACAAGTACTCCTGGGTTTTTTTCAGAAGACTGCAATTTGAGCTGCAAAGTGCTGCCATGTGGAGGATCAGAGCATGATCCCTTGTTTGCCAGGTTGGCAAGTGAAGTGCCTGCTGCTGAGATGTGTCTGTTACACTCTTGCATACTGTCAATAACATCTGCTACTTCTATGCATCTCCACTGTGCCAGGCCGTGAGTGTTGGTCTATATGGGTAAGTTTGGGAGAGTAGCACAAAGAAATCTCACTTATACTGTACAGGGAGTCACCCAGGTTTGGGACTGCCTTTAAATCTACACAAGACTGATCCCCCACGGCTTTAAGTGTTTCGGGAGCATTGCACAAAGCCCTCTAAAACAAGAGGCACATCTTAGTCATGGAGACAAGCTTTGCCACAGACGGAAGAGCCTGGCTTTACTTGCCAGAATGAGGACTTTGGATGGAGCCAAAGACAAGCCTGCTGACAGCAATTCTGGGCCCCCACAAACGCACAAGTCACGCCCATGCAGATGCGGTCCGCCTGACATTTGGGCGGTGCTGTGCCTCTGCTGGCTGGTGTCCAACAAGCTGCCAGCTGCGCTGCTGGGCGCACTCTTCCCGCACAGCCAGGGCTTCCACAAGCCTGCCCAGTACGGTTACCAACTGCCTAATCATGCAAACCCATAGACCCTTGCCCCGAGACCACGCCCCTGTCCCACCCCTTCTTTGAGATCCCACCCCCTGCTCACTCCATCCCCACTTCCTCCTCCATTGCTCACTCTCCCGCACCCTCACTCACTTTCACCAGACTGAGGCAGAGGGTTGGGGTGCAGGTTCTGGGAGGGAGTTTGGGTGAGGGCTCTAGGTTGGGGCTGGGGTGCAGGAGGGGGTGTGGGCTCTGGCCTGGGGCAGGGGTGCAGGAGGGAGTGTGGGGTGTGGGCTCTGGGCTGGGGCAGGGGTGCAGGAGTGGGGCAGGGGGTCAGTGCTTACCTCAGGTGGCTCCCACAAGCAACTGGCACACCCCTCTGGCAGCAGCTCCTAGGCAGAGGGCCCAGAGGGTCTCTGCACGCTGCTGCCTGCGGGCACTGCCCCCGCAGCTCCCATTGGCCAGTGCGGAGTCAGCACTCAGGGCAGGTGCAGCGCACGGAGACTCCCTCCCTAGGGGCCACAGGGACATGCCGGCCGCTTCCAGAAGCGGTGCGGAGCGAGAGCGGGCAGGAAGCCTTTTAAATCACCCGGGCCCCTGGCCAATTGCCCTCTTTGCCCTCCCCTGTCGGCAGGCCTGGAGCCAGAGCAGCTCAAAGCCTGACGTGAACCTCAGTAGTCTTGGATCTTAAATAAAGACCAGGAGCGTCATTTAGGGTGGGCAGGGGGCGGCTCTAGCCCCCCTCTCAGTTTTGTACCCGAGGTCTCCTCACAGTGCATGCCCTACCTCAGCTGGGAGCTCTTAATTGCATCACATCTTGAGTGTGATATGTGATGAATTCTGTACTGCTCCCAGCTTCCGCCTTTGGGGCAGGGAGTTTGTTTATAAACAGAAGCAGGGTGATTAAGATAACAAAAGCCTTGTCATTAAATTAAGGATTGTTAGATGATCTTGAAAGCATTGCCAGGCACTCCAGTTAAAAGATAGGAAACAAAGGGTAGGAATAAATGGTTAGAGTAGAGAGAGGTAAATAGTGGTATCCCACAGAGCTCTGTACTGGGACTGGTGCTGTTCAACATATTCATAAATGATCTGGAAAAAAGGGTAAACAGTGAGGTAGTAAAATTTACAGATGATACAAAACTACTCAAGATAGTTAAGTCCAAAGCAGGCTGAAAATGGTTACAAAGAGAGCTCACAAAATTGGGTGACTGGGCAACACAATGGCAGATGAAATTCAGTGTTGACAAATGCAAAGTAATGCACATGGCAAAATATAATCCCAACTATGCATACAAAATGATGGAGTCTAAATTAGCTGTTGCCCATCAAGAAAGAGATCTTGGTGTCATTGTGGATAGTTCTCTGAAAACATCCACTCAATGTCCATTGACAATCAAAAAAGCTAACAGAATAGTGGGAATCATTAGGAAGGGGATAGATAATAAGATGGAAAATATATCACCTCTATATAAATCCATGGTACGCTCATTGAATACTGCATGCAGATTTGGTCACCCCATCTCAAAAAAAGATGTATTGGATTTGGAAAAGGTACAGAGAAGAGCAACAGAAATGATGAGGGGTCTGGAACACCTACCGTATAGAGAGAGATTAAAAAGACTGGGACTTTTCAGCTTGGAAAAGAGATGACAAAGGGGGAATATGATAGAGGTCTATAAAATCATGAATGGTGTGAAAAAATTGAATAAGGAAATGTTATTTACTCTGTCACATAACACAAGAACTAGGGGTCACCCAATGAAATTTATAGGCAGCAGATTTAAAACAAATAAAATAACATATTTCTTTCACTGTGGAACTCTTTGCCAGGGGTGTTGTGAAGACCAAAACTATAACAGGGTTCCAATAAGAGCTAGATAAGTTCATGGAGGATAGGTCCATCAATGGCTATTAGCCAGGATGGGCAGGAGTCCAACACCATATTCTGCATGTCCCTAGCTTCTGTTTGCCAGAAGTTGGGAGTGGATGACAGGGGACAGATCACTTGATGATTGCCTGTTCTGTTCATTCCCTCTGCAGTACCTGGCATTGGCCACAGTCAGAAGACAAGATACTGGGCTAGATGGACGATTGGTCTTATGCAGCATGGCAGAATGGCCATTCTAATGTTCTTATAAAGAACCCAGATGTATCTGCCCCCCGCTGTAACCCACTAGACCCCACTCCTCTCCCAGAGCACAGGAGTCCTGATGGGGGTCTCTCTCTCTCCACAGAGTTAGTAGCAAAGTAAGTTAGTCTTTAAGATGCCACCGGACTCCTCATTGTTTCTGTGGATACAGACTAACACGGCTACCCCTCTGATACTTAGGAAAGTAAGAATATACATTAAAATTTTAAACCTAACCAGTGTCCCTTAAGTGACTTGCTACAAGATGTCAGAACATGTTAGTATTAAAGCTGAGTGGGTCTAATATTTATTTAATTTTCTTTCTTTTATGTAGGAATTAGATATAATGCGCCCGTCAGCTAATTGTTAGGTTATCTGCCAAAAAAACTACAGTTTTCAAGCGCCTAAGGAGCCCCTGGAATCATGGTTAAGGTTGCCCCGCCCCCACACCAAAATCTGAAGTGGTGCCCCTGATGAAGACTAGGACATTTTCCAGGTTTTTTAGGTATGACTTGGATTCCTAGCATCCCATGCACTTTTGAAAATAGACTTTCGCTTGGATTGAAGTTATCTATATTTTCCCTCCAATTACAATTTGTCCCTTTGCCTCTGATCACTCTTCCCAGTTGCTCTTTCAGACTGCTTCTCCCAACCCCAGGACTGCCTCCCCTATGGCAGCCATAACTGGGGAACAAGACAGCAGGGTGTAATGGTTACCCTCACTGGCTCAGCCTGGTTATTTGATTTATAAATACAGCAAACTATCTGAACCACCTCACACCATGTCTCCAAAAGGGAGAAACTCGTTGCCTTATTTCAATCGGCTGCTGTGGGTCTCCTTTCTATCTCTCTCCCTCATAGCCCAGCACAAAACCCAGCACCAGTACTCACCACCTGCTGCCGCCCCCACGCTCTCATCTTTGGTGGATCAGACTCAAGGAGCTTTCTATTGCAGCAGGCCCCAGATATGTGCTGGAGACTGGGAGCGGCAATCCAGCAGCAGGTTTGGAGCTCAGGTGCAATTTAGATAAGCATTCTAAAGTTGAGGTGCTTACCCAAGGCTTATCTGAACCATGCAGACCTTGAGTCTGTACAGCTGGCAGGGAATCTCACAAGAAGAGCCTCTCACCGTGTTCTCATTTATTTTACTTAATTATATTATTTTTTGCACGTTTGCTTTCAGTTCCAGCTAGAAATAGTGTAAGAACAGCCTCTCCTAAGCTATTTCAGCACTTGCATCTAGCTAAGCAAGACCATCCACATCTAATTCTTTACTATTTGTATTACAGTAGTGCCCTGGAGTCCCAAGTAGGACAGGGCCCTATTTGTGCTTAGTGCAGTAAAAACACACAGAACAAGGCAGGGACTGTGGTGAAGAGTTTACACTTTAATCCTGCTTCCATTTCTTGAAATGCAGAAGGATGTAAGGATGGGGATTGTTTTAGTCTAGCAGAGTTTGCTCATCCCTGTTGGAGAACTGAGTTCTGTCTAGAGACCACAAGACATCCACATTCAGCAGCCTCATTGGCTGGGGGCCCCCCAAGGTTATTTACAGAGGAGCTGGAGCACCTGACTACTGAAAGTACAAGGGCCCAAGCCTGAATAACAGACACAGCAGGACTCCCATCAGGAACACAAAGCATTTAGATAAGGAGACAGATTTGCTTCAGAAGGGACAAGAAAGTAACCAGCTTCACTTTAGAGTCGTTTACTCCATCCAGCCTGGACATGACACTCAAGCAAAAGCTTGAGACCATCACTAGGACAGCATACATGGCATTTTGCTATTGGTAAAATGCCAGTAGCTCAGCAAATGGTTCCTGTACATAATATTGCCCCAGTTTGGTTCTAAATCACTTCCATGCACTTGTTCAACATCTTTTCCCTTAAAATAAACTCTCAGGCTGGTTGAATTGCAAAAGAAATAAAGACAGGTTTCAGAGTAGCAGCCGTGTTAGTCTGTAGTCGCAAAAAGAAAAGGAGTACTTGTGGCACCTTAGAGACTAACCAATTTATTTGAGCATAAGCTTTCATGAGCTACAGCTCACTTCATCGGATGCAATAGAAATAATGTAACGTTTAGTCCCAAAAATGTTCCAATAGGTTTAACCACATCAGTGCTGCCTTACATGCCAGATATGGGTGGCAGGAGCTACACTAAAGGCATATCTGATGCTTCCCCCAACTACCAGGTAAATCATCCCTTCACTGCCAAAGTTACTACAGAGGGTCAGTACGTTCTAGCTCTCCCATAGTCTCATTGTGCCACCTTGGGCAAATCCCTTCTACTCTGTTGCTCAGTGTGCAGATCTGTAAAATGATTCTATGAACACCTACCCCACCCAGATACTAGACTTCATGTTAATTCATGTTGAATTCATGTTTCTTGAAGTGCTCTGAGATCCTTAAAGATGCTACAGAAGTACAGGCTGAAATCTTTCGCAGAGGAAACAGGGACACAGATTATAGTAACCTCTGTTCAGAACATCTATTCTAGGTCAATCATCTGAAGTAGAGATATTAATCAAATTCAGATACAGTATAATCTATCTACTTTATTAGCCAGCAAAATGGTAACAGTCTGCTAATAGCTATAACATATTAGTTTTATTATTCAACCTCCAGCTTCAACTTCTACTTAAACCCTAATTTCTTCGTTGCTTTTTAACACTCATCTGAGAGTTTTTGCTCATGTATACGATTGGCCTACACCTTTCCCTAGTACATATAAAATATTACATGGGCTGCTGGACAGTTACATCTGCTTATGAAATATTCCTGCTGGCCATATTTCAAACATCTACATTCCACGTTTAATGCCAAGTCAACCCCACTCTGTGTCTCTCTTAGGGCACCACTACACTGGCAGAGTTACAGCACCACCCAGAGAGCACAGAAGGGAAACCGTTGTTGTGCGTTCACACTGACAGCTGCCTGCGCAATAGCGTGTTCACACTTGTGGCACTTGCAGTGGTATTCGGAGCGGTGCACTCTGAGCAGCTATCCCACAGAGCACCTCTTTCTCTTCTGCCACAGAGACTTGTGGCAAAGTGGGGGAGTGGGGCATCCTGGGTCCTGTCCCAATGCCCCGTGATGCGTTGCTTTACATCCCAGCAAACCCTGTGCTTCCATCTGCATTTGGTACCATCTTTCAATGGTTTGTGCACTGTGCGCCCTGCCTCTTTCAGGCTGCAGGGATGGATCCCGAACTGCTGACTAGTATGCTGCTCACTCTGAGAACACATCATGAGTGGCAGTCAAGTTATTCCTTAAACTACAAAGTCAAGAGGAGTGCAACTTTGATCTCACCACGCATAGTGGCTATGACACGAGATCGCTTGTGGCTTCCATGGAGGTGCTGACCACAGTGGAACGCCGCTTTTGGGCTTGGGAAACAAGCACTGAGTGGTGGGATCACATCACGATGCACGTCTGGGATGACGAGCAGTGGCTGCAGAACTTTTTCATGAGGAAAGCCACATTCATGGGACTGCGTGATGAGCTCACCCCAGCCCTGCGGCGCAAGGACACGAGAGTGAGCACTGCCCTGTCACTGGAAAAGCGCGTGGCGATTGCACTGTGGAAACTGGGTACTCCAGGCTGCTACCAGTTGGTTGCAAACCAGTTTGGAGTGGGAAAGTCGACCGTTGGAGTTGTGTTGATGGAAGCGTGCAGGACCATTAATCGCATCCTGCTCCGAAAGACCATGACTCTGGGCAACGTGCATGACATTGTGGATGGTTTTGCACAAATGGGCTTCCCTAACTGCAGAGGGGTGACAGATGTTCCAATTCTGGCACCAGACCACCTACCCACCGACTACATTAATCGCAAGGGGTATTTCTCAATGGTTCTCCAGGCACTTGTGGATCACCATGGGAATTTCACAGACATTAATACAGGCTGATCCAGAAAGGTGCATGATGCAGGCATCTTTCAGAACACTGGCCTGTTCAAGAAGCTGCAAGCAGGGACTTTCTTCCCGGACCAGAAGATCACCGTAGGGGAAGTCGAAATGCCCATTGTGATCCCGGGAGACCTCGCCTATCCCTTAATGCCATGGCCATGCACGGGGCAACTTGACAGCAGCAAGGAGTGGTTCAACAACAAACAGGCTGAGCAAGTGCAGAATGACTGTTGAGTGTGCAGTTGGCCGTTTAAAAGCCCACTGGCGATGCCTGTATGGGAAGCTGGACCTTGCCGATGACAATATTCCTGTGCTTATAGCTGCATGCTGTACGCTCCATAATATTTGTGAAGGGAAGGGTGAAAGCTTCACTCAGGGCTGGACGGCAGAGGCTCAGCACCTGGAGGCTGCGTTTGAACAGCCAGAGACCAGGACTATTAGAGGGCACAGCGCAGGGCCATAAGGATCAGGGATGCCTTGAGGCATCAACTTGAAGCTGAAAGCCACTAATATTGGTTGCTATGCTCGGGATTGCAGTGCTTGTAATGCTAGGAGGTGATTGGTGCACACGATGCAAGAAAGAGCCTTAACATAATTGTATGTTGCTTTGCAGTGCTCTTTTTGCTTTCACTTAATAGAATAAAGATTGCTTTCAAACCAACACAATTCTTTTATTAAAAGACAACCCCTGGAGGAGAGAGTCAAATGAAAAAATTCATCAGTAGGGAGGGGAATGAGAGAAGGGGGAAGGGAAGGTCTCAAGAGGAGGAGGGGTTCCAGGACAGCTACAGATTTGTGTAGGTCCAGGGATCATACCCAATCTTCTCCTTTGGAGGACAGTGCAGAAGGTGCTGTACTTCAGTAGGGCCAAATTGCAGAGGGATGGTGTTGAGTGCAGTGGGTAGTGGGAGTCCACAGTGCTGATACGGCTAGATTCTCGCTGGAAAGTATTAAGGGAGACTATGCTAGGCTGGGGAGGACGCTTAAGGAAATTGAGGCTCAGGTGATCTTTAGTGGGATTCTGCCTGTTCCTAGAGAAGGGCAACAAAGGTGTGACAAGATTATGACTATCAATAGATGGCTTAGGCAGTGGTGCTATAAGGAGGGCTTTGGGATGTATGGTCATTGGGAGGCATTCATGGATAGAGGACAGTTCTCTCGGGATGGACTTCATCTGAGTAGGGAAGGAAATAGACTTCTAGGATGGAGGCTGGCACAACTGATTAAGAGAGCTTTAAACTAGGAATTTGGGGGAGATGGTTGGGAGATGTCCAGGTAATCTCCACGCCAGAACTTAGCATAGAGTGGAAAGAAAATGAAGTAAGAGTGGATACAGTTGTAGGTAGGAGGAAGGGCAGTGTAGATACAAGTCTAATAGGTTATACTGGTAGTAAAATAACCGTGCCTAATAGGGTACAGAATGTGAGTGAGGCCAAACAGCAAAAATTAAGATGTTTGTACACTAATGCAAGGAGCCTAGGTAATAAAATGGAGGAACTAGAGTTACTGGTGCAGGAAGTGAAACCAGATATTATAGGTATAACAGAGACCTGGTGGAATAGTAGTCATGACTGGGCTACAGGTATTGAAGGATATGTGCTGTTTAGGAAAGACCGAAATAAAGGTAAAGGTGGTGGAGTAGCACTGTATATCAATGATGAGATAGAATGTAAAGAAATAAGAAGCGATGAAATGGATATGACTGAGTCTGTCTGGGCAACAATTAAATTGGGGAAGAAAACTATTAGAGCCTCCCCTGGGATAGTGCTTGGGGTGTGCTATAGACCACCGGGATCTAATTTGGATATGGATAGAGCCCTTTTTAATGTTTTTAATAAAGTAAATACTAATGGAAACTGTGTGATCATGGGAGACTTTAACTTCCCAGATATAGACTGGAGGACGAGTGCTAGTAATAATAATAGGGCTCAGATTTTCCTAGATGCGATAGCTGATGGATTCCTTCAGCAAGTAGTTGCTGAACCGACTAGAGGGGATGCCATTTTAGATTTGGTCTTGGTGAGTAATGAGGACCTCATAGAGGAAATGGTTGTAGGGGATAATCTTGGCTCAAGTGATCATGAGCTAATTCAGTTCAAACTGAATGGAAGGATTAACAAAAATAAATCTGCAACTAGGGTTTTTGATTTCAAAAGGGCTGACTTTCAAAAATTAAGGAAATTAGTTAGGGAAGTGGATTGGACTGAAGAATTTATGGGTTTAAAGGTAGAGGAGGCCTGGGATTATTTTAAATTAAAGCTGCAGAAGCTATCGGAAGCCTGCATCCCAAGAAAAGGGAAAAAATTCATAGGCAGGAGTTGTAGACCAAGCTGGATGAGCAAGCATCTTAGAGAGGTAATTAAGAAAAAGCAGAAAGCATATAGGGAGTGGAAGAAGGGAGGGATCAGTAAGGAAAGCTACCTTATTGAGGTCAGAATATGTAGGGATAAAGTGAGACAGGCTAAAAGTCAAGTAGAGTTGGACCTTGCAAAGGGAATTAAAACCAATAGTAAAAGGTTCTATAGTCATATAAATAGGAAGAAAACAAAGAAAGAAGAAGTGGGACCGCTAAAAACTGAGGATGGAGTGGAGGTCAAGGATAATCTAGGCATGGCCCAATATCTAAACAAATACTTTGCCTCAGTCTTTAATAAGACTAAAGAGGATCTTAGGGATAATGGTAGCATGATAAATGGGAATGAGGATATGGAGGTAGACATCACCATATCTGAGGTAGAAGCGAAACTCAAACAGCTTAATGGGACTAAATCGGGGGGCCCAGATAATCTTCATCCAAGAATATTAAAAGAATTGGCACAAGAAATTGCAAGCCCATTAGCAAGAATTTTTAATGAATCTGTAAACTCAGGGGTTGTACCGTATGATTGGAGAATTGCTAACATAGTTCCTATTTTTAAGAAAGGGAAAAAAAGTGATCCAAGTAATTATAGGCCTGTTAGTTTGACATCTGTAGTATGCAAGGTCTTGGAAAAAATTTTGAAGGAGAAGGTAGTTAAGGACATTGAAGTCAATGGTAAATGGGACAAAATACAACATGGTTTTACAAAAGGTAGATCGTGCCAAACCAACCTGATCTCCTTCTTTGAGAGAGTAACAGATTTTTTAGATAAAGGAAACGCAGTGGATCTAATTTACTTAGATTTTAGTAAGGCGTTTGATACTGTGCCACATGGGGAATTATTAGTTAAATTGGATAAGATGAGCATCAATAGGAAAATTGAAAGGTGGATAGGGAATTGGTTAAAGGGGAGACTACAACGGGTCCTACTGAAAGGTGAACTGTCAAGTTGGAGGGAGGTTACCAGTGGAGTTCCTCAAGGATCAGTTTTGGGACCAATCTTATTTAATCTTTTTATTACTGACCTGGGCACAAAAAGTGGGAGTGTGCTAATAAAGTTTGCAGATGATACAAAGCTGGGAGGTATTGCTAATTTAGAGAAGGACAGGGATACCCTACAGGAGGATCTGGATGACCTTGTAAACTGGAGTAATAGGAATAGGATGAAATTTAATAGTGAGAAGTGTAAGGTCATGCAATTAGGGATTAATAACAAGAATTTTAGTTATAAGCTAGGGACACATCAACTAGAAGTAACGGAGGAGGAAAAGGACCTTGGAGTATTGGTTGATCATAGGATGACTATGAGCTGCCAATGTGATATGGCTGTGAAAAAAGCTAATGTCATCTTGGGATGCATCAGGAGAGGTATTTCCAGTAGGGATAAGGAGGTTTTAGTACCGTTATATAAGGCACTGGTGAGACCTCACCTGGAATACTGTGTGCAGTTCTGGTCTCCCATGTTTAAGAAGGATGAATTCAAACTGGAACAGGTACAGAGAAGGGCTACTGGGATGATCCGAGGAATGGAAAACTTGTCTTATGAAAGGAGACTCAGGGAGCTTGGCTTGTTTAGCCTAACTAAAAGAAGGTTGAGGGGAGATATGATTGCTCTCTATAAATATATCAGAGGGATAAATACCAGAGAGGGAGAGGAATTATTTAAACTCAGTACCAATGTGGACACAAGAACAAATGGATATAAACTGGCCACTAGGAAATTTAGATTAGAAATTAGACGAAGGTTTCTAACCATCAGAGGAGTGAAGTTTTGGAATAGCCTTCCGAGGGAAGTAGTGGGGGCAAAAGATCTATCTTGCTTTAAGATTAAACTCGATAAGTTTATGGAGGAGATGGTATGATGGGATAACATGGTTTTGGTAATTAAATGTTCATGGTAAATAGGCCCAATGGCCTGTGATGGGTTTTTAGATGGGGTAAGATCCAAGTTACCCGGGAAAGAATTTTCTGTAGTATCTGGCTGATGAATCTTGCCCATATGCTCAGGGTTTAGCTGATCGCCATATTTGGGGTCGGGAAGGAATTTTCCTCCAGGGCAGATTGGAAGGCCCTGGAGGTTTTTCGCCTTCCTCTGTAGCATGGGGCACGGGTCACTTGCTGGAGGATTCTCTGCTCCTTGAGGTCTTCAAACTACAATTTGAGGACTTCAATAGCACAGATATAGGTGTGAGGTCTTTTTTAGGAGTGGTGGGTGAAATTCTGTGGCCTGCATTGTGCAGGAGGTCAGACTAGATGATCATAATGGTCCCTTCTGGCCTAAATATCTATGAATCTATGACTATGAAGAGGGAGGAGTGGAATGCTGTGGGTAGAGTGGAGCCAGGAGGTTGATAAGAGTGTGTTGGGGGTGCATGGAGAGCGCATGGGAAAATTTTCTGACAGCGGCTGCAGGGGAGGGCAGGTGTGGAGCTGCTCGGTTTGAAGAGCTAGTATCACCTGGAGCAAGCCCACTTGGCGCTCCATAACGTTTAAGAGCCACGTCGTGGCTTCTTTCTAGTGTGCCACATTCTCCTTTCGGTCCCTCTTCTCGCTATCCTGCCACTCCTTCAATTCCTGTTTCTCAGTGGCAAAGTGCATCATAACCTCACAGAGAAAGTCCTCCGTAGTTTTTCGTGGCTGCTTTCTAATTCTGCTCAGCCATTCTGCTGCTGATAACAAAGAGGGAGGCTGGGCTTTCAAGGTCATCTCTGGGAAGTTTAAATGCAACATTTTACAGAAGCAGTATTGTTTGCAACACAGACAACACTGATTCAATGCTTCAAAACATAGCCAGTACTCTCACACCTGTCACTAACTGGCTGACCCCAGGCAAGTACACATGAGCCACAAGACCTCCAAAATGGTAAGTAACCGCAGGGGCAGAGTAAATCACTCTTCCTGGACCCTGCTGTACACTGGGCACTTAGCTCTTGGAGAGAGCCAGCACTGTAGGGGGGGCCTGATAATCATTCCTGTCCCCGCACTTTCCACAGGATGTGATCATTATGGAAGATATCTCACTGCTGAGGGTGAACAGGGAATCCAGGGAGGGTCTTCTCCAAGCCTGCAGCTTCCGCCCTGACCCCTATGCGGCTTGCCTGTGTGCAGCAATGGTCCGTCCCGTCCCCTGGCCCATGATGGCAAAGTGCCGTGGGAAAGTTATTGTTAATGGGGCAAGAAACAAAGCAGCTCTGCCAAGGAACCTGCGGTAGCGAATTGCCCAGTATCTCCACAAGAGTTTGCAGGAGATCTCTGAGGGAGATTCCCATGAAGTGATGGAGTCTATCAACAGCCTGTTCTGCCACTCAGAATAGGCATGCGGTGGGAGACAAGCCTGATTTCTGCACCCTCCTGCTCCCAACAACTCGCTTCAGCAATTCCCAAAATCAGATCCACTTACTAGGGGCCTCCTCTCCTGTTTGCGCTTCACCAAGATCTGACTGCTGTGACTGGCTAGCCTCCTCCGGGGTAGAAAAGAGCTCCTGACTGCATGCGTCTCTGGCCTCCGAGTCATCCTCTGCCTCTGGTTCCCCTTCTCGCTCTTCATCCAAGACTTCCTCCTCCTGGTTCGGTCCACTCTCAACTGGAGAGCCAATGAAGTATCCACAGGGGCCTTCGCAACCAAGTATCGCGTCCAGCTCTTTGTAGAGCCAGCAGCTCGTAGACGCAGCACTGGCATGGCAGTTTGTCTCCCTCACCTTGTGGTAGACGTTCCGCAGCTTCTTCACTTTGACATTGCACTGCAACTTGTCCCGGTCATGGCCCCTTTCTGTCATGCATCGTGAAATCTCTCCCTAGGTATCAATCCTTAGGACTGGAGCGCAGCTGGGACTGAACAGCCTCCTCTCCCCAAATGCTGATGCAGTCCAGCAGCTTGGCATTGCTCCAAGCAGGGGATCACCTGGTGCGTGGAGCAGGCATGGCCACCTAGAAGATGCACCGAGACTACTGTATGCATCACCGAGCAAACAGGAAGGGGACTTTCAAATTTGCAAAGGAATGTATGGGGTGGGGCTGATGACGGGTTGGTCACCTGAGGGCAGGGCAGTAGATTTCAAACTGATGACCAGAGAGGCGAGAACAGGCATTGTGGGACACCTCCCGGAGGCCAATCGCAGCACTGTAATCACCACGGTGTCTACACTGGCACCCCAGCGCAGAAAACTCTACACCTCTCATCAGGGTGGTTTTTTCAGAGCACTACAACTGCGCAGTTTCTGCGCACTAAGTGGCTTGGCAGTGTGTACACCTCAGGAGTTACAGCACAGAAAGCTGCTTCACTGAGTAGAAACTTGCCGGTGTAGACAAGGCCTTACTCGGTTTGAGATCACTCCACATATCTCTAAGAGAATACATTTTAATTCAGTAATGGTAGGTTTGCAAAGGATGCATTGGTTGCACCCATCACTTAAAGATTTGTATATACAATTACATTTCAAGGGGCTTTTGTACACATCTTTTGTCTGCTCTGGAAACTGCTACATAAGATCTACGTAAAACCTATGTTCTTTATATGAAGTTTTGGTCCTTCCAGCAAATATTTTCTCCTCCATTGCCACTATGGATTTCTCTGTCTCACCTTGGAGCCCTGAGAATCCCTTTGCTCGCTTTTTACCCTCTCCCTTCCTTTCTTCCCCAACTGCCATCCAAGCTACCAACTGTGAAGTTTAAATCCTGGAATACAGCAAACACTGCTTGCTCCAGGGCCCATTACTTTAGCACAATACTGGTTGTTGCATAGTTGAGTTCTAACCTAACCTACGCCAAGACAAACAGAAAGACTCTCTGGCACCTTCACCTTAGGTGTATGTATTGTCAGATTCTATAGATATAGTAAGTACATACAGGTTATACAGAGTATGTCTGGATGTTGTCCCCAATTGGTATGGCCCAGAATAGAGTATGCGTATTCATGAGCATAGCATTCTGCTAAGCGGGACAAGACTGAATGCACCAGTGCTAGTTGTTGATTAGCTATTAGGTTGTTGCAATCACTGTTTAATGCCTTTAGTTGCTCCTTCCCCCAAGAGGCAAAGTATTCTTCCTTTGCAGTAATTCTGGACCCTGTTGGCCTACTGTGGGGAGAGAGGCTAGGTACAGGAATTGAACCAGTATCTCCTTCAGCACAGTACAGAGCACGACCACTAATCCCCTTTGGATTCTCTCCAGGTAAATATTTATATTACAAGAACATAATCAGGTTCAGAATAAATCACATTTGAAAACACCTGTGGCAGCTCTGAAAATGTCATCAGTGTGAGGTGTGAGTTACGAATGGGAACACCTGCAACATGTTCTGCTGATCTAGAAGTTCTCATTGTGGCTAATTTGTGGCTAACTAAATACTAATTTAGTTAGGAGAGTGATAAAGTGTTTCACCTAATAAGTATGTAACCATTTTTTAAAATTTGTGTTAATTTGTATATCCTCAGTAGCACTGAATATTATAAAAATATATTCACAAAAATTGTTTTAAATTAATAACATGAATTTGCCTCAGTGGTATTTGTGACACTTTTAGATTTGTTTGTCACTGACATTCATAACAAGTGAGAGATTGTTTTTGTTCTGCAGAATGTTCATGGAAAGTGAAAATCTGGCAAATCATCATGGATTATATCCAAGTATTGAGCAAAGATTCCCTCTAGAAATATTAGGGTGGCCATCTTGAAAATTCTTTTTTAAATTTGGCAGTACCTATTTTAAAAATGTGTGTGTTAAAGTTGGAAAATTTCCCCAGTGACCGTCACAATCCAGATACTTTTCTCAGGCTATCCTGTAAACATAGTCCTAGGGCTGATTTAGGTATTTCAGGTTCCAAAGTCCCTGTAAAATTAGGCCTTGTCTACACTGCCACTTTACAGCACTGAAACTTTCTCATTCATAGGTGTGAACCCTCCTCCCCACAAGCAATGCAAGTTTCAGCGCTGTAAAGCGACAGTGTAGACAGAGCTGGGAGAGAGCTGGTGTCGTGACTACACAGCCATGTTAAAGCACTACCATGGCAGCGCTTTAACATTGGTAGTAAAGACATACCCTTACTTTATATAGATCTGTGCCAGTAAAATGTACAAAAAGACACTTCTCTGTTACTTTAGGGCTCAAATTTTCAATAGTGGCCTCTAAATTTGTGCACACCAATTTTCCATACCCACTTTTGCACGCACAAGAGCTCCGATTTGTGTGTGCGAATTACATTTGTGTGCCTAAATTGGGCAGTTTACTGAAGCAGTTAGAGCTCAGGAATGACTGTTCACACAAAGAGGTACTTCCGGCCACTGTCTGCTCTGAGGGCCTGAGTCAAAGTCCATTGAAATCAATGGGAGTCTTTCCACTGACACTTCAGTGAGCATTAAAACAGGGATCTCTAGTTCAAGATGGACATGACAGGGAGGAAATCTGTCTCTAAGACCTCAGTGGGACTGTCCATGTGCTTAATATTAAACATGTGCACATCTTTCCTGGATCAAGGCCAGGGCCACAATCTTGAAGGATCAGCTCCTATCCAGCTCTCACTGAAGTCAATGGGAAGACCACCACTGATTTTACTGGCCCAGGTAACAAGAAAACAGTACAAGGCTGTTAGCTCTTAAGTGTAGATTATTTGGATACTAAAAATAACTGAACTGCATGTAGAACCTATTGGTTAGCGTATCTGATCCACAGAGGATCCAAGTCTGCTACAGTCCCCAATTGTTTAGCACAAGATACAGAGACTTTTATTTTAAGTCTGGAGAGTCCGTGGTCAATCGCCAGCGTCTGCCAAGATGTCAGCCATCACACACACACACACCAATGGAAGGTTTGGGGCCTGGAAAGCAAACCACGCCCACAATGTGGGAGGCTGGGTTGAGCTCCCATCCCCCTTTGAAAAATATAACCTGTTCAATCATTCTTTCTATGCATATGCAACGTTAATAGTATCAAGCACAGATTAGAGTGGAATTTGTTCTCTTTCAACTAATTAAAAAGGCAACAGAGGGTAATAAAAACAAAAAAGACTGCATATTAGGAGGCACTGTGTATCAGAGAGAGGAAAGTCTGAAAACTAGAAGATTGTCAATAAGACAACACAGATGCTACAGTCTAATTTAGTCAGATTCTGAGGAGAAAAGAAACACCCGGTTGAAAAGGGATCCTGGCAACTCCATTCAGCACCGCTGACTGGGCTGTTGACTGTCTGGTTGGCGGCACCGTGCAGCTGGACTGGCAGGCTCCCTGAGAGCTTCTGTGCCGCGCAACCTCCAAGGAAACAGCCGGCATGTCCCCTCTCCAGCTCCTATACATAGGGGCAGCCAGGGGGCGCCACATGCTGCCGCCGCCCCAAGCATCACCCCCCACAGTTCCCATTGGCCACCCAGGAACCTCAGCCAATGGGAGCTGTCGGGGTGGTGCCTGCGGACAAGGAAGCGCGCAGACCCACCTGGCCGCACCTCTGCATAGGAGCCGGAGATGGGACAAGCCGCTGCTTCCAGGAACCACCTGAGGTAAGCACCTCCCAGATCCTGCACCCCTCATCCCCTCCTGGATCCCAACCCCCTGCCCCAGCCCTGAGCCCCTCTGCTGCCCTCCAAGCCCCTCAGTCCCAGCCTGGAGCACCTACCTACGCCCCAAATCTCTCATCCCCAGCCCAAAGCACCCTCCTAAACCCCAAACCCCTCCTCCCCAGCTCCACCTGAGCCTATACCCCTAGCCGGAGCCCTCACCCACCCCCACTCCAGCCTGGAGCCCTCTCCTGTACCCTGAACCCCTCATTTCTGGCCTCACCCCAGAACCGACACCCTCAGCCCATACCTCCTTCTACACCCCAACCCCCTACCTCAGCCCAGAGCCCCCTCCCATACTCTGAACCCCTTGACTCCACCCCCCAGCACAGAGCCTCCTCCTACATCCCAAACCCCTCATTTCTGGCCCCACCCCAGATCCCAAACCCCCAGCCGGTGCCCTCACCCCAGCCCCCTGAGCCAGCCCAGTGAAAATGAGTGAGTGAGGGTGAGGAGAGTAAGTGACAGAGGGAGGGGGGCCTCGGAGAAGGGGCAGAGCATGAGTGTTGGATTTTGTGCAAGTAGAAAGTTGGCAACCCTATTCTGGCCCCCGGCATAAAGGGTGTGCCTGAGAGAAAGGGGGTGTGGCATAGTGTCTCTACACGCAAGCTGCTGGCATTGCCCAGCACAAAATAGGGCATGATTATGATGATTTATTATTTGTATTACTGTAGTATCCAGAGGCCCTGTTGAGGATCCGGCCCCACTATGCTGGGTGCTGTACAGACATATAATAGGAGACAGTCCCCTCTCTGAAGAGTTTAGTCTTATAAACAGGTGGAAGGAGCACACAATAGAGAGGATGAAGGAGAAGCTGCAAGAGTAGCAACAACAGGAGCACAGGGAACATCATAAACCAACTGTGGGAATAATTTGCAGATTTTGAGGTTAAGTTTATACATTATGCGCACACACACACACACACACACACAGTTAATGAACCTCTGCCACCCATCCATTTGTGGGCATCATGGTTGAGGTGGGTTTGAGACTGAACTTGAAGAAGGGCAGAGCAGCTCTGAAACTGCCCTGCTTTATTCCAGGGAATGGCCTCGTGGCCCCAGGTTCAGTAGGTTGCAGGGAGAAGGGAAAGGGAGTATAGAGATGGCTTAATGCCCCTACACACCCCAAGTTGCACCATGCACAACCCAGGACGTGGGCTCGAAATCATCTCGATTTTATCCACAGAATATGCACAGATTGAACAGTAGTAGTGCAAGCTTCTCCATATCGCTCCACTCATGTGTCATAATTCTGGGACAACAGGACAACTGCTAGGGCATGGGAGGAGCTCAGTCCCCATGGCCCATTCAGTCTTTGGCTTCTCTTCTGAGACTGCTAAGTAGGGTGCCATTTCTGGCAGTGGTTTCAGTGATCCAAACAACTGCTCACAAGGAAATGGTCTGGGGTCACCAAGATGTAACAAATTTCAATTCCATTTTTGCCCTAAACCATGTTTGAAATTAGCTGTGAAAAGCTCTGTTCCATTTCTGAGCCACTGCACATACACCCCTTTTATTACATTTGTATAACTGTGTTTCTGATGTTCATTTGAGAGGTATTCCTCATGTCCTGTTATTATTTACTTTAACTACCGGACTGCCTAGTTTTTAGTGGCAGTTTTAATTAAGGAGGACGATCAGTATTTAATTAAAGGACACTTTTCCAGGCTTACCACAATTTATATTCCCTAGAAATAGGATTCTTTTCTTTTTAATTACTCTAGCTCTTTCAGCAAAAGGCCCTGCAAAAGGCCCGAAATAAAAGCTGGCACCAAAAACAAAAATGGAGAGAGAATTTTGCCGAATAAGGGAAATCTCATCTGAAACATAATGCTGGTGCTGGAAATTATTTATGTAGAATTAAAGTAGGTTTAAAAGATGTCAAGTAATAGAGTTAGTGGTGGTGTCTACCTTCTATACTGTCCCTCTGACTGACTGCAATTGTCAGTGCTCCCTTGCCTTCTTGCCACAAGTATGCTCCTGACGGGTCCATCTGCAGAATATTCTATTATAAAGTAAATAAAAAGATTACCAGGGCAGAATTCCTTTAAATGTTCCAAGCACACCCAACAAGGAGATATCCTGAACATCTCTGCTTTTCTGAAATCTCAGCCGCCTTATGCCATCATTCTGCCCTGGTTTATTTCTAACCAGTCTTCCAGTGAACAGGATACTTGGAAGCTGCCCTGGATTAATGCTTAAGAGTATACATTCATTCAATCTCCCACAAATAGACTCTTCCTGATTCTAAGGTTGGCAAGTAATTACAATGTCTTAACTATGCGCACACAGTGGAATCAAACTGCCAAACAACAGCAACCAAACAGGCATCAGACTCCCTAACAGAAAGCTGGGCACAAGATCCCTTCCTTTGGCAATCTCACCGAACGCCCTCACCCCGCCATATACAACGTGACTGTGCACAGAACCTTGTCTCTGGGCAGTATTCCCTACCTCACCACACACAAGCTGGGGAAAGAGAAGTGGCAACGAAGAAAGACTTGGACATTGCCCCACAGAAAACTGACTGCAAAGCTGTCTCTGAGGATGTCCTTTTTTAGCCAGTTTCTTCCATCCCAACTTTAGCTACTGTAATTAGCCAATTATACTAACTTCTTTGGATCCAAACAGATCTTTTTTCTTTACTTTGTCCAAGAGCGAAATTGGATCTGTTTGCAGATGTGTGCGCACGCGCATAGGGATCAAGTCCACAGACAGAAAAAACAGAATGCTCCTGCACTCTGTTCTCTTTCCAGGCTCAGCAAGTGTATTCCTTAATGGCCCTGGCACCTTGAAAAAGTGCAGCAGAGCATGATGTCTCATCCAGGATTATAATTTATGAAAAGGCAGCAATCAACCACATCCCACAGCATACTTTTCCCAGCCTGTCTTCTGTTGTAGGAGAGCTTTCAGCTTTAATTTTTTTTTAGATATGAAATACAAAACATGCTTTTAGGAAAGGTATTTTAGAGGTAAAGTACCATTGCCTACTGGTTCTTCTTTGAGAGTTACCTCCGTGCATTCAAAACCCATTTTGTTCCATCTTGAAATAAGGATATGGGATAGTAAAACAAACTGTTCCTGCAAAAGCCCCCTTCTGCTGGGACAGAGAGATCTTTAGTGTTTACTGGCCCCTCCACAAACAGTTGTCAGCACAGCTAAATGCTAAGTCAGGTGTACAAATACATATTTTCAAGCTCGTTTCAGCAGCATTTCATCACATTATAGTCTCAAATTAAGAACCTTATGTTAGCGTCACAAAAATCTTTTAGACATATGCTCCCAGGGCAGGGACCATCTTAATTTTGCATTCTGCAGAGCACCAAGCACCCTGCCCGTGTTTCAAAAACACAAAATACATTAATAAACAAAAATTCTGAGCTGGTCTGTTTGCTAAATTACATTTTCTCTCTGAATCCTACAGTTCTATGACCCTAGTATCTGAATCCTGGTACCTAGCATTTGAATTAGAAGTGTAGTTAGCCAGTATTGTTCACCATTTGCCCAGGCTGAAGGTAGACTCTCTAGGGTTAAAAGTCTTTCCCTGTTTGTGGCTTCAGGCCAGAGAAGATGGTTCCTATTGGTTGATTTAAATTTCCAGCCTGAAAAGGGAGTGTCAGACAAGGGCTTAGATCTGTCTCAGTATTATGATCTTCTAACCTCCCCAAGCTTTAAAATCATCTCATCACACCCAGTGTTCATATGTGGGGGAAGCTCATGCTGGACCCTATTGCCCACTTCCCCCTACCGCAGCACCCAAAGGGGTCTTACCTTGAGAAGATCTGTGAAAAGTCTCTCTTCTGGACTGACTTTAGCCACTGCGTCTCTCTGATTGCAGGCTGCTGCTTGTCTTAGATTAGGGAAACATCCCTTGCTTCAGGCAAAAATTCTCAGCAATTTCATCTCAAAGCTTCTTCAGAAAGATCCTGGTTCAGTGTCTCACACACACACGCAAACACACATCATCCTTGCAGCTGCTTACTCACCGGCACTAGCCTGATGCCAGCTGCTGTGGAGGAGTATATGAAAGTGCCAGACGCCCCCTCTCCCTGGCAATAAGCAAAGGTGTTTGAAGAATAGAAGGAAGTTATAAAGTCCTCACATTGGAGCATGGGTGAGACCATAGTGACAAATTCCATTAAAGTCTTGCAGCTCAAACTGAATGGATCCCATTGTAGATATGTGCTCCTATTAAGGTTTGCATTGCAATGAATAGACATTTGCTGGGACTCCTTTGTATTATGTGCTGATTCTGTGATCTCAGAAGAGAGGATGGGAGTAGGGGCTGAATGACATTTTCTGCATCAGAAGCAAGGACAATATTTTAATCAAGATTCACGGATATAAAGATTATTCATGCATCTCCGTTCAGCTAAGCCTTGAAATCAGAAGATGGCTGACTTGTGCTCTACTCCAAGTGGAGGAGTTAATTGGTGGAACATAACCTCACACTTCTAGAATCTGTGATTATAGATTCCTTTGCCTTGCACATTGGAAAAGTGGAGAACGTGAGCACTTGTAGCTTGCTCTTCTAAAACAGAGAATGGGGCTCCATTACCCTCCTTGGGGAGATGGTGGGTTTCTTTTCATTTCACTAAGTGCTCCTGGGTTCTTATCCAGGGAAAGACATCATGGACATCAGCTCGTGTAACTGTCCTGCATCCGTCCCCAGCAATTTTTAAAATCAGACATGCAATATGGAGTTGACATTTCAGGAAGTTGAATTTCAGCAATAGAGCTTGGAATGCCACAAAACTGCAATATAAGGAAGGGATACTTTCCCAGGGTCTTAGACACCGTGACCCAGATCCTCCACTGATGTAAAGCAGAACAGCTCCATTGAAGTAACTGGGGAGACATTAACTTTGCACCAACCTGAAGATCTGCTTTCGTATTTCAGTTGAAGCCCAGTTCAAACCCAACACAATCCAATTCTATAAACAAGGTTCCAGGTAGAACAACTTCTACTTAGAGCAATTACTGCAGCAATCAAGTTAAAACCAGTAGACCTGCCACTGGGGCAATGATGTATTTTCCACAGGTCGGTTTACAAAGAAACCTTTCAGTTCACCGGTGTGTCAGACACATTAGTTCTTCCTGGACAAAACTCAAAGCAAAAACTATTTTTAATAAAAATGTTGCTGCCAAGAGAAAGACTATGATTAATTTTCTTGACATTAAGGTTTGGTTTTATTTCCTCACCTGTATAACCACAAGCACATATTTTCAGGAACATTAGGGAACAATAAAGCCTGCTGCTAATTCTGTCTCATTGGGGCCTGGGGAAAAATATAAGCTGCAGGCCAAAAGGTAAGAACAAACAACGAAAGAGAAAATAACTCAGGAGTGAGTCAGTCTGGATCCTGCTGCTTAGTCACCTGCAGTGTTTCTCTCCAGGCTGCTGGAGATAGGAAAAGAAGATGTCCACCCACCTCCTCCTTTTGACAGGGATAGTTATAAAAGGAAGAGTGACTGGGCAAGCAGAGTTCTAAAATGCATTCACAGATGCAAGTTTTCCAGAGGATTAGAGCTGAGAGAAGCCCATTTTCTCCCATCCACACTCCCTCCTGCCGCCTCCTGCTCTGATTTATTTTCAATTAGAACATCCTGAATCAACTTGTTCATTTAGCGCTTTAAGTTTCTCAAATAGTGCCTGGAAATTTTGACATCGTAGGGAGTTGCCATGGAGAAGGAGGGTGATGTCAGTGACACAAAAAGCACTGAATTTACACATACGATAGGAACAGAGCTATTTATAAAGAACTGCTTTTTTCCCCTTCTGTGCGGGAGTGGAGGAGGAAGGGCAGGCAGCAGTTCCATTCTACATGTTCCTGTCAGCAAATCTCAGAAATGAATCTTTTCACCTAAAAGATCCATGCAGCACCAGTAAAATGTAGCCACCTCTGGTGCGAGGGGCAGCAGCTAAATAGTACACTGCACGTTACACAACGGTGAAGAGAAAGGAAATTTCTGACAAGGCCACTGGGTCAAACATCTTCTCTTATCCAAAAGCGTCACAGGATCTATAAAGCAATTCTTCACCCTACCCTATTTGTGTGAGGTGCTATCCAATATTTATACAAACTAGTAGCAAATTAAAACATTTAAAAAAAGAGAGAGAGAGGATCCAAATACCAGGATGCCAGGGAGAAAAGGATGGGAGAGTAATACATTAGGGGCATGACTGAGTTCATTCTAAAGGACACTTTGAGGTACATTGGAAGATATAAGGAATAATTTGAAAACAGGAAAATGGAAGGAGGGGCTAAGACGGATGTCAAGGGGCTGAGATTTATATACCTAAGGCTCACAACAAAAGTGCAATCACCTGCCAACTTCAGTGTAACGTGATGGTGGGATCCCTAAAAGTTGGGCGCTGTCTAAGCAAGGATATCAACCAGGATATCAAGATCTTAAATTTAGCCTTGAATAATATGCACTCAAAGCAGATAGGAGCTTTGATTTTAAGGTCCCAAAAGTGGGGGTGGGAGGAGGGAACTGTATGGAAGTCAATTATGATTACAACAGTAACATTCAAACTCATGCAGACAGAAGAGTTAATGCTAAAGAATCTCTCTGCATCTCCACCCTTCCGTACCAGTGATCAAAATCCTGAACATCTAATTTACATGAGAAAGTCCTTCCACATATATATTATATAATCATACTTTTTCCACTCTCATACACACCCCTCCACCTCTTTGGTGGCGGGACGGAGGAGGTGACAGCCCCATCCAACTTAGGGATACCATTCAGCCTCCCAAAGAAAAAAAGCACTTGATCTAATGAGCAGGTGCTATCAAATGTCAGTCTAAATTAAGAGTTTCCAATTGTTGAGTGATTTGTTCCATTATGTAACATCTATACATGTGGAATAGATGAATTTTAGAAGTCAAATTCCAATAAATGAATGAAATCAACTTAATTTCAGGGCCCTGGGATAAAGTGTACAAAGCTGGGGTGGCCTGGCTTGATGTTACTGGACCACTTGACGGTCATTCAGATACCTTTATTCACAAAAAAAGCAAGGTTCAGATACCAACACAACAAATGGGTGCGACAGAGGGCGACAGACTGTTAAACCTTGGAATTTCTTCTCTGGATGCTAAGTAACATCACAAGCAAAACACATGGCTGGTTGTGAAATGTCACTGAATGCACTGCACATGCTAATTATTCAGCGGTTCTGTAGTGTTAGGAGCAGCAGAAACCAAGAGGCCAGAGGAGGACTAGAAAATGAGCATGTACACTTTTTATCCACTGAGGTCGAAGCACTTCACAAAGGTGGGTAAGCATTACTATTCCAGATTCACACGTAAGAAAACCAAGAGGTTAAATGACTTGCCCTGTGTTACAGAGAGTCAGAGCTGGTAAAAGAACCAAGGTCTCCCAATTCCTAATCCAGTGCCCTATCCATTGGACTATGTTACCTCCCAATAAGAGTTTAACTCAATGTGCTGCAGACGTTAGGTGGGCTCTTCCAAAACACTCCGATATCCAATGAGAGCTCTTCCAATCAATGAAACATCAAGGTGATTCTGGGTGAATATTCCCAACTCTTGTTGCCTGATCATATGAAGAGGGTATGACGCGGTTTCTAGCTACTTCTTAAAGTTGAGTTTTTCAAATTAAAATTTCATGTATGTCATTTATACCACAGGTTCAATCCGCAGAAATCCCTGTCCCTAAGAGTTTACAACGGATGTGTGTCTGGAATGTTCCCTAGTATTGTCTGTCTGTTGTATAGTAGTCTGTCCGTGCTTCAGATAATAGGTTTATTCCTTTACTTAAAAAAAAAAAAAAAAAAAAAAGACCATGGCCCTTTATCTCAAGATGTTTCATGTTACAAAGTAGCCAAAACTGGGTATGTTCTAGACACAAAGCAACTGTAAGCTCTTAGGGCAGGGCTTTGCCTTCCTTTATTTGGAAAGGAACTGCAGTAGTATTCACAATGTGCTATCTAAATAATAAATAGATTATAAGAATAAAAGATACATATACGATTCAAATAATGGGTTAGAGTTTTTCTTTTGGCACAGCCTTGAGCTAGGGATGGCACATAAGCTGCACCACCCCAGGCAGCACTGTACTCAGATACACACCTTTGAGTCCAGTTCCTTTTTGTTCTAGCCTAGTGGAAGGTAGTAATTTGCTGCTAACCTGTTCCAGCAGCGGTTTATGATACCCCTCTGTATCAGCTCAGCTGTGGGGGCCAGCAAGAAGTGGTGGGTGGAGCCAAGGCACTGCAATCCACTGTTGGGGATTGGTCCTGCTTTGAGCTGGGGGTTGGACTAGATGACCTCCTGAAGTCCCTTCCAACACTGATATTCTATTATTCTAAATTACAACCTACCCCAATATTCAGGTCAAAAACTTAAAGACAACTACACACTGAGCACTCAAGGACAGGTATGAAAGCTAAAACAAGGTCACAGAAAAACATGAAAGTCTCTTTTAGCCTTGGAAGAATGTTCATGGTGTTTTAAAAATTGCAAATCTCCTTCAGTGACCACAAACACTATTTCTTCCAGTGTAACATGACAGCTCTTATTACCAGTTCATAATATTATTCAGGGATCCAGTTATATTTGAGACTATGGCAGCCTACAGAAAGAGAAAGTTCCATCTCTTCCTGCAACTGAACGAATGAGAAGGGATGGCTTGTTCCTTGGAAAGTGGTAGCATAGAGAACGAAAAGCCATAGAAAGTTAATTGCCTTCAGGTTTAACCCAGTTACAACAGGGACAATCAGAGCAGCACTGCTCTGTGCTGATGCTATAAATCACTAAGGGTACTGCTGCTCGTACAATGGCCTGGTTTGTGGGGTTCAGTCTTTGCGTTAACCTACCAATCTAGTCCACTGGCATAATGGAGAGCAGCCTTAAAGGGCTGTTCTGGCAGCCAAGGATTGCCACGGCCTAGGAGCTCCTAAAATAAGAGCCCGTTCCCAAAGCTATGCCCACTGAACAAGGGAGCCCTCCACTGGTCAGTTAAGCCAACTTTAAGGCTGCTTTCCTGGAGGAGTGCAAAGCAACCTTAATGGGACTGAGGATCTAGCCCAGTATTGCACTTCAGCAGGAGCCCTCGATAAAGAGGCCTGAGCTCCACAGTCAAAACTGTTTGCTAAAGGTCATAGCTGCAAAGACCTATATCAGATACATCATAGGAGACCCTCAGGAAATGCTTAGAGACCTCTCAGCCCTCCTTGAAAATGTCCTCTGGGATGAATCGGGCCCAAAAGGTCATCCGAGATTATAATGAAAAGTTATGCTTGCCCATAACAGCCTATTAGTTAGCAGACCTCAGAGGATTATGCCTTCCTGCCAAACATGTCCAATTGCTTGGACTCCTTGTTGGTAAGAGTAGATGACACCTTTCCAGTTTTAGCATTTGCAGCACACTGCCAGTCACAGCATCAGCCATGGTGAATATGGCCCACCAACGGTTGAGGAAATGAGGAGGGAGTTGCTCAGTTGCAGGATTCTACTAATATAGGGCACTGTCACTGAATATTGGCACCGTTTTCCACAAGCGGTGGTTATTTTAGCTGATATCTCACTCTTGAGGGTAACAAAGGCAAAGACAATACAGCTGTAGCTGGCATTCTGAAGTCATCCAGGCCCATATGCTGCTAGCCTGTGTGCTGCAATGGTGCCTGCTGAAGTTATCGCTGAGTGGCGCGGGAAAGCATCCTACCACAGAAAAAGAAATAAGGCAGCCCTCCCTAGAAACCTTTGGCAGAGGAATGTAGAGTAGCTCCATGAGATCTCAGGAGGACACAAGGAACATTTGTCTATAAACACGCTGCTCTGCATCCCTCCACCTTCTAACTCCAGAGGGGAATGAAAAGCAGCTCTGCCTCTCTTGGTTGTACAACTACCTTGTCTAGCATGAGTAAATTAATGAAAAGTCAAAAGACTGTGTCCTACTACGTCGGGGATGCCATCCCTGGAATTGAAAATGTATCTACACACTTACCTGAGGTTCCTTCCCCTGAATCAGGCACTCCTGTGCTTGACTGGTGGGACTGACTGGAATCAAAAACAGGTCCTGGCTCGCTGTACAGTTGAATTCCCCAGTTGCCTGTCCCCCATACTCTTCCTCTTCCTCGTTCATAGCAGAGGCTTGTGACTTGGGGTCCTCAGGAAATATTCATGTTGGAGTGGGGTCTCCACTCAGGATGGCATGAGGCTCTTTGTAAAAGCGGCAGGTTTGTGGCTCAGCACCAGATCACTCTGGACTTCTGGTATACCTGCCGCAGCGCCTTGGCTTTCACGCTGCACTACTGCTGGTCCCTGTCATAGCCTCTCTCCTGCACCCACTGAGCAATCTGCTCAGAGATGTTGACGTTTCTATGGCTGGATAGGAGCTGTGCCTGCACGCCTATTTTCCCCACAGACCAGGAGAACCAATATCTCCTGTCTACTCCAGGCAGAAGAGCAGCTGGAGTGTGTAGCCGGAGTGCTCAGCTGGGCAGTTGCACCAAACAATGGAGAGCTGCTAGAGGTGCTCACCAAGCTGGGCAATCAGGAAAAGAAATTTCAAAAATTCACAGGGTTTTAAATGGAGTGGGGGGGGCTTCCAGTCTCTGAGAGCCCTGGGGGCTGTGGGGTTCTGTGACCAGAGCGGTCAGTGTAGGGCACTGTGGCATAGCTGCTGGAAGACAGGGCGCCATAACTAACCTTGTGTTTACACTCACACTGCATCAACCTAAGTACATTGACCATGGCATTACTATGTGGGCATAGCGGGGTGGTTACAGCACTGGGAGACCAATGAGTGTCAGCACATGCACAGCTAGGTTGACGTAAGCTGCCTTGTGTTGACCTAACCACGTAGTGTAGGCCCGGTCTTAGTGTTGTAGCATAGAGTGCTACGCATCAAAGGTTGGAGCTTAGCCCAAAGCCAGTTAGGCCTATTTATTATTTGGGAAATCAGCTGTAGCGCTGAGGATAGGCTTAGAATCTTTAGATAGTTGCACAGGCAGGGACAGAAGAGCATTGCATGGGAGGTAAAGCCCCCGCCCCATTTTATAGTTTTCATAATTTTATAAACTAAAGAAACCATTTGATTTAGGTCCTATGGTTAGATTTTTTTTGGTATTTTTTTTTTAATATATTCATAGTAGGGTTTTGTTTTGTTTTTTTAAAGTTCAGGGAAACCATATTATTGTAAACACACCGTGATAGTGTAATGAACCAAAACAGAGCAGTGCTAACGCATGAGAAATGGAGGTTACTTACTTGTAACCAGTCTGCTTCAAGATGGGCTCTGCTGCCTAAGCCGTGGAACATTCTTGTAGCAGTGCCTGTTAAGAGTGCTCATGCATCCCTCCTGCTCCTTCCTTTGGCATTCCTCAACGCCCTGACAGCAAAGCTATAAGAAGCGCTGTGATGCTCCCTGACACCTCAGTTCCTTTCACCACTTCCTCAGTCAGGATTTTAAAGAACTCTGAATAAAAGAGAAGGTGAGCAGGGGAGTGGGAATATGCAGAATTCATCTTAAAGAACTCTGGTTACAAGCAAGTAACCTCTAGCTTTTCTTCAAGTACCTTCTGCGTATTCCTACTCCTGGGATGGTTTGGCAAGCAGTACTCCACCATCTAGTCATGGGGCATAGACAGCCCCATTCCCCAACTTAGGAAAGCATCCAGTGTGGACTAAGCGTCTCTATCCCCCAAAGTAAAAAATAGAGACACTTCACATTCTATGTGGTTGTGAAGAGTTCTATGTCCAGAAACCCACACAGGATGAAAGTGTTTTATATCACTGACTCCTTTAGAGACCATACATGTAATTGTAGGAGATCTCTGATGACATGATCTACTATGTTGTCCTTGCCCGCTAAATGCAGGACAATTGGGATGATAGTGTAGTGGATACACTAATTCCATATAGCTATTGCTTCCTTGCACAGCTGGGATGAATGAGCTCCTTCCTGCTTGTTTAGGTAGTGCCCACTGCAACCAGGATGTCTGTGATGACCTGCACTGCTTTGTTCTGAATGTGAAATAGGAAATATTTAAGAGCTAGGGAGACCACTCAACTCTGGTACATTCATATATAGTGCCTTTCTTAGAAAATGTCAATGATCTCAAACGGATAGACTGTTCAGATACACTCTTCACCCCTTCTTGGAAGCATACTAAGCTAAGGCACTACTAAGCAAAGGATAAGATCTAAACAGGCTTGTGCCCATGTGCTGTTGTGGTTGGAAGGAAGTGAGATGACAGGGAGTGCTATGCTGACACTCCCCTTTATAGCTACACTCTCAGAATGGAGGGGTAAGAGGTGTGAGTGAGTGTTCTAACAGCACTACTATAAGAATGTTCCCTTATGTAGGCTGCACATCCCATGAATGGAAATATGCAGAGGGCATGCAAACCACCACCACAATTAAAAGGGCCAGTCTAGTTTCATTGACCAAACTGAGTGACATGCAAAATGTAAATAGACAATGTAATGGATGAAAAGTAAATTTTACAATTGGTTTTAGCTTTAATCTAAAAATGAGACTAGTAACCCACCTAATTTTTTTTAAAGGTTTTTATCTTTACTGTATTCCTGCAATTAAGATAGCAAAAATTCAGTGGTGCTGATGAATAGACTGTGCTCATACAAAAAGACAATTATTGTACAGTTTGCAAAAAGAAAAGGAGTACTTGTGGCACCTTAGAGACTAACCAATTTATTTGAGCATGAGCTTTCGTGAGCTACAGCTCACTTCATCGGATGCATACCGTGGAAACTGCAGTAGACATTATATACACACAGAGACCATGAAACAATACCCCCTCCCACCCCACTGTCCTGCTGGTAATAGCTTATCTGGGTAAATGAAACTCAATAGGTAGGAAATGGAAAAATAAGGAACCAATTAATAGTTAGAGATATAAAATTGTTGTCTTAGAGGGAATAATGTCTTTCTATTGAACTCAAAACCTTTTTACCACACAGACTCAAATAAGTACCAGTATTTGTGATATCCAGAATGTGTCTCTTTTAAAACAATAGAAAGCTGCCACTAGTAGATTTATCCAAAAGGTACTCATTGAGGCCCTGATCCTGCTAAGTCTTAAATGTGTGTAAAGTTACACAGGTTCTTCAATCTTTGCAGGATTGAGGCCTGAGAGAACAATGAGCATAGCGGTCGTCTTTGGTTCTTGGCTTGAAATGATTTTACTGATCACCTTCGTATATTTCATAAGTATATACGTATATTTCGTATATATATTTAGTATATTCTTACAATTTAGTCAACCGAATTAAATTAAGTTAGCAACAGATAAAGGTATTTTAAATTTTTACTGAATAGACTACTGGAGTTACAAGAATCTGTAACAGAGTGTATACAATTACATCATTCTATAAAAAGAGACTGTACATATGTGACATGGGATTTTATGCATCAACCCTCATAAAATGCCGTCTCCTTATCAATCAATAGAATTTATATACTAGACAACGATTTAGGTAACATAGGCGAATAGGCACTGAGTCTAGTTTTCCTAACCTTTTCTAAAGCTTGTTTGGTAACTAATCTGATTTATTCCACAATACCAAGCACGGCCACACCTGACAAAGTACCAAGCAATAGCTGCATGTTTCTGCTGCTGAATTGCTTCATTACCTTATACTCCTAAATCTACTGAAGATCTCAAACACCAATGCTTTTAGATCACTGAGTTTGTGCATATGACAGAGGGACAGAATTTGCAGCTTTATCGAGATCTGAGTTTTTGGTGTGTGTATTACACATTTGAACTATACAATCTCTTTTCAAACCACGCAACAGATGAGTACTACTAGCTAAACCAGATTTTTGTGTTTGAAGGCTTCTGGGATATGAAGTATTAACAATCTAGTTTCTGGGGTTGCTTGCAGGCTGTCTTTGAAAAGATCCATTTCAGCGCTCTTATAAGCAAACTTTCTGTTAGACGATTTCTCAGCTCTCCCACCCTGTTGGCTTAATACAGCTCCTTTTAATCTCTTTTCTGTTCTGCTCCTCAGTAACTGTCCATGTTTTTACTCATTCATACTGAGATTATCAGTTGGAAGTCATAAATACATAATACCATACTGGGATTTTCTGCAATATTTGTATGTTGGCAAGCTAATCTTTTCAACATCATTTCACCTGGTTGCAAATACAAGGCTATAACCTTGATAGGTCCTAGAAAGGGTGAAAGCAGCACCTTTTAACTCAGTTGCAACTGCCTAAATTTAGGACCAACTCTTAAACAATAGCTGAGCAGATTCAGAGCACAGAGTCCAAATCAGTTTTCAAGAGGAAGCAACAGCTGCAAGACAACTAGCTCAGCGATATGGTATCGAGACTGTGGCAGTCATGTAGTTTCAAGGACCTTACTAAAGCATCAAAGTTCCAGGAAAGAACAAACATCCTTGTGGTTTTAAATACTGAAGTTATTTTGTACTCTTTCTTAAAGACTTGGCACCAGCTCTTTAAAGCCTTGTTCAAATCCACCAAAGAAGAAAGTTTTGAAGAACAGTTTTTGCCTTGCAATAACAGTTGGAGGTGTTTTGTCTATGTGGATCCGACTTATGGGGCATATATGCTTTAGGCACTCTCGATAGGAATCTTTTGAACTGCAGTGCCTATTGGGGCTGTGCCTGCCTCTGCCTGTCCTTGTGCCCTCCCACTAAGGACATAAAGGGTAGAATGGCTCAAATTTAGTTCCCTCATTAATTCAGAATCACTGCAGAGAGGGACTCTGAAGGAACAGGGATGGAGGGTGGGTCATGGGATCCACACGGACAAAACATCTCAGAGAACCATGATTACTGAGGAGTAAATGTTTTCTTCGGTCTTTGTCTATGTGGATCCCACTTTGGGTGACTAGCTAGCAGTTCCCTAATCAACAAAGGGGTTGAGCTACAATTAGCTAAATATGGACTGCAAAAGTGCTCTCCTGAATTTGGTCGCCAAACTCGTCACCAAATCCAGGGCATAATGCTTGATAAAGGTATGGTCTGAGCTCCAAGTGGCTGCCCTGCAGATCTCTGATACAGGAATATTTCTTCAGCATGCTGCAGAAGCTGACTGGGCTCTCATTGAGGAATAGTTGGGAGCACATTGCAATGCATTGAGTGATCTATTTGAAGAACTGCTAGGAAGGGATGGCTTATCCTTTCACAGCCTTCCCTAATATGGCGAACAGGATGATTTCCTGAATGGCCTTGTCTTGCCTAAGTAATAAAGGAAGGCTCTGGAGGCATCTAAAGGAGCTTGGGTTTTTCCAGGTTTGTGTGTGATTTGGGAAAGAAAATAGGGAGTTTGGTTTGAGTGGAAAAAAAACAAATACTATCTTGGTGAGGAATGTGGTCTCAGCATCATCTTATTCCTGTGGAAGACAGTTTGAAGGGGGGGGTGGGGGGGAGGGAAATTGATGTTTGCCATTAGTACTTGAATTTCACAAACTCTCCTGGCTGAGGCGATAACCATCACGAAGGCAGTTTTGCTTGCAATATGCAGAAGTGCACTTAGAGAAGAGATCAAAGAGGGACTCCATAAAGGCCCAGGAAGAACTACAGTAAGGTTTCAGGATGGGGGAGGTTCCTGAACAGGGAAAGGCATCAACCAATTCTTTTAGAAATTTAAAAAAAAAAGTCAGGTGAGAACACACTGTATACATTTGAATAAGAGGGTGGCAAGATGAAATGGCATCTAAATTGAGGTTGATAGAACTGATGGTGAAGCCTGATAGCTAGAGCTGGAGGACGTAATCCAGAATCTCGGGGATAGAAGCTTGCAATGAGTCAAGACCTTGTGAAGCCCAGGCGGAAAAATCTCTTCCACTTTGATCTGTATCAGGATCTCTCTGGAACAACCCCCCTGTTGTGCTCAGCCAGCCAAATTCTAGGTCATCAGATATAAAGTTTGGGTGAAGAATTTGTCTTTAATTCTGATAGAGTAAATCTTGCAGATTGGGTAGAGAAGTTGGCAGCTGTGTAAAGAAAAGCCAGAATGCACCCAGGAATTACTTTGTGAGAGAACAAACAGCCTAAATGCTCCTCTAACATCAATTCCTTAGTCAGAGATTAGGGCTTCTGCTTCCCTTTGGGCTCTGGCTGATTCCTGCATGCAATATGGTGCAAGTTTATAGTGGACATGTACCTAGGCTGCTCCCTAGGGCTGTCTCCCAACCCAATAGTTCAGGTTCTATGCCTGCTGCATTCCTGCAGTACCAACACATGTCCTTTCCCTGACCCTGTGAAGTCTCCTCAGTAGCATTCCCAACCTCTAAAGGAGAAGAGCTGGCAGCAGGAAGTAAGGGTGGGATTTCCTGCTTACCAACCAGCACAGTGGAAGGGGAAACCTAGCTTCTATCTGTCCAATCTCTAACTAATCAGGGCTCTGCGGGTAGGGCCGGCATTAACAGCACTGCTACAGACATGTGGAGTAAGGATTCAGCATGAGAAATCCACTTGTCATTGCTCTTTCCACCATTGCAAATAATTCCATAGCACTAACCTGTTATGTCAAACACTTATTATATTGCTGAAAGACTTCGGGAAGTATAACAAGAAAGCTATGTGTAAATATATAACTTTATCATTGGCTAGCAAGGTAAACAGAAAAATGCATTAGTTAACTAGAATTTAATATACTACTATTCCAAATGCAATGTTTTGTAGGCTGCTCAAAATTTCTTCATATTGAAGAGTTCCAACTCACCTTCTGGTACTTAGCACAAATTCACTTGGACTATATTCAACCTAGTAAATTCAATAAAGAAAATTTGTTTTTTAGTATTCCACCAATTGGCACAAGTGCCCACACAAGAGCACAACTGTCTGAGGCCAGCTGTATATTTGTGGTATATAAAATCAACTTAATGAACAAGTGAAAATATTAAGATATTTATTGTAAAAGTAAGCTAAGAAGCAGACAATTGCTACGGCTAGACTCTCAGGCAGACAACAACTTACTTTTCTGCAAACAACTCAAAGGAATTTTGCCAATTTTAAGGAATATTTTTGGAGGACCTTTAAAGAGTCAAAAATGTTACTTATTTTCCAATAAACTCAAACATTAGCATTGCTTCCATCAGCCTGTACTTCCTGTGCAAGACCACAGACCACACAGAAGTGTTCAGATTCTGAAATTTTACCACAAATTTACCAGATCCAATGGATGACTTCTGCTTATGCAACCTTTCATCCAAGGGCCTCAAATCAGTTAAGCCTTACATCACATATATGCGCCTTGAGTGTGGCGGGGGAAGAGGAAGAGGAAGAGAGGTATTGTGAAATGAGTGACAGTGTCAATGACTTAGTTAAGATCATACAACGAGTCAGTCAGTGGTAGAAATGGAAATAGACCCAGAATCACTTTGAACACTATTTCACTTTCATGTGCAGCATACAATTCGTAGATGGAGAACCCAACACATTAAAACTCTCCCACGGAGTAGTAGACTAATTTACTTAACTAGGTTAGCATTAAGATGATTCCAACTCAGCTTGGTACTATTTTTTTTATTAGATTTTGAGGTCTTCACCTCACAGAGAAGGGTGGGACAGAACGAGGAATGAAGGGGAATGGTTGTGTCAGATTTACATTGTATGTTATTTTCCTGGGGTTAGGAGTCAACTTTGCAACTCTAGTTGGAGGCCAATGGCATTAGTCACCAGTTTGCACATACTATTGAAGTATTTAGGTGGAAAAAGTTTATTCTTGCTGAGTGTGGCCAGACTGATCCACCTCCAATTCAGAGTCCTGAATCCTTGATTTGGACATTAGCCATTTTCTGCTATCTGATCCACTCAAGATCAAAACACAACTGAGACCTTGGCCTCAGCGCCAGTCAAATGGGTCCTAAGTACTTCCAATCCCCAGGAGTTTGAGGCAGTCACCATAGTACTTTTAACTATTGGTGGTGAAAGACAGAACATGCCGGGATAGGTGCGTCACCAAGACACCACAGATCAACAATAGGGCTGGCTCAAAGCAAGAGAGCACCAGTTTTGCCAGTGATACCTTGGAGGCTGAGCAGGCCTCATACCTGCAAGGGGAGGGGTGGGGGGTGGAGGAGCAGACCCAATGGAGCCAAGTGCCAAAGCAATAGCTGCAATGTCCAGGGAAGAGCAAAACATTTTAAAAGGAAACCTAACCATGAACTATATTAACTTTTAGATCATGGTAGGCCTCATTTTGCTGGGCATTCTACAAACATGATGAGAAGGAAGTGAGGCTGCTTTATAATAATTCATGAATTCTGTATTTTAACTTGGTTAGTGGGATGTTTACTATATGTGAGGCATTTCTTCTATTTCAATGATCCATGAGTGTTTCCGACTGGGATATCAGCTCAAGTTAAAAAATCCCTGGATGGTTGTAAAAGCCACCCAAAGGATAGCTATATGCATCTAGTAAAACCATGAACAATCCCCCAATTAGTCAGAAATGTCACTCAGACTCAGTCCTATGACTCCAGAAACCAAGTCAAATACGTTCCGAAGGCCACTTGGCAGTAAAATTTCACGAGATAGAGTTGCTTACAAAAACATAGGTTTATTACTTAAGCAGTGATTAACAGCATGTGTAGAGAACAGAACAAAAAAACAGGACAAAAGTGGAGGAACTCATGAATGTGCTTTAGGTATTAAAACATACATTTAGCAGTCATACATGAGGCTGGCTGGCATAGAACAGTTTGGTAAAGAAAATGGATAAAACATCTTCTATACATATCTAGTTAATGCACCAGGTTTAAGAGACATCTAGATATTATATAGAACTTGTTAAATGTTTATTATGAGTTAAAGTATTGAAGAAACAGTTGCAACCAATTTCCACGTTTAGCACTGAAGATATATTGCATACCCAGTATTAACAGCAAATTCCCCCGAGATGGGTAAAAAGGGGCGGCTGGTTGCCTTTCTACATGGGATCAGAGGAAGTTCTTCAAGTTGAAAGTTTCTTCCAATTTCGCTAAGGCGCCACAAAACCATTCTTGCACAGAGCTGTTAAACATGCCACTCATTTCCTCTCTTAGTTCCCTCAGCATAGGCACTGTGGACTTACCATCTGCATTCAGAATCCTCCTAAAGAATTTATTCCACAAATCACTGTCAACAGTCCTAAAAACATACAAAACAGTTTTCAATGAGAACAGCATCCACCCAAATGACAGCTCCATCACGATTCCTGCTTCAATTTGGCTCTGCAAGCCCTGTGGAGGCTTGGCAGTCTAAAATAATATTCAGCTCCACTCTCCAATGAGCTTGTGTAAGGAAAAAGTGAGGGGTGCTGTGAAGCTTGTACATGCAGGCTCTTTACCCTTCACAAATGGACTTATGTGCAGGAACTAGACAGAGCCAACCTTAGCATTTCTGTGCATGTTAATGAAACACTTTCACCACCACCTACCCCAACATATCTAACACCTATTTACCATTTTACATAGGGCTAGCCTGAGGATTTTGGAAAAGGTTAGCAAGTAATTCCTTGACGCATCACCAAACTTGGCAGATCCCTTTCATGGAGACAGGCTGGATGTGGATATTGAAGACCCTTAAAATATTCCCCAGCTCTCAGTAACAGGAGCAGCAGAGCCCAGCTAGGTCTCTGTATGATTACCAGCATTTAAAAGAGAGCTTTGCAAGGGACAACTGTCCAAATAAGCTAATGGCTTGGTTGCTGCTAGAAGCCTCCATTCTGCCCATCTACCAGAACAATGTGTGTGCATTCTACGCAGCCAATTGTCTGTGAAACACTAGCTGTCAACTCCCCTATGGGGTAATTTCCCCATATGTAAAATAGATATTAAAAACAAAAACAAAAGGCTGAGTGACTTTACTAAGGCCAAGAAGGATCAGTGTCAGAGCTATAATTCAAATAAAGGAATCCTTTGCTTCTCAGTCTTGTGAGGAAGTATATGTTTTTTATCCCCATGAGTCCCCCACAACATGGTATAAAAATTCAAGGGCCCAGCGGAGGGGGTCAGGGGGGGAGGAGGAGGGAGAGAGAGCAGAGGAATGAACCCCCTGAAAAACTTAGAGCCCCAGTTAAGAACTGCTCTAGAGAATGCTGCCTCATGTGAAGCATTTCTTCCTTCAAGCTAGAAATTACATTGGCTGTTCAAAGGAGACGGCTCAGCTGCAAGCAGCTGGCTAGAAGAGAGTTTACAGCAGCCATATCAGCAGCAGCAGTCTGAACAGCACTATGTCATGCAACTGTGAATTGATATGGGGTCTTCCAAAACAAAAAAATCCATAGGCAGACTGAGCCCAGTAGGTAGGGCTGAGGAGATTAGAAAAAGATCAGTGGCAAACATTCTACCCTAATGATCCATTTAACAGGTTTACATGACAACCAATATCAGCCTAGACATTTCCAGTTTCCCAGAATCCCATAGTGGGAGGACATGGTACACACAATTCTGTGAGATTCATGGGCCCCAGGGATAAGTTCCAGAACTAGAAATGCAATTGAAATATGCTTTTAATAAAAACAGCACCAACTGTGCTTACCATAACGGCAGGAGATTTTAGTATGTTAATAGTCAGTTCAAGGGATTCTTAAAGATGACAGGAGAAGAAATGGTTTCAAGTCTATAACTCCTTATCTAGACAAACACTCTAGCAAAATAATAGATTCCAGCTTTTCCCATACCTTTGTTACCAAATCAAGTCAGCAAGTTAGGAATTCAAGTTGTCTAAGTTTTCAGAGATTTCTACTTTATGTTTCAATCTCATCTTTCCTCCAAATCTAAATTCTGCGTGTGGTCCTGGAATTCCAAACATCTCTGTACTTTGAGAAAGTAGCTCCATCAACTCAACATTTTTATCACCAGTCACTCACCCATTTATTCAGCCCAAAATTTTCTTCATCAAAATAGCTCTCACAGTGAATTTTTAAAAGAGAACTAAACTCTGAGATCTTGCAGGGCCAAGGTATCCAGCATTCACCACAAGCTTTTGTGTAGGTCATTTTCCCCTTTTACTTCCTACTCCCCTACATGCCCAGAGCACTTTTCCAGGAAAGCAATCCTCTAATTATTCCTCTCAAGTAGGTTCTAAAACCACTTATGGCACCTTTGGTAGGCAGGACAGAATAATGCCTTCTTCCTCAAAAAGCCACATGCAACTGGTAAAAAAGCACTAGCATAAGCTCTCTCCTCACAGGAATTACAAGTATCACTACCACAATGCTCCTGACCCATGCTTGAATGGGCACATGGGACCATACTGAACACTAACCAATATCCCTCTGCTGAAACTTACTAAATGGAAGTTTTTCCATCTGTGCAATATCTTCTGAGGGCAAAGGGTCCCTGCAGTGGGAAACTTGTGTTGTCAACAGCAGTCTGCAACCATAGAATGTGTTGAATGGCCCAAATAACCAGAGAAAGACTTACACAGTCTGTATGCAAGAGCAGGACACACTAAAAGCTGAGTCTGCCTTCTTTGGCAGATCCTAATATCCAGACTCACTGCAGATTCCTCACTCCCACACTATGAGCTACACTCCTGAAGGTATGCTGCTGCTACTGATTTAATATTTCATGTTAAAAATATATAGTTATACTAGTATGGTTTACAAAAATATTCCTGTAATTCTTGTTCTTGGAAGATACATAAATGCAACAGAGCACTTGTCCACAAGTCTCTCATGGCAGGTCAGATTTAATTAGCTCAAAGATCTGAACTGCCAGAATGTCTGACAGCAGAGAGCAAAAGTCAACCTGCATCAATGATTCAGTCAGTAACTCCCTTTTGGTTCCTTTTGAAACTAAAACACTCAAAGAAGTGAATTCCTCTCCACCTGAAGGAGCAGTGGGTGGGTAAGTGGCACCCATAGGTCCACAGTATGTCTCTCTCTTCAGAGAACAAGAATTCCAAGTAATAGTCTCATATGAAAACTGGTGCAATAAATTGCCACTCAAGATTAAATAACTTCAGGGGTACAATGTGAAAACACTAAACACAATATATAGGAAAACAGAAGAACTGTTTGAAATGTATCAATCTATTGACAAATCACTACTGTACAACTCAAAGGACAGATTTTTCAATGTACACTAAGAGGCATCACAAACAGAATCTAGGTGGCTAGAGGCAACTCCCAACCTGTGAACAGGTACTGCAGTTCCTGTAGACTAGATATCAATTGGCATGACAATACTGCATCTAAGTAATGGTTGTATAAACATATGCAGAAGCCCAAAACATAACTGATGCAATGAGCAAAGATGTACTTTCAGAACAGAGAAAGTGGGCAGATGAAGGAATAGCAGTCTGCCCACAGAAGTAACTTCTCCAAACTAGTCATTAAAATAATGTCCGGGAGAATGAGATATTAGGAGGGGGAAACTCAGTTCACCAAAATTTGTGGCATACTGGTATGAATGGCTACCTCTAGTCATCTTTGGAGTGCCCTTTGAAGATGCCCAGAAAAGGACACAATCAAGGTATAGCAGAAAAAATCCTTTCTGGATCCATTTTAGTGGAAAAAGTCAAGAATTCCAAGTGGATAGCTGCTTATCAGCAGGATCTGTAGAGGAGATGATAGAATCTAAGGAAAAAGTTAGACTTAGACATCAGGCAATAATTTAAGTGTACACTTCAGTTACAGAAAACATTGTTCTGTTGCTGATTAGTTACAAGCAGTGGCAGTAGGGACATTAAGTCTTCTGCCCACCTGTGCCCAATTCTCATTAACAATTTCTAAAGCAGCAGGGAGATAAGAAAAAAGGGAACAACCATTACTGGTGGCGCTACAGAAACAGAAAAAAAGAAACTTTGGGTCAAGTTGAAATTCAAACCCCAGACAGGAGGAGGTTCAAATAAAGAAGACTCACTGTGAGCTGTGCACTGTGCATGAGGATCTATAGCTCCTCAATGCTGATTAGTTCATCTAATTCTTTGAAGGGTCAGATGGATTAGAATTCCACCAAAGGTCGGAGACCAAACAGTGACAAACTAGATGTTTACAGTATGGGAAACAAACTGTGTGTCTAATAGTAACCAGGCCCAATGTAGGAGGAGCAGGACAAGTCACTGAAGAACACAGACTAAAGAAAAACCATTGTGGACTTTAGTTCAAAATGTTGAGAAATCTCTACTCAGAGACAGTACCTAGGCAGGAAACCATAGCTGCTGCAGAAGATTGGAAGTGACAGCCTGGGACCAGCTCCAATGCCCATAAGACTGAATGGCTGGCTCAGCAAGTTGGAAACTCCCCTGAAGGATTGAAGGCCTTAGCATAAGCTGCCCCTTTCCCAAGACACTTGACTACAGGAGGTGAGGAGGAAAGCAAGTTCTTGCTGCCTGGAAGTTAACAGGTTAGTGTGCAAAGGGGAGCTGCCCATGCAACCTTAATTCTGCCCCTTTTGTGTATGCATGATGCAATCTTTAAATTTAATTATACTATTTCCCGCCCTGACAGGACCCCTGAATCAGTCTCTTTCATCCTGCCCACACTACAGCATAGCACACAGCACAGTGTGAAAAGCTGAAAAATGAAATGATTACAACACAGAATCATGCCCACTTATTAATGTGTAATCCCCTCCTGCCCCCCCCAGCTCCAAATTTGCCTGCTGACTCAGAGGGAGTCTAAGACGGTGTAACTCATATTAAGAGGACAGAAAAGGGGTATAAAATTATGTAACAAATTAGGCCACACTCTAATTTACACATTCTTTCAGCTCTTTGGTGAATAAGTTACTAATGTGTGAGGGAGTCTAAAGTGTAAGGGGGTGTAAATAGATGTAAGGGAGTCAAGAAAGCATCAATGAGTCCATCTAGTTCTATTACAATAAACAAGTCCACTAGATTCGAAACTGAATTCTCAATATAATGTAGCACTGCTGTTACCAACTAATAGCATTGAATTTATGCTCCAGCTTTGACAAAGGCTGCAACACAGAGGTGAGGGAGAAAGCTACAGCTGCCTTTACCTACCCAGAGATTCCTGATGAAACACTTACTTGGAGAAATTCTGACTGATTTTCCAGAGGGAATCTTCTTGATAAACCTGGAGGTGCTCCCCAAACAGCATCAAATGCACTATTTCTGCAATACCAACCAAGTCTACCTGAAACCACAACAATCAGTGTTAGAAAACTGCTTCTGCTGATCTCTGCAGCCATTTCGCCATTCCTCCACATCCATTCAGTACAGCACTAAAGCATTTTTAATAGCAATAGTGCCACTGGAGATGTCCTACAACACCTTCTGTACCCATTAACCCTGTATTGTGGTGTTTGTGAGGATTTTCCAGCAAGCTAAATTAAGCTAATCAAAGGAAAGCAAAGCGAACTACTATAGGAAGCAAAATCCTTGTTTAGCATTTCAGATTGAGACACAGTCTAGCCATTTATAATGAACTCTAACTGTCAGATGAATGTAGGTACACAACTGCCCCAAATTAACAATGCCAGTTTCTTCAGCTAATGTAGAATACACAGGGTCCAGCTGAAGGGTTTTTGTTGAAGAGTTATGGCAGTTGTGAAAGATGTTGCTTAATTAGATAAGATCTATAAACACAGGACACATATCCAACAACATTCAGCTTAAAATATTAACTCTCTCAGTCTCCATCTCGTTTCTTCAGATAAGGAAGACACTTGCCAAGGGGCATTCATAGCAATCACCCTGGGTTAATATGTACTTACCTGATAAGGAAGAGAGCACTTGGCTAGGATCTGTTGTCCATGCTGGGTCTGAGCTATTGGGAAGCTGCTGAGTAAACTCACTCTAGGCTGCAACCTCACATCCAGGCTGTAAGAGAAGTCCACTATCTTCAAAGCAGTGGTAATCTCATTATTAGCAAATGGATCACAGATCCTAAGGAAAGAATTCCAAGGAAACATAAAAGACAAAGAAGCAGTACAATTTCCTTTTATTATCTTGTGCAGCAGGTAAGAATCTTAGCCATGCCAATGGCTCCCTCTAATGGTTAGTTTAGGAATGGCTACTAAAAAAGGCTCACCCTGATAATATTGGCCTCTCCAAGCTTTGCTACAGGGGAAAATTGCTTTACAGAGATAATCCTATCTTGATATATGTGCATCGCAGCTAGAGGGTCTGAAATAAGAGGTGCTGTGACAAGAGGAAAATTTAATATAATGCTTTGAACTTCTTTATCTCATTCTCTCCAAGGATCTCAAAACAATTCAAACATGAATGGGGTATTGTGAAGTTTAATCCATTAGATATATTCTCTGTTTTACAGTTAGAGAGAGACAGACACCGAGAGGTGACAGATTAAGTGATTTATCCAAGCTAACAATATGTAGCAATGCCAGGAATAGAATCCAGATCAAGATCCCTAGTCATTCTATTTCAATACTTTTACATTGTGGGCCTACTTCATAATTATGAGTCCCTTTTCTTTTTAACTTTTAATATTAATGCTGTTGTTTTAGCATTAAAAGGGGATCAGTATTTTCCCTCTAAAATCATGGATTATTCTGTGTTTTATATGCCGACAATATTGTTCTACTATCACAAACATCAGTGGATTGAGGTGTTTATTAAATGTGTTTGGTTTATACTGTCAACAGGAGGGCCTTTCGATAAATTACTCCAAAACTTTAGTCAAAGACTGAGGTTGCACAAATGCAGGATTTATGGGCAATATATTGAACAAGTTAGTTCTTTCCTCTACCTGAGTATCCGGTTCTCATAAAACAAGGGCTGTGAGATAAACATATTCAGGTAGCAAAAGAGAAGTCTTCAAATCAGTGTTACATTTCACCTGGCTCATGAAAACAACTTAATTGCACCAGCCCTTAGAGTGTTTGAGCCTAAGGTATGCGCTCAAATTCTATATGGTGTGGAAATATGGAAATGGAATGATACCACAGGAATAGAAGTGATTCCAAAGAGATTTCTTGGTTCTCTCAAACAACATTCCAGCTGCTCTCATAGAATATCAGGGTTGGAAGGGACCTCAGGAGGTCATCTAGTCCAACCCCCTGCTCAAAGCAGGGCCAATCCCCAGTTTTTACCCCAGATCCCTAAATGGCCCCTCAAGGATTGAACTCACAACCCTGGGTTTAGCAGGCCAATGCTCAAACCATTGAGCTATCCCTCCCTTAGAACAGAGACCTGCATAAATTCTATTCTGTCCAAAGTGCAATACTGTAGTATCAATTTTTGACTTAGTATTTATAGTATGCCAATGTTTGACAAGGCTATGCCTAGAAAAATAGCTCAGAAGGGCTTTTTCAGTAAGTTTCATTGGTTAAAATTCCATCTATTCTCTCTAGGCTTCTCAGAATTGGAAACAATTAGATTTAAATCCCTAATCAAGTTGAGATTAGAGGACATTAATAAGTAGCTAGACACAGCAGTTGTTTCCACTATAGATATGTCAATTTGGTTTCCCCTTGTTAAAAAGACTCACCAGGTACATCAGGTATTTAGAAAGATTTTCCAATAACAAGTTAAGGAAGGCTTTTACGCGCTCTGATTTCCATCTATTGTGACAGGGTCGGGCCAGATGGCTACAGGAGAGTTTTTTTTGTTTATTTGTTTTGTTTTTATGCCAGTAAGATTTTATTTTTCCTATTAATAAAGAAAGATAAAAAGACGACATGCTCGTCAACAAAGACTGGAAATGGTATTGATCATTATCTTAATCAAATGTTCCAAACAGTTATCCTTAATGAAAACAGAGAATAAAAATATAAGTTTAAATAATTGATTTTAAATCCTGTACTTAACTGCCGCTTGCTAGTCAATCTTCTGTAGCTAAGTAAATACAGTAAGAATATAACCTTAAATTATTATACAAAAGACTGTTTCTTTGAGAAACAAGTTCTAATCTACAAAGGCATTGAGAGAAAGCAGATATATTAGCTCCAGGTTAAGTAGGTCCCTTTCCCTTGGGTAAGGTAACAGGGAAGGTTCCAGAACAATTAGGAACTTTCTGGAAACAGATAAGACAGACAGGCTGATTAGAACACCTGCAGCCAATCACGAAGCTGCTAGAATCAATTAAGGCAGGCTAATCAGGGCACTTGGGTTTAAAAAGGAGCTCACTTCAGTTTGTGGTGCGTGTGTGCGGAGCTGGGAGCAAGAGGTACAAGAAGTGAGAGAGAGAGAGAGAGAGAGAAGGCGTACTACTGGAAGACTCAGAAGTACTAGCATTATCAAACAGGAGGAAGGTCCTGTGGTGAGAATAAAGAAGGTGTTGGGAGGAGGCCATGGGGAAGTAGCCCAGGGAGTTGTAGCTGTCACAGGAGTCACTGCAGAAAGCTGCAATCCACAGAGCCTTGGGCTGGAACCCGGATTAGAGGGCGGGCCTGGGTTCCCCCCATCCCTCCAACTCCCTACTTGATACTGGAGGAGTTGAACTGGACTGTGGGTTCCACCAGAGGGGAAGGTCTCTGGCCTGTTCCCCGATCCACTAGGTGGATCAGTGGAGGCTGTGGAGATCGTTCTTCTTCCTTTCCCCATGCTGGCCAGTGATGAGGATAACTGAGTGAATGGCAGATTTGAGCCACGAAAGTGGCCAAACTGAGGGCTGCCGTGAACCTCTGAGGTGAGAAATAAGTGTAGGACCCACCAAAGCAGAGGAGGAACTTTGTCACACTATGCAGACAGCTTACTTAGAAGACACATTACTGGCATTGAGAAATGTAACCCCCTCTTTCCCTGTGGCTCTGGGAAAGTGGAAGACCTACCCCACTGTTATATTGTAATTGCAATTGCCACTTGAAGGTCAAAAAGGCTTTCTGTGTTTTTGTCCTGGATATCTTTTTCCGACGACCGCTCAGAAAATAGAATATTTAAATATTTATTAGGAACTGACAGCATATTTGTGACCTAAGCGATTGCCCTGTTTGCATGGCCAGCCACTAAAATAAGGAAAAGGAAAGAGACAGTGATTATATGGTTTAATTGGTTTGGTTTTTTTTAATTTGCATTTGTGTATTTTAATAAAACTAAATCCAGAATTTTGAAGTTTTATTGTAATATATTGTGGTTTTGCCACATTGGCCTATGGCAATGTTAGTATTAATAAACATGACTAGTAATTATGAGCTCACACACTTATCTTAGTGACTTATCATTTGGAAGTGACAGTGGAGGAGAAAAACCTGGGTGTATTGATTGATCACAGGATGACTGAACCACCAGTGCGATGCATCAGGCGAGGTATTTCCAGTAGAAACAGGGAAGTGTTCGTACCATTATAGAAGGCACTGGTGGGACCTCATCTGGAATACTGTGTGCAGTTCTGGTCTCCCATGTTTAAGAAAGATGAATTTAAACTGAAACAGATGAAGAGAAGGGCTACTAGGATGAGCAGGGGAATGGAAAAACTACCTTATCAGAGGAGACTCAAAGAGCTTGGCTTGTTTAGCCTAACCAAAAGAAGGCTGAGGGGAGATATGATTGCTCTCTATAAATATATCAGAGGGATAAATACCAGGGAGAGAGAGGGGTTATTTAAGTTAAGGGGCAATGTGGACACAAGAACAAATGGATATAAATTGGCCATCAATAAGTTTAGGCTTGAAATTAGGTAAAGGTTTCTAACCATCTGAGGAGTGAAGTTCTGGAACATCCTTGCAAAGGGAGCAGAGAGGGCAAAAACTTAAGTGGCTTCAAGACTCAGCTTGATAAGTTTATGTAGGGGATGGTATGATGAGTCTGCCTACAATGGCATGTAGCTGATCTGCAACTGCTAGCAGCAAATATTTCCAATGGCTGGTGATAAGACACTAGATGGGGAGGTTGTGACACTCTGTACCCCATAGCAACACCCTGGCACCCCCAAATTCATCACTGTTATATAAATTAGGTCATTGAGGTGTCAATGGAAAAGCTATGGTTTGCTAAATATGATTATCCTATTTGTATGCATGTATCATTTTTGTATCTGAAGTTATGAATATTGACTATGTACCTGTATTTCAAATGTGTTCGCTGCTGTGGTAACTCCCACAAGGTAGTTTATATCAGGTCTAGCCAGCATATTGTGAATGGACTAATCAAGTTGACGGCCTATCAGTGAACACAATTGGCCATGGAAGAAGCTTATCCCCACCTGATGGACTTTCCTGTGGATGTTCTAGCCAGAATATGGATAATGGCTAAGGCTACGTTTCAGTCATAGGTATTTTTAGCAAAAGTCATGGACAGGTCACGGGCAGTAAACAAAAATTCATGACCCGTGACCTGTCCATGACTTGTACTATATACCCTTGATTAAAACTTGAGTGCTCTGGGGCAGAGGGTGGCCCAGGGGCACCGTGGGTGCTCTGGGGCAGGGGGCAGCCTGGGGGCGCTGCAGGGGCATGTGGCCCAGGACCTGTGCTGCTGCTGGATGCGGGGGGAGGGGAGCCAGTAGGCTCCCCATCTGGCTCTGCATGGCTCCTGGAATCGGCCAGCATGTCCCTGTGGCCCCTACCTAGGTGGACATGGAGGCGTGGTCAGGGGGCTCTGCATGCTGCCCCCATCCCCGAGCACCCACTCTGCAGCTCCCATTGGCCAGGAACCACGGCCAGTGGGAGCTGTGGGGGCCGTGCCTGCAGGCAGATGCAGCGCGCAGAACTGCCTGGCCATGCCTCTGCCTAGGAGCTGAGGAAAGGATACGTTGATGCTTCTGGGGAGCCCCCCCGAGGAAAGCGCTCCCGAGAGCCCTCGCCCCCTCCTACACCCCAACCCTCTGCTTCAGCTCTTAGCCCTCTCCTGCACCCAAACTCCTGCTGCTGCTGCATCAGGGTGAGAAACTGCTTGATTCAAATCCTGTCTAGTTTATAGAACTCAGATTGCAATTTTGTTTCATTTTAGGTAATTACATATAATCACTTAATCTATTTTTCTGTAATTAAAATAGTTCGTTTTTTACCTAAAACAACATGGTTCAAAAGGGAAATCTGCTCAGAAACAGGGGCTGGTGCATTGTCCTCTCCATATCGAGAGGGATGGACTGGATAATAAACTTACACTGGTCAAGCTTCTGACCAGGGCAAGATGGTACACCTCTGGGGTCCTAGGCTGGGGAGCTGTGGGGAATTGGCTGGAGCCTATTGTTGGTATATGAATGCTCTCACCAGCCACTCATGAAACTCAGCTTGGGGTGTCCCTGCCTGTGAATGTTTGCGTGAGTGCAGGACCTAGAGGGGTTTTCAACTTGTCACAATCACAGTGTGAGAGGGAGCCCAGATTGGTAAAACAGAAGCCTCAGTGGTATCCTAGTTCCAGGTTGCACCCCAGGGAACCCATCATAGAGGATTCTGAGTTACTACAGAGAATTCTTTCCCAGGTGTCTGGCTGGTGGGTGTTGCCCATGTGCTCAAGGTCTAACTGATTGCCATACTTGGGGTCGGGAAGGAATTTTCCCCCAAATCCAATTGGCAGAGACCCTGGGGTTTTTTTACCTTCCTCTGTAGCACAGGGCACTTGCATGTTTAAACTAGTGTAAATAGTGGACTCTTTGTAACTTGAAGTCTTTAAATCATGATTTGAGGATTTCAGTAACTCAGCCAGAGGTTAGGGGTCTATTACAGGAGTGGGTGGGTGATGTTCCTTGGCCAGCAACGTGCAGGAGCTCAGATTAGGTGATCACATGGTCTCTTCTGACATGAAAGTCCATGAGACTTGACAATGGTGGGGTGTTTTGGGGTTTTTTCTGGACCTAAATTTGTTTTGCCACTAAGGAGGTTTTTTAAAAAAAAAAAAAGTTAGTTGCATTTATGGGGTTATTAGTCATTGGGCAAATCTGATCTCCATTATATCAGTGTACATCCAGAATAACTCCACTGAAGTTGATGGAGTTACTTTCTTATTAGTAAAAAGAAAAGGAGTACTTGTGGCACCTTAGAGACTAAACAATTTATTTGAGCATAAGCTTTCGTGAGCTACAGCTCACTTAATCGGATGCAGCTGTAGCTCATGAAAGCTTATGCTCAAATAAATTGGTTAGTCTCTAAGGTGCCACAAGTACTCCTTTTCTTTTTGCGAATACAGACTAATACGGCTGCTTCTCTGAAAACTTTATTAGTGTAGCTCCAGAGTTACTTCAGTGTGTTGGTGAGCCTATTCAGGATTTATGCTAATGCAGACATCATTATCGGCAACCAAAAAAAAAAAAAAGTTCCACCAGTTCACAGGTGAACTTGTGTTTAGGCAAGGACACAATCCTAAAGAAGCTGGGGAGGAGAGAAAGGGACAAGGACTGAAGTAGCTTGTATGAGTCATTATAAAAGTACAGATGTTGCTCCTTAGCTCCCTGCTTCTGAGTTTCATGTGGGATCTAGACAGCAAGGCCATTGAGGGGGATGAGCTGAGCAATGTGCAAGAAAGTAACCTCAGCAACAATGTGAAGGAGCTATACATTTGGAAAGAGAGGCTTCCTTCATCAAGAGCCTAAGGAGGAAAACTGATGTCCTCTGAATCAATGTCTGCATACTACAGTGGCACAGTTTACAACTCTGCTGCTGTAGCATTGTGATGTAGATACTTCCTACATCATTGGAAGGGGTTTTTCCACTGACTTAGGTAAATCCACCTCTCCGAGAGGCAGGTAATCAGGTCAACTGAAGAATTCTTCCACTGACCTAGCTGCATCTATGTGGTGGTTAGGTCAACCTAACTACATTGCACTATGCGCAAAATTTTTCACACCGCTAAGCGATATAGCTAGGTTATTCTACTTTTAGGTGTAGGCCAGGCTTTAGAAGCTGGCTGCAAAGAGAACTGACTAATCTATTTCCAGACTAGAATATTCATGTTTTTAAACCTCAGCCTTCTACATTTCTTTTCAGATATTTAATCTCAATGGCAAGTTACTTTACTTCCACATATTTGATTTGTTGTAGCGTTCTAATACATTTGTATGTGAACTTGCTAATTTTAAAATAGTAACTATATAATGGAGTATTTTCTTCAGGAATACCCCCTTCCTTCATATATAGAAGGAAAAGGCTTCATATACAGCCTTTTATAGATTTCCACATCAACTTTCCGAGCCTGCTGCCCTCCTATTCCTGAAATAGTGAGCCATGTCACTATTCACTTGCATAGGAAAAAAGGAGTTACAACAGCACAAGGTTCAGGACAGAGCTTGAATATAATGCATTTTTCCAGGTCTCTGAAAAGAGGCTACCAACCTGTCTCCCAGGAAGAGAGCCTCTGGACACAAGTTTCCATGGACAATCTCCGCTTTGTGTAGCTTCTGCACCACATCCAGGATATTGTAAACAACCAGCATAATCACTTCCTCAGGGATGTCTTTACAGCACTGGATCATATCCTGAAGACAGAGAGAACAAATATAAACCACTGAGGAACCATTCTTCTGCCAAGAGACAGAGCAGCAGACAGGAACAATCCTATGATACAAGCTTTCACTTTTTCTAGACAGCTCTAAGGAGAAGCCAGGAAGCTTCTCCAGTTCAGCCCTCCTTGGTCAGACACATACATGATCAGTTTTCCAACCAGACAACAAACCCAGCAGACTTTAAGTGAGTGCAAAAGTTCTCAGCAGATTCTACTGATAAATAGCTGAAGAATCTGTATGGAAAAAAGTTTCATTGAAGGCTGAAGTTGGCCTTTATTTTTTAAGCCCAGTATATGCTAAAGCTCAAACTGTGTAAGTCAAAACTGAATTTAAACATGCGTCCTTCCAGCAAGATGCTAACACTACTCCCCCCAGGCATAGCAGACTGGAAATCTAGATGAGAGTTCTCAGGGCTGCAGTTAAAAGACGTGGATGACACTAGTTCTGGGGGGTGGGGTGGTGTGATTCATGCCTCAAGTCACTACTGATGCCTCTAGCAACCAAAAAGTTTTAGGCCACATCTACACAGGGACATTCAGGAAAGTTAAGGAAAGGTCAACTAAAGGCATGAAATTAATGTGCATAAATTAAAGTGTGATAAACCTTTGTGTAGATGCTCTGATTCAGGAGCAAAGTGGCCTTTGCAGGGTTAAGCTACAGCAAAACCCCTGGCCACTTTACTTTTGAATGAGAGCATCCACCCAAGAGTTTAATACACACTTTAATTTATGCATATTAGCGTCACACCTTTAGCTGACCTGGCCTTTACTTTCCTGAGTGTCCCTATGTAGGCAAGCCCTTTGAAGTTGTGGAACTCCTTGTCTCATACTGAAAAGCACAAAACCCAGGAGTGAGAATGCTGCTTAGATACCAACTTTATAAACTAAGAATTTTTATAGCAAACATACTTCTTGCTAACATACATCAAAATTGCATTTAGATAGGGCCCTATGTTTAATCTAACATTCCAGGCCCCTTGAATCTGCTTCACATCCAGCAAGAACCAACATCTCTAACTGCTAGTATCTATGCTACAGTTCATCTTCCTATATCATACATAGATTGTTTGCACTGACCCAGAGAGTAAAGTGATTTATCTCCCTATGCAGAATAGCACAGCCATCCAGGTATAAGAAACAGCTGCAGTTCTCACTGAAGCTTTGGTCAAAGTCAGTACTCAGACGCTCCTGCAACTGGAGTGCGATATAGAAATCCCAAGGCACAGGCTGAGAATACACCTATAAAAAGGTACATTTAAAAAAAAAAAGTTATTGTTGGAGTAAACCTAAATGCTTATCCTCACATACAGCTCAGGAAGCTCTTCCCATTTTACTGAGAAATCAGACTACACAGGGCCAGAACTGCTATTCTATTGCAAGAGCAAGGTGCAAGATCTTAAATAATTCTATACTCCAAATTCATTCAACTGCCATGACCAGATTTTACCCTGATGAGCTGATAGTTTTAACTCTTTAAGGTTCAGATGTGCATATGGTGACAAGTCTTACCTTTATTGCAAACCCCTTTGCATCCAGTTCAGCAAAGCTGGATAGAATACCAAAGAACATCTTGTAGTCTTCATTGGTCCAGTATTCCCGTTTGATGCAGTAAATCTCATTCCCTATTGTGAATGTTTACGTTTAGAAGAGATCACAGGAAGTACATATATGGAGAATGTGACAAATTTCTGTATCATCTTTATGAAAAACATGCATATTGGTTTCCCCACCCACTTTTGAGTTTTGACCTAATGGGACTGAAGAGATTGGCCAGACTGGTGTTGGCCATGTAGGCATATCTGGGTTGGTGTGAAAAAACTGAACATAGGAATGGGAGTTACAATGGAAGACCAGTGACAGGACATTAACCAAGGAAGGAAGAAAAAAAACATCTGAAGACACTCTTCCAAGCTCTAATTTTGATGATTTGGGTCGTCTAAACTGTATTTATAATTCTGCTGCCCAGTGAAGTGGAAGAGATTTGAATCCTGGATGCTTGGGCAAGAAAGGCAGTTCGGACTGCCAGCAGAGACATGCACATATGTTTTGCTTTTTCATTTGAATTTAAGGACCCTAAAATACTGTATTGCAGTTGACTAATAAATATTGGCTTATTTTGAAAAGTGCCTTGCATTGCTGAAAATATCCGCTGGTTGCATAGCTCCAACAGGGATAAGCCTCTGATAGTAGTCTAAACTCATTTAGACCTGCTGGAGGAGCAATGGTGACAAAGAGGTGCTGAAGGCAGAGGGCCCAGTCTAGAGCTGTGGGTCTCTCTCTCGCAAAAAAGTGGGGGTGTAGAGGCTAGTGATAATGGGGCACTCTTCCAGAGAGACTGCACAAAGGACAGAAGCAAGCTTGCTCTTTGGATCCGTGGCATGTCCAAATTAAGATCTCTGGAGGCAACATGCTATCACATTAACTGCAATATCTAACTGCCAGGTTATTTTTCAAAATTTACAGTTTGGAGTCCATTCTGAAGGAAAAAACTTAAGCCAGTTTGAATAGAATGCCAGCACGCTAGGGTCTCTTACTGCTTACCCAGCTCTATTTCTTTCTCCAGCTCCATCACAGGCAAGGGCCCATTCTCTGAACAAAAACCTGGAGAATTACTCAATGAATCTGGCAGAGGGTCCAACAGCCTTCTGCGCTGCTCTGCACTCCATAACATTTGAGGTGGGTCATCTAGAAACAAAAAAGTAAGAGTTACAGATAGGCAGGATTCAGATGTGGATTCCGTCTGTGAAGCCAGCATGTGTGATTAGATTAGCATGTGGATTTCATGAGACCTTGCTTGTATTCCCATTCTGCTACTGATTTTCTGCAGTATCACTTTGGGCAAGTCCATTAACCTCTTACTTATGGTTTCTTCTTTTGCTAAGTTTTTACAGAGTAACATTTACTCACCTTTGAAGATTCATCCCAGAATCTGAAAGTAAGGTACTGAATAAGTACAGACCATTTAAATTAAGGCTTAGTCAAGTTTTGTACTTCTTAAAAACCAAGATTTAAACTATAGGTATTTGGATTTAGGTGTATTTATCTGAACACTACAAAATCCAGTCAGGACATGTTCCAGTTTTGACCCATTTCTAGATTTCAAATTTGTGAATTTTTTACTCAAAGACTTACTGGGAATGTAACCCCTCCTCCAGACCATGACAAAAATTAAAAGGTTACAGATGAACTCATCCAGCCACATTTACCCATAACAGCTATAATCAGCTTATAGTAAAGTTGGGGCCACTAAACCACTTTGAATGGTCATAAATAAGGCTACGTTTTAGTCATGGGTATTTTTAGTAAAAGTCAGGGGTAGTAAACAAAAATTCACAGCCCGTGACCCGTCCATGACTTTTACTAAAAATACCAGTGAATAAAACTTGGGGTGGGGGGCTCCTGGGTACTGGGGGAGGGCAGCCCAGGTGCTGGGGGCGGGGGAGAAGCTTCCTACCTGGCTCCATGCCTTCCCCCTCACCCCAGCAGCAGCAGAGCTTGGATGCAGGAGGGGGCAGGGGCACGCAACAGGGTGAGGTGGGCAATGGGAGCTACACATACAATATGATGGGGGCTAATTTAGCTACAACTAATCAGGAAAGATCTTGGAGTCATAGTGGATAGTTCTCTGAAGATGGCCACGCAGTTTGCAGCGGCAGTCAAAAAAGCAGACAGGATGTTAGGAATCATTAAAAAAGGGACAGAGAATATTTTATTGCCCTTATATAAATCCATGTACACCCACATTTTGAATACTGCGTACAGATGTGGTCTCCTCATCTCTAAAAAGATATACTGGCATTAGAAAAGGTTCACAGAAGGGCAACTAAAATGATTAGGGGTTTGGAACAGGTCCCATATGAGGGGAGATTAAAGAGACGAGGACTTTTCATCTTGGAAAAGAGGAGACTAAGGGGGGGGGGAATATGATAGAGTTATATAAGATCATGAGTGGTGTGGAGAAAGTGAATAAGGAAAAGTTATTTACTTGTTCCCATAAGATAAGAACTAGGCCACCAAATGAAATTAATGGGCAGCAGGTTTAAAACAAATAAAAGGAAGTTCTTCTTCACGCAGCTCACAGTCAACCTGTGGAACTCCTTGCCTGAGGAGGTTGTGAAGGCTAGGGCTAAAACAGGGTTTAAAAGAGAACTAGATAAATTCATGGAGGTTAAATCCATTAATGGCTATTAGCCAAGATGGGTAAGGAATGGTGTCCCTAGCCTTCGTTTGTCAGAGGGTGGAGATGGATGGCAGGAGAGAGACCACTTGATCATTACCTGTTAGGTTCACTCCCTCTGGGGCACCTGGCATTGGCCACCGTCGGTAAACAGGATACTGGGCTGGATGGACCTTTGGTCTGACCCAGTATGGCCATTCTTATGTTCTTATGAGCCTCCGCCTTGCCTAGAAGCTGAGCGAGGGGGATGTCGCTGCTTCTGGGGAGCCCCCCACGTAAGTGACGCCCAGAGCCCCAATCCCCTGCCAAACCCAAACTCTGTTGCTGGGGGGAAAGGGGAGGGCCACAGTGGCTTTAGACTACCCCAGCAGCTGCCGGTGCACCTGGAACAGTGGCTGCCTGAGTCTTAGTCATGAATCTTGACATTTTCCATTCTACAGTGCAAGTATACAGGAGAAGTGCAAAGATATGGGCTGAGATTCCTCTACCCACTGCTATTTACTGGAATATAAAGAGTAAATTCTGAAGGAAAAAAAAAAGTCTATTCAATAGTTCTATTTAGCTGAAAGAGAAATAGTTTTGAAACCATTTGAGAGAACGATGGAGAGAAAAATTGACCATCTGCAATTAGGAATAGTTCTATACAACAGAAGAACTAGACAGAACTAGACCGTTTTGAATACAGTTGTCTTTCCTGATAATCATGCATTGCCATACAGATCCAAACGGCCTCTGAAATATTACACTTCAGAAGGGCATTTAATATTTTGCAGTGCTCTACTGAGCTCACTGGCACCAATTCTAATTTATGCTTCCAAAAACAAACAAACAATCTTTGATCACTCTGAAATTAGAGTGTCATGAAGAAAACTATTGAGGCCCAATTTTATAGAAGTATTAAACTTCTATGGAAATGATTGGGTTTTTACTCACTAACTATTCAGCAATTAGTATAATTCAGGAGCTACCACACCTCAGTCATCTGGAGTAAAATTCACTTTTTGTACCTTCATTATAAGGCAGTTTTTCCAGGGGAAGATATAAAGATTTAGGCTCTGATCCTGCATACTGATTATGCATGGATGAGCCCCTGTGCCAATTCAGAACCCCCGACTTCACCAGGGATTCCACACAAGTGGAAAGAACTGCTTGTGTGAATCTAATTTGTGAGTCTAATTTGCAGGACTGTGGCTTAAAACAGTATCTAGCTTTAAATTCCCAAGCAAGCCTTGCAACCTTTGCATTCCTGTTAATGTAAGTACAAAGGATTTCCTTACAAAAAGATTGGTATTTCATGGATCCATTTGAAACATTTCAAAAATATCTTATCTTGACAGGATTCTTTTCCCATCCACACTTTCATCTCACATCCTGGGGATACCTTTTAAACAGTGATGCCTAATTCTAGAAACGGACAGTTATCACAAAAGGCTTACTGGGAACAGATTTTAGGTATGCCTACGCTACAGTTAAAACCTGCAACTGGCCTGTGCCAACTGACTTAGGCTAAGGAGCTGTTTAATTGAGGCATAGATGTTCGGGCTTGGGCTGGAACACTGGCTCAGAGACCCCACCAAACATACCCTAAATGACCTATGCTAATGAAGGATCATTCCCAGTTTACAACTTAGCATGCTAGTAAATTTACTATCCACTAACTGAAGGGTAACAGTCAACGTACATGCTTCTTCCTGAAATTAAATGGGAGATATGGATGCTCAACACTTTTGAAAATATAGCCACTTAATATGGATTTAGGTACATAGCTCTACATACCCACAATATTGCAAATTTTGGCTTATTACAACATATGAGATTACTCTGACTCTAGAAGAAAAGTATAGTTGTAGACATGTTAGTCCCAGGATATACGAGAGACAAGGTGGATGAGGTAATATCTTTTAGTGGCCCAACTTCTATTGGTGTGGGCAGGGGAAGAGAGAGAAGATTTCGACCCACACAGAGCTCTTCTTCAGGTCTGGGAAAGGTACCTAAAGAAGAGCTCTGTGTGGCTCGAAAGCTTGTCTCTCTCACCAAATAGAAGTTGGGCCACTGAAAGATATTACCTTATTCACCTTGTCTGTAGAAGAAAAATTTCTTTCAATTACAGCAGCCATTTCGACTAGACGAGGAAAGCAATCGAAGTGACTCTATACAATCAGTCCTCATAGTTTGTGTTTTCCACACCAACAAGGGAGGAAAGACATTCAGAAAACAGGAAGTTGTGATTGTAAAAGCAAAAAGAAGTTGAAGCAGAACTTAAAGGGCAAGTTTAAGGCATTTCCAAAATCTGTTTAGATTTCAAGTTGGATGATGGCCTTTTCAATATCCCAAACTATGACACTTTGACTACTTTCCTGAGAAGACTGTTCTGCACCCAAAAAGATCTTCCTGTAAGGAAGCTTTCCCTGCCATTCAAGCTAATGGTTGTCTACAGAGAGTTATTCCAGACTAAAAATGTCCACACAAGGAGTTAATCAGGAATAGTTAATGCGCTTTAAATTTAGACCCTACCTTATTCTGAATTAGTTTTGTGTGTGTAGAAGAGCCCTAATTTTTCCAATTTCTTAATTTCATCCAATTACTCTTAATTATATTCCATTATATTACCTTAAATGAACCCTCTATCCATTTAATATTAACATCCTTCAAATTTGTTTTATTTATATCCCTCACACTGTTGCTTAGCCTAGTTATAAGACAGGATATCACAGCTCACTGCATAGACTTAAGCATATAAAACCATAAAGCCAATAAGACGTTTACACAAAGTACAGAAGAATACAGGACATACATACTGAAGAGTCTGCAACTGAGCTCAAATCTAAGACATGTTGTCTCAAGTGAAATTCAGACTTGGTACTTACTAGTAGTGTCTTCACTGCCTCCAGTGTCACTAGCCATTTCAACAGGCAGGCTCTGAGCCAATTCCAGTTTCTCAGGAATATGCAGGTATTTAATAGTGGAGATGTGTGTAAGAGAGGAAGCTGAGGAAACAGATGAACCAGAGGAACGGGTGTCTTCCTGACTTGCTTCCATAATTGGGCTGTAAATGAGAAGACTATCAGCTACTCAACTTTCCAGCTGCTGTGGTGCCTGGATGCCAATCCCTTCACTACAAAAATATGCCAGACATCCCCAGTAAACACTGAATGAATTCACAATCCCCTTTTCATCCTGAAATGGAGACTGGACAAGTCCTCATGAGCCAAACCATTAATATATTAACAAGAGAGTAGGAAACCCTGAAATATAACAGGAATTGGTTATCCTCTCTAATCTTTTTGGCTAAAATTTTTACTCAGCTTTAATTTAGATACAGAGAGCATGAAGTTAAACATTTCAGCAATGCTGTGACTGATGGCTGAACACTGACTTCTATTTTATTGGTGTAACATCTCAAAGAATGGCAAAATGCAACCCAAATCCTGGACTGAGCTGGAAAAATGGTGTGCTAAGTACACCTGGCTCTACTAAGAATATTGTTACATCTAATCTTTGGAGAGAGACTCCCAGCAACCAAAGACTCAAACAGGAAAAAAGGGCATACGGTATTTGATGGAGATGTGATCCACAGAGAATTACCTCAGCTTCTTAATGCAAAGAGTTTCATTGTAGATACCCTCACAAATAGGGATTTGCTGGCTCAGAGATGTGCTCTTAGGCTCTGAACACTCTTCCTTCAGGGTACTCTCTGGGTTGGTAGGAGGTTGGATTCTCTGTGCCACTACACCATGGAAGGGAGTGGATGCCAAGTGGGCAGCCCTAACAAAGTCACAGGTATCTTCTGGGCTGGGGCAAAGGGTTTTGTTCTTGTAGGAGCCAGTCAAAATTGCATCTTCAGCTAAGGGTTCAATTCCATGGAGCTCATCCTGAAACAAGTAGAAAGCAGAACAAATTAGGTGACAGCTACCACCCAGCCTCTGGATTTTGTTTTATTTTTGGTCTTGAACAGTTTCTATTAAAAAGCCTGTCACATATAAAAAACCTCTGAAGATATCTACCTCCCCCTACTCTCCAACACAAAAAGCACAAGAAGTAACATAACTTGTTACTCATTCTTAGCTTCCTTCCTGAAAACTTCCACATGGCAGACTACTGGATGTCCTTGGTATTTATGCTGATTAATAATGCAAATTGTATATCATTCTGCTTTCTGACAGTTTACAGTAGAACCTCAGAGTTACGAACTGACCAGGCAATCACACACCTCGTTTGGAACAAGTAGTACGAAAAAATCAGACAGCAGCAGAGACAAAAAAAAAGCAAATACAGTACAGTACTGTGTTAAACTACTAAAAAAAATAAAAGGGAAAGCAGCATTTTTCTTCTGCACAGTAAAGTTTCAAAGTTTTGAAAGAACCACCGTAATGTTTTGTTCAGTTATGAATATTTCAGAGTTACGAACAACTTCCATTCCTGAGGTGTTCGTAATGGAGGTTATACTGTATACGCAAATTAAGATTAAAATTGGTCTTCACTTTTTAATTTTTAAACCCATGTTACTTCCTCCAATGCTCTGTCCCCTTTCTCACTCCATTTCCAGTTTATACTGTTCCCATAGCCAGTCGAATCATCTGATCATCCCCTTCTTCCCCCTGCACAATCATCAAAATTTGTACTTCTCTTCCCTTCTGGCTCTTCTGATCTTGGATAAAAGGTATCTCTCTGGCACAGGCTTCAGACGCTCCTCCTATATCATACTTTTAGTTTCAGTTGGGTAACTGAGTTCTGCCTACCTAGAATTATGTCATTTTCTTTCTGTCCTGAGCTATTGTTTAACATTGTGTTGCTGAGAACTGTTTAAAGCTTACTACCATTCACCTGGGAAGCGGGTGAATTTCAGTGACTAGTAAGGTGATCATGGAATAAAATTTATTTCCATCTAAAGCTGTGTATGCTCTGTAGGCACATTATAAAAAGTTAAAAATCAAAAGTATGTCAAACATTAAAATCCTTCCCAACTCAAGACAGACAGCCCTCAAAGCCACTAATGACTTCCGCATTCCAAATCCCAAAGATCTCTTCTTAATAATCATTCACCTGCAACTCCCTGAACCTTTGACACAACCACTCTCCCCGTTTCTCCTTGAGACCCTCAGTTTCTTTGGACTTCAGGACTGTCCATTCTCTGCTCTCCTACCTTGCTAACCAAGCCTTTGTAATTAGAATTGCCTCAGGAGAAAGATTTCCTCAGTCTTCCCTTTTGGGCATGCCCTAAGGCAGTGGTTCCTAAACTTTTTAATAAAGGTGACCCAAATGCATTTTTGTCTTTTGAGGGCCCCCATTGCTCCTACTTCCTCATATCCCCTCCTCCTCCACCTTCCTTCACAGCCGTCCAGCCCCTGCTCCCCCTCACAGCCCCTTACTCTCCTCAACCCTACCCCTTCCTGCAGCCCCTAGCTGGATCCCCTCTCTCCCATGGCCAGGCCACTGCTGCCACCAGGGTGTTGTCTGCTTGCTAGCTCCAGCTGCTTCCTCTGTACTGTTGCTGCTTCCCAGATCCTGCTCCCCACTCTGCTGCCCCTTGGAAGTGAGAACAGGATCCAGGCAGCAGCCACACGAAGGAAGTGGCCTCCAGGCAATGTGCAGGGCAGAGAAAGGCTGCTGACTGACTGCTCACTGGCTCTGGCTGCTGCCTCCATCTGGATCCTGCTGCCCTTGTCACTGCCTGCTGCTCAGGGTAAGCGGGAGCAGAAGAGGACACACATGACCCATGATGCAGGAAACACTGCCCTAAAGGCCAGTCTTTTCTCCTTTCCATTAGCCTTCTGGTTGCCTACATGTACAACCATTGTTATTTTTACCCTTCCACCTTTTCTGTACAGGCTCCCATACCTCCTCAGAGATGTCTCATCAGTTACACATGGCAAAAACTAAACTTCTCATCTTTCTTTTGAAGCTGCCCTGCCTACTTTCTCCATCACTGGGGACAAATCCAGTCTTATTCCTATCGCTCAAAGTTGCAACTTTGAAGATCTCTTTTACTCTTCCCTCGACATCTTGGCGCTCACCAAATCTAAATGCTTCTTTCTCTATCACACTGCCAAAAACACAAAAATGCCCCTACCTCATCCTCTCTTCAGCCAAGCCATGGTTCACATCATGATTATGTATCACATGAACTCCTGTAGTCATCTACTCCATTCACTGATATTCACCTTTCTCCTCTTCAATCTATCCAGCATTCACCCTTAATCACATCTCTGGCCATCCTAATTTATCTTCCTTTCTCAAATCCCTTCACTTGCTCATTACCTACTTCTGGATAAAGTTCAAACTCACCTTGACTGCTAAGATCCTGCTCAACTCCGCCCTCTGACTTGTTATCCCTCATTCCCCAATTTGTACCTTGTCTCTTCTTGCTTTTTTTTTTTTTATTACTGTTTCCCATCTTGCCCTCTCACCTTAATGCCTTTTCCATTCTGTTTCTAACCACGCATCAGTTATCTTCACTATGCCCACTTTTATAGCCTTATTTTCTGTCACCAACTTCCATTTCTGTGCAGTGTCCTCCCCCCCACTTCTGTGCAGTGTCCTCCCCCCCACTTCTCACTCCCTACTTTAAAAATCATCAGAACTTTTACGATTTGCTTGCTATACAAGTGGTTTTTGTTCACGTCAATCCTCCTTTCCTTTTGTCTGCATTCCATGTTTGTCCAATTAGACTGTAAATGCTGAAGCAAGGACTAGGTCTGTTAGAGTTGTATAAGAAATGGTCATTAACATGCCATAACTGCATGATGCTTTAGTGTTTTTTAAAGCATCCCTTCACCTCAAAAAAGCTGCACTCATCTCCTGATCAGCTACAACTTGAGAAAGCTAAAAAAACCCAAGTCTTGCAGTGTGACCTGAAAGTCACAGATGAAAATGGCTCACAAACGAAAGAGAAAAGCTAGGGATCCCTTTCAGAAAAAAGTATGGTACTGCTTGTTTCCATCAAGGACTCATTAGTCCTTCTATCATACCATCACCAAGTTTGGCAATATTGCATTCTACAACTCCTTCTCGAGCTGACAGAGGAAATTTCTCCTTACGCAGACTTCTGGCGGTATGTTTTCCTTGGCGGTGATACTATCTGAAGGTTTACGAACAGCAAGGGGACGTCGGGCACTTTTCTGTGGGTGGCCTGCAGGATGACTAAACAAAAGTGACATTGCATTAAATATTGATAAAAATAATTTTTCTCCTCAAGAGACTTAATTCACTTAACACTTCAAGACCACTTTGCTTCCTTTTTAGGTTAGAACTACAAACCAACACAATAAACTACTTACCAAGAATGGAGACAATCTTGTTAAGGTAGTAGGGGTGGGGGTATGGACAGAAGATGCACCGTGAGAAGAGAAGAGAATAATTGTGTGAAATCAATAAAAGAAAGATTTAGGATGAATATTGGGGAATTGTTTTCCTGACCATGAGGCTGTGGAGTCTCCCAAGAGCAGTGAGACAAAACTAGACAATACATAAAAAGGAATACTGTCATGAATAATTGTGCTATAGAGGAAGTGGTATGGGGGTAGTCTAGGCAATTTACTATGTATATGTTTCAGTGATTCTATAACCTGACATTCTGGTTTTCTGAAGCAGACGATTCATCAAATATGGAGAAAAATGTAGTAGGATCCAGTGAAGGAGGGAGATCTGCATCTGGAATTAAAAACAAAGACTGGGTAATAGACAAATACTCCTGCACAGCACATACAGTGGTGCTTCAGACCCATATAAGACAGCTCAAAGTGCCTGTCCTAGCAGGAAGTATTTGGACTCATGCTTAAAAGTATCCCATTTAAAACACAATAGTGGCTTATAGCGTTACGATCGTTTGGTTTTGCCATGTTAAAGAAACTCAGAGAGTAAAAGCATGGTTCTTCACGAGCCAGTGTGCTCTGTCTGGAATTTTCTTTATAGCTTGTACCTTTTTTCTTAAGTGTGATCTCAACTTTCTGCTCATCCTGGTCATCGAAAAACACATTGTCTCTCTAGATTTCTGAGCGCCCAGCTAGAGGCTGGGTCATTTCTGTCAATAAGGAATAGTAATCTCATACCTGACCATCAAGAAGATAATTTAGTCAGCCTACGCCCTTTCAGGAACAAGTAGAGTACACAAGGTCTGAGAAAAAGCATTCTCACCTACAGCAGTCCAACTATAGAATACTACCAGCTCCTCCAGAAGGCACTCTAAACTGATATCAGTCTCAAAGAGAGTATGAAACTCTAGAACTGTACTCAGGAAAAGAAGAAAGGATCCTCAGCTATTAAAATTATTAGATTTGAAAGTCTCTTTAAATAATCAACAGCACAATGAGCGTGTGAGATTCCTGAACAAGACCAACGCCAGTTAAGCATGTTGTTTTCGCTATTCTAATCCACACAATTCAGCTATTCATTTGAATGACTACTTCCTATCAGCATAGCCGTCTCTCAAAATGGTATCAATGCAAACAGAACTTACCCTTAGAGCACAGCTGTTCGTGCTGCTGAGCATTTTCTGCCAACTGGGACTCACTGTGAACAAAATATAGGCAAGTTTTTAATACATGCATGCAGCCCCCCCAACTATACTTAGTAGATGAGCAAGCTGAACTCAGCTATAACGCTAAACATTACTCTTCTCAGAAAAATTATTAAAATCCTCTGAAGACAGATACCTGATTCTGTTCAGAGGCCAATACCGAGATCAGGGTATATTTTGAGGTATGATGTTTTTGGAAAAAACATGAGGAAAAACTAAAAACAGGCTTCCCAGAAAGTGACACATACTAAAAAAAGCGAAGAAAACCACACTGAGGCAGAGACTCTCCACCTCCTGCTCCCAAAGCAAATCCCGCACTACCTTTGCAATCCAGTCAGTTTTTTCACAAGAGATTCTGCAGTGAGTGCTACTGCGCTGGGGAAAGCAACTTCTCCTTCTGCTTCAAGAGGCTCTGAAGCTCCCACCAAAACAGATTTCATTCTTGCAGGCTCCCTCTCTTCTGTTGGCTTTGACCATGAAAGTGGGAGTGGCAGAGGGGAGAGAGACAGCACTCAGTGAGTAACTCGCAAGCCATACTACCGACTTCCAAAACTGTATGGGATAGCACTCTGTGTGTAGTTAAAGTGAGGGTAGATTGATCACCGATTTAAATCACCGATTTTAATGATGATTTAAATCAGAAAGCAGATAACTTATTTGAAACAAATTTCAGTCATGCTTCCTGTATGCACTTTATTTTTCTAAAGAAAGGTTCATTCTCATTGGTTGGTACAATAATGATGTGCTGATTATTTACAATTACATCTAGTTTTTACACTAAATTTGGTACTTGGTTAGCCAGGAGGATACAGCCTAACTACACACATTTATTTGAGCAATTACACAGCTTAGTATAGAAATTAAGAGTGTGAATAAATGTAATAAAGTGCATGGTTAGAAAGTGTATTTACTAGATAATTAACTGTTTATTCATAATTTGTGTCTCGCTGTATTTAGATGGACATTAGAATTCTGTTTTGGCATTTTTAAACAGCATTTTTATTTCTAGTTAAAAACTACCTTAATGCATTGGATACATAAGAAAAGTATTTCAGCTAAACTTTCCAGCAAATTACTAATATTTGGAAAAAAGTTAACACCCCAACATTCACTTCACTTTTAGGACTGAAAATTATATAGAAATTTAGCGCAGCATATGACAGACTGTGCCACATTTACAAGGGTTGACATCAGAAGTGAAAAATGTTTTCTTCCAGTTCTATATGTAAAAAGAAGCCTTTAAGTAAATAAGTTTGAGGTGGGCTCTTGCATTTAGTATATTTTTATTTACACAAATTTTAATAGAAGCTCGGGCCTTAACGTAGGTTGTCAAATTTAGTTTTAAAAGGGGAAAAAATAAAAAAATCAGATTTAAATAAGAGTCAGATTTTTTAAAGCCATTAATTTTTATCCATCGTAGTTAAAATAAACTGAAAAAAATATAGAAAACAATATTTCTCTCATCTTTCAGTTATTAGGGTGGTGGCCTTATGAGTTATTTATACCAAACATTTAAATATCCCTTCAGAGTAAGAGGGAGGAAACTGTACTAGCAAGATAAAAAACAGAGGGGTCACTATTCCATTAGAGCTTTCATCTACCTTCATACAGGTAGGCCATCAGCACAAATGAACAAGGAAGAAGATACCTGCTCAGATGTTCTCTTCTGCTGGTCATCATCTTTCTCCTTTAGCTTCTTCTCCAGCTCTTCAATCCGCCTCTGCATCTCTGCGGTCTGCTGTGCTATGGCATGAAACTCGTCTAAAGAAGGAAAGCTTAATTAAAGTATTATGTATTCCTTATGAGTAACCCTGTAGCCAAGCCCAAACTCTGCACGCCCCCAGTAACAGACACCAGATCCTCTTGTAAAGAAAAAGTTTCCCCATCCTACTTCCTGGGGAGTGGTATTTATTTAGGCTACTAACTAGGGCTGTCAAGCGATTAAAAAAATTAACCATGACTAATTGCACTGTTAAACAATAATAAAATACCATTTATTTAAATATTTTGGGTGTTTTCTACACTTTCAAATATATTGATTTTAATTACAACACAGAATACAAAGTGTACAGTGCTCACTTTATTTCTTGTTTTTTTACAGTGCAAATACTTGTAATCAAAAATACAGTATTTTTCAATTTACCTAATACAAGTACTGTAGTGCAATCTCTATCGTGAAAGCTGAACTTACAAATGTAGAGTTATGTACAGAAAAACTGCATTCAAAAATAAAATATAAAATTTTAGAGCCTACAACTGCACTCAGTCCTACTTCTTATTCAGCCAATTGCTCAGACAAATAAGTTTGTTTACATTTGCAGGAGATAATGAAGCCTGCTTCTTGTTTACCATGTCATCTGAAAGTGAGAACAGGCAGGCACTCTCATGGCACTGTTGTAGCAAGCGTTGCAACATATTTACACGCCAGATGCGCTAAAGATTCTCATGTCTGTTCATGCTTCAACCACCATTCCAGAGGACATGCGACCATGCTGATGATGGGTTCTGCGCGATAACAATATAAAGTAGTGCAAACCGACGCATGTTCATTTTCATTATCTGAGTCAGATGCCACCAGCAGATTTTCTTTTCTGAGGGTTCAGGTTCTGTAGTTTCCGCATTGGAGTGTTGCTCTTTTAAGATTTCTGAAAGCATGCTCCACACCTTGTCCCGCTCAGATTTTGGAAGGCGCTTCAGATTCTTAAACCTTGGGTTGAGTGCTGTAGCTATTTTTAGAAATCTCACATTGGTACCTTCTTTGCGTTTTGTCAAATCTGCAGTGAAAGTGTTTTTAAAATGAACATGTGCTGGGTCATCAGCTGAGACTGCTATAACATGAAATATATGGCAGAATGCAGGTAAAACAGAGCAGGGGACATACAATTCTCCCCCCAGGAGTTCAGTCACAAATATAATTAACAGTTTTTCTTTTTCCCTCTTAAAACGAGAGAGTCATCAGCATGAAAGCATGTCCTCTGGAATGATGGCCAAAGCATGAAGGGGCATACGAATGTTTAGCATATCTGGCATGTAAATACTTTGCAATGCCAGCTACAGAAGTGCCATGCAAATGTCTGTTCTCACTTGCTGGTGCCACAGTAAATAAGAAGAGGGCAGCATTATCTCCTGTAAATGTAAACAAACTTGTTTGTCTTAGCGATTGGCTGAACAAGAAGCTGGAGGGAGTGGACTTCTAGGCTCTAAAGTTTTACATTGTTTTGGTTTTGAGTGCAGTTATGTTACCAAATAAATAAATAAATCAAAAATCTACATTTGTAAGTTGCACTTTCAGGACGAAGAGGTTGCACTACACTACTTGTATAAGGTGACTTGAAAAATACTATTTCTTTTAACATTTTTACAGTGCTAATATTTGTAATCAAAAATATACATTTTGGATTCAATTACAACATAAAATATATATGAAAATGTAGAAAAACATCCAAAATATTTCAATTGGTATGCTATTATTTAACAGTGCAATTAAAACAGCAATTAATTTTTTTAATCACGATTAATTTTTTTGAGTTAATCGCAATTAATCGACAGCCCTACTATTAACAGAACCAAAGAGGATCAGGTAGGGTAAAAAGGCCCATTCAAACAGACCCAGTTTAATCCCTGCTGTTCCTGGATAAACCCCTATAGTCGAGGCAGACAGCACACATTCCTTTCTAGGAACAGCTTAAGGAGGAGTGCTCTCATCCACAATGGTTCACCTGTTAACACTGATGAGCCAGTGAACCTCTTTCCCCTCCCCACTGCCCTTCCCATTATAGACCTCCACATAAGTCTTCTCAGTCCCTGGTTGCTGGTTTTCTACTCTTAGTATCAACAGGTGTGAAGCAACAGTCCTAACCTGATGCTTTGCCTTCTTCACCAGTGGCAATAAGGAAGGCTGCCACACCTAATGGGAACTGCAAGTGTAGTTTTCTGAATCAATCTGAAGAAACTTCAGGTCATCCCTTTTGATGCATACCTTCCCTTCTCTTTTTTGCTTTCTTTCTATATATTTCAGCTCGGATCTCTTCCAAGGAGAACTCCTCTACTCCAGCGTAAACTCTCTCTTTACAATACATTGCAACCTCTTTCTTCTCCTGAGCGTCCTGTTGATGGTTTTGCACCCGTTGTAGTGGATCCACTTCCTTCCCAGGCTTCCGAGCACTTAAAACATGATTTATGCTGGACTCAATTTTGCAGGGAGTACTAAGAGAACAAAAGATAATTAACATTCAGCACATAGTCCCCAGAGATGGGAGCATGGGTGGAAGTATGGATAATCTCAAAGGATCCATTTAAGTTCAGGACAGCCTATGGGCAACATAAATCAGCTCCTGAAACAGGAAAGGCAACAGAAAGGAATGGAATGTCAGAAAATTTATAAGTAGACACCTATGGATAAGTGGTAATGAACACAAGCCCCAGTCAAATAGTATACACCTGCTATGTAACACATGTTCTAGAGTGCGAGTTTTTGCCTTTAGCCCCCAAGACCCTTATGGATGCATTTGCCACCTGCATCTTCTTGTCACCAATCACCTCCCACCACTCTCATTTTATTATCTAAGCAAGAAAAGCCAGCCTTAGGACAACAGTTCCAACCGTCACCACACAGTCAATGAAGACTTGTGAACAACTGAATTTGTGAAACCTGTTTAACTCTGTGTAAAATGATGCTATTGAAATTCAAGTGAAGAGTTCTGTGGAAAAGATCCTAATGCGGAAAGTTAAAACTTACGTTTTCACATTAAGAAAGTACTAAACAGAGAATCCTGAGGCCAGCATGAAGATTTTGAAACATGAAAGATATAGGCTTCACAGTTGGGTTTGGCCAATTTGTTAAAAAAAGAGTCACCTAAACCTATTTAGGACCCTTCTACCCCAAGCTTTCACATTCTCTTTTTCACTCTGTAAACATCGTTCCAGTTAAACTCTTTCAAGCATAGTTTGGGGCGGGCCAATGCCCACAGCATGGACAAAACAAGACAGACTTTTCTAAACTGTTCCCATAAGGTATAGCCTCATCCAGACTGACTGGCCAAACCACTTAAAATGCTAATTTAGGTGGAACCATATTTAAAATATTTCTCTGTTCCCTTTAAGTGTAGACAGGACCATACTGTGCAAACAGCAAAGATTCAACCTATACTATAGAAAACAATGTCGGGGACCCAACTATATAGTACCAGGAGACTCCCATAACAGGTAAGATATGTTTAGGTCTTTAGCATAGACAGGACCTTGCCTTGTTATAAACGTGTTCCTGGATTAGGATACACTTTTGGACACAGCTAGGTAGCATGGTTCCAGGGCATGGCTTAGATTCCATACACAATATACAAAACTATGGGCTTAGCTACACAGTGCAGTAATGCACAACAGTGGGGTGTGAATTCTAATGTGCATCAACATTTTGTGCATGGAATCTAAGTGGCCCGTATAGACTCTGATGGAGGACACTAGAAGTTCCCTAGAGAGCATTAATGCAGCATTGTTCACATCGTGTAGACAAGCCCTTTGAATTAGGGAAAAGCTGTGCTGCAATCAAGCCCTTGATGCTCTTGCTTTTGTATTTTATACATAGTCAAAAAGAAGCAATGTTCCACTCACTTTCCCCACTGCAAGATAGCTGTGGGCAAGCATAACTAACACCAGTCACCTTCTCCAGAAAGAGGTAAGCAACCTCAACATTTTTTTTATTTTTTTCCTGATTTATGAAGAGAGAAAAGCAGAGCAATTTACAGGCATTTTAGTGAGCAATGCACAAGCAGGAAGCTAGATTCAAGCCAAGTAACATACTCCTCCATACTTGTCATGCAAACTTTTTAAAAGCTTTTCTCAAAAGAAAACTCCCTTTTAAGCTGACTCTAAAGTTCCAAAAAACACTAGGAAACATAGCTACAAACCTGAATCAGACTTGGCTGCTCCCTACCACCACACAGACAAAAAGGCCATAGACTTATGAAGTAGACTTTTGAGAATTCAAGGCAGCTGTGTCCTTCTCCCTAACTCTGCCAGCTCCCATTACAGTAACTCCTCACTTAAAGTCGTCCCTGATCAATTAGGGAACATGCTCATTTAAAATTGTGCAGTGCTCCCTTATAATGTTGTTTGGCAGCCACCTGCTTTGTCCACTGCTTGCAGAAAGAGCAGCCCTTTGCAGCTAGCTGGTGGGGGCTTGGAACCACAGTGGACCAGGAGCCCCCGTATCAGCTCCCCGCTGCCCTAAGTTCCCTGTGTCTCAACTTCCTGATCTACTTAAAAAGGCAGTATACTTAGAGTGGGGTCAGCATACTTTAAGGGGCAATACACATCTCTCTCTCTCTCTCACACACACACACAGGGTGTGTGTCTCTGTCTCTGCCATGCTGTCTCCCCTCCCTCCATTGGTGCTGCCTTGCAGAGCATGAGGTTACATTAACAACAATATGTTAACCCCTGAGGACTCAGCTGAGTTCTAGTTCATCATTTAGCAGTAAGGCATCCCCTGGGAAATATCCCACCGTCTTCCACCCTCTGACTCCACCACCTCAATCAAGCTTCACACAATCATCATTGCTGTGTACAGTATTAAATTGTTTAAAACGTATACTGTGTATACATATATTATATTATAATCTAATATAATCTTTTGTCTGGTGAAAAAAATTTCTCTGGAACCTAACCCCCCTATTTACATTAATTCTTATGGGGAAATTGGATTCGCTTAACATCGTTTCACTTAAAGTCGCATTTTTCAGGAACATAACTACAATGCTAAGCGAGGAGTTACTGTACAAGCCTTCTGAGGAGATAGAAACTCACATGACTTGATGCTGTGCAGACTCTTCCACATATGGGGTAAAACTGGGCAGCATACAGGGCACCTCTATACCAGAGTTCATGTTACTGCGAGGACGCTGGGGGAGCAGAAACCCAATGTTAGCAGCTTAAAGATTCATTCTTAAACACCCCCACAGGCTGATTTGTTCTCCTTCTCTGCCCAGACTTTTTGATGTCCGCAATGACAACTCATTCCTTAGTCATTAAAAATCCTGCCTCCATAAAACTCCATATTTCTCCAGCACTTCAATTTCCTTCTGCTATGCAGTCAAGTTACAAAATTTCCAAATGGCCATCAATGCCTTGAAAAACAATGACACATGCCCTTTCTTTTCTACTCCTATCTCATTTCCAGAGATGCTGAGAATCCTCACTACCCAGTCAGTATCTTATTTTTTTCCTCCTCTTCCACCCACTTTTCGCTTAAGATTGCCCCAATACTTCAGCAGCATAATCTCTACTCTCATCTGAGTGCTTCCTGTCTTCCCTATTTTCCTTCCTTGCAGATTATGAACAGGAAGTCAAAGAAAGCATCAAGTTAGCAACCCTTCTTCCTTCTCATTTTCCTTGACAATTAAGAATAGGGCTGTCAAGCAATTAAAAAAATTAATCGCTATTAATCATGCTGTTAAGTATTTAAATAAACAGTATTCTATTGTTTATTTAAATACTTTCAGATGTTTTCTATATTTTCAAATATATTGATTTGTAGTACTATAGTGTACAATACACCCTTTGTTTTTTATTACAAATATTTGCACTGTAAAAAAAATGAAATAGTATTTTTCAAATCACCTAATACAAGTACTGTACTGCAATTTCTATCATGAAAGTTGAACTTACAAATGTAGAATTATGTACAAAAAAAACCTGCATTCAAAAATAAAGCTTTAGCACCTACAATACCTCTCAGTCGCACTTCTTGTTTATGTCACTGGACAGTGAGAAGAGGCGGTCGCATGGCACTGTTGTAGCCGGCATTGCAAGATATTTACGTGCCAGATGCGCTAAACATTCACATGCCCCTTCCTGCTTCAGTCACAATTCCAGAGGACATGCATCCATGCTGATGATGGGTTCTGGTCGATAACAATCCAAAGCAGAGCAGACTGATGCATGTTCGTTTTCATCATCTGAGTCAGATACCACCAGCAGAAGGTTGATTTTCCTTTTTGGTGGTTTGGTTTCTCTAGTTTCCGCATTGGAGTATTGCTCTTTTAAGACTTCTGAAAGCATGCTCCACACCTCCTCCCTCTCAGATTTTGGAAGGCACTTCAGATTCTTAAACCTTGGGTCGAGTGCTATAGCTATCTTTAGAAATCTCACATTGGTACCTTCTTTGGTCAACTCTGCACTGAAAGTGTTCTGAAAACGAACATGTGCTGGGTCAGACTGCTATAACATGAAATATATGGCAGAATGCGGGTAAAACAGAGCAGGAGACATACAATTCTCCCCCAAGGAGTTCATTTACAAATTTGTTACAAATAAGTTACAAATTTAATTAATGCATTTTTTTTTTTAAACGAGCATCAGCATGGAAGCATGACCTCTGGAATTCTGACTGAAGCAGGAAGGGGCATACGAATGTTTAGCATTACTGGCACATAAATACCTTGCAATGCTGGCTGCAAAAGTGACATGCGAAAGCCTGTTCTCACTTTCAGGTGATATTGTAAAAAGAAGCAGGCAGCAGTATCTCCCATAAATGTAAACAAACTTATTTGTCTTAGTGATTGGCTGAAAAAGAAGTAGGACTGAGTAGACTTGTAGGCACTAAAGTATTACATTGTTTTGGTTTTGAGTGCAGTTATGTAACAAAACAAAACAAAATCTACATTTGTAAGTTACACTTTCAGGATAAAGAGATTGCACTGCAGTACTTGTATGAGGTGAATTGAAAAATACTTTGTCTTTTGTTTATCATTTTTACAATGTAAATATTGGTAATAAAAAATAATAACAAAGTGAGCACTGTACACTTTGTATTCTGTGTTGTAATAGAAATAAATATATTTGAAAATGTAGAAAAACATCCAAAAATATTAAATACATTTCAATTGTTATTCTTTGTTTAACAGTGCAATTAATTTTTTTGAGTTAATCTGCATGAGTTAACTGTGATTAACCAACAGCCCTAATTAAAAACTTCAGATACACTCCATTCACTTGGACCAACATGCTAGCTATGCAAGCACATTTCATTCTCTTAATCAAATTGCCCTTTAACTAGTGGCAATTCTTTTCTCAGGGTTCCCATAAGTTGTGTCCTTTGCTCTTTCCTACTTTTCCTTCTCAGTTGTTTGATTTCTAACCACTTTCACTCTGATGATACTCAGGTGATCATATTCTCTACTGCCCTTTAACTCTTCCACATCTATTCTCTCCATCTGCTCTGATCAAGTCACTCTGGTATTGGACGGGTTTCAGAGTAACAGCCGTGTTAGTCTGTATTCTCAAAAAGAAAAGGAGGACTTGTGACACCTTAGAGACTAACCAATTTATTTGAGCATAAGCTTTCGTGAGCTACAGCTCACTTCATCGGATGCTGTAGCTCACGAAAGCTTATGCTCAAATAAATTGGTTAGCCTCTAAGGTGCCACAAGTACTCCTTTTCTTTCTGGTATTGGAGCGGAGGAGGCCATAAGTACCTATATAAACAAACTTTTGACTTCATTTCAGCTGCTCTCAGCTAACATCTGAGACTAAACTGCTTCTTTTCAAAGAGGAGCAGCCTGAAACACAACCCCTTTTCCACCCACCTCTCCCTGTCTGTCTGCAAGCCTCCCTACATTGCTAGAGTACTGCCTCGATGCAACTTCTCCTCAATACCTTCTTGATGCTTTTGGTGCAAACTCTTGACTGTCACCACTCTAAGTCTCAGGTCTCAAGACACCAGACCTGTGGAATATTTCTGACCACCTTCCCATGTATATAAGGCTGCACAACCACATCCTCAAGCTGTTCCACAGGTTGTGCTGCACTAAGCCAATTTAGCTGCAGCTAATTAATCTTCTGCTTTGCTCTCATCTCATACACTGGACTAACCAAAATTTGTGTGTATATATATATATACACACGCACACATATACACATATACAACCCCCCCCCAAAAAAAAACTTTCCTCCCATCCCTTTTCCTACCCCACCCTTGGCCAGCTTCTCTCTCTCTCTCTCTCCTTTCCACACCGCCCTAGCTCCATAATAGGGTACCAGGTCTCTTCTGTTGCACCTTCTTATTAGCAAGGATTAGACTCAGCAGATATCTATTGACTTCACAGTGGTAAGGGGAGCTTTCTTATAAATCAGTGGAGTTAAGGGGCTGGAAGCAGAGATGTGGCGATAGGAAGTTATAGAAATAGCCTGGCTTAGGAAGAAATCTTAGGTTGAGGCTTTTGTTATTGTTATGCGAGTTACAATAAAGCTAAATCCTAAAGGAGGGAGGTAAGTTTGACTTCATATATAGCATGTGTAGACTTAATTTGAAAGAAACTGGGAAAAATCACCTGCTCTTATACCCTCCCTCCTCCTTTTTTTAGCCAACCAGTCTTGCCACTCCTTACCCTGCCTGAGTTCCACGGTCCTGCCTTCAGTTCGTTTTCTTTGGCCCTTCCTGTTGGGGGTGCTGCCCATGGCTGTGGTGTAAGTATAGGAAGCTCAGCTCTGGAGACTGAGGCTGTGTTTTCATCAAACACAGCAAAATTTGGGCCATTTGACACCTGTTGAGATGTTGAGTTCTGGAAGCTTCGGCCTCGGTTTGCAGCTAGATGTAAAAAGGAGACAAGTTGTATATGAATAATGTTAGGAATGTTGGATCATATTAAAGAAGTTCTGTATTAAAATCACAAATTAGTTTGATTCCCCATTGTTTAAATTCCAGGCTATTGCTAATTAAGAGGTCTCTTGGTTTTTGGTACTGTTTCTCTCCCTCTGTGTGTGAAACTTGCAAGCTGCTAATTGTGTTGAAGGCCGAGAAGAGTCTATTCTCAAAGAAATTTTTTGTAACAACTACTCAGAGAGAGAGACTCAAAGCAATACTCTGTAACAGGAACAGCACCCAGAGACTCCCCGCCCTTTTGTTGTATTCATCTCGCTTTGTTAACAATTGTGATTAAAATAGAGATAGAGGATGTATGTGGATGGATGCTTGGTGTGGATAATAACTGAATGATCAGGGAGGTGCCAGCCTAAGAATTCAGTGTCCATCGGCTGAAGAAGGTGTCAAGTGGAAATAACCAGAGGACCCCCGGAGGGCAGACTGGAATCCACCCAACAGCCTCAAGAATGGGAGAACCAAAGAACAAGATAACATCTGGCAGCATGGAGCCGTCAGGAATGTGCCATCTGCTGATTGATTCAGCAACAGCATGATGAAGCAATTCCCATAGAGTGGCATAGGAAGAAATTCCTATAAAAATGGACTCTAGAAAGTGAGAACTTTGGGGTCTGATTCTGCAAACCAACTTCCAGGAGCATCAGACAAGGCCCTGCTCAACTCTAAGGCTGGTAACTATGATAACAACCTTGCAGAACGTGTGTGTGTGTGTGTGTGTGTGTAAATATGAAATTGAATGGAATGTTATAGCTACAACTAACTGCTTTCTAGGATTCTTTCTGTATTCACAATAAATATGGCATTTTGCCTTTTCCCCTTTAATAAGATCCTGCTGGTTTTTATTTTATTGGTATAACAGAAACACTTAACTACCAGTGTCAGCTATTTGCATACTATACTCAAGTGTATTTTTGACATCACAAGATTACTGTTTTTCAATAAACATAAGGATTGACCAGCCGAACTTACCTTTAAGAGCATCTCCTACTCGACTGATTGGGGCTCTCACATTTTTCTTCCCCTTGCCTTTCAGTTCTGCCAGTGAGCTCCTTTGGGTTTCAGTGATAGCAGGAAGATCCAACTCCTCCTCCTCCTCCTCATCTTGCTCAAGTCCCAGCAGGGTCTGTCGAGAGACCCGGGCCTGAAACTGCCTGAAGAAATGCAAAAAAGTCAGTGTGAATTTCACTATGCAGGTTGCCTATCCAGAGCCATACAAAACAAATCCATTTCTCTTCATTCCAGGGGCAAGTTTTACCTGTGATGGGACTGTAGTTTGTCTTGAGGCTCAGCCCTGCGCTGAAGCCCTTCCTGGAATATTAAATCTGCTTTCTTATAACTACCTCTCGCCTCAAGCGCCTCTGCCCATGTGATGTAGAATAACGCCAGCGATGTGCCAATTTCCTGGCTGTGTAGATAACTGTAGAGGTCCAATGGTTCACTACAGTAGTTTCCCTGCAATAGCCCAGAAGTTTCAGTGATTTACTGCACCAAGTTAAAAAATAAAATAAAAAATAAAGACTCTGGGTCAATTGCTGCCCTTTGATGCACCTGCAAGGCTTCCATTGTTTTCAATTCAAGTTCCACAGGAGCAGACCCAAGGTTAGACATAACTCTTCACATTTAAGAGAAATATCAAAGTTCACAAGATGAGGAAAGCAATTGCTAGAAGATTCAGATACAGTGCTACAAAGCATGACTCCTTACCTATGACTCCATACATATACTTCATGGGTGATAGTACTGTTCAATTAATTCCAGCCCATAAACTTACATATGGGCATTTTTTCTCTTTAATTTTTCTTTATAATAGCATTTAAGAATGGTGTACGGTGCCAGACTAATGGCCCTGGAGGAAAAAGTCCTGTTAATCCTCAGAACAGGAGCACACTACCCTGTCAACAGCCTGACATTTGGGGAATGGGAAGAGAAGCAAGAATAAGGACTAACTAGCATCCAGAAGGGAATTTAGGGTTTAGGGAATTCAGTTGGTACCAAACTCAATTTGGTACCAACTAAGATGCAAATTAGTGGTAGTTTTGATGTGTAATTGAATGGACATCCTATAGCATTAACTTTAAAATCACTCCCGCACCAGGCTAGATTCAGATTGGTGACCTACAAGCGACCATTACTAACTTCAAGCTGTCCAGATGCAGTCACTGCAACAAATGCACCTTGTAAAACCAGCAGAGCAGTGCTAATCAACATTTATTTTGTTAAATTATTTCAGGTCTCATATTTTGTAACTTGGGTTAGAGAAGTTACACTAAAATTAGAGCCCTTCCTTCTGCCTCAGAAGCAAGCAAAGCTTTTTACTGGTCTGATCTTCACTGGGAGGAAAGCAGAGTTGTTAGTATTACTGTAATACCTAGGAGACCTAACTATGGACCAAGCCCCCACTGTTTTAGGCACTGTAGTTACAGAACAACCAAAAAAAAAAAAAAAGAAAAAGAAAAAGAAAAATAGTCCCTGCCATAAAGATCTGACATTAGTTTTGGAATTAGCTACTTTTCATTGTAATGCAGGTGAATGGCAGCCACTCACAATGCAGGATTCTCACTTCATCTTAACTATAGATGTTGGACAGTCCAGGATCACTCATTTTCCTACTTGAAGGGACCATTGAAATCATCACTCTGAGGGACAAGGAAAAGAATATGAACTTTATGAAGTGTCCATGTGTGGTAGGAGCTAGAGGACATTGTGTGTCTTCCAGGAGTAAGGATCTTGCCTAACAGAAGACTTAGTCTCCCCCTACTGGGGTGATACAGGAGAGAGGATACTAGGCAGAAGGAACCTGGTTCTGGGAAGCAGCAAGCAGTTCAAAGTACACCAGACCCTCGCTAGAACGTGCATCTATATAGTGTGAATTCGCATAATGCGGTCGCGGCCATGGATCCCAAATGTAATTACTTTAATTGGAATTCATTTTAACTCGGTCCCGCGTTAATGCGGTACCGCGCATGGATCCCAAATCCCGTGTTCTAGCAAGAGTCCGGTGTATGTGCTGCCTCTTGGCAACACACAGGGCATATGCAGCGGAAAAATGAGCCATCTAGAGAAGCACGTGGACTGCTGTTGCATACAGTGCACTTGTGCCTTTAAAAAAAACCAAACAAAATATTTTTGAAATGTTTTTGCCTGCTATTGTTTTAAGTGACATTTAAGAGGACTAGAAAAAGATTATAGGAGAAAATTTTCTTCTTTCCATTTATTCTGTGTATTCAGTTTCACCGTCAGTTTCCTCTGTTTGTGTGTGCCTTCCATGCAGCAACAGAGGAGAGAAGAAAAACATCAAAGGTTTGATGAGTCATTCTGAGGCTTAGGGGAAGATATAGTAGCTGACACTTCATTTACCCCTCACTTTTTTTTTTTTAATTGACTAGATTTCAAGTCAGCTCAATCCTTTAAGCTTCTTCTGCTCTGTTTAACTGATCAGAAAATCAAGCTGCATCAGTCTAAAGAAATATGTAGTTTTTCAAATTAATACTTCTGAAGAAAGTAAGGTACAATTTCTGTCCAGGCTGAATGACACCAGAAGACTCCTGAAGATTCCATCGGAAGAGCAGTCTTTGAATGATAGATTAGTATATGAATCCTACATTGTGAACAGCTGTCATGTGCCTGACAGAAGTGTGAAGAGCTAATCCTAAATTTGCACTGGTAGCAGAGTCACAGAATGCACTGTACAAAGAAAAGCAGTTCAGGGACATCCAAAAGCTTCAGAAAATGCTTAAGAAAGTACCTAAGAGAACATTAAAGAGATACTTACAAATTTGAGCCAGAGACTGAGATAGCGAGGGTCTTTGTAGTATCTCTGCTGCTCATTCAGTGCTTTTACAGCTCTCTCCAGCACTGCTGAGAGGTTGCTTTCTTTTCCACCTTGAGGGAATGTTTGCTCTGTCCATTTGATGTACCTGGAGGTGGCATAAAAAGAGAGGCATCTTAATTTCTGTATAGTATGAGGAGAAAAGAAAAATTAAGTTTATAGTACTGAGAAAAGACAGACCATAGATTATTACAACAAAAAACATCTCTTTGTACACCTTACCCCCTCGTCAATGGGTTTTCTGTTAACAAAATGAAAGCACTTTTTTCACTTCTTGTGACATTCCTACGTGAAACTCTACAATTTCCAACTATTAGAGATTTTACTGCCCCATTCTAGCAAAATAAAAATAGCCTACCTGTCCCAGACATCCAGTGGATCATCTCCAGAGTAAAAGCGGATTTCAGATTCAAATTCCCTAGAAAAGATATAACATGATATGTAAACAGTAGCTCAGTAACTATAAAGATATTGTTAACTTGGTAGAAAACAAGATCTTCACTCCTATTCAGATCACTATGAATATTTCTTCAGAGACAAACTTGTTTATTTCTCCTGCAGCAGGACCCAATCCTGCTCCCACTGGTGTCAAAGGAACCAAATTAGGATCTTAAACCACCCTTGCACACAAAAAGATTGAGTACTCTGACATTTAACAACAAGGAGGCATTGGAACAGCCTTTCAGTGTGCATTTCCAAAAGTTACTATCCTGAGAGTCATATGGTCCCATCAAAGAGAATTCTTGTACCCTGTTATAGGAAGTTACTAGGGAGGGAAAGATAATGAACTGATAGGTAGCCCATTTTGATGGATTATTATAGTGACAGGTATTTTTCCCTGACAAGTAGCTTCCTCCACTAGATTATGGTAGGAGTTGCGCCTTCCCTGTTCAGTACTTTCATTTGGAAGATTAGTATAAAGCAGAGGGGGGGTGAGGAGGGGGAGGAAGGACATCCTCCTGTAATTTTTGTATATTCCTCTTTAGAAGAATATTCAGACACAAGAGATTCTCCTTAGTGCAGTGTTCTCAAACCTTTTTTTACTGGTGACCCCTTTCACACAGCAAGCCTCTGAGTGCGACCCCCCCCATATAAATTTTAAAAATCTTGTGCATATATTTAACACCATTATAAATGTTGGAAGCAAAGCACTATTATAAATGCTGGGGTGGAGACTGACAGCTCGCAACCCCCATGTAATAACCTCATGACCCCCTGAGGGGTCCTGACCCCCAGAGTTTTAAACTGCAAGCACTAAGGCAGGGGTTCTCAATGTTCTACTATTGAACCCTGAAAGGAATTCCCTCTGGCACCAGCCCTTCATCTATACATTGCATAAAAGGCAAATTGCCTTTGACAGCTTTAGTGTGATACAACCATGCATGGCAGCATTAGTAAAGATTCGGATTGTACTTCTGCTCCCTACGCTCTTCTTATAGCCAGGAGATTAATAGTGGAAACCCAACAGAAGGTACAGAAACACTGATGAAAATAGGTCAACATTTTACTCACTGTTTTTGCTGCTGAATAGCTGTGTGGCTGGAAGTCTCCTGCTGAGCCAAGACTTCCTGCAGGGTAGACATGATTCGCCCCTGCCTCAGGGGCTGCACATTCTCTTTACTCAGTTCCCACTCATTCCACTCCTGCGACATGGTGACCTCTCCTGAAACACAGCACAAGAGAGTAAACAATAGAGAAAGAATGGTCCAGCTTTGGGTGCTAGCCTGGGACTTACTTCACACACCTAATTCTCTACTCTGCCACAGACTTCCCACAACCTCAGGCAAGTCACTTACTTCTCTCTGTGCCTCAGTTCCCCAGGTGTAAAACGGGGATAACAGCACTTTCCTGCATTGCAGAGGCATCATGAGGATAACTGCATTAAAGATTGTGAGGCACTTAGATGCTACAGTAAAAGGGGGTGGGCCAGACAGATAGAATACCATGGACTCCTGTTATTTTAAAGCTGCAACTTGAGAAAAGTGATTATGAGATAGAGGACCTTGATGGGGTATTAACTAAATGAATCACCAATCTTAAGTGTTGGCTGCAACAGCACAGCCACTGTGGCTCTTTCATAGACTTGGCAGAATCCCATGTTTTATCATTTTGATGGATAATATAGATGCTTATTTTAAACATTTTTCCTATTTAAATGTTCACAGTAGCATTAAATTATGCGTTTTAAGCATTTTGATTTTTATCAATTTACATTTTCACAGTTGCAGGAAATGATGGGGGGGGAGTGACAGTCAGGACAATAAGTACTGAGTGACTGCAGAGATGGAGGTTTAAAAAGGTAAAGCTTTATAACCGTTAAAACACAATCTCTCAACATCAGAGGACAAAACTATACAAACTAAACATCCTTGCATCAGAAGCTCTCGGGTTGTGTTTTTCTTCCTTTGCCTATCCCGTACGGGGCAGGAATGATCGAGAGAAAGAGGTTTCTGTGGGTTGGCCGGTGCAGGGTGAAATCCAGGCGAGTTGACATTTACCCATAACAACCTAATCCTGCCAGGCCAAAAAAAGGGGGCCGGGAGGGAGGCTCAGCAGCCGCCCCCATTGCGCGGGGCGGGCGGGGCCGTGTCTGCGCTGGTGCATCTGCCACAAGGCGGTTTGTAGCCCCCGCAGGCAGGAGGGAGACCGAGGCGCTGAGATCCCTGTGGCACGTCCGAAGGCCCAGCCCTTCCCGACGGCCCCGGGACATCCCGCTGACCCAGCAATGGCGGAGCCGCCCCGGAGCCGTTCTGCCTCCAGCGCTCCCAGGAACAGCGCTCCCCGGGCCGCCCAGACCCTCCTCCCCTAGGCTGCCGCCGCCGCCCCGCCGAGCCCAGCCAGGACATCCTCCGCTCGAGCCGCGCTCACCCACCCAGTGCGGCAACCGCAGGCCCGCGCAGGCCACCGGCTCCGCTCCTCTGTATCTAAGTCCCAACAGCCGCCAGCTCGCCCGCTGCGTTCGAGAGTTTAAACTTCAACCGCCACCAGCGTCAGCCCCATTGGCCGGTTCCTAGTACCACGGCCGCGTGTGATTGGTCCCGCGGCCCGCCGGAAGCTGCGTAGGTAAAAGCGTAGTTTCCGCTGGGCCCGTTTCCTAGGGCCGGGCTCCAGCTCCCGGAGTCCGAGTGGGGGTGATGTATAGCTGCTGCTGGCCCAGCGTCACAGCGCTCAGGCTGACCTCGGCCCGTAACTTAGCCCACAAAATCGCTGGTCACGCTCTGGCCCTCAACCAGCAGGGACAGCATTAGGGTTGGCAACCATCTAATCGCACAGACACTCTTACCCTGCCCCTTCTCCAAGGCCCTCGCCCTCTCCATTTCCCTACTGTCCCTGCCTTGCTTCCCTCCACTGTCATGCACTTTCACCGGGCTGGGGCAGGTGGGTGGGGTGCAGGAGGCGGTGTGGGCTCTGTGAGGGAGTTTGGGTGCGGGTGGGAGCTCAAGGCTGGGGCAGGAGGTTCGGATGGAGGAGTGGGTGAGGCATCTGGACTCCTACCTGGCGGTGGTTACCTTGGCTGGCTACCAGAAGTGAAAATGGGAGAGACTCCAGAGGACTGGAAAAGGGTAAATATAGTGCCCATCTGTAAAATGGGAAGTAAGGACAACCCAGGGAATTACAGACCAGTCATCTTAACTTCAGTACTCAGAAAGATAATGGAGCAAATAATTAAGCAACCAATTACAAGGGACACCAAAGAATCCACAAGCACAGGAACATTTATCCAGCCTTCAACACAAAAACAATATTTGGACATTCAGAAAAGCTTGGTTAAGGTTACCCACCCAAAGAATGTCTCAAGGTGAACCTACATCCTCCAACCATACTTTTACTCTTCTTCCCTGCAGTGGCAAACCTTGAGGGGAAAGAGGAAGGAGTAGGTCTAGGGAACAACCATACACCTAGTGTTTGGTTGATTCTCAGAGTCTGACTGAGTAACCAGTTCCCTTCGTTCATGCTCGAAATTAACTTCTGAGAGTTGCGTTCAAATCCCTCCCACCATGACAGAACCATTACGCTCTCCTTATACAAAAGTGCCACGCTATTTCTCCAACAGTGCTGCATTGTGCAATAGTGCTACTACAGCGTGCAGGGTAACTACTCAGTAGAATACTGTCAGGTTTTTTTTAAGTAAGGGCAAAAGGGAAATTTAGAGAGAGGGGGATCTCATGTGGTTGATGTTAGGATATAGATATTCAGGCCTGTCTGTAAAGGCCTATACTCTAAGAATTTAGGTGTATTCTTATCACTTGGCTAGTTAGAGGTATAAAAGAAAGAATCAAAATCACTGTCTGCCAGTGTAAGGTCCTTCTCTTACTGTGACAGTCTGAGGCCCTGTTCTTAGGCTAAGATCTTTGGCTAAGCAACAGAGGCAGCCGTAAGCTGGGAAGCGACAGGTCACATCCTCACATTCCAAACTAGTCACATTGAAAGAAAGTGCTATTGGGCTGTTAGGAATACACTCCTATCCGGATAATGCCTATCACCTCCAGAGAAAGGTAAGTGCCTACAAAATGTAAAAGGAAACTTAGTTGGATAGCATCCTGTCTGGTAAGAACTCACTTATCAATAGCTGGGATGTGAAATCCTCATTTCTTTGTTCTATCACTGTAGTCCCCATTTCCCTATTATTTGTCTGTATAATCTCTGTCTGGTTCTGTGATTGTTTCTGTCTGCTTCAAAAAAATTAATTTTGCTGGGTGTAAACTAATTAAGGTGGTGGAATATAATTGGTTACATAATCATGTTACAATATGTTAGGATTGGTTAGTTAAATTTCAGGGAAATGATTGGTTAAGGTATAGCTAAGCAGAACTCAAGTTTTACTATATAGTCTGCAGTCAATCAGGAAGTGGGGGTGGGGAAATTGGAATCATGTTTTGCTAAAGGGGGAATTGGGAACAGGGAATGGGGGTGGGGAAATTGGAATAATGTTTGGCTAAGGGCAGGAATGGGAACAGGGACGCAGGTGTAAGGCTCTGTGGTGTCAGAGCTGGGAAGGGGGACACTAAGGAAGGAAACTGGAATCATGCTTGCTGGAAGTTCACCCCAATAAACATTGAATTGTTTGCACCTTTGGACTTTGGGTATTGTTGCTCTCTGTGCATGCGAGAAGGATCAGGGAAGTAAGTGGGTGAAGGAATAAGCCCCCTATCAGTTGAGGTTGTCACGTTACTACACTGAGCCTTTTACATTAAAAAGTATCAGATCAAAAAAAGCCACCCGGGGTGCTGCTGCATCAGAGCTGGCCAGTCATCCCCAGCTGATGAGTACTGATTGGACTGCAGGAGAAACAAACTGCTTGGCTAAGCCCAAGAGAACTGGGTCCCTCAGCTGGGGAGTGAGACATCTCTTCCTGCCACAACCCCAGAGCTGGGAGAGAGGTGTCTGTCCCCACCACAGCCCTGGGCTGATGGGAGTCCTCTCCCCTCGCTGCAACCCAAGCTGGGAGAGAGCCCTCTCTCCCTGCTGCAGCCCCGGGGCTGTGGGAGTGATGACTCTCCCCACTTCAGTCCCAGAGCTGGGGAAGAGGAGTCTCTCCCAACCACAGCTTTGCATGCCCCAAGCTTCCCCATCACTGTCCCCCCACCTCACCCCACTGATCTACCTACCTACATATTCTCCAGGCCCATCTGTGGCTACAACCCTATGTGCACGCCTGTACTAATCAGCTGCACAGCCCCTGATGACCTCTTGTGTGGCCGCACAGGAACACAGTTTAGAGGGAACACAGGTTGTAAGTGCTTTGGAGGATAGGATCAAAATTCAAAATGACCTGGACAAACTGGAGAAATGGCCTGAAGTAAATAGGATGAAATTCAACAAGGGCAAATGCAAAGTACTCCACTTAGGAAGGAATAATCAGTTGCATACATACAAAATGGGAAATGACTGTCTAGGAAGGAGTACTGCAGAATGGGATCTGTGGGTCATAGTGAATCACAAGCTAAATATGATTCAACAGTGTAACACTATTGCAAAAAATTTCGTTCTGGGATGTATTAAAACTGTTGTAAGCAAGACACAAGAAGTAATTCTTCCACTCCACTCTGTGCTGATTAGGCCTCAACTGGAGTATTGTGTCCAGTTCTGGGTGCCACATTTCAGGAAAGATGTGGACAAATTGGAGAAAGTCCAGAGGTGAGCAACAAAAATGATTAAAGGTGTAGATGACATGACCTATGAGGGAAGATTGAAAGAATTGGTTTTGTTTAGTCTGGAGAAGAGAAGACTGAGAGGGGACAGGTATAATAGTTTTCAAGCTGTTACAAGGAGGAGGCAGAAAATTTGTTCTCGTTAACCTCTGAGGATAGGACAAAAGCAATGGGCTTAACTTTAACAAGGACAGTTTAGGTTGGACATTAGGAAAAACTTCCTAACTGTCAAGGAGGTGGTTAAGCACTGGAATAAATTGCCTAGGGAGGTTGTGGAATATCCATCATTGGAGGTTTTTAGGAGCTAGTTAGACAAACATCTGTCAGGGATGGTCTAGACAATACTTAGTCCTGCCATGAGTGCAGGGCACTGGATTAGAGGACCTCTCAAGGCCCCTTGCAGTCCTATGCTTCTAACATTCAAAACAGACAGCTTCATCCTTCTCCCCCATACTGCCTGTGTGCCAGCAGGAGGAGCACTGAGCACCGGAGAGCGAGTCACCCTGCTCTTAGTTCCAGTCCACAGCAGCTGGGAGGAACAAAAGGAAAGTTCTGATCAGCACCTGCAGCCTTGTGGAGTATGCTCAGTCACACTGTGGGGAGGCAGCCGCATGCATAGGCTGATCAGCATGGAGCACTATAAGGGAATGGAGCACTCTCAGTGCAGATGGAATCTGTGGAGAATGTAGCTGCCAAACTCTAAGAAGTCTCTACTTCATACATGCAAATTGAGGGATTTTTTTTTTTTTTTTTTGAGGCTTATGACTTGGCCAAACGTAGGTGAAATTTCACTGGGGCAGCAAAAGGCACATACCTGACATCAACTGCCCTGCCAAATTTCAAGACCCTGATCCAAATCCTGGAGTCACTAAAGCTTCTCACCAAAGCAGTAGTAAGAATATTTTAACATGGGCAAATACTGTATTTTTCTCCAACCTCATTCTTGGCAATGGCTGTATCATTTGTAGCTGAAACTTTCCAAAAAAAATTCAGGCTTTGGCAGACACTTGGCATGTAGAATGTCAGCCCAAACATTTTAAGTTCGGCAAAGTTGTAAGCAGCTGAAAGCAAGTTCTTATCATGGAAAGTGTTCAGGAATCTAAACTAGAGGTGTCGCTACCTGCTCTGCCTATAAAAATAAGTGATCATATTAAATCAGATAAAGTTGGGAATTGAGAGAAGCACACAGAAGAGCTTGCAATTATGGTCCTGATTCATCACTGTGTTAATCCATTTTTGCACTGGTGTAGCCCAACATAAAACTGGAGTAATATAGTGGAGAGTCAGGCCCTCTATCAGCACCTTTTGTGCTGGGAATGTGACTTCCATTTGGATTATTAATTTGACCTTTGGATGCCTTATTAGATATTGGGTTCTTCTGGGTTTCTAACTAGCAATTGGTGCCAAGAGCCCTTTGCTCCGGCTGGCATAAAGAGTGCAGCTTTTCTTGACAGAGGTGGAACCTTGCTACAATTATCGAGACCTTTGTCACCTTGAATTTAATTTATTTTAATGCACTCTACATGGGGCTAGTGTATAGTGGGGCTGCCTGCTAATTAAGCATTATGCACACAGAGAGCGCTTCACACTGGTGCTTTCAATGGAGGTACATGTGTTTCTACCAGCTAGGGATCAGTCCCAGTTTCTCCTGCTTTTGCATTCACATAGCCCAGTATCTCAACTTTTCATTATTTCCCAAATTTTACTGCCATTTTACTGATTTGCCCATAAGACCCAGCAAAGCACACTTGGCTATCATTCTATCTAACCTCCTGTCCCCACCATCCATACTGTCCATCATGGGAAGCAATTAAAAATATGTACATTGCGCTTCCTTATGTTATCCTGAACTAGGTGTCTCCACTGCCATTCCTCTGTACAGTAACTGTGTGGGGAAAATGGAAATCAAAGTCTCATGTTCCCTTTATATTCATGAGACAAAGGAGCAATGGCAAGACAGTTTGCCTGTGATGTGAATTCACTAGGATTATTAGGAAGGCCATTCAGTTTAATTTTGGAGAAGATTACAACACAGAGATGGTTCCCTGGATTTGGTTTGCTGACCTTAGTCTCTATTCTTAGCATAACAGGTAGCTCAGACTACCACAGTGATCCCCAACCTTCTCTGATTGGCTTCTCCCCTTTGTGACAGGTTGCCACCCAAGCCCAGCCAGATCTACCCATATCCCACCAATCCCACATGCTCTGCTTTGATGAAGTTGTTGTATCTCATTTACTTTTTCCTGCATTTCCTCTTGACTTTTTCTGTATATTCTCCTTTTACTTCCTGTCCCATGTTTCTTTTCTGCTTAAAATTTGACTGTACTTTCTTCTACCAGTCTGGCTGTGCTCAGGGCCAGTCCTCGTCCAAATGGCGTCCCCAACCCCATTTGTTAAAACTTTTGAATTCCTTATTTTTTATTGCATTTGTAGCCCATTTCACGACTTGGATGCATGATTTGCATGCATGATTTATCTCTATCATATAAGACAATAAATTTGCATGCTAGGATTTGTAAATCTGTATTTATTCATGCCATATATAAGCAAATACAGAATGCCTGAACCATGTTACTTCAAATATTCTATTTTCCCTTTTGTCGCTAACAACATAAACAGCACCCCAAGCCCAGCGCTCCCCAAGCCTGGCACCCCAGGTGGTTGTCTAGGTCACCTGCCCCTCAATCTAGCCCTGGCTGTGCTAATCCACCAAGAAGTAGACTGCAAGGTCACATAATACTGTATGCCAGACCCAAACATTCGGCCCTATTCTGCAAATGCTTACTTGTGAGTAGTATTATTAGCCCAGATCAGGGGTAGGCAACCTATGGCATGCGTGCCAAAGGCAGCATGCTAGCTGATTTTCAGTGGCGCTCACACTGCCCGGGTCCTGGCCACTGGTCAGGGGGCTCTGCATTTTAATTTAATTTTAAATGAACCTTCTTAAACATTTTAAAAACCTTATTTACTTTACATGCAACAATAGTTTAGTTAGATATGATAGACTTGTGGAAAGAGACCTTCTAGAAATGTTAAAATGTATTACTCTGGCATGCGAAACCTTAAATTAGAGTGAATAAATGAAGACTCAGCACACCACTTCCGAAAGGTTGCCGACCCCTGGCCCAGATCCTCAGGTCTGTCCAAAACACTGAGGCACCAGGCTGCTTGCTTCTTACACCCTCTGCATGACCCCTTTATACACCCTTGATGATATTTACCCCTCTCCCCCATGATATAGGGACCCAGCACAAAGCTCTCCAGACCCTTATATGCAATAGAATAAGCCTCCACATCCTCTGGGGTAGAAGGCTGGAAGGGTAGGAGGCACAAGCCGGCCATCGGAGGGCCCATGTGATCCATGTTTACATGGATCCAGTGGCCCCAACACTCCATGGGATTGGTGTGGAAGGGTCGTTGGGGTTGCTACTCCAGTATAGCTGAGGGAGGAGGGGCAGGGTAACAAGGACCCACTCACTGGATCTGGATTAGGATGGTAGAATTCTTCTTCCCAGCTGCCCTACGCTCCCCCATGCAGAACCTACTTATTGTGGCTTTCTGTGGATGGAGTGGATTTGACCATCCCCATTAATATTCCCAGTCAAGCACCTCTCAGAGAACAGTGCCCATGATAAACCCCATGTGAGTGTGCCCAGCAGCTTGTAATATTTTTCAAACTACTGAATAACGTACTGTTAATTACACAGGCAGCAGGACCTGTAATCAGTGGGAGGAAAAGTCTAACCTCAAATGTGGGAGAGCTCTTCTAGGGCCTTTTTAGCTTAGGTATTTTTTACTGTATCAGTTGTCTCTACTCAGTAGGATGGACCCATTAATTTACCCAAATATATATCAAAGAATGAGTTTGAGTGGTGTGAGGTAATCCCAAGAACCCTAACAGGCAGAGATCAAAGCAGCTGGAAATGTTGCAACTAAAAGACGAAAGCTGCTGCCTCTTTGGAATGGAAAAGAATCTAATGGGGCTGGAGGAAGCAACTATAAAGTTCATAGTTGTGGGGGAAGAGGATGGTTTATTTAATTGCTTCTCAATGACATGCCTATCTTAGGTGTTTCTAGAATGCCCATCCCACTCATATCTGAGCTCCATCTCAGCTGTCTGGGAGCTAGTAACAGAAAACTGCTATTTGATCTCACTCCTTCTCCTTTATCTAATCTCATCTATCAATAGCATGCGCAGCAGCATGGTATCTGAGTGCCTCACAGAAATTACACGAAGTCAACAACCTTCCTTGGAATCTTCTTTCTGTGTGAAATAAAAGTTAGGGTTTAAAGAAAAAAGAAATCCAAATGGGTACTTTGTGATTCACCTATACCCACCCCTGCAGCTGGCCAGATGATGGATGGCATATCCTGTGTGCAGAAAAGGAACACTGTTTTATGTGCAAGAGTTCTAATGCTCATAAAATAATAATTCATTAATAATAATAATAGCATTTATATAGGGCTCAGCATGTTCAAATCTCTGTGCAAATACTAATTAATCCTTACAGAACCCTTGTGGGACAGTGTGATGAGGTAGACAAATCCCACATTGGAGAGCAAGGGGTTAAGGAACAGCTCTGGGCTTGCGCAGCCCTGCCCAGACACACCTGCCAAACCTGCACAAGCTGAAGGCAGGGCTTTAAAAAGGAGAGAAAAGCTCAAAGTGGGGGCAGGTGGGTGGAAGGGAGCAGATGGCTGCTCTGAGGTGAAAGTGCTGCCCAGGAGCTCATTGCCTGAGACTTGACACCACAGACCTGTACCAACCTACAGATGAGAGGCCCAGGACTCAGTGTGCAGGTCAGAAACTAGACTGAAGTGATTTACTCTGGAGGCTGGGGCAGGAAGTGGTCCATGGGATGGCTGATTAGCACCCCAGTGTGTCAATTGGAGACACCCACACATTGGGCTCTGGACCAGAACCTAGTGGAGAAGGCAGCCTGGGCTCCCCTACCCATTCCAAGAGGACATTACAACAACAAAGAGCCTTCACCTAGGCTGAGAGGCCAGCTGGAAAAGACTGACTGTTCAAGGGCCCAGTCCCTCAAATTCCTGTGCTATAGGGGAGGACTAGAAACCCTTGGGGTTGACAAGTTGCTAGAAAAACTGGGAGTGGCCAAGTATATCTCCACCCTAGACCTCACGAAGGGGTGTGGCAGATCCCTCTGATGTCAGAGTCTCTGGAGAAGACAGTTTTCTCCATCCCATTAGGTCTGTGCCAGTTCTGCACTATGCCATTTAGCCTCTATGGGGCAGCAGCCACTTTCCAGAAAGTCATGGACCAAGTGCTGCGGCCACATAGCCAAAATGTGGCAACATACATAGATGACATAGTGATTTACAATCATAATTGGGATGACCATGTGCGTCATGTTATGTCCACCCTCCAAGCCCTTGAGCGTGCAGGACTCACGGTGAACTTGGCCAAGTGTAGGATGGCGAACCGGGAAGTCACATACCTTGGCTACACCATGGGGCAGGGCAGATTCCGACCATTAATTGCAAAGTTCAGGCCTTATAACTTTTCCCACCCCAATAACCAGAAAACAGGTATGGAGCTTTTTGCATCTAGTGCGCTATTATAGAAGATTCATAGCAGACTTTGACGCTATTGCAATGCCCCACACAGATCTTGTGAAGGTACTAGTCCCAAAAAGATCATTTGGTTGGAAGAGTGCAACTGGGCATTCAGGACTCTAAAGAACTGTGTGTGTCAGGACCTGGTACTTTTTCACCCAGACTTTGAAAAAAAGTTTATGTTGCAAACTGATGCCTCTGCAGGAGGACTTGGAGGAATCCCTTCTTAGGAAGTTGAAGGAGAGGAGCAACTTGTCCTCTATAAATGCAGGAAACTGTTCCCCTGGGAGAACTCATAGAAAAAGAAGCTTTGGCTGTGAAATGGGATATAGATATTATTTAGTGGAAAATCCCTTCTCATTAGTGATGGACTATGACCTTCTATGTTGGCTGAAGGACATCAACCTCTGGATTATGCAGTAGTACCTTTCATTACAACTGTATAGTTTTCAGGTACTTCACTGTGCTGGGAGGACCCACCAGAATATAGATTCCTTTTCCCACAAGGGTGGGGTCGCAGGACTGGAGAACAAGATGCCAGGTCCTGTTTTGAGGGGGTCTATATGTGATGGGGTATACAAATCCCACACTGGAGAGCAAGGGGTTAAGAAACAGCTCTGGGCTCAGGCAGCCCCACTCAGACACACCTGTCAAGCCTGCACAAGCTGGAGGCAGGGCTTTAAAAAGGGGAGAAAAGCTCAAAAAGAGGAAGGGGGTGGAATGGACCAGACAGCTATTCTGAGGGGAAAGTGCTCCCAGAAGCTGATTGCCTGAGGCCTGACACCACAGACCTCTACCAATTTACAAAGGAGAGGCCGGGGACTGAGTGTGCAGGTCAGAGACTAGACTGAAGTGATTTACTCTGGGAAGCTAAAAGAGGAAGTAGTCCAGGGGAGAGGCTGCTTAGCACCCCAGTATGCTGATTGGAGCCACCCACCCACTGGGTCCTGGACCGTAGGCCAGTGGAGAGGGTAGCCCGGGCTCCCCTACCCACTCCAAGAGGATGTTATAGTGACAAAGAGCCTTTACCTAGGGTGAGAGGCCAGCTGGAAAAGACTGACTGTTCGATAGCCCAGACCCCCAAATCCCTTTGCTAAAGGGGAGGACTGGAAACCCTTTAGGTGAGGCACTGAAGGACAGGACTGTGTTTCCACAGGGAGATGACCAACCAACCTCTGCATGATCACTAAGCAGCACTGTTGGTGGCTGTGCACCTCCTACAGGCAGGTAGGTAAGTATCATCCCTATTGAACAGATCGAGTAACTGAACTACAGGCCAAATGACTTGCCAAAGTCCTTAACCAGTCAGTAGCAGAGCCAGGGCCCCAGTCCTTGGGCCTGGATGAGCTGTTGTCAGTACAGGCCCTGAGGGGAGAAGGCAACATGGTTTTATGCTATCTTGGCACTTCCTCAATCCCCAAGGTTGCTACAGAGGCCAGTTTGGCCCCCCACATAAGTTACAGAAGTCTCAGTGTTACTCTGATGGCCACGTGTAATAGCCCCGAAGGGGAACTGTGAATCACCAGAGAGGAGAGCACTCCCCATGTATCCTCTACACCAGCAACTGTGAGGGTGGTGGTGGCCTAGAGCCAGGGAAATCTCCAGCTGCCTGCTTAGCCTAACTCCAAGACTGCTGCATGTTGCTGGAAGGGCACAAAGGAGCTGTCAGGGGGCTCAGGATCTGGTTCCAGGGCTCCCATATACTGATGTGCATTGGGATGCCTGTTTGTTTCATCTCCTGTTGCAGCTTCCTTAACCTGGTCTTCTTGTTGGCCAAGGAAGGGGTCACTCGCCAGGCAGTGTCCCTCCATTTTCATGGTTCAGATTCATTTTAAGCTCTTCCATGGTAGTGCAGTGGCAGACCCCAATGTGTTTAAGCCTCATAAGAAATAATAAAACCCTGGGTGTATACCCTTAGTATTCCCTTTAAAAGCGGTCAAAGGATTTGAAGACGGGTTCTCATTGGCAGAAGCTTCAGTACAGCTTCAGGTCCATACTTCATATCACATAAACTTGACTATTTCTCTTTCTGAAATGGGATGATCAATATTTCTGTGGTGTTACTTACTTCATAACTTGCTGCAGCATCAGCCAAAGGGGCCTGGAGCCAGCACTACAATATCTCAAGTCAGGCTAAACTAACAGTGCCTGCAATTAATAGGGGATCATGTGCCCAAGTCCTATAAATAAATTAAAGGGACAGAGTCATCCTTCGGAGGCTCGTCACCTTTTAGGCACTCATGCATACCTTAGACGCACTGGGCCAGCACGACAGCTTAGGAACAAAATGAGCAATTAATTAAACAAATGTACGGTAACAGAGGTAATGGAGTAACTATCTACACAGTGGGAAAGTTTCCCAGAGCCATGTCATCTGACTAGAGAAGGCTGAAAGAGGAAAGGAAAGAATAAAAAAGAAAAGAGGCTCTAATGAGTTGAGAAAAGACCAATATGGTTATGTCTCAAACACAGGAGGGCCTGATTTTGATCTCACTTACATCAGTAAGCAGCTGGGGATACTGTTTTGGGTTCTACTACATAGATCACTGGTCATTTTTTGTCTGACTTGATGTCAGTTGTATTGGTGACCTGAACTCTGTACCTCAGCAGCAGTATCTTCATGCCAAACAAATCCTGATATTTAGCATGATGTGCTTTAGTTCAGCCACAAGTTATTGGCCTAGAGACAGGAATCACTGGGAGAAATTCCCTGGCCCGTGTTATGCAGGAGGTCAGATTAGATGATCATAATGGTCCCTTCTGGCCCTAAAAACTACAAATCTGTGCATTTTATACTGATGTCGCTCCATTGACTTCAGTGGAATTGCTGCTGAGTTGCACCAGATTGAGATCAGAATCAGGGCCCATAACTTCAGCCCTGCAGCCCAGGTCTAAAGTACTGAGGTGTATGTGTGAAGAAATGACAACTGAACCCCTTTCTACATTGCTTTCAGGGGCATGGATTAACAACATTTTTGCTTGCAAGAAAATATCCAAGGCCTCTTGCAACACTTGGGCCTTTCCCACAGTGGGAAATTGGCGGTGTTTGGAAACAGGTTTCAACACTGATTTTTAAAAATGGTCAGTCCCTGGATTGATGATGCAGGCAGAGCTCAGTAAGCAAGAGAATCATCTCTATTTATTACTGGCAGAGGATAGAAAGGCAGTTCCCCACCCAGGGCTGTCCTTAGGATTTATGGGGCCCTACGCAGTATTATTAAACTGGTGCCCCTATGCTCCACTGAAGACGGTCCCCAGCTGGTGCCGCTGACCTCAGTGTGTCAATGGGACACAGCCACCACCCCCTCCCGCGGACCCCCAGAACCTTCGCCCATTGCTAACACACTCCGAGCTTCGTACGCAGCAAATGCTGCGGCACTGGCTCAAGGCTGGCTTTGCGCTGTCACAAGGGGGCTGCATCCTGCCAGAGCCCATGGCCCTCCTGGAGCCCCTAGCCATTCCTGGCTCACCACGAGCATTTTGACAGGAAGTACCAAACAGTAACAACAACAATAATACAAGTGTGTTGTGTGTATGCGTGACAGTGTGTGTGTGTGAGAAAGAGAGAGAGAGCGCCAGTGTGTGTGACTGTGTGACAGCGTGTGTGTTGGGGAGTGTGAGACTGTGTACGTGTGACAATCTGTATGGGGAACTGTGACTCGTGAGAGGCAGAGTGTATGTGGGTGTGAGAAACAGTGTGTGTGTGTGTGTGTTGGGAAGTGTACGAGACAGTGAGCAGACTGTCATTTTAAGTCCCCCTCACCTCTATTCCCCCCCGCAGACTCATGTGGAAGTTTTGCTCCTCCTGTCCTGGCCCCAGCCTGGCGCCTGCTGGAGATCAAGTGATGTAGGCAGGCAGGGTACAGGGAGGGACTCTGCTCTGGGTGGCAGTGGGTTGGGCTGCTGCGCCACCAGTGACCGGCTGCGCCACTCTGGGCTCCCTGGGACTGGGGCAGCAGAGCCAGAGGCTGGAGCCATCTGCTGGTGGGCTGAGGAGAGAGGGGGTGGGGTTGGGGGCGGGAAGAAGCCCGCAAGCCCAGTGTGGGGGTGGGGCCAAAGAAGAGAGAATTCCAGCCGCGGCCAGCGAGGGGAATGGTGCCCCAAATTTTTGGGTGCCCTATGCAGCCGTATATGCTGCGTATGCCTCAGGACGGCCCTGTCCCCTCCTGCTGCTAGTAGTACTGCTATACCAGCAATTCCTCTTTCTGCACATGCAGGAAGCACATACCCCCGCAAACATCCTCTCAGAGGTACTTCCCTCTGCCAGCAGGGAGGTGCCACACCTTTAGGGGACAAAGAAACAGCTGCTCCCCCAACCAGCACAGCAATTCCATTACAATAATAAGGCCCCCAACCACCCCAGAGTACTGCAGAGCTCTATTTCATAGTTGTATAGCATGGGTATCTGTCACATTTTAATCTGTGTGTAGCAGGATGCAGGCATTTCCAATGCCGTGTCAGCTAGCCCTGCTCAAGGTATGTTCAGATGTTCGGGGGGTGTAAGAGGAGATTACAGGATTCTCATGTCTCCTGTGCCATCCCTGTCTCAGAAATCCTGGCATCCTTTCCTCAGAGGGAAGCTTTCTTGCTGCCCTTGGTATCACCGAACAATCGCTTTGTGAGGTTGTGTTTAGGCCTTGGACTGGTGCCTGGTTTTCAAATCCCATATACTTGCTGTGCTACTAAGGGGTGCCTCCCCTGACCTTGGCATCTCTATTCCACAGTGGACTGAGACTACAGAGCTTTGGGCCAGCAACTTCTCCATTACCTCTCAGGTAACAGTCAGTTCTTCCGATCAGATGCAGTCTCCAGAACTCCCCAATAAGATGGTGTGCATTCCAGATTCCACTTCAATTATTCACACTGGGATTGTACTGCAGTATATTTCCCTCAGATAGTTTCTCTCTCACTTCTCTTTTAAATAAGACCTGGTCTAACCACAGAGAAAGGTTTCCAGGACTGACATGTATTTACTCTAAGGGTACGTCTACAGTACGAAATTATTTCGAATTGATTCTATTCAAATTTTCGGAAGTGACTTTATACATTCGGTCTTCTGTGCCCCACTAAAGCGCGTGAATTCGTTGGAGTGCATCCACAGTACCGAGGCTAGCATCGAATGTCGGAGCGGTGCACTGTGGGTAGCTATCCCACAGTTCCCACAGTCCCCGCCGCCCATTGGAATTCTGGGTTAAGGTCCCAGAGCATGATGGGGCAAAAACATTCTCGCAGGTGTTTTTGGGTGTGTGTCTTCAGTCGCTCCTCCTTTCTTGAAAGCTATGGCAGACAATCATTTCGCGCCTTTTTGGCATGCAGATGCGATACTGCTTTCAGCAGACGGGCACCGCTGCTCTCCTGCTACTATGAATCCACCTCACATTTCCCCTCGTCTTCCTATGTAATATCTAGCATCTACTCTTTCTCCTCATCGAACGCTTCCGCTGCCAACTCTGCTTGGCCATCGTGAACCAAGCAGTACAGCTTCCGCCGCCAACTCTGCTCTCCCGCTCTTGCCGCGCTACCGAGCTTCTCCATGTTGTCTGTCCTGGGCTCCTGCCTCCATGAAAACTACAGAAGACAACCATTTCTGGCCTTTTTTCGGCTACCGTGAACCAAACAGCACCTCTTCCGCCGCCACTTTGCTGTCCTACGTTTCGTGCCCTTTTTCCAGGATTACCCATGCAGGTGCCATAGCCATGGAGCCCGCTCAGATCTCTGCTGCAGTTCTGACCATTGTAAATACCTCATGCATTATCCAGCAGTATGTGCAGTACCTGCAAAACCGGGCGAGGAAGCGACGACAGCACGATTATATACTGATGAGGACATGGACACAGACGTTCCTAGAAGCACGGCATGTGGCGATTGGGAGATCATGGTGGTGTTGGCCAGATTCATGCCGTGGAACGCCAAATCTGGGCCTGGGAAACAAGCACAGAGTGGTGGGACCGCATAGTGTAGCAGGTATGGGATGGTTCCCAGTGGCTGCGAAACTTTAGTATGTGTAGGACCACTTTCATGGAACTTTGTGACTTGCTGCTCCCTGTCCTGAAGCGCAAAGACACCAAAATGAGAGCAGCCCTCACAGTTGAGAAGCGAGTGGCCATAGCCCTGTGGAAGCTTGCAACGCCCGAAGCCTGCAGCTACCGGTCAGTCGGGAATCAGTTTGGAGTGGACAAATCTACTGTGGGGGCTGCTGTGCTCCAGTAGCCAGCGCAATCATTGACCAGCTGCTATCAAGGGTAGTGACTTTGGAAAATGTGCAGACCACTGTGGATGGCTTTAATGCGCTGGGGTTCCCTAGACGGAACGCATATCCTATAGACGGGGCGGCCAGTACGTAAACCGCAAGGGGTACTTTTCCATGGTGCTGCAAGCACTGGTGAATCACAAGGGACATTTCACTGACGTCAGCGTGGGATGGCCAGGAAAAGTGCATGATGCTCACATCTTCAGGAACTCTGGTCTGTTTGAACAGCTGCAGGAAGGGACTTACTTCCCAGACCAGAAAATTATTGTTGGGGATGTTGAAATGCCTATAGTTGTCCTCAGGGACCCAGCCTACCCCTTAATTCCATGGCTTATGAAGCCGTACACAGGCACCCTGGACAGTAGTAAGGAGCAGCCCAACTATGGGCTCAGCAAGTGCAGAAAGGTGGTAGAATGTGCTTTTGGATGTTTCAAAGCGCGCTGGCGCAGTTTACTGACTCGGTTAGGTCTCAGCACAAGCAATATTCCAATTGTAATTGCTGCTTGTTGTGTGCTCCACAATATCTGTGAGAGTAATGGGGAAACGTTTATGGTGGGGTGGGAGGTTGAGGCAACTCGCCTGGCAGCCAGTTTCACACAGCCAGACAACAGGGCGATTAGAAGAGCGCAGCAGGGCGCACTGTATATCATAGAAGCTTTGAAAGCCAGTTTCATGACTGGCCAGGGTACGGTGTGACAGTTGTGTTTGTTTCTCTTAAAGTTACCCGCCCCCTATATATATTAAAGGAAATAAAGTCACAATTGTTTAAAAAACGTTCTTTATTAATTGTTGCACAAAACATTGAGAGAAATCAGAAGCTAGACGGGGGATGGGGGGCATTGGTTAGGGGGGTGGAAGAGGAGGGAAGGACAAGTCCAGAAACCAAATCAAAATTTCAGATATGCCAGCTTTCTGCTGCTTGTGCCATCCTCTGGGGTTGACTGTGTGGGTCCCCGTAGCCTCCCCCCGACCCATGTTCTTGGGTGTCTGGATGAGGAGGCTATGGAACTTGGGGAGGAGTGAGGGCAGTTATACAGGGGCTGCAGCGGCAGTCTGTGGTCTTGCTGCCTTTCCCGCATTAGATCCACAATACAGCAGAGCATGTCAGTTTGCTCCCCCATGAGCTTGACCATAGCATCCTGCTTGCTCTTATCATGTGCGTCCCTCCTCTCTTCATATTCATGTAATGCTTTACGCGACTCCGCAATTGTTTGCCTCCATGCATTCAGCGGGGCCCTATCAGTGTGGGAGGACTGCATGAGCTCGGCGAACATGTCGTCCCGAGTTCGTTTTTTCCGCCTTCTAATCTGGACCAGCCTCTGGGACGGAGTAGATAGGAGCCACGTTGAAACATTTGCACCTGCGGGAGGAGAAAAAGGGAGGGTAGTATTTTAAAAGATACATTTTAGAGTACAAAGGGGACACGCTTTCTCAGTGAAACAGGCAATTCATAGTACACAGCACATGTTCTTTCTGTACAAGGTCGCATTTTGCCTCTTAAACTGACGTGCCTGCCACTTTGGTGTGAGTAAGCCATCACATGCTTCCGGGCAACAGAATTCAACTTGCAGGCAGCCATGGTAAGCCCTAGGGGCACACATTCATTTCAATGCTTTCAAACTGCTGGGGTCTCTGGGATGATTGCTTCACACAACACCCTCCCCCCGCCCCCCCCCCCACCCACCGCATGGCTCCGATGAGGCTCTGAGCAGGGATGAGCCCTTTAAACTAAACATGAACAGCCCAGCGCGGCTGGGTTTCCCCCCACCCCCCACCACATGGCTCCAATCAAGCTCTCACTCACCAGAAGTGCCTTCTCTTGGTTCATGGTCCGGGAGCATGTCTTGGGAGTGGGGGGAGGCTATTGTCTCCAGCGTTCAGAATAGTTCCTGGCTAGGGGGCAAAATGGATTTCCCACTTGCCGCCTGTGCACTGTCCTCCTCCTCCTCCTCTTCGTCCTCCAAAAACTCATCCTCCTCGCTCCGTGCTACTCCCCTCTTGCAGGTGTCCACGGACAATGGTGGGGTAGTGGTGGTGTCACCCCGCATAATTGCATGCATCTCACGGTAGAAGCAGCATGTATGGGGCTGTGACCCAGAGTGCCCGTTCACCTCCCTGGCTTTTTGGTACGCTTGCCTGAGCTCCTTGATTTTTGTACGACACTGCTTTGTGTCCCTGGAGTAGCCTCTTTCCATCATGGCCTTGGAGACTTTAGCGTACGTATTTGCATTTCTTTTTTTGGAACGTAGTTCTGCCATAACAGATTCGTCTCCCCATTATGGGTATGTCTACACTACGGAATAAGGTCGAATTTATAGAAGTCGGTTTTTTAGAAATCGGTTTTATATATTCGAGTGTGTGTGTCCCTACAGAAAATGCTCTAAGTGCATTAACTCAGCGGAGCGCTTCCACAGTACCGAGGCTAGAGTCGACTTCCGGAGCGTTGCACTGTGGGTAGCTATCCCACAGTTCCCGCAGTCTCCGCTGCCCATTGGAATTCTGAGTTGAGATCCCAATGCCTGATGGGGCTAAAACATTGTCGCGGGTGGTTCTGGGTACATATCGTCAGGCCCCCGTTCCCTCCCTCCCTCCGTGAAAGCAAGGGCAGACAATCATTTCGCACCTTTTTTCTTGAGTTACCTGTGCAGACGCCATACCACGGCAAGCATGGAGCCCGCTCAGGTAACCGTCACCCTATGTCTCCTGGGTGCTGGCAGACGCGGTACAGCATTGCTACACAGTAGCAGCAACCCCTTGCCTTGTGGCAGCAGACAGTACAGTACGACTGGTAGCCATCATCGTCATGTCCGAGGTGCTCCTGGCCACGTCGGCTGGGAGCGCCTGGGCAGACATGGGCGCAGGGACTAAATTTGGAGTGACTTGACCAGGTCATTCTCTTTAGTCCTGCAGTCAGTCCTATTGAACCGTCTTATGGTGAGCGGGCAGGCAATACGGACTGCTAGCAGTCGTACTGTACCATCTGCTGACGAGCAGCCATGAGATGTGGATGGCATGCAGTCCTTCTGCACCGTCTGCTGCCAGCCAAAGATGTAAAAGATAGATGGAATGGATCAAAATAAGAAATAGACCAGATTTGTTTTGTACTCATTTGCTTCCCCCCCTCCCCTGTCTAGGGGACTCATTCTTCTAGGTCACACTGCAGTCACTCACAGAGAAGGTGCAGCGAGGTAAATCTAGCCATGTATCAATCAGAGGCCAGGCTAACCTTCTTATTCCAATAAGGACAATAACTTAGGTGCACCATTTCTTATTGGAACCCTCCGTGAAGTCCTGCCTGAAATACTCCTTGATGTAAAGCCACCCCCTTTGTTGATTTTAGCTCCCTGAAGCCAACCCTGTAAGCCGTGTCCTCAGTCGCCCCTCCTGGCGTCAGAGCAACGGCAAACAATCGGGCATCTGAGAGTGCTGTCCAGAGCAGTCACAATGATGCACTCTGATGGGGCTAAAACATTGTCGCGGGTGGTTCTGGGTACGTATCGTCAGGCCCCCGTTCCCTCCCTCCCTCCGTGAAAGCAAGGGCAGACAATCATTTCGCGCCTTTTTTCCTGAGTTACCTGTGCAGACACCATACCACGGCAAGCATGGAGCCCACTCAGGTAACCGTCACCCTATGTCTCCTGGGTGCTGGCAGACGCGGTACGGCTTTGCTGCACAGTAGCAGCAACCCATTGCCTTCTGGCAGCAGATGGTGCAATACGACTGGTAGTCGTCCTCGTCGTGTCCGAGGTGCTCCTGGCCACGTCGGCTGGGAGCGCCTGGGCAGTCATGGGCGCAGGGACTAAATTTGGAGTGACTTGACCAGGTCATTCTCTTTAGTCCTGCAGTCAGTCCTATTGAACCGTCTTATGGTGAGCGGGCAGGCGATACGGACTGCTAGCAGTCGTACTGTACCATCTTCTGCCAGGCAGGCAAGAGATGAGGATTGCTGATGTAAGCAGAGACAGGGTAGGCTCCACCCTGACATCTGGTGGTGAGGTGTGGCAAGTTGTGGAAAAGAACTTCAGGGGCTGATCTCATTTGCATAGGCACACCCACCCCGCCTAGAATGAGGCCATAACTGCCCAAATGGTCACTTTGGCTGCTGTGGGATCCCCAGTGTCTCTGTTATTGAGGCGGGAAGAATAAAGTGTTAGTACCCTGATTATGGGAACTGTGCTTGGAACTGTACTTGGCCTTTTTGTTATGATGGAGGACTCACCATCAACTGAGTAGCACTCACTAGGCAAGGGACATGGGTTCCAAAACTCTGTGAATTGAGAGAGACTTAAGACAGGTATTAGTGCCTGGTGGTGTAGGCCCCGTTGTGAGGGCCTGAAGCACCACTTGCACCTCTGTCTCTCTCCACTGTGGAATGTCAGAGCTAATTTTGGGTCTATTAAGAGTTTTGTTACTGGTACTGTGCTGAATTCACTTCAGCCTCATGGTGCACCAGCACTAAGGCTCCCACTACTATGAGCTGAAATCACTGAGCACTGTGTCAAGTAGTGGGGAGCCGGAAGATCTAGTGTGCAGCGGAGCTATTTGTGAGACGGCGGGGTGAGCAGAGCTGTTTGTGAGACGGCGGTGTGTTCGTGAGACAGCGAGCTGAGCGGAGCTGGTCGTGAGACGGCGGTGTGTTCGTGAGACGGCGAGCTGAGCGGAGCCGGTCGTGAGACGGCGGTGTGTTCGTGAGACGGCGAGCTGAGCGGAGCCGGTCGTGAGACGGCGGTGTGTTCGTGAGAGGGCGAGCTGAGCGGAGCAGAGCCGGTCGTGGTGGAGCGGAGCAGAGCCCTGTGAGGCAGTCAGCTTCAGGACACGTAAGGTGCCCCTTACCTCTTTCCCCCACACCCAGGCACATTTTAGCCAGACTGGGGAGTAACACTCTGCAGATGAACTTTTGAACTCCGGGGCTGGACTTTTTTTTTGGACTTTGGGAGATTTGTGGATTGCTGGACTCAAGAGACGTTTGGGTTCTGGGACTCAAGAGCCTGAGGGAAAGGATGTGGCCCAATTTTTCTGGGTCGGTGTTCTTCTGGGTCAGTGTTCATGGTTTGGTTAATGAACACTAGTTGTGGTGTTTCCCCAATTTAATGCTGATGTTGTTTACCTCATGTTATTAAAGATTCTCTACTACACCGAGACGCCGTGCTTGCGAGAGGGGAAGTATTGCCTCCTTGAGGCGCCCAGGGGGTGTGTAAGATTTTCCCAGGTCACTGGGTGGGGGCTCGAGCCAGTTTTGCATTTGCTTTAATGAGAGGGAACCCCTGTGTACTGAACCCGGCCCTTGCTGCTATCAACTTGGCCTGGCAGAAGGGTTACACTAGTAGTCGTATTGTACCATCTTCTGCCAGGCAGGCAAGAGATGAGGATGGCTAGCAGTCGTACTGTACCATCTTCTGCCGAGCAGCCATGAGATGTGGATGGCATGCAGTCCTTCTGCACCGTCTGCTGCCAGCCAAAGATGTAAAAGATAGATGGAGTGGGTCAAAACAAGAAATAGACCAGATTTGTTTTGTACTCATTTGCCTCCTCCCCTGTCTAGGGGACTCCTTCCTCTAGGTCACACTGCAGTCACTCACAGAGAAGGTGCAGCGAGGTAAATCTAGCCATGTATCAATCAGAGGCCAGGCTAACCTTCTTGTTCCAATAAGAACGATAACTTAGGTGCACCATTTCTTATTGGAACCCTCCGTGAAGTCCTGCCTGAAATACTCCTTGATGTAAAGACACCCCCTTTGTTGATTTTAGCTCCCTGAAGCCAACCCTGTAAGCCGTGTCGTCAGTCGCCCCTCCCTCCGTCAGAGCAACGGCAGACAATCATTCCGCGCCTTTTTTCTGTGCGGACGCCATACCAAGGCAAGCATGGAGGCCGCTCAGCTCACTTTGGCAATTAGGAGCACATTAAACACCACACGCATTATCCAGCAGTATATGCAGCACCAGAACCTGGCAAAGCGATACCGGGCGAGGAGGCGACGTCAGCGCAGTCACGTGAGTGATCAGGACATGGACACAGATTTCTCTGAAAGCATGGGCCCTGCCAATGCATGCATCATGGTGCTAATGGGGCAGGTTCATGCTGTGGAACGCCGATTCTGGGCTCGGGAAACAAGCACAGACTGGTGGGACCGCATAGTGTTGCAGGTCTGGGACGATTCCCAGTGGCTGCGAAACTTTCGCATGCGTAAGGGCACTTTCATGGAACTTTGTGACTTGCTTTCCCCTGCCCTGAGGCGCATGAATACCAAGATGAGAGCAGCCCTCACAGTTGAGAAGCGAGTGGCGATAGCCCTGTGGAAGCTTGCAACGCCAGACAGCTACCGGTCAGTTGGGAATCAATTTGGAGTGGGCAAATCTACTGTGGGGGCTGCTGTGATGCAAGTAGCCCACGCAATCAAAGATCTGCTGATATCAAGGGTAGTGACCCTGGGAAATGTGCAGGTCATAGTGGATGGCTTTGCTGCAATGGGATTCCCTAACTGTGGTGGGGCTATAGACGGAACCCATATCCCTATCTTGGCACTGGAGCACCAAGCCGCCGAGTACATAAACCGCAAGGGGTACTTTTCGATAGTGCTGCAAGCTCTGGTGGATCACAAGGGACGTTTCACCAACATCAACGTGGGATGGCCGGGAAAGGTGCATGATGCTCGCATCTTCAGGAACTCTGGTCTGTTTCAAAAGCTGCAGGAAGGGACTTTATTCCCAGACCAGAAAATAACTGTTGGGGATGTTGAAATGCCTATATGTATCCTTGGGGACCCAGCCTACCCCTTAATGCCATGGCTCATGAAGCCGTACACAGGCAGCCTGGACAGTAGTCAGGAGCTGTTCAACTACAGGCTGAGCAAGTGCAGAATGGTGGTAGAATGTGCATTTGGACGTTTAAAGGCGCGCTGGCGCAGTTTACTGACTCGCTTAGACCTCAGCGAAACCAATATTCCCACTGTTATTACTGCTTGCTGTGTGCTCCACAATATCTGTGAGAGTAAGGGGGAGACGTTTATGGCGGGGTGGGAGGTTGAGGCAAATCGCCTGGCTGCTGGTTACGCGCAGCCAGACACCAGGGCGGTTAGAAGAGCACAGGAGGGTGCGGTACGCATCAGAGAAGCTTTGAAAACCAGTTTCATGACTGGCCAGGCTACGGTGTGAAAGTTCTGTTTGTTTCTCCTTGATGAAACCCCCCGCCCCTTGGTTCACTCTACTTCCCTGTAAGCTAACCACCCGCCCCTCCTCCCTTCAATCACCGCTTGCAGAGGCAATAAAGTCATTGTTGCTTCACATTCATGCATTCTTTATTCATTCATCACACAAATAGGGGGATGACTACCAAGGTAGCCCAGGAGGGGTGGTGGAGGAGGGAAGGAAAATGCCACACAGCACTTTAAGCACAGCACTTTAAAAGTTTACAACTTTAAAATTTATTGAATGACAGCCTTCTTTTTTTGGGCAATCCTCTGTGGTGGAGTGGCTGGTTGGCCGGAGGCCCCCCCACCGCGTTCTTGGGCGTCTGGGTGTGGAGGCTATGGAACTTGGGGAGGAGGGCGGTTGGTTACAGAGGGGCTGCAGTGGCAGTCTGTGCTCCAGCTGCCTTTGCTGCAGCTCAACCATACACTGGAGCATACTGGTTTGGTCCTGCAGCAGCCTCAGCATTGAATCCTGCCTCCTCTCATCACACTGCCGCCACATTTGAGCTTCAGCCCTCTCTTCAGCCCGCCACTTACTCTCTTCAGCCCGCCACTTACTCTCTTCAGCCCGCCACCTCTCCTCCCGGTCATTTTGTGCTTTCCTGCACTCTGACATTATTTGCCTCCACGCATTCGTCTGTGCTCTGTCAGTGTGGGAGGACAGCATGAGCTCGGAAAACATTTCATCGCGAGTGCGTTTTTTTTTCTTTCTAAGCTTCACTAGCCTCTGGGAAGGAGAAGATCCTGTGATCATTGAAACACATGCAGCTGGTGGAGGAAAAAAAAAGGGACAGCGGTATTTAAAAAGACACATTTTATAAAACAGTGGCTACACTCTTTCAGGGTAAACCTTGCTGTTAACATTACATACATAGCACATGTGCTTTCGTTACAAGGTTGCATTTTGCCTCCTCCCACCGTGTGACTACCCCCTCAACCTTCCCCCCTCCCTGTGGCTAACAGCAGGGAACATTTCTGTTTAGCCACAGGCAAACAGCCCAGAAGGAATGGGCTCCTCTGAGTGTCCCCTGAAGAAAAGCACTCTATTTCAACCAGGTGACCATGAATTATATCTCACTCTCCTGAGGATAACACAGAGAGATAAAGAACGGATGTTGTTTGAATGCCAGCAAACATACACTGCAATGCTTTGTTCTACAATGATTCCCGAGTACGTGTTACTGGCCTGGAGTGGTAAAGTGTCCTACCATGAAGGACGCAATAAGGCTGCCCTCCCCAGAAACCTTTTGCAAAGGCTTTAGGACTACATCTAGGAGAACCGCAAATGCCAGGGCAAAGTAATCCTTTCACATGCTTGCTTTTAAACCATGTATAGTATTTTAAAAGGTACACTCACCAGAGGTCCCTTCTCCGCCTGCTGGGTCCAGGAGGCAGCCTTGGGTGGGTTCGGGGGGTACTGGCTCCAGGTCTAGGGTGAGAAACAGTTCCTGGCTGTCGGGAAAACCGGTCTCTCCGCTTGCTTGCTGTGAGCTATCTACAACCTCCTCATCATCATCTTCTTCTTCGTCCCCAAAACCTGCTTCCGTATTGCCTCCATCTCCATTGAAGGAGTCAAACAACACGGCTGGGGTAGTGGTGGCTGAACCCCCTAAAATGGCATGCAGCTCATCATAGAAGCGGCATGTTTGGGGCTCTGACCCAGAGCGGCTGTTCGCCTCTCTGGTTTTCTGGTAGGCTTGCCTCAGCTCCTTCAGTTTCACGCGGCACTGCTTCGGGTCCCTGTTATGGCCTCTGTCCTTCATGCCCTGGGAGATTTTCACAAAGGTTTTGGCATTTCGAAAACTGGAACGGAGTTCTGATAGCACGGATTCCTCTCCCCAAACAGCGATCAGATCCCGTACCTCCCGTTTGGTCCATGCTGGAGCTCTTTTGCGATTCTGGGACTCCATCATGGTCACCTGTGCTGATGAGCTCTGCATGGTCACCTGCAGCTTGCCACGCTGGCCAAACAGGAAATGAGATTCAAAAGTTCGTGGTTCTTTTCCTGTCTACCTGGCCAGTGCATCTGAGTTGAGAGTGCTGTCCAGAGCGGTCATAATGGAGCACTCTGAGATAGCTCCCGGAGGCCAATACCATCGAATTGTGTCCACAGTACCCCAAATTCGAGCCGGCAACGTCTATTTAAGCGCTAATCCACTTGTCAGGGGTGGAGTAAGGAAATCGATTTTAAGAGCCCTTTAAGTCGAAATAAAGGGCTTCATTGTGTGGACGGGTGCAGGTTTACATCAATTTAACGCTGCTAAATTCGACCTAAAGTCCTAGTGTAGACCAGGGCTATGTGATGAGATCCAGTACCTCCCATTTGGACCATGCTGGAGCTCATCTGCAAATCCAGGACTGCATGGTCTCTTGTGATGGTGGACTCTGCATGGTCACCTGTGATGGTGGACTGTGCTGATGGTCACCTGTGCTGATGGTGACCAAACAGGAAATTCAAAAGTTCCCGGGGCTTTTACTGCCTACCTGGCTAATGCATTGGAGTTGAGAGTGTTGTCAGAGCGGTCACAAGGGAGCATTCTGGGATAGCTCCCAGAGGCCAATAACGTCGAATTGCGTCCACAGTACCTGTAACCTGGAACTGCAATCTCGATTTTAGCACTACTCCACTTGCTGAGGTGGAGTACAGAAATTGGATTAAAGAGCCCTTTAAATCGAAAAAACTGGTTTGGTCATGTGGACGGAATCAGTTTTATTTCGAAGTAACGCGGCTAATTCTGAAATAACCGCGTACTGTAGACCAGGCCTCAGTGGGACTCTGTTTCCTACCCCTTTTCAAAAATACCTCCTGGAACTGTAAGGGATCAGAGACAATTCCTATAAAATTCCTAAGGATGGTTTTGTTAAAGAATAGCAAGAGAAGAGACTTGCTCCATTTCACAGTATTTAGCAGTTAAATGGGAGTAAATCTTCAGCTCTCTATAACCCCAACCTTTGGGGACATTCGGCTCCAGATCTGAGCTTTGAGGCTTGGGCCCAGCTCTACATTTAAAATAATAGTATAAAATCCTATGTCCATAAAGCTTTGTTTTAGATATGAAGGATTAATTTTCATTTACCTGAAGCTTCCTAACAGAACTATTCAAAGTTCTTTTTCAGCACCCTGAGGATTACTTCTGAACCACCATAAAAGTGTCACACTCATGCTCACACAGAACAAGCAAACATTCCCCAGACCAGAGAGGATCCATAACTCATATTGCTGATTCTAAACCAGAAGTAGCAGATTCCCCAAACCTAGGCTCTGAGTAACACTGATGGCAGACAGAATTGGGGGTTTCTGAATGTATGAATAATCAGATTAGGACTCCTCCTTGACTACTAGATGCTGAAGGTCATAAGGATATATTAAAGGGGCAAGGTGGGTGAAGTAATATATTTTATTGGACCAACTAGGTCCCAGATATTACCTCACCCACCTTGTCTCTCTAATATCCTAGGACCAACATGGCTAAACAACACTGCATATAAGGATATATGACATTCAAAAGCGGATTTTCCGTGGACTCCCCGTAAAATCTCAGATTTGACCTACAGTATTCTTAGTTAGCTAACGTGACACTGAATGCAATTTGTCCAGGTCTATATTGATAATTCAGTCATGGACATCATCATGTCAGCTCACCTGATTCTTCACAATTGCATTCAAACACAAAAAACTGTAATGCAGACATGCCCCTAGCCCTTTCAGCTGTGCAAGTCTAATGGGTAAAAACTTTACTCCTGGGGGCATTCTGCACCAAAAAATTAAAAATTCTGCACACAATATTTGAAAGTTCTGTAAAATTCTGCAAATTTTATTTGTCAAAATAACACTACATAATCAAGTCAGTTTCAATTATTTTGGTAATTTATTTCAAAATACCTGTCAGCAAGTATGTCTGTAACAATACACACACAAAAAAATCCCCCCAGGAGTAGAGAGTTCAAGAAACCCCTCTGACAACCCAGTTCCTCTTTCTCTGCCCCCTTTTCTCCCCAGAATCCAGCTGGGGGGCTAGACACCCACAACCCCTCCCCCACCCAGAGCCCACCTGTCGAGGGCCCCCCAGCCAATACACCCACACCCCTTCCACCCACAGCCCAGCTGCAGGCCCCCCAGCCCAGATACCCACATCCTCTCCCCCCGAGAAGTCCGCTGCAGGGCCCCCCCTTGCCCAGACACTCCTCCCCCACTCCCAGAGCCCAGGGATCCAGAGGGAGAAACAGCCTGATGCTCAGTCCCAGGTTTGTACAGAGTTTCCTGCCTGTCGCCCTCTCCTTCCCTCAGGGCATGCTGGGAACTGTAGCTGCTGGGAACCCTCTAGTTCCCTCTCCCTCCCCACAGCAGTGTCTTCTATGTTCGGGCTGGGCTCTGCTGAATCCAGTGGCCCCTAGTGGCAGCTATCAACATTGCAGCTCATTTCTGTCCGGGGAAAAGGAAATTCTGCATGCACAATGTTAATTTCTGCAAAATTCTGCATTGCGCAGGGTCGCAGAATTCCCCCAGGACTAAAACTTGTTTTTGTCAGTGAAGTAAGTCTCTCATGAAAACTGGGATCATATTCTGTAGACTAAGAAGGTGTATTTCTACACATACAAGCTCCAACTAGAACAGAGATCACTGAGAGAATTGATTCGATGGAATGTCCAGTTCTATTCTAGATGAAGTCTGCTGTTGAAGGAGAGCAGCAGTGGGACCAAGGGTCCACTTCAGATCAAATCACAGATGTCAATAAGAGGACAGCATTGTGGGAGCAGCTTGTGAGGTACAGAGAGGGTAAACTGAAGCACATGGTACAGTGTGCTTGAATCCCAGCAGCACACATCTGCTTCACAGATCTGGCACAGCCCTAGACCTCCAACCAAAGTTTGTTTTAGCTCCCATGAGAGTACCTCAGAGGAGAGTCCAATAAAAGTAGAGTTCACTTCAAAACTGTGTATAGACAATGATATTGGAATAACATGAGGTGGAGCAGGAATTTTTCTGTATTTGGAATAGAAGTTCTTGCTAACTCAGTTTTCCCAGACTAAGTAAAGCTCAACCCTCATATACACCTCCTGCCCAGCATTACTTGAACTTGCCCAATAACTGAAGGAATGTTGCTTTTGGTAGAAGCCTGGGATTTTTAGAGCAACTCTTTCTAAATCTCCAGCTTTTCAAAGTCTGTGCACCAGCCCACCCTGCCTGCTTTGGACATAAGAATAAAAAACAAAATATTGTATAACACCCATGACTCATGTCTTGCTTACCCAACTGATCACACAATCTGATTGTTTCTGCCACCCTACCCTCATATTTGTCATGGGATGCATAAACAGGGGAATCTCGAATAGTAGAGAGATTATTTTACTTCTATATTTGGCACTGGTGTGACTACTTCTGGAATACTGTGTCCAGGTCTGGTGCCCACAATTCAAGAAGGATGTGGTACAGAGAGAGAGAGAGAGTTCGGAGAAGAGCCACAAGACTGATTAAAGGTTTAGAAAACATGCCTTACACTGACAGACTCACGGAGCTTAATCTATTTAGTTTAACAAAGAGAAGATTAAAAGGTGACTTGATCACAGTCTATAAGTACCTACATGGGGAACAAATATTTAATAATGGACTCTTCAATCTAGCAGAAAAAGATATAACATATTCCATGGCTGGAAGTTGAAGCGAGACAAATTCAGATTAGAAATAAGGTATAAATATTTAACAGTGAGAGTAATTGTGATCAACTGCCGGAGAGTGTGATCAACAGGGAGCCGCACTTAGGGTCTATGGGAGCTGCCACTGGCTCATGGGCCTTACAGTGAAGAACACTGCCGTAGAGGCTCGTGCATTTAGCTGCAGCGATCCTAGGTTTGATCTTTCCCGATGACAACTGAGGTCTGTTGACATTACAAGTGGGGGCTCAACTGGGAAGTCTCTGAAGCGCAGGATGTGCTTCCTCAGCTAGGGGAAGTATGTAACCACACACCTCCTGGGTGTGATGCTCTGTCCCCCTCTAATGGCACCTAGACCACTTCAGATTAATGAGTCTGCTACAGCCTTAGCTAATAGTCACATGACTTTTAGTTCACGCAGTAGAGACTCATGCATTTAGCTCCAGAGATCCCAGGTTCGATCCTGGCTGCTGACGACTGGGATCTGTCAGTGTTACACTTGCAATAAAATCATGAGAGCTGACAACATTGTGTAGCTGCTTACTAGGTTATATAGCCATTTACATCTGTACAAAGTGGGTATAAAATGCAACTGGATCAGAACATAGGTGTAAGTAACATAAGAAGATGAATGGTCCACTGGCTAGGATGCTGGCCTCACACTTGGGAGACCTGGCTTCAAGTCACTTCTCTATCACAGACTTCCTGTGTAACATCAGACAACTAACAGGTTTGCCTCAGTTTCCCCATCTGTAAACTGGGGATAATAGCACTTCCCTTCCACATAAGGAGTGTTGTGAGGATCAATACATTAAACATTGCAAGTAATTCAGATCCTACTGTAAGATGTGGAGACTCAGGGTTTGGCTAGATTAGGCAATCACAGACTCAATAACTGACCGTTAAAAGTTCCAGATGTTCATCTAAACCAAAAACTGCTCCTCATGTTAAAAATGACTCAGGAAGCCACAAAGTAACAGGCACTCATTTTTTTTAATGCAAAACAAAATCTCAGCTAGTAAAGTCTGCCAAACATTGGAAGCTCTGTTGGGCTTCGTAATGGGTTGCCATGTGTCACAGATGGTTATTGCTTCCGGGGCAGGATCTACTTGTTGGGCCAGATTCAATGTTTACTCACACTAATGTAAAGTCAATGTAATGCAACCCCCTGCTCCAGATTACCTAAACCTCCAAATGCCAGAAGCTGAGAATGGATGACACGGGATAGATCACTTGAAATTGCCCTGTTCTGTTCATTCCCTCTGAAGCACCTGGATGGGTCACTGTCAGAGACAGGATACTGATCTAGGAGGACCATTGGTCTGACCCAGTAAGGCCATTCTTATGTTCTTAACTTCTTTGAGTTCATTGGAGTTATTCTTGATTTATACTAGTATAAGTGAAAGAGACTCAGGCCTAAGATGACCAGATAGCAAGTATGAAAATCCAATATCGGGACTGTCCCTATAAAATTGGAACATGTGGTCACCCCACTGGTCACCCTGCTCAGGCCCCTTCTTCTTCTAGAGAGTAAGGAAAATGGTTGGGACAGAATGTTAGAGAAAGCACAGATCAAAATGCAGCAAAATATCCAAGAAACATATGTTACAATGAATTTTAAGGAAAACTTGTTTGTCTTTTAAAAAATATTCTGTTCTGAAATATTTTTCTAGTGTTGATTACAAAAGTAAAGTAGCTACAATAGCACTAACACCTTTATTGAGGTGTAGTGTAAAGCTGCAGGGCTGATGCGAATTGGTGGGCTCTCAATTTACCTCTCTTCCCCCAAGAGTCAGTAATGATTGTGGGTTACAACTATATAGTGAAGAAGGATATGGAGAGAAAAGATTTCAATAGTCAGTTCACATGGTTCAGTATGGCTTCAAAAGATACCAAATTTAATGAAGGCTAATAGGAAAAATGCCAACAGACCTTGACAACCATAGGGCCTGATCCTGCGAAGTGATGACTATTTCATTGAGCTCAGGGCTATATTATAGCATTACCCCTCCAAACAGTTCACTCTATGTTCTGCAAGGAAAGGAAACCACAGAGCTTTGGTTTTGTAAAACTGTCAACTGAGATTTTGCTTTGCAAAACCAAACCCCAGAGTAATGTAGAGCCAGGTCCTGTTTTCTAATCAAACCTCCAAAGTTTTTGTGGATTCACAAAACGGTCCCAGTTTTGACTCATCTGTTGAAATCAGCTTCCTCACTGTGACTACCAAAAAGGTGAGCCAACCCAGTCCTGACCTGCAAGCCTGTCTGATAAAAGGCCTGAATCAATCCTGCCTACCCAATTCTGAGGCAAAGTGGACACTGGTCCTATTCTCTATGGTACGGGCACACAGTTTGTCTATATGCTATATGGCTACGTAAATATTCTTAATGTGAGACTCTGAACATGACCAGAATTCTGAGAGAAATCTCATCTGTGTCCATGTCTCTCTATCTGGTTAGAATGAATCCTTGGTGCTGGCGCTTCTCACCAGTCACAGACAAGCTCTAGAGAAACAGCTCATTTGATTGACAGCTCATTAGAAACTGCAAGACCGGCGAAACCCAAACTACAGACCATCTCTTTCTCTCTCTCTCTCCCTCTCTTTCCCCCTCCCCTCATCTGTCTAGTCTGGGAGTCGTGCTGGTCAGCACTGGCCTGAGTGGAACAAAGAACTCAGGAGACACAGGAGGAAAACAACATCAAATTTTAATAGCGTTCTAGAAAGGCTGGGTGTAATGGATCAGGGCCAAGGGCTCCCCCGCCCCTTCTGCCTAGATGCTTATATTTACTTACCATATATAGACATGCAGAGAGCATAGATTGTGCCATGCTGCACGTACACACGTGTGTACACACGTGAATACACAAAATCCTAGCTTATATATTCTGGAAGGCACAGTGCTATATAAACCCACCTAAAAATAAAGAGTTATGTATAATACAGGCATGGAGCAAATACAATGTTAATAGAGGAGGCAGCGGTAACTTTGGATGAGGTCACACAATGGGCCAAATTCATCCCTGGTGTAAGGCAGGGAGTTACACTTGGGGTGAATTTAGTTCAGTGTGTCTGTCTACAGTATATTATCAAAGCTTGTTTATGCAAATCCTATTTATCCATCATGAGATCATAATCCCCCATATTTAGAAGACTTCTACTAGTGATAAGCCTCTCAAGTCCTGAACCCATTAACTAGAATGCAGTTTCTTCACCTCCCTCAAGGATCCTCCAAGGATCTCCCAGCTCACTCTAAGGCTCCTGCTCTTCAGGGGAGAATGAAGCTCCCTCTGGAACATACCAACTCTAAAACTGAGTAAACAATTCATAACCTATAATGTGATGCATTATGTCATTTTTTCTATTCAGGGGATGTCCCTGCAATGGCCTCAAATGGACTTGTTATTTGAAATTATTCGGTAGCATTTTCCACAATTTTCCTTTACTCCTTAGCATGGTACTTGAGTTACGTTGCTTAGTTGTGATTGGTTCCCAAAGATACATGGTATGGTTTCTATTCTTGACTGCATGAGTGTAAGTCATCTACTGTAGTCAGGTTTCTGGTATAAATTCTCAGAGAAGAGGAAATTATAATCCACCCTCCACGAGTATTCAAATGCATGAGCTTCATCTTCTGAGAGTTTTTGTGTTAGAAAAACTGAATCATACAACTATTAGCAGACAAGAATTAAGTAAAGAAAGTAGACACAAATGGGCCACAAACACAGCCAAACTGAATTTGTTTAAAAATATTAGTGAATATTTGTAGATTTATTTATTTTTTGCAAGATTCTCCCAGCTTTAGTCAACACAGTGAAAACTGAAAGAGAACTTCAAAATAGAGCAAACAAGTTGAGGGGACTAGAGGATAAATGTTGTAAGACTATTTAAGCTTAGAAAGGCTGTGACTCTAATGGAATGTAGGTAGAATATTTGCACAGACTACATAGAATTAATGGAGGTATTAATCTGTGAAAGGGATGGAGTGAGAATGCATGTGTTATTGTGGCACTGCATTCATTGGTAAAATCTGTGACCATGAGCCTGATTCTCCTTTCAGACTAGTGTAAATCAGGATTCACGGAAGTCAGTACAGTTACCCTGCTATAAATCTCCGGTAAGTGAGAAGATTATCAGGCCCTTTATTCCAAATCTAGGAAAAATTACCTTTCCAGTGACATAATCATAACAATAAGGTTTTGTACTTATATATCACCTTTCATCTTTAGATTTCAAAGAGCTTCACAAAGGTTGGTAGGTAAAATTATCCCCATTTTACAGATGGAGGAACCAAGGCTTGAAGAGGTGATGTGACTTGTCTAAGATCACATAGAGGTTCAGTAACAAAGCTCAGAAAAGAACCCAGGTCTCCTGATTCCCACTCCCTTGCTCTAGCCATTGGACACACTAGGCCTGATTCTCCCCTCACCTACACCAGTGACTTCATATCTGACTGTTCAGAATCATCCCCAAGTTATTGTACATTAAGATAAAGTACTAAGCACTATGGACTTAGATGCTGTAAGGTCTTTGCATGCAGAACTCCATTTACTTCAGTGTTTGCAGGATTGGGCCCTCCAAGAAGAGCAGGTGGTTTATAACTATTTTAAAAGGATTTATACATGTGTTTGGAGGACAACAAACTTTCCAAAACTAGGGGGCACAGCTACAGTACTGACTCAGTACAAAGAGAGAGCTTAACCTTCCTCCAGTCTTAAAATACACCCCTTTCCTTAGTAACTGCTCCCCAAGTTCATATGAATCAAACTGCAAGTGCTTTTGGATTTTTGTCATTTAGCTTTCCTAGAGCACTATGCAACACAAAGGAAAGTAGGATTCTACAGGTACCCGGCATCTTAATGGGGTTTCAGACAGAAGCCATCTTATCGCTCAATTGTAATTTCTCTTTAAAAAGAAATATATTATTCTACAGTAAAGATCCAAACATTCCAGCTTACAATAGTGTTGCTACAGAAGCTTGGACCAGTAGACTATTGGAATATTTTTTTAAAGGTTTGATATTAGAGGCAGCATTATCTATTGAACTGAGCACAGGGCTGCGAGCCAGAAATCCCTACATTAGTGTTATTATTTATTTGGTTTTGGTAGCACTCAGACTTTGCTAGGTGCTTTCCAGACATTTGAGTGCTTGCTTCTGGAAGCTCACAATCTAGGGACAGACAAATCCTAGATAGAGGCTAGAGGAAGGAGAATCACCAAACACTGTGTACTTTCTAATCCTGGTTCTACCACAGAGCCATTAAGTGGTCAAGTCAGTTAAATCACTTATGGTGCTTAGATATTAAGGTGATAGGAACCTTAAAAAAATTCAGATAGATACAGCCTAATTTTCAAAAGTGGTTAACTATTTTGGGTGCCCAATTAAAGCATCCAAATATGGAGGCCCAGAATAAGTGGCCACTACTGAAGATTTAACCTCTCTGCCTCAGTTGCCACATCTGTAAAATGGAGATAAGATATTTGCGTCACTACCTCACATGGACACTGTGAGGTTTCACTAATGTTTGTAAAGTGCTTTGAAGATGGAAAGCACTAAGTATTATCATTAACCCAGATGATTATCATTGGAAGTGAGCATCTCCCAACCTCATCTCTGGAAAAATTATTGGGAGTAAGGGAAAGGTTATGTGAAAAATTGAGCAGATGGAGGGAGAAAAGGGAGATGACCAGGAAAAAAGGGGGTTGAAAGGACAAAAAATTACAGAAGAGAAGAGAGACAGCAGGAGAAAACAGAGAAAAAGACACAGGAGAGAAAAACTGAGAGAAAACTCTATGAGAAAGGGAGAAAGAACAAAGAATGTGAAAATGTATCTGGCCAGAAATAGTCCCTAATGTTAGTCCCCAGGAGTAGTTCTGCTTCATGATGGATGAGGTCAGGTGTCAACAAGTGCAGGAGCAAGCAGGGAAGCCAGATTGCTTCACAAAAGGCAGGCAAGCGGAATAAACAATTTGTGAGTAATAAAGCAGAAGGAGAAGTTTCTACATTTTATTGTCATTTACAATTATCTCTGCCCCCAACATTACCACCTAGCAGTGGGATTCAAAACACCGTCTGATTTGACTTCTTCCTTGGCATCACTTCTTTCCTGTCCTATTTCCTTTGGAATCAGCTGTAACTCCACAGTCTGTTTAAAGCCCCCTGCCAAGGCTTTAGTGAATGCTGCCCACAAGTGCCTATGCAGCTTTCAGCCTTCCTCTGAACTGTAGAAAAGAGTCAAAAATGTTCTTGTTTTGTTCTAGGCCCGTTCGTGCTCCAGAAGTTCGGGGCCAGATTTTCAAACATGGATGTGCATGTTTGTACGTGTCCAAACTGCACACCTGAAAACTCATATAACCCCACATTTTTGCACCTATGTGCTGGGCAATTTGCACACGCATATTTGAAAATATGACCTTTTGGGTTTTGCTACATTTCTTTGATGTGGCTCTTTGCAAATGCAGCAAGGTTTTCATTTGCAAAATATTTTTTGCCTAGAAATGTATATTTTGAAAATGTCATGTTTTCTTCTAAATGAAACTCCCTTTTTGAATGGTGGTAGGCTCATTCTCCATTCCAAGATGGCCCTACTTTTAAGCAAGAACCCCTCAACATTTCATTGTTCTTGTCACAAAAATGGATCATTTTTAAAATTCAGATCAAAACATGAAAACCACTTTGGAGGGTTTCACATTTCATTGTGAATTTTCCACACGATTCTACGGTCCTCTCAAATTACTAGCATATATCTGGATCTGTACATCCACAACAGTGAGCAGTAAGAAGGGAAGGAGTTCAAATGAAGATCACCTCCCATTCCTCAGTCACCACGTTTGGTAAATCTCGATGACAACAATAATATTTTGTACTTTCATAAGACCTATCATCAGAGGATCTCAATGTGCTTTTATATCAGCAGTGTTCTGTACTGTACCACGCAAAGGTTTGGAGTATTATTATCAGCCCCATGTTACAGATGGCAAAACTGAGGCACAAAGCAATTAAGTGACTTTTCAAGATCACACAGCGAAACAGTGGCAAAGCGCAGAACAGAACCTACATCTCCTGACCCCAGGGCCCTGTGTTTTAACCAACAGACAATGCTTCCTGCATGGGGAAACTTCACTTCCATCACTGGACATGTTTTAAGATTTGCATGACAGAGATGAGGAAATGAAAAGAGATTGAAAGAAAGAAGCAGGCCCAGTGAACCTCTTGCCAGATTTAAGGAGGAGTCTTTACTTGGGTTTTGTAAGAGGATCTCCTCGTCTCTTTAATAAATAAAGAATTTGGGTGACACAGGACCTTCTTGTCTCCAATGGAGGACATTTTTTCCCTGGGAACCTGAAGCTCAGTTATTAAAAATGAAAATCTGTCTCACCCTTTCAACCCACTTCCTAGAAACATCAGGTAGTATAAAGGGAAGAGGAAGAAAGGAGCCAAAGCGAAGGACCTTTTTCTGATGAAAGCATTGCTGCCATTGGGATCTCAGCATCAGAAGTGCAGCACCTGAGTACAGAGGGGAATGGGTAAGCTATGATATTTAGCATATTTCATGTAAGAAATATCCAGTTTCCTTTTATATATACGGTATAGCACAGGGGCTGCTGATAAGAAGCTTCAGTATTATAATTCAAAGAAAAACTTTTTGAAATTTCTAGCAAATCTGCTGCTTATTCCTCTTGGTCTGTGTGAGGCTCGAAGTTTTCATGAGGGGGGAAAGGTTTCATAAGGAGTTGGTGAATATTAGCTGCAAACATTCAGGCAGGAGAATTCTGAGATTTCATTTTTGATCTGTGTTTTTTTTTAATTTTGTTTTTCAAGTTTATTTTCCAGGATTGGGGATTTTTGTAGGAAAACAGTTTCCTCTAAAAATGAAGGGTCTGATCCTTCTCACATAGAAGTTTAAGGGGAGACTTCAGTGGGAGCAGGATTAAGCCCCTAGTTTTTTGCTAATCCTATTAATTATCTGTCTGAGAGAAAATTATACTCAATTTACATTGAAAAAGGTGGATAAAATCATTATTGTACACAAAAATTCAAAGGAACAAAATGAGAATCTCTCCCTATGCCACTTCAGAAATAGATATAGTGTCTTAATAATCAACCTTTAAAACCTCTATTATAATAAAATCTTCTACACTACATAGAGTAAATACTGCAATTAGCTAAAAGCAATAGACACTTTTAAAAAATGGTTCTAAGGGATGCCCATAGGTGATGAAAAAGAGAAGATAATTTTACATGGACAAATATAGGTCCTACAAAGCCTTAAGCAAATTCTCCTGTGACTGGTTTGCAGGATTGGGCCTATAGACTATGCAACAGGCTGGATGCCCTCCTTTGTGAAATTGTCAGGAAAACACAGGATCATTGCAACAAAATCAAACCATGACATATTTCTTTTCATCTTCATTTTAAAGAAACAGACCAGAAATGTTAATCATCTGGCAGGTATCAGAGATAGATGATTCCTTCAGAATATTAGCAGGACTGGGCAATAATGGTTCTATTTTTACTTTGCTGTCTCACTTTGGCTTTGATTTTATTGTCTTAGGACCTAATTGTGCATGGTGCTGAATACCCAGAGTGCTCACAAACTTCAGTAGGAAATTAGGGTACTCAGCACTTCCCAGGATCGAGCCTCTATGATTTAATTTTAAATTTACAAGAAGGAATCTACAGCAATGCTGTCATTAATACCCAAAATATATTTTCTGGTATGAATGTTATCGTAGTCAATCTGAAAGCAAATGGTTACCAAAAAAAGCAAAATACTACCATTCTCCTGATTTGTAAAATGGGGATAACATTTCCTTACCCTAACGGGGGGCTGAGGTGAAGTTTAATCCATTAGACCCTGATCTTTCAAACACTTACATATTTTATATACTGTGAGTAGCACTGCGACTAATCAAAATGCATAAAGTTAAGCAGCCACATACGTGTTTATAGGCAAGTGCTATAGATATGCAAAATATTAACTGTTATTATTGTTAATTGACCTGGAGGGAAATAAAGTAGACTGGGGAAATTTAAAAAATCTATTTAAAATATTCCAATTGTTCCCTTTAAGCCTGTCACTGTTCTTAAACCAGATTTTTCTCTCCAACAAGCTTTTCAGTTAGGAAGAATTTTTGGGCCCCCAATTTTACAGAGCTTATGCAGGCAAAACTTCCATGGAAATCAAAGTCCGGGGTACAGCGTCAGGCCCCATATGTTAAGCATTGTCCAAATATGACACCTAACAACAATGTATTTTTCTATATTCAGATGTAAAGAGCCTGATCCTGAGAGGTGCAGAGTGCCTCTGGCAAGTGCTAAGCACCTACAATTCCCATTTTTAATTTTTTATTATTTGTTGTACAGTACCACAGTTAGGGCCTGATCCAACACTCACAGACAGCTGCAGGAGTCTTTCCATTGACTTTAATAAGCATCTAATCAGGCACCTAGAGAGGGAGGATCCAATCCTGCAAACATTTATGCACATGATTATCCTTAATTCAGAAGTAGTTTCTTTGAAATCATGGTAGCAAAGTTAAACCCTTATGTAAGTGTTTGCAGGATTAGGGCATAAAATGAATTTAGCTTGCAGGATTGGGTCCAGACAACAGCAAGGTGGGGACAGAATAGGCTGTCAGATGAGAAAAGAGACAACAGCTAGTAAGAAGGAGAAGTGGGATAGTAAAAAAGGATGAGACAGGTTTAGAGAAGCAGAAGGTAAAGACAGGAGATGGGAAACAGAATGAGATAGATGAGAAAGGGGAGGGGGAAGAATAAACTGCAGTTTATATAATAGTAAGTTAAATGTAAATGAATCGTTTGCAGATTCCAGATTTTTTCCATAGGTGAAGTAAATGATGAGAAATCTTTACTTTCTACAGAAATCAGTAGCATGCTATAGAAATTCTTCTCTATAGAAAGTCTCTACAGAATTGGGCCAGTTCCCTAGAGAAAATGGAATTCTACAGCAGAAGTCTGTGAGAATAGAGAGGAGAGAAAGAATAGGCAGAGGAGGGAAATCAATCTGACCGCAGGGGGCAATGAATGACATGTACCACCCTGACACACACACACACACCACAATCAGAGTTGTATAACTTCCTTCAACAAGTTGCTTTTAGATTTTTTAGGCTGTGAGCTTGCACTGTTGCAGAAGAAGAAGAGAAATGCTGAATGGACATACAAGCTTATGTTTGCCCAGCTGACAATACAAACTGAGGGCCACTGCTCAGGTCTCATTTATCACAGGGCTTTCTGCCTTCCTTGGGACAGAATGAATGGCCTTTCAAGGGGATTTCCATGGCCTTAGAAAAATTAGGGATGCCAACTTCCTAATCACACAAAACTGAACACCCTTGCCCCACCCCTTCCCCAAGGCCCTGCCCCTTCTCTGAGGCCCCACCCCCATTCACTCTATCCCCCCCTCACTCCCTTGCTGGCTCTCGCCCACCCTCACTCACTTTCACCAGGCTGGGCAGGGGGCTGGGGGTGTGGGTTCCGGAGTGGGGCCAGAAATGAGGGGTTCAGAGTGCAGGAGGGGCGCTCCAGGCTGGGGCAGGGGGTTGGAGTGGGGAGGGGGGGAAGGGCTCCAGCTGGGGGTGCAGACTCCGGGGTGGGGCCAGGGATGAGAGGTTTGGGGTACAGGAGGGGGCTCTGGGCTGGGACTGAGGGGTTCAGAGTGCAGGAGGGGGCTCAGGGCTGGTGTAGGGGGTTGGGGTGTGGGAGGGGATGAGGGGTGTGGGCTCTGGAAGGGAGTTTGGGTGTGGGAGGGGCTCAGGGCTGGTGTAGGGGGTTGGGGTGTGGGAGGGGATGAGGGGTGTGGGCTCTGGAAGGGAGTTTGGGTGTGGGAGGGGGCTCAGGGCTGGGGGGTGGAGTAAGGGCTCTGGAGGGGGGAGTTAGGGTTCTGACCTGGGACAGGGGGTTGGGGTGGGCTCTGGGAGGGAGTTAGAGTGCAGGAGGAGGTTCCAACCTGGGGCAGGGGATTGGGATGTGGGAGGCGGTTCAGGGTGTGGGCTCCAGCCAGATGGTGCTTACCTCAGGCGGCTTCCAGTCAGCAGTGCAGCGAGGCTAAGGCAGGCTCCCTGCCTGCCCTGGCTCCACGAGGCTCCTGGAAGCGGTGGCATGTCCCCCCTCCGGCTCGTGGGTGGAAGGGTCAGGGGGCTCTGCGCACTGCCCACGCCCACAGACGCTGCCCATGCCAGCAGGCGCTGCCCCTGCAACTCACACTGACCACAATTCCCAACCAATGGGAGCTGCAGAGCTGGCGCTCAGGGCTCAGGCAGCGCACGGACCCCTGTGGTTGCCTGTGCGCCCAGGAGCCGGACTTGCAGGCTACTTCCGGAAGCCATGCGGAGCCAGAGCAGGCAGGGAGCCTGCCTTAGCCCGCTGCACCGCCAACTGGACTTTTAGCGGTGCTGACCAGAACTGACAGGGTTCTGGTCAAAAACCAGATGCCTGGCCACCCTAGGAAGAAAAGAGTGTTTTTATTTTGCTGTCAGAAACATTTAAAGAGACAGAAGCCCCTGAGACCTATGTCTTTTAAAATGTGGCTACGTTCAGAAAAAGGCCCAACAGAAACACCATCTCAGTGAATGTTTATTCTCTGTAAATGACTTCATTATCAAACTTGCTCAGTTCAAAGTGAGCAACACTTTTTTCTATCTATCAGCAAGCCATGCTGAACCCAATGAACCCTGCAGTCTAATACAGACCAAACTCCCTTACCTGGGATGGAAGTTTAGCTTGTGTGAGGATTGCATGATCAGGGTCAAAGCCTGAAAATCAAGCTTGGTTTTTTTCTGCTTCCCACAACACAAGTAACAAAGATTCTGAAATGACAGAACTCAGATGGCAATTTGATTGTGATAAGGCAGAGCATAACAGTATTTGCCAACCCCAAGCAATCAAAAATCATGGTCCAGACCCACTAAAATCATGAAATTTCTTTAAAAATCAAGAGATATTTTAAAAAATAATGGGGCGGTATTTGCCTTCTGATTTCTGAGTGCTTTAAGCTACACTCAGTTCATGTTTTCAAGCTTCTCACCACAGCCGTGAGGGCTAAACAGTTCTTTATGTCAATGGAAGCTGAGATGCACATGCAATCTCTTGATTCCAGTAGGTGGGGCTTGAAGAATAAACACCAAATCACAAGCCATGCAATAAAAACATGAAACTTAGTCACACTGATTAATATAATATAATAATAACATTACTTATTACTTAACAGATAATAAAGCACCAATAAGTTTGGCCCAATCCAAATGGCATTGATAGCTTCAGGTCCTGCTCCTGCAAGCTCACCTGAGTGAGAGGACCTGTGTGCCGGCATGGAGCCCCACTGAAGTAAGGATCCACCCATGCAGAGCAGCTTGCAGGACTGGGGCCTAAGAATACAACTTATTCTGCAATTATTTTGTGCTGACAGTAGTATCAACATGTTTATTGTATTAAAATAAGCAGAAATGGCTCTGAAGATACATCATGGAATAGATATGGGCAGTAGATATATAAAAAAGCTGTTCTCCCACCACTTTTCTAAGCGTCACAGCAGTCTACCACTGAATGATTGTTCTCCACTGGTCAGAATGGAATTTTGGGACATTTTTCCCTACAAATGTCTCAGGGACGCCATCACACATGATTTCAGATAAACCTCCGTGTATAAAAATACCATCATGTACGTTAATGAGCAGAAATTACTGACAGAATGTCTACCCCAGGGGGTCCAGTTCCCAGGTAAGGAGTTTGTCTCAGTGCTATTGTGGCAGCTCGATTAGCAGAATGCAGCAAGGTCACTGGTATAACTTGCCCTCAGTTCACAAATTTCCATTTCAGACTCTCTGTCTCTGTCTTGGTTTCGGTCTATTTACTCGGAGCCATTTCTTAACAATGTCTAATTTCCTCAAGGAATCCCTCTGAGTCCATTCTCTCAGATACGCTGCCATATCTTTTTTTTAAATCACTGAAAGGCACAAATATCCTTCCCGAGCTTTATAACCATCTAGCTGGATTATAGACATGAATTTCAGTTACCATACATTTTTGCACTGCTGGGGTTCCAAAAGTGCAGCCTTGGGGGATCTAAAATGTGGCCCCCTAACCGCCTTCACCCACAAGATGAGGGTAAAGTAGATTGATACTGTTTTTTACTGCTAATAAGAACAATCAACAAGCATTTTTTATCATGGAAGATACAAGCTATGGGAATTGTGGTGCATTCATTTTTTATTTATATCACTGCACATGCAAATTAGATGCATCCCTCAGGTGTCTGGCAAGTTGCTAATGTCTGACAGTTGGTGTCGCAAAATTTGTACATCTCTAATAAATAGAAAGCTTTATGTTGCTGTTTTGTAGCAGTTTCCTCCAGGTTGTCTGATTTTCTAAGGTGGGGAAGTAGGCTTAATTAAATTAGGATTCAGTCCTTTATTGAAAATAAAAGGAATCAGTCCTTTCTCTTTCTTACTTGATAAGGATACACAACCCAAGCAGAGGTGCCTTAATCCCGCTGTAATGAGGAGCAGGATCAACCCTTCATCAGGCAAATAAAAGACTATGGAATGGACTTTGGAACTGGAGCCATAAAGAAATGTATCAGTGTTTCTTGGAGAGAGTGCACATTATTAGCACATAGATCTAGCCATGTCACTTGTAAATAGCCTCTCAAAAATCACTGAGAGTCTGGAGCGTTAAACCAAGGGGAATGTTATATTAAGATCTCACAGTAACTTGCCTCACCTTTCTGATAATCGGTTCCCAATCTAACCCGTCTCCTGAGTTTAGGTTACAAACCTCAATAACTCTGTGGCAGTCTTGACAGCAATTAACATTACTCAGCAGCCAGCTGGGTTTTAAAATCTCCCTTCCAAGTGATCTTGTTACCTAGGTTTTAAAGACAGCATGACACGGTCATTTTGTATCTAGGGGTCTGATCCTGCACTTTTGAAATCAATAGGAGTTTTACTATTGACTTCTATGGAAGCAGGAGCACACTCCAGGAAAGCAATCCTACAAGCAAGTAAAACAATAGTAAACTGCTGACTGTCTCCCAAATCCCAAAGTCTTTTCCTACCTGGTTTTGATATTGTTATGGGAAACAAAGGATGGAGGGGGGTTGCCCAAAGGTACCTTCTGAGAGCTTTTCCTCGGAAATTAAGCCCCCTTTTTCCTCCTGATTATTTAGTTTTGCATATTATGCACAAGTATCACAACAGTGTATTTCAGTGTTTCTCTTACCCTACTGTTGGAGCACTCAGACTTCAAAAGCCTATGGGAGTCTCATAAGTCATTTAAAACAAACAAACAATGGTTTTGTCTGAAAATAACTAGCTGCTGTTGGACTCTCACATCACTTTCAAACCCAGCCAACAAATTCCCAGCTCATCTGTTATAAGGACTCTACTGTCAGAGTCAGAACCACTGCCATGGAAGTGGCGGGCAGTGCAGGGTCCTAAGCACAGTGGGGTTTGAACAGTAAGATTGAATGAATGTAAAAATGAAAACATGATTTTTGGAAAAAACTGTTTCTCTGTAGTGTCTCTTTGCACCCTGTTCCCCTAAAATTACACAGTGTATTTATTGCTTTACATGCGTTAGAGATGTGAAAGACTTACTACTTCTAGTGACTCCATTCTCCTACTTAACCAACCATAGCAGTGGTTCTCAACCTTTTGGGGTTCAGGACCCATTTGTAAATGTTTATGGCCTATCATGACCCAGTAAATAGTCTGGGGGTTGAGGCCCTGGGGTGGTTTTGATTGGAGCCCACCCCCCAGAGGGGGGTGGGATTGGGTCCTGCAAGCCACTCACCCCACAGTAGCAGCTCCTGTACTGCGGGGCTGGCTGGGCTTGGCTCTCCGTTCCAGGCATTGCAACCTCGAGGGTTGCAGCGCCACTCAGGTTTGACCCCACCACCCTTGCTAGACCAAATTTGAGTGAGTGGAATTGTGACCTGGCTCATGGGATTGCAGTGCTATTCACTCAAATTTGGCCTACGTGGACTTTCATCATCATGACCTGAGTGGTGCTGGGACCCCACAGGTTGCAATGCCTGGAGCAGGAAGGCAAGATCAGCCAGTCCCACGGGACAGGAGCCACAGGAACTGCCACATGACCCTTTGAAACATTCTGGTGACCCACTTTTGGGTCCTGACCCAGGAATTGAGAAACCCTGCTCTGGAGAATATTCTTGAGCAGTCCAGTCTAGTTGGGAGGCAACATGGTCTAGTTGATAGGGCACTGAACTAATAGTCAGGAGATCTGCATTCTCTTCCCAACTCTGCAGCTGACCTGCTGTGCTACTTCACCTGCCATCCTTTGTCTGTCTTCTCTATTTCGACTGAAAGCTTTTCAGGGCAGGAGCTGTCTGTTACTACTTGTCTATACAGCACCTGGAACAATGGGGCCCTGTTCTTGGTTGAGGTCTGTAAGTGCAATACAAATAATAATAATAATAATAATAATAGCTTTAAATGACTCAGGTAGTAGGCTCAGGGCTTCCACCACTTCCTTTGGGAGATTATTCAACACTCTAAGAGATCTCATTCTTAAGAATTTTCTTCCCAACGTTCAACCAAGATCTGGCTTTGGTTTAATTTCATGTCACTGTTTTTTTTTTTGGGGGGGTGGGGGTTGGGGCGGGGAGAGTTGGAGGATTTTTTTTTTCAGTATTCTTAAATCACAGGAATACTGACTATTTCTTGCGTGTGTGTGTAACTCTGGTAGTTTGGTTGTAAGAAATTTCCATTAAAAATAAACAGGGGGAAAAAACAAAACCCCAGAATAACTCGCTGAATGATGAAAGCGTCTTAAGGAATTCCCAGACTTCTCCAATAGGCGAAGAACAGGGCTTCAGCCTCATCTCCCCCCTCCCCTCCCGCCACCGCTAACGTACAGATGGCATACAGGCTCTTCCATATAACTGCAAAATGTAGCAGGTCTGATTCTGATCTCACATCAGTTTTATGCTGTAAACAGCAAGATGAGGCCTGGCATGTATTATCTGCTTACATCTCATGAAAGTTTATTGACTTCGGGGGAGTTCCCCTTTCTGAGTGGGTAGACTGGCTAGGATAAGCATGATGAGAGAGAAAGGAAGTGGAGCCCTCTACACACTGACCTGAGAGCCCAGCAGTTACATTTTGTACCATGCAGTGTATCTGGAGAGCCCCGTATTCATGATATGGGTGGAGGCAGCAGTTCTCTGCAGCAAGCCCTGAGGGCCGATTTCTCTACTGCCCGCCTCTGGCCCCTAGAAAATACCCTCAGCACAGAAGGCCACACAGGTCAGCATACAGGGTAGGTTGGAGGTGGGCCAAGAGGAAACAGCTGTGCCAAAGCATTGCCTGCACATGAGCTATTATTCAAGGGGGCCCTTATCTACACTGGGAGCAAGGCAGGTCCCCAGATGGGCCCAGAATAAAGGGAATGCAATGGTAGTCCGAAGCCACTTTTCCCCTGAAGTTTGCTATGCTGAGCTGAGTGCAGAAATGGAGTACCAGAGACTGGGTCCCTAATTGCTATCCTTGGCTAGAAAACTCTGCTAAAAGGATGGATTGATTCACACCTGCTGCAGACAGTGTTGTGTCCTGGTACAAAGGAGGTCAAAGGTCCCAAAGGAAAAGCACCACATATCAGAAGGCCTTTAATCACCTCCTCCAAAGACTTGAACATTGTTCTTGACTGGAGGTTTAGAATTTTCCACAAGAAGCCCTTGCTGCCAAAAGTATGTAAAAGGACAAAAGCACTCCAGGTGTAATGTGGAATTGGGGAGATATCAGTGGCAATCCATTCCTTCATAACTTGGGCCTGATTTTCAAAGGGGCTAAACACGTCACAGTTCCCACTAAGTTCAAATGGGGTTGTGAATGCTCAACATTTCTGAAAATCAGGCTTAAGGTATGTCAAGTTGGATACCCAAAAGCTGAGATACCTCAAGTAGGGTGACCATTCATCCTGTTTTGGCTGGGACAGTCCCTTTTTTAAGCCCTGTCCCAGCTGTTCGGATTTTTTTGGCAAAAGAGGGCATTTGTCGTGGCAAGAGCAAAGGGGACAAATGCCCACATTTGTCAAAAAAGTGAGGTGTGGAGCGAAGGAACGTGCAGGGGCTGATCAGCAATGCCAGCCTGGTGTGGGGAGTGGGGGAGGCAGAGCTGGAACAACCTGTAACAGCATTGCGTGGTGGGGGGGAGGTGGGTAGGCAGGGCTGGGGCGAGTGGCTTGGGCCAGCCCCACGAAGGCTGGGGGAAGAATTTGGGTCAGCCCCATGTGGTGTCCTGTTTTCCCTTTGGGAAATATGGTCACCCTATATCTCAAGCCACTATCGACTTTTAAAAATATTGGCCTTGACTTTTTGGTGTCTCAGTTTCCCCATCTGTAAGAATGGGAATACTATTTATTAGTGCTGTCAAGTGATTAAAAAAATTAATCGCGCTTAATCGCGCTATTAATCACACTGTTAAACAATAATAGAATACTATTTATTTAAATATTTTTGGATGTTTTCTACATTTTCAAATATATTGATTTCAATTACAACACCAAATACAAAGTGTACAGTGCTCACTTTATATTTATTTTTGATTACAAGTATTTGCACTATAAACCCCCCCCCAAAATAGAATTTTTCAATTAATCTAATACAAGTACCATAGTGTAATCTCTTTATCAAAAAGTTGAACTTAGAAATGTAGAATTATGTAAAAAAAACCCAAAAAACAAACCTGCATTCAAAAACAAAAAAAAAATGTAAAAGTTTAGAGCCTGCAAGTCAACTCTGTCCTACTTCTTGTTCAGCCAGTCACTCAGACAAATAAGTTTGTTTACATTTGCAGAAGATAATGCTGCTTGCTTTTTGTAAATGTCATCTGAAAGTGAGAACAGGCATTTGCATGACACTGTTGTAGCCCAAGTTGCAAGATCTTTACATGCCAGATGTGCTAAAGAATCATATGTCCCTTTGTGCTTCAACCACCATTCCAGGGGACATACATCCATGGTGATGATGGGTTCTGGTCGATAACAATCCAAAGCAGTGCAGACCAATGCATGTTCATTTTCATTATCTGAGTCAGCAGAAGGTTAATTTTCTTTTATGGTGGTTCGGGTTCTGTAGTTTCCACGTCGGAGTGTTGCCCTTTTAAGGCTTCTGAAAGCATGTTCCACACCTCATCCCTCTCAGATTTTGGAAGGCACTTCAGATTCTTAAACCTTGGGTCAAGTGCTGTAGCTATCTTTAGAAATCTCACATTCGTACTTTCTTTGCATTTTGTGAAATCTGCAGTGAAAGTGTTCTTAAAATGAACAACATGTGCTGGGTCCTCATCTGAGACTGCTATAACATGAAATATATGGCAGAATGCAGGTAAAACAGAGCAGGGAACATACAATTCTCTCCCAAGGAGTTCAGTCACAAATGTAACTAATGCATTATTTTTTAACAAGCATGGAAGCATGTCCTCTGGAATGGTGGCAGAAGCAAGAAGGGGCATGTGAATGTTTAGCATACCTGGCACGTAAATACCTTGCAGTGCTGGCTACAAAAGTCCCATGCAAATGCCTGTTCTCATTTTCTGGTGACACTGTAAATAAGAAGAGGGCAGCGTTATCTCCTGTAAATGTAAACATACTTGTTTGTCTTAGCGACTGGTGAACAAGAAGTAGGACTGAGTGGACTTGTAGGCTCTGAAGTTTTATATTGTTTTGGTTTTGAGTGCAGTTATGTAACAAAAAAAATCTACATTTGTAAGTTTCACTTTCACAACAAGGAGATTGCACTACAGTACTTGTATGAGGTGAACTTAAAAATACTGTTTCTTTTGTTTATCATTTTTACTGTCCAAATATTTGTAATAAAAATAATAGACACTGATTTAAATTACAACATATATGAAAATGCAGAAAAACATCCAAAATATTTCATAAATTTCAATGGGTATTCTATTGTTTAACAGTGTAATTAAAACCGTGATTAATTTTTTAAATCATGATTTACTTTTTTTAGTTAATCGAGTGAGTTAACTGTGATTAATCCACAGCCTTACTATTTATGCCTCTTTCCATGGTACGTCAACATCCGTGGATGACTGCAAGGTATTACCATTGTTGTAGCAACCCCTGTCAGTTTGATGTCATTCCCTAATCTTACAAGCATACTCTCTGCTCCATTAGCCAAGTCATTAATGAAAAATAATGAATAGTACCTGACCTAGGACTGACCCCTGCAGGGCCCCGCTAGATACACCCTCCCAGTTCGATGAGGATGGTCTTTCAACCACTTGCGCACCCCACCTTATAGTAGTTTCAGCTAGACCACGTTTCCCTGCTTTGCTTATGAGCCCGTCATAGAGGACTGTGTCAAAGACCTTATCACAAGTCTTCCTGGCCCTGCAACCCCCCGGGCTAGCTGTAGCATAACAGCAGACGGAGCCTCCCTTCACCAGCCCTGCTGTGCATTGTGCGCTTCATGAGGGGCTGGGGATTTGCCCTGCCTCCCTTACTCTGGTTTACATGGAAGGCTGCACATCAGCGTCTGTCCCTGCTGCGGAGGCAGCGCGGGGGGGGGGCGCTCTTTCCGTATTGGCTGGTTGGCGTGTACGTCACTGGGGGGCGGGGCTCCTATCAGCTGTTTGGGGGATGCCAGGAAGCAAGTGTATTTTGGAAACAATGCGGCGCGGCGGCGCCTGAGGCTGCAGCTTGGGGACTCCTCGCTCTGCCCGGACTCGGCGCCCGCGCCCCTCCGGCGGTGCCCTGCCCTGCCTCCCCTGCCACAGGTGAGTGCCCGCCGGGCCGGGGGCTGCTGCCGGCCGCCTTCCCGCTGCGGGCATGGAGCGGAGCGCGCCTCAGCTCTACCGCGGAAGGTGCTCCCGGGCGGGTCAGTCAGGAGGTCCCTTTTCACCCCGTGCTCCCCGGCTCCTGCCCTATCCGGGGGGCAGAGACCCCGCACGCTCATGGCAGCGGCTCCGGAGCTGCTGCTGCTGCATGGGGGCTCAGTCCTGGCGGGGTCTGACCTAGCAGCCCGCCTCTGGTCCAGGCGGGGCTGGCTGGAAGGGGGCCGTGGATCAGGAGCCCGAGGGTGGTGGGGAGAGAGCGAGCCTGTGGCAGCTTCTCTCTCTGGTGCCTCTTGGCTGGGCTTGGGGCCGAAATCGAGCCATCCCGGTTGCAGCAGTTTGTGCCATAAGGGCCAGGAGTCAGGTAGGGACTGAGAAGGGTCGGGACCTGCACTTAAACCCATGGGGTTTGCAGTTACCCGCCTGGAGCGGGTGCCTTCCGTTCTCCCCGGTCTGGGTCCTGGAGACCCCAACCCTCATCACCTCAGCATGGAGAAATCCGCACTCTGTTGGTACCGTTTAGTTCTTCTAGTTCACTACGCTGAGTGACCTTCTTCCCCCATCCAGGAAATGGCTTCCCCTGTTGGCATCAGGGAGATATTTATATTGTCCCCAACTGAGCCTGGGTGACATCTGTTTCTCTCTGTTCTGTGAGCTCATGAACCCCAAACTGGTGAGGGGGAACCTTCTTGCCAGTTACTCTCTGACTATAAACTGTACCTCTTTCACCAGAAAAATATTTGCAGTATCCTCAGTCCTAGTCATCTTGGTATCTGATTTACTTAAAATAAATAAAACTCCTCTTCTGTTGAGTTTCCTCAACCTGATGTGATCACTTCCTTATAGTTAGATTCATGCAAGTAGCTGTTGAAAAATACTTGTGCCTCTTTGGCAGTGAGCTAATTCAGTGAATTGATCACAAAGCAATTATTCGGGCACTTGCCAAAGGCAGAGACTTTTAAAAAATGGTGATTTGCATAAATGTTAATAATCATAAAGAAACAAGTTAGTGCTAGCATTATTCCAAAGCATATTGCTTTTTGGAAACCGTTACCTCTAGTATGAAGTGCCTGTATAAGACCATGGCTCGTACATACAATGCTGAGTACACTTGTGATGCTAGAAATTATGGTAGTGTCCAATAGCCCAGATAATGTGTTTCCACTATTGAATCTCTTCTGGGGTTTAAAGTTTCTGTTTTAAACCTTGCTGGCCTCAAACATTGTATTTAAGTCCTCTGTACGGGTATAACTTTGCAGTACGTAAGCCCACAAAGGGAAGGAAATGAAGGAAAGAAATATGGTAGTCCTAAACTTAGACCAGCCAACTTTGTTTTGGGAAGCAGGCAGAGGCATGTGTTTGTTGAACCCTCCCTCTGTTTTTACTGTCTGCTTATCTTGAGAGTAGCCTCTGATACTGTAATGTATAAGAATTCCACTGTCAGTGTGCTCAGGCTTTCTCAGATAGCAGGTTTTCTTGTCTCCTCAGGAGAAAGCAGTAGGCAGATAGAAGGTATGATACTCCATGCATTTGTGCTCCCACAGTCATAAACAACCCTTGCAAACTCTGATTTGTTTGGTGCATCTCCCTTTGAGAAACTCTATTTTTGCTGTTCTTGTTTTTGAAGGAGCTAGCAAACTTTATTTTGGGGTCACGAAGAAATTAAGTGGCTTTAGGGTAGGTGATGCTCTGGACTTGTCAAATGTCTTCTTCTTTGGGCCTCAGAACAAAGCATGAGCTCATCTTGGCCCACCAGAATAGGATGTGGACTAAGATTTCTGACTGTTCTAAAGCCCCTTTTGTTAAATGTTTTGTGTACCTAGTAAACTTCCTGGCTTTGGGGTTTGTCACATTTAGCTTTTTGTACCAAATGTAGCTATAACTCGAGTTATACATTTAAATGCTATTTGCAGTTGTAACCTCTTTTTGAGAGTGGAAAACCTTATTCCTTCCCATCTCTGTATCTTCTTTAGGACAGTGGTGTCCTGAGTTCATATTTACATGGGAGGAGGTACATGTGGAGAACGGTGAGGGAAGTACTGGATAGATTGTCTTTTTATTTCCTTTAAGCGTAGGATTCCTTTTACTAGTCTGCCATTCTGTTAAGTTTTGGTCAAAACCAGAGCAAAGGAGATGTGAAGAGTTGAACTTCACTTCCTTGTTAAAAACTGGGTGGAAATCCTGGGGATGGATCTCTTAGGAGACTGTCTTCAAATAGGGTTAGATGCACAGATAACAGGAAAGGATTGCTGGATTCTTTGGCCAGGCTGCTTCTACTTATCCTGTGTTAGCAGAAGCTCTAAAAGAGTGGTTTTCATTTTCCTACCCTCTTTTGCCTGGTGTTAGGACATAATGGGGCTCAGGAATATACTTTGACGTGTATAAAAGCACTGCTTGCGATACTGACCTGACCAAACACTCACTGACTTCTGTAATTCTAGGGTGAACTAAAGGAAGGGTGTTTTGGATAGATTCTGTAGTAGTGAAGGGTACATGGGGGTAGTGGGGCTGCATGAGTTTTGGGCATTTGCTTGGTTAGGTTGTGGGGCAGGGAATGAAGTAACCAGGGGTTATGGAGTGTTTGACAGAAAGCAGTATTGACAAGACTTATGGTTTAATGGCAAGTCTCTTACTATTTGGTGTAACCTAAAGGTTCTGAAATCAGAAGGCAAATGTAAAGATTCCCAAAATGTATGTGTGTGTGGAGGGGGGTGGCTATGCAGGTTGGATTTGCTTTTTAAAACAATGTCCCTCTGTCTCACCATGACTATTCTTTTATTGGGGAGGGAGCAGTCTTTAAGACTTCCAACCATATGTGGAGCCTTTTTGGCTTGCAGAGCTGTCTCTTCAAGGGCTCCAGAACTTGACCACAAGGTCTTAATCATCAGCTTATTTCTGATCTTTTCAGGTCATGTACGCTTTGTTTTAGGAGGAAAAAGCTTGGGGAAGTAGGGAGAACTGTGTGTTCCTGGATGGAATTGGGGGTGAGGGGGTTATTCTGGACTGCACTCTGGTTGTATCTTAGCCATTTTTTCAAGTGTTCATTTGTTGCAGGAGCAATGGATCCCCCCAGCTACCTAGAAGAGGACTATTCCAGCTTGGACGGGCTGGACGATGACGTGTTTCACTCTGACTTTGGACTCACAGGTCAGCCTGGTGAGATGACCCCTCCTGGCATTTTCACACAGAACCAATCCTACAGCTGCCTGCTGGGGAGGTTTCAACTGTTCCCACTCACACACTGCTGTGGTCCAGGTATCAGGCATGCTGAGCAGCAGGACAAGGCAACCCAAACACTCAGTCCATCCTCTTCCACTCAGGATGTCATGTTGCCATGTGGAGTCACTGAAGAGCCCCAGAGACTCTTCTATGGTAAGAGCACTCCAGCATCACTAGCTTTGCAGAAGGGAAAACTGCCCCTCTAGCGCTTCCCCTCTTTCTCCCACTGGACAAGAGAGGGTTACTTATTCTGCTGCACCTGAAAGAAAGACAGCTCTCTCTGCTTCTCACCCTTGCCTACTCACTGCAGGAGCTGTCCCTTTTCTCACTGCTTCTGCCATCCGTTAAACACCAGCTCCTCTCCCCCCCCCCCCCCAACTCCATTATAAAGCAGTTGAAGTTCTTGCTAGACACCTACAGCAGCACTTAAGGCTGAGACCCTCCTGCAGGCTTCAGAGGGCGATCAAGTGCTTCCCTCGCCTCAGTGCACATTCTGCCAATTTGCCTGCAAAGAGTTAAATCTTCCCTTTCTCCAGGCTGCCCAGGTGAATCTTGTCATGTGGATGGGACTGCATGAGTGTTGTCAGTGCAGAGACAGTAAACACAGAGGTTCAAATGTTGAGAGTCTTTTGTTGGGCTCTTGGCTGAGAAAAAAGTTGTCGGATAAATAACATGAACAGACAGTTTTTCAGTGGTAAAGAGGTAATTGGCCTGAATTTCTATTAAAGCTGAATTGGCGACATGAATCATTCCTGACTTACATTTCAGGTTTTAAAAAAAAAAAAGCCATTCTCTCCCCCCACCAACAACTTTGAGTCAAATTCTGCCTTTGTATCCTCACATGTGGCACCTGTTATAAAGTGTATCCCAAGGTGAAACTTGGTCCTAAATGCTGGGCGGTTATGAGTGATGCCTGATTTGGAAGCTGCAGCAAGGATTATGCCAGGAGATTATTGATGTTTAGGAGGGACATAGGTACTGCATAGGTGTAAGACTGTCATTCCAGATAAAATCCCAACGTTGACTGAACTATAAACAAGCCTGATCCATGTGTGAGAGCTTTCCCTATCTCAGTGTGGTTTTTTTCTTTCAGGTCACTCGGTTATGGGAGGAACATAATACACTCTGCTGGATCAATGTAAATCTACTTAAAACTCTGAGTGAATGTTTTACTGAATACTTAGTATGATTAGTCATTGTTTAGGCTGCAGAAACTGGACTTTAGCCTGAGTCAGAAGTTTGCAGTTACACAGGTTTTCCTTCATGATGTGTAATGGTGAGAAGGGGAACCAGGCTTTAAGCTGGGAGACCAAGCCATTGAGCCTTCTCATCTCTAATGTCTTGCAGGGAATGCTGGGTACCGTTTACATGTCCCCCCAGTTGGCTTTGCATTGAATCCACATCTCCAAGAGGAGCCTCGGGAAGGTCAACGGGAAGCACGTGCTGAGGTTCAGATTGCAAGGAAGTTACAGTGCATTGCAGACCAGTTCCACAGGCTCCACATACAGAGGGTAGGCGCTCTTTTTGGGGGGAGAAGGGGATTTGGTTATCCAGGTATGGCATCCAGGAGCCTCTGGCTCATCTGACCCTTCACCTCCCATCTCTGTTTAGTCATTGTCCATGCTGAATACACACTTGTGCCACTTGTTGTGGCTAGAGTCTGCACCGTGAGCCAATCCTAATCGAAGTCTGTCATATTTTGGCTAATTTCCATGCCGCAAAAGGAATCTGTATGACACCATTCCGCCCTGCCTTCTAATCTCTGAGTAAGAGGGAACTAGAAGTCCCTGATCATCCAGGGTTTAGAATGGGCATGTCCAAAGTGCAGCCCAGAGCTGCCCTCCTCTTTGACATGAAGGTAGCTAACAGAGTGCACAGGCTCTAACGTGCAATACCTCATCATGATTTGAGCAGACTTCCACTAAGATCAAGGAGTGCTACATGCTGGGACTGGTAGCTGCTGATGCCTTCCTGTGGTCTTCAGAGGGCGAATGCTTCCCTCACCCCAGTGGAGTCATTTAAAGGTGGGCGCTGCTTTGGTCTTACTCAAGTTAGGTGAGGAATTTAGCTCCTGTAGAGTTGCTGGGATGGCCCTCGGTTGGGCAAAGTTTGGGTTCACTTAACTTTTGGAGATGAATGACCCAACAGCAGAATTATTAAGGGAATGTTCTAGAAAGATCAACTGAAGAAATGTGAAAGTTGGCTGTCTGGACTGTAGGATGTCATTCTGACATCAGAAATACCATATCACAAGTTATTTTTGTGCATTGTTTGTTTATTTCCCCCCCTTCTAAATAGCACTCTCTTACTAGCTGTCCCTGTCTCACTGCGTGCTTGCTTCTTACAGCAAAGGGAAGGGTAACGATCTTTGCTGTCAGGGAAGCAGTGGAACTGGTTGTAACTTGACCCTTTCCATCTGGGGAGTGTAGCTATCCGATGTCTTTGTCAGGGAAATGCATCCAAGAATGCCCCCCTCAAAAAAACAAAAACAAACCCAATAGAAAATCTTGGCCTGTTCCCTCCCCTCTCCCCCAGGCAAGAAGCGTGTGCTGCTATGGCACTGAGAGAGCCATGCGACTGACTGCAGTGCAGGACATAGGTGGGGAATGACTGAGCCAGGAGAATAGAATTGAATCGGGTGTCAGCCAAGCTTGTGGGAGAGTTAGTAAACAAAAGCATCCGCCTGCACTACCAGCTCCTGCAGCCAGCCAAGGAGGAGCTCCTGTGTCTTTGTTTGAACTGGAAGGACAGACAGTTGAAAAGGAGGGGGAGCTGTTCAACCATTTAAAAAACAAAACCAAAAACAGGTGTGAGAAATCTCAGCCAGTGGTTCTGCAGGACTTGACACTGGGATAGGTATTGACATTTAGAACTGCTCAGGGATTCTTTTCCTTGGGAGAGGGGTAGTACTGAGCCCTTGTGTTAATGTGGAGCTGTGCCTTCGACCACATAGAGTTTTAATGTCCTATCTGTGCCAATGCATTCTCTTCCCTACTGACCCTGCATGGAGGACTTCCTTTGGCTGTTGGCACAATCCATAAATAAAGTCCTGTGCTCTTCTGTGCCTGCTGTTTAAAGGGCAGTTAGTGCCTAGAGACACACGAGCTGGCTCATGATGGGCTGTGGTTTGTCCTTTGGGGCAGTGGAAGGGGCAATCTCTGAGAATAGGAAACCTGAGCTGCCATTTATCTGTAAAGCTTCTATTTTGCTGTGAAACTAACCCCAAAACTGGGCGCCCTGTTTCAACAACTCAGAGTCTTGGTCACAGCCCACGATTCCAGGGTTATAACAGGAAACATTTAGAATATCATAGCATAGTCACAACCATACCTCCTGAACACCTGGAACAAAGAATAGAGCCAGTGGGATGTTCTTCCAACAGATATGAGTGTTTGGTGGATCCTGAGCTGGCAAAATAGGTGCCAGTTGCTGCACGAGTATGTAGGAAAAACTTCCAGTACTGGAGTTATTTGTCCTTTTAGCTGTTTGGCATATTCAGGCTTTTTATGCCTTCATTTGATGCAGTGATATATTCAAATAAAATAATTGCGTCTTCATCCCCAGTATGGAGTTACTACAATGATGTGATAAGTTTCAGAGGAACAGCCGTGTTAGTCTGTATTCGCAAAAAGAAAAGGAGTACTTGTGGCACCTTAGAGACTAACCAATTTATTTGAGCATAAGCTTTCGTGAGCTATAGCTCACTTCATCGGATGCATACTGTGGAGAGTACAGAAGATCTTTTTATACACACAAACCATGAAAAAATGGGTGTTTACCACTACAAAAGGTTTTCTCTCCCCCCACCCCACTCTCCTGCTGGTAATAGCTTATCTAAAGTGATCACTCTCCTTACAATGTGTATGATAATCAAGTTGGGCCATTTCCAGCACAAATCCAGGTTTGTGCTGGATTTGAGAAAACCTGGATTTGTGCTGGAAATGGCCCAACTTGATTATAATCTGTAGCTACAGGGAGCGGGCTGGGCTCAGCTGAGCTGCTATAGAAGGCTCTGAAGTTGCTCCTGCAGGAAGCAGGACCTCCAGGGAGTGGTAGACTACAAGGGGGACACCAGGAAAACCAGTGTGGGAGTCGATGCTCTGGAATAAAGCAGGGCAAGACTTAAAGGTGCCTCATACAGTGCTAAGTTTCAGAGGAACAGAACAGAGGGTGAGAAAACCTGGATTTGTGCTGGAAATGGCCCACCTGTTGATCACTTTAGATAAGCTATTACCAGCAGGACAGTGGGGTGGGAGGAGGTATTGTTTCATATTCTCTGTGTGTATATAAAGTCTGCTGCAGTTTCCACGGTATACATCTGATGAAGTGAGCTGTAGCTCACGAAAGCTCATGCTCAAATAAATTGGTTAGTCTCTAAGGTGCCACAAGTACTCCTTTTCTTTTTGCGAATACAGACTAACACGGCTGTTCCTCTGAAACTTAGCACTGTATGAGGCACCTTTAAGTCTTGCCCTGCTTTATTCCAGAGCATCGACTCCCACACTGGTTTTCCTGGTGTCCCCCTTGTAGTCTACCACTCCCTGGAGGTCCTGCTTCCTGCAGGAGCAACTTCAGAGCCTTGTATAGCAGCTCAGCTGAGCCCAGCCCGCTCCCTGTAGCTACAGATTATAATCAAGTTGGGCCATTTCCAGCACAAATCCAGGTTTTCTCAAATCCAGCACAAACCTGGATTTGTGCTGGAAATGGCCCAACTTGATTATCATACACATTGTAAGGAGAGTGATCACTTTAGATAAGCTATTACCAGCAGGAGAGTGGGGTGGGGGGAGAGAAAACCTTTTGTAGTGGTAAACACCCATTTTTTCATGGTTTGTGTGTATAAAAAGATCTTCTGTACTCTCCACAGTATGCATCCGATGAAGTGAGCTGTAGCTCACGAAAGCTTATGCTCAAATAAATTGGTTAGTCTCTAAGGTGCCACAAGTACTCCTTTTCTTTTTACAGTGATGTGATATTATGTAGCACTTCATGGTTTTACTCTTCAAAGTGCTTTTCAAATGTGGGCTACTATAGAAAATATTTCCACATGCAGGCTCTGCTACTTAGAATTGCTATGGTCAGTCCATGGTTCTGCAGGGCCCTTTTCAAACTATGCACAAGGGACCTTTAGTTCTCTCCTCACTCTTGCATGCCCCATAGTGCCCTCCATTTGTTTAAGGCTCCATACCTTCTGGTAATCTCACCTCTTACCCCCCGCCCCCCAATGCCCCCACCATGTACCAAGAAACCAGGAGGTGGAGCTAAAACGCAACTTTCTGTGTGCAGGAGAGACACTGGAGAACTCTCTTCTGGTTTACTGGAGGTAGACTGGACATGAATGGGAAATCTGGGATGTTGCTGTGATTGGTAGGTTGCGTGCACACATATATGCTGTGCTGCTCGTGTGTGAGCACCTAAGTCACTTAAACCTGAGTTTTACTTGCTGCGATAACTCAGTGGAACACTTTAGCAATTTCCCACTGAAAAGGCACTTACTGAACAGGCTGCAATTTTGTGGGGTCCAGTTTTATTCTATCCCTCCCTCATCCCTTAAATCCAACATTGGCTACTGTGGACAACTGTAAGATCATGTCACAGAAGGTAAAATTGTCTCTTTAGGAGTAAAGACCTAGTAGCCCAGGACAGTTCTGGGCTTTATTCCAAGTGGAGCCACTGACTAGCTACATGTCCTCAGACAAGTTTCTTGACCTCTTTGTGCTCCAATCAAGTCAGCTGGAAGACTGGGTTAAAAAAAGCAGCACCTCAATGAGAACCAGATGTTGAATCAGAGCTGAGCTATCTGGGTAAATAAGTACATTACAACCAACAACAAAGCCCCCTTCAAACACATCGGAAATCCCACCGTTGATTTAGGTGTGCTGACCATGTTCAGAAAACAATGGGACCTAGCAATAGAAATTTATTGCTACCCTATTTGGAAATTCCCCATGTATGTTAACAAATTGTCTTGATCTAATTGTGAGGAAGAAAACTGTGATTGGCCTGAGCATTGGCCCTGTGTATGAAACGTTTAGGACTAGATCCATACTGGTTGTGGGCAGGTCTCTGGAAATGAGCCCATTGCAGTAAAATTAAAAACAGCAAAATAAATTCTTCCTCCTGAAAACTTTCCACTTGAAAGTGAAACTTGTCATGTTTCACATATGTTTTTTCTTATACAAATTCATCATCTGAAGCCTTTCTTGAAACATTTTGGATTATCCATCCATTAGGGAGTCTGTGGTCTAAGACCCTCCAGTATAGGCTGTAGGCACAGGACATTGTCCAAGATTTATCCATCCCTTTCTGCATCACAGTTGCTCACGTGTCTAGTGATTTTTTTTTTTAAATTTTTTTACTAAACATTTTTCATCAAAAATCCTGATATGTCAAAACTGAAACTGTTCTGGATCATTTTCAACAAATTTCCAATTTGGGGGATTTTTTTTTCAAAAGTTACCAAATTGTCAAAACATTCTACTTTAACACTTTCAAAATGAAAAGGTTAATTTTTGGTTCAAAACTGCTATAAATATAATATAAAATATTTTTAGAAATATAATATATAGAAAAAAGCTTGAAATTAAATTTTTTTTAATGTTATCAAAATCCTTCAACATATTTTGATCTTTTTTTTTTTTTTTTTTGGAGGGGTGGGGGTTTGTTTTTGTTTTGCAAACATTGGAGACTTTGACTTTGTCTTGATTTGGGATGGGGGAAATTCTAGACCTCTCAAAATTCTCTTAGGATAGGGAAACTGTTTCCTGCTCTGTTCTAATTGCCAATGAAGCAGTGAGTAGAGGGTAAGAAAAGGCCTCGCTATGGGAAAATTGAGAGTTCTACATAAGTAACTGCAACAAAGGTTTAGCTTGGGATAAAAAGGGCCTAAGGGGGTGTCCTGGGGAACTCTGGAATAGCAATGGGATTGCAGCCTAATTATATGGTGCTTCCCCCACAGTAAAATGAAATAATAGTGCAGGACACCTCAAATGATGTGGGATGAATTTCAGAAAGTGGAGGAAGTAACCAGGGGACAGCCATTTTAGAGTTGATTCTAGCCAGCTGGGAGGAATTGGTTGCAAATCTGAAGCAGGAAGGCAGTTTGAGTAACGTGATCATGAATTTATAGATTTCATGATTCTAAACAAAGACAGGAGTGAGAGCTGCAGAATTAGGACAAAGGACTTGAAAAAAGCAGACTTAAATGAACTTGGAGAACTGTTAAGTAAAGTCCCATGGAAAGAAAATCTAAGGGATAAAAGAGTTCTGGAGAGCTGGCAGTTTCTCAAGGAGACCATATTAAATGCACAGCTGCCAACTATTCTGATGTAAAGGAAAGATAGGAAGAAGAGAGAAAGGCCAACATGGCTCCATCAGGAGATCTTTAATTTTCCAAAAAGTGAAATCACGGAAGAATTGCTAGGGAGGAGTACAAAAGAATAGCACATGCATGTAGAGACAAAATCAGAGAGACCAAGGCACAAAATGAGTTACACCTAGCAAGGGACATTAAATAACCTCTTCCTTGTTGCCTTTAAATACATTAGGAGAAAGAAAAAGATGAAGGAAAGAGTAGGTCCTCTACTTAGTGAAGAAGGAAAATTGTTAATTGATGACATCAGGAAGGCTGAGATGTTTAATATCTATTTTGCCTCAATCTTTACTAAAAAGGTTAATGGTGACCAGATACTCAATACAATATAAACAACAAGGGGGAAGGAATGCAAACCGAAATAGGGATAACAGGTTAATTAAGTTAATGTATTGAAGTTGGAAGACCCTGATTAAATTCACCATAGGATACTTAAGGAAATAGCTGAAACAATCTCAGAACACTAGCTATTATCTTTGGGAATTCATGGAGGATGGGTGGGGTCCCAGAGGACTGGAGAAGGAAAAACATAGTACCTGTCTTTTAAATAGAAGACCAAAGGGGACCTGGGGATTTATAGAGCAGTCAGCCTAATTTGATACCTTGAAAGATATTGGGACGAATTATTAAATGATCAACTTCTAAGCACCTGGAGGATAAGACATTTTTACAGAATAGCCAACAGAGATTTGGCAAGAACAAATCATCCTAAACCAACCTAATTTCTTTCTTTGACTGAGTTACTGGCCTAGTAGATGGAGGGAGCAATAGACATAAATCTTGATTTTTTGTAAGGCTTTTGACACAGTAATACATGACATTCTCATAAGCAAACTAGGGAAATGCAGTCTAGATTAAATTACTATAAAGTGGGTGTATAACTGGTTGATAGACCATACTCCGAGTAGTTATCAATAGTTTGCTGTCAGACTGGAATGGCATATCTAGTAGGATTCTGCAAGGGTCAGTCCTGAGTCTGGGACTAGAAAATGTTTTCATTAATGACTTGGATAATGGAGCAGAGAGTGTGCTTATAAAATGTGCAGATGACACAAAGCTGATTGCGTACACTTTGGAAGATAGGATTAATATTCGAAATGACCTTAACAAATGAGGGAATTGGTCTTAAATCGACTGGTTAGGTGGTAGTATTGCTGAAAAGGATCTGAGGGTTATAGTGGATAAACTGAATACGAGTCAACAATCTGATGCAGTTGTGAAAAAGGCTAATATTCTGGGGTGTGTTAGCAGTGTCATATGTAGGACACCGGCAGTAAATCTGCTTTACTCAGCACTGGTGAGGCCTATGCTGGAGAATTGTGTCCAGTTCTGGGTGCCACACTTCAGGAAAGATGTGGAAAAACTGGAGAAATTCCAGAGGAGAGCAAAAAAAATCAGAAAAGGTTTAGAGAGCCTGACCCAGGAGGAAAGGCTTAAAAAAAAAAAATAAAAAAAAACCAACCGGGCATATTTAGTCTTGAGAAAAGAAGACTGAGCAGGGACTTGATAACATATTTGGAGACTTAAGGACTGTTACATAGAGGATGTGCTCAATTGTTTTCCATGTCTGCTGAAGTAGCACAAGGAAAAATGAGTTTAATCTGCTGCAAGGGAGATTTAGATTACATATTAGGAAAAACTGTCTAACTACAAGGGTAGTTAAGCTCTGGAACAGGTTTCCAAGGGAAGTTGTAGAATCCCCTTCACTGGAGCTTTTTAAGAACAGGTTGGACAAACACCTCTCAGGGATGGTCTAGAAGATTTGCTTGGTCCTGCCTCAGTGCAAGAGGCTGAAGTTGATGACCTCTCAGGGTCCCTTCCAGCCCTACATTTCTGTGATTCTATAAACAGTGCAGGACACCTCAAATGATGTGGGATGAATTGTACTCACATTGCCTACAGCCTTGTTTTGTGATAAATAACTTACAATTTTTTTTGTGCTACCATAGGACCCCAAGGCACTCTATAAACTGAAGTGCATCCCTTTAAGAGTCATTGGGGACAATGGTCACCAGTAACTCAGCGCTTTTCAGTCATTACCACACCGTGGCATCTGAGATACTGCAGCTATTTCTTACTCTAAAAGTAGTAATATCTCATTTTACAAAGGGGGATACAAAGGTAGTGACTTGCCCAAGGTGGCAGAATGACGGAGCAGACCACTGAATAGGACCCAAGAGCTCTGGTTCCAGTCCCTTGCTCTGACTGCTAGATCTCACTGAGATCTCTCTAGGGATGGGGGTGATGTTTGGGTTGATTATTAATTGAGGAAGAAAGCAGGGGGTGTATGTGTACAAGCACATTTGTATGTCAATTAAACTCTCTAGTGAAGAGACAAAGTGAGAAACGCAAACTAAATTCCTCCTTGCTCCTGAAGAATATCCTATTAACTCTTTATGATCTTTTAGTAACTATTCTTGTCACTGGCAAAGGGAACTTGGTTTATTTACAAACAAACATTTTCTTTACTCTGCTGTATGCTGTCCCTTTAAAGCAGCAGAGCTGCTTTTATTCACCCTGATTAGGCTATGTGATGTAATGCAACCCCGTGATGAAAGGGAGCTGCACCTCTGGCAGCACAATGAAAAGTCTCCGGAGCCGACAGCTTCCCCTTGCAGGAGGGCTTGCAACTTCCAGGTTCAGAGAGAGTATGCGTGAGAGATGGGTCAGTTCAGCAGTGTTTGCTCTGCAGCCAGCTCTGTTTACATCACTCTCTATATTTAGCCTCTGAGTCATCAGAACTGCTGACAAGAAGCTGAACTACCCACAGGCTCCAGTTCTGCACCTGATTGCTTGTCTTTGTGCGTTTCCAGTGGAGTGGGGGCGTGTTGCTCTGTTCAAAGTTCCATTTCAGTCTCTTTGGGTATTTTCTTGCAGTAGATCTGAAAGGTTTACTTTTACCTCCTCTTCTACTTAATGTCAATATCTAGAAATAGGGAGACTAGTCCTGCCCCCTCTACCCACTGTCTTCATCAGATACAGAAACTCCTTTGTAACTTCACCCTTTGTGAGGAAAGGATCTGTATAAAACAAAAGTCAGGCGAACCCTGATGCATATGCAGTAGAATGGATTATGAACAAGGTAAACCTAGAAAACAGGACTCTAGTAGCTAATCTTTAAGGTCTGGGTTAAGCCATAGTTCTCCTGACAACCAGCACCATGTCTCCAAATGGGAGGTTTAGTTTGTTTCACCCCAAATCAAATCAGTTTTATTCCAACCTTTTAGTAAGTTTAGTACTAAGTAAATTAGAAAATCTGCCTCCACTTTGACTGAAATTCTCCATGTGGGAGTACTCTGCTGATGTGGAGAGCAAAGGCATATTGGGCAGGCAGCACCCCACATGCTAGATTGGGACACTTTTTCAGAGAAGAGAAATTTTCCCACATCTCCTAGGGTTCAGTTTAGGGAGGATGCGGTGGGAGTGTCAGTCCTTAGCTGACACTTCTTGTCAGGGAAGGAACTTAGGGAGGGTTTTGGCATTTTGGACCCCTGCAACGGATTTAGAGTAACTTGTAAAGGAATCCTGTCCCAATCTGTATAGATGGTGGCTATGACTTAGGGTCTCGAGGGCTATGGGCATAAAGCAGCAGCAGATGGAAAGATCCCATGAGTCTTGAAGAGCCTTTATTCTCCCTCCACCCTGAATAGAAAACACAACTAAATAACCTTGCCAGGTTGCATAGGATAGGAAGCCCTGGGGCCTGGGAAAGTACTGGCCAGCAGTTGCCCTTTCCAAGTTGAAAGTCAGTCAGTTGTTGCCATGGTTTTTGTCTGCTTCCACTTCCTGTAGGCTCAGCTCAAAGAGGAAGGCACAAGTAAATGGTGGTGGTTGTTTTGAGTTAAAAAAAGTCAAGAAATGATTAACCTGCCAAACCTTCCCCCAAGCTGGAGAACCTGTCTTTTTAATAAAGGTAGTTACTTGCCACTCCTGGCATCCCCTTTGTGGTGAGCGTTGGTGTTATTCCTTCCACTGCTCCTGCAGTTGGGCGTCTCTTCAACTTGTTTCCATGTGTCTCCTCCATCCCTGCATTTTGAACCCCCAAATGTTTAGTGGCTTTCTCTCTGTATGTTAACTGGCTTCTGATTTGTGCATAATAAGAACCAGACAGTGCTTGTGACTACTTCTCCCTCTTCCACAAATTTAATTTCTGCATGATGGTGCCATGGTGTCCATTATAGGAAGGATCTATCTTGCCTTCCTTTCAGAAATGCTGCATTAATTTAGATGGAGTAAGTGGCCCAAATGTGTTAACATGACAGTCCCTGTCCAACGTTAAACAGTGTTTAACAAGGTTTAGGGCTTGGTACACAGAGACCTCAGCCTGCTTAGTACCATGGCAAACATGCCATTAAAAATCTTTTTTAACCTTTTATTAAAGATAAAGAAAAGAAGGGAAAACAGTTGAAGCATTTGAAATTAAATAAGGCTTTATTTTAACACCCTCCCTTTTTTCCCCAGCCCTGTTAACTGGAGAGAGTTTTTAGAAAGAAAAACTGTCAGATAGTCTTAGATCAAAGAGACAAGGAGTACTTGTGGCACCTTAGAGACTAACCAATTTAAGTTAGTCTCTAAGGTGCCACAAGTACTCCTTTTCTTTTTGCGAATACAGACTAACGGCTGCTCCTCTGAAACCTGTCTTAGATCAGTGGTTCTCAACATTTTTTCGTTTGCGGATGCCTTTGGAAATTTTGAATGGAGGTGTGGACCCCTTTGGAAACTTATTGTCTGTATGTATAGTTGAATTCTGTTGTTACTTTTCAGTCTGTCTTTTGCGGACCACTAAGACATAATCCGCAGACCCCCAGCAGTTGGGGGACCACAGGTTGAGAACCACTGTTTTAGATGGTATCTAAGATGGTAATAACTGTCCTTGTGGGGGGGGGGGGGGAAGAGAAGTAGTGAGTTGAGATAGCAGCAATTACAACAGCTCCAGCCTGCGGCTAGAGTCCAATCCTGGTGTATCCCAGGTGGTGGTTGGGATTCAGCTGGAGCTGGTAGAGGTGGTGATGTCATCTGGGTTCCTCCCTGGCTTGGTCTGGTCAGGACATTTCTCAGGATCTGGGTGACAAAGGCCTGGGTGTGGTGGGAGTGGCAGCAATGTTGATGAAGCTCACTCTGGTAGCCTTCATCTGTTCTTCCTTATTTTTCCCCACAAAGTGTCTTTCTTTAAGGAACCAAAAAGGGAGTGATGGGTGAAATAGCCCATCCTCTCATTATTTTGTCCACCAGTTAGGCTTAATATCTGACATGCCAATTTTGGCTTATTAATTTCTGGACCCATTTTCTTGTTTCCCAAGGGTGATTTTAACACAATCCTTGAGTTACATTAGAATCATAGAATATCAGGGTTGGAAGGGACCTCAGGAGGTCATCTAGTCCAACCCCCTGCTCAAAGCAGGACCAATCCCCAATTAAATCATCCCAGCCAGCCCTTTTGGTTTAGATTGTCTTCCTCTCTTTTTCATACTGTGACGTGTTGGATCACAGAAACCCCCTTGGGGCTGCCAACTGATGTGTCAAGACTACTACTGCCCCTGTTTTCCCTGCCAGCTTGAGACTGCAGCACCCTGTCTTGCTGAGCCAGACACACCAGTCTGCTCCAACACAGACCCAGGGTCTGAACCACGTGCCCCAAAGCTGCAGAATAACTGAAAGCAACTTAGGAAGTGTTCCTGTCTGACACTCAGATGCCCAACTCCCAATGGGGTCCAAACCCCAAATAAATTCATTTTGCCCTGTATAAAGCTTATACAGGGTAAACTCCTAAATTGTTTGCCCTCTAGAACACTGATAGATGCACAGCTGTTTGCCCCCCCCCCCAGGTATTAATACATACTCTGGGTTAATTAATAAGTAAAAAGTGATTTTTATCAAATACAGAAAGTAGGATTTAAGTGGTTCCAGGTAGTAACAGATGGAACAAAATAAATTACCAAGCAAAATAAAATAAAACACGCAAGTCTAAGTCTAGTACAGTAATAAAACTGAATACAGATCAGATCTCACCCTCAGAGATGTTTCTTTCACAGACTGGACACCTTCCTAGTCTGGGCACAATCCTTTCCCCTGGTACAGCCCTTGTTCCAGCTCAGGTGGGAGCTAGGGGATTTCTCATGATGGCCACTCCCTTTGTTCTCTTCCACCCACTTATATATCTTTTGCATAAGGTGGGAATCCTTTGTCCCTCTGGGTTCCCACCCCTCCTTCTCAATGGAAAAGCACCAGGTTAAAGATGGATTCCAGTTCAGGTGACATGATCACATGTCACTGTAAGACTTCATTATCCACTTGCCAGCCCACAGGTATACAGGAAGACTTACAAGTAAAACAGAGCCATCTGCAGGTAATTATCCTGGTTAATGGGAGCCATTAAGATTCCAAACTACCATTAATGGCCCACACTTTGCATAATTACAATAGGCCCTCAATTATATTTCATATTTCTAATTTTAGATACAAAAATGATACATTTATACAAATAGGATGACCACACTCAGCAGATTATAAGCTTTGTAATGATACCTTACAAGAGACCTTCTGCATGAAACATATTCCAGTTACATTATATTCATACTCATTAGCATATTTTTATAAAATCATATAGAGTGCAATGTCACACATACCTTTTCCCATCAATGTTTTTTATTATAGGTTATTGTGACATCTTATGAACTGTCACATACTTGTTACAGTTGAGCTCATAATTAGAGTAAATTTGCAGGCAGTAAAAATTACAGTAAATTTGCAATTATCACAACACAATCCTATTCTGAGTGTGGCAGCAAGAGAATGGAGCTCCTTCTAAATCAGTCAATTTTCTCTCTCTCCCACTATTTTTACTTTTTCGCAGGTGTATTATTCCCTAGTCATTAGGAGCTCACGAGGTTGTAGTGTGACTTCCTTTGTCCCCTCCCGTCATTTCCTTTTCTAGCTGGTTTCAGAGTAGCAGCAGTGTTAGTCTGTATCCGCAGAAAGAACAGGAGGACTTGTGGCACCTTAGAGACTAACCAATTTATTAGAGCCTAAGCTTGCGTGCGCGTGCGCGCTCTCTCTATAGATAGATAGATATATAAATAAAATACAAACACACAGATAAGTTGTAAGTTACTATACAAACTGTGAGAGGCTAACTAGTTAATTAGTACTTTTGTAGATTATCACTACAAAAGTTTTTTTTCTCCTGCTGATGATAGCTCATCTTAACTAATTAGCCTCTTACAGTTTGTATGGTAACTTCCAACTTATCTGTGTCTGTCTGTTCCATTCTGTGCATCCAATGAAGTGGGCTGTAGCTCACGAAAGCTTATGCTCTAATAAATTTGTTAGGCTCTAAAGTGCCACAAGTACTCCTGTTCTTTTTTCAGCTGGGACATCATCCATGATTTCTGTTGCCTTGGGGAATGTGACTTCCCAGTCTTACTAAACTCAAATCTGTTTTGGGGTAGCACAAATGTGCCTCTAGCCACCTGGAACTAAATGTAGCTTTCAACAGTGAGTCAACAACTGCTCCTCGGTTGCAAGTGTTTTTTGCTTCTTTGCAAGAAGTAGCAACTTTTTGCCAAGATTTGTATTGGCCATTAAAAAGGGACGGTCTAATACTCCTAGACACACATCCACTGATGTTCCTGTTTACCAGTGTTGCCACTTACTACCAAATCTTTGTCCCACTGACTTCAACAAAAGTCTTTGTCCCACTGACTTTGGCCACTGACTCTGGTGGGAACAGAATTTGGTCCTTGAAGAACCACTTGGGGTAAGAACTATGAAGCAAAGCAGAGAGCGACTGACACCCATACTGTGAACAAAGGTACATGGTCTTCTACAAAAGGTACCACCAATGGTACTTTCTCTAAAGAAATGTATGTGTGAGACAGTTTGTTTTGTAAGGAAGGAATCCACAGCTGCTTCTCCAGCATGGGGAAAAAAAAAACAACCTCTTCATCTACCAATCAGCTGCTACCTGTGATTCTAAGAGCCACATCCAAAGTGACGCATTTTGTCTTTAACTGTGTATCACATCCCCTGAAATCATCTTGAGCCACAGACTTGTATCCAAGGGCAGAATATGAATAAAAGTGCTTTGACACAAGAACTGGGATGCCGATTGGTTGGTTGACAGATGTTTTTATATATGAGACATATCACTTATTGTGCACACTGTGCAACACCCAGTAGGATATTGATTATCGAAAACATCTGTTGCCAATTCTTGTCCCTATTCCATTTTTGGCACACTTCCTCCCTCCCATCATGGCTATTATGTTCTTTATTAACTTGTTTATGTAAAGGCATCCTGGCTGATATGAGCATGGTTCTGGGAATGGAATTTAGGTTTGTTAGCTGACTGTTGCTATATAGCACACATTTCTCGTAAAATTACCTTTCTTGTGACTTACTGAAACATCCATGATAACAGCTTGGACAGAGAGTCTCATAAGGATATCCTCCTTAAAAGGCTGCAGCTACAACAGGAAGCTGTTTCATCTGCCTCAAACTTTGTGTGTCACTTGCTGACTTACTCTAGTGTATAACTCTCGTCTGCTTTAGTCACAGGCTAGTTCCCTTCTAGAGTCATTAACAGTTTATATTTCCCTAATATTTTCTCCCAGAGTAAGGTTACGAAATGAATTACTTTTGGCAGGGATATTGTGGGCTAGAATCAGACTTGGGAAGAATATAAATCCTGCACCACGAGGTAGTGATGGGTAAATCTCAAGGCTGTGTGACTGAGAAATCCAACTGGAAATCTCATGAACCGGCTCTCCTGATATTTCTGGTCCTTTCTGGCAGGCAAGCAGTACCTTGGAAAAAATCCTCTCTTGTGATATTTGAGTATTTTGCTCCCAGTTCTGGCAGAGGCATGTTACTTGAATTTGAAAAGTTACTTGAACTTACTGAAACTTCCAAGAAGGTCCTATTCAGGTTTGGGTAAGTTCTTTTTCTGAACTGGCTTTTCCATCCTTACTGCTGAGATCATCTGCTATCTTCCCTCCATGTCTCTTGTCTCACATTTAAATTGATACCGTTGATTTTTATCTGACATTCATCCTGTCACTGAGGAAGTGATGCTCTTGAATCTGACTAAATTGGAAAATATAAAAAGACAGTGAGGTCTAGAGCACGGGGACTCTAAAGACCTGGGTTCTATGCCTAGCTCTGCTGCTGGCGTGCTGGGTGACCTTGGGCAAGTCATTTCACCTCTCTGTGCCTTAATTTCCCCATGTGTGAATTGGGAATAATGATACCAACTTCTTTGTAACACACTGAGATCTGCTGATGAAAAGCTTGGTGGCGTTATTTATTTTATTAGAGGGAGAAGGTGAAGAGCAAAATAAGGGAAGAGGGGGAGTGCAAATACTAAGTATGTGCCCTTCTTTTGCTGCTTTGACATAAAAAAAGGCTTGAGAGTTTTTTGTTAATAATTTAATACAGGGTTTTTTTGCACATTACCTACTCTGATTTTTTCCCCCACCTTTGTTTTGCACTAAGATGGCGTTTTCCTAGTGTTTAACTCAAATGGGTATCAATGAAAACAAACACAGAACAGAATATGGATAAAATAACTTCCTTGCTCAATCAGGTTTCACTTCTTTAGTTCTTGTGATGTCAGATTCTACTAGCTCTCCAGCTGTCCAGTGAGTCTTCCAAGGTAAAAAAGGCCTGAATTTCTGATGTATAAAAAGTAAGTAGGAAAAGCCATTTTTTGGTGGGAGGAAATAATTTCAGATTTCCTTTGCCCATCATAATAAAGCACAAACACATAATTTTTTTTCTTCTGAAGTTTGCCTATTGAGCTGTGGGAAAGTGAGAAGATAAACATTTAGAAACATAATACATTGCATAAGAAACTCGAGCAAAACTCAAGGCAACCTCCTACCTGAAATAGGGCAGCAGTGTATGGGACTTGGTTTCATATGTACGCTAACCATTTGTGCCCATGTAAATGTATAGCAGTATAAATTGCATGCACTTTAAACTAGTGCACCTCTTGCCCCAAACTAAGCACTTTGACAAATGTCACTTGAGCAGAAGGGAAAGGAGTGCCACCAGTTAAACTGCTCTATGTTCCAAATTTATTTTTGAGACAACTTAAGGCTATCTCTTAAATTTCTCTCCAGATTTCTTAAAGACCAGCCTATTTGTTTGGTCACAAATACAACGAAGTAATAAATCTTGATGAACATATGAAATCTGCCTGCATTTCCTTTGGAGCATCTTTAGTATTTGCACCAGCTCTTTCCCATAGTTTGCTAAGTGGTGGAGATGGGGAAAATCTATTGCACCTTCATATATACTACAGTATGCTTACGGCAGGCTACTCTGAAGACCTTATTTATAATGCATTTGGGTTGGTGGTCTCAAATGAGTTGGTGAAAACATGTTTTCTGGATATGCTGTCAGGAGTCTTGGTTGCACATGCGTGTCAGAATAGGTTCTGAAATGTGGCTTGGGGTAGGGGAAGGAAGAGAGAGATCTCCAAAGTTTCTGACAAAAAGGAATGTAGGGTTGGTTATAAGAATAAAGGGAAACCAAAAGCATCTGCCTCCTTAAGAACATTTTAGGGGTTCATTATGACATTAACCCAACACTAGAAGATAGTATTGTCAAGAGTTGCATGGTGGGAATGTTCTCACCTATGAATGTAACCACACTCTGGGGCAGGTTGCTTGTGGATTTTAAGCCTGGGGCTGTTTGGAACAAATGATGCCAGTCTCCCGAATGGCTGTCGTGGGCCATGTTCTGAACAGAAAGACATTGGCACATTGTAATTAGAACAGTGTAAACCCTCCTAAATCTGGGGACACATTTAAGTCTTGTGGAGAAGAATAAAATATTGAACGAACTGCTGCTGGGTTAGGGAATCCAGCGCATATACTTTCCAAGGCCTAATTTGAGTGCATTTGAGGTTCACGTTGCACCTTTTCTGCAGTTCTAGTCTCCGGAAAGCATGAGCACAATATAAAGAGTTTATTGGAATGTTTTGGATATTTCTCTTGAAACAATTCTAGTATGCAAACTACAGCTAAGGTGTTCTCTCTTTTTCTAGCTCATGCTTATGTGAATTTGCCCTGTTGGACTAATTAAAGTTGAAACACCTTGTTCATATAGAGTGCTTCAGTACTCTGTAATGCTCTCATATGCTAAGGTGAAGTTGCTGTAAACCAGCTTTCTATTCCTTGTCTGCTTGGAATTTTTTTTTTTAAATGGTCACTAGCTTGGCTTAACAAATAGGTAATTCTGGATGAGAAAACAAGAACTGGCCTTTTAATTGAAGGTTGGTTAGGGATGTGAAATAGTATCCCAGATTGTGCAGTGTAAAGAGAAACCCACCTGTTTGTATGAGATGCCATTAAAGAACAAGGGGGGGGGGGTATAATGGAGAATACTTTCAGAGAGGTGATTACATATAACAAAAGAGGGGACAGCATTCCTTCCCAAAAGCAGCATTATGAGGTCTGATGTCCCCTGAAACTTAACTTTCAAACTTCATTGCTTGACAGTGGGACCTGAAATAACCTCTTGCTTTTTTCTTTCTTTGTTTCTTTTTCTCTTTTCTCTTTTCTTTTTTCTTTTTTTTTTTGGGTAAGTATGTTCTTGCTTAAGGTTTAATTGGCTCCAGTCGGTAGGAAAGGGCTCCAAGGCTGATTATTTATGGCTTACTGTCAAAAGTAGCTATAAAAAGGGCAGTATTATCTTGGAGATGCTGGGAAGGAAAATGTGATGGGGGGGAGGGAGTGGGGGAGTGTGTGCGCGCACGAGTGTTTTCTTGTACTGGATGAAATCAGAGTTTTGCTGCCTCAGCAGTGTGGTTTAAATTGAAGATTAACCCTTTGACCTTCACGGTGTCAAATCACTTACAGATGGATCACCAGTTACTTTTTTTTTTCCACTTTTGGGGTGAAGAAGGGGGGTAACTTTTTTTTAAGAAAGTTGTTTGTTCATGCAGCTGGGCCTTTTGAGAGGCTCAGAAGCCCATCTGATTAAAAACAGCACTTGGCTAAACTCTGCAAAATCCTGCAAGCAAAAAAAGGTTTAATCCTCTTGTGCACAATGCATAAGGGTCTGCTCTTTTTTTTTTTTTTTTAAATTCTAATGTTAGAGCTATAATTATTTCTGGAGAACTTATCATTCTCCCCACCCCCTACCTCTTTTCCCCTCCTTTCCCCCCCCCTTGTCGTGCTGATGGGATTAAAGTGTCTGCTCTTGAAAAGTAACTGAGTTTTTATTGGAAAAGATAAGTGGTATGTTGCAATTGTAAAATATAAATAACCTTGTTTCAATCATTCTCCTTTACAGCATCAGCAGAACAGAAATCAAGTGTGGTGGCAGATCCTTCTCTTCCTACATAACTTGGCCTTAAATGTGGAGGCGAACAGGAACCACGTAGGTCAGAGGTGAGACTCCTCCACCTGTTCCAGGTCACATCCAGCCTGCAGGGAGCACTGAACAAACACTGGTCTGGGGGAGAGAGACATGCACACCGCGGGCCGGATGTGAGGACCTTGTCAAACTCTTACTCATCTTCTCAAGCTTTTTTTTTTTTTCCCTCCCCCCCCAGGGACTCTTCTTTACTGCTTCGTGCCTGATGAGGCTGGGAGCGCTTGTCCAACACTGTTGAAGGAAAGTCTTAGAACTTAGATGTGTTTGGTAAAGCTTGCTGCTGATTCCCCAAATCAGTAACCTCTATGCAAGTGAGGCAGGTAGTAGACAAACAGGTTCCTCTGCTCTGTTTTTGTTTTTTAATTGATAGAATGCAGCATTTTGTAATTTTGGCTGCTAGTTAATGATGGTGTCTGGGACTGATGGCTCTAAATGTACTTTGGGCTACTTCCGGATTAGAGACTCTTGACTCCTCTATGGGATAACTTTGAAAAAAGTTCTTTTTAGAAACAATTACACTTAAGTAGTTTATGTACAGCAGCAGGTGGGTCACTGTTTGTTTATTTCCCTGAATTTTATTACCAGGGAGATATGTAAAAATCTAGCTTTGTTTAATGACTTAATTGGCCCAACTTGGGCCATTCTTCACATGAAGTCGCTCTTTGTCATTGCCACTAATAGATGGAATTGTTTCTGTTAGAGTCCAGAATCTTTCAGAAGATGATGGTGACTCTTCAGTATCTTTGTGCAAAGGGCTGTTTGGTCCTGTACACTATATACTGTCCCCATAAACCAGGATAGAGCTGTTAAAGATGGAATATAATCTAAGCATCATTCTTCTGGAATTGTTAATCTGTATATTTTTGTTAGTGCTCTGGTGGATTTTTCCCCCCTCCCTATCATATGCGCTGTTAAGAAGATTCAGATCCCAAGCATCTGATACGTTTGCTTCATGATTTGACTAGGAGATTAGTTAGTAATTACTTTGAACCCCTACACTGCAGGTTTGTACAAGTGATCGGTCTATTCTAATGAGTAATACTGGAAGTGATATTCGTGTACACTGACAACAGAAATACTACTTGGAGTGATAGTTCATTGTCATTGACTTGTGACTGTCTGGTGTTTTTAAATCTGTTTGGGTGCCACTCTTGGAACAGGGATGGGGAACTACCTACCCCAAAAATTTGGGTTTCGTTTGTTTATGAAGTGTGAAATACTAAGGGAAAAGAATATAGACTCTGCTTTCCACAGACTGTTTCCATACTTGCCCAGAGCTAATTCTAAATCACAAATTATAAAACTAACACTAGGAAAAATCTTTCTGGACAGTTGCCCTTCAGTCCTGCTACAGCTGTCAACACAGAGGGGTTCTGGAGCTCCTGGTCTGCTTTGAAGCCTAATGAACAGTAAAGAATCACTGTATTGGAAGAGTTTTCTTGCACATTCTCCTTCCCCTCCACTTCCCCTCCCCCCCCGCCTTTATTTTTTCTTGCCCTTCAAGTCTGTTTCCATCTCGGACATTTGTAATGACCCAGTTCCCATGTACCCTCAGTAACCCCATTAAAGTGCCTGGTAATGACTTGTAGCACATATTTGTATTTGGATGCTTCCCCTCTATTTCTCAATCCCATCTCTTGACTGGCATTCTGCTTTTTCATGGCAGGAGTTGTCTAGCCCTCTCCAAACCAGCTCCCAGGACCCTCTCCGCTTACATAGCTCTGCTGCGATCGTTCAGTACAAATGGGGTTCCTCATGCAAACTGACTTTTTTTTTTTTTCCACCCCCTAGCTAAAGCTACATTATGCAGAGTAATGTGTTCCTCTGGGATGGTCAGGAGTTCAGAACAATGATTCTTAAGTTAGCTTTGTTTCATTTTAGTTAAGCACGTGCACTATGGAGTTATGCAGTGGGATGTGAGTGGTACCTGTCATTGATTACTTTGTAGCGGTACTGGAAGCTGCTCCCTATTTCCTGAAATACCTTCCATGGCTCTGCAAAACAGAGTCACTTGGGGTGTGTGGTGCCTGGAGAACAGGGGTTTAAATAGGAAGCAAGCCTGAGGAGTGGGGCAAGCACAGACTGGATTGAGGGGAGTGAGCCCTCAGAATCTGGACCTTGGGGAGAGCCCCCTTAGAACTGAAGGTGTAGCATAGGCAGCAGGTGGAGCCCCCCTTTGGGGAAGTTAACCCCTGGCTCCATCCCTTCTGCCTGCAGCTGGAGCCCCAAGACCCTGTTGTCCTCCTCCCTGCCGCAGCCCAGAGCCACAAGACCCCTGCCCAGAGAAGCCCCAGGCATGCCCCTACCTTGGCCGGAGGAGCCCCGGGCTAGCTGCAGCCATGCCTCCACTCCCCTCCCCAGACCCAAGCAGCCTGGAGGAAAAGCGTCTCTTCAAAGATGCTTTTGATATGCCCCATGCAGGTTCTGGGGCAGCTGATGAGGCAGTATGTGCTATTCAGCTTCCTGGGTTCATCAGTAATTTCCCTGGAATCCAGAGAGATTACTGATAACCCAGGAAGCTGAACAGCACATACTGCCGGAACCTGCATGGGGCATAATAAAGCAAAAACGTCGCTGCCAAACCCCACAACTGGGGGTCCGGTTGCTGTGGCAGTGCCAGGGGAGGCCTATTATACCTATCGCTCATGAGGTGTAGGCTTGTCAAGGAAACTGAGGGAGAGGGGAGTGGAGCTTTAGAGGTTGCAGTGGGGAAGGAATGAAATAAAGCTGTTAACCAGTATGGCGCAGACATAGGTAATGCACACTCATTTCCCTACTGATTGGCTGAAATCCTTTCAACCGTCACAGAGGGGTCAGATTAATAACAGTCTTATGAAGTGTGCAAAAATTGGGCAAGCCCATCTGATTTTAGAACACTACTTCATCACCATATCAAGAAATCAAACTAGCATCATCTTTCTTCCTTAAATTCCAGCCTGGTCAGTTAATCCGAAAAGCAAATAAGTCTCCCTGGACTGCTCAGCCAACCACGACAGAAGTGTAAAATGGAATAGCAAGTTTGGTATAGGCACTTAATGATGGTCTGCCCTCATTAGCTTATTCTATAATAACACCCTTCTTAGTGGGGGGAATAAATTGCTGAAATAGTTTTGTAGTCCATCTAACTGTACAGAATTGTTTGGCTCACTGAGAGAGGGAGCCTTTCCTGGCCATGATGTCCACTGCTAGCAATGGATTTATCAAAACTGTCTCTTCCAAGGTCTTAAATTAGAATTCACTTGTTCTTGTATTTACACTGAAGGCTGGATTATAAACCAGACTTCACTGTAGATACAGGACTAGTCCTAGACAAAGTCTGACTCCTGCAACATGCTGCCTTTAACTAGAGGTTTGACAACCACTGATGTTTTTCTTTAACATCTCATATTTGCATATCTTGGAGAAAGGAACCAGGGTTCTATCAACCCTAAACCTAAGGATCTTAATCTACTTCTTTGATGTCCAGGGGGATTCTGCTGTTGACTTCAAAGGGAGCAGGATTTGGTCACTACTTTTACCAGCTCATCATCTTCAGGAAATAATGGATTGTTATGTAGCATTGTCCCCTTCCATTGCCCATATGGAACATGTGCCCATTGTTCCATATGGGAACATATCAGGTACATTCAAGGGGTGGTTTTACTAACAGCCCTACTTTGGTTAAAGGGAAGGCTCATATTAATTACTATGAGCAACCTTGACAGGATATAATGCCCTTGATTCATCTCTGCAATGCCCATTCACACTAATGGGAGTTCTGCAGGTGGGTCAAGTGATACAGAGTATTAAGAGCTGACAGCAAAGCTATTCATAGTCATTCCAAAGAATATTGTTTTTAAATTGGCATTTGTGGTCATTTAAAAAAAAAACAAAAACCCAACACCTCCCTGTTGCTTTTGATTTGTTTCAGAAAGAAAAAAATACCTCAAGGAATTGGTGAGAGAGTGTTCAAGATCTCTTACAATTCCTAAAAAGCTCTTATGATCATTATTTCTTTGGTTTGTACACATTCACACAGGTAGTACACCACTTAGTTCTTGCCGATAAGGAAAAGCAGAAAAAGACTAAACACATTGAATGCACTGGAATGTAATTGTGTGTATGCCTGTATGTGTCTGTGTGTTTACATAAAAAGGCAGTCTGACATCCTCCCCCACCCCCCCTTTTTTCTTCCACACCTCCCACCCCCTTCCCCCACAGATGGGAGGGTCTCTTCCTATGAATCCCATGCTGGAAGTTGGTTTCTGGGAAGTGAAACTTAAATCTGTAGAGTTTTTTAAAAGCCATTTTCCAGTTCTGTCTTCAGATGATTTGCTGCCTTTGGGGAGTGGAGGGAGGGGGTGGGAAGTGTAGATCTTTAAACTGTTTTAAATTTTATTATGAAGATTTTGCATGTACAAAGTTATCTTTAAAAATCAAGTGGAGTCTCCCTGATTTGTGGATTCATCCCCAGGAGAGCATCGCCACAGACTCTTCAGCTCCAGGGAGACTACTTTAGGCCTGCACCCCTCAGAAGACCACTCCAGTTTGGTTATACTACTCTGAGGAAAGGTTGAGGGTAGAAGGTGGATGTAACACTTCTCCCTTCTCACTGATGTGTTGTAGTCACATGATGTAAGAAGACAAACATGGCTATGATCTTACTAAATGGGTGCTTAAAGTTAGGCTCCTAGTGGGGGATTTTCAAAAGCACCTAAGAGAGTTTGGTGCTTTTGAAAATCCTGACACTAAATATGGACTTTTGGTGCCCAAAGTTAGACTACTTAAAAAAAAAAAAAAACAACCCCCCTCCTCCCAACTTGAATGTATCTCTTTCTTTTCCAAATCCTCTTCCTTTCCTTCTGTGGTATCAGAAATGTATTCAAATCTCCTCTGCATTTCTCTTTAAAGATCCATAGATGAGCATATTTTGACGTGCAGCTTCATTTCCCCCTGGACTTTTCTACTCTTGTTGGAGAGGTTTCATTTTTAAACTTTGGAGTAATTAATTGCCTCCAGTGGCTGCCTTGGAGAATCAAAAAGATGAGGGGGAGAGAGGTTCTCAATGTATTGTTTAAAATGCTTTTAACCTTTCATAGAGTGTCCCTGCTGAATGAATCTTATGTTCTCCCAGCTGAAGAAGTACAGCCGATGCTCTCCTGTGAAATCTTTGTCTAGACTAGTCCTGAAGTGCACACGCCCTCTCTGCCATGGACTGAGACCCAGTGAGAATGTAGCATTTTGTTTATCTTGGCTGTGTGCCTCCAGGACTCCTGCCTGTAGTGATGGTGACTGGGAGGAGCTCCTTTTTTGTATCTGTGCAGTATATTTACTCTGTGCTTTCTCTCTGGTGCTTTTTAATACTTGGAATTTTTTTCTAATAACTGGTACAATTTTTAATAAAATTGTTAAATGCTATGTATTCTGTTCTTTTGCTTTTTGTATGGTTTAATGGCTGTATGACACTCCATTCTAGTGATCCGAACCTTCACAAATTGCCCAATAGGCCTGTAATTTGGTAAAATAATATGGAAGTACAACTTTGGTTGGTAAACTTTGTAAATGGCTGGTAGATCCATGTGTATACTCCCTGTTACCTACCCCATACCAACCTCTGCAGCTAAACCAAGATTTTCCTTTAATATGCTGTCTTTGTACAGGGGAAAAAAACAGGTTTTTCTAAGCCCACTGGTGACTGAATTATGAAATACGTGAAATATGAAGCTTTTGAGGCTGTATTATCACCACAGTACACTGGGCTTTACAAGGCTGTTGCTAATAGGTGCTGCACAGCTAAACTTTCCACTTCCATCCACAAAGCTGAAAATTGTATCTTAACACAGGTAACAATATGCTGCCTCCAGACTCTTAAAATGTGGCTTCTACTGGCTGTTTTTTGTACTTCCTATGCAAGCTCATTCAAAGCTGATCAGCTGCAGGTTTTTATGGATGATTAACAAATGTATTCGCATTAATCTACCAAGGAAGATGTAGGTCTATACTACTAATTATGTATATTTTATGCAAATGAACGGTGACTCTAAGGGATAAGATGGTGTCACTGGTCCTAGTTGAGCTCCCTCTTCTGGCTACTCCCTAGACTGCTGTGAGGGAACAGAGCCTCCTGCTGCCTAGGTGTCTGTCTCCAGAGCCTGACTGGAGCTCAGCCACTGCCCCTAGGCACATACTTGAGGTACAGACCATTTCTCTAGTACCCCCTCTTGAGAGCTGGAACACTGGTGTTCACTTGCCTAGAGTGCTGACCCTTCAGACTCTTCTGCAGCTTATGCACCCGCTTCTGGAAGCCCAGCAAAAGTGAGTGTCTTCTGGGTTACCATTTAACTCTCTCTGGAGACACGTGGCAGTTGTGAAGCATACAACACACGCAGACACTTTGACCAGAATCTAACACATTATTACTTCTTTACTTAATCACCTGAGAAATAGACAGAGTATAGATCATTTAGAAAACAAACATTCTAAATGCGGTGCTCCTCACTACTTCACCCTTTCCTTGCGGGACCAACTGTGTTCAGGCTGTAGGAGAGACTCTCATCGGGCCCCTACATATTGTTGAGTTGCTTCTCCCTCCTCTTAAATAGGAGAAAAATGGCCATTTGAGTAAAGCAGTTCCTGCCCTCTTAACTTTTTAGCCCCTTTATCAGATGTCCTGCTCAGCCTCCCCAGGTGATCTGACCCCTGCCAGGTGGTTTTGTTGCCAGTGACCTTCCCTGACAAACCAGTTCTCTAGGATAGAAACCAGCACTTTGCCCTTTCTGAGTAGGGGACCAGCATGATTTAACAACCCTCTCTTGTTAGGCCTTTGCCACTACTGCAGTTGGAATTTTGGTCCGACATGGAGGTGAAAAGACAATAGAAGACAAAGGACCACTTTTACAATAAGAGTTTTCAGCTTGGTAAAGATACATAGAGAATTCATAATCTCTCACAGAATTCACGAATTGTACAGATTCCCCAGGTTATCACAGATGGTAATGAATCTTCTCCCCCCCGCCCCGTTGCAAAGTCAAATTCCTGATTTCACTGAGCTAGTAAATGCACACTTATATTTGGGACCCTGATGTGTACCCCTCTGTGGAATTCAATTTTATTGAGTTCCTGTAAATAATTGGAGGAAATATTTCCATTGAATAATGGTAACCAGTCCAGGCAGGACAATGTATGAGTTTAATAATTTTAGTATACTTCATTAAAGCAATATTACTAGTGAGATTTTAATCTCCAAAAGGCTTAGGAAACTGAGTTAATATTCCCACTACAATGTTAAGTTGTCTTGTTTTGGTGTATGCCTTACAATAGGGTCTTTCATTTCCTGAACACATGATGTATGCAGTAATATGAAAAGCAACATGCACATCTAAAATTATAGAAAAAAAGTACAATTTATTTTCATTGTATTAGATTTGCTGAGAAATGTGTCCCCTGCCCAGTGTCATGTGATTATGAAAGAGCTTATTGTAATATACTCGTACAAGGGGACAGAGGTAAGATTGATGCAGCTGGGGGAATTAACTCTGAATTTCCTGACTCTTGTATGATTAAAATCTGAATTTTTTCATAATTATTTTATTAAAGTAAAATGTGGCCTTTAAAAACTAACTGTATGGTCTTAGCACTGACACGTAGCTGGAACAGCTGAAAGGGCTTTTACCTAACAGGAAACATAGGCTGGTGCACAAATGGCTGGAACAAAATCCTTCCTTGGAGATCTCCCAAAGGACTAAACCCAGCTTTGCTTAAGTTATGAAATTAGATGCTATCACAGCCTGTAGTCATATGACTGCAGCCAAGTGAGGTTTTTTTTTTTTTTAACTGTATACATTAGAACCTGGGGTGAAGAGAGATGATAAGATCAAGCATCAAAACCAAATCCAACATGCTCACACACAGGAGTACTCCCAGGATCAACAACAACAAGGTGGAGATTTCCTCCTCAGATCCTGACTAGACTTAAACGTGCATACTAATCAAAATTAGACAGAAGCAGAGTCCCTCGCACAGTCTGCTTCCAGCCACTGTCCCTTCACTTGTAACGGGGTGGGGGCAATCGCGATATGTTCTTCCTAGGACGTATTTGCACCATAGTAACAGCTTTTAAAAAAATGTGTTTTAGTTTCATACCATTAACCTTAAATGGTATGCTTTAGTGATGAGATAAATAGTTTAAGTTAGGTTAGTGCTGTAGGAAAGTGTTTATTAAGAAGTGTTCGGCCTACCTATAAATAAAATGAGGATAAATACGCTGTTCTGATGCTCAAAGTTCTTCTCTCCTTACACTACCAGATCCATAAAGCACTATATTCCCCTTAACTTCAGCAAAAAGAGGCACTGGAAGAATCTACTGCACTTAGTGGACTATGATTAAACATCCAGAAATTTTCAAAATTTAATACCTTGATATATGGCTAAAGTACTGGTCCTTGCTGAGCATGATTTACATGAATGCTGCCCAAATCAAGCTTCTGTCTGCTTACACATCTGAATCATTCAGAAATAGATTGGTATTTAAAAGATACTTTAGAAAATCCATTCATTTCTGGTCTAGCACCAAGTCTTTTATGTTTATTTGGTTTGGGGGGGGGTCCAAAAAGTCAGTTTTTGAGACAGACCTAACTGACTGGGAAACAGTGGCTTAAAATGGGAGAGCTTCAACTGCATTGTCTCATTCAAGCAAACAAAAAAACAGCCAGGGACATTTTTAACCATGGGCAACAGAAGTGGCTTGGCCCCTCTGCTTTTGGGGGCGTCACACAAGCTGAGCAATTTTCCATCACAGGTGAGGAGCAGAGGCAACTTGCCAACTAATTTCCTCCTTTCTGGCAGGTCAGGACAGCTGTTTCTGTTTGAATGATTATACATATACTTGCTGAACAGTAGGAGTTTGCTTAATGTCATATCATGACAAAGTCCCTGCCTCAAGGAGCTTCCAATACAAGCTAGGGAGCATTCAATACGTGTACAATACCATGTGATTGGAGAATGAAGTGGTATGTCTGAAAATGGAGGAGACTTTATATAAACATTTGTACATATTGCTAATTAGCATTAAAATGCTGCATGAAAACAAATATGCTTCCTTCCAACAGGGATTTGAATTAAAAAGTGGATGATAGTTCAGTGCTAATACCTACTTGTTGTTATATGCTACTGATGGGTGTTTGCTACTACTTTGACTTCCTTCACATCTGATGCAGGTATTGCTTTTTGTTATTTTGAGGTCCTGATGTCTGTCTGTCCCTTTAACAAAATTAAGTGTCTGACATCAATATAAATGTTCCATATGAAAGGTCTTTAAACCTTGATTTCTCCTAAATGATTTAATTCTCTCCTCTCTAAAATTATAATGGTCTCTTTTCTTTCCCTATTGAAATCTGTGTCAGCATTCTCCCTCTCTGTTTTGCCTCAGGACTCTTGATGTATACAAAGGATCCTCTGTTTTTTCACTCTTAGTCACATGCTTAACCTCAATGCTGTAAACTAAACATCCACCCTCTGTGGCTGGAGATGACCCTATTTATGTCTGTAGCTCAAATCAAAACAGCAACAGTTGTGAAAACTGTGTATGATGGAGACAACTAGCTTTTAGTAAACGGACAACACATCTCGATTTTTGGATAACTAAATGAGTTCCAGAGTTTATGGGAAACTTCAAACAGAAATAATAAGCAGGAGATGGCTAATGGGTTATATAAGGAAAAAGTTCTTTTGAGTCATTTTCCTTTACCACCCCTGGCGTTTATTGAAGATGATTTATTAGCATAGTTCTTCTGTGTGTTTGTTTTTAGGCAGTGTGAATTCTGTTTGAGACAGTGAAGTGACAGCCATGTTCAGGGGTGACTACTTTTAAATTCTTTAGTTAATTAACCACTGGTGAAAGGTGCCAGAATGATAGGTCTGAAGCATGAAGTCTTCTGTATCAACAGAGCAGGCAAAGCCCGTCAGTTATAGTTCAGGTTTCCTCCTCATACTGCCCTCCTAAAGTGCCACTCAACCCTGAGATGGCAGGACCATCTGTGTATATGAAGGGCTTTGGTTTCAGTACTCAGTCACTCTTCAACCTTTATGCTAAGACTGCCAACAAGGGTGCCAATTGTGGGGGGGCTTTTCATAAGGTGTACACTTGTCCATTGGGAACTGGCTGAGATGACAATCATATTTCACAAAGGCCATTCAACAGCCAACAGATGGTAACGTTTGGGGATAGCTTGGGTGGGAAAAGAAACATTTTATAGAGGAAGTGGGTCATAAACAACTGAAAAGCCTGAAGTCATGTTTAGTTCCAGGCAGAGAGAACACAAAAGGACTTATAATGTCCACATACAAAGGACTATCGTTTTTTTCTCTGTGTTTAATTCCCACTCATATTAATTAATAAGACCTCAAAAATAGACAAGGATCCTTCTCAGTGAGTGGTTCTTGCTCTTTTGCTACAACCTCTAAAGGTAGTGGGGAAGAGAAACATTCCTACAAAACACTCAAAGTTCTTCCAGTACAATCCCTTTCTTCCTCCTTACAGTCATCTAAAATGCTTTACCTTTTCTTTCAGAATTTGGCAAGAGTGCCAAGAAAAAACATGTCTGTATGTTTTTAAAAAAGGATTTCAACAATCTCCTCAAGATCTCCTCTCTGTGACCCCATTCGCAGTTGCTGGCGGCTGTTTTACAGGCAAATTTTCTTGGCCACTCAGAATTTGTACCCTCTAGCACAATTCTTAGACCTGCTTTTCTTTAGTCAGGAATTCCTGAGGCTCTTCAGAAGGGTGAGAACAAATAACTTGCTCTGTCTTCTCCTCTGAGTCCTGATACAGACAGGCCGCTTCTGACAGTATTAGGTCATGTAGTCCATCCGCCTGTCAGTGCAGGCATGTTCCCTACAGCATATTCTCCAGTGCTTTGATTAGTCTAATTTTAAATGTCCCAAGTGACTGGCTTTCCACTACTTCCCTAGAGAGACTGTTCCACAACCTAATAAATCTCACTGACAGGATTTTTTCCCCAATATTCATCCTACATTTTCTCTTTCTTAATTGTATTCCACTACCCTAGTTATTTGCCCTTGTACCACCTTGTAAAGAGACAATACACTAAGCAACTGTTATAGCTAATACATGCTAATAGCCTGATCCAAAGTCCATTGAAATCTATGGAAAAACTCCCATTAACTTCAATGGGCATTGGTTCAGGCTCTAGAAAATCAGATCTACCTGGCCTATTCACCTCTGTGACAGATTAGTTTATGTCTGTCCATGTGTGGAGAAAATATTGGTAATATGGTTATGAACAATATGCATAAGTTAGTTTTCTCACTCACCTTGTACTGCTACTTATTGAGTCTGAAAGGGTTAATTTCTCCCTGAGGAGAAGGGGTAGTGAGGCATAGCTGTATGTCATGTGAACCTGTCTGGATTAGATTTGGAACTGGTTATATTCTCAAGAACTGACTGGAATCAACACAGATGAATGGAGTGTGCTGGAGAGACAATAGAAGCTCCAACAACCAAACATTAGCTTTTAATGACTGGGAAAGGAAGGCAAGCTGAACATGGGAAGACAGCAGGGGCTGCAACTTGGGACAAATGGGCCAGGTGTGAACAGACTGTGTTTTAAGTTTCCGGCTACCCAAGCAGATACACCAGGTGAGAGGGAGACAGAAGATGAATCCCAGGAGACTATGGAACAGTGGGGTAATATGTGGGGCAAACTGACTTAAGCTTTGCTTTACCATTCAAACCTGCACTCTTAAATATTGTGCTACAGCTGACTAATAAATGCTGACTTGTTTATGAGGTTGCTGCTGTTACTTACTGGTTGCATTGCTCCCTGAAGGAGTAAAATTTGTAGCAGGAGTTTGAACTCATTTGGACTGGCTGTAAAGCCCCCGTGAGCAACAGGCATACTGAACCCAGAAAGCCCAGTCTTGAAGTAATGTAGCCACATGGCTTGCCCTCATAAAAAGCTAAGCCAAGAGCTTTGCAAATAATAGGGGTATTCACAAAGAAACTCATAATGGTCCCTTCTGACCTTAGTATCTATGAAACTGTGTAAAGTCTGGGGCATTGCACACCCCTGTAATTCCATGACAATATGTCTGTATCAAACTACAAATCCCATTTTGTTTTGTGAACACCATTTTGACTTTAAAGTACACTGTACTTTCACTGTTGCCCATTTAACCTCCATCTTGAATTGGGCTTTCACGAGGTGTTAGCAGAGGGCTAACAATGGAGAGCAATCAGGAATTGTTAACCTGGATGATCTTCCATTCAAATTCCTACGACAATGAGTTGGCTATCTGCCCCCCAAGGAACCAGTTGTCCCAGGTGGGCATGTAACCACAGCAACAAAATACCTGATGAGTGACTTTGAAGCCACTCAGGAGAATCACCTGATGAGGGACTGGAACTTTTTATACAAGGAAGGCTCTCTCACTGGCCATTTGGGTGGAGACGAGAACACAAGGCTGTGCAGGTGCTTAGAAAGAATCCTGGACTTCCTAGAAGACACTGACTGAGACCCAAAGGGCTCTCTGGACACTGGAGGGAAGGTTTTGTCTACAGGTATTTATTATTACTCCCTGGATCTGTGTATCTCTTGTGCTTAAGCGTGTGTTAAGGTGTGATTGGTTTAGAAATTCCTTTGCAAAGTCTGTGTCCCCTTTGCTTTCACTGTCTCATAGTTCCTGAAGGAGGATACAGTAATTTTTTGGGTCCACAGCTTCAGTGGAGCTCTGGGAACATGCAAGAGCCACTGTGGAGGCTTGGGAGAGCTGGCCCTAGTTTCAGAGTGTAGACAGTTGGACTGCAGAGTCTCATCTTTTAGGAAAGCATGCTAGAGGATTGACACTGTGAAAGTGCATGTTGAGACCCAGAGACTGAGGCAGAGCCCAGACTCTACCCATCCCTAGCCATCCTAAGATGTGAGACCCAGGAGTGGGATCAAAATACAGTAACCTGAACAGTGTCCACTAGGGGGAGCACAACGTAATTGCCAACTGTGTCTGATTTTCCCTTATGGCTGTAGTCCTACCTGGGACTACACTAATAATGTGATATCTAATACAGCACAAGGCCTTCATTCTATCTTCTTAGCAATCATGACTCAATTCACATGAGTAGAGGGCTCAAGTGAAACTGAACTGTGCCCACAAACAATGGTAAACTAATATCTATCACTCCCCATCTCACTCAAAAGCCACTTTAAAATGTCCTTCTATTTTAAGACCTAAAGGTCTATAGCCACAGCTTTCACCTTATTCCTGAGCTAAATGTCATTTCTCTAGACAGCCTCACACACAAAAATAACACTACCCAGCTACGAAAAAATAGGCAGTTCTTAATACATCTTTGAGCAAGTTACGCCACAGTGATGCTGCATTTCAGAGCCTGGATTGGAACAGCAAGAGTTCTCCTCCGCTGCATTGTCCAGATCCAAATCCCTGCTGTCGGAAATTGCACAGCTTCAGTGGTTATTTCAGAGAGGGTCTATTGAATCCTTGAAACTGTACAAGATGTGCCCTGGATTTATTTCTTATTAAATATGCATGTAATACTTACTCTTGGGTGTGCCCCTTCTAAGCTAGGTCTGGGGATGCAGAAGGGGGTTGCATTGCACACAGGTGCTGGCATGCAACTATTCTTCACCCTTGGTGATGATGAAGGTTGCCTTGTGGTACAGATATGCTTATTATATAGTCCTTGGAGCACGGCGCTTTTACACCATTCCCTACATGTACCGTATATCTTTATGCAAACCACACTAAGTGTGGCTCTCTCAAACCTCAGTGTGGCACAGAGGCTAATGAGTCTGCTATAGCCTTTGGGCAATGAAAGTCTCTTTTGGCTTGGGCAGCAGAAGCTCATTCTTCTACATCCAGAGATCCTGTGTTCAATCCCCACTGCCACTAACCAACCTGGAGTATTGGGTTATAAGTGGTGTCCCACCTTGGAATATGAGTTGGGTTGAACCTTGGAGTGAGCTTCTCTGGCTAGGGGAAATGTGTAACCCCTGCCCACACAGAGGCTGGACCACATGGGGGTTTGAACTAACAGGGCTGGATCTTTCAGCTTAGACAGTAAAGGCTTATTCTCTTTGATCTGTTGTTCCCTGGGTTTGATTCCTGTTTCTGATGACCCATCCAGGAGCATCATGTTAAACTTGGAATGCCACTGATGTCCCAAATAGGCTGAAATCTCTTGATTAAAGGAAGGGTGTTTGGGCTGGGTCGCTCACCATATATGGTAATATGGTGCAGCCGTTAAAGAATACATGGGCAAAGGAAAGCTAGGTTTATTCCTGGATCTGATAGTGTTGTGTGATAGAGTAAGTGACTTGCAGTAAGTTATCTGTGCCTCAGTTTAGCCATCTGTGAATACTGATTTATTGATATCCCAGGTGAGGCTTAATCCCTTAGTGTGCAGGGAGCTTTGAAAGTCTCAAATGGAAGATGCTCTATAAAGATAAAGTAGTATTACTATAGTACAGGGGCTGGCAAACCTTTGAGAAGTGGCGTGCCAAGTCTTCATTAATTTAAGGTTTCACGTGCCAGTAATAAATTTTACATTTACAGGGCCCCCCCGACAGAACCCCAGGCTGGCAGCGGGCTGAGTGGGCTGGCAGCCAGTACCCCGGCTGGGAGGGGGCTGGGCAGCTGGAACCCCAGACCAGCAGCGAGGTGAGCGGGGCCAGCGGCTGGTATCCCACGCCGGCAGCAGGCTGACAGGGGCCAACGGCCGGAACCCGGCAGCGGGCTGAGAGGGGTGGTGGACAGAACCCCAGGCTGGCAGCAGCTCACCCGCTGCCAGTCTGGGGTTCCACTGGCTCCTGCCAGCCGGGGTCCTGTCCGCTGGCCCCGCTCAGCCTGCTGCCACTCTGGGGTTCTGTTCGTCGGCTGAGTGGGGCTGGCGGCTGGGACCCCGGCTGGCAGCAGTGTGCCAGTAAAAATCGGCTCGTGTGCTGCCTTTGTCACGTGTGCCGCAGGTTGCCGACCCCTGCTATAGTACTTGGCACTTCCTTGCCTTAGAGGTGGGTTTTTATTTCTAATGTCTTGTCTCCTGAGAGGCAAGGGCCCCATGTGGTGCAGGTGAGGGCCACTTCTTTACTTTGCCAGGTAGTGCTTAAGGGGATATATTGATCGGTTCAGCAGCTTCTACAAGCCTAGCAGAGAAGCTGGAGGAATGTATGCTACATACAGTACAGAAAACTGCTCTCAGTGGTAATTGGCCTATTCTAGGACCTAAGCCCTTTACCTTTACAAGGAAAGGTGCACCAACAATTCAGAAACATAATTTCTTTTCAACAAATCTAGTGAAGACTTTAGCAAAAGTATGAAGTCCTGTATTTATCCTCAGAGCAAATGCTACACAGATAGCTGAAGTGCAAACTTCCTTAGCACCCCCCACAAAAAGATGTGGTCAAATTGGAGAAAGTCCAGAGGAGAGCAACAAAAATGATTAAAAGTCTAGCAAACATGAGCGATGAGTAAAGATCGAAAAACTTGGGTTTGTTTAAAGTCTGGAGAAGAGACGACCGGATAACAATTTTCAAGGACATAAAAGGTTGTTACAAGAAGGTGGGTGAAAAATTGTTCTTGTTAAACTTTGAGGACAGGACAAGAAGCAATGGGCTTACATTGCAGCAAGGAAGGTTAGGTCTTCTTAACTGTCGGGGTAGTTAAACACTGGAATTAATTGCCTAGGGAGGTTGTGGAATCTCCCTCATTGGAGATTTTTAAGAACAGGTTAGACAACACCTGTCAATAATGGTCTAGTTATTATGTAGTCCTGCTTTGAGTGCGGGGAAGTGGACTAGATGACCTATTATCCCTTCCAGTCCTACACTTCTATGATAATGCAACTTTGGCCCTGGCTGCAGGCAATCTTGCAATGATGCAAAAACTCTGGCCTTCACATAATTTTGAGGAAGCAAAAATCTCAAGAGAGACTTCACCATGCCTGAGAGACCATGAGTTCTAGTCCTAATTCTCACACTGCCTGATGTTTATATTTGAATATCCATCAAAACCTTATTATAAGCCACTATCTCATACCCTGAAGAGTAACTATCATTCATCCATTTCAGTATAAGATAACTGAGATCACTTCAAAGGAGCTAGGAACAGAATCCAAATCTGAGCCTCTTTGCCACATAGTTTTTCAGAAGGAAAATACCAAATTAGGTGTTTCTGTAACTCACACTAACACAATGCGCTTCTGTGTTTAGCAACAAACCACATGTAACAGTTTGACTCTCCTAGTGCTCCCAAGAGAGCTTCTTTAATTCAAGTGGTAGAGGTTCATGTTTTTATATCCAGATATCCCAGATTCACTCCAGGGAGATGACTCAAAGATGAGCGTGTTACATTTGGTTATGCTGTTTGTAGTTACTAGACTACAACCTGCTGAGCCAAGAATCCTGGTGCCCAGTATTCCATTAAATCTTTCCCAATAAACTTAGGAGAGTTGACAACCTGTAATTCTCTCTCTCTCTCTCTCCTCCACCCACACACACATACTGGGCAGGAAGGGCACAAGGTGGTCAAAACATTTTTTTAAATCAAGTTTTCTGAGCAAATAATGATTTATTTATTTATTTATTTATTTGGAGTCTGACTCATGATTTTTGAACTTTTGCTAATCTGCCAATATGTCTCAATCTTGGTCTACTGAGATCAGCTTTAGGTACAGAAGCAGTTTAGTTTTCATGCTGGTTCAATCCTTGGTTTGTCTTCTGTCTACAAGGATACCACTTAGTGGCAAATGTGGTGGTATTTGTGATCTGGACACATCTACAGAGAACTGTACTAAAACACCAACTCATGTCAGAGGCTACCAAACGTTAGACAGCTAGTAGCTACTTTAGGTCCTTACCAGCCTTGGCTAGTTTTGAATATGTCCTCAACAGATAAATGCACCAAGACCCCATGCAGTGCTATTTCTGCCCCTACTTGTTTTGTTAATCAAGTGCCTGGGATAGTGTTCTCGGTGCTGAGAAGACACAGTCCCTGCCCCAAAGTGCTTACAATGCAAAATTAGACAGGAGTCAGCCCCGAATAGTGATTAATGTGACTTGGGAGGTGGGGGGCATAGAGAGCAGGAGCTTGAAGATACAAAAGATGGTCCTATAGGTACTTAGGTTTGTTATGTGCACATCCTGTTGGTCCCACCTGCTCTGCAGGTGTGTGCATTTTCTTTTGTAACCTGTGTTCAGAAATGGGCTTCATACAGGTGTCCAATGTGAGCCAAGTGACCAGAGCCTTGTTACCAATTTTTCAACAATACTTTTCAAAAATTTCTCCTGCATCAGAAATTATAACATTTCTGCACACACAAATTACGGGTTCTCCTTGAGTCATACTGCTAGAATGTCCATGCATAATAATGGCAATGTGGCTGTCCTTTTTTTAGCTCTGAGGGAGACAAATATATTGAATATTTTGAGACCAACATATTACTCATTAGAAGTAATAATGTAATGACTGAGAAACAGGTGGCTCCAAATCTTCACTTATTGGAAGAACTGAGACAATATCTTTAAATCTAAAGGAAGTGTTTAATAAATCAGTGTTTTGGGAAGGTATTTTCCTGAAGCTTCTATATTTTAGGAGCACAAAGTTTTCATTCTGATTTAAAGCCCTATAATTTTTTTCTGCTGCCTGACCATCCTGCTCTGAGGTCTCCGTGTTACCATTCTATTCAAGTCATCTCCTCTCTGTAGATGCTAGTCTCTCCTTCTTACTCAGCAGCTCTGGATGTTCCTTTCTAGCTGACTAGAAATCCAGATTCCCTTTCAGGCTCCAGTTCTGTAATAGGTCTTTTTTTCTCAACCTCCCGTTCTGTAATTTAGGCTAAAACAGGACTCCATGTTTTTGTTGCTTTGGTCAACCACTATCCAGCTGTCCTATCTTGCCAAAGTCTCTTATAAGAATTTCATAAAATCACAGAAATGTAGGTGTGACATTATCCAGGGAACAATCTGGACCATTGAACAGCTGTGTCCCCTTAATTCTCTAGCCTGGGTTGCCTTTTACACTGCTTTGCTGTCAGAACATATACAAGTGGCCTGCTCACACAGCCTTCACCAAGCAAATTCACTCCCAGATAAATACATGAGCACTCTGAACATTACTCATGAATTACATAAAGGGTGACACCCACAAATTCTTAGTTCCAGCCTTGTCCCCCACAGAAATGTGTGTCTTGTACAGTCCGGCACACTACTAAACAATGCAAGCTCATAGAAAGTCTGTCATTTCATCAAAGGAAAATGATATATGCACCAGCCTTGTTATCCCAAATGGAGTTTCCCCACACTCTCTAAATCAAACATGCTGGTTAGGATAAAACAACAAGAAAGATATTAACTATCTTTATTAACTACAGAAAGATAGATTTTAAGAGATTGCAATGATGATGCATAAAATTCAGGTTTGGTTACAATGGAAAATAAAAGGAAAACACAAGCTAATACCTAACTTAACAAGCTAAGTGATCTTAAAAGCAAAAGGTTTTGTTTCACCATATACAGTAAATTTCATAGGCTGCTTTCAGCTTGGGGCCTCTCCCTATTAGCTCAGTTCTTTGAGAGTCGTTGATGTCATGAGGAGAGAGGTGAATGGAAGGCCACTGTCTCTCATTCTTATACCAGTGTCCCCTCTTTCAGGATTACCCCTAGCTGGGGTACAGGTGAGAAGTAGTCTCTTGTGGACATGAGGTCTGAACTATCCCTGTGATGAAATATAAATTTCTTCCTGTGATGAGGTGTACATTTCTTGTGTACACCTTCCCATGTGGCTGGAGAATGGCTGCTTAACACCTGGCTTGGGTGCTAGTGTGTCTTTCTTTCTTTCTGAACAACTGGTCCGGGCCTACTTTCTTAACCTTGGAGCATGTTATAATAATGATACATTGCAGAATCTTATAACTTCACACACAATGTTGATACACACATTTTACCAGGACAATAATTATCAGCAGATTATGACTTTTCAAATGATACATCACTAGGCATAACTTTTATACAAAGTATCATAGTCTTGTAAAAGTGGGCAATAAAATAGTACAGACCGTCACAGTATGACTGGAAGGGACCTCAATACATCATCTACTCTAGCCCCCTACGTTGTGGTAGGACCGAGTAAACTTGGACCATCCATCCCTTACAGGTGTTTGTCTAATTTGTTTTTTAAAACTTCCAGTGATGGGAATTCCACAACCTCCCTTGGAAGCCTATTCCAGAGCTTAACTACCATTAGAGTTAGAAAGTTTTCCTAACATCTAACTTAAATCTGCTTTGCTATCTTGCCGTGTGTATTTTCAGTGGACATGGAGAACAACTGATCACTGTCCTCTTTATAACAACCCTTAACATATCTAAAGACTGTTATCAAGTCCCCCTTGGTCTTCTTTTCTTAAGACTAACTATACCCAGGGTTTTAACCTTTCTTCGTAAGTCAGGTTTTCTAAACCTTTTTTCATTTTTGTTGCTCTCCTCTGGACTCTCTCCAATTTGTCCATTTCTTACCTAAAGTGTGGCACCTAGAACTGGACACAATAGTGCAACTGAGTCCTCACTAGTGCAGAGTAGAGTGGGACAATTACCTCCTGTGTCTTTCATACGACACTCCTGTTAATGCACCCTAGAATGATATTGGCCTTTCTCACAGCTGTCTCACATTGTTGACTCAGATTCAATTTGTGATCCACTATAACCCCCAGATCCTTTTCAGTAATACTACCACCTAGACAGTTATTCCCCATTTTGTATTTGTGCACTGATTTTATTTTTCCTTCTAAAGTGAAGTACTTTGCTCTTGTCTTTATTGAATTTCATCTTGTTGAATTCAGACCAATTCTTCAATTTGTCCAGGTCATTTTGAATTCTAACCCTGTCCTCCCAAATGCTTGCAACAGCTCCCAGGTTGGTGTCATCTGCAAATTTTAGAAGCATTCTCTCCACTCCATTATCCAAGTAATTAATGAAAATATTTACTAGTCCCAGACTCAGGACTGACCCTTGCAGGACCACACTGGATACATCCTCCCAAATTGACAGCAAACCATTGAAAACTACTCTTTGAGTACAGTTTTTCAACTAATTGTGGAGCCACTTCATAGTAATTTCATCTAGACACATTTATCAAGTTTGCTTATGAGAATGTCATATGGGACTGTGTAAAATAGTAAAAATAGTAAAATAAAGCAATATCATTTACTGCTTCCCCCCATCTGCGAGGCCAGTAACACTGTCAAAGAAGAAAATTCGGTTGGTTTGGCATGATTTTATTCTTGACAAATCCATGCTGGCTATTCCTTATAACCCTATTATCCCCCAGGTGCTTACAAATTGATTGTTTAATAATTTGTTCCAGTATCTTTCCAGGTATTGAAGTTAGGCAGACGAGTCTATAATGTCCTGGGTCCTCTTTGGTCCCCCTTTAAAAGACAACTATGTTTGCCCTTCTCAGTCTTCTGGGACCTCACCTGTCCTCCAGAGTTCTCAAATATAATTGCTAATAGTTCTAAGAATACTTCAGCTAGTTTCTTAAGTACTCTCAGGTGAATTTCAACTTGACTTTCGAACTTGAATACATCTAACTTATCTATATATCCTTTAACTTGTTCTTTCCCTATTTTAGCTTGCATTCCTTCCCTCTTGTTAATATTAATTGTGTTGAGTATCTGGGAGCCATTAACCTTTTTAATGAAGACTGAAGCAAAATAGGCATTAAACACCTCAACCTTCTTGATGTCATTAGCTCTCCTTCCCCCCTAAGTAGGGGACTGTGACAGAATGCTGAGATCTGGATCAGCACTCTGATCACTGTAGCCTCAATTAGTTCCCCAGTTAGAGCTGATTGAATAATTAGTGAATCAGGAGAGACTGTGGAGGAAAGGAACTAATTAGCCCTCAGCTGAATAACCTGATAAAAAGACAGTAAGGCAGTCTTACAGGAGGGAGGACAGGACTAGCTGAGCCTCGAATGAAGGAGCTCCCTAGAGAGAAAAGGGGGAGACCTCCTTTCCTCCTACTTCTTTCAGTCCTTGCTAGGGCTCTAGAAGTTAAAATGGTGATATTGTACCCTACTGGTGTTTGTGAACAGGTTTAGAATAAAATATAGCCAACACATAAGACAAAAGTGGGTCTGAGGAAGTTCTGGGGCATCAGAAGACTGGGACAGAGCGTTGCCCTGTCAGAGACCTACACTTTCCTTTGACATTCTCTTGCACCTAATGTATTTAACAAACGTCGTCTCATTGTTTTTAATGTCCCTTGTTAGGTGTAATTCATTTTGTGCCTTAGACTTTCATTTTGTTTCTACATACTTGTGCTATTCTTTGTAGTCCTCTTTAGCAATTTGTCCATGTTTCCAATTTTTGTAGGATTCCTTTTTGATTTTCGGGTAATTAAAGAAGCTCCTGGTGGAGTCATATTGGCTTCTTGCAATTCTTCCTATCTTTCCTTTGCATCAGGATAGTCTGTAGTTGTGTGTTCTTGAGAAACTGCCAGCTGTCCAGAACTCCTTTTTCCCTTTGATTTTATTCTCATAGGAGTTTACCTATCAGTTCTCTGAGTTTGTTGAAATCTGCTTTTTTTTAAAATCCCTTGTCCTTTATTCTGCTGCTTTTACTCCTTCCTTTACTTAGAATCATGAAATCTGTAATTTCGTGATCCCTTTCACCCAAATTGTTAGTAACATGTGACCCTTAGTGCTGGTAACTTCTTTAAAGTATCAGATTGAGGAAGCTGATGTTTGTCTGATTAAGTGCATAGCAAATCATGGAAGGGGGTGTTTTCTCACTAAGCAGAGAGAGATTTGCAACTTCTGATGAAATTTTCAAAAATGATGGCCTTTCATTTCCCCAACTCCTTCTGTGCCTCAACTTCCCCTTAGGGGTCTCTCTCTGAGTTCTCAGTATAGTGGTAGAGAATCTTTGTTGTCTGTAGCAAACTTAGTTATGCTCTTCCTATTACATTTCACAGAATAAGTTTCTGCTCCTACTACCCGTTCTGTGTACTTCATACAGTCTCCTAGAAGATATTAATACAAGAAAGAGCCTTTTTCTAAAACCACTGACTATGGCCTTTGTTCACTGATCAAGACAATGCAGTGTCCTATATAAGGCAAGCCCTACTTAAAGAAAAGTAGAAACTGCAAGAGAACTGGGCATCAGAACTCTATCAGGATTGTATCACCAGCTCTGTCACTGATTCACTTTGTGGCTTAGGAAAGTCACTTAAGCTCAGATGTTTCAGAAAAGTGTGTGTGTGTAATTGTGCCTCTAATTCACATGCATACTTGCTATGATTATATGTGCAATTGTGGTAAGTGCATGTAGAACTGAGGCACACAGGTATACAAATGATCTTGAAAATCTAGGCCTTAACCTCCTTGTCTCAGTTTACCCATATGAAAAATGGCTGTGAAAACATTTAATAATGGAATTGTGAAGCTTCATTAATATTTTAAAATGCCTTGAAAGCCTAGGCTTAAAGGAAAATCATTATTATTTTTACTTCTGCTATTATTTACCATCTTGTTTAGCAAAATATCTTTATCTATTCTTGGTGCACTGAGGTTCAGATTCAACATGATGCTTAATGACTCCTGAGAGCTATTCAGCATCCTTAATCTGCATCTCTCAAGAAGCATCAGCCCATTGCAGGAATTAGTCTCGCACATTTTGGAGATTTTTTTTTAAGTACCATATTTGTGTACCTGCAGAAGAAAACAAATTATACACAAAATGCTAATTCTGTGAACAGCACAGTGAGGGCCAAGGCAGAAGAGATGTGGGTAACCAGCAACATCTGAGACAAAACTAAACACAAATTAAGCCTTTGCACAGCAAATAAAAATTAAGTTAATAAAAGGAACCAGAACACATCAACCCCCTTCCCTCCACCCCCCCCCACACCCACCCATCCCTGGTTGTTTTTTTAAAAGGTCTGACTTTGAAGTGAATTACTGTTTCCAAACTGAAGCAGGTACATTTGCATCAAGCAGAAGCATGAGAATAAAGTCAGCAGTGAAGCAATATTAAAACTGAAGATTACAGACTGGAAATTGGGCTCAATGTAAAATCTTTTTTTAAAAGTTACTGTAACTATAAGCAAGAAGTGAGTGCCAGAGGAAATGAGAATTTAAGAAAATGCAGACATTTTGGCAGGGCTGCAAAACTGAAGGCTTTAAGGGAAGAAAACTCAGAGAACTGAAGGAAATATTAGTTGGAGAAAAGATAGAATTGTAGAAGCATCAAGCTTTGGTGAAAGAAATACGCCTGTACCCAATGCTTTACAATCAAAGGCACATACTGCATGAAAGTAGGCAGCCCTGTCACCAGCTGATCATGGGGGAAAATTTTAAGTGCAAGATTTTTTTTTTAACCATTTGAAGACTAAGCCATTCTGTACCATATAAACACATATGCACATAAAGAGAAGCATTCAGAGGAGTGGTAAAGGTGGGGGGAATCCAGTGATTTAAGGGTTAAGCTGTTGAAATAGTTACCAGACACCATTTCTGTAGAAATGATGAAGTTGAGATTTAGAAGATGTTGAAAGAATTGTGATTCTGAATGGCCAAATACACATTAGTGCCCCTACCTCGACACAAATAAACCACAGCTGCCTGGATAGCATAATTCCCCATGGTCTGAAACTGTATATGTTATTCAGAAGGATCTTCAAAAATAGAAGTAGTACAACGTGAGAGTCGCAGGGAAGCCAGGGATCTAGAGCTGACCCAGCAGGCTGCCACTCACTGCCTGCGCAAGAAAGCGGACCTGGAGCCTACCTTTATCCAATGTAGCGCCAATGAAACGTGCGTTTAGGGTCTGATCCTGCTCTTGTAGATGCTAGCAGCAAAACAGTAGGTGCTCATATGCTACAGTGATTTGCACAGTGTAAGAACCTTAGCAGAATACAACTCCCATTGACTTCCAGGAAAGGTGGGTTGCCCCTTGTTTAGGTACTAGTAGGGTGCCCACCCTTGTGGGCATGGAAGGTGGAATGGTGGGTATCTGGCCTTACATGGGACCACTCCTCAGTCTTTAATATGAAAGCTTTAATCATTCCAGTCTCTGTAGTTAATGAATTGCTGAGCTGTGCACTCAGTACTCCCCTGAGGCACCCATTTCTTTGCTGCTACATGGTTGAGAAATACTCCCTGCTCGGTTCTTTATAACATTTATTTATTATTCTGGTTTAGTCTTTAACTACCCAAGCATCAGCCCATCATTTACCAGCTGTCCACTTCCAAAGCTGCACTCTCTTCACTTCCCAACACTGCACCCACAATGTATTCTCTCCTTATGGGCTGTAAGTGCAGCCCCTGTCTTCGGTCTTATACAAAGCAAACATTACACACTAACTGCTACTTTTGACCTTTGCTTCTGGAACAGACATCTCCTGGCTGACAAACCAGACACAGAAGAAGAGGACATTTCACACCTATGCTAAATCACACTTAATGAAAACTGGTGAGTCTCTTGTTTGGGTCCAGCCAATTATAAGAACTCCCACTTCAGCAACTAGTTCAACCAGATGGTGTACAACCTACTACAGCACAGGACGCATTCTTTTAAAGAACAGATTTTACATGAATGTTGTGTTTGTCAGTCTGGCACCTTTCACATCTCTGCAAGCTGAGTCCTCCCCACAGAACAGGAATGACAAAGGCAAGCTTCCCCACGGTGACCTGTCAATATGCCTCAACCCTGACTTGGAGGGATCACCTCTAGTGAAGAGGGTGACGTTTAGTCGCTATGTCTATTCAGTTATTGTCTTATTTTCTGAGACTACAAACAAGACTTCCAGTTAAAGTCAGTTGTGGTGGTGGTTGTAACATAGGAACAGCTGTTCACTAGGAAATGGACTGCAAATTTTTTCACATCAGATACTAGACAGCCTTCAGATGGTATAGCAGTCTAGGCCAGATCTGAACTAGCAATCTAAAATGAAAGACTCTATATTCCAGCCCCAGTCGCTGAAGCTATTTGGGTTTGCTAGTGAACTTATCATAATGCACTGGCTAAAAATGTATTGTACAGTTGAGCTCCATGGTAGAGAATCAAACCTGTTCAGTGGCCTGTCACAGACACTATGCAAACAAAAGAGAATTTCCTTTGGTCCAAATGGTAGATGCCTGTGCTTTTGGTCCAGACTTCTTTCCTCACTATTGTGCTAAGTTCCAGGATGCCATGCACGTGACAACCAGGATGCAATAAGTGGCCACAATTTTGTAACATTAATGAGAAAAGCAATCACTGAATATGACATGTACAATGATGTCCCCTATATGCAGCTGGTAAAGCACTTTGGGATCCTTCTCAACCAGGGCAGACATCATCTGTGCAAGCCCACTAGGTGTTTGCTTCAACCCACCAGCAACCTCTAACTTGTGTTGACTGAGTTTCTGCCAAATGGGTCTCATATAAGTCCCTGTGTTGGTCAGACATTTGGGGATGCAAAGAAACTGAACCCTGTAGCTCACTCTATGCAGAAGGATCCCAAAGCATTTTATAAACGGCTCTGGGTGGCTTGTAACAGCCGGGATAAAATTCCACCAACCGAGGGGTGGAGGAGGCCCAGAGGCAGATCCCCTATTTCATGGCTTCATCAAGTCTGTTCTGATGTTAGACTCTCAGGCCATCAAGCCTTTGTGGTTGTGCAGGAACAGACCCAATGGCGAACGATTGCTGTGATCGACTGTCTGGCTAAGCGCTGAAGAAGAAGATATAAGGATTCACTATCTGTATGCAGCTACCTCTGGGGTGGTATCCAGTAGCCATTCTGTGTAGAAATGTGCTAACCCCTTCAGAAACCTTGCCCCCACAGACCTCCTGATTGTCTCCCTCTTCCACTGCCACAGATGGAGAACAGAAGAACAGCCATCCTGGGTCAGACCAAAGGTCCATCTAGCCCAGTATCCTGTCTTCCGACAGTGGCCAATGCCAGGTGCTTCAGAGGGAATGAACAGACCAGGCAATCATCAAATGATCCATCCCCTGTTATCCACTTCCAGCTTCTGGCAGTCAGAGCCTAGGGATACCCTGAGCATGGCATTCCATTCCCTGACCATCTTGGCTAACAGCCATTGATGGACCTACTCTCCATGAACTTATCTAATTGTTTTTTGAATCCTTGTTATCGTTTTGGCGTTCACAACATTCCCTGGCAATGAGTTCCACAGGTTAATTGTGCATTATGTTTAGCAGTATTTCCTTCTGTTCATTTTAAACCTGCTGCCTACTGATTTCATTGGGTAACCCCTGGTTCTTGGGTTATGTGAAGGGTAAATAACACTTCCTTATTCACTTCTCCACACCATTCATGATTTTCTAGACATATCCCCCCTCAGTCGTCTCTCTTCCAAGCTGAAAAATCCCAGTCTTTTTAAGAGCTACCTTCACTACTCAGGAAAGTGAGCATCATTTTCAGTTCAATTGCATGTAGTCTTTAATGTGATACACATAAAGACTTTTGTTGTACTCAGGGATGAATTGGCTGGCACAAACAATGCAGGAAAATGCTAGAGCAGCTTATAGTATTAGTTTTCAGAAACCTGTATCCTTTGTCCAATTACCACTCCCTTCCACATACATATTTATAGTTGTCTCTAATGGAAATGCATGTGCAACGTGGTTTGCTGCAATGTCTGAGCATAAAATCTTCTATAAAATACATTTTAAAATCATTTTCCCCTGCTTTCATTCTTTCGTCTCTTTTGTTCAGTCCTATACTACTTCCCCCTTTCCTTCTAAAATCCATGTTGGTGTGTCTTCCTTTTTCTTTCAGAGCCTGTTTTCACTCAGTCCAGTTTTTTTTCTGTTGAAGTTAGTAAAATGTTCCCTCCTGATTTGCTATTTCTAGGACATCAAAACCCATACTAAGCAGTTATTTATTTCTATTTTGGTTTATTTAAAAATAGATCTAGAGCCCTGAGTGCATGTTCAAAAATTAACTAATACAATATACAAATTAGGACCAATGTCCAAAATAATGTAATGTCCTCCCCAATTCACCCCAAACTAGGCTTCCTACATGACTCAGTACAGCCCACCTGTCCCAATCTATCCCAGAAAAAGCATGGGAAATAAAGTGAACTTGCAGCATGCATGAGCTAAAGGTCAACAAATTTGGGCTCAAGTGAACCAGTGGGAGAGGCAAGTTATAGGGCTTGTTTACACTGGCAATTTACTGTGCTGAA